>NC_081531.1:13582202-15074702 GCF_030273125.1 Centropristis striata
GCAATGAATCCAGCAATAATCACCAGCGTACGCAGTGATTCACTAGGTGTGAAGGTGTGGCCGCAGGCAGGATTTGGACTGTTGGGACGTGTTCAGATGCGACTGCTTGGAGAGAAGTTCAGAGAGAGGTAACGTAAACTGGGATTAGTTGTTGCTTGGAGAATGTTATAGTCATTGGTCAACTGGGAAAGGGTGATCAGTACAATATGTCCATTGGTCCGCCAGTCCTCCATCCATCTCATTCTTTCAGTTACAAAGCTTGTACTGAAGTTGAGGGTTAGAACGTAGATGGACTGGTTAACTGAAAAAATCAGCTCACTCATATTGATTTGACCCCATCTCCACTATTTTCCAGCACAATTTATTGGATTGTTGATGGATAGAACAAGAGGTTGAAGTGCATCTATGTGAACAAGGCTTGAAATTGTCTCTCTCTTTGTAATTTACAGTATTTTCCAAAAGACAAAAAGTTAAAGTATTGGTAACCACTAACTGCTGCTAAGTTTAGCTGCAAACAGCTGGCTCAGTTGCTGTCCTGCAGGAGCAGGAGCTCGGAGCACTGGGGAACTGTTGGTGTTTCATCGCTAGCTCGGAAACATTGGACCTCTGGGATGAGGCAGCCTGTTCTCCTATCAGAAACATTAATATAAGTCGCATGTACAGGCAGCGAAAAACAAGCTATATTTACGAATTTCACCGTCTGCTGTAAGGCGTCCGCCACCGTCTTGCTGACTTAGTAGTGACTAACAGCCAAGTGAAGTTTAAAAAGGCGGATTCCTGCGTTTGGTTGGAGGCTGGGGGATAGGCAAGTTAGTTGTTTACACGTGAATATGTGAATCATGTTTTTGAACATAACTTACGTAAACAACGTAACTTAAGTTTAAAATGGTTTACTTTTGACGTGAATCCTGCTATTCTGGGTGGAAATTCACTGCTTGTTCGACTTACGTAAACAACGTAACTTGTGGCAGTAACGGGACCCTTATAGCTCCCTAATTTATTAATTCATTTATGTACATTTATTTACAGTTTAAACTGTCTTTTATAACGGCCTACCAGACATTTTTTTGCCCTAAACCTAGGTCAGTGGTTGCACAACATAAATCCACAGAAACTGCAGTCTTTTTTCTACAACCGCGGACTGTACATGTGTGCTATTTCTAGAACGTGCCTTTGTACCGCAAGCCGCGGTACGTACATATGTGCCTTACGTGCTGGAATTTGTGGTACTGGCACACAAACTCTTCTGCCGTTTATGTTGAACTTGCTGGATGAGGAGGTTTCAGGCCCAGGTGGGGCGGGGCTTCTGGCTTTTTGTGCCTGTTGTACGGATATCATGGCAGATGCAAAGAGACCGAAGAGGACATTGATGAAGGAAGCTCCGAAGAGGAAAGGAGAGAGTGACCGAGCAAGTTGCTGCTGGACAGGAAAGAGGAAATCTGCGAAGCTAAAAATGTCAAACCTGCAGACATCTGGGCGACTTATTCGACAATGACATTTAATTTGAAAAACAAGTTGTTCAATCATGTTTTTATCAGCTGAGGAGCTTCTTTAATATCAGGTATTTTCTGTATAAAATTTATCTCAAGAAGGTCATTCATGCTTTTATACAATCTTGTGATGTTGATTATTGTAATTCACTGTTTTCAGACTTTCAAGCCAAAAAACTGTCTGCTTCTTGGCTTTGAACATATACTAGAAGACAAGATGTTTTGAATTCTATATAAATAAGGTTTGTTATTAATATAATGCCACAAAGTATGTTCCCAGCATGAGAAGCATTAGAGACAGATTGTTATCAACCTCAATTTGAGCCACTAGGCAGCAGGATTTCAGTCACAACAACCAAGCGATGGATCAATTCTGTCTCAATCTCTGCAAGCTTATTCTATGGTTAAAGGGACAAAACATGAAACACCTCAATTATACTTTATAAAGTGGTTGTATTAGCTGTGAAACTGAACAGTCAGCTGAAGTTTCAGTGCCCTGCTGGTGTCACTTCATGGTGGAGGAACTGAACTTGAGGGTTAAATTTAAATTTTAATGAAGAGCTTTGATGTTCCCTCAGAGCCCAGCAGGACGCCTGGTTGGGAATAAAATTCACAAATACATTTTTCATAACCTTACATGCTGGAAAATTACCTGGAGTTCTTCCAACCGAGTATAGATGGAACTTAAAAAACATCCTACTGTATCTGATTTCTCATTTGTAAGCAGTTAATGTTTTGTAACACACTACTGTGTAGCTGGAAGGACACGCTCTGTTTACAGGCATTGGTAAACAGCTGGAGCTCCTGTCAAGCTTCAATATCTGCTGCATGAGGAATACTAGATTCATATGAAAGAACTGTATAGGGAGGTACCTGAATCCGAATAGGTTATTCAGGAAAAGGCAAAAACATATTTTTTTCTCTCTGAAGTTGGTTGTTGTTGTTTGGGGGAAAAACTGTCAAGGAAAAGTGCAGTATGAGGCTGTGGAAATACACTTTGTAGTTAATAATATGTTAATAATATATCAATCTAATGCTTTGGAGGCACAAAAAGTGCATTGCAAATGAAGTTTTATGTATTGAATAATCATTATAATGTGATAAACTGTAGAGAGTTTGATGTTTATTTGTTTCTGTAGGGAAATCGAACGTTTTATCTCTCTCATTTACCGTCTCTTTCTGTCCGGATAAAGAAGACAAAGAATCATTTTGTTTTTAACATTAATAAACAACACAACCAAGATTCATCCTGACATTAATACGAGAGTACTCTTCTTCTTTTAATGAATGGGAGACACTACAGGTGAATAGGGTATATTTTAACGTATAGATATCATCATGAAACTTCCCCAGTTTACATTAAGAAAATATTTTTTTACATTACAATTTTTCTGGTATTGTATGTTTAGATATGCAAATTAGGTGATAGCTCATTAAATATGCACCAATTTGCATAAATTTCCAGGGCATACATCTGTACATCAAAGTTATTATTTTAATGGTGTTGATATATTAGATTCCAAGTGTTTTACAGAAGGGAATTGGGATATCTATTTTTATGATTTAATGGATCAGAAAATTCCTTTCAAAAGACATTTTAAAAAAATCAATTCTTGTCATGATTTTATGAACAAAATGTTCTATAAATCAGGGTATGCATGATGTAAAAACAAATCCCTCTGTCAAAGCCTTCAGAATATAGTTCGGAGTCCGTAAGTATAGCTGAAGTTGAGATTTATTACTCAGAGCATGAGGAAAAACTCATTTTGAGAAAACAACCTTGAAATATGTCATACATTCTTAATGGAAATGACTATTTGAAGACAAAATGTTGAATTTAATTCATAGCAACAACAATATAGAACATCTAAAACACATAATATGGTGCAGGAGAGTGGAAGCTTTCTAACGATGCCTGAGGTTTAGATACTACACGCTGCAATGGAACGCTAACTTTTAGGGAATATGGGAGAAATCTACAGGCACAAATGGATCAAATATGCTAAAATATACACCTGAATGTAATTGCAGTGGTGTCTGTGTTTGAACAAATCAGCGGTGTTCAGTTCTTTCCAGAGTCTTTGAAGAGTCGATCCCCCCAGAGCAGGGACAGTTTCACTCCTCAAACGGAGTAAGTTTAGTAAGTTTTTATTTAGATCACTCGAAAGGTTCTTGTTGTTCGGGATAGTTCCTGAAGTTTCTTTGTTGTTGTTTTGTTTCTGTCTCTGGTTTCAAACTGAACTTGTTGTTCTGCGATGAGAGACTCCAGAGGCGTGTTACATTGTGGGAATGGCCTGCAGGACAATTTGACATCAGTGCATCATGTTAACATCTATGTTTGTTGGATTTAGAAATGATGATGTGATTGGCTGTGACAGGCAGCTGTCAGCAGTGATAACGAACCAGCTGAGATTTGAGTGAGAAGTGAAACAGTTTTTATTTTAAACTGAAGCTCAGGAGGTTTATATCACACACACACACACACACACACACACACTTTGATTCACACATTTAAACTCAGAACATAAATTCTTCAAGTTACAAAAGACGGAGTGGAACTCTGTAATGTCACATTACGTACAACCATACAGACACACACACACACACACACACACACACACACACACACACAGTGACCTTTTCCCTCTCAGCAGGTTTCGTGTCTCTTCTTTTTTTCGTTGTACTTGTTTTCTCCTTTTTGTTGCTTATTGACCTTTTTCTTCATTTCATTCCTGGACTCTAAACACTCCCTCAGGAGCAAATACATAAAGAGGCACATGAACACATTTATAATACATGAGTACGCAGTAGATATACTACAACCAAGCAAATAACTCTCTGTAACTCCCTGTAACTCCCTGTGTTTCCTTTCGTCGATATGAATAAGGACGACTTATTACATGGCTTTGTTGAATACTCGTTTCTGATATGTGAACAATGTGTGAAATAATTTAGCATATGAAATGGTTGAGAATAAAAAGCTTTTAACTGCCAACGTTGAATGTCAGTTTTTTTAATTACAAAGTCGTTTAACTTATTTTCAATTAGAAAAATGCTGATTAATGTAACTTTAAACAGTTTAATTTAAAGATACCTAACTATATACTTTTTCAACAAAATAAATCCAATATCCTCCTTCTTTTCCATGTAAAAATCTATGAATATATAAATATTGTTCATTTTAAACATTTAATTGTCTCAAAATTCAATGAAAAGTCTCAGTGTTTGGTGCCTGAAGTTTCCACACCACACCTGTGTGGTTTCACACTGGACTCTGATTGGCTCCAGACTAGTTATGATGTCATAACTTCCACAGGGACGTCGTCATATTGAACTGAAATGGGTTTGTTTCTCCTTCAGCTATCAATGTGAATGTGAACCTCAGCACAAACATCACACTGTTTTTTTGAGTGAAGAACTTAAGATTGAAAATAAATTAAAGAGGAGATTTTCACATGTTAATATTAGGAAGGGAAAGAAGAAACACACATATGAGAATTAGGGCTGGGCGATATGGAAAAATCATATCCTGACATATTTAGGCTGAATATCGATATACGATATATATTTTTATCGCAAAGTGAGAGCAAATTTTCAGTCAAAGTCAAAGCCAAATAGAACATGTCACAAGAAGTTTTATTGAAACCGTTTATCTAAGTGTACATGAAAAAAATCAAAGCTCCATAAAGTGCACATTTAAGTAAAAAAATATCTTAAATAAAAGCTGCAGCTGCCTGGAGCAAGGATCACAGTACAAATTTGAACTATATCGATATATGCAATATGGTCTAATTCCATATCACATTTAAAAATATATCGATATATCGCCCAGCCCTAATGAGAATACATTCCATCTCTCCCCTCATCCCTCGAAATCATGCACTCACTTGCTCCCCATCTTCACTCTTCCTCCTGTAGCATCCTTTATGAATCCAAATTAATTTCACAGGACTGACATTTCCACTAAAAAAGACATGAAACTGGAACAGCCAGAGGGTCAGTGTGTGTTAGTGTGTGTGTGGGTGTGTGTGTGTGTGTGTGTGTGTGTGTGTGTGTGTGTGTGTGTGTGTGTGTGTGTGTGTGTCTGTGTGTGACAGGATGGATGTTGCATAAAAAATTGTGGGGAAAAAACACAGCTAAAAGAGGGTAAGTATTGGACTTGCATTATCATGTGGACACAAAACAAAAACTGTATTGCCTTCTACATACTACAGATTAACGCAATGTGCAGTCTGCAGTATGTATATTACAAGTCAACACTGTTTTTAGTCATCATCAGTGTTCAGGTCCAAGTCATATATTACTCCTGACCTGTGTTGATATTCCAACACAGTTAGGAGTTTCTTGACATCATACAATTCAGTCAAACAGTGTTTGATTCCAAATGAGAACTCCCAAGTCATTAATATTCAAGCTGGAATAAAAATATGACTTATCAGTATTCAAACACGAGTCATCACTCTTCAGGTCTATGTGACTGCTATTCCAGTATAAAATAAAACCAAGTTCTTAATATTCAACTCCAGGTCTGTGAAAATTCCTGAATCTCAATTAAAAAAATAACTTCACCAAAAGTCTGAAAGCAGACTGGCGCCGCGACGTGATTGGCTGCCGGCTTGTCTTCCAAAAGTTGAATCCAGGTCAATATCTTCATTCTTTCTTTTGGACACCTGACGAAACCATGGCAACCGCGGTGAGCAGTATGCAGCCGACTAGCCTGGGGGTGAAGGAAATAAATGGTCTTCTGGCTGGATGGTGCAGTTGATTACATTGCGTGTGTGTGTGTGTGTGTGTGTGTGTGTGTGTGTGTGCGTGTGTGCGTGTGTGTGTGTGTATACATGAAGTCATCCACAGCTGAATGTGTGGAGGCTCCTGACAGATTGAAGTTCTGTCTTTGGAGACAGACTCATCGCTTTTCTGTGACACATTTAATGATGATGTGTAGCACTCAGATGAACCAGGACACACACACACACACAAACATAGAGGAGAGAGAGGAAATGCATTTATATTTTATAAAACTCTATGATAAAGGGAACATTTGGATGCAGCAACAGTTCAAAGTCCGATTTTAAAAAGGGTTTGAGACAGTTATTTTGTTTTTTAACAAACTGAAATCTCTGCGTGTTTTAAAAGCAATAACAGTATTTCTTTTTTTTTACTCACTCAAACATAATGCCTAGTATAAATGCTCATGAAAAGTTGACCTTTTAAAAATGTGTGGTGTTACAAATATGAATATCTTATAGAATATTAGAGGTGTGAATCCTCAGAGGCCCCATGATACGACTGTATACCGATACTTGAGTCACGATTCGATATTATTGCGATTTTAAGCAATTTGCATTATGGTGAGTATTGCGATACAATTTATTGCAATTTAGCTGTTTAACTGATATCAAACATGTATGGACGACAATCGCAGCATTTTCTCAAACTTTACTCAACTTTAAGCTTCACTGCTTTGAATTTTTTTTTAACGAAACATAAAAAAAGCCTAACTTTGTAGCTTTATTTCGACAACTTCCCGACACGATATCCTGACACACATCTTGTAGTTTCATATGATAACGGTATCTCCAATATATTCATAAAAGTGAGCCCGGCAAAAAATACTGACAGCCGTCAGAACGCTAAATATCAATACTTGGCAGCCATGATTGGATATAATATTGCCGTACAAAATATCTCAATACTATGCTTTATTGATTTTGTCCCCCATCTCTATAGAATATGATGCATTGCTGTAGATTAAACTACCCAACAGTATATAATGGAGTTAAAATTAGCACAACCACAAACATCTACAGCAGTAAAATGCAACATACACATTAATGCAACAGTGATATTAATCCAAAAACATTATATATAATAGTAAAACACTGGAACAGGAACTTTTTTAGTACTTTTTTTTGTCTCTAGAAATACAGTAAATTAAATTTTTATTACCATATTTAGAGGTTAAGTCTACTTTGAATTATGACAGTAGAGTACCTACATCATCATGATTTACGTTCACTTCATTTAATGAATAATTTATTGTTATTGTTTTCATTTTCAGTAAACAGGAGCTCCTGACCATCTCAAATGTTCCTGTCGGAGACTGCCCCCCCTCTCCCCCCCGCACCGCGCCCCCCACCATGAAGGTAACACGCACACAGTTTCGTCCATCTGTGTTTTTCAGGACACTTATTTCAAATATTGTGCATGCGGGGCTTTATGTACCCCAACTGCAGAGAGAACAAGGTCTTTCATTTAATTTATACCTGAAGCTTCCTGCACAAATTAAAAGTTTTCCTGCTGCTCTAAAAGCAAAATCTCTACATTTAGATATACGTAATAACACTGCATGGTTTTTCACCTGGTTTTTATTTGTTCCTCCTGAAGTGAACACCTGCTTTTACTGGAGAACTGATCATACATTTTATTGTCAATCCCACAGTAGAACCAGGTTTTTACCCTCAAACCAAACATTAACACACATCTTTCTCTGTTTGTCTTCAGTCGGCTCATTTCTTTGACATGATGGACAAGATGGAGGTAAGAATTTATCTGTTTATCTGTTTAACATAAACAGTCACAGTTTGCTGAAATGTGTGTTCTTCCTGCTATGAAAACTGTTACAATGTGTGTATTTTTCCTTGCCAGGCAACAAAATTAATACATTTCACACCGTTTTCTGCTAAATTTAATGTGGAAATGTTCTCTTCTGACAAACAGCAGCTGAATTTATTTAGTATTAGATTACACTTCAAGCTGAATAAAATGCAGTTTAGACAGTTGGTGAAATGGTGTCAGTAATCCTAATGTATTAGATAACAAATAGTAACTCAATAGTTTTGGGGTATTCTTGTAATCACACAAAGCTTTAAAACATGGTTTATATTCTGACAGCTTACGTGTTTGTTTCTAAATGACATGGTTACATTTATTTTTATTTTTTACCTTTGGCTGTGTTGTCAATTGTTACTGTGCTGGTTTGTATTGTGTGTGTATGAAAGCCTGTTAAATCTAATTCCTAGAGTTTTTTGTCCAAAAACTAATGATAAACACATCAGAGAGCCACACTGTTACACTGTTGACATGTTCCTTCATTACCATGAACACACACACTGTAGTTTATTTTGACTCAGTCCCACACACACCGTCCTGCTGCCACAAATACTCACCAGAGCACCAAATGTGGATTAATCCGCTGCTGAAAGTAGTCCCTGGCAAATGCACATTTTCCTCCTGTTTGAGTAACGCCTGAAAGTACATACTGGTGTATATTGGTGAAAGTATATAAGGGTTTCTTAAAGATTCTTGGGTAGGAACCAATGGCACTCAGAGCCACAGACAATCTTAATACTGTCCTTCTCTTCCTGACACTGACGTAGCAGGTGCCAGAAGCTGCCGAGATGAAGACAATCCCTCAAAGACAGAAGGCACGTCTGTCCATCTGTCTGTCCTCAAATCCATCCACTCACGCTTTTTATTGCTTTGTTTCATTCATTTGTTCATGTTCGAACACGAGCAGAACTCAGATGAAAAACCCAAAGATTTTCTTTTCTTTATTGATAATTACAGATATTTGAGATTTGACAGCCTCTTCATTGGATAAATGACACTAGCCAGGTTTCTATCTCAAATTATAACCAGATTTTGCAGGGAAAAAATCAGTGCAAGAAAATGTGAATTAATACTCGTTTCCATCCAATTCATTGAGATAAGCAGTGGATGCTGTCAAAAAAAACCCTTATACAAAGCCTATAAAAAGTCCAGCTCTAGGCAGATTTAAATACAGTCATGGAAAAAATGATTAGACCACTTTTTTCTTAAATTTCTTGTTCATTTTAATGTTAAAATGTTAAAGAGGGGTTGTTGTTTTTTTCAAATTTTGTCAAAAGAGCCAAATTATATTGACCATGAGTTCATGTGTAAAAGCAACACAAGGGTGAAACATCCAAGGGGAATGAATACTTTTTATAGGCAGTGTACAATTACAGAATAAGAGGACACAACAAGAGGATGAAAAACAATGTGACGCTCTATATTTTGTGTTTTCTGCATGCAGCTGTGGCAAAATTATGTCCAGCAATAAAATTTCTAATACTAATGTTGTAAACTCTGAAACCTGCATGGACGGGCGATAATGCAGAGCGTCTACCCAGTTTTATTTTTTAGTCTGTGCCAAGTCGAGCTCCCCAAACAGATCCTGCGGCATTCTTTCTGTTTCCTGCAGCTCTGACGTTGCCTTTTCCTTCAGGGTCTATATTACTCTTTCTCTGGAGTCTCACCTCGGATCAATTTTTCACAGCTTTTGAGGGTAAAAGGGACACACAAACTCCACCACATGAGGCGGTGACTCTCAGAGCGTTGGACTGGAAATATATTGTATATGTGTGTGTGTGTGTGTGTGTGTGTGTATGTTACAAACAAACATGTTTCTGGTATACAACACAATCAGTTGCCCTTAGGAGACAAATAACTGATGATGATTGATTGTGTTTGTTTGAAAAACATCTGCACCATCTGTCGTGTTCAACATCATCACTCATGCAGTTTATCCACCTGTATGTGCATGTATGTACATCATGGAAGTGACTGTGCATGTTGCATGTATATTTTGTGAGTAACTTCTCTTTGTTCTACGTCTTTCAGGACGACTACATTCCTTATCCGAGGATCGAGGAGGTGAGTCCTTGTAAAAACTGAATTTCAAAACATCTTCACATTCGCTCACAAGCTTCTGCATCTGAAACACATGAGCTGAATGTGATGGATGTTTTAATAAAAAGGCAGCGACGCAGCACAGGGAGAGAAACCAGTGGGATATTGGTAAATGAGAGAAGGGCAGATTGAGGTCACTTTGACAGAAAAGGGAAAAGAAATACAAATTATTTACCATAGATAGTTTCACATTTTGAATGTGAAACACTTAATTTTGACTCTTCTTTTTGGGGTTTTCCTGAGTTAATGTCTATTCCTCAACCAAGTTGCAGGCAGCAACATTTTGACAAAAATAGAAAAAAAGTGCCTTTGTTCTTTGTCGTACCTTGGAGGTGCATGTTGGGTATTTCTGGTGTGTGTGTGTGTTGCAGGTGTTGGAGAGGGGGACTCCGTACCCTCAGGTCATCCTGCCTGAGTTCGGAGGCTACTGGATCGAGGATCCGGAGGCTGATCCACCTCCTGCCACGTCCCTGGAGATCAAAGCAGGGGAGGAGGAGGTGGAGGAGGGAGGAGGACTGGGAGGAAGAGAGGAGGAAAACACAGCCCCAGGGGATTATGGGTACCGGCTGGAGGAGATCAGCGAGGCTGCACGGGCGTACAGGAAGCACTTCTTGGGCAGGGTGAGGTTAGGCGGAGGTGGTTGTTGTTCCACAACGTTTAACTGACGCATGTGTTCTGTTGCTGTCGTTACCTGCAGCTCAATATATCCTGAGCTCTGAGGTCTTTTTTTTCAGTAGGTACTGTACATCAGTGTAAATATTGTTTACCGTACAAAAAAGCTAAAATTAGATTAAAGGCAATGTATATCCATTATTGGGATTTAGTTCATTAAATATACATATAAGTAACACATTAATATATAATACATTAATTAAACATAACATAAATTAAAGAATGTGTAACTTGCTTTTGGTTTATAAGAATGGTTTATAAAGATATTTTTGTGGGTTAAAAATGTATCTAATTCCTGGAGCACAGAAACACCCAATTTCCCCCGAAAAACTCAGCAGCCCCCATAGTTTTACAGTGAGGAAATGAAAGTGTCCGATTTGGGATACAGTTAGCGCACGGCTAATTCACCGGCGTTACCGTCCTTTTACTCTGGTAAACCCGAGGCTAACATACAAGGTTAATACGATATACAGTCTCAAAGATAAGAAGTTAAACTCAGTTTCACACCACTTTTTTAAATTGGAAACATAACATGATCATTTATATTAATAGTTAATGTGAAATTTTGATAGAATGTTGTCCGATGCCATTTTAAGGGTAAGGTATTCCTTTAAAAACAGTAATTGGGTAAATGTACATTGTTACTTTTGACCACTGCACACGACAATTGAGCTTGTGCTGTGCCTTCTTTTCGATGCTATGTCTCTCTGTTTCTGTTCGTCTGTCTCTTTGTTTTTCTCTCAGGAACATTTAAACTTCTCCTGTTCAGCCAGCAGTGTTGGAAACCTGCTGCTGTCTGTGAGGCATGAAGAGGAGAAGGAGCATGAGTCCCTACATGTTATTATCAGGTACAAACAAAAGCCTGTTTAAACGTGAGTTAAAGTTTGTTTTTATCTGTAATTCTGACAATTTACTTAATTACCATAATTAGCAGACACTGGATTTTATTTATCTTAAGGCCCTTGCTGTTTTTTTTACCCCCTTACATGACTTTGTTTTCTTATAATGTGGACCCTTCCAACACACTCAAATGATTGGCTTTCGTTGCAGGTGCAGGCTGTTTTTACTGAGCTTAGAAAATCCAGTTTTTGCAATTGAGCACCTGCAGCCTAGAACAACATACAGACATTTTAAGCTAACCAAAATGTTGCAGTTAACTTTCAAGAAGTGAAAACACACTGTGACACTCCAAGTTCTAAGACAGAAACAGGGAAAACAGGCAGAAACGTTAAATGGACACAGTGCCATACATATGCATTGCTATGCATCTATCCTGATTGACAGGCCTCGTCATAGCGATAAGTTTGCCCCGCCTTAAAGCATACCCTTCTTTAACATCTATTTTACGCTAAATGGGATCTTAATTTACAAAATCAACATCACGCTGTATAGAATTGTTGGTTAGGGAAGCAAATAATCCTTACTCGTCCAATAGCACGAAGACTAGCCCAGCGTCTTTCAGGACACTTCTTGTCTCTTTTTGTCTCTTCAGGTCTCGGGTGAAAAGCATCTACCACAGATTGTCACTGACAGAGCTGCCTGACATCCCCAGTGTGCCGGAACTCGCCAAGGTACAAGATTTAAAATATAATCAGTTAGTTTGAGTTATTTCTTTCTTTACATGTGCAAACATCTTTATAATTATGTGTGTTTATTGTGCATGTGTTGTTTATCCTTGAAGTTGCTGTGTGATGACGCAGCAGGTCTTCGTTTCAGTCCTGTCCTCTACCCAAAGGTGAGCTCAGAGTACACCTCGATGTCTTTCTACTGAATGATAGAAGAGGTCATGTTGGACTGATTGGATCAAACCTACCTACCTGTCTTTCTGTCTGTCTGTCTGTCTGTCTGTCTGTTACCAGGCGTCTCAGCTGATAGTAAACTACGACGAGCATGAGGTCAACAACACCTTCAAGTTTGGAGTCATTTACCAGAGATTTGGACAGGTAACAAGTGACTGTAATGGATGTATTTACTATTTGACTACAAACACAATGGTTATATTGATCCAGAGGTTTCTAAACTTAGAGTAGTAAGGCAAAAACACTTGTTTTCATGCAAGCCTGGTCTCTGATATCACTGTAATGCAGCTTTCTGTGCAGCCGGTTTATGCAAGCTACCCTTAGCCTACCCTAGGTCCCGACTCATCTGCCTCACTTCTGCTTCCTCTGGCATCGCTGCCTGTGACTCCTCTCTGCCGGCTGTTGTTCTCTATGCGTAGAGCAAGTGGGAAGAAGCTAAACACTTAACGTTGCAACACTGTCTTAAACTCAGAATCTCAGTTTGTGAGTGGGTCTTAATTTTAGTTAGTTTAGTTGTAAATTAAAGATGCTAACTGCTCTACAGATAACAATGTAGCTGCATCTATTGCTTCTTCCTCTCTGGGGGCAAACTGGACGCTACAGTGACTCACTAACGCCTTTTCGAGGCACAAGTGATATTACAAGACACTCCGGGGCTAGCTGGTTAGCATGCTAATATTAGTAGATATTGCTACAACACAATACATAGACATCAACACTGTCACTTCTTCATTCACTGTTGATCATTTTAGTTCTTTTTTTTTTTTACAATGCGTTAAACTACAAATCTGGCCAAATCTTACCAACTGCACCTTTAAAAATGGAAAATATAAAAGTTCAACTCAAACCAGTCAGTTCAAAAATACTTTCTGCTCTGCAGGGTGCGGGTTCTCAGTATGAGAAGTGATTGATTCTTTGAAGCAACATATATTTGCCCAGTTTGGTTTCACTCGTGGCTGCAAGTTGTTCGGTGAAAGGAGGCATCATGCTGCAAACTCAGAGAGAAGCTTACACTTTCACCATGCATAGATAGTCTGTAGAAGTTGAATCTTGGTAGAAGATTTGGCACATGTTGAGAACAACCAGAACCAGAGCATTTGATTCACAAACAATAAAATTTGGCAACAAAAAATGAAAAACTATATTTCCTACGAACAGCCAGTGAAAGTGAAAGAGGCAGTGTGTTCTAAAGTTCTGGAAGAAGTATTGAGGTCCTTTACTGAAGTAAAATTATTAATAACCAGTGGCTGGCCCTCTGAGACCCATTTGTCTTTGAGAGGCTTGGGCGGGCTCAGTCGTAGTGATGTCATGATATCTTGTGGTGAAGGGACTAGATAGCGCTCCAAAGTGAGGCTCAATTGTAGCAAGAGAAAAAAAGGTTTTCTCATGCAGTAAAATGTGTTATTTTCACCTATTGTATTTATAAATATTCATGAATATTTCTTCATACTGGAGCCCCTAAACAACCCCTCTTGCAATTGCATAAATCACTGGAAAGCTGACTCTCCTGTGGATGCATTGAGCCCAATTGTATTCATGCGTGATCTATTGTAGTGAGAGCATTTTTTGGAACGTGACATCACTATATAAAATGTTGTGTAGTGACCTCTAGAATTATGACAGTCTCATGAAACGTTACAACCACAAATGAGAGACCTAGAGCTTTGATGATGTATAGCTTTTCTAGGTATATCGACAATTCTTTTCTATTGTTCTATAACATTAAGATGAAGCATTTCCAGAGATAGTTTTAGATCATGTCGCTGACATGTGATGGACGTGAATGTGCTGTTGTATGTTGTGAGTCTGATGGCGCCCTCACCTGTCTGTCAGGTGTCTGAGGAGGAGCTCTTCCGGAACAATGAGGAGACGCCGGCCTTCACCGAGTTCCTGCAGCTGCTGGGAGACACAGTGGAGCTGCAGGACTTCAAGGGGTGAGCAGCAACAAAACCATGACCATATCATAGTAGTAAAATAATGACATATTCTTTTGCATCACTATTTTATTGATGGTGGAACACAAAAAATACAACTTTCCAGCTTCTCCATGAAAGAAAATGCAAAATGTAAACTTACAATAGAAAATATATTTAATGATATACAGTCAGTTTTCTTGATAATAACCAAAATCATTATCAATTATCATTATTTTGAGGCATTAAAATGAACAAGAAATTGAAGAAAACAAGGGTGATCTAATATTTTTTTCCATGACTGTACATGTATAAAGAACACAAAATGTGTTAAACTTAGACAGACCTTATTCACTTATAAATAGACAAATGCACATTTGAATGAAATTCCTTTGCATTGTCTCACAGTGATTGTATTTTGGAATGTATCAACTCTTGATAAATATATGTATAAATTATATTTAATAATACAAAACTGTACAAATAGAATACTGTATATTTCACCGGAGCATAGCAGCAGAAAGTTTTTGTACGCGGCAATACATTTTTGTAGAGGCAATAAATAAGACAAATAAAAAATTCACAGTCAAAAGAAATGCATTAACAAACAGAGCAATGCATGATGCAAAAATTATAGATAATAAATGCAATATTTAAATTGAGAAAAGAGAGAAAAAAATGGATGTCAATAAATCTTGTTGATAAGCTGTTAATAAGTCGTCTTGCACACAGATAAACAGTAGTAAAGGCGATAACATCAAAATTTTAGTTTCTGATTTAACCTATAGAAGGAACTGATATTATATTGACTTTACCCTCCTGTCATTTAATTGAGAATTTAATTTTCTAAATCCAAGTTAGTTGGGTTTTTTTTAGTTTTGAAGCCAGTGAGAGTTAGCCATATGTTAATCACCCAGCAATAAAGCCAAAATTTTACAAAAATCTCTTATTGACTTGGAATACTTCTTTGTTCTGTGCACTTTTGTCATTCTGTTTTCTTGAAGAAAGGTTAATATTTGAATGAGAATATAAATATGGGAAGTATGCTCATTTAAACTATGTTTTTTTTACCACCAATAACATAAGAGGAGATGACCATCTCTGCAGATCCTTGTTTTGTTTGTAGAGAACAGCAATCGTTCTCGTAACATTAACTCCCAAATACTTGAGCTGGACTTTAAAGAGAAAGCAATTAAATGTTTGCCAGAGTACAAAACCTTCCACACGAAATTAGGTTTTAGTGGACATGAGGCCTCTAAAGTACACCCAGTGGGGAGGAGGAAAACCTGCAGAGAGACACTCAGAGCCGACTGAGATTAAAAACATGAAATAAAGGGTAGTTAAATACTAAGTGTCCCTCCTCACTGTGTGCAGGTTTCGTGGAGGTCTGGATGTGTCTCACGGTCAGACGGGTTCTCAGTCTGTCTACACCATCCACCGACAACAGGAGATCATGTTCCACGTCTCCACCAAACTGCCCTTCACTGAGGGAGACACGCAGCAGGTAGCGGTCATTAAAAACAGCAGGACACAACATGACAAAGCATTACACAACATGAGTCAGGATGATGCAGCAGAGAGAAGCAGCAAGACATGATTCAGAGCAACATGACACATCACGTCACATGTCACAGTGCAACAAGTGATAAAACAATAGCATGACATCAAAGTTCTCCTTCAGCTCCAGAGAAAACGACACATAGGAAACGACATCGTGGCGGTGGTGTTCCAGGAAGAGGCCACGCCGTTTGTCCCCGACATGATCGCCTCCAACTTCCTGCATGCTTTCATCCTGGTGCAGGTGGAGGAGCCCTGCTCCGACAGCACCTCCTACAAGGTGAGAACACACGTCAGGAAATATTTAACAGACATATGATGCTCATTTGGGCTACACGGCAGTGTAGTTTGCATGTTTGCAGTTCTCCTCGGATCCTCCGGCTTCCTCCCACAGTCCAAAAACAAGCACTTAGGTTTCATTAGGCACGTTTCAATTAGGGTAAAAAGTGGGCATGTCTCCATTACAAAAAAAGGCCCCAGAGGGATTTACGAGACCCCGGAGGTGACGTACGTTATTGCTTAGCACCAGTTTCGACTGTGACGTCAACGGATATAAAACAGGAGACGCACCAAATGTAAACAATAAGGAAGGAGACGCCGAGATGGAAGGAGCAGAGCTGGCTGTGTTTCTTGTTGGTGTGTTCATTCACATGGCGTGGCTCACATTCAAATTAGGGCCGTTCCTCATTACGGGTAGTCGACTATAGTGGAAACGCGCCTACAGTCCTGTGATAGTCTGACAACCTGTCCAGGGTGTACCCCTCCTCTCGCCCAATGTTGAGTGACAGTTGAGTGACAGTTGAGTGCGGATAAGTGGTTAAGGAAAATGAATGAATGATGCTCATTTTCTGGAGTCTCAGTTGACTTGTCTCATTCAGTTTTTATGTCCACATTCTTCTTATATCTTTGCCTTTTCATCAAAGAACCAGATTTAATTTCTCAGTCCTCTCTCAATAACACAAAACAAACCAGCCAAATTTAAAGCTTATCTGTCACTAAAATATAGTGATTTTGTTCTATTTCTGCCTGTTGTTTATGTCAATAATAGTAGTGAAACTGTTGTTATTGACAGGTGTCCGTCACAGCACGGGAAGACGTACCTCCGTTTGGCCCGCCCCTCCCAAATCCAGCTGTTTTTAAGAAGGTGAGAGGAGGAGGTTTGTCTCAGTCTGTAGATAATATACAAACAAACACTTCTTAATGTGTAATGTGAACCTTTGTGTGTTCAGGGTCCAGAGTTCAGAGAGTTTCTTCTCACTAAACTCATCAACGCAGAGCTGGCCTGCTACAAGAGCGACCGATTCGCACGACTGGAGGTAAAAACACCAAAAAAAAACAAAAAACAGAATGTCATGGTCTGCAGTGGTGGAATGGATCACAATATTCACCCAAATTAGTGTGTGTGTGTGTGTGTGTGTGTGTGTGTGTGTGTGTGTGTGTGTGTGTGTGTGTGTGTGCGTGTGTGTGCGTGTGTGCGTGTGCATGTGTGTGTAGGAGCGTACTCGGACTGCACTGCTGGACAGCCTCCATGATGAGCTGCAAAGACGCTCCCAGAGCATGCTGGGATTGACGTCAGGTCTGGAGGAGGAGGGGCGAGGAGAGAACGGTCACGCCCATGGAGGTCTGCTGGAGTCCATCAAGGTGTGTGTGCTTGTGACGAAAAATCAATCAAAATAAAAGTTCCTTCAGCATACAGTTAAAAATGTGCTCAACAAATATCGGACTGATTGGTCCAGTACAGAAGTTGGCAACCTGCGGCTCCAGAGCCACCTGCGGCTCTTCAGGCTTTCTACAGTGGCTCCTGAGGCTGTGACAAAAGATTATACAAAATTAAACAGTTATTTTTTTACATTTACATTTTTTTATTTATCATTGGTGTAGGCCCAAAGCAATTTGTATTCTTCAATTGTAAAAATATGTAGCTTTCATACGGCACTGAATTTTTTTTTTTTTATGTTTTAGTCACCAAAAACATGCACCATAGCTTACAAAAGTCAACAGCTCAGTCCCTTAACATAGCTTTTGATTCCAAATCTCCTGATATATTTCCTCAGTGTCCAGCCTCTCATTTGCATTTGGGTCCTTGCTGCATTTTGACAAAATCAAATTAATAAATGCTCATTATGACCTATTGGTAATGCTGGATGGCTGAGTTAGTAGGCTGGTTTATCTTCATAGTAAGGCTCATAATAAAGTTTGTTGAATGATAGATTAGCTGCAGACATACAGACAGATGGACAGAAACACAGAAGCAGCAAAACACATGATCCCCTCCTCCAGGGTTATATACGAAGGAGATAACAACAGCAGCAACCGAGAGTTAAAACACCTTTTTTTGCCTCAAATGACCCATCACCCCTGTCTCTCACTTTCTCCATCAGAGGGCGATGCGAGGGCGAAGCGTGTCGATGGAGACCATGTCCCGGGGCGGGGCAGGTCTGCCCACCAGTCTGAGTGGGGGGGGTCTGGCACACATCAGTGCTGAGGTGTGTAACAATGATGAAAACCTTCTGTCCTTGTTAGGGTCTGACGAACGTAGCGCCCCCAAGCACATGCCATCATCATGATAAAGTTTATTTAATGAAATTTGTTGGCATTATTGCTCTCATCTTTTAGTGCATGGCTGTGTTTTTTTAATATACTTTTTATTGGCATATAACATCAGACACAATCTCCTACATTTGTTTCAAAAGCTTTTTACCAAGATAAGCCTTTATGGACAGCTTTGGAAAAAATTAAGAGACCACTCTCACAAATGTTTCTTAAATCAGCATCTCTACCTTTATGGCAGCCGGTCCACTCCAGTGTTTGTTCGATTCCAACACAAGCCTCCTCATTCTACTTAATGAGACACTGATCAGGTGATCACCTGAACCAAATCTGATTTTATGAGGAAGATAATAAAAACCACTGCTGTGACCAATAATGATTACTAAACTCTTCCTAAGTTCAAATATTAGTGTTGTGTTGTTTAGAAATGAATATTAACATGTTTTACTTGTCTGAAACGTCTGAAAACACTGCATCTTTTTTGTTATTTTGACCAGTTGTCATTTTCTGCTAATAAATGCTCTAAATGGCAGTATTTTCATTTCAAATTTGAGAGAAATGTTGTGAGCACTTTTATAGAGTGAAGCAAAAATCTTAATTTGCATCAAACGCATTCCTATAAATAGTAAAACCAGCGAAACTGATCATTTGCAGCGGTCTCTTCATTTTTTCCAGAGCTGTATGTCTGAAATGCCACATTTTAAAATGAAAAGAGGACCTGTGCTGCTTACAGCTTTAATTATATAAATTAAAATTCTATACATATATTTATGCCATTTTTTCATGTATTGCTTTTAGTTTGTTTGTGAAGCACTGTATAGCATTATCATTTTGCTGTGAAAACTGTTAAAAATCCTTTTTCCACAGTCCTGATTGTTGTTGCAGAGTCTCTGCTAACAGCTGCTGTGTGTGTGTGTGTGTGTGTGTGTGTGTTTTGTGTTTGTGTGTGTCAGTATAATGTGAAGTCTCCTGTGAAGAGACGTTCAGGACTCTTTCCTCGTCTGCTGAGTGTCGACAGCCAAACTGAGAAACACAACCAGAGGAGGTAACTTTTTATTCTAGTTTCAGATACTGCTGCTGAAACCACAGCATTACATTTCACACTTACCTCACTCCTACTACACAGAGTAGTTGGGTGGTTTTATTTTCTTTTGATAGAGCCAGGCTCACAGTTTCCCTATGGACTTCACTACATGTCATTCGTTAACATTTCTTCTCTGTGTTTTGTGAATGTGTCAGTCTCCTCAGTGAGCAGAGGAGCTTCGACAGCTGCCACCCAACACTGGAGGTGAGGTCAGAGCTGCCGTCCAATCCCAGCTCTCCAGAGGCGGGACAACGGGACAGGTGTGTGTGTGTGTGTGTGTGTGTGTGTGACTCCTAGTTTGGTAGTGCATTCATTTAACTGTAAATGTGGATGTAAACAGTAAAGGTTTCCAAAATAAATCCCCTTAAATTATATTTTTTATAAAGAAGGAAATATGCTATAATGCAAACTTGTTTGTCACCTGCAAAGCTGCTCTTTTTCTGTTTACATTCACCAAAATTCCTTTAGATTAAGATTAAGATTTCCTTCATTAGTCCCACAACTAGGAAATTCCAAGAGTTACAGCAACAAAGTGGATAGCAAAAAACAATAAACAGTAAACAGCAGTATAAACTAGAAAATATAAGAAAGGTATTATCAAATAAACCAGTAAAAAAAGTATTAACAATTTACAATATAAACAAGTAGAAATATAAAAAATATTAACAATTAAAACAAAATAAAAACGTTATGTATACATTATGTAGACAGAGTCAGTAGTGAAATATGGACCATTGCACAGAGAATATTGCACATATAAATTCGGTTATAGAAATATTATACAGTGTTTATAGTGCAGTGAGTCTGGTTTGTGTGGTCTGCTGGGAGCTGTGCTGGTTGTAAAGTCTGACTGCAGCAGGAAGGAAGGACCTGCAGTAGCGCTCCTTCACACTCTTTGGGTGTTGCAGTCTGTTGCTGAAGGAGCTCTCCAGTGCTGACAAGGTGTCCTGCAGGAGGTGGGAGTCGTTCTCCATCATGGAGGACAACTTAGCCATCGTCCTCCTCCCACCCACCACCTCCACTGAGTCGAGGGGGCGTCCCAGGACAGAGCTTCCTGTCCGCAGCAGAGATGCTGCTGCCCCAGCAGACCAGTGTGCTCCTTAGCCTAACAAATAATTTCCTTTCTTCATAAAAAGACAAAGACAATGTTTCTGATTATCTTAAAACTTGCGTGGTTTACATGTTTACTTTAACTTTTATTTATTTAAAAGAAAACACAAAACTTTTTAGGGTATAACAAAGGACCAATTAAACTATAAGACAACAGAATAAAGTAAACACAAAATCCCAACTATCACTGTAACCATGGGTGAGAGACAACACATAGTAGTTACAAATGTCTGTGTATGTATTAAGTTCACTTTTTCATGTCATCCAGCCACTCTTTAATAGTTTGAGGGTCTGACACAAACCTGCCTTTTCAAATTTTTATTGTCTTTTTGGGAGCGAGCTGATGAGATTGTTCAAATGAATTAGTTGAGCTAGTTAGCTGATGGAAGTGATCAAACGGATGTTCGGTTAATTTTTTTTTTTCACTTTAGAAGGTGAATTGTCTTCACATAGTTGAATTGTGCTTGTTTTGGTATCCTAATTTTTTTAGTTTTTATATGTACTTCCATATGTTTTGTGCTTTTATCAGTTTTAAATTCAGGAGTTTGTTTTATTGGCATTTTATCTGTCTTTATATTTGCATCTTTTTGTTTGAGTAGCTATTTCCTGTTCTTAAATATCACCTGCTTTAAATTAGCTTATATCTCTTTTCCACATTTTACTTATTCATATAGTAACTTGTGTCTTTTATTTTGCACCTCCTGTTGCTAATTTATCTCATACAGTGTCAGTTTTTTCCCAATTTTATTCTCTCAACATTTAATCTGTAAGGTACCCAACTTTAAAATTGATAAAATGATTCTGATTTAAATGGAATTAAATAATAAATAATACTGTAGATCCATCCAGAGAGAAACTTGTAGACAGAATTCAGGATGGTGTTTGCTGATTTTTTTGTTTTTTGTTTTTTTTGTAATCAGCAGGATTCAGATGAAGAAGGAGAGCAGTAAGATTTCCAGATCGACATCCAGCACCTGCAGCTTTAGTATCCCGACTGATGACACACATCTGGTGAGAAAATACAGAAACAGCAGCAGGATGAAATCTTAATGAGCTGAATTAAATAAAGGTTACCAAATTAATAGAGTAAAAACCCTCTAACCAACCTAATTGCAGTCATCAAAATCAAAAAATCAAATCAAAATCATCCCTGAGGGAAAATTCAGTTAGTCAGGTAACTCTGGAAGAATGAGATAGATGTAGAAGCGAAGGATCTTTTGTATCTCTCCGTCCTGCAACGGAGAGATACAAAATTCCATAAATGTATTCCTTCATACAGGAATAAACACTTGTGGAGGAAGTATTCAAAATCTTTACTCAAGTAAAAGTGCTGATACCACACTGTAAAAATACTCTCATACAATTTTATTTTGCATGGTGCAAAGAGTTTTAATGACTGATGAAAATACATTTTTAGGAAAAAAATAGAAAAGTGAAAAGACACAACTGACTGAATTTGAGATCTGTGTTGTTCTGAATTTATCAAGACATCAGGAAAACACGGAGGACATTTTGAGTTTGTATCAGGAGCTATTCAGCTCCTAACACACATACTAAAACATAATTTATCTTAAAGGACAGATTTAACACAGTTTGTTTTATAAGTAATCTGTCCTCTCTCCTTGTCTTTAGCTCGCCCAGGCAGTGACCATAGAAGGTCAAAGTTCAAGTCCGCTCATCGTCTGTCGCAGCCCCACAGGTCAGAATCATAACGTTAAGGATATAGAAAAAACTACATTGGAACATTTCACAGAAATTGGTGGATTTGTAAGAGTTGTCCCCTTTAAGTATTACACAGTCTGATGTTTGCAGGTTTCACTTTGTTCTTCAACTTGCACCTGTAATATTTACTTCTTTATTTATTTCAAAGCAATAACGCTGTCAAATATTGCTTCTTGTTCTTATCAGAATTTGATTGGTTTGATTTTCTTCCTCTGCCGTCTTTCAGAGATGAAAAATAAAAACTCTCCCAGGTCCAACCTCAAGTTTCGTTTTGACAAACTGAGTCACTCTGCTGCAGTAAGTCTGTCTTTTTCTTGCTAATTTTAATCAAGGTAACAGTGTGTTTCATTTGCTTACCTGTCAATGGCGTCTTATCCCCTTTGTGCATTTGTCAGTATCATAAATTGACTTTTAATCCAGTTTTAAGCCACATCTATATGAATCATTTTCTTTAGATTGGTTGTTTTTCATTCTATATTTTAGCTAAATAAATTATTTTAGTCATTGGACATCTGGATCTTAAGTTAGCTCCTCCTGGATATTCTGTGTCCACTGAACAGCACTGGAGAAACATAGATTATTAATGTGAAGCTGCTTTATTCAGTGTTTTTACTGCTTTGAATCAGTGAGTCTGTTTGATTTGGAGAGGAGGAGACCTGTATACATCATTCGGCTCACAGTAAAAACCTCCTGAATGATGAACAATGAAGCAATCTTAACCAGGAGAAACTTACTGCAAGTCCCATGATCCCACCCTATTTCTCAACATTATCAAACCCCTAAAGGCAGAAAAAGATGTATTGTGCATTTAAAGTGATTCTTAATGGTGAGAGCGAGTCAGCTGGCTGATGTCACCCTGTGAATATAAGTGTAGCAATATAAGTGTAACATATGAAACAGCTGGTGATATGAGATGAGGTCATTAAAAAAACCTCCAGTCAACGGTCAAACTGGAAATCCATTAGCAAAACACAATGGAATATAATATATATATATATAATATAATATTATATTTATTTCATGTATTAATGTTTTCTTTTGTTTTGACCGCGTCCTCATCACCCCGTACATATCTGATGTTTTCAGTCTGTTTCTGCTTTTATCCACATGGAATAAAACCTCCATGTAACTGTTCCTGTAGCTGACTGTGGACAAAATGATCTTTCATCTTTGCTGCTAAATCCTTTTTATCCTCAGGAACGTGTTTCAGCTTCTCAGAGAGATAAATGTTTTCTGACTGTGGTGCTTCTTTCTGTATGTCTGCAGCAGGGGAACTAAACTGTGAGGACAGCAGTGGGAGGTGAGTATTAATATTTATGTTACAATCTGTTAAAATGCTGCAAGAAAAACAGAACAGTAGGGATGTCGCAAGAACTGATGCTTTGGTTGATGTCTAACTTCTTTTTTAAGTTACAGTATGGGAAAAGCTTTGTGCAGTATCCCTTTAATCCTGACTGCATGGTCAAATTTCAGCCTGTATGCATGTTTATGCCTCTTATTCATGTAAGGAACTTAAATACACAATTAAACAGAAGAAAACTGTGGAACAAAGCACCCCCTGAATTTCTCAGATTTCAGACATTTTCTGCACTGCAGAAATGTCTCCCTCAGGGCAGCCGAGCTCCACGTAGGTTCACATATTTCCAATCTTACCGTACATCAGACCTGTGTCATTGTAAATGAGGAACTTAAAGCTGAAAAATAAAAGTTTAGTTCTAGTCTGAACGTAAATTCAATTTTTTATCTTTTAATTTTTCTCTTCTTTCACTATTCATTTGGCAGAATAACAACGAGGTTCAGTCAAACATCAGCCTCCAACCAGGAGGAGGAGGAGGAGGAGGAGGAGGAGGAGGAGGAGGAGGAGGACATTGATGTGAAGACACTGATGGACTGTCACACACACACACACACACACACAGAGGGAAAGAAGGGAATACACTTCAACACATTTGTCCTTTGCTGCTGCAGCTGCATTTCCTTCTCAAAGGGAATCAAACCTGCAGGACTGTGCATGTCAACACACACACACACATACACACACACACACACTGTGGCTGAAGCTTTGACACACATGGATAAATTCACATCATTTCAAGGGTCACATCAATTATACACATGAAAATTACTGTTGGTCTCTTCTTCATTTAGTCTCTTCTTCTGTCTCAAATATCACATTGATGTCATAGTTATGTCACTATGGCTAAATCAGACTACATGAGCCTTTTTTGTTGAGTTATCTGGTGGACTGATGTTGTCATGCAAAAAAAGATGCAAAACAGACAGATTTTCTTTAAATTTTCCTCGTAATAGTGGCAGCTCAACTGCAGATGGTTAATGTGTGAATCATTGTGATGACTAATGAAATTGAGCACAACAAGGCACAGAAAACATAGAGACAGTAGTATCTTCAACATGACAGAAGCATGGATTCCACTTTATAAAACATCTTTGTATTAATATCTAAACTCTGCAGTCCCTGTGTTTAAATCTAACACGGTCACCTATACAGGTGCATCTCAATAAAATTGAATGTCATACAAAAGTTTATGTCAGTAATTCAATTTAAAAAGTGGCAATAACACATTATATAGATCCATTCCACACAGAATGAAACATTTCATGTCTTGATTTAATTTCTTCTAAATATAATGATTATGGCTTATATTTAATGAAGACCAAAAAGTCAGTGTCTAAAAATAATATTACAAAAGAACAATTTTAAAAAGTGTGTAATATGGAAATGTTGGCCTCTGAAAAGTATGTCCATCTATATGACTCAATACTTGGCTGGGGCTATTTGACTTGAACTACTGGAAATGGACTTTTACATGATATTCTATACTGAGATGCACCTTAGGCTTGTGTGGTTGGAACAAAAAAAACAAGATGCAGAGCCATCTAGGTTTGGCCTTAAAATTGAGAAAACATAACATAGCACAGAGCAGGCTGCCCTACATGCTAGAAAATGTTCTGTGCACTGGTGCCCCACTGCATGCAGCTGGCGCCCTTTTCATTTTCCCTGTCCCCCAGACAACATGAATCAACCAATGAATTTGGTTCAGATGGATGGATCACAACAATTTCTGCCCATCGGCACTTCTCTGCAAATGTGTCCTTAGAAGTAGTTACGTCATTTATAATTTTGTAAATGTACTCTGTGTTAAGGAGCCGTAAAACTTTTTATTTTGTCCCAATGTGGAGCGGAAATCACTCACTGGCTTTACAGACTTACCCATCATAATCATCAGGTTGAACAGCTCTCTCTGTTTGAGAGTTATCAAATGATGTGACACCTGTTACCACGCCCCCTAGTGATGTCATAGAGTACAGCTGTACGCTTCATTGCAGCAAGGTTAGGAGTGCACCAGCTGCCGTTTTTAAGTTGCTCTTTAAATCCACTGCAGAAAGTCCGACTGGATGCTAAAGCGTGTGTGTTTCATTGATATTTTGTGCCACTGCGGAACATGTGATGTCACACGTGTTGGATGGATGTTGATGCAGATGTTGATGCAGAGGTTGAGCTCTGTTTACTGCAGTCATGTACACATGTTGCGTTTTTAGGATTTAGTTGATTAACTGAATCAAATCAAACTCTGATGGTAAAAACAATCGAAGTGTTTGTCTCTCAGACTTTGTCTCAGTTTCAGACTTCACACTGCTCCTGTTCACCAGTGGTGGAAATTAGATTCAGCACTACTGAATTATGAGTTTAATGTACTACTACTTAAATGCCCAAAGAGGAAAACGTCATTTTCTTCTTCACTCTTCTTTCTTCTTCTATTAATCATCTGACAACAATACATGTGTACTTTTGCTACTGATATTTCCTGAATCTGACAATACTCAGAGTAATTTTTCTTTTGTATTTTTACTTAGGTAGGATTTGAAATGCAGAACTTGTAACGGAGTATTTTTACATTGTGGTATTATTACTTTTATTGTACTTTTTATCGTAAAGTAAACGACCTGAGTACTTCTTCCACCACTGATGTTCACTTGTCAGTTTACAGTATCAAACAACAGTTTTAATTTAGTGGTAAACATTTGATCGTCTCTTTGTACTTCCATGTATACTAACTGCAGTACACTATAAATACTGTCAGTATTAGTATGTAGTGTGGAACTGGGACACAGCTGGAGATGTATATTCTGTTTGAATGTTAAATACTAATGATGTCGTATTAATCAGGGACACAGAGTAAAACTAATGGCTGATATTCACTGAAATATGTTTGGATGGGAAAAAACTTTACGTAGTATTTATACAGCCTAATGTTTAATTATTTAATATGTTTATGCCACTTGTAGTTTTCAGAAATGTAGTAAGTATTAATGGCTGGTTTGATTTGTCAACAGATACAAGATAACACTAATATAAAAAGAGTCTACTCTCTCCTATGATAAATGGAATTGAGCATATATCATAATGGATCATAATGGAGTCATCAAAGTCAAAATTGGACCCATTTTTTTTAAAAGAACATTAATATCCATTAATATTTTACAAGTTTTCGTCACAGGTCATACACTCACCTGAATGAACATGCACTTGTTCCCACCAGTGGTGGGGTTTTATAGCTGTACCATTACTTAACGAGCTAAGATTGAAATATGAAATATAAAACACTAAATGTATAAAAATACATATAAGTACATGTTACAACAATTAAATAAAGATTACATTAATTATTTTAAAATTGAGTTTCTATAAACATTAAAAGCTCAAATGACATATAGATGATGGGATGTGTCGAAGCCAAAGGAAATTTCCACACAAGTGGACAATAAAGGACTCTAGTCCCATAAATAACTCCACTCCAAATCATCCCTACTGGTACCTTCATATTATTATCATGAAACAGGTATTACGTTTAATTCTATGTAGTTAAAAAGTCCTAAAAAGTCTTAAATTTAAGCTGCAGAAACACTTGATTGAATAACTTTTAAGACACTGTTCTTTCTTTCTCCTTGAATCATGTTTGCAGTGAACATCAGCCTCCATGTTGCTCTGGATCTGACAGACTAAATACTGTAAATGTAATTTCCTTGTCATTTTAAATGATGTCTGTATGTTTACACACATCAGCCACCATTTTAAATTTAAACACCATCTTCAGGACCGAGACTTGTTAAATCAACAGTTTGTTGTTCTCATCACAGCTGTGAGTCAAACCTGCAGGTTTTATGTTCAAAAAGGAGAAATAGCTGTGAAAATACTTGCATAAAATGTTGTGAACAGGTCGGACTCTGAGCCATGCTGAACATGACCAACTGTAAAAACCTGCAAAAAGAAGCTTCACTGCCATTTGATGCAAAAACTGACAGACAACTGATGAATATTTTGCACTAAGCTGACACACAGCTCTGTGGATGTTCTATTTAAATATATAAAAATGAATATTAAACATGTACAGGCTGAATCAGAGCACTGACTGAACTATAATTGTCTTGATTGCACTGAAAGCACAAAATCTGTTCCTTCTCTCTGATTTCAGGTGTAAATCTCTTTTTTCTGTGTTCAATTTGTTTTTTTGCAAAATAAAAGTAATAATTTATTTTTAATGGAGAGGGAGTGCGAGGGAAGATGTAGCATAAAAACTAAGATGTCGCTGTGTGTCTGTTCAACGTTCTCCATCATGATGGAAATTTATTTCTGTGATTCTGAAATGATAATCTGAAGTTATAAAGTTTCTGCAGGACGAGACTTTTGCACTTTGTTTCAATGATGTTTGTGTGTTATTGTTTCTAATTTCTGATTAAAATAAACCTTCTTTTTGGTCCTCGACTAATAAATTCAACATACACTGTAAAAAATAAAACTTATTTAAAGTCAACAAACCTCTTAAATTAACATATTTCTTTTGCCTCTGAGTTAGTCCATCATATATTTACATTTTTGGATTGATACCATTTTTCACACATACTTGGTGCTAAATTTAACAATGTTTGTCAGCTCAAGAATTGATTTTTGAAAAATGGTCAAAAACCTTTAACTCATTAAGGCACAGTCACACTGAGAAACAGCGCAGAAAAATCCATGCTGTGTTTGGTATCAAATGTTTTGGACATCTCACAAATTTCTGCAAGAATTGCATTTTTTAACAACTAGATAGCGAGCACTTCTGTAAACTGCTGAGAAACATCCTTATTGTTTATATACCAAGGAAAGTCACACATCCTCTGAATGCTCTAGGTTTCTAGTCTGTGGTTGTAACGTTTACAGTGACTGTGATTATCCTACTTGTCACAGCAGCTCATTATATAGAGTGAGGTCAGTTTCAAGAAAGGCTCTCACTGCAATGAAATGCTGCTATGGGGACTGACATCATCACACATTAATACAATTTGGCTCATTGAATCCCCAAGAGTCTCAGCTTTACAGTCATACCCAATCAGTGAAATTCCAAGACTGTCTAGGGACCCCAGTAGGCAGAAATATTCAAATGCACCATTTTTATAATGGGTAGAAATTACACGTGTTCTGTATTGAGTAAAACTGCACAGTTTCTGCCCCAGACTGCATGTTTATCAATTGGGCGTCTTTGTAAAAGGGGGACTCGTGGGTATCCATAGAACCCATTTTCATTCAGATATCTTAAGGTCAGAGGTCAAGTGACCTCTTTCAAAATAAAGACTAACTATGGAGCATTATTTAACCCCCTTCCCAAACAGTATTAAACTGAATGAATACTTACATTTAAAAACATAAAATATACATACATAGTCAAATTGTTGTCAATACAATCCTGAAAAAAAATATCACACGTCATTCTGTCATAGCGCCATCTTGAGGTAAATTTGTGTAAGTTCATGAGACCTGCCAATTTGGGTGAGTTTGGGTCTTATGTTCAACTTTAGCTGAGAAAAATATTAATTAGGAAGAACAAAAATAATGAGAACAAAAACAATAAGGCTTCTGCAGCAAACACTAAAAAAACAGTGCAAGAATCCTGATTACTATGGAAAACATAATCGAATTGAAGATAAATATGGAAAATATGAACAATTTAAAATAGAAGCAATGTAATGTTATTATTATTATTATTATTATTATAACTATTATCATTATTATTATTATACAATATTATTATTATACAATATTACGTCACACTGTTAAAATAATCGCCTAAGTCATTTTTTGTCAAAATTGTTTTTTTTTGCCTAAATCATCTCCTCATGACGCCAGCCACCTATGGTAAAATCGCCTACATCCTCAGTTGATCAGATCATGTGATTTTACCCCTTTAAGATCATCACTTCTTTGACAATTTGCCACATACATAGGCATCAGATAAGAACCCAGCAAAGAAGAGCTAGAGGGAGCTTGTTTTGTTATCAGTTTAGTTTATCAGTGGTTTATTGTTGACACTAATATTGGTAACACTTTACTTGAAGGTGTCTACATAAGAGTGACATGAGCGTGTCATAAACATGACATGGGATGTGTCATGAACATTAATGACACTTTGAAGTAACATTAATGCTCATGATACTTGTCATGTCATGTTTCTGACAGGCTTGTGTGACTCTTATGTAGACACCTTCAAAATAAAGTGTTACCATATCTTGCTTAAGTCACAAGGGCATGTTCAAAAAATTGCCTAAGTCATTTATTTCTCTTAAGTTACATAATTTACATGCAGTGTTACTACTATGCAATAGCCATCCTTTGTTACATCCTTTTTGAGTGAAATGATCAATAAATGTCATATGTTACACTTTTGGTGAAGTTTTTCTGTTTCCTGCAAAACTTGAAAAAATGAGTTAGGCGATTGTTTTAGCAGGGTGACGATCTGGAAAATATGAAAAAAAAAATTTTTAAAGAAGCAATGCAATGTCATCATTATTGTTGTTATTATTATTATTATTATTATTATTATTATTATAACTTTTATCATTATTATACAATATTATTATTATCATATGCTCTGACGCTTGTATGTCTATGCTTGCCACCGCCTCGCCACCAACGAAGAAGAAGTCGGAGGACCAGGAACCATTGCCGGGTTACGACAACAACCGCAGCAACAGCAGCCGTTGTTAGCAGCTCGCGCCATGGCAGCAGTGCGTAGCTTACGGGTGTCGGTGAGATCAGACAGCGGCTCAGACCACTCGGAATCCGGCTCCGACTCCGAGTCTGACAGAGATGCCCGCGAAGCCGAACCGATGGAGGTGGAAGAGGGAGAGCTGGAGCCAGAGGACATCTCCGTTAACCGTTCACTGAAGGAGCTGCTGCCGGTAAGTGTCCGGATGAGGCCTTGTCAGACCGGGGACTGGCGTCTCTTGCGGCCGGCGGGACTGCGCCAAGTGTCGGCGTGTGATAACTTCGACTCCCGGCGCTCTCTCCGGGTACCAGCACAATGGCCGTTACGGACTCACGGTTAACAACGATTAACTGGTTTTAACGTGAGCTCGTTTACATTGAAACATATTTGTTTAGAAGGCGTTTAATTGTTTATTTCAGTCACTTGTTGCTCAAAACGTACCGTGTTTGAGTAGGGTGACCATACTACCAAACTCCACTAAGTAAGCCTGATATTCAGTGTTTTTTTATCGGCCAAAGAAGACTATTTTTTTAAACAATTGAAAACTGTTGATGATTCTGATACACAAACAATCTTACAGCAATTCGGCCTATTTTTAATCCCCAGATCGAGAGATATTTTTAACTTTTGGAGGTAGTTCCTCTGCTGTTACTCATCTTTCCTCAGATACTTAAGTTATACACATCACACGTAGAAGTAAATGGTTTTATTGCAGCATTGTTTACTCACTATTTTAGTTTAAAATACAATTTGGTTGAGTAGGAGTTTAGTGGAGGGCAATGTGTGGGATTTATGTCAGACTTAACCCTCTGGAATCACCAAAAGCACCAAAGCATGACTTCTTCATCACATCCAGACGTAAAAACAAAGCAGCGTGGAGCTCTACTGTAAATGTACCTCTAAAGTTCTGGTTGTAAACTCCATGAGGCCAGTTTCAGTTTGATGATGAAATACCAAGTAAAACGGGAGACAAGGTCAAATATATTTTGTAAAATTATAGAACTGGATGTAACCCACTAAAGGACTAAAAAAGACACAAAATGACTAAAAAAAGACACAAAATAACTAAAAAAGACACAATAAAAGACACAAAATGACCAAAAAAAGACACAAAATAACTAAAAAAGACACAACAAAAGACACAAAATGACCAAAAAAAGACACAAAATAACTAAAAAAGACACAACAAAGGCACAAAATGACCAAAAAATACACAAAATAAAATCCAGTCACACTAGAATAAAAACCAGAGTTGGATGACAGGATCACACACAATCACAAGATCACATTTATGTTGGTTTTTCTTTGTTTCTTTTTGGTTCAAAATGTTGATCCAGTTAGTCAGAATAAAAAGTCAATTATTATAAGGTCATGTAGGTAAGGTTGTGCTGGAAAAAAAATACTAACTTGGCATTTAAACATTTTTTAAGTGGTGTATACAGGCAGGATGAAAAGGATTAAAAAATGGACAAAATAGCCCCAGACTCCATAGAGTTAAGGTCCTACAGTAAGATCAGGCTTGCAAATTACGTTAGAGGTCAAGAGTTGTTTAGCTATTTGTTTACAATTGCTATAATTTTTTTTGATTGATCAAAGTCAGAAACACAAGGCCTGATAAATGAGGATGTAAACTGGAAATGTACCCAAAATAAAAAAAATGACTGTGAAATGTTGACAGATATCAGATGTCAAAAAATGTCTGTGCTGTTGAATTTTTTTTTACAGGATACAAGCCGGCGTTATGAAAACAAGGCTGGAGCATTCATCACTGGGATTGATGTCAACTCAAAGGTGGGACACCAACACAAACACTCCTCCATCCATTTTACTAGAAGTTACTCACTCCATCACAGTAGCGCATGGATTGAAAAATTGGCATTACAGCATTTTAGTAGCAAAATAGATACACTTTCATCATGTTCAGATTGACATTTTACTTGCTTGTGCGCATGAAAAACAAAGCAGAAATGGCAACAATGGATGATAACTAGCATACGTTAGACCTATGTTTATTTATTTATTGTTTTAAATTCAACAAGTTATAATACTGAGACTTTTCAGTGAAGACACATTGTAAGTGATATTTACATATTCATACTCTTGATTTTTACATGACGGAGAAGTAAATTAAAATTCAAACTTTTTGTTAGAAAAACACAATTATTCTTTGTCTTCTAACACACCTAGAGGGCGGCTTTTGACAAAAAGTAAACTAGAAACCTGTTTTTTTATTTGTAATTAGGGTATGAGATTAAGTAGTCCTGACTTTTCCTGGAGGCGGCTGACTTTCCTTTAACAGGTTCAAGAGAAAAACTTAAGCTTCACCTGCTATACATACTGCTTTACTCTGTGTTAACAGCTAGCAGCTCAGTCCAAGCTTCTCAGAATTGTTGTCATGTGACTGTTGGTCTCAGTTGACCTATTCATGGCTTGACAGTGTCCTGAGGAGTAAAAAGTGAAAACATGCCTTTTAAACTTGTGAGCGAGCTCTGGGGTTCAAAGGGTTTAAACAGTACTTCTAGAATCATGTTGAGTTTAACCTGCCCTCCTCTTCTTCACATGCTGACACAATCACTCATGATGCAGTTAGTTTAAGCTCTGAATGACAGAAAGTGATGTGTTAAAATTGTGTGTTTGGGATTTTATCAGGAGGCGATTGAGAGAAAGGAAAAGCGAGCGAGACGTTTTCATTTCCGCCCTGAGGAGAATGTCGATCAGAGAAATGTTTTTTTGGATAAAGACACCATGAAGAAAGGTAAAAAGATAAGCCTCCAAACGACTAAATAGTGTTTGTTTACACATGTAAGCCTGTTTGTATTGACTGTGTCCTTCTCTTCTGTGGTGGTCAGCTATCCCCAGACTGCGCATGGAGGCTATCCATGTGACGGGCGTGGATGACATGAGCACACAAGACGTCTTTGGATATTTTAAGGAATATCCTCCAGCACACATTGAGTGGATCGATGACACAACCTGTGAGTGTAAAACACAAACACACAGTGGAGGAAGTATTCAGATCCTTTGCTGCATCAAAAGTACCAATTCCTTTGTTGTGAAAATACTCTGTTAAGTAAAGGTTGTGCATTAAAAATGTTCCTTCAGTAAAAGTTTAATTGTATTGTTGTAATAATAATCAGGAATATATAGTTAAAGTGTTAAAAGCAGAAATCCTGGTACTGGAAATCCTTAAACACTTACATTTTAATATTGTGTTTAGAAATGGGCTTGGTTTCTAAGAACATGCTTGAAATTTAATTGATATAGGGATTAAATGTGAGATGTCAACATGCATCCTTGTATTCAAACTACATAAAATCAAACTCCATCTGAAACTGACACTACATAGCCTCTAGAATAAGTCAGTCTCCACAGTTGAAACATGTGACTACTTTTAAAAGCTGTGCTCTCTGTAAAGAGTCTGTCCTCAGGTCACAGACAGGAGGCCAGAAAGCATCGACAGATGTACTAACATTCATTTTGATCAGATCTGCTGACAATATAAGTATCCTGGGCAAGTGTTTTTGGCTTTGATTCTGATCTGAGTCCTTTATTATTGATTATCTGCAAATTCACCATGGATGCTTAAAATAATTGAGCCATTGTTAATGCACCTGTGATTTTCTTGCTTAGACAAGGAAAAATTTCTGCTGTTGTAATGCTCTGTTGCGGCCACGGATAGCACCGTAAATTGTGCATCACTTGCAACATCTATCGGTCTCAAATTCCACTTCCAACTTCAAGATATTGCACAAATGATATTGCAGCACAAACACGCCCATAAAGTTTTGCTTGTGAGGGAAATTTAACCTTTAATTGGTTTGTATTGCAATTCTCTATGTGGCAAAGTATAAATGCTGCCTTTGCACCAACAACGCAGTAGGCAGAACAGTGGCAGAGAGAAAAAGAAAACTCAGTTTTACAAAGTGCAAGCTAGACACTGAGTATACCCGAACCTAAATAAGAAAGTAAACGAAGTTAAGAGAACAGCTGGTCAAATAAAAATGTCAATATACATTGTTTGTGTGTGTTTAAATGGATTCTGTAAACTTTGTTTTCACAGTTGCATTCATAGTAACAATGTAGATGTGATGATACAGCCTTGTCGGGACAAAGGCTGTCCTCGACAAAAGGAACTCTTAGTTCCCCACAAAGAATCATGCCAAAGCACCACTTTAAATGAGATGTGCTGATAAGTTTTCTAAAAATAAAATCGTTCACCATGAAAAAATGATTGACTGAAGAAATCTCAGTCGACTAAGACCAAAACCACCATTACTTGACTAATCGACAAGCTAAAATGAAATAGAGCCAGATGTTCTGGTGGTCCTTGTTAAAAAACTACAGAAACATCACAAACCTGATTCCAAAGATCAGCGAGCACCAGGTGAATCAGAAGCTCCTGTGTGTCTAAACACCTGATGGTTTCCTAGGTAACGTGGTTTGGCTTGATGACAACACAAGCATCAGAGCCCTCATCAACAGCAGCCGGATGCCCGACCCAGAGGCAGTTACCACGGAGACAGGGAGCACCGACCAGCCACTTGAACAGAGCAAAGGTCAGTCTGTGAACAGAAATGCACTCAAAAGAATTTTTTTAAATTGAGGAAACAACTGAATTTGTGTAAAACTGAAGTGTGTTTGTGCACCTCGTAGGTCGTCAGGGTCAAAGTTCAGACGATGAGGATGATGAAGAGGAGGAGGGTGAGGTGGACGAGGAGGAAGCGAGGAAGAAAAGCAGCGAGGAGATCGAGGTGAAAGACAGCGACATAGAGGCGGAGCAGAAAACGAAAACTGACGATGTTCAGGTAAAGAGGAGTTTACTCGAACAGAAACTGATCAGGTTGATCAATCAGTTCCAATAACTGATGGATGACGGCTGTGTGTTTCTGTGTCCCAGGTGGATGACCTGTCGCTGGCAGAGAGAGAGTCTCTGCTGAGAAATGACCTGCGACCAGCCATCAAACCCTTCAAAGGAAACAAACTCTTCCTGCGTTTCGCCACACATGGTGAGTTAAAGTTAAATTTTTTTCCACTTCCAGCTTCTGTCCGAAACGGCATGGGATTAGCATGTCTGTAAAGGGTAGACCTGTGGGTACCCATATAATTTTTATTAAGATATCTCAAGGTCAGAGGTCAGGGGACCCCTCTGAAAAAGTCCATGTCAGTTTTTCTTGTGCCAAAATTAAGCCCAACTTTGGAGCGTTATTTATTCCCCTTACTGACAAGATATCATGACATAGTTTTTTCCTTAGATATTTTAGCTTCATATTATCTAATTATTTCACTGTAATTTGAATTGTTTAAATTGCTGCTTTCAAGAATGATTCAATGGGGTTTAAGTTTTTATGTGATCATAGAACACCTTAGTTCTGTCAGAGCACCCAAAGAGCACCAGAGCCATCTCTTTATTTCTAGTGCCATCTGCTGTAATCCCTCCAAACATTGCAGCTCCAGTTACATTGTTACATGAATTCCCCATAGTAACATGGGATCAAAGAGTTTGTTTAAACCTTTGTTTACTATCCTGTGTTCAAATCTGTCCTAAACCTTTAACAACAACTAAGATGACGACAGAGCAGCAGCCCCTGTGAAGTGAAGTGACTAATAAAGGTATGATTAAAAACACAAAGATACATTTGATTTTGTGTTTTTGTCTTTAGATGATAAGAAGGAGTTGGGCGCAGCTCGCCGCAGCAGATACTACATGAAGTACGGAAACCCAAACTATGGAGGCATGAAGGGAATCCTCAGCAACTCCTGGTGAGACTCAAACACTGTTTACTCATCTCTTTCACTCTCCAGTGAAATAATCATTTAGAATAAAATCAGTAATCTTTGATCTTCTTTTATTTGATTTGATGAACATAAAGAAAATTATTTGAAGTTTCTGATCGCCATTTTAAATCCTTAAGTGTCCTGGATTTTGAAACAACTCTGTGTGTAACAAGGTGGTCTTGTCACATCAGCAATCAGTTTTTCAGAACAAGTTGTTTTCGGTACTTCCTCTGAAGGTCTATAGTGTGATACATCTATGTAAAATTATTGAATGTCCTCTGTCTCTTCAGGAAGAGGAGGTATCATAACCGGCGGATCCAGCGAGATGTCATCAAGAGCAAGAAGCCTCTGATTGGAGACAACATGGGACACACCCCACCATACACACACAGACACTCCGGTAAAAAAACAAACAGTTCAGACAATGCTAAACAGACAAGTTAAACAACAATGAATAAATTCAATTCAGGAGTTTTATGAGTAGATGAACACATTTCCGTTTTTTAACATATATATTTTTTTACTGTAATAACATTTTTAGTAGAAGTAATTGTACATTTATTTGTTAAATAAATGATTATTGTTTCTGGACATCAAACCTTTAAGTAGCAACTCAGACTGTATGTGAGCTAACATTAATTACACCAAGTCATGACTAATGTTCACAAGCTTTGAGGAAGGCGTATAAATTGTAGAACTACTATAGCCACACCTTATCTTCCTGTAAAAAAGTAAGTTATTTGTCAAAAAATATTTGGTTAACAGTGTGGCTCATCCACTTTGTAAGGATTTGATTCAGTAAAATATAAACAAAAAAATCAAATATAAATTAAAATATAAATCACTGAAATGGCAATGAATAATAAATGCACTGCCATTATACGTGGGTGGATGACATCCAGTCTGCCAAGTGTATTGCACCAAAATAAACAAATGGATAAATGGCTCTTACACTGACAGTCCGCCATTGTTCTTCTTCTCTCCAGCTGACCTGGTCAACCTGCCCGAGGAGCCCATCAAGGAGGAAGAGGAGGAGGAGGAGGAAGAGGATTACAGTGATGAGGACATGGACTCAGACGACAGGGTGGTGGAGTACAAAGAGCGAGCTGAAAAGGAGAGAGGCGAAAAGGGCGGCAGTTCCCGTTCTCTGGGGGCGGGGCTCCGTAGCCGTGTGGAGCGCTCTCCTTCGCCGTGGTCGGAGTCGGACGAGATGGACTACGACCTGGAACTGAAGATGATCTCCACACCATCGCCCAAGAAGAGCAAAAAGATGACTATGTACGCCGACGAGCTGGATACTCACCTGAAGAGCATCAGGTCAGAGCCGCTGCCATTTTCACTCCCCAATTAGGATAGATATTAATATATATTGGGATAGATATTTCTTTAAGCAAGCTTCCTGGTTCTTTTTATAAACCAAAACTTAATTGGATTTTAATTGTATACATCCATAAATATATCATTAGAAATTATTCCTATTTACTCCTGGGAAGTACTGAAAAATGTGATTATAAATATAATATTTATTTATTGTTTTGGTTTATTGTATTGTTATTTATTATTTTTCATCATACCTACATGCTTTTACCAGTGGGATCATATTACGTTGCATTCTGTTGTATTAAAAAAGTCTTCAAAAGTCTTTTTAATTTAACCCTGAAACGAATAAAAGTTTTCGTTAGATTTAACTTTGTTGATTTTGATTTTGTTTATTTTCGTCTTGTGAGCAGGAACCGGGTGGGGGGGTCGGGATCTCAGCCCAGGGTCAAATCCCCGTCACCTGCCAAGGTGATGGATGTCCGACAGCTGCTGGAGGAGAAAAGACAAGGACTCTCTCAGCACAGACAGCCCCCTCCGGTGGCCACCAGCGGAAAGACAGGTCTACTGTTCATTTCAAACACTGATATAACATAAAAATGTAAATTTTGATTTACAAAGTATAAATAATTTCAGCACATTTCATTATCTTGAAACCAAAGTGCCACTTAGTTGTTGACTGATATGAAATTTTTCCTCAATGAAGCATGGGAAGTTACTGAGTTTTTATCAAACACTATTGCCATGACGTTGTATTATTTGCCATGAAAGCTGTTTTTAAAGGGGCCAGGCTTGCTTAAAAACTCAGGAAACTTTGCACACACATCAGAAGTGCTATGCTTTTATCATCTAATGTGGTTTCCGTGCTTGGATGTATCTGTCTGCAGATGTACGGCAGCGGTTGGGGAAAAGGCGCTACTCTCCCGACAGACAACGCTCCCCGTCCCCCGTCTCCCCCAGAGACACGCCTCCAGTCAGAGAACCAATCAGAGATGTGCATCGCAGACTGGGCGTGGCCAGTCAAGACAACAGAAGCCTCTACTCCAATTCATCCAAAGACAGAAAGACAAGTACGGAGAAAACACCTACTCAAAGTACAACTGAGAGGAATCTGACACTTATAACTTAAAAGTAAAAATAACGTCACTAAATCTCAAATTTAGCCCTGTGCCTCTTAACTTGGTTAAAACCACCCTGTTTGCCATTCTGTTTCAACTAAATTATCTTATTACTAATCTGCTGCCATGATTTTTGTGTTTTTTAGATAAATTAAATGGTGCTGGTAAAATCTGGAGGAACAATTGGTCTATTAATCAATCTTATCTGATCTTATTTTTCATGCAAAATCTGCTAAATGGTTAATAAATATGAGAAAACTAGAATTAGGATGAACACTCATGTGACATTTTAGACTTTGATTAATCCAAAAATAAACAGCAAAAAAATCAACAATAAATATAAAACTAAATTAATGAATAAAAAATAATGCAGAATATAAATAAAGATTTAATATTTTTTTCCAGACAAATAAAATGCAGATTAATTATAGAATTAAAATGTGTAAAAAATAAACTAAATTAAAAAGAAATACATCTGCATCACTTTTGCTGCATGTCAGCTGTGCCTCATTTTTCTCACAGGCTGTTTGACTTATTCACAGTTTAGAGGCTGTTAATTTTTAACCCTTTCTCCTCCTACTGCAGGCGGGCTGTGGAGCAGACTTGGCTCTGTGGAAGACGACAGCAACGCCGGACGCCACGAGCGTGGATCGAGCAGCCGGCCAGCAGCCCTCTTCTCCTCGTCCTCGGGGAGGAACTCCGCCAGCGAGGGCTGCAGCAGCAGCAAGAGACAGGAGGAGGAAGGCGAGGTGGAGGAAGAAGACGACTCGACGCTGCAGAAGATGTGGGGTGCCATGATCAAACAGAAACAGGAGCGTCTGACCCACAAAATAAAGAAGAGCCGACTGGACAACCTGCCATCGCTGCAGATCGAGATCAGCCGCGACAGCAGTGACGACTCCGACGCCTGAAACTGAGCCGAGGGTGGAGGAAGGAAACCAACCAGAGTTTCTCTTTCAGACTTTACATCACTCTTTTGTCCAAGTACAATAATATAAAGACATAAAGCTGTCAGTCCAGACTGCAATCTGAGGCCAGTGTGGTGGGTTTTCTTTCCTTTTTTCTTATATTGTCTCAGCAGTCCAGGATGGATTAATAAATGGGGCCAACCAGGCACAGGCAGAGGGGGCCCCCCATTGGAAGTCACCGTTAACATCTCCTCAGTTAAAAGGAGAGGTCTCCTAATTTTCCTCTATTTTGGTAATTTAAAGGGTAGTTTAGATTATTTGAAGTGTGGTTGTATAAGATACTTTTCCTTTGTCAGTGTAGGTTGAGGTTGACACAGACCCATTTTGGAGAAGCAGGCAGGAGTATAGACACAGAAGCTATGTAATGTACTGCTGTGGACAGAGGCAGCAACGAAATCTATTTGACACCTAAAGAAACATTTGTATCAGTTTAAGCGTATGCTGTAGTCACCTATTTTTACAGATTTACCTTTGTTAGAAGGCTCTGCTTATGTGTACACAGTTACATGTTGGTTTGTTTGTGTTATTGTGTGACTTTGGTGTTTTAAATGGTTAGCTTGGATAAGTCGCACAAACTAAGCAACCAAGGCAGTGGAAGACCAGCAACTCCCATGTTCTGTGAGGTAAAATAATGTCCAGAACATCAATTGGCCAAGCCGGCAGATGTTGACAGTACATAACTTAGTCTCTGCGTCAGTACTCCTGCCTGATTCTCCAGACTGGGGGCGTGCGGACTGCCATCTACTGTAGGTAACACACCGACTGTGGACAGCTCCACTTCAAAAAGTCCACACTATCCCTTTAAGATCGAGAAACTATAACCAAAGCCAGTCCACAAATTATATAGAAACAGAAATGTCAGGTATGTGTTGTATTGCTTAAATTTGGTGTAGCAAGACAAAATTTGGGTATTTTTTATAAAGTAAAAGTCAGACAGCCTCTCTTCGTCTCCAGTGTCAAATACATTCTGATGTTCAGCTGCAGCATTTGAACCATCAGAAGTACCTGAGAACTTTGGTTCACCTGCAAAACGTCATTAAAAAAGATGCAAAACAACTGCTGAATTTTTTGTTGTTGCAAATTTGGTTAAATCCTGAAATTTGTTGCCCATCCCAAATATAGTGAATTGCCCATACAATTTGTTAGAATCCCTAGACACACCTGAAAGCTCTGGGACTTCTACATGTCTGTTCCCAGGGGACCATTGTCTCAAAGTCCTTCCACACTCCTGTTGATATGTCAAATACTGTTTCTGTGCCGATGATATTATCAGATTGGCTCCTCTCACTTGGCCAAGTTTTTAATAAATCATTCCTTTGTTACTTTGGAGATTTTGGACACTGTCTGCCTGTGATTTAACTTTGTGAATTCATGTTTTTTTATGATTGACGTCACAAATTCTTGGTGTCCTCTCCTGCATCGATGCTTTGAGCTTTACATCGGCTTCAGTACGTTGATAATACCCAGTACAAAACCTAATTTAGAAAAGGTATGTTTTTACATTTTATTGGCCCCATCTAGTCTGAGCAGAGCTATAACATTCAGTCAGGACCAAGAGTATCAATAAAAGATTTAAAGGAAGGGACTCCAGCTAAAACTGCACCCTGTTTTTTCTCTGGTTGGTTCACTTAGTGTTTCCTCTAAAAGCAAAAAGAACTGATTAAAAACTGACTCATGAAAGAGATGCGAGGGGAAACAAGAAGAGCGACAGATTATTTTCTGATGGTAAATTTGGGACATTTTTTCCCCTCTTTTTAAAATCAACCCGTTATTGCTCAACATCCCTCAGCACTGACAGACTGCTTCCTTTCTGTGTGTGGACATTAACACTGTTGTACTTCCTGTGCTGTCTCTGTCCGAGTCGGCTTGCATCATCTGTTATATGATTAGTATTTTTTTAATCTAACCTTTTGGGGGCCATTGTGATATCACTGCTTGTCATGAATTTAGATAATTATTAAATTGTTGGCTGAAGCTTTATTTTACAAGCAATAATTTCCCAGAAGTTTAACAAGAAATAATTTGGAAATAATTAAAGGGAAAAAAGAGACTATCAGAGAACTAGAGCTGCAATGATTAGCTGACTAATCTGCTAGTTTATCAACAGAAAAGAAACAGTTTCTATAATTGATAAAGTAATTGTAAATGCAGAAAACGACGTTTTCATTTCACATGGAGGTTTCCTGCTTTTCTCTGTTTTGTATTATTTTAAATATCTTTGAGTACTATTGATGTCCTCTCATGATCCAAACAAGAAAAATATTCAGACTAATGAAACACGAAAAATGTCACATTGGAGAAGCTGAAACCAGAGAGCAACCAGAGTTTTTGCTTGAAAAAATGACTTCATTGATTATCAAAATAATTAAATTTCCCCCTTTGATAGGAACAAATGACTGTTTTGTTCAGGAAACTGTTAAGATTTTTTTTTTTTAAATGACAGCTTTTCAAAACTGCCGTTGTGTCAACTCTGACTTTGACAAGTTCATTCTTTGTTGAAGAAACGTGTGTTTTACTTCAACTACTTGTCTTCATGTTCCTGTCCAAAAGGTTATCAACATTTGCTTTAAATCTAAAAGTGCAGAATTTTATAGACATCCAATCAATTAATTTTCTCCATTTGGCTGGAGACAGATGACCGTGACCCTAACAAAGTGTTGTCGATTGGAATGAATCGAGGATCTGAGTGTGTTATACAGGAATAAGACAAATACAACATGAATTTCTGCATGTTTAACTTTGTCTTTTAGTTAGTTTGACAGCCTGTATTTCTGCCTTGAGTCATAGTGTTGCAGTCCAACCTTGTCAGATGGACATTGTGACTCAGCATTTATTCATATTGGAAGAAACGACGCAAATCAAAATGAAAAACAAGTTGACATCTTAGGTGAACACTAAGCAACAGGAAGTTCATTACTTCAGGTTTTGATCAATTGAATCACAGAGGTTGCTGAGAAACTTCTTGTTTTTTAGCATTTCATACAGTTTTTGATTACAAGAAAACATTCATATCAATGATAATGGAAATAATTGTTTGTGGCAGCTCTTGCAAAAGTTGAACTAGATACATCAACATGGCTGTAATGTGTGATTATGACATGGGTGTGTGTCTGAAGATCATAAACAGGAAGTGTAAAACATGATGTATGTTAGAGGTCATTTAGAAACTACAGAGTTTTTCCACCAGAGAGTGCTGACAAGTTTATTTTTACACTGTATAAATTCACAAACGCAACAAATTCTGTAATGAATTTCCAGGATCCTTTTCAAACTTATTTATGTTCAAAAACACCATATCAGCATCTATGTACTTTGTTTTTTTACTCTAATGTATTAGTACATGAACTCTGTATCAGTCAGTCTGGGACTAACTTATTGTCTCATTCTCAGTTTGGTTAAAATATTCCTGATCATACATCCAGTTGTCACATGTCAAACAGCAGCAGTTTAAATCAAACAGTTAAATTGTCTCCTCTCTGCAGTGTTTGTCCTGCCAGATCAGAGATCAGTCTCTGTCCGATCATCACCACAAAATAAAGACTCTTTTGTTTTTGTATCCGGTCTGGAGTTTTATTCCTGTCAGTCACAGATTTCACAAATGTGTAAATATGAAGATGTTGGAAGCTGTTAATTGAGAATACCTCTTCTGTTTCTGTTGGTAACACACTGATAGTTTCTTCTTTCTACAAGGTATTTGATACTGTGTAAAAGCTGAGACGTTTTGTGATGAATCAAGACAAATTTGTTGCCATTTGTTATTCAGTAATAATAACCAGGGTTTTCTTTAAACAAGGCAGATATGGAGAAATCCTGGCTTATTTTGATAAGTCAGACTTAGTGAATTGAGAGATCAGAACCTGCTCATTAGCCATAGTTATACTGCTGAACTAGCCTGCTCTGTTTTTGAATTGAATCCCCCAGGCAGACTTTGCAGTCCCCACCCATTAAGAAGTGTAAAAATATTTTTGGTTCTTTGGTCCTTTCGCTATTTGCCTTTTCTCAGATTCACATTTTTATTCTCTCATTGTTCATTATTCTAATAATTTTTCAAATATAATATAACACTTAGAATTATTATAGAATTATTTTAACTTGATATGATGAGAGACATGTCACACTTCCACCTCCCGTCTGTCAGTCAAAAACATGCTGGGAGATGTAGTGGAGCAGCTGCACCAGGGTCTGGGTGCTTGCTGCTCAGAGCCAGGACTATACAGAGACTGGAGGGTCAAAGGTAACGTGTCTGGCTGATTTATCAGGCGAAGCAGCAGTTCAGGATGTAGACACCCTCTTGGACATGGTGGCTGAGGAGGTGATGTTTGCCATCGCTGAGAGCCTGGGCAGCTGTCAGGAAAGAGACAGGAAATCTGGGAGAATCCTGCAAGACATCACCACCAAAATAAGAGAGCGATGCTGAGAGGCCCCCATAGTGCCCTCTATGGGTGCCTTTCAAATAAAAAAAACAACTGAAGAATCGCCCTCTAAGGTGGCCTTTAAATTGAATGGTTCCCCACCGCATGTTACTGGTATCCTTTTAATTTTTTCGCCACGATCCTATACTTTATTTTAGTGCATTCTTACTTTTATGTTGTATCTAATATTGCTATTGTGAAGCACTTTTCAGCAATGTTTTGAATATATAAATAAAATGTATTATATTTACGTGTATGTATGATTTCAGGATGATACATGGTTTTCAAGAGATTCTAATGATTGACATTTGTCATCTCTATCTCAAAGTTCTTAAATGTTTTTTATTGCACTACGTAAATTACAATGTACATGGTAAAAAGACATTTGGGGCTTTGACTATTGTTGGTTTCTTAAAGCATTAAAAATTAAATTTTTTACAATCTCCTGGCTGAAACCACAGCCCCCCACAGTAGCACAGTGGAGATAGAAAATTCAAGATGTTTATTATATGGAAAATATGATCGCAAAGTTACACTTGAAAACAGATGTATTCCTGACTAAATGGTCCCCAATTATATCATATTTTATTAATTGATATAGCCTTTGATGTGACTAATGTGTTTTGTAGGTGTGTGTTTTGTCTCTGTTAATTATTATTTATTTATTTTTATTATTAATTTAATAGTTTTTCATTATTATTTAGTTGTTGTTGTTTTTTTTACTTTTCCCCCACCCCCCGCCATTCAAATATGAATAATGAATGTTGGTGTATTGCATATTTATTTTCTCATTTAGTGAAAGAATACCATCGCCCACTTACAAATACAAACTCAGTCTGGACATAGTTCGGATGTCAAAATCAATAGACTATGTCTACCACATTCACACCTGTACTGTATCTTTAAATGTGTGAATGTATATGACTGCACCTGATAAAAGGAAATAAAAAGAACTCAAAAAATAAATAAATGAATAAATAAATAACATTTTTAAAAGGAGTTGATGGCGAAGATGTGAGTCCAGTGGAATATGAACTGACTATCTACCACCAAGTGTTTATTACAAGGCATTTCTTTACAGCAAAAGTCCAGCTCTAATTCATCATGTTTACTGAAGCTCTGCAGAGTAAAATGCTTTACTGTCAAACTCAAGGAATAATTATGTTTTTTTCTAGATTTTAAATAATCTGCATTTGTGGCATTATGTGTAAATTTATTTCTACATGTCTTGAGTCACTCATAAAGACTGAATCATCTGTTATTGACAGCAGGGACGTGAGAGTTTCCCTGTCAGTGTCACAGCTGCCATGTAAGGCTCCAGACTGAGTGCTTGGATATTATTAGATACAGTAATCAAACACCAGACTGGGTGTAGAGATGTGGTATCACTGTCATCCAATCCAACGTGTTACACTTAAACTCTACATGGGATATCAATAAATGAATAACTCTGATACCACTGCCAACTATTTTACGAAGTGTTCACAAGCTCATGTAGCAATGCCCTTTATACAGTCATATTGGTTTTAGATGCAGTGCCGCTGCCTCCTCACCACTTATGTGCAGAGATTTACGGGTTTTTATTCATCTTTTAATGTTAACAATGGTAATAAAAATAATTGCATATCTTCCCCATGATTCAGATCTCGTCTAAAATGTAATGTGATCTTTCTTGCCCAATCGTACACCCTTCCATCATGTTTTATGAAAATCGATCCAATATAGTCTAACCAAACCAAAAGCATATTGGCAGAGGTGGGCGGAGGTAACTAATGTTACGTTACTTAGTGTCAGTGCCAGTTACTCTGTTGTTTAAATGGAATTACATTTGATGAAGAGCGCATTGTGACTATTTAAGACTCAAACCCAAGTTTAGGTCTTGGGACATGTCAGTCTTGTCTTGGGTTTTAACTCCAGGACTTGCAAGAGACTTGATACTTAAGCTGCATTCCATTTACCTAAGAAAACCAGAAGTTGACTCTGGGAATCACAACCAAGGTGACCACGCCATAGTCCAAGTCTTAAAACCATTTCTTGTACTTTGCACTTGTTGGGTTAGCCATTGTTAGCAATACCAGTTGATAACAATGTATTGCCTGATATTTTGCGCACATAAACCTCTGGAAACATGTTTTATGACACACCCTTCTGAGGGCTTTGGTTCCTCATACTTTCTGAGTCGGAAGGGCTTATTCGAGCTAAAATTTGTGACCTGGAACTCTGGAAATTCTGACTTCCCACTTTAAATGAAACACCCTATTAGTTTTCACTTGTAAAACAATGACTTGGTCTGGTAGCTACACATTGATCACATGTAGGCCTATTACAGCATATGTTTACATGTTTGATTTTAAAAGTAGTTTATATCTTAAAAATAGATCTCCTAATGTAGTATTTAAATCCCCCAAACTACAGTTTGGAGTGAGACATGCTTTGGCCTCATGTTGCTGTGTTGGGGAAACATGTATTTCGTTATGTAATCTAAAAAAATGACTCTACTGCAATCTGATTGGCTCGTTTGTGTGGCTGTTATTTTGTCAAACCAATGAAATCGAGAGCCCGGTCTATTTTCCCTGAGATAAGCCAATGGGAGTGAACTGACGTCACATGACATATAAATCGTGTCATGTGACGTATGCGGCCTCCAGTTACAGTCGCCATCTTCTTGTCGTCGCAAACGGGCGGAAAACGACGACAAGGCGACGGCTGAAATAAACCACGAAACCGGGAGTTATTTTCTACCGAAGCAGGGCAGAACAGTTAGCTACATGAGTTCATGGACTGCCTGTTGATCAATGGTTATGGTATTTGTAAGGCTGGTGTAGGTTTTCCCGGGTCGCTCAGCTCAAAGATGGACGACAAAGCGGCGAGGGAAGATGCCTGCCGAGAGTATCAGTCCTCGCTGGAAGACCTGACGTTCAACAGCAAGCCGCACATCAACATGCTGACCATCCTGGCCGAGGAAAACCTCAACTTCGCCAAGGATATCGTCGCAATTATTGAAGCGCAAATAAGCAAGGTTTTTATAAATATAGAATATTTTCAATTTCAGATGTTTTATGTCTATGTATGTAGTCACAGAGGCCCAGTCGACGATGTGCTGTTGGCTATGTTAGCTACTAGCTAAACATGGCGGCTAGCGTGTTGTTACACGACATGTCACCTAGTTACGTTACATTCCGTTGTTGTTCTGGTTAGCAACACTACCGACTCCACTCTGTATGTTAAAGTGAAATCTTAGTGGTTTTAAATAATATATTTAGTTTGCTTCAAAGAATAAGATAATATCTTTGACCAGCTACTGTTTGTCGAAACTCGCTGCGCTGATGTGAAACTAGGTTTCTGACACATGGTGTGCAATAGAAGTGAAAATCCACCGTAAGATCTCTAACTTAACGTAATGGGAGGATAGCCTTTATGTTGAATGTCACTTCGTCACCCTGTTAAAATAATCGCCTAACTAATGTTTTCAAGTTTGGCAGGAAACACAAAAAACTTCACCAAAAGTTCACATGGTCAAAAAATTGCCCAAGTCACATTTTATTTTTGATTTAGGCATAATAAATCCGCGTAAGTCACACACTTGACATAGGCCATTATCTTAAAGGGGTAAAATCACATGATCTGATCAACTGAGGAAGTGATTTTAGTTAACCTCGGCTTCATCGTAATGCGACGGGGAAACTGTTTTTAGGTAAATTCATTATTTAGATTCTAAAGTATGAATTGGTCAAAGGTTCAGTGTTTTGTAAGATACTTAGCTATAATTAACTAAAATAACCACTGTAAGAAACAGACGTTACAAAGTGCTTTACAAGAATGTAATGGGGAAGAGAGATTAGAAAAGATTAATATATTTTTAAGTTTTTTCCCCCATGGATAATTGAGTTTAAGACTCCAAAATGAGCCACAAATCAAGAGAAAGCCATAGAAAATGTAGCTATTTTTCACTTTCTTTTCATAATATTTGATATACATTTTAATTGACGTCTCCAGGACTTTTGTGGTGCTTGTTTGCTGCTGTTGTTAACAACACCTTTCAGGCAGGGCTGCAGGATATGGGGGAAATTAAATAGGACGATATTTTTTTTAACCAAATTATAATAATGATGATGATCTGGTTTAATAAAAAGTCGTAGACAACAGTTTCAATATTAATATTGTTGGTTTACTTGGTGTACTATGACAATTTTCCACCCTGATTCAGTCTAGATGGCTAATGTGTTTCTGAAGTTTAACACAACCTATAAGAACAACAACAACTTTACTGAAGTTGATTTAAACAATACAATTGATTTATAATAATGAACAATCCAGAATTATCAACCAATAATGGCTGGTTGATATTAAATACTAGTCTGACACTACGGACAAAGTGAATGGTACAGTGATAACATGAAAAACATAATTCTTAAGGATCAGCTGTTTAGTTACGGTGGATTTTAACTTTCGCAGCCCTGATTTTTCACAGTTACTACAAGTATTTTGAGGATTCGTCACAGCCATTATCTTTTTGTCCCTTAGTTCAGACCACATGATGTTTTTCAGTCTACTTTATTGTTAATAAATTTTGCCGGGTAGCTATTGTTCAACACAGGAGACGTGGCCTCTTAAAAGCCCCCTTCACCTTCTATAGAAATGCATCTCAGTCAGCAGTTTGCCTCTGGTCAGTGTTTGCACTCAAAACAAAGCCTTGGTCACTTGATCAGATTAGAAAAAAGTTTCTCTGCATTAATTCTCTAGTGAATTTTGAATTACTGAAATGTCATTGAATGGTTAAATGTTATAATAAAAAATGTGAAATATGCTTTTTGTCATTTTTTATTTCCCAGTGTAATTTATTATTATGACTCTGGTTTACATTTTCTGACATGACTGAGTTTGACTCGGCTTTTTTGGACAGTTTGTTCAAATACTATTCACTCAGCTGTTGCTGCAGAGTTTAGTAATGGTAGAGTTAAATGCATTTTCTCAAACTAAATGCAAACAGGTCACTTGTGCTTAAACGGTTATTAGTGTTTTTTAAACAACTGAAGGGAGAAAAACTTGAGGGGTAAAACTTTCAAAGAGTGAGTTCATAAATCTCACTGGGTGTGAATCTAAAGAGAAAAAAACTTGCTGATGTTTCGTCTGGGTAAAGTACAAAGAGTGGTTTATGACAATAACCCTCTTTGGAGGTAAGAAAGGTTCCTGAGGACTGGACTCTTCCTTTTCTTTTTTTACCCAAAGTGCATAATGGACATGTTTTGTTTTTTCCCTGATTTGGAGGAAGGCTTCTTATTTTCCTGAGATGCAGCTTTATATACACTGAACTGACTGATTACAATTGAAGATGATGGATTTTCCTGCATATTTTCGGATCAAAAGCAGTTGTGGTCAAACTTTTAAATACGATGACAAAGGATTTTATTGGAGTATTTTTCCTCTATTTTATTTTTCACAACGAAGAACAATTTTGTGGACTGAGGACTGATTTTTTTGTTTCAATCCGATGTCACTCTTCCTTTTCTTGGCACTGACTTTATTTTTTGGCTTTTCCACATTTTGATTGACATATTTTTCACACAGCGGGTGGTGAGGGGGAGGGCAGACGGCCCTTGTTAATCCTGTCAAATTGTAATTTGTTCTGAAATGTTGGTTTTAACCCCTGTTGTTTTCTAAACTTGTCGAGTTCTCTATTGCTCCAGGCCCCATCTGCCGAGAAGCTTCCAGTTTTGTACTTAGTGGATTCCATAGTGAAGAATGTTGGAGGAGAGTACCTTGCAGTGTTTGCTAAAAACCTAATCACTTCATTTATATGTGTCTTTGAAAAGGTACAGTTCTCTTTGTGGCTATTTAGCATTGTTTAAAATTAAGCACTAAAGTTCTTAGCAGCCCACTTCACTCCCCTCCTGTTTGTTGTGTTGCTTGCTTTTTATGTGTGGTCTCCTGCATTCTGCTCCTGTGTACTTTATGCCATAATGTAGTCTTGCTAATAAAAGTGGGAGGGTGGGCTCATAACAAGCTTTACCATATTTAATTAAATTAATTCTTGTTCAGAATGTGCTAAAACAGTATTTGAAAGTATATTTTAGTGCTTAAAGCCTTTTGCTGTGATGCTCCTGAAGTGTTTTTAGTATTTTTTGTTGGTAGCTGTGGACCAAGTCATGTCCTCTGTTTGTAGGTGGATGAAAACACAAGAAAGAGTCTGTTCAAGTTGCGATCGACATGGGACGACGTGTTTCCTCTGAAGAAACTTTATGCGCTGGATGTCCGGGTCAACTCTGTGGACCCGGCCTGGCCTATCAAGCCGCTGCCGCCCACTGTCAATGCCAGCATTCATGTCAACCCCAAGTTTTTGAAACAGGTGTGTATATGCTACAAACTCTCATGTCAGAACACAGGGACTGTACTTTTGCTTTCTTTATCTTCAGAGATGTGTTGGTACTGGTTCTCTACCAAGGCTTTCAAGGTTACAATCCATTTGAATATTTTCCTTGACATTGCTTGATTTTCAACATAATTTGGTGTTTATCAACACAATCATGACCAAAATACACACTCAAATTAAATATGAACAGCTTGTTAAATAAAGTTTAACTAGATTGATTGCTGTGACTATGAATCAGTTCTGCAAACTTTGTTTTTAAATTGCATTTATAGTAACAATTGAGAAGAGATGATAATGGTTTAGAGTATGGAAGTATTTGATTTTGATGCTTGATTTCTTTTAAAAAGCTGTACAAACCCTTTGGTTTCATTCAGAGCTGGTTTGTGAATGTTTGAGCAGCTTTGGTTGGGTTTTTTGTTGATTGTTTCCGATCTAATTTGTTTCAAACTCTTGAACAATTTACATAGTTTTAATTTGATAAAGCATTATTTTGTATTAATAAAATTACAAAATATCAGTATTACTGCAAGTAGATTCACCAAGCATTGTGCACACTTTGTTACAGCCTTCCAGGTTTCTTAACATTAATTATTTACAGTGAAACATGTCAAGCTTTCACCTTTTTAGATATTTATTTTAAATAAGGAGAATAAATAGTCATAAGATGCAATAAAATAAATCGCATATTCTTATTGATTTGTTCTATCAAGTTAGCAAAAATCTGACCCTACAGGATTTTCTCCTTACAGGAGTTTCTATAAAGTATTGAAAGTTTAGAATATGGGAATATGTCTGCATATAGATATATGCCTGAATTTGAATATATTCCTTAAAAATATTATGTAACAATCCTATCATTATATTTGTTTGTTTATTGTTTCATCTGGCGCAATCTTGACTGACATCAGTACAAACATATTCAATCCCTGCTCAAAAACTTGACAGTTCATTAATACTAAACTTTTAAGGTTTCTATGGCCATTGTTAAAACGTGTATTGAAGATAAAGAAGAAAGTTTTGAAAATGGGTTTTAATGGTCGCAAGGCTGGATGAAGTGGACTATAGTTTTATGTTAAATAAAAGACCTCTTTGTCTCTTCTTTTTATGCCTCTGTCCTCCTTCAACGTGTCTCCAGTCTGAGGAGACGCCCTCTGTGCAGTCTGCCCCAGCTCAGCAGTCACCACCGTCACCACCAGCAGCTCCTGCTCCCGCTCCCGCTCCCCAGCCAGTTCCTGCTGTCAGCCAGTCAAGCCTGACCCAGGAGCAGCTGATCCGACAGCAGCTGCTGGCCAAACAGAAACAGCTTCTGGAGCTTCAGCAGAAGAAGATTGAGCTTGAGTTGGAGCAGACCAAAGCACAGCTGGTAGGACTAATGAGGGCTGGGTACAGTTCAGATGTAGTTAATTCGTATTCCAAAAGTATTTTTCTTTAAATTCTAGATCGCCATGAATTTATCTCTTATTTGCGGCCATATTTTTGCCAGATTCATGCTCCTAACAGTTCCCTATATTTTCTGATAAATTTAGGTAAAACAATATAATCTGTATGTTGCCGGTTCCCATTTGTTTTAACTTGATGTTCAGCGTGTGTTATAGGGCTACCAAATAGTTTAAAGCTTCATCCATACAGGGTTCCTATGTATGTCAACATTTTTTAGATTCTAAATATAGAAATTCTCTTTCCACTGAAACAAAAGAAACAACAATGATTGTTCAATATGTTTGCAGGCTGGTGGATTTGTGGTACCGACTTCAGTCTCGACTCCAGGAGCACAGAGCACAGCGTCAAAGCCCACCAGCCAAACTGCTCCTGTGGTCCGACCCTGGATCCCTCCTCAGACAGACACTAAGCCGCCCACTAGAGACCCCCGTTTGAACCGCACTGGACCCCCAGCTACCGCCCAGCCCAAAGAACAACCGGTTGGGAAAAAAGACGGCCACAACACAACAGGAAGTCCTGCTCTGACACCTGAGAAACCCACCCGGCCAGACAAGGTCAGGACTCCAAAGAAAGAAGTGTTGGAGGAGAAACCCAAGACCAAGTCTCAGTCTCCAATGGCCAAAATCATCCATAGTAAAAACAAACAGGCTGAGCCTGAGATTCTGAAGTCAGCTGATGGCACGAAGAAGGATCCGAGGCTGCGGAAACGTACGCAGGACAAGAGTGGAGAGGCCAAAGACGATGAGATGAAGGAGAAGAAACGATGTACCGACAAGAAGGAGAGAGAGGAGGCTGCCCGGGGTGGAGATCCTCAGAGGTTCAACAAGGGGAAGCTGGTGAATGGTTCCGTGCCCAAACACGACCGTGAGGACTCTACAGAGAAGATCAAGACAGGAGGCAATGCCAGGACACATGCCAGGAAACGCACCCGCTCGCGCTCCAGGTCTCGCTCCCCCACTGCCTCCCCGAAGAGGAAGGACAGGCGGTCCCCCAAGAGCAGAGCCAGGAGCAGCTCCTTATCCCCTTCGCCGTCTCACAAACCTGGTAAACCCAGGAGGATCCGCGCAGATGAAACTGAACATGGCAAGCCTGGCCGAGAGGACCGGCTCGGGCCCAAGAAGAATCAACCAGAAAGCAGAAGGTCAAAAAGGCCGGCGGAGGACCGACACTCAGAGTCCAGAGACTCTCATTCTCCACGGAGCCACGATGGCGGCAGCAAGGATGTCAAGGATGCTCCTCACCGATGGAGGAGCGGCTGGGAGGAGAACAAACAGTGAGTCTGTCACTTCATTTCGTATTTTAGATTTTATCCTGTTGTGTCCAAAAACATTTCTGATCTTGACAAACCTTTAATGAGAGGTGGTATGATTTTTGATAGACATTTCTTCACAAATGTGCTTCATCTCGCCCAGAGAACAATTTCACCAAAGGAAATACATTTTTTAAGATGCAAATAAGTTAAGTTTACAACAGTACTCTGTGTATCCTTTTCAGTCCGAAGCCACCAGAGGAGACTCATGTGAAGCCCGGACCTCAGAGGCACAAACAGTACAGCACACCGGCTCGGCCCACCACCCCCCGAACCCAGAAGCATCGACTCAGCGTGGATGCCAACCTGCAGATACCTGAAGTCCTCAACTCAGCATCCAAGAAGGACTTACTCAGAAGAGTACGTTACACTGCTCACTCTGATTTACTATGGGCCATTTTTAAAAACCTTATGTATAAAGGACAGCCATTATTTATATCCAACACTGAAAATCAACAATTAACTTTTTTCCTTCTTTTTTATATATTTTTTTAATCAAATCTTGATATATCACAAACACAATTTAAAAACTTTTTTTTCTTTTATACATATGTTGGAAATATTGTTGAGGACTTGTATTAAGACATGTTAAGGCATAGATGTAAATAGTGGAATTACATCTATTCTTTCATTGTTGTAATATCTAGAATCTATGGATATGCAGATGTTTCTTATTTCAAACTGCTTTTTCAGGACTCAAATACTTGCTGCTGCACCAAATGGTTTATCTGCATCAACATTTTTTTACTTATTTCTCGTCACATTTAGTTATGTACAATGGGGAAAAAAACAAAAAAATGTATATGCTCGGGGTTGAGAAAAATCGATAATAAATCTAGAGGTGTGTCCTGTTTAGTGACACGGTTTGATATAATTAAAGTCACTGGGACACATTACATCAAAGTTATTGGGAATAAAAAACATGAATTTTCTTTAAAAAAAATTACAAAAAAAGAAGCATTAAAATCCTATGTGAAGAGGTATGTCAAAGGTGTGGATACATTGTGATTTAAAATTTTAGTCACAAAAAAATGAATACAAAAGGACTTTTTAAAGCTTTTATAGTGGTCAGGTTTTTTAAATTAAATATTTCTCTGCAGGCCAGTAAACGTCTGGAGAGCGGGGAGATTTCCGAGGAGGACTTCCTAAACATGGCACACCAGATCAAACACTTCTTCCAGTATCAGGAGGAGAAGCAGCGCACTGACGGCTGGGACGATTCTGTCGACTTCACTGCCAAGAAACTGCTGACCACACCGCCCTCGGCTCAGTCACATCCCCATGAGAGCATGGATGCGGCACAGCTTTCATACTATGAACACAAATCCAAACTGAGGAAGACACAAGTCACCCGCAGAGCCACTGGAGAAGAGTGGGAGGGTGAGGAGAGTCCGGAGGAAGGTGAGGAAGCAGGAAAGGGTGAGAAGACGGGCAGTGGCCGCAGCGCCGGACACCCGCCATCACATAAATACAGCCGGGCGCCACGGGACAGGCAAGGTGAGTTGATAAGTTGAATGACAAAAAATGTATTAACAAATAATATTTAAGGCAAACATGTCAAGTCAAATGAGAGGTTTTGGTAATTTTCTTGGTAATGAAATTTGTTTTAAAAAATGAAGGGAAAAAAATACCGTAATTATAATAATAAAATAATTTGTAAATTTCAAAACAAAATAAAAAAATAGCAATAATAACAGTAATGCTACTTTTACATCACCTGGAAAACATGAAACATTTGTTAAAGTCAGTCTTCTGACATTAAACCATTATATATTTTTTTGTTCAGAGTTTTGAATTGCTACAGTGAGTGTTTGTTGGCTGGCTGGGGCGTTTTCACTTGTTTCTGAAAGATAGCCTTGTTATCAGATCATTATCCGTACTACTTTGCAGTGTGTGCGGTTGTTGCCCTCATAGTTGACTTCTGGCCTTTTCGTACAATCAACAGGAATAGAAACGTTTGGAATTGATTCAGAAAAGTAATTTTTATGGCTTTTGCAGATGAAAGGCGAAGTAAAGAGCGTGAAGAGGCACGGCCTCCTCTTGGTCCTATGATTGAGGAGTACAACCACGGCAAAGAGTTCCCCACTCTAAAGGCTCTACCAGGGCTTCGCTTCAGGAGGAGAGCCGACCCTAGAGAGCCCAGTGAGTCCGCTGCTCTGAACAGATCCATGATAAAACCGGTTTTAAATCTGTCTTAAAATCTGTGAAGCCAAATATTATCTTTTATCTGTCGTCTTTATCCACAGAGAGGTCAGAGGTCAGGTTCTGGAGCTGCGGGTTGTCAGGGTCTCGATCAGTGACACTTCAGCAGGGTTAGAGACTCTTCTAAAGAGATCACAGTTTACACATTTATTTAGGAGTTAAGCTCACACGCTCACCCTAAATTATTATTATTGAAATAATAGAGTCAGATCCAATTCACCAGGAGATCATGACAGTTGTAGTCAGTAACTAGTTAGACAGGAGACGAGTTTAGGACGGTGAAAGTTAGTTTGGTCCTTATTTAGATCTGCTCTCTGTAGTTTCAATCTCAAGTAACCTCAAATGAGATGCATCTCATACTGTTATTTTAAGTCCAACACCTTAAATCATGAGTAAATGTCACAAGATGTTCTGAGGTCACTGACTGTCAGTAAAGGTCTTCATGAGTTTATATCTGCTGTTTGCAGGTGAGAGAGAGTGGAACTCGCCACTGACGGAGCGGCAGCGTTTTGACGAACGTGAGGAGCAGAAGAAGAGCGGCTACGACGCTCCGCGGAGGTATGGCCCACCTGCCGACCCCCGACACCCTGACCCTCGGAGGCCTGAGGGACCCCCACCCTCTGGCACTGTGGTCCACAGGAACTGTCCGAGTCCAGCCAGTCTGGATGCGCCAGCCCCCAGGTTTGAACGTGAGCGCCTGTCGCCTCTACACCAAAAAGACTCAGCAGAGATGAGCCCCGTCCCTCGCTTTGAGAGCCCCAACAGTGAGCACTCTGATGATGGGCCCCTCAATGTAGATCCCCCCGCTCCTCACCCTCCCCCAAAATCCATTCTTAAGGTGCCATCCCGAGGTGGGCCGCTGACCTCTGTCAGACAGCACAGTGACTCCCCGGGACACACTCCTCCTCACGATGGAGGACACCCCCCGTCCAGGTATGATGGGCCCGGACACATAGGCCCCTCTAGACCACACCCTCCAGGGTGGTATGAAGGCAGTGGTGCAGGCCGTTATGATGACTCATCGCGGTTTGAACCTGGGAGGTTCAATGGTGGCGGACCACCTCATCACAACATGCCAGAGAGGTTTGATGGACCTCCCATGTCTCATGGCCCAATGAGAGGTGGGGATAATATTGGGCGGTTTGACGGCCCGCCTCACCCTCAGGTCCCTGTGAGGTTTGATGGTCCCATTGGTCAACAGCCACCAGTGAGGTTTGAAGGACCAGGACATGGACCAGGTCATTTTGAGGGCCCTATGCAGCGGTTTGACAGACCACAGCGCTTTGAGAACAACATGGCTCCTGGTCCTGGATCTGGACCAATGGGCTTCCAGCAGCAGCGGCCCATGCGTTTCGATGGCCCTCCAAACCAGATGGGCCCGATGAGGTTTGATGGCCCCGGTCCCATTCGGTTTGAGGGGCCTGTTCAGCCAGGACCCAGGTTTGACATACCTAACGTGCCTCACCAGGGTGGGCCCCCTCTCTACGAGTGTTCCCCTGGCCAACAGGGGCCCCTGAGGTTTGCTCCCCAACACAACCTTCAGCCCCCCATGAGGCCGATGGGCCCGCCCATCTATGAAAACCCCATTGCACCTCAGCAGAACTTTAACATGGCCCCCCAGCGCTTCCCAGAACCCATGAACCCTCAGTTCCCCGCTGGGCCAATGGTGTTCCCTGCTCAGCAGAACCTGCAGCCAGCAGGAAATTTCAACATGCAGCCAGCACCGCCATTCAGCCAGCCGGGCCCCGCCCCATTCTACAACCCCGCTGCCCCTGCTGTGGGCATGCAGCCGCCGGTGAGTAACACACCTGATGATCAATAACTTGCATGTACAAAGTCTTAAATATTTTGGTTTAGGCACCTTGAACTTTCAAGGTGCCTAAACCAAAATATTTTTGATTGATGTTTGATTAATGCTTGAATTTTACTCTTGGCAAGCAGCCAACAGTCTTGAGAGTTTGTAAATTGCTCAAAGCGACAACAAGGAATTTTTAACTGGTTCTTTAAAAGTATCACTTTAATATTATTACATCTATGTGACCTATGTAAAAAAAATTGTCTGTTATTCTTAAGGTAATGCGATGCTTGTGATACCACATTCTTTTGTGTTGGTCCCAGTTTGAGAGCCATTACACCCCTATTATATACATTCTGTATGAACTTGTTTGCAGGTTAACATCTTGGGAAACCTCAGCCAGCCCTTCCTGCCTCAGAACCCAGTGCCTTTTGGACAGCAGAGTAAGATAATTGTCCAGATTTTTTTTTAAAACAAAAAACTTTGAGATGCTAATTTTTGTGTATTGTGTGAATCTCAATAAAGAAATTAAGTGTTTCTACTTGGTTTATGTTTCCCTTCAGCTCCACAGGTTGCCACCGCAGAGAACCACTTCGGTCAGGTTGACGTCAATGACCTGCTGTCCAAACTCATCTCCAACGGCATCATCAAACCCTCGCAGCCCGACGCCGTGCCTGCCACCAGCACCGGCAAGTGGACCATTCTGATGCATTTATTGCAGCTGAGAGATTTGTTTGAACCTGATTTTTGTTGAGAAATGCTGCTGCTGTCTTAATTAGGAGATAAGACCTTTGACCTTGTATTTACAATATTAGCTAAAATAACTTAATTTATCTATTTATCCAGAACCTACTTCTACGCCTCCCATAGCTGCCCCTGTGGTGGTGGTGGAGGAGGAGGAAGAGGAAGTGGAGGAGGTGGTGGAGGATGATGATGATGATATCCCAGACCTCACCAGCTTCACTGTCGATGACATGAAACAGTGAGTAAAAACCAGACTTTAACCCCAGTGTGTCTCTGTCAGACAATTAACTATTCTGATAACCGATTGCCAAGAATGTCAAACATTCTCAGCTCTGACAATATGAGGATTTGCATTTAATCTTAGTTCCATATCATTCTAGTATCCATTTTTTTAGTGATAGAAACAAGACATATCCAACAAAGCCTCTCAGAGGAATTTGAAGAGCTTTCCAACATTAAATATAACGCATACAATAACTTCCAGGTGGGGTGAAACTAATGAAAGCCATATATTTCTGTTGTTTTTGGAAAACACAGTCAGTTCCACAGAGTTCCAAATTCTTTAAAAACGGATATTAGTATTCTGAAATTTAGGTCGGTAATATAATTTGGTTTTTTTTCCAGACGTTATGAAAGTGTGGTGACCAAGCTGTACTCAGGGAACCAGTGCTGCCTGTGCAGCATGAGATTCACCGCCGCTCAGACCGACATGTACGCCGACCACCTGGACTGGCACTTCAGACAGAACCACGCTGGCAAGGTCGCCAGCAAGAAGATCACTCATCGCCGCTGGTACTACGGCCTAACGGTGAGAACACACGTTTTCTACCTACAGAAAAATTACAGTTCTTTGTTCTTCAGTCCTGATGTTAAAATCATCTATGTTTTTGTGTCCCGATCAGGACTGGATAGAGTTTGAGGAGATCGCCGACCTTGAGGAGCGAGCGAAGAGTCAGTTCTTTGAAAAGGAGAATGAAGAAGAGGAGAAGAAGAAGAGCCAGGCGGCCGCGAAGGAGAAGGAGTTCCAGAGTGTGAAAGCCACCAAGGACCAAGTGGGAGAGGTGAGACAGGAAAAATGACAGATGTTTATTAATTGTTTTGTATTAATACATGTATATTGTAAATCCATTTTCACTAGTTTCTCATGAGTTTCTGAAGGTGAAATGATGATTTCCAATAATATAAAACACCATGTGAGGGATCATAAAAAATGTGACATGTTTTTTTTCCTCTCCTGCAGTCGTGTGAAATCTGTCAGGAGACATTTGAGACATACTGGGTGGAGGAGGAGGAGGACTGGTTCCTGAAGGATGCCATCAGGGTCGACGACAAGGTACAACACACTGCCATCATCAAGACTAATATGGGGGGCTAAAAATGTCTAGATAATAAAAAAATATTAGGAATCTGAGAACTAGTGGTTGAAAAATAGTAAAATATTAGAAAAAAAATGTAAAATGTCCAAAAAAGTATAAATAAAATGTCTAAAAAAATATAATGGGTAAAATGTCTGAAAAATATTAGTTAAATGTATCTGAATGTGTTTCTCTCCACAGAACTTCCATCCCGCCTGTTTTGAGGATTATAGAAATGTAAGTACAGATCAATTAATCTTATACCAATTAATTAATAATTAAACTTTCAGATTTCTGACCTCCTACCATTTGTCTCCACAGTCATCGTACCTCGACGTCACGCCATCTCCCAACAAGGTGCTTACTGATCACCCGCTGAGCGGCTTCATAAAGAGTGAAGAAGAAGAGGAGGGCACTTCCTCATGTGCTGTTGCTGCTGCCGCTGCTGTTGCTGCTGCCTCCACCTCAGTCAAACAGGAAATGGATACTGAGGCGAGCGAGCTTCCTGATGTGAAAAAAGAGGAGGAAGAGGAGGTTTTAACAGAAGAAGTGCAATGTGAGGAAAACAAACAGTAACACAGTGCTGCTCTCAGCTTCACTTTTTCTTTGTTTTTTTAAAGGAAAAAGTGTTTTTAGCGTGCGGAGGCAGGGTCCTCCTCACCTACAATAACTTCAATACATTTTTGTATTTGGATTCTGCACGACCATTTCAGGTCTGAAACTGTTTATTATTAAAAGAAATGCTTTGTTTCCTTTGGCTCAGAGATGTAAATGATTTAATTTATAAATTAAAGTATTTTTTGGTATCTCTGGTGTAACAGTGATTGAATCTAACAGCTGCTGTTTGCTGCCTGTTACAGTCTGTAAATAGTTGAATTGATTGACGGGTAGTTGCAGGTGTTGAATTGTTTCTGGCTGCGTTAAAGGTAAGCATCGTCTGATTGGACGACTGAAGACTCCACCTGCTCTTCAGGAATCATTTCTCCGGAGGATCGAAGTCGTCTATTTCTTTTTGCTTTTCTTTGGTCTTCAATAAAAAAAGAGTCTGAAACTTGTTTGTGTTTGTGTGAACGGTGATTTTGAAAACGTTGATGGTCGCAGTCTTGTTTATTTAGGTTTCAAAACTAAAAATAAAGTTTTAGTGGAATTAATTTTTTTGTGTTGGTGTTTTTATTTCATGTGATATTTTTTCCCCAAAAGCCTTAAAAGATCAAAGTCTTAAATGATAGGCATTATAACATTATAGTTCTCTTGAGAAAACGAGTTTTGTTACCTCAAGGTAATGGGATATGAAAAAAGTGGTGCATCAAGCTGACCTTAATTATCCAGTTTTCAAAATAAGTGTCGAGTTTGTAAACAAATTATTTCTGTAACAAAAGTTATGCCTGAAAGCAATACACATTTTGATTTTCTTGAGATAATGACAATAGAAAAAATTGCAAACGGCTGTTCTGGACTTAAATAAGATGTAAATCTCCTTTTTTCCCTGCCCGGCAGCTCGCACATGGCGTTCAATGTGGAAAGATATTATAATTTTACAGAGCAGTGTGTTTCCTGCCTGGTAGTTGATACACATGTAATTTTTAACAAAATCCCATCTGAACATTTTTCCTGTTTGTTTTTTTTTTTACTCTTATTAGGGCCCGAGCAAGCAACAATCTGCGAGGTCCCTATTGTGTTTCGAATGATTTTTTTTTTTCTTCTTCCCAAATGATCGCATTTATCACTGCCTGAACATACCCCAAAACTCATGAAACTTTAAATATAAGTCACACCTGGCGAAAAATTGTATAATCTATTGTCATCCTGAATTTCCACCATTAGGTGGCGCTATAATATGGCTAATAACTCCCACATACTTTATCGCACATTCAAAAACCTAATATCCACGCGTTCACTGAGTTGTGCTGAATCTTGTGATATAGGCCACGCCCTTTTTTCGCATAGAGTTTTTTTCCGCAAATTTGCAAAGTGTCGTAAACATACTTTTTCGAACTCCTCCTAGGCAATTTCATCGTTTTGCACCAAACTTTGCACACAGCATCTATGGACCCTCATAACAAAAAGTTATTAAAATAATTTTGATAACCCAAAGACATTTACTCAAGTACTGGACTTAAAGTAAAACTTTGAGGTACTTTTATGTACATTTTATGTAACTTTATACTTCTACTCCACTACATTTTGAGACATATGTTGTACTTTATATTCCTCTACATTTAGCTGACTTTATTTATTTTTTTGTTTCTTTTTAATTTTTTAATTTTTTAATGTTTTAATTTTTTAATGTTTTAATATTTTTAATTTTTTTATTTTTTTCCGCTTCTGCACATGCGCGGAATTTCTGGATTCTGCCTATGCGCGGCCTCGTTGTGCTTCTGCGCATGCGCGGTTCCTGTGCTTCTGCACATGCACGCCTTTTTCCGTTTCTGCGGTTTCTGTGCATGCGCAGTGTCCAGAAAGGCAGCGCATGCTTTCATATTCATTTCACATTCATATTTGGTACCATGGCCACACTATAACACTTAAGGCAATGAAATTCATAGGGGTGGTATAGACTGGTCCCTGTAACGCACACACCCCGACGGCAGCATGCGTGTACTGCGAGGGCCCGTTCAGTACTGCTTGTTTTCTATTTTATTTCATGGTTCCTTTTTTTCCACCAGGTTTCTTTATTCTTTTCATCCTTCCGCTACCCAGTTAATCCTGAATTTCCTGCTTTGCTCCCATTTTCAACATCTTTTTATATAATAAAAAAAACAACACACACACGCAGTTTTTTTCTTTTGATTTAAAATCTTTTTTTCTTCTTTGAACATCACAGGCGTCACTTGTAGTCCAACAGATAAACAAAAGTGTCAATAAACAGCTCCAAACGTGAAACTCAAACATACAATGTTTTTACATTGTAAACATGCAGTCAATCAATAATGAAATCAGACTCAACACTAAACAAACACATAAAAACAAAAAATGGAATTAATAGTCATTTATTGTTCTGATATGTTTGCAAGGCAACAAAACCATCAAATATAAACATATTCTTTCAAAGGGTCAATTCACCCAAAATATTTCCAATAGTGTTGTCTCTTCATACATTTACTAAAGTACTTGTACTGTAATGAAGTATTTCAATGATGTGCTGCTTTATATTTCTACTCCACAACATTTCAGAGGTAAGTATTTAATGTAGGAAAATTATTTATATGATTTACTTAATTAAAGTAGCAATAAAACAATTTAAGTTTTACAAGTAAAAGTCAAGCTTTTAAAATCATTAAATCAAGTAAGCCTCATGGACTGAAAGTATATATACGTTACTTACATTCTTCTGCATAATGAGTACTTTTACGACTGATGCTTTCAGTACATTTTGCTGACAATATCTCTGAACTTCTACTTAAATAAAATTTTACTTTAAACATTAAATTGTGACATTTTTGTAGTAGCAGGAGCAACACATTCTTCAGTCCCACAGTTTACAGTGTTGGGTTTTCACTTGAGCTACTTTGTGTTGCGTAGGAATATTAAACGAGTGCATTTGTGGATCCTTCACCTCCACAGCCGATAGACTCCCAGAGCGATGGCGAGGCAGGAGAACACAGTCGCTGCAGAGGAACACAGGAGAGTTCAACCAAAAGCCCACAATTTAACTTCACTTCTGTGTGCTAGTCAGTGGTGGAAATAAAAAATAACTATACATTTACTCAAGTAATGTACCCTCATACAAAATGAGGTACTTGTTCTTGAAGTATTTCTATTTCATGCTACATTGTACTCACTATACTCATACCATACAGACTAATAATGCAGAATTATAATTTAAAAAAAATAAATGACTGTCTAATATTATCAGTGTTGGGTGTGTTACTCAAAAAAAGGAATGTATTACTTGTTACTTTCATGCATTATATTACTTGATTACTCCCTGCAGAAAGAAATTTACTTTTTCTTGTTACAGAGTATTTCTACACTGTAGTATCAATATTTTTACAAGAGTAAAGGAGCCAACAAAGACTGTCTGTAATCCGTAAACTTAAAGGACTGTATGTTCTCCTCATCTTCTCCTTCTGCTATACTGAAGCATCATCCAGCCCATCCTCACATACTGCTCCTCCTGCTTCTTCAACACCAAGTTACACTGCTGCTAAAATAATCGGACTCCCAACACCCAGTCTCACAGAACTGAACAACAGGGCCATCTCAAGCATTGCAACCACAATAGAACAGGACATTACACACCCACTCTACCAACCAGCACCTCACCCCACTGCCTTCAGGTCAGAGGTACAGAACTATAAGGTGTAAAAGGGCTCGCCTTGGAAAAAGCCTGATCCCTGCAGCCATTGCTGCTCTAAACAAAAGAGTGCGATGGACACTGAGTGGATGTTTATTTGCCATGTAATGTTTCTATGTCATGTGTTGTTTGATGTTAATGTTGAGCGTCTGTGTTATCTGTTGAATGTACAATGATGTGAAAATGAATTTCCCCTTGGGAACAATAAGTCTAATCTAATCTAAAAGATCTGAGTACTTCTTGCACCACTGTATATCAAAGTTTGTTTATTATTATTGTTTAATTTAGCCCTGTACCTGCCATGTAACGGACCGTCTCCAGTTTGAGAGACTCCAGGACCGTTTTGAGCGACGCCACCTGCAGGTCGATGTTCTTGTTGATCTCCATGTTGTCGTGTTCAAGGTCGGCTTTCTGAACACAGGAGACACACGGGCTAATGTCATCAACCAGCCACATCATCAACCAACCACATCCTTAACTGCTTAATTACCAAGTGAACAATGCTAATGTACTGGGGTTACTTAGCTGTGAAGCTAACCAAACTATTTATCCTAACTGTAGTAGTATTATGCAGTCATTTTACCTTTTGATGGAACTCTGTACTGGCCTCCATCATCTTCTTCTCCTGTTCAGTAAACTGATAGAAAATTAAAAATTAGCACTCTTTTGAAAAAGCCTATATTTGTTAACATTTTGTCAAGTTCGTACCATTAAAAGTATGCAGAATTATCAATTAGAATTAGAATGATCTATTAGCAATTACCAATGACTACTGAGAAACATGATCATTCTCAGGCAAGGAACTTCTTATTTTCTGTGATTTCTAAGTAAGTTTGTGGACATTTATTCTGAATGGCATTCAGAGATAACGTTCTCTTCGAGAACTGTACATCTCACTGATTCTTTGAAAAGTGTTTTTTACATCTGTGTATTTAGATTTTACAGATGTATTATAAATTGCAGCAGTCAATGCTTACTTTACCTTACTAAAAACGTAATTCACTGAATTGCAGAATGTGTTAAAAAAGCAACTAAATCCATCTAGGTTGGTGGCGTTTCACTTACACATACCTGCTGAATTGCATCAGTGATGTGTTCACCAAACTACAGTCAGAGTGTGAATGTCTGAACTGAGCTGAGTGAAACAATTCAAATCAGAGACAATGATTTGTGATTTGCACCTCTGCAAAATAGAAATAACTAACTTCCTGTTGCACTCATCTCTATTCTTTGTCTCACCACGTCAGTGATCCTGCTGTGCTCCAGGTTGATGTCCAGTTTGGCTTCTGCTCTGACTTTCTGACTCTCCTCCTGAATAAAAACATGCACAAACTCATAAAATCAAATACATCTGGGCACGGAATAGAATTTCTGTGAAAACACAATGCAGTATAGTGCAGGCTGTACTACATACGAGAAAACTTTGTGTGTGCTGGTGCTCCACAGCATGCAGCTGGTGCCTTGGCAACCCTGAGTCCACCACTGACTGAACGACTACTTTCACCTGAAGTCTTATAAACAGTGATGGATATGTCCAACCACTTAGGAACTTTGAAATTACGAAAACACACGGTGAAAATGAACATATCCATTTGATCAAATAATCATCTAGTGATATTCTCAGGAGCTTTAATGCAGAAAATGTATATTTTGACACCAAGATTGACCTTCTAAGTGGCTTGGAAGATATTCTGGTTCTCATAGATTTTATATGGTTGCCATCTCCGATCCACAATCTTGATGAAGTGGCTCCCACCAAAAATTGAAACCTATGGTGATAGAGAGCATGTGGAAAAAATTTGGTGCTTTTGTCCAGCGTGTTCCCTTTATTTAGCTAAGCCGCCTGACTAATAATATAAAAACACCTTCTGACCTTCAGTCTGTTTTGTAGTTGCTCCAACTCCCGCTTCATTTTCTGGAGGAAAATAAAGAGTAAGAGTCATTGGTCAGGTTTAAGTTAACTGAATAACCAGTATTGATCAGTTTCACATTAAGTGTGTAAGATGTTATTGAAGATATAAAATATTAAAGTGTTGTTGTACTGTGTTTTCAGATCGAAGGTTGGCAAAGTCACTCTTCTCCAGGATCACCATGTCCTTCCTGATGGAGTCCAGGTGAGCCATGATCTGTTGCACTGTGATTTCCTTCAAAATGAACAAAAGTAATCATTAGGACACTTAGTTTTCGCTGTTTGTTCTTCTTTTATTTCATGTCCAGTGGTGGAGAATTATTCAGATCCTTTACTGAACTAAAAATACTTATACCACACTGTGAAAATAAAAATAAAAACTATCATTTTTAACTAGGTGAGATTAACTTTGATTTTGAACGCAGAACGTTTACTAGTAGCTGATAATTTTCCCAGTGAAGTTTTAGTAAGTTTACTCTTTTACTCTACTTTTATTTTTACCATCCTCCTACCTGGTGGGATTTGGTCACCATGTCTTTATAAACGATGTCCATGTTTGCCGTTGCCAGAGTGACGAGAGCTGAAACTATCAGCTCTGCCTGACGCTTCTCAAAGCCTGCACAAAATAAAAACAATATGTTGGTATGAAAACAGAGATTTTGGGCCATTTTTTTATTCAGGAAGTCATTTACAAACACACTTTCTTGGATTAATAATTTCTCAGGAAAAAATATTTTTTGTTTGTTCCCTTATTTTAAAATGGGATTTTTTTTTAGCAAGACTGAAAGTATGCCGAATTATCTATTTGGAGCTCTAGTTTGCAGTGGAATCAAGGATGTACAGACAACTATCACTGGAGTTCTGCATCATTTCTAAGATTAATGGACATTTATTCTGAAGGGGAACCAGAGTAAAACCTAAACTTGGGGGTATTTGGTTGGAAAATAATTTTCCGTTGCAAATGTCTCACTTTCTCATAATTTATCAGGAAATTATAAATATTTACATATAAAAATGTATTTAAGTGTTCAGATTTTTCTCCTTCTTTTCAGTTTTCTCACCGCTGCTCTCCAGCTGCGTCACCATGGCGTGGGAGTCAAAAGTGAGTTTTCGCTGCTCTAGAGGTTTTAATTCAACGTTTCTCAGGTTGAAGGTCGCTGCAGGTGCTGAGACATGGAGACCTGCAAAAACACACATTTTAGCCTAAAACTGGAAAAGTGAAATTCACTGAAATCTATGAGCAGCTGCTGGGTAGGGTAACTCAGTTATGGCAAACATTAAAATCATGATCATTTTGGTCACAATTTACAAATTAATCACATGATTACTCCTTGAATTTGGGAACTACATGCACTGATTGAAATTTAAAATTTTACCTACCTGTAAAATATATAAATCTATCATAAATAATAATACAACTAAACAAAAAACGAATGATTAAATAATTAATTAATATTGAATAATATATACATAAATAATATATACATTTAAATAAATATAAAAAATAATAAGGTCAAAATAAATAGGATTAGCTAAGTCTAACGTTAATTAATTTCTGTGATTAATCATAGCCTACATGTCACTTTGCCTTGCAATTCCTTGTATTTAGTTGCTCTTATAGTTGATATTTTCATTTCTGCTCTTACATATACATAGTTGTATATAACTGTTATTTTATTTATTCTTAGTCTTTATTTTATTTAACTTCCCTATGTGTATTGATTTATTCCTGTCTTTATGACTATTTTTACAAACCAAACAATCAACTGATTAATAGAGAAAAATAATCAGCAGATCAAGCCTTAATAAAAATGTTATATGTTAATAGTTAAAAATGAGACCCACATCAACCAACTACAACGGTAAAACCCTGCTGTTCTATTATTGCATAAGTAATAATAATGTAATGATATCATAATAGTGTAACAGTCACAGCCTGGAATAGATTTACACCCCTTACTACATCAACTAGCCTACATTTTCCTGATTATACTTACATACTTTTACTGAAGTAACATTTTGAGTGGTATTACCAATTGATGTAATGTAGCCTTATGAAGTACAGGTTTGAATCATAGACTGTATATAAATTAACCTCTAAACTGACTCACCTCTCCATGTACCGACCCGCCGGAGGTGACACCGCCGCAGCAGCGCGTTCATCCCGGCGCAGGCTGGTGTGTTTATGAGCGTCACTAAAGTTTATTTAAACAGTCAAACTACTGAAACAAACTCCAGTTGATGTGAACAGGTTCACTGTACAGTTAGATCACAACACACTGCGAACAGACCGGATACACTTATGACATGGAAGTTCAACCAAAGTTACTCGTCCTGATGCTGCATTCACGGGCTGTCGGAATTCTTAAGACTTTGGTCACAATAAAAAGCTGTAGCTATATCGTCACCCTGTTAAAATAATCGCCTAACTCATTTTTTCAAGTTTTACAGGAAACACAAAAAACTTCACCAAAAGTGTAACATATGACATTTATTGATCATTTCCATTAAAAGAGGATGTAACAAAGGATGGCTATTGGCATAGTAATAACACTGTGTGTAAATTATGTAACTTAAGAGAAATAAATTACTTTTTGAACATGCCTTTGTGACTTAAGCAAGATATGGTAACACTTTATTTTGAAGGTGTCAAGTATCATGAGCATTAATGTTACTTCAAAGTGTCAGTAATGTTCATGACACATCCCATGTCATGTTTATGACATGCTCATGTCACTGTTATGTAGACACCTTAGAGTAAAGTGTTTCCAATATTAGTGTCAACAATAAAACACTGATAAACTAAAGTGATAACTTAACAATCTCCCTCTAGCTCTTCTTTGCTGGGTTCTTATCTGATGCCTATGAATGTGGCAAATTGTCAAGGAAGTGATGATCTTAAAGGGGTAAAATCACATGATCTGATCAACTGAGGATGTGGGCGATTTTACCATAGGTGGCCGGCATCATGAGGAGATGATTTAGGCAAAAAAAACAATTTTGACAAAAAATGACTTAGGCATTGTTTTAACAGTGTGGTGATATACAGTCTGTTTGAAACAAACAAACATAATAATAACAATAATAACAAACACAGCAGCATGTTAAGTAATTTGAGTGAGCTCAACATTTACCTGCTGCAACTTTTAAGTGATCAACACATTAATGAATCAATAATTATAATTCACAACATTCAAAAGATAATAATATTCTGATATGGGCCATTCTGTGGGATGTGCACTCTTACTTTTGATACTTTAACTATGTCTTAATGCTAAAACTTTTTTACTTTTAAAAACTGACACGACAGCATAGCTGTATTTCTTCACTGAGTGCTAAGCTGTTGCAGGGTAAACTACAGTAAAAACAGAAAAAAAAAATCATAGTTCCAGCGCACACCAGGACACTCTAATAGACACTATTTTATTGATGAATTACAACAGGACATCTGTACTTTCACTTAATATTAATCCAGTTCTTTGTACTTGTACTTTGATTTTTCAAATGACACTCAGAATTCCTGACTTTACCAGATGACATTTAAGATATCTAAATGGTTACTTCACTGTCGCTCTTGGCGTTTATAATAACTTTAAGTATTATTATACATTAAAACGAAACAATCTTTAAATGAATCACTCTGCCACTGGGACATTATATCTGAGGATGTATTTAAATATTTATATCTGTAGTCCACACTGTGGCAACACTGAACTTGTCGATAAAGCTTTGTATACAAAATCAGTGACGTCACTGTCATGGCGGCGGCAGACAGTTGGAGCTGGTTTCCAGCGTTAGCATTGGGGGTTTCTTTCCTCAAATGTCTGTTTATCAACGCATAGTGAGTAGGAATACTGCGATGTGAACCAGTTACACTCAATCCTGTAACTTCGGGACGATTGTATTATTTTATAAATTGATAATTTAAAAGCTACCGCGGCGCCTGTTAGCATGCGGCTAACAAACTGTGAAAATAACGTTAAATATCAACGGAAAATGTCACTTTAAATGACATGTTAACGTGAAGGACTTTTCTTATTCATAGATACCGTGGCAACTGTTATCGGAAATATATCTGTGTATCTGCTAGTTATGTTAGACTTTACGTGAAGTGAGGTTTATTGGTGTAACTCGACGTGTATTAACTTCAAGGCTTATGTAGCCACAAAGCCTCAAGATGGCGCTGTTTTGTTGTTAGAGATTTGTTTTGAAGCGGAGTTCTAAAGTGGCATCAGTATTATTATCTACAGCACGGATGGGCAACTGGAGGCAAACAGAAATTGAACTTTTAAGAGCTATTTTTGTTGTTATCATTATATTTGTCCAAACAAATGTACCCTTAATTGTACCAGGGATTAAAATGAACAAGAAATTGAGAAAACAATAGTCTAATAATGTTTTTCTATAACTGTATAAATGACAAAATGAGACACCTCTAGCTAAAGTATTCAAACTATTACGTCGTTGTTGCTTATGTGCTCAGACCCTGTATGGAAGTCCTCAATATATAATACAGTGTGAAATCATGTCTATCACCGAAGAGCTTTTCAGATGTTGTATAGCTTTTTGTCACATAACACCGGACATGTCCATTTTCTGATAAGTGAATCTACATTAAAGTAACAGTTTTTTTATTTGATTTTGGTGTGACTTTGCCTCCTGCGAGTGACAGTTGTTGTTTCTGTCTGTCAGTCATTCCACAGACTTCGAGGTGCACAGGAACTGGTTGGCCATCACACACAGTCTGCCGGTGTCCAGGTGGTACCATGAGGTCAGCACTCACTCTGCTGTTGTTGTCTCTGTAGATTATGTATGCAGAATGGTGTCTTCTGTTTGTTGTGGGATTGTTTCCCCCCTCTTTTTGCTGCCGGAATGTGGCATTTCATTTGCTTTTCCTTTCTCTTTTTTTAGAGTTTAATGTCACCTGTCAAATATTATTGGTTTGTGGTTTGTGTATTGCACTTACATCTTCTGCCCTTATATGGGTTTATATGGGTATTTCGTAATGCTAATTAAAAAAAATTAACTGGCACACTCAGTCAATCTGAGATCAAATGTGATTCATCAACATTTTCTCATGGGTAAGAACATGCTTTTGTGCACATTTCATGAATCCTATGTAGGATTTTCCAATTTTCCTCTTATTACACTGTGTTAGGGCTGGGCGATATGGGCAAAAAGTCATATCCCGATATATTTAGGCTGAATATCGATATATGATATATACCCTGATAGTTTTTTCGAAAATTGAGAGCAAATGTTCAGTCAAAGTCAAAGCCAAATATGACATGTCACAAGTAGTTTTATTAAAACCGTTTATTTAAGTGAGCCTATATACCGTATAACAACAGGAGTACCTTTTTAAAAAAAAAAAAAAAATCAAAGCTCCATAAAGTGCACATTTGAATAACAAAAAAATCTTGAATAAAAATAGCCTCTGAAATAAAATAGGCCAAACTTTGTCTGTTCCGGCCCCTCCCCTCTCTGTGCATGAAAGAGGAGGGGCGGGAGCACGGGGAGCAGTGCAGAGAGCTCCGGGTCAGTAGCTTGCCTGGAGCAAGGATCACAGTGCAGATTTGAGCTATATCGACATATGCGATATGGTTCAATTCCACATGACATTTAAAAATATATCGATACATTTTCTATACAAAATTATGAGAAAAATAAGGAAACATTCATGCATTAGGCCCATTGTTCTGAGCAACACGGTTGAAAATTATCTTTCAAGTGTTGCAGCTTTCCTTAGCTCTGAGAGAACAGTAAAGGTGAACTAAAATAACATTTTGTCCCTGCAGAACACATCTGAGTGGACGCTGGACTACCCTCCGCTGTTTGCATGGTTTGAGTTCGGTCTGTCTCAGGTGGCTCAACACTTTGACAGAAATATGCTGGTGGTGGAGAATCTGAACTACGCCAGCCCGGCTACTGTTCTCTTCCAGAGACTGTCGGTCATCTTCACTGATATGGTTTTTATCTACGCTGCCAGAGAGTGAGTCTGATTACAGTTCAACCCTTGTTTTTGCTTACTGAATCTCCATAGATCCCAGGCACAGAGCAGGTTTTATTTGTACAAAACAAAGGCGACTTACAGAAATTTGATGCACTCTGTTTTCATTTACGTTTCACAGTGTCCCGACATCTGTGGAATATTATCAGGAGTTTTCAGTAGCTTGATCCTGATTCGCTTTGTTGTCCTCCAGGTGCTGCAGGAGTATTCAGGAGCAGAAAGGCTTTCGGGATGTTTTGAACCGCTCCTCCTTCATCCTAGCTGTTTTACTGCTCTGGAACTTCGGCCTGCTCATCGTCGATCGTATCCTTCAGCAGTGACAGCTGACACAATATTTAAAATATGTTTTTTTTATCAGAGAGATTGAGGTTGTTTTATTTATTAGTTTATTTGTAAGGGACAAATGCAGAGAAACAATGATCGTCTCAGAAGCAGCCACTCTGCTCTGATTGGTCAGCATGTGTTTTGGTCTTCCACATCTGTGTTCTGTGAAGTTTTGATTTTTATACAATTCACATGCTCTCGCATTTTTGTCAATCATCGATATAAACATGATAAAACTTCCTTCACATTTTCCACTCAGATATTCATTTCCAATATAATGGCTTCTTGTTTGGTTTGCTGCTGCTGTCGGTGGCAAAACATTTACAGGTATTTATTATTTATTTGTAAAGGGACTCTAAATATATGATGTGAAACTGATTTCATTTCAACATTTTCAGTCTAACTCTTTCTTTTGTCCGTGTGAAATAGTCTCGACATCTGCAGGGGGCGCTGCTTTTCGCCATCCTGCTCAACCTTAAGCACATCTACCTGTACGTGGCTCCGGCCTACGGCATCTATCTGTTGAGGAGTTACTGCTTCACTCAGGACAACAATGGTACGACACCCACACACACACACACACACACACACCAACCAGTGCTAGAGGATGAAAGGCAGAAAAAATCCTCTTGCTGGGGACTGAGGTAACATTTTTCCTACTGGCAACCTTGGTTAACTATTTCATTACAGAAATAAGGAACATTTCAAACACTTTACATTACACTGAACAAACACTTTGTAATAATAATATAACAATAATAATGATGATTAAAATAAGTCTGTCATATACTTGCATGAATAATATAACCTGATTCCCTGAAAGTTTGGGAGCTGTGCAGAACATAAATAATAATTAATCCCTCAAATTCCGAATTCAAAATAAAATATTTTGTCTTTGTACAGTTTAATCATATTCTATGATCATTTGATGATCAATTATTTTCGCCATATATTCAACTAAAGCAGCACAAAGACAATATCATATCCAAATGGATAAAATTTTGTTTTTTTAAATATTTTGTAATATTATATATGTATTATTATTTATGTCATTGAATTTATATGATTTTATCTTTCTTTCTGAGTTGGTGTGCTTTGCTCTTGTGCAGACGGTTCTGTCAGGTGGAGGAGTTTCAGTGTGGCCCGTCTGCTGGCTCTGGGCAGCATCGTGATCTCTGTGTGCGCTTTGTCCTTTGGCCCCTTCATCGCCTTGGTGAGTGGAGTCTTCCTCAGTCAACATTCACACAGCTGCAGACTTTCTGATTTCTGAAAAGTACAAAAGTTAGAATAATACCCTTTTAGTGTTTGTTTGTGTTTCTTTTAAACACAGGGAAACCCACATAGGACATAGGTGATGGTTTTCTTTCCTTTTTCTGTTGTGTCGTTTTCATGTCAATGTCATGTCAATGTCAGGTTCCCAGTTACACAGATGATACTCACAAGGCATAGTGTATGACTTTGACACGTAAAGAAATACTTTTCATTTCAGCCAGCCAACCTGTGACGACTGCAGAGTTAGTGGATGAGCAAGTGTTTTGTCAAGCGGGAAATGGGCTTAATACACGTAATTAAGTCGTCCATGTTTAGCTGGTACACGGGTTGTGTGCAGGAAATGTTGCACAGCATTGAGTACCCTTCATATTTTGATTTTATCTACCCACTTTCAGGCCAGAGTTACAGCACCGCGGAAGTTTGTATGTGACTAAAAGCTGTCTGAATACGTTTGTTTACTGAGACCTGATGAAGAGTTGTTTATTTCAGGGTCAGCTCCCTCAGGTCCTGTCCCGTCTCTTCCCCTTTAAGCGGGGCCTCTGCCACGCCTACTGGGCCCCCAACATCTGGGCCCTCTACAACGTGCTGGACAAAAGCCTGGCAGTGCTTGGTGAGACCCCATAATCCGTCTCAACAGTATTTAACTTTTTTTTTTAAGTATTCTTCACAAATGTTATTCTTTGTTCTTTGACAAATGTTTCAAGCCTCATTAGATCAGTATTTAGTCTAGTATCTCTTATAAACAGCAGCTGTACTAGCTACATCCTCCAATATGACCATAGAGGTGAATCATCACTGCTCTAAAAATGTTTCAACCAAAACGTTACCAAGCTGTCATTCTGATCGAGGTTGACCTAGGAGGTCACTGATTATGGAGGTCATTCATTACTAAGTGTTGCCATGACAGTCCATTTCACCTGTGCCACTTGATCACCTGTAACAGACATGTTTTTCCTGTTCAGGTGTTCGTCTAAAGCTGCTGGAGGAGACGGAGCTTCCTCGTGCCTCCATGACCGGCGGATTGGTTCAGGAGTTTCAGCACTCGGTCCTTCCCTCCGTCACTCCCTCCATCACACTCATCTGCACTCTGCTCTCCATCCTGGTGAGTCTCTACAAACGTAAGGAAATCCGGACAGTGTAGTTCTGTAAAGACACTAGAGTCTAACTATTTCCTGTCCTCATTCTCTGAAGCCGGCGGTGGTGTCGATCTGGCGGCGTCCTCGCGGAGCTCGTGGTTTCCTGCGCTGCCTGCTGCTTTGCGCTCTCGGCTCCTTTATGTTCGGCTGGCACGTCCACGAGAAGGCCATCCTCATCGCCATCCTGCCTCTGAGGTCAGCCGCCCGAACACTTACTGATACTGTGATTTACTGAGTTTACAGTAAAGTCCTGTATTGCTATTTAATGCTACTTTATACTTGTACTTCACTACACATCAGTGGTAAATATTGTAGTTTTTACAGCACTACATATATTTGAAGGCTTTAGTTAATTTACAAACAAACAATTAAAGTGTGGTAAGTATTCTGACAGAAACCTTAAGTGATTTTTTTGTCTGTTTTTTGTTTCCTGTAGCATTCTGGCAGTTGAGAGCAGAGAGGATGCTGGGATCTTCCTCATTCTGACCACCACAGGTCATTATTCGCTCTTCCCGTTGCTCTTCACCCCCGCAGGTAAATCACCAGACAGACAGACACAGGATTGATCTAAGGAAACTTAACTTGGAGGAGGAATATCACCGTTAGATAGCAGTGTTTTCTATTTTAAAGTGCTTTTGAAGGTTTCCAGAATCAGAAAAAATCCGGAAACGTGCAGGTGCTTTGATCCCTAAACTCAGAGCTGATTATTTAAAAAATGTCTTTCCTAATGTTGTATCTGAATATTAAAATGAAATATGATATAATGACATAGTTTATTAAATGTGTGTTGCAGAGCTGCCCATCAAAGTGGTTCTGATGCTGATGTTTACAATCTACTCTTTCACTGCTCTGAGGAAACTTTACAGGTAGAGAAACAAGTTTTGCTGTTTTTATGACAAAATATATGATACCTAAACCTTGTCTGTCACTGGGGATGATATCATCTTTTTTAATTTTTTTTTAATTTTGGTTGTTTAAATCCATGTGGCATTCATTTTGGCCAGGTTTTAAGTGAACCCCAGCTCCTATAGTAAGTCTATAATAATAATAATCTGAATGGAAAACAGAGAGTCAGACCCATTATTTATCTAATCTATCAAATCAATGTTTTGGATCATCACTGACATATCCCACTCTGTAAAAATATCTGTACACTAGAATTTAGTATAAAGAGAAAACCCCCCAATATACATTTATTCACCATAAACAGCATTGTTTATAAACAAACTTGTATTAAATATACAGTATTGAATGTACAGCATTTATGATCCAGACTGAAGCTGGTTAAAATACTTAACTCAGTGAAAGTGGAAAATAATTGTAATTAAACTAACTAAAATACATTTTTATAAACCAGGTCAAATTTGACATGAAAAAATTACTTCTGCTGCTTTGTGGAGACTTCATTACCCAAGGTGCTTTGCAGAGTCATCAGTTTAGTAATCAGAGTACTGGCTTTCTCTTCTCAGTGGTCAGGGGTCTCTTCTCCATCCTCTGGAGTCCATCTACCTGATGGGACTGGTCGCGGTAGCCATTGCCTGCGAAGTTGCCTTCCCTCTGTCTCCATGGCAACAGAAGCTGCCCTTCCTCCCCCTGCTGGCGACATCGGTGTACTGCTCGGTCGGCGTCTGTTACTCTTTCCTGCGTCTGTACGCCAGTCTGCTGAGGCAGGAGGAGAAATCCAAACAGCTATGAGCGACGTCCTGCACTTGAGGGGTTGCAGGTTAGATCCCTTCAAACAAAACACACCTACACCCTCTGCTGCACACGTGCCCCTGAGCAAGGCAATCAGACACTGAGTGATCAATCAGGAAGAAGAGACTGCCATGTTGGTGATGTACTCTGCGTTTCTAGCTCCATTTCTTCTTCTGGAATATTGACCAATCACTGACCTCCTGACAACATCAACCGTAACCATCAGTTCTTGCTTTCTGAATGAAACGGCAAGCACTTTCATTGTTACATTGTCAACTGATCAATCTTCAGGCTTCTTTCGAGGTTTTCAAAGTAGAATCATTTCTGGACTGATTTTAAAAAGGTGTCAGGTCTCACCTGGAACCTCCAGGTGGATGAAACAAACTGACCAGTGGTGAATAACCCTTTTGTCCTGTTTTTTAATAAAACGCCATGTGGACCAAAATAGAACTAAAAGACATTTATGATTTTTGTTTTTCTATATTTTCAAATAAAAACAAAGATTAACTTATCACATTTGTGTATGTAATGTTGTTTTGTCAGGATTGCTAAATCTTCATCTTCACACATGATGGAGCATAACTTAATACATTTACTCAAGTACTGTACTTTAGTACACATTCCTGGTACTTGAGTGACTCCAGTTTAAGAAACTTTATACTTTTACTCCACTAAACTACATAACTATTGCACTTTTTATTGCACTTCATTTGCGACTTTTCCAGAGACAGTTATTCATCCCCTTTCCCATCCAGTGCAAACCAAATCCAGATTTGTTGATTTTTAATATTTATGACAAACTATAGGAGAAGATGTTCATTTATGTGTTGAGAAACTGCTCCTACGTCTTAAACTAAATAAACTCTTTAAAAAAACCCTCTTGGATTAGCTGAAAAATGCATCGTCACAAATGGCTGTTTAAGATAGATACGTGGTTCTCACAGGACAGCGTCACTGCAAACATTTGATGGTCTTATAAAATGTGATGGATTGCTGGAGATTAAACTACAGAGAGACAGACTTTTGAATTGACCAGAGGTTGCAGTGATGCAAATTTTTGCCTCAGTTTAGTGGTTGTTTTGAAAAAATGTCATCTCTGTAGAACATATGGGTAATTATTTTTTTAAAGTTTGGAATGTGAAGTGTTTCGAAATCTAGATTTGTGGTAATAAGCTACGCATGCTTTAATCAAACATTACTAAATTTTATGCATAGACTAAATTATGACCCTGGATCGTATTAACCAAATGTCAAATCCATAAAGCCAATTTATAGATATATACTTTATGACAACTACTGAACATGTGTCACAAATTTCAGGGTGATATCTCAACTCGTTCAGGAGTTGTTGCACATTTTAGAACATGAGCTATTTTCATGAACATTGATTGAATTCGAAATGCATTAATGTGAACTCTTAACATCGATAACAAAGATGATGAAGTCTGACACATTTTCAGGACGATTGACCCAGTGGTTTCTGACGATTTGTTGAGAATAGGATTTAAAAAAAATTTACAAAGACAATTTCCAAAACCTTTATTAAAGCAGAAGGCCATTGGAGCAAAGATGCAGAAGAATTGAAAGATTAAAGTGGTGAAAGAATTTTGACTCTGAGCTATTCGTTTTTTTCAAGACAATTGCGAAAACATAAAGTTGATTGTTATAAGACATGTGACTGTTTTTGCTGCATCAACACTTTTAGCAGAGATGAGAGACAGAAAGAAACCAAGCAAGCAAAAGCAATAGGGCTCCAAGTTTAAATGAAATGACACAGAGTTTGTTTAAAAACTTTATTGATAAGGCAACACAAAACATGATTGGTTAAAATGAACTTGCAGAGTTTTACAGGACACATTTTCACTGTAAAAGTCTCTCTATTGCACAGTAATAACTGTTAGCGTTGATGCTAACCTGCAGAGCAGATCTGACTGCACAACTACCAGTTAGCAGCTTTAAGGACAACATGGCCTCAACTCTATCCACCAAGTCTGCCACCAGGTCTCCAATGTGAGTTTCCTCTACAAAACGTCTTCAAACATTCCCCTCTGTCATCTTGATCTTGTCTCACTCAACGTATATAAAAGTAAAAAGGTTTACAATACTCAAGTCATTCAGTACATTTCCTTTGAACTTCAAAATAAGAGACCAGTCACACAAAACTAACAACAACTAACAATGTAAAATAAAATATAGTTTACATCTTCATCCATCCACATACTTTATCAAAAATGTGGAAATGCATTGAAACAAAGGGACCCTGTAGTCCTTCAAATTAAAACCAAATGATTTCCAGTTATTTCTACACATGTAAAATGATTCCTGTGCAATAATGAATCAACTTTTTCACTTTTAAAATCTGATCCAGAATAGTTTTTAATCTAATGTATTATAAATTAAATGTCTTGGTGAGTTTCCTTCAGATTTAGATTTGTTTTGTGTTTTGGCATAACAAAAATATGATTTTGTCTTCCTCATTTAGTCAGAAAGTAATAACATAAGAGTTTGAAGTTTTTTCACTTGAGTGTGTATTTTGTCAACTTGAACAGTTTATCATATTTGAACTCTAAAATGTCAATTGTTTCCCCCCCCAGTGGATCAACTTCTTAATCTTCAGGGTTATGTAGTACTCATGCAAGTATACAAGCAGTGGTGGATGAAGTATTTAGATCCTTAACTGAAGTAAATGGTTTAATATTACACTGAAAATACTGCACTACAAGCAAAAGTCCTGCTCTTAAAACAAGTAAAATTATGTAATCTGCTTAATGTACTTAAAGTACTAAAAGTAAAAGTATCTATAGTACAGCAAAAGTTGATGTTTGTGGATTGATTGAACTGTAGATGTTAAATGTTGTGCTTATAATTTGGCTTCAGCGTGTACACAACAGTTCAAATTAAATAGAATGTTTTTTTTATTTTACAGCAAAAATATGTTTTAGTTGACTTCTAAGCATATTTTGATTGGTATAATACTGTGAATTTTAATCATTTGGCCTGGATAATTGTGACATAAAATTGATATCCTCCCATGTCTACTGGAGATACACGAATTTCACTGAACAGGAAGTGGACGAAAAACTGACCTGCAAATTGAATAAAGCTGTCAGACAAACGAAAAACTACAATATTTACCTCTAAGATGTAGTGGAGTAGAAGCATGTTGTTGCAAAAAATATTACTCAAAGTACAAGTACCTAGAATTTGTACCAAAGTACAATACTTGAGCAAATTTAATTGCATTCCACCACTGTATAAAAAACAACTTTTTAGTGTCTGTTAACGACAAAATGTTCAAACATAAACGGTAAGTTTGTCTGCAGTTTGGAGCATCTTGGTTCTGAGGGTTATTTTCCAAATGGAACAGTTTAACTGCCATAACGGTGAAAAGAACAAACAATAGACAAACAAAATAAAGAAGAAGCATGATTTGGGAAAACAACAAGACAAAAAAGTTCAGGAGGAGACCAGATTTTAAAGCAGTGACTTTGGAAAAAAAAAAAAAACTTCAGAAGACAGATTCAGTGTTTCCGCCTCTGTCAGTGAAAGTCTTTAAACCACAACTCATGGAGAAAACACATGTTGGCAAACATCACTTCCTGTTTCTAATAACTCTGAAAAGATTTACAGCAAGAGTTTGACGTTGTATGAAATTCTCTGTCTCTCTGAAGCCCCTTTCATAGTGCCGTTTCATGCCGGGATATTTAGGGCTCTGTAACGTCTTGTCTCTATGCCCACTATGAACGCGCCCGAAGTGGGGTGCCAATTTTCCGCCTCCAGAGGTAGTCACAGAGGCGAAAAATTCTGTTGGAAGCGGGACCACTATGATGGCCATCGGGGCGAAGCGGGATATTTGACATTGCACGTGACGTCTAACACACACCTTCCACTTGGTACGACAGTCATCGAATCACTGCTCACTGCGGCCGCCGTCACTAACTGTGCACAGCGTCCACTGCTTAATGTAAACAAACAGGCATGCTAACTGTACACGATCGCCACTGATCGTAAACAAACCGGCACCGCTAACTGTGCACAGAGTGTCCTGTGCTTGTTCTAAACAAAAGGAGGTCGCTAAGTGAACATATGCTGCTGCAGCACATACACACTGTACTGCTACAGAGCAAACTGGTCAGCCTTTTAGCACTGCTGCTGCTTTTTTGCACGTCACTATCGTCTCCTCCCTCTATCCTCCCACTTCGCCAGACTACACTATGAAAGGGCATGAATATCACGCCTTCGCGGGATCACTATGAACGCCCTAACGTGAAAAGCCGGCACAGATCTTTCCGGCAATATAGCGGGACATTCGCGGGACGGCACTATGAAAGGTGCTCGAGATTCAGATTATAAACTGATACCTCACTTATGTCTGTACAGTTAATATGGACCTACTGCCAGAAGCCAGTTAGCTTAGCTTAGCTCACTGGGCTCTGTCCCAAAGTAATAAAAATCCATCTACCAGCAGCTCATTAGCTCACTGATTAACATATTATCTCTTTTTTCCGACATGATCAAAACAAGATAAAAATGTCCCTTTAGTCAGACATTAATCACACCTTGCCTGGTCTGCCCTGGTGTGACCTTGTTTGGCCTGGTGCCGCGGGAGCTGATTGAGCAGGTTGTTGAGGATTACTTTGTACTTGGAAATCCTGCTCTGCTCTGTGGAAGCCCATTTCTACCAATGTGAAAAAAAAGATCATGTAAGTCAATATAATGACAAATGGAACAGGATCTTTTTTTATTTTACTGTTGGGAATGGTTTTCCCAAACTGTACTGTGGTGGAAGCCAGAAATGGAAAGTGGATTTACTGGCCTTTTAAGTGGATTTTTACACAAGTTAGGCTGCAGTTTGAGTTTTGCAAGTTCATATTTTCCTCCCTTGGGCTGCTTGTCCTCAAAATATTAAACTGTTCGTAAATCTGCTCCATTACGGCTCAGGCTGCTGAACCTTTTAACAGCAGTAAGAGGATCAGCAGCTACAGAGCAAAGACCTGCTCACTGAAGGGCAGACTCCCAGCATGTTCTGCTGTTAGTTAGAGGTTGTGTCCCTGTGGCTGGGCGGTAAGGTCATAAATCTATATCACAGTGTTAATAAAGAAACATATTTTGTATCATATCACTGTAATTCCAAATAAAGTTCTGTGCGTTTTAACATTTTCAGACTTATAAAATAATCTTTGTGACAGAGGTGAAAGACAGATTTTTGATGGAGGGTCTTGTTGAAGGATAAAGGTGGCTGGTGGAAAACAAAATCATCATCGTCTCCTTTAAAGATATCCTTGTCAAAAATAAGTTCATACTTCAAACTGGTACCTGGAGACAGCGGATGGAGGCTCAGAGGCTTGAAGGCCAGTCACAATTCATTGCAAAATTTTACATTTTCAGCGTCCGTTGTTATCCGCCGCTTTGCTCTGACCACAAACATCAGGTGTCAGGTGAAGCAAGTCTTTTACTCTTATCTTGGAGTAAGGGTTGAGTTCTTTTTACTCTCTGCATGGGGGATTGAAGGATTTCTGCTTCAGTCAGTCTTTGTCATCCCAGTGCACCTCCAGCGCTGCGCACTCACCCCGTCCGGCCCTCCACGATGATGATTAACACTGGTGTCAGGTCCATCAGGTTCTTCAGCATGTCCATGATGTCCTCATGGTCTTTGGCGCCCTCGATAAACTCCTCCAAGGTCAGCTCACCTGAAGTGGGTCAAAGGTCCAAAGACAATTGATTACAATAGGGAATGGAAACTAATTGGGGAATATTTTTTACTCCGTTTTGGTACCAATACTGTTCTTCTAGTGAAAACAACAATACAGTTCAAAAACGTATTAAACCGTCAACCCAAGTGGTTTGATATCCGGAATTACATTGAAAGGCCTGTGGACTAGTTTGTTCCCTTGTAGACCAGTCCAGATAGTGGCTTCAGAAAATACAGGCCACTCTTAAATGCAGCATTTTTGGCTGCAGGGATTCCATTGATTGCTTTGCCGCTGACTTTTGCAACCATTATTGGCTGGTGGTGAAGTCCACCTCAACAGAGGTGCTTTGGGGTTATTTAGTAAGGAAGAGAGCATTGTGCAGCATGATGCCTTTACAGTTTGCAAATGCCTTCACTCTGTTAATTGCACCTGGAACAGCATCCAAAACCTGCTTGTTGATTTTAACCCTTTTTATAGTTTTCAAGAAGTTTCCAGTCCATCTAATACTGGGTTTAGACTACACACTATTTGTCTGTTACAGTGGTTAGCCTACTGTCTCAGATTGGGCGATTATAGAGTCATTAAACCTTGCTTTGATTTGCCAGACATGACAGACTACATGTTGGTCCCAGACCTGTCAATGGTACATATGTACGTGTATTGCTCTGTTGGAGCCGTTAATAAATGGCGATTAACTAACATTACTTTAGATAGTAACTAACTTTGAACCGCAAAGAAGCGACTGTCAACAGACTTTTTTTTTCACTGGTTGCACAATAAACAGAAACATAAAGATAAATGTACGTGAGACAAAGTAGCAATTATGTGTATACCACAATGTAGTTAGCCAACGCTAGTGTGCAGGAAAATGTTTATATTTTCATAAGCAGTAGTCGAGTTCCAGTCCAGTGTCAATAAAACTCCAAATTACATCGGATGAAACGATTGATAGATGCAGCCGACACCCATTATTTTTCCTGCATCATGCGACAGTTGGGTTTTTGCTATCATGGGGCAGATATTGTTTAGCCTCTACCAGACATTAGTTTTTTGGAGCCCATAAATAATGGATATCTTTTTTTTAAGGGTTTAGTGAGCAATAAGGAACAGCATCATCTGCATACAATTGAATTTTGCTTAACAGCTTAACTTCAAACTAATTGCAGTTGCCTTTCTCAGTTCCGTATCATATTTAAAAACGTACACAAAACAAATTTTCTATTCATAGATCTCAACCATTAATTGGGTAAAGGATAGAAAGTTTGTCCTGAAAGTGGTGCTAGAGGAAAGGTCATGTTTGTTAACAAAATCTAAGGGATTGTCTTCTACAATCCCCTTTTTCCGAAAACATAGTTTGTCAGGGACAGGTCTTCATTATCATACTTGATTCCACTTTTCATCAGCTTTATTTACTGCATCTATTACTGGTAGAAATAGTAATTACTTATTTTCTGAACCTTATATTTGGCTTGTTTTGTGTTTTCTTGACACCAATTTTAAATACGTGTTATTGCTATGGTTTTTGTGTGGACCTCAGGAAGAATAGTGACCACTTTGTGGGAGCTAATGGTAATCCAATTTAAGAATGACGTAGGAGCAGCATTAACAATAATAATATCCATAGCATCTTGTTCTTTACCTTCTCCCTTCACATCAATCCTCTCAAATATGAGCGAGACGATATCCTCGGGGTCTATATCTCTGTTCCGTGTGATGTCCTGGATGGCCTACAGGGGGAGAAACACAGAGTCAGAAATCACAAAAACAGGACTTTTAAGATTTAAACAACCTTTAAAAGCTCTGCACTTCTGTTCTACAGGTTATTCTTAAAGATGAAGAAAAGTTAGATGAGTCTAAGATTGTGAGAGTATTCTGCGATCAAACGAAGATTATGAAATTAGGAGGAAGATAAAAAGAGAAAATGGAAAATGTAACAAATTAATGTTTCATCTTACTTTTTTTTATACTTGTTTTTGTATTTATTTAATTAAGGAGCGATTATCCAAGAGTACTAAAATTGTATAGAAATTTCCCATTTTTTCTTTTAATTATCCATTTAATTCTGGGTAAAAGCTGCAGAGAGTTTTACACTACAGAGTGGGTCCTCTCACTGGTTTGACGTCAAAACTAACTGGGTTAGAAGTCGTTTGGCCCACTTCCATTTGCTTCCTGTCGACTGATAGATTGAGCTCATTCAGCAGATTAACACTCGTCTAATTTCAGAGCTAATCCAGCCTAGTTTTCTGTCAGTGTGAGCAGAGGAGCAGCTTCTGTACTGCTGTTTCAGTCAGTTCACACAATTTGTAGGTCATTTTTACATGGCCTGCATGACAAATGTTGCATATTTGAATATGAACAAATGACAGTTTTACCATTTTGTCATGCATACAACTCTATATCTCCGAAACACAGTGCTGTATATACCTTTTAGGAACCATATTACCTAGAATTTATTTGCAACTAGATGCAACATAAATAGGTTTTGAAGGAAACAGAATGGGAGATGTAATGCTTCAAGGGTCACATTTTGTATTAAATTAAGAAAAAGGTTATGGTTATGTTCTGATTTTATTTTATTTGATGTAGATGCAGTTTGATGTTAAGCATTTAACCGAAACCATCTTGATCTTACTTTAACCGAAATGTTTGACTTGACTCTGCAGTCAAAGTGCTGAGCTATATATACCTACTGAGTGTTCATTTACACAAAAAGATGGACTGTGAACATAATCCAGGCAGCAATTGATTAATTAATTAATCTTGCAGAATGAACAAATTTGAGAAATAATTTGTGTTTCTGCACTAGAATTGCATGGGTTCTTCCTTGGCCCATGCTACACTCTTCAATAAAATGTCATTGAAATCAGGTCGATAATTTTAAGTGATGGGCAGAATTTCTTGTGTACTTGTTTTTTTGCTTTTTACCTGCCATTATCTTAAGACACCTACCAAACCGATGCTGGATTTTGAGGCCAATGACAGTTAGTGAGTAAGTGAGCCATTGAGTGAACCATTGGACTTTTCAGCCGGAATAAATGTTTAGGCAACAGAGAATCTTGCCACCTTTTCCATTATTCAGACAAAGTCAGTTTATCATCATCTAAACATGAGAATAATTCAGGGTTTAGTCAAACCATTTAACGAAACAAAAACAACAGCAACTATTTTCAGTTGACCCCAACATCCATAGGAGAAATAGCAGCTTCCTGCTGTGACTATAAGGATTTATGCAACATAGACACCTTATTTTTTTCTATGCTCTACCATTTTGGTTAGATGACTCACAGCCACATTCATTCTTAATGCAAGAATGAAGTGCTGTGTTTAAACAACATGAGCTTTTAAGGATGTAAACAGCAGAAGAAACATGAGCGTTAAGGATTGTTTTCTGTCGATTGTAACTTTGATTTTCAGTTCTGATGATACCTTTGTGTTTTTGTTTTTATGGACTGAAAACGTCAGAGGGGCTTAACGTTCCTGTTCCCCTCAGGATAAACTTTAAGAACTTTGGTGTGATCTTCTGACTACCCATCTCGGGCCATCATCATGTCAACAATTTAATTTGTCCAATCCTTTTGTTTATGACCAAATACTTGCAGCACTAATGACATAACTATCAGCCTCAGCTGGACTCTGTAATCAGTGCTAATAAACAAATGTTAGCATGCTAACACACTAAACTAAGACTGTAAACATTTACAACGTAATACAATGGTTGTCAAACTTTTTTTGTTGTTTTTGTTTGTAATGACAAACCATTGTGATCCAGTTCACAATAGGACTTATCTTTAAATTGTGTGAAGAGTGAATTTGTGCATAAACTACATACCTGACCATTTTTACTGTCATTTCTGCATCACCCCATATTATCTTGAATAGGTAAACCAAAAACTTTAAAGTGATGTAAGTTTGATAAATCACAATTTTGTTTTATGCGCGTTAATGAAAACATGTATGCATGTTAATGAAAACATGTATACATATTAAATACTTGTTAATGTGTGTTGAAATCATACCAAATAAAAATATATATAGACTGGTCCCCACAAGCTGTGGGTGCTAATTTTAGAAATGCACCTGGGGGTTGTTTTTAAGGGTAGTAACACACAGCATATGTAGTCTTATGATTTGGCTGACTTGTGGAACTAACTCAGGATTACTTTGATACTCAAGAAAGCTGAGAATGAGAGTGCTGATGTGTCCTTTTTTAAAATGAATTTTATGCAAATTTGTGGAGATTTGTTTGCAGTCAAAGATAAATCAAGAAATCATTCTTGGTCATGTGTTTTTGGGCGAGGCTTAATGATGATCCTGAGGTTACACTGCTGGCCTTTTGTGTGATGGTTACCGAGAAGATGGTCTCCAGCTCTTCTTTGTCGATCTTTCCGTTGCCGTCCTGGTCAAACAGTTTGAAGTACCACTTTAGTTTCTGGTTGATTTCTCCTTTCAGCAGCAGACTGATGGCTGCAATGTACTCCACAAAGTCGATGTAACCGTCCTGCAGGCAGAGAAAAGGGACATTAAACCCATGTGAAGACATAAGGAACAGCTTCTCTTAACATGTTTTTTTTTATTATTTTAAGGGGACAGGTGAATATGGTAAAAGAAAAGAAAAACTGATCTCACCACAACTTTCCCAGTTGATTAGTTAAATCAAGATCATTTTTATTTGTGTAAGGAATCTAAATCTAATGCTAACTTTTGGTGAATTAAGGAGAAATCTACAGACATAATTGAAGGTTGGAATCACATCCCAGTTGAGATTCATAGTATTTTTACTAATTCATTATTTAAAAATGATAAGTTCCTTGTATTCTTTCCTTTCAAAACAAAAGCCCTAGACATATACATTGCGTATCATCAAATAATTTCATTTCTTTCTTTCAATCAACTAATACATTTATTAGGTGATGTGAAAAATCCTACCTCTTATACGAGGTCTCTTAAACTAAAATTGCACAAATTTTAACATTACTACAGATTGCTAATAAATAATTTGCCTCATGAGCAAACAGGCATCAGCCACTGCTGATTTTCTCAAAATGTCATTAATCGATCAATGGAGCGGCGGCACAATTTGGAAATGGTACCGAATTGCACATTTCTCATTTTTTTGAAAAATTATCATTGTATACATACAATTTGTATCACGGGACGTCTCTGCAGCACCACAGTAATTAATTCATAATGGCATTTGACACATATTTTGCCTTTAACAAATGTCCTGTGATTCAGATATTGCACTAGTCCATTAATAATGACCGAAATGAGTATGAACCCTCCATCAGACTAAACCAACTCGTTGTGGAATGAACCTCATTTAAAAACCAAAGATTTTGTGATCTGTGATCTCTTGATGTCCTTGCACTGATGAGGCGCAGTCTCTGAATACTAAGAAAATCCTCCCTGAACTTCTCTGCCACACTCCAATCCACTTAGCTCACCATAAACACACACACACACACACACACACACACACACACAGCCTGTTAATAGCCCTGCATGCACACGCTGTGAGCCAATTAGACAGAAAGCCAATGACTTTGAGTTCTGCTGCAGCCATCTTTGTCCTGATTGACACACATTTTTTCAACACTTTGATGTGCAGCAGCAGTTTGTTCTATTATGAAGGTATATAAACATATGCAAGTGTAAATAAAACTGAAATATAATTAAAAATGTAGAGTTCCCTGAACTGTCTTCCTGTTGAGCTGAAGTAGAGGGAGAGTAGAGAGACAGTAAGAGGAATGATAACAGCAAGCAAAAACTGTTTCACTGTTCAAAGGTTTTTTGAAAATAACAAAAAATAGTGAATCTTGTTAGTGAATCTATAGTTGATTTGTTTATCCTCTTAACCTTTATTTTAGACACCAAACCAAAAGTCTGCTTCCCCTCTAGTCTGCTGAAGGCATGTCTATTTATAAAAAAATAAAAAAAACTTTTGAAAAAGGTATTTTCATTTTCTTTAAAAAAAATGTATTAATTGGACTATATTGACTCATTTATATATTTATATTTACTTGTATGTATATATTTACATCTTTTATTTATTTCATAGACATAAAAATGCTTCAATACAAATGTTTAAATACAATTTTCAAATTTTGTGCTACAACCATTATGGGAAGCACAATAAATAATTATATCATATTATACATGCATTAACATGTTTGTCTATCTATACTGTTCAGGACCATCCGGGCTAACATGCAATCCCTAGACCCTTTACCTTAACCTTAACCATCACAATGAAAATCCTAACATAGCCCTTACCCTTTCTTGTAACCCAAACCTCATGCTGACCTTCATCATATAACCTGTGTGTGCACTTTCACACAGGCCTTGTCCCAAAGTCCCAGATCCTCCCAGTTGAATACAGTACAAAGACAAGATGTCACATGCTCAACCTGGGAAAGTTGGGGTTTTTTGGAAATATATACACTAATTCAGAGATTTATTCTGTTTTTATTTAGATTGTACAGTGTCCCACCTGTTTTGAATCAGGGTTGTATAAGAATATTCTCCACATTACAAGTCCACCTGGCTATGTTTTGAGAAATATTGTAGTCAAGTTCAAATATTGAAAATATTGTGAAATTTACCTTGCACCTCTTGAAGTTTATCAAGATAGAAATTATCCAATGTTCAGAGTTGTGCAGAGTTCAAAAGTTTAAGTATGTTTATTTACTATTTTTTAGCTGACAGAACATTAGTCAGTAATATATGAATACATCAGCAAGTTATTACTAATAAACAAGCATCCAATACTTTTAATAGTTAAACTGGGGTCTGTTAATACAAATATGCACTATATATTTTACTATGCTCTTCTCTTAGACAGTACAAAGTTTAGAACTTAATGAAGTGAAACTTTAGAAATGTAATATTTCTAACCTTTTGTATATCAGTGCATTACATTAGTTAAATATACTGTGTATGTGTGTATTTTTATATTCTTCCCAAAATCAAAATGTCCAAAGCAATCATATATCATAGAACAGCTAAGTATTATCAGCTTCAGATGAACAAAGTAACTTGAAGTAGACTACTTGTGTACTTTTACTACTGATACTTTAACCAGCTGAAGCTGACAGTATTTTTATACTCTTACTACTGACACTTCAACTACATTAATGATACTTAAGTACTTTAACTACTTACACTTTAACTACATGAAGCTCAGAATACTTAAGTACTTTTACTGCTGATACTTTAACTTTATGAAGCTGCGAATACTTAAGTAATTTTACTATTGGAGGCCCCAGTGAAGCCTAGACTGGTTCTGATCCAGTGAATCCAGTAGACAAACCAGAGGCAAAGATTTCACCAATGAAGATAAAACAGGAAACGACAAATTGACATTTTAGCTTTCATCTGCGGCTCTCAAAGTTAAAATATTTTGTATTTTGGCACCTATGATTATTAGAAGTAATTGTGGTTTTTGCATCTCACTAACCAGGGATCCAAACCATGTGCAATATTTCCAAGGAATGTCGCACCCAGTTCGTTATACTGCAAATGCAAGTGCATCGTCACCATAAGCTTATTCACCATGGTGTTTCCTCACATAGCGACTTAATAGACATCTATCCAAATCTTCAAGATTAGTACTTTAACTGACAAGAACTCTGCATATAAGCAACATTTATATCAGATGCTTTAATTTGAAAATCCTTGCTGTGTGAGTGTTTTGGTGTGAAACGCACCCCGTCCATGTCGAAGGTGAAGAAGACCTGGTCGACGTAGCTGTTGGCGTTCTCCGTCATGCCCTTCAGGTTCAGGATGGCCTTCAACTCGAACAGCGTGATGAGGCCTGACGGAGACTCTCTCATGAATTTGTTGTACCAGTGGTGCATGTCCTCCGCCAGGATATCGTCCAGGTTCGAGCCGTGGTTCCCCATTGGTCCGGTCGGACGGGACACAGAGGTGAAGAGAAACGACAACCTCAAGAGAAGTAAGAATGACAGGCTATCACCCTGAAGGAGAGGCTTCTATGGACGACACAAGCAGGTGACAAGAACTGCAGGTTGTTGAAGAACAACAATAAGACTTTTATAAAGGGGTATGAAGTCCTTTTACAGAGAAGAAAAAAAGTCAAAAAGGTTATAAATCCGTAGGGACTGCGGCAGGCTTCAGCAGCAGGAAGGTCGAGCCGGCCGACATCCAGGCTGCAGTGACTCTGCAGGCAGAGAGCAAACCTCAGGACTCTCTAACCCTCTTAGGTCCTGGAGGAAGAAATCAAGGAGGCACCTAAAATAACTCCCTAAGGAGATAAGGCCACCCAGTCGCTGGGTTCTGCTGGCAGAGGACGAGCCAAGAGGCTTTACCTGCTGAGATAAGGTGAGTGGACTGGCGCTGGCCCTGCCAGCAGGATCATTATATAACAGACTGACCTGGTTGTCCTGGTTCAGATGGAGAGTTTCCCTGTGCTAACGCCCACACAGGACCGGTCAGGTCATGTGTGAACTGAGGTATCAGTACTGTGTACCAGTACTGTGCTTGAGTGAAATTTAGAGATATTTGTACAATATGGGCTATCATTGACCGATGCCGATATTTGGAGATTAGGGCAGCCGATTGCCCATTTGAACTTATGTAGTAGTTCACAGGTAATCAATACTAATTTTTGTAAAGAAAGAAAGAAGAAAACTTTGGAGCTTTTGAGCAACAGATTCATTAACAGATAACAGTCTTTCTGCATTTCCCAAGTCCAAAAATGTAAAGAACAGGTGTTTTTGAGGAGAATTTTCCAGTTTAAGACGATGTTTGATGAGATCTTTTCAAAGCTTAAAATGATGTTTGGCTACAAAGACATAGCACCATAAAGACTGACTCCTGCTGTACTGCCTCATCTCAACTAACGGTTTCTGTAAAGCTATTAGGCATTGGTAGTGATCCAGTTAAACCATTTAAACCCATAATGACTGGTGTTCAGTGGACCACTATCCATGACGCCTACAGAAAGCTGCAAACCGACTACAAAGAGACAAAGGACAAGCACTGTAACACCTCGGGTCAGGAGCCAGGTCTAAGCATCAACAGCTTTACTGAGAAACAATGTGTGTAATCAGATCAGAATGCCAGCAACTTGTCAGATTGAATCAGAGCTGAGCTTTAATTAGACTCTTCGGGAAAAAACTTACTTTAATGACTCAGAGTGTGAAGGACGTTTCCATCGTCCGGTTGAAGGAAGGTGGAGGAAGTATTTAGAGACTTTACGTAAGTAAAAGTAGTAATACCAAAAATACTCAGTCATGTTAAAGTTCTTGATTCTAATTGCCCGTAGGAGTGAATGAGAGCGTGAATGGTTGTCTGTCTCTATGTGTCTGACCTGTGACTATCTGGTGACCTGTCCAGGGTGTACCCTTGCCCAATGTCGGCTGGGATCGGCTCCCGCAACCTGAGTTTGGATATACAGTTTAGGATAATTGAAAATGGAAATTAAAGTTCTGCATTGAAAATGTTACTGCAGTACAAGTATGTAAGTATAATCAGGAAATTGTCATAAACTCTTAAAAATATAAAAATGTTCCAGGCGTTGACTATCATACTGTTATATAAGATATAATTACAGTATTATTAGTCATGGATTCATATAACAGCAGGATTTTAATGTTGTATTTGGTTTATGTTGAGCTCACTCTGAACTAATAATCATGGATTAATTTGCTGATTATTTTCTCCATTAATCAGTTGATTGTTTGGTTTATAAAAATAGTGAAAACAGTGAAATCATAATTACACAGAGCTCAAAGTGACACCAAAACAATGTTTGTTTTGTTTAAACCTTAACATTATTACTACTTTGTCAATTAACATTATCAAAAGGAAACCCATGAAAGGTTTTTCCATGAAAAATGGCTAAAAATGTAATTTACATTGATTTTTTGTCAATTAAATAATGATTTCAGCTCAACTTACATAAACTGTTGGGTAGTTTAATTCTGCAGTGTAATGCAGTAGAGAACAAAGTAGCATGGAAAGAAAAATGCTCAAGTACAAAGACCTCAAAATTGTGTTTAAACATGTAAAGCATAATTTTCTGCCACTAGGGGTCTCTTAAATTTAAACAGCAGTTTCATGTTAATAAACCAGTGTTTCTCCAGTGTTGTTTGGCTTGTTGGTGAGGGGCTGCAAGCTTTGTTCAGCGTTTTCTCGACTTGTTTCTCTCCTAACTCATAATCCATACTACGATGACTATGATCCTTCAAAATATAGATTTAGAAATTACCAAGATCTAATAAAATATATCAGAAAGATGTACCTTAAAACCTAAGACAGCTTCGGGCAGACAACCTCAATGGTGATGCATTTGCGGATATGACCTGATTGACTGGTTACGTACCCAGGCCGTTTAAAATGACAGATTTCTCTCATTTAAAAAGAATGCTTGAAACATTTCACTCAACTAATTTTTATGTATATATATATTTATTTATTTAGAAATAAAGATATGTTATGATAAGTACAGTACTTTTTGACAATCTGAACTCGCTTCCATTTCATGTTTCCAAGACTCAACACAAGGCCTTATTTTCTGATTATTAGCATCAAAAAGACCTTTGAGTCATTTGAAGTTATTTTTCAGCATGGTGACTCTTCAGTGATAATGATAAATAATAATATCTTTGTCTCCATCACAGTATACAAACAGCTGACTCTCGTGTTACTGCCGGAGGCTTGAACACCTGTTATATACACATATTTTCCCAGCATACCTCCAGGTTGTTTTCGTTGATCGGTTTTATTTCGGGCAGCAGTGAGACTGGATCTGAGTGTATCAAAGGATCAAACAGATTATCCAGAACAAGATTTAAACACAGCGAGCAGCAGCCAGCTTTCCTTCTCTCTTGTTTTCTCCTGTCAGACTTGTCTTTTCCAAGTACAAGTCCTCATTGGATTAAGCGTCAGAGTCGTGTGGAGAGCTGCCAGCTGTGGAATATCCTGTAAGTAGAGTTACTACACTACGAACACTCACTCACTCACTTTTTGTCTCAGGTGTCTCATTTATAATGTGAAGTTAAATTCCTCCTCCAAAAGAGGAGTCTGTTTTTAAAAAAAACTTTTTGTGGTCATTGGGGTCTTTTGTCATTGTTTAAAGCCTCTTTGTAGTTGTATTGAATCTCTTTGTTGGGGTTACTTTAAGCCAGTTTGTGGTGTTTTCTCTGTTGCTTGGAGTTTTTCTTTTTTATGCTACAATATACATCTTCCCCACTACATTTCAGAGGTAAATTTTGTATGTTTCAGTCTACTTCATTTGTTATGTTTCTGATTAAGATGTTACGACAAAACATTATTCCCCCCCCCCCCCCCCCCCACACACACACACACACAAAACAAAACATGAAAGAGCACATAAGCATTGATGTAGCGAAAAATATGAATTTTAATTCCTTAAAAACTTTACTACAGAATTTAGAGTTTCTGTACCTGCTGTATCTTCGTACAGTTATAAAACATGGCTGGTTGTTAAAACGTAGTATTCTATGAAAGTTTGGAATAAGGATTCAGGGTTTCCCTCTGACAGTGGTGACTGAGTGAACCCACAAGCAAAATAATTTCAAGACAAGCATGATATTTTGACAATACATAATGTTGCACAACTCAGAATAGACGTACAGACAAATCACTCATCATCATCATTATCATCATCATCATCATCATCATCAGTCACAAATCTGGAGGCACTGAACATAAGAGTGAAAACAATCAAATTCACATTATAAAAAAAAGGCAATGCAGTGTAAAAAGGCTTCAAATTGAGGATTAGCAAAAACAAATTCACATCAATCGTTTCCAGGAGTTTTCTTGTCAAGCTGCATTTCATACTGAATTAATGCTGGACCTTCAGTTAACTTCCTAATTTACATCAGAGACTCTTTACAAGTTAAACTCATGAGATATAAGATGGTTTTCTCACTTCATCTCCACCAAATCGGATAAAACACACCGCTTTGACAAAGTTTAATAAATATTTGTCTGCATGTTGTCCAGACTTTCAGACGGGCCTTTCCCTCCAGGCCTCTCTGCTGCAGGGTCTCCCTCCCAGCCCCCCAGGGGCTCATGATGGCTGCAGGGCTCCGACTCGGCCGGACATCTCATTGATCATCAGGCTGAACTCTAACTAGTCGTCTCCTGTAAGAAAAAGAAGATGCTTTAACTTACAGTAACTGATAATTTTGTCCCCTTGTTTTCAGCAGAAACTAACAGTGATCACATCATTGAAATATCACCACATTTTAAACACACAATCCCTAATATTACAGTTCACCACCATTGCTGTCACTGAGTCAAGCTCCATCTGCAGCAGATTGATTTGATTAGTGATATCAGTTGTTATCAGGCTAACGTTAGGTCACAGAGTTGTTAGAGAACAGATTGTATCTGGCTATTGTTGGCTAACATCAGCACATGCAGAATGAGTCTTTTAATTCACACAATTTGATGTTGTAATCTGTCAGAAACCATTGATGAGCCAAAAGTTACACAGATACAGTCATGGAAAAACTTATTAGACCACCCTTGTTTTCTTCCATGGAAAATGGCTAGATAAGCTCTTAAATTAAACTCTTATGAGCTATTTTTGTTGTTATCATTATATTTGTCCAAACAAATGTACCTTTAGTTGTACCAGGCATTAAAATTAACAAGAAAATTAAGAAAACAAAGGTGGTCTAATAAATAATCTAATACATTTTTTCCATGACTGTAGATTTAAATTTTTAAAATTTTATATTTAATAAGTTAATACACGGACAAGTCATTCGAAACAGTGAATCGAAGTCCAAGCTACAATGACTGAATCTCTGAACCAAACCCTTCACAGGAGCTGGAAGGCTTTTAATGTGAAATATGTGTGCTGAGTCGTGAGTATGACATGACTCAAACCAGAAAACAGGAAGGCTTCTTAAGCTACTAAAACATCATCAAGCTTTAAAAATTTGACTCAGGAATCACCTCAGTATTTTCTTCTTCTTTGCTGTCTGTGTTTGTCGCTCCTTCAGTCAAATCTTCTTTCTGCTTTTCAGCGTTTTTCTCCTTCTCCTCCTCCTCCTCCTTTCTTCCTGATGTAGCTCTATCTCCTTCATCTCCTCCCACAGATCCCTCCTTCTTCTCCTCATCTTCTTCTCTGTTCTCAACACTGATCTTTGACTCATCTTCCTGGTGGGATTCGTTTTTCTCAGGACACGTTAAAGTTTTGTCCTCCGACTCGTCTATTTCACTTTCCTTCTTGCAAACCTCTTCTCCTGCCTCCTTCTCGCCTCCTTCTCCTGTCGTTTTTTCCTCTGGATCAGTTGGGGAGCTCAGAGATGCATCTACTCCCTCGATGGCAGCGCCAACTTCGTCTCCACTGCTCGACTTCCTGTTGCGGCGGGAAGGAGGACGCCGCCGTAGTGAGTGGCGAGCTCTTCCCTAGAGAAGGACCAGTGGGAGAAGAGACGCACAGGTGAGGTCACTGCATTTAGAGTATTCCCCTCAACTCATAAATCTGGACATGATCACATTACCATCTTTACCTTTAGACACTTTTGGATTGGTAGAAATGTGTAAAGACCAAGCAGCTAGTCTGGGTCTGAAACGCGAAGCCAATATGGAAGTGCCCTAAACCTGCATTCTTTCTGATGGCCAGCAGGGGGGCGATTCCACTGGTTGCAACAAGAAAGTCCAATTGTATATCAGTCTATGAGAAAATAAGCCGACCTTCACTTGATTTATTACCTTAGTAAACATTAGTAAAGAAGAGTTTCTGTTCTCAGTCCCAAGTTTCAATCTCCTTCGAAACAGCTTGATGTTCCTTTTGTAAATTATGGTCCCATTTAGAGTAAAATAGACGATAAACAAATCAAACTTTTATGCATTTTTCAAAAATTATGCAGTGGGAAACATTAGGCAAGACCTGGACCAGAAGTCTCACTGTAATATCACAATTAACATAAATTACACATGCATCTAGCTAACCAAGATAGCCCTACTGGTAACTTTAAAGCATTTAGCTTAGTGTTCCTCCCCAGCTACTCTCTCTTCCAGATATGGTCACTTCTGACTTCAAAAAAGATGGCGATGGCCAAAATACCAAAATCAAGGCTTCAATAGTCCACAAACCAATCTGTGACAGTGGCTAGGTCCATCTCATTTATACAGTCTGAGTTTGCATCCAAGTTTAAATCCCTAGTTGTTGGTAATAATAAACTGTTCGAGATTCACAGTAAAGTTTTTTCATAGCAATAAATCAAATAGTGACATGTCTGAGATTAACCTCATCCACCACATGACTTGGAAGAATGCTCTTATTTATGTTTTACACGATGTCCCAACTTTTTTATTGGCATTGGGGTTGTACAAAACTGGAGGGAATGACATAAGAGAAAATAAGACAACAATTAGCCTCATAACCAAACCCTCATTTTCCGAGACCACAAGCACAGCAACCTTCCATTAAAAAACAACATTGAAATTTTTCCATAAAACAACGTGACAATAATAAAAGGTGATAAAGGCCTCCCACCCTCCTACATAGGCCCAAATATACATCACATCCAATCCAATCCAATCTTTATTTATATAGCACAATTTAAGCAAACACAATGTTTCCAAAGTGCTGCACAACAATAAATAGATAACCCAATAAAAACACAATAAAAAGAGATGAAGTAAAGAATAGAACAGTACAATAGAATAAGATAAAATAAATTAAAATAGAATAAGATAAACTATATTATACAGTGTGATGAGGAGCAGAGGGGAATAACCCTTTAACTCTGTGACTGACCTTGATGCTGCTGTTTGACAGGATGGATCCTTCTGCCGCAGTGGGAGGGGTTTCAAAGGAGGAGGGTCCTTCTTCCTCAGTTGACGGAGTGACGGCGGTGACGGGGCTGGTGGGGGTCACAGTGGACGAGGTGGTTACTGTGGACACTGGATCAGGACCAGGGGGGGTTGGCGTGAAGGCGGGAGGCAGCAGCCTGAAGCCAGGACTCTTTGGAGAGGGCAGCATGGTCGTAGGAGAGAGAGCCAAGTTGGCCTGGAGAGAGAGAGAGAGAGAGATGTCAGAGTGCAGCTCTTTATCCACACCAGTAGAGGGCAGCAGAAAACACTTAGACTCACCTGGAGCTTCTCAATCAGAGCAGAGTTCCTCTTGGCTTTAGCAGGTAGAGGAGAGGTGACACCTGGAGGCTGCTGACACACACACGCACACACACGCACACACACACACACACACACACACACACACACGCACACACACACACACACACACACACACACACACACACACACACACATATAAACATGTTTGATGTGGCTGTAGCTTATCCTAGAGGTCACAACAGGTCATGTTATACAGTGACATCAAGTTGAGGTCAGAGACAATAGGACCATGTCTGTTTTTCCCCCACTAAAACTTTGCCTAAATTTGGAATGTCCTTTAGCCCTCTTCCCGACAAGATAACATGATATGATAGTCCGCTACAGCCTCTAAAAGACAGGAATGTTGACTGGGAGCGCCGGTGATCCTGTGGGTCTCAGAGGGTTAGCCAACGACAGATTATAAAACAATGGTCATGTCTCTCACCTCCTGGTCGTCTCCGTGGGGTTTGGTGAGTTGAAGAGAGCGAGGGGGTCGTCGTCTGACAGGCTTCTCCTGCTAAACAAACAAACAACAATTATTACTATTAAATCTAGGAGTGTAAATCCCTTTCAGATTGATTTTTCTCTCATTGTAGTGGTTTCGAGTCCCCTTCTCATCATTTGTCTCTCTGCAGTAATTTTGTGTAATTTTTTCTGATGATTTTTCGTCCCTTTGTGATCATTCTGATTTTCTTTGTGCTCATATTGAGTTCCTTCATGGTTGTTTTGTGTCTCTTTGCACTAAATTTCTGTCTCTTTGTGGTCCTTTTGAGACAGTTTTTGAGGTTTTGGTTAAGGGGCCTTGCACTTTACCTAGGTGGCAAGTCCAGTAATTCACGCACTATACCAACAGGTCAACTGACCCTCGACCACCCTCTAACTCTGTTAGGGGCTCCACTCCTGCTGGACATCCCTATGCTCTGATGTGTGTAATGTATTTGCTGATATACAGACATTAACTCACTGTTTCATTCCCAGCAGCATCGTGTGGATGAGCCGAGCCTTTGAATTTTCCTGCAAGCTCAGCCACAGATCGCCGGGATGTCGCCTGCTCCTAAGGAAAGGAAGGAAGGAAGGAAGGAAGGTAAATACCAACAAGACTGATGATGAAGTGCATGAACAACATTGAAGATTTGATGCAACTGTTAAGTTCATCAATCTGCAAGTAGATTCAACACAGAAAAATAAACTGCTATTACTACTCCTCCTGCTATTAATCCTCATGCAACTAATACGAAGTGTTTACAAGTGAAACTAGCATCTGGTAATCAATGTCAGATTATGGATGGCACATAGTTTATAGTAGTTTTACATAGTCTTTTAAGCAGCTAATATTGTGTAACTCTAACCTATTGCAGCATTTGCAAAGAACATTTTATTTTTAGAACCATTTTTTATCAACAATCACTTGCACAGTCACACTTCTAATACCTGCTCAACGCAGAAACCAACACATAAATAATTAGTGCATTAGTCAATTGCTTGGCTACAGAGAGGAAAATAAACTATATGATGAATATGAAGAGGGGGAATTATTAAACTAGTACTGTATAGACTAATTAGTTTGAACGTCATATTTCTGTATTTCTCAGATTTTTTTGTTTTTTCCTCTATTTTATTCATAGTGCTATATAAATCACAATTCATGAAAATTAGCCAAGATCCAAAAGGTAAAACTTCACAAAGCACAGAATTTTGCAATAGTAATGGGTCACAAAGTCCAGTCTCCTCCCGCTTTTTTAGCCTTCATAATCCGTAAAAATGTGTTAACATACAAAAATGTCTGTATCAAAAAAGCATAAAGTCTTATATTTACACTATTTCTATTATTGGCACAAAAGACATTTCTTTAGTTCACCTTACTTCTAGCCTTGATTGTACTGCTTCCATAGAGGTGCAGGACTTATATACTGCAGTGAAAAATGCCACATGAAATAAAATGTGACAGGAAAAATAAAAAAACACCCTTAAATTGCTAGCGATTTCATCAAGTTTATTGAATTGAACTTAACTTAAACAAAGCATAAAAAAACCCAAATCGGATCTCACTATTACAGCTCCTGATTCCTCCTTTTACTACTAGTCCTACTGCTATTATTCTTCTCTACTACTATTGCTTCCACTGCTGGTGGCTGCCCCGCCCCGTGCTACAGGTTACTTCCTGTGTGTGGTTGTGTGTCTGCAGCACTGTGACCATGTTAGGAAGGAAATGTGAGTGTTATCATCAGGAAGGCAGCTGCTCATTAGAAACACAGCTCTCAGACAACATGACAACGTGCCACACAAGTTTTCTGTCCTGTTTCCTCTAACATGACCACGTTATGATCTGAAGGGTGTGTAGAGAGGCAGAGCTCAGGCCTGATCAGTTCAGGACTTTCTGTTTGTTATAATTAGCTCTAATGCTGCTAAAACCACAAGGTCTCCTCTTTACATTTCTGTTTCTAGATCTGTTCCATAACCTTAGTGCTAGCTAGACTGAGGTTGCTGATCTGCTCAGTAGCTTTTCAGGAATCCCATTGACAGTAAAATAGGGAACCCTGGTAAAGTAATGTTTGCACCGTATTTAGGATCAGGTTATTTTCAGCTATGATGAAAACATGCAAAAACAGACAATATATTTAATATTTTACCTTAGTTACTTCATGTTTTTTTTGTTGCAAAAATAAGCTTATTCTGAATTTGATGCCAGCAACACATGTAAAAAAAAAAGTTGGGACAGGGGCAACAACAAACACCAGTTTGTAACATTTCACAGGTAAACAGGTTAAGTGGTAACAGGTGATAGTATCATTGGGTTTGAAAGGAGCATCCTCAAAAGGCTCAGTTGTTCACATACAACGATGGAGTGAGGGTCACCAATATGTCAAAAAATGAATGTCCAATACAACAGTTCAAGAATAATGTCTCCCAATGCACAATTTTTTAAGGAAATTGAGGAATTTTAACATCTACAATCCATGTGTACATCCACATCAGTAAGAGATCAAGAGAACCTGGAGAAATCTCTACATGCATTAGTAAGATCTGGGTCTGTCACTGCATCTACAAATCCAAGTTAATATTCTACCATGCAAAGATAAATCCATGTATCAATAACATCCAGAAACGCTGCTGACTTCTCATCTGCGATGGACTGATGAAAAGCAAAAATTGTGCAGTGGTCTGAAAGTCCACATTTCAAATTGTTTTTGGAATTCATGGATGTCCTGTCCTCCAGCTAAAAAAGGAAAAGGACCATCCAGACTGAAGTTTAAAATTCAGCATCTGTGATGGTATGGTGGTATGTTAGTGGCCATGGCATCATGGATAACGCATTTGTGAAGGCACCATTATTGCTGAAAGGTACATCCAGGTTTTGAGGCAACATATGCTGCCATCCAGATGTCTTTTCCAGCCTTTTTCCACAAAGATAATGCCAATGTCCTTAGTTCCTAAACATTTATTTAGTGTTTTTATAAGAAAAGGAGATGTTACACAGTAGTAAACATGCCTTTGAGACAATTTTTTGGAACATGTTGCAGGCATCAAATTCAGAATGTGTGTGTATTTACAGTCAGCATTAATGTTTATCAGTTTGAACATTAAATATATCGTCTTTTGTTTTCAACTGAATATTTATAGGATTAATAATTGGTCGCACTCTGTTTTATTTACCATTTTGACAGTGTCTCAACTGTTTTTAGAATCAACTTCTTGTACTACTACTACTACTACTACTACTCTGAATGCTACAGCTGCCATCTTATACAGCTTATAGATGGGTTAATGGGTAGACAGGGTCCCTCACTGGCTTCCCCTCAAAGAAACTGTAACATGTAAAAAAGATGCAGAAAATACCAACAGCAGTCCAACACTGTTGGATCAATCCCAACATGAGGACTGTACAAATCTAATAAAGGATAGGAAACACACACACACACACACACACACACACACACACACACACACACACACACACACAGCTGTTGACGTGGGGTTGATCCATGTCCATTTCGGCTGAAGGTCTCACATTGCTGACATTCAACAGATAATGAAATCACATCGCCTGGGACACACAAACACACACACACACACACACACACACACACACACACACACACACACACACACACACACAGAGTTGCACTCACTCTTTCCACAGTGTGTAGTCGACCTCTGTACTGAAGGCAGAAACTGTTCAAAAACAACCGTTGAACCACTTCCTCTTTCTGTGTGTGTGTGTGTGTTCATTCAAATTATATTTAGGAATAGTTCTTGTTTACACTATTTAATATAAAATGACATCATATTTATGACCATTTTTACTTTCCATTATTGCAGGATGTTGTCAGATCAGTGGCTGTTAGGTTGTTTTTATTTATTCTAATCAATAATCAGTGAAATAATAATCAGTTTTTTCTCTTCAACTACAGCTCATATGAGGCTTTGACACCTATTTATACAGTCTATGTTTGACACAGTCTATGTTTGACACACTAGTGATGATGAGTCCCTCCACACCTACAGGTGAACTCCCACTTTGCTTGCTTACTTTTCAGAGCTTTCACACAAATCTCCTGGTCTTCATTTAAATAATAGAGCTGGTGTATCAACAAGCAGTGACAAACTGACATAATGGGCCTCAGGCAGCAGCATTCTCATAAGTTTCTCTTATATTTTCTTAGTTTTCAGTTGAGAGGAAAAAAAAACTCTGGATGCGCCAAATGTTTATCAATCCAAATCTGCTCTTGCCCAGGCGTGTTTAATGATGAATTCAACTGGATTAAAATAGATAATTTGCATAGGTAATGCCACCTAAACACTACATGATAGCAGGTGTTGTGCTGTGTAAAAATACTCTGGCAAAAGCCCAAGAATTGGAGAATGACACCAAAAAAGTTGTAAGCAGAAGTTCAGCTGTTATGAAATCAACGTACTGTTAAATTAACTCACACAGTAAACACAATTTCACAATTTTAAATTCTGGCGTAAAAGGAAAATCAAGCTAAAAGGTACCATAATCTAATGTATGGATATAATATTCTACACAATATGATAATCAAAAGTGGTTCCTTGGAACTGATTGGTTTTTTTGTACAGGCGTTTTGGATTCCTGCAATGCCATTAGAAGCTCTCAACTCAAAACACTGTGCAATTTTTAGGGGGTCTGGGGACTTACTATATACATATATATACAGTCATGAAAAAATGATTAGACCACCCTTGTTTTCTTCATTTTCTTGTTCATTTCAATCCCTGGTACAATTAAAGGTACAGTTGTTTGACAAATGTATTGATAACAACAAGAATAGCTCATAAGAGTTTAATTTAAGAGCAGATATCTAGACATTTAACATGGTTTTCTTGATAATAAGTTAACCAAAATCATTATCAAGAAAACCATGGGAAATGTCTATATTTGTCCAAACACTTGCACCTTTAGTTGTACCAAGCATTTAAGTGAACAAGAAATGATTTAATATTTTTTCCATGACTGTATACATCACTAAACCACTGACTTTAATGAATGTGCTGTCAGTGACCTGTAGTAACCTCCAGGCCAGTGAATACACAAACACACGTGAAGCATGTTGGTCTATCAGTTATTTTACTTTAATAAAACTCCAGATAAATAACACAGATCTCACACATCAAAATAAGTCCCGCAAATTTCTAAATTTCTTGCATCAACATGTTTTTAAACTTAACAAATAAAATATAAGTTGTGATCTTACAGTCATTAAGTTCACTGATGTGTGTTTTGCATCTGTGAATCAAGTTTCATGTCTGGGATCATTTGCGTTTTATCTATGGATGTCTGACATGTTTATCACAGCCCAAATGCCCTCTGATCCACAAATATGTGGTGCGTTTAAAGTGCCGTTGGAAAGCTCCGACATTCGGCTTTCAAAGGAGTTGGTGTGGATTTTAAAATATGGAAACACAATATTCTGACAAATCTGATACCTCATCAACACACTGAAATGTTTACTTGCTTATGAGTGAAAAAAAAGTTGTGTAATATTAATATTTAATTTAAAAAAACTGGCTCTGCACTTTCACGCTGCAGAAAAAGTGTTGCAATTAATTTGATTTGAAAATCTCCAGCATTAATGCATAAATACAACTGCAATAGAGAGACTGAATGATCTGACTTCACACCTCAAACAACCACTGATGAAATCTGACGCAAAGCTGATTTGCCAGAGTTGTCACCACACTCTGCATAACTACCAATTTGTGTCTTATATTATCAAAACTAGTCTGAAGATTTATTTATTATTATATCACGTAAACAAAAATGTAATAAATGAGCAAAAATGTCAGTAGAAGTCTAGTGAGAGTGATAACCGTTTACGGCAGCTTCAGTTTAAACTTTTTAATCCTGTTTTTTGTTTCCCAAACTCCACTTTGAGTCAACCAGAAAGCACACAGAACAAAAACACACAGAACCAAAACACACACATGTAAACTGAGTAGTAGCAGTAGCAGCAGCAGCAGAGAAACATAAGAAGTTTTACCTCCATCCTGCTCGTCGTCTCTCAGCTGCCTCCTTTATGTCGAGTATGTGTGTGAGAGAGAGAGAGAGAGAGAGAGCAGGCCTGCAGGTTAAATATAGAAGCAGAGTCACTACAGACACATAGTGAGAGAGATAGAGAGAGAGAGAGAGAGACCAGCTCATGTTCTGTCACATGTTGATCATTTCTCTGTTCTTCTGCTGCAGCTTTATGTAGATTAATACCATTTGATTTATGGTGACACACCACAGTAACCAATCAGAGTTGCCCCGGTGGAAATGAAAAATGATGACCGGATATATGTAGCATTAATATATAAATGAGAGAGCAGTAAATATGGTAATAGTAGTAAATAATCACACTAAGAGTCTTCAGTCATGCTAGCAGCTCTGTGAAGCTGTACTTTAGCCCCATTTACACGTGCAATTTATCCTTAAAAAGTTCAGCAACATTTCCTGGGGATTTCATGGGGTCATGTGTGAATAGAAGCAGGGATCGATTTCAGTGAAATCTGTCCCGCCAATTTCCCACCTCAAGATCTAACATTTCAGGGGAAAATTCTGATATAGTTGTGTGAATGAAAGCAGTAACAAGCATGTAAAGTGTTACATCCTTCTCATAAAAGACACTTTCATGTGCAGCATGCAAATCAGTTAAAAGCCTCCCCTGATGACGTATTTTTATCCACAACTTGTTTACACTTTTGCATTTACTACAATTATACATTCCATAAGATATCTTCACTATAGTGTTGAAACCCACAGCCTCTGAAAGAAAGAGTTGTCCGGGCCTGTTGGCAGGCTGCCAGAACAATTCTGGTTGGATTTTAGTTTTCATATTTGAGATTTCCCTTTCTATTTTTAGATGCTGTACGAGCTCATAGCCCAGAATGCAATGCAGCTGTTTCGTATTTGATAATAAACAAACAGTGACAGGTTATTTGCTCAACAGCATGAAAAAGATGAAAATTTGACCACAGAGTTTAGGTTTCTGTCTGTAAACTCAATCAGCTTATTTTTATGACCTTTTACTACACTGTTTAAGTGATAATGTTTCATCCATGTGTGTTTGCATGAAGGTGATACTTTGAATAGTGTTTCAGATGTTGTGATACTTTGAATGCAGAGGGACGTGCAGTCTGTTGTTGATCTGCAGGATGTCTCCTGCGCTTAACGGAAGTTGAGTCACTAGAGTGGAGAAAATTTCAACTTTCATTTCTCCTTTTGCGTTTCTTCACTTCTGCCCCAAACTGGTGAGTTTTCACCGACTAAACACCGGTTGCATAAAGAGAGAATCTGAAACCAACAATTCTAGAGAAATTGAGGGAGAAAGCACAGAGGAACTAAGCAACAGAAACAAAAAATTTGGAAGAGGTTTTGAATGGAGGACTTTTACTTCCTCTTGCAGGCAGTATTCTTGGATGTGAAATAATTTCAAAAGATTCTTAAATATAAACAGAAGTAAAGAAAACAAGGTGTATGGCTGGTTCATTTCAAAATTGTAAAATCTCCTCCTTTCAGGTGTATCTGAGATAATCTTCTGACCAATGGGTGTCAAATTTGGTTGTCAGTGTGAGCAGAAACAGGACGTGGTTGGCGGGGAGGAGTGAATGAGACAGCTGCATTATACAGAAGCAAACCATATAAGGAGAAATTAATGCAACGGGAAATGTGACCAGAAAGACGTTATGCAACGCTTCTGTCAACAACACATGAAAATATGTTGGGGTTTTTTCAGCCTGACTGCAGAAACCTTTTGATTTGAGATCTTTTTGGAGTAAAAAAAATAGATGCGAGGATGATATGCATACCGATCTAACTGCGGAACATTGAGCAAAAGCATTGAAGAGACTCAATTCTTTAGCTTCATGTGCTACACTGGCTAATACAATTGAAGGTTTTGCATAGGGTTTTTCAAGTAAAGCTTGTTGACATATATTGTGGGTCAGATGGAGTCTGTGACCTGTGATCTTACTCTCCAGCCAATCTAGTGAATGCATTCTGCTCTGCCCTCAGCTTGATAACTCTAGGTCAAGGTCAAGGTCAAGGTCAAGGTCACTTTTATTTATAGAGCACTTTATATACAACCAAGGTTGACCAAAGTGCTTTACATAACTGAATCACAACAAAAAATCCAATGCTATACAAGATACATAATTGAATAACAATAAACTCACAAAATAAACTAGACCACAACTGCTTACAGCTGTATTTGGTATAACAGTTGAGAATAATTTAATCATTATCTGTAAGTCATAATCATCAAAATTACAAGAAATACAGGCTTGAAATATTTATATATTAAATATATTATGTGTAATGAATCTATATAATATACAAGTTTCACTTTATGAAATAACTGACAAAAAAATATTGAACTTTTTCACGATATTCAAATTTTTTTAGATGTTCCTGTAGAGCTGCAGCAATTGGTCGATTGAATGTTTGGCTAGTCAACAGAGGGGTTGGAGACTACTGTGGTGATGGATTCATCTTTTTTCTCTCTCTTTCATGCTTGGATGGCAGAGGATGCTGTTCTCGGTTTCTCAAGTGTAAAGTTTCCTACTCTTTGTTTTATTTCATGTTGAGATGAGTGTCTTCGGTTTTTGGACAGGCGGGGCAGGACACTTGAAGACATCGCCTTGGGCTGTGGGAGGCTTTGATGCACAGTTTTCTGGCATTTGGAGACCAATATATTAATAGATCAATTGAGAGAATTTTGGCAGACTGATCAATGATAAAGGTAATCATCCGAGAACCGAAAAACAAAAGTGTTTGACGGTTAACAGATCAGAAGGCTGCTTAACAACTTCATCCACCACCCACCTTGTCCCCAGCTCCCCAAAAGGCATACAAGGAAATCTCACGGTGGACCAAGGTTTACCTAGTTGCACATGCTGACGAGCTGTTTCAACCTCCTGGATATATTCTGCAGTTTGCTGAAGGAGCACATCTGCGGCTGCCTCATTGATGAGAGTCTCCCCCTTGCCCAGTTGAGGCTCCGCTGCATGGTTTCTATTCTGCACACATCACATCTGTAGGGACCAAACACACAACCAGCCACAGCAATAACTTGGTAATATCCTTTACAACTAGAGCACGTTGAGGGTTGACTAAAGACATGAGCTCCTCTGGAAACATGATTCTTTTATGTTTTGGGGGTCTCTTAAATATTGACAATATGCTATTTTTTTTACCATGCATTTCCATTTTTCTGTATCTTCATCATGGCTCACACATAAAAATAGGCAATTATTGATGTCTAATTTATGCATTAGGGTGCATCTTCATTAATTCACTTTAACAAACTATAATGGCATGTATTTTATTCTTGGAATTATTGTGCTCATCTGTAAGTAATAGGTAGGCTTTTAACCCTCCTCTTATGTTGCGGGTCAAATCTACCCAAGTTTAAAAACCTAAAAGAAAAAAATAAGTTGAAAGTGTTTTTTCATTTAAAAAAATATATAAAATTGTAAAATAAAATAAAATAAATCTTTCTCATGTTAAAGCACAGTATTTTATATGTAGGTCTTTATAATGTACATAAAAAAGTTTTAATATGCATTTTTTTATGAAAAAATCCTGAATTATCCTCGTTGAACCTGATCTGTGAGAGGTAAAGATTTTTTAGTTTCTGACACTTCTGGATAATTCAACTTGCCCCGGGTTATTTCTCTTCCTGAAAAACGAACATAACAGGAGGTTTAACCTGTCTGACCTATGTGTCATTGGTGCTGATAAACGAGAGAATATACTATATCACTGTGCAGTATGATGCTTTATAGTATAGTCAACTTTATTAGTTGACTGTATTGTTTCATTCTGTGATGTTTGGTTTTGAAACCTGTGTGGCAGGTTGATGTAGTCATTGACAATTTTTTTAAGTATAAAGTAAACATACAAATAAACAAAATACCTTAAACATTATTAGTTGTTTTTTTTAAACGACAGTTGAATGACGGTTATTCATCTGAATGATCAGTAAAGGATGCTCGCTCCATCAAATGAGTTAACTTTAATGCCTCAAAGCCTACATGTGCAGAACAAAACCACTGGAGGATTTTAGAAATCTTCTTTAAGAGTGAGTCATTTGTAAATCAGTCCCGCTGTTTTGAAACCTAACGTGACCATCTGTTGCTGCCTCTGCTGCTCACATGTTGCCATCTTGTGGACAATTTAAAATCTGTCAGTCTTCATTTCAACTAATAAACCAATTAAAATGTTCCTGGAATCCAGATGTGTTAAATGAATTACAGTGCCAGACCTCGTTGCTGTTAAGGCGGTAACAGTCAGAATAGCTTGGAAGGCAAAAATCAAACTGTAAAATTGATTTTTAGTAAAATAATTATATGCTGCAGTATATGTATTTTGGATGCTTACTGTGTTAAACTAGCAAGTTTTTTTTTGCAGTGATGTAGCAGTGGACACACCAGAATAATGTGAGACTTATAAAAGATACATGATAATAATCACATTTCTATGAACTTTATCATTATTTTGAGATTTGCATAATTGGCTTGAAGGCTGTGATCAGTGGCAGGCAGTAACATTTAATTTAATACTTTTAATCACACATTTCATGTGTTACTATGCAGGGCCACAAATGTAACAGAAATAGTAATAAAGCATTTAATTAATAATTTATTGTACAATAAAATGGGTTTTTAAATTGCTTACAAATTAATTAATTAATCTAAATTAATTGACTAAATTACAAAGAAATCAATTATTTTATATTTGAGTGAGCAATAAAAAAGAGGAATTTGCAAATAAAATGTTAATGCAGCAAATACATAGTTGAAATTAAAAAGGGATTTGCAAAAAATAAAACAGGCAACAAGTTTGTATGAATTCTTAAATAAATAATGGAGTTTAAAGCTTTAATTTAAAGATGTATTCTAAACAGAGAGAAATAAATATCTGGATTCATGAATTTAATTAATAATACCGACCTTTAAGGGGGATTATTTCCCCCCTATTTGCATTGCCATTTCCCTGCTTCTTTGATTTTCTTCATCATTTAGCTTTTTCTTTCACATAAATGGTACATTTAAAGAGCCCTCCTTATCCTTTGAATATAAAAATGAAGTAATCATTAACAGTTTCACATTCCTGAATTATAAATAAACAAAGTTAAAATCTTTTGAGGTTTTATGTCTTTGCAGTGAGTACACCAGGAGCTGTAGTCACTTATTATCACCACTAGTGGGCAGCCTAAAGCCAAAAATGAGACAACAGCAACCGTGTAAGCAACTGTGTAACCAACCAACCAACACTACTCTTCGTTATCGCACGTATAGCATGAAGCACTCCACTGAGCCTGCTTCATCCATGTAATGAAATCAGTGATCAATATTTACCTTTGGGCTATCATGTCTTTATCAGGGGGAGTCAGAGGTCGCTTCCATTGATCAATCATGTTACCAATAGATCACCATAGATAAATTACAATTATTTTTTCTTTAAATCATTATTATTATTTAACAAAAAGGCATATTCATTTCCAGTTAGTGCAGAATCTTACAAGTAAATGCAAATAACCGTAACACAAAACATATGGTTATGATATTACAACTGGCTATTTTAAGATATCTAAAACCAACCTTTCATCTTCCATCAATAAGTAAAATGTTTGAGCTGCACTTTTAAAACACCTTTCATCTCTAAATATTCATGTATAACCTCAACCCATTATAAAGTACATCTAGAACTTTATTATTTTATAATTATAACTGCACAGCAGTATGATTTTTGTATGAGTCTATACATTGTTTTTAGAAAACCCTGTATAGTATACCTTCAATCATTCATATTTCCAACAATAAAACATGGAAAAACTCCAAGTGAGCTTGAGCACTTTTTATAGACAATGTAAATAATGTAGAGTGGAAAAGGCCCATATTTCTACACACCAAAAGCATATTTTATAGTGACAGTAGCAGCCATGATGGGACTAGCAAGTCTGGATTGTTTGGTCTCCATCTAACAGGCTCTGGCAAACACATTTCTAAACCAGAGTCGAATTTGAAACTTCATCAAGTCAGATAGTTTTAATGAGAGAAAACTCAGGAGTCTGAGGGCCAGAGGACTAACCCTCTTGGACTTCTTCCAAAGGTTTGGTCCAGACACACTCGTGGTGCTTATAACTTCTGAACCACTGGCTCAAGTTGGAGCCAACAGCTCTCAGCCCAGGGCTGTCTGGCAGCATTTAGCCCCCGTGACGTCTAACTGCAGTTTATATAACTATATGACTGATATGCACACTGTGAGACAGAGGTTCTCTTTAACTGTTATTTGATGGCTTTGCTGGTTTAACAACCTGAATTTCTTTCGGTACGACACAAATTAAATAACATCCCACAGCTACAGTTTGACCAGACTGCAGGGAACCCCTGTCAACTGACAACACAGTACACCAAAATAGACCAGCAACCTCTGCTTAACCACTGGATGGCTAACACACTAACCCAGATCGCAGAATATCCATTCACTCCTATGTGCTGTAACCCAGATTGTACTTTTCACACCGTATTTTTTATGACAAACCATCAGCCGTATGTGCTGTACACACGAGCCAGATGATCCAACCACATTGCCAGTTATTTTAACATATTGCTGTTATATACAGTCATGTATTGCTTTACATAAATCAGCAATGTTACATGTCTCCAGAATGACACATGCAGCATTTCAGTCAGTCTGTAGAGATTTTGTTTTCACTTTAGCATTAATTAATTTCCATTGATTAAAGTAATTATTGAATATCAACATACACTGATAAAGTGTCTAAGTTAAATAAAATCTGACAACAGCCAAGACAAATGTGTATGCAGGGACCTACATACCAAAGAATGTTAAAAGATCTACAGTCATGGAGAATATTATTAGACCCTTGTTTTCTTTAACTGCTTGTTAATTTTTTATTCACTTCTTGATGATGATTTTGGTTATTATCAAGAAAACCATGGAAAATGGCTAGATATCAGCTCTTAAATTAAACTATTATGATCTATTTTTGTTGTTATCATATTTTTACAAACAAATGTACACTGTAACAAATGTTTGTTGAAATTACAGTAAAAAACTGTCAAATTGCATCAGAAATAGGTCGTAAAATTTAACATTGTACATCACCGTAGTAGATACTTTTAATTACTGTAAATAACATGATGAAACAATTATCCTAAAAGTAATGGGAATATTCAGTATAAATTACAGTTTTTGCTGATATTTGCATTAACATTAACTCACTGTATTTTTTACGGTGATGTTCTGGCAACCACAGCTGCCGGTATTTTACCGTAAATTAAACAGATTTTTTTTTACAGTGTACCTTTAGTTGTACCAGGCATTAAAATGAACAAGAAATTGAAGAAAACAATGGTCTAATTTTTCCATGACTGTATTTTCCAACTTTGAGAGACCTGCTGCCACCCTGTAGGACCTTAGTAAAATCCATCTGGTTTGACTGATCCATCCAGCCCAACCTCCTCTCTACACAAAGTTATCCACTTTGATCAGAAACGTATTTGTGATATGTACAAAACTAATCTTAGTCAAAATATATTTCCCTTAAACTTAGCTGACAATGCTGTTTCATTGTATAGAAATGTAATGTTGTATGGGACCAGGCTGCTGCAAAAGACAGCAATAAAACTAATGAAAGAGTAAGCTAAATTAATCAGTACAGTTACTAAAGGTAGTTAAAATAATAGATAAACAGGTAAAACAGTAAGTTTAAAGTAATTACTGCTGAAATAATTTGCTAAAATATACATTTGAAATACAGTTATGGAAAAAATGATTAGACCACCCTTTTTCTTCAATTTCTTGTTCATTTTAATGCCTGGTACAACTAAAGGTACATTTCTGATAGCTGATATCTAGCCATTTCCCATGGTTTTCTTGATAATAACCAAAATCATCATCAAGAAAACCATGGAAAATGGCTAGATAATAGCTCTTAAATTAAACTTGTATGAGGTATTTTTATTGTTATCATTATATTTGTCCAAACATATGTACCTTTAGTTGTACTAGGCATTAAAATGAACAATTAATTGAAGAAAACAAGGGTGGTCTAATCAGTTTTTCCATGACTGTAATTACATGGTCACCCAAAGTTGGGATAATTTTGTTTTCTGACACAATCAACCACACGCAAAGTTAATTGTGATTTAATTTTCATTGTGATATGAAGACTGATTAATACAGTTTTGAGAAGATATGCACACATATACTTATCTGTCAAGAATAAATCACATTGTCACAATTATTTAATTAAAAGAGGTAAAAATGTATTCCAACTGTATGGGCAACAGTGTAGGTGAAAGGAATAAATAAACAGTTGGAATAGCTAAAAGTAATGGATAAACAGTACCAAAAAGTAGCTATAATAATAACAAAAAAACAAACAGGTAAAATACCTAAAACTAATAGACCAAGGGTTGAAATACTTAGCTAAAATATACAGTACATTTGAAATAATTAGCTGAAAGAAAGAAATAAACATTTGAAATAGTCAAAGCCAAGCTAAAAGTAGCCTAATGGATGTACAGTTGAAATATGCACGTTTAGCAATACTTTGATGATTCAAATGTATGAATAAATATTATGACATTATCCACTTTTATTTGTCGATAACTAGTGTTAAATAAGCATATTATAATGCATTCATGAGAAGATATTTGGAGCATGTTGGGTGGTCATCAGCACAGCTGTGGGGGTGTCAGACTGAACAGTGGAGTGGGAACCACTGCATTACATCATCACATCGCCCCGGTCCTCACTGATCCATTAACAGCAGACAACAATGACTGTAACGAGACAGTGGTGAAGTACTTGTGATGAATGTGATCCCTACAGGCACAATGTACAGGTCAACATGGAGATTCAATTATGATAATATTGGATACCTTTGACAGAACGTGTGTCACCTATGTGCATTAGATGGCACCAGTGGTTTCTAAAATCTACCCAATAATAAGCGGAGGTTGGGGAAAAAAAGCCTAAAAGTGAAATTGAGTAACTGAATAGATGTTGAGTGAATAGCTAATAGTGCAGAGAATTGAAAGAAATGACAGGTGATTGAGAGCAACACCCTCTAAGAAAAAGTGCATGTGTTGAAATGACGGATGACTGAAGGCTCTGGTGAAAGGGAGTGACAGAGGGAGGGAGACAAATGGAAAAACAGAGACATAAATGCAGACAAAAGGAAAAAACATTTGCAGCCTGCCCTGCCCCCTCATCACTCCCTGGGGACCAGGGGATTATGGAAAATATATAAATGCAAGAGAGAGGGAGACTGACAGACAGAGAGGAGGAGGAGGAGAGAGAGAAAGGAGGGAGCAAATAAGAGAGGGAGGGAGACAGAGCGATGCTATTGGTTGACCGTTATAACATCAAGCGTGATAGAAATTTCTCTCGCAGTCTAAGAAACAGAGGAAGAGACAGGCAGAGACAGTAGACTCAGGAAACACATTCAGGTCTGTTTTCAAAATCTCTGGAAGAAATGAAAAGAAAGAGGACACAGAAAGACAATTAAGGAAAGGGGAGACAATAGAAAGGTGGACTAACTAACTTATGACCTCTGAGGCTGTGGAGATTTTTGCTTAAGAACAGAAGAGATTTGTAAGTCAGACTAAATGCGACTCAACATGTAGATGTTCTGCAGGTTTCTGGTTAAATTTTCCCCCTGCCCAGAATTTTATAATTTACCCTTTTCTCGTGACAAAAACAGAGCTCAATGTTTTTCTTTTGTTGTTTTTTTTGGGAGAAATCTGAGGGATGCGTCTGAGAGAAAGATGCAGAGCAGAGAATTCTGACATGGTGTCGACCCAAATTGACAGAGACGAGGAAAGAGTGGACTGTTCAGTGGCAGACACGTCTCCAACCAGACACAGGTATTCTCTACTCGATATTAAAATTGGTCAAGATATTGACCCATGCTAAAAAATCAAGCTATCATCAATATCTGATGTTGTATTTGTAAATCCTCTTGGATGTGTGATAGTGGCATTGTAATGGTAAATAGTTGTTTCATTTGAAATTCCAATATTTACTGCCTCACTGATATATTTCTATTTGACTATTTCATACTGTATTATTTTATTGCAAAAGCACCAGTAATTTGCTTTGTCAGAATAAAACTAATGTGCAAAGCAATGCCATGCATCTTTAAATGATCAGAATCATGTGGTGGCAAATCATTTCTCATAAACGTAGTAATAAAATAAGACTGTCTGTGTAGATTATAACTCCCACCTAATCTGCAAACTATGGCTGTTTACAGTTATATTTGTTATATGAGGTTTAGATATATACTCCATTAATGATGTTCTTGATTTAGAGCAACAGATGAAGTGAAAGCCATACGACAAAGTGTTAAACTATCACAAGCCATAACCCTCTTATCAATAATCCTCACTGTTTATTAAACTCAGTGCTGTGCTTCGTATCGACGAGAATCCTGTGTTTCTGTTGTCAGCGTGTCAGTCGGACACTTTGTGGCTTGTGTTACTGTGTGGAAAAAAAAATGTGTAGGCTTTGTCTAAAGAGAAACTACATGGAGGAGGAGGAGGAGACAGACATCTTGCCTGTCAGAGACTGAAAAAAGGAGCATCAGGCCAACGACAGACACAACTGTGGCTGTGAACAGACATTTAAGTGCTTCCTGAATCAAAGCGAGGCAGGGGTCGTCCTGCTCTCAGATATACAAAAAGAGACAAAGACTTGAGTGGAAGCCAAGCTGATTATTGATTGTTGCTAAAACTGAGTGCTCTACCCACCTGGACGGCACAGACTCAGCCCGCTTCAGAGGGCGAGAACAGACAATAACCTCCACTAAAAGGAGGTAGCAATACCCAGAGAGAGAGATAGAGGCAGGGATTCTTCCCTCTCTCTCTCTCGACCCATCTCGTCAGCAGGCTGGCCGGGTCAGCCATGGCATTCACCTTTGCGGCCTTCTGCTACATGCTCACCTTGGTGCTGTGCGCCGCTCTCATCTTCTTCGTCATATGGCAGGTGAGTAGCACTGTGCACACTGGAGCACAAACACACTGAAACTAAAATAGGGCACATGTAGGGCCTGCGAACCTCCACGCTCCGTCCCACGCAGGCAGACAAACACATCCACCTACACACGGTTGTACAGCACTGACAGGAACACACACACACACACACACACACACAGAGAGAGAGAGAGAGACCTCGCTCAGGTACTCTGGAGGTAATGGCATGCATAAATGTGTCAGCTTAATCACAGTGTAATTATACCTATATGTGACTGGCATTTTGAATTGCCTCTTAAAAGCCACCGAATGACACATTGTTCCCTTTAATTTCAAACTCCTACCAGCAAAGACATAATTAGTTGAAATAGAGCACAGAGATGCAGGAGAACCTGAAAAACAAGTCTGAATTTATTGGTGTATTTTTCATCTATTTCCATAAAGTGACCTGCATACGTAGATGGTTTATTAGTGGCATGATTATCTGCAGCTCGTCTGACCCTGACACATGCAACAAAAAGACATCCCTCTACAGTAAATCAACCTGTGATCCCAGAGAACTGACATAAAAAACAGTTCTTCAAACAAGGTGTTCAGGCTTCTGCAAACAGCACGAAATGAATACAGGGAGGCGGCAAAACACAAAGATCATAAACCTCACTGCCAGACTGTTTCTGAATCTGTCTGCCCGCGGCACTCTGAGTGGAATTTGCAAAGATCCGGCTGGACAGCGGTGCACTCGGCTCGCTGGTTTACACAAGTGCAGACTCAACAAACACCAAAGCTTTGATCTCTCACCTTCAACACTGGAGGCAGGAATCATGTGAAACACAAAACTCATCATTATGAACATAAGACTTGAAATGACTAACGTACCAATTGACTAAGTGGGTGAGACTCCATATGAGTCAGTCAGTGTGTCTGTGTGTGAGAGATGCGTGTGTCTGGCTCAGCATTCAACCATGTGATTGAAACGCTTATCAAACTATGATTATGTCCGCCCCTTCCCCCAGCACCCCAAATCTATGTGGCTCTCGACCAATCAGAACGCTCCTTCACTGCTATAGTAACCATGGAGCCCGCTGAGGGGCTCACCATGTCGCCATGGAAACTGCATCTGTTTACAACAGAGCTCAGTGTGAAGGAGGATGAGGGAGAGCCTTATAGCCTCGTATGGGGGGGTTTCTGTTGCAAAGAGGTCTGTTTTCATATTCTCAGTGATTTTTGACACAAATCAGATGCTCCCCTATCCGCAAATAATATCTGCTTTTTATTGCTTTTAATGAGCCGACAAAGAAACGTTTTACCGTTTAAAAAGCTGAACTGATGATAAGAGCAGCGGGTGGCCTTTACACTGAGAATTATTAGTATTTCTATAGAGCTATTAATCAGGAAGCTGGGGAGAAAAAATTATCACTCATACTCACCTCACAGGGAGCAGTTAGAGAGCTATCAGTGTGGTACCCAAACAACGACATTATTTTCTCTACGGTGACCTCGATTTAATATATTTAGATGTTTTACTGAAAAACAAAACAAATTGTGCAACAGACCTCGTCCTAAATACAAACTCAACAAACCCTCCTTTTTAAGTTTTGCATTTCAAACATGAAAAAAAAAACACCTGGCATTTAAACAAATCTAATAAATGCTAATTGCAGTGGAAATGAGTTCCTTTGACAGCTGTTTATGTCTCAGTGGTTAATCTATAGTTTCTAATGTGAACTTTATTATGAGGCATAATTAAAAGATGCTGGTATATCATTTTGCAGGAGATGAAACACAGGAAAAAGCTTCTTATCCAAACCGACTTTGTGACAACACAGGGAGAATTTAACTCATAATTTAGCTCTTTAAATACTAAGAGACCCCATACAGTAATTACACATGAGCTGTGAAGGAGCTCATACACAGTGTCAAGGCTGTAAGCAATTATATATGTACACTTTCACCATCTAATCACCATGTGTGCTCTAGCAAAGTGAACGATGTGGCTGCAGCTGTACAAGATGTAGTGGGTGTGCAATACAGTAAACTGTTCCAGGATGGTTACACCACTATTGTACAACAGACTGAGACTGAGTGTTGAAAAGATACCAACAATATACGTACATTACAGTTACAGCATGTGCATTCATTAGTGCTCTAAAGGTGACTAATTGAAAACAAACTCACGTCTGTTATTTTTTTTCAGATCATTGCATTTGATGAGCTCCGCACAGACTTCAAAAACCCCATTGATCAGAGCAATCCCACCAGAGCGGTAAGAACCCTGCTGCTTCTCTTCTTTCAAGAATGATCAAACCCTGGTGTGCACACAGAAATCCCTTCTTTTCAGTTCCAAGAGGAGCTTTCAGTGATCTACACATAAATACTGAGAACAAATGGAGGGTTTCACTCCAAAAAAATATGCATATGACCCTAAATTTCAACATTATGAATTTCCAAAGCGGAGTTAATGAACTCCATGTAAACAGACTTTATTTACAAGAAACCCACAGCACAGTGAAGTTTGTGTCTGTTAGCATACTGGGAAAGCAACCAAATCATTTTATGGAAATGAAGGTTTAGTGATTTTGGAATGAAATATTTCAAATGTTTTATTCAGCTACATTTAGTCAACAAATATATGCACTACTTTGAAGATAATTCCTACTAAACCAAGCTTCCACATGATTGCAACACTCGCACCCAAGCAGTGTTTGCCTTTAACACTCATTTCTATGCAGATTGTCACAATCAACCTTCCTTAAAGACAGAGGCTTGTTGGCCTAATCAATTATAGAGATTGATGCTAATTAAGCCAGTTATACACTGAGATAGGGTGCTGTGGCCACAATGAAGGGACAGCACAAGGTTTAATTTAGGGATGCATAATATGGATTTTAGGGACACATAATATGGATTTTTTTCAGCCAATATTAATGACCTGCTTCTCCTGGCTGATGCTGATAAGATAAGCGTTAGTTTTACATTTTTGTATTTTAAAAAGAAGTTCATAAACTGTAGTGAGCAAAGATGGATGATTTTATATTCTATATTTCTGACCTAATCAAATCTAACTGATATCACAAATGATGCTTTGACATAATCTGTCAAATGAGACATGTCAAAGGCTTATGCAATAATTTTATCTTACTCTGAAAGTGTGAAAAATGTCCACACCAGCAAGGACATGTCTGGCTCTCTAGTCAGCTTGCAGCACTTGGTCTGCTTTTTCTTTTTAGCTGTTTTATTGACCAACAAGTGCTCCAAACTGCATCACCTCATATATCCTTTGTTCAGACTCTAAGACACGACCCACAGGGGTGTATTCAAAAATAGCACCCGTACTAGTTGCAGGAGATGAACTCGTCCTCCATAAGCGTAATGGTCAGCATTGTGAGATTGCCACAGTTTTCATTATGTTCAAGCAACAAAACCACTTCCATGAGTTTAGGGTAAAAAAGTACATGGTTAGGTGTTATAAAAACTGCTAAAAAAGTTTTAAAAAATGTACATAACTACCAAAATGAGGTAGTTATGTACATGTTTTATACCCCATTTCCTCACTTCCCCCCTTTCACACTCTGTAACGTCACTTTCACCTTGACGTTATAAACAATAAGTACAACGACTCGAGGATGCCGCTTATTACAAACGTATTATAAAGTGTTGTTGAAACCAACCAAGAGGTTGTAATTTGGCAGATTACAAAGCAGCTTTGGAAATGCATACCAATGTCTGTCAATGCTGTGCTTGTTAAGTCAGTGAAAGCCATTTGGCCTAATATTATTGGCTCTTTTTATCAGCTATCAATCAGAAGAATAGATTAGAATTTATTTAAATGATACAGTTTAACATAGTTACAATACGCAGTAAAGTATGCAGCTGATGTGCTGGACAGAGAGTTTATAGCCTTTGCTAATTTTCAACTCTTGTAATATACATTTTCCATTACTGGCAAATCATTTTTAAATATCATGCATCCCTAATTTAACTTCACTGTAACAACAACCAACTTATATTCACTAAAGTTACATCTGAAAATCTGTCTCAACAACATCATCATGAGTCAGTAATGACGGCCATTATTCATTTAGCAAGTTACCAGCAGCTGTGAATGTCTTTTTCACAAGTTAACTAATGTTCTAGCAATCATGTGAACCTGCATCTGAACTGCAAAGTGAGAGTGATGAGGAGTGGGAGAGGAAACTGTGAAAGCAGACTGTGGGAGTGTGGAGGCACGCCAGCTTCAGGGGGGTGGACACAATAACCGCAACACCTGTAAAATATAATGCAACCGAAAACAGTTGCTCTGAAATAAATACTGATGTGAATAATCAGTTCTAAGTGGATGTGTTATTTTCCCACCTCAGACGAACACGAAGAGGGGAAAAATATTGAACATTACGAGCTTCCTGGCAGCAGAATTTGTATCAAGGCAACTGTATTGGATTGCACCACATTGGACAGGTGTTTTTTTTTTTTTCAATCTATGACTAACAACCTATAGTTGTCAACGTGTCAGATGTGTTCAGAAAGAACATAATCTGCTAGGATGTGATGCTGCCAGCATCTCCCAAAATCAATAAACTGCACAAACAGAAGAAGACATACATGGCAACAGCCTCGGAAAATAAACAGCAATTATTTCTGATGTTAGCAGAGAGGGACGCTCATTCTACTGCTGTCGTTTGCAAGACAAGACAAAAGCAGTAAATATTTGTCAGTGAGAGGTACATAATGGAAGAGACTTAAACGTGTGTTTCCTGATCAGGTGTATGTGCACAGCCATTAATCACAGCCTAAAGGGTCCTAAAGGGAAACAAAAAGTGGTATAATTTCCTCTTTAAAGGCCTTAAAAAGAGCAGTGGCATGTCAAGTGACCACAATATTAAGCCTCTCTCCATTAAATAGCAAATTACAGAAGTCAAGCTCTTGACATTTTCTAATTTCAAGCGTTTGATAATGTTCGTGGCTGGAGTAAAATCACCCGTTTCGAATGTTATCAGACGATTGAATGGGCGTTATCAGCTGTAATCAGCCCACAAGTATGGCAGGTAGGGGCCTGCTCCACCTGCTGGTAGGTGGAGCAGGCTGTTATCAGTCCATTCAATGGCCAAACGTTTGGTTAAAACGACTACGCCGCAAAACCACTTATCTAAGGTTAGGCCAAATAACAACAACTCAGGAAATCAATTATTTTATTCTTACCTGCTTCTTGATAAGATTACTAAGTATTTTTGACATCCGTCTTCAATATATTTGTTCTGTATATGATGAAATGCCCCCTTGCCTGTGATCACTGTCTTTGGTTGCGTTTCTCTTGTTGGAACAATTAAAAATTCATAGTGCAGTGGATGACCTGACTCTAATTAGAGCATCCCGGGGAGGCTCCGGGCTGTAAAATCTAAACAGAGTTACTGCAGGTCAACAATTTATAAGTGCTATTACAAACGATTAAATGCAGATTAGCTTAGCTGGCAGGTTTAACACAATGATTTTTACATATTAAAGCTCAGCATCATTGAGGGAGGAGGTGCACAAAGCAGGCAAAAAGGACAAAACCAACAACTGCACATGAACAGTGATGCTGTCTGGCTCGGAGGCTGGATGTTTCAGATTCAGGGCAAAATCCACTTTCAGGTCACCGGGGGAGTTTGAATTTATGTCCACAGAATCATAAAAGGTATGAGCTGAAGGGAACGGACATCACAGGGGCGTCAATACTGGAAGCCATCATGCAGTTACAGAGACAGATGCCTCAATATGTCACAAAATGAGCCATTCCAGGAGGCCTTATTAAATACAGAGGAGACCAACAGCGGTGTGGTTCACACATGCTAAACATGTAGCAAATACATGCGGCTTTGTTTCACTAAATTCCTGAAGTAGAATAAATTAACAATCATTGTGGTATAGGTATGTTTGTTTTGCTGCTCTCTTTGCCTGCTGATGGACGCAGATTAACCTAAGTGGCTGAACAACAGCTGACACCTTGTGTGCCCTGCTAGCCAATCAATGGACACTTAAATAAAACATCACCATAAAAGCCCCGTAGTTGCCGCTGAGCAGAAGATGGATGGCTTTCATTTTTTAAAACTGATCATTGAGCCGTGTCTCATGGCTCCCAGGAGAATAGGACTGTCACTGAGGTGCATAATGTCTCCTCCAAACATCACCGTGCTTATCGCTTCAGATGTCCTGCTGTCTTAGATTAGATTAAGATGAACAGACAGACAGATGGCCCTAAATCAATTTAAATTTTTGAGGCTAGAAAAACCAAGATAATTGAGATTTGTTATACAATTTATAATTGTTAATTGTTAACAATTGTTATCTTTTGATATTTATATATTATTTGTATTTCTTTCTATTATTTCTTTTTTACATTTTTTTTTTTGGAATTATATTTGGAGAGTTCATTTGCATTAACAGATATCTCCATTTTGATTTATTTTCCTAAATCATGTTTTTTTCCCCCCATTGCAGTCCAGGGAAAATAATCAAATGACTGTTTGGTCTGTTGGACTGTTACATCTCAAATGTTCACTAAATTATATACTTTCTATTGTACAATCAAGTCAAAATTATGTTGGTTTATTTATTTTAAAATGGCTTTTATCTGTTTTTGCAAATTAAATCTTCTTTCAAGTTAAAGTAATTTCTTATGTTAAATATATATATATTTATTTTTTTAAAGTTTTATAGATTTATGATGTTTCTAATGTCAGTGAGAATTCACTTAAAATCATTTTGATCTCAGTACTGACCAAAATAATCATGACTTGAAATCATGATTTAATCATTTATTCCATAATTGAGCATCTGTAATAAATAGTTATAATAAATAGAAACTCTTCTGATCCTGAGGGATATTTAGGCACCCAGCATCTTAAAGGTCACATACAAAACACTGATATACACTCAGTAACAAGAATCAGAAATATAAGAATAACAACACAGCAGTCAAGTGATAATCTATCCACCACTACAGAGAGCTGCCACTACAATAGAGTTCTTATGCTAATTGCAAACATGAGGTGTTTAAAAAGGTCAAACTGTGCAGGAACAATGACTACTGTGAATAATACACGGTTGCACATAAAGCTGGAATCATTGTTTTCAGACACAATTCTCTGTTAATTGTGATTTAATTTTCATTGTGATATGTTTGATTATTAAGTTTTGAGAAGATATAAACTTTATCTGTCAATAATAAATCACATCGTCACAATTGTTTCATGGAAAGCGGTAAAAAATATTTTTTATTCCAACTTTATGAGAAACCATATGAAAAACAACTTAAAAAAGGAGCAGATAATATAAAGTATAGAATGTGCACAGGTTAACAGCAAGTGACTTACAGAGATGATGAAAATAAAAACTGTGCAAAAATGATGATTACTGTGGTAAATGTCTGAAATGCGAATAGAAGATAAATATATGTTGAATCTAGTTGTTAAGTCTATTTCCTTAGTGAGCTGTGTGGACTTACCACACAGTACTTTACCACAGCCATAACATTTAGTTTACTACCTCATTTTTTGTATATTTACAGTCATGGAAAAAAAAATACTAGACCATTGCTTACTTCAATTTATTGTTCATTTTAATGTCTGGTACAATAACCAAAAGCATTATCAAGAAAAAAAAAGGCTAGATATCAGCTCTTAAATTAAACTTTTATGAGCTAATTTTGTTGTTTTCATTATAATTGTCCAAACAAAAGTACCTTAAGTTATACCAGGCAGTAAAATGAACAATAAATTGAAGAAAAAGAGTGGTCTAATCATTTCTTCCATGACTGTATGTAAGTAGGAATCTATATATATATATATTTGAAACCCTTTTCATTCTAGTTTTTGCATTTTATTGATGTGTCACTGAAATGTATAAAAATGTTATCAGCTGAAAACCCAATTCTCTGAATCTCGAAAGCATGTTTTATCTCTGCCTTGAGATACTTTTCATGATTAGTGAATAGGATGAATAAATATGTCTTTATATCCACAGAGGGAAAGGATTCTCAACATTGAAAGAATCTGCAACCTACTGCGCAGAGTGAGTAATAATTTTTGTTTACCTGCTGCTGGTGGATGACTAGATCAGAGGGGCTTCAGACAACCGTGTCCATTTGTCTTTCTAACCATTGTGAGGGACCATGACGCACACTGATTCATTTCACATGCAGCCCATCCCCACAGCCCTGCAGACACACAGAATGGAGAACAGTTATACCTCCAAGTAGGTGTTGTGATGTGTATTTTTTTTTTTTTTCATAAAGAGAGCTTAATGTCCCTGAAATTAAATGCAACACGCTATTGAGGCCATTTTGAACATGCTGGAAAATGCTGTAACAGCATCAAGTACAACATAAGACTTCAAGTTAGCTCAAGTTATTACATCGATAAATAAGCACAATACAACAGGAGCATGAATTTAATAGGGACGGCAGCATGCCAACTGTACTACTGAGGCCCATATATTCATGCAGAGTACAGTATAACCTTACAAGACAAGCTCTGGGAATTACAATTTGAGCTATTATCTATTTTACATCTGTGAAAGAATGTTTTACGGTAGTTAAAAATAGCTGTCATGGGAATCGAGTCTATTAGGTTCCAAAAGAGGAAAATGGTTAATTGTTAAGAGGTTTGATTCACAGATGTTTGCTGTTGACTTTTGTTATTTTCAACAGTGGTACACTCAAAGGAACTTAAGTGGCATTGATACATACCCACTCCACCACTTTATAATAGAAAAAGACCTTAGGTGACACATATAATATATTTGCTGTAGAGCAAAAATGGGGGGCAACATGCAGAGAGCTGCAGAAATAATACCTTCCACATGGACTTATTTGGCTAAAACCATGAGAATGAACACCAATGCAGAGCAAGAAACAGCAAAAAAAACATCTGTTTCCTAATCAATTTTCAAATAGAAAGATGATCAACCTACACTGTAAAAAAAAAAAAAAATCTGTTTAATTTACGGTAAAATATCAGCAGCTGTGGTTGCCAGAACTTCACCGTAAAAAACATGGGTGAGTGGGTTTTTCTTCTGTAAATTTAAATGTAAATATCAGCAAAAATTGTAATTTTAGACTGAATAATCCTGTTATTTTTAGGGTAATTGTGTTCATGTGACATTTTGTTATTTCTCCATTAATTTTACATAAATGTTTTTTATATTTTTACAGTTTAAGTTTTGTACTATTCCTTGATTTAAGGTAACTAAATGTCTACTACGTTGACATACAATTTTTGATTTTACGCCCAATTTCTGATGCAATTCTACAATGTTTAACTGTAATTTCTACAAACATTTTTTACAGTGTAACCTGGTTTTTGCTGTTTTGCTATTTTGTTTTCACTTAGTCAGTCTGACATCGTTATCAAGCTAACCCAGCCCAGAGGGTTACCCTGCTCCAAACAATATCACACTTTTTGGTCTTCAGCATCGCCAATTTAAATTTTCTTCTTCTTTCCTTTTTTAAAAGTATAACTTTTGCAGTTGGGCAAGGCAAGGCAACTAATTAATATAGTTAGTGCAAACAAATAATGCATCTTTGTTACTGTTAAAAATTACCACATATTGATCATTTCCTGTCATGTCTGTTCATGAAGTTTGTGAATCACTGTGTTGCTGTGTATTAAAATCCATTTTATCCACCACTTTTTTCATCATTGTCATGGCTAACACTAAATCTGTAATTCTCCCTTACAGCAGGTCAAAACAATGCTGGATGGTCCTCTAACTGGACTTTGTCTTGTCCATTTGCCATTTCAAAGACACAGACAGCTGCACTCAGCACCTTATCCGTGCTTACTGAGAAGTTTCAAGGGCTTACAGGTGCATCTCAATAAATTTGAATATCATAGAAAAGTTTATTTATGTCAGTAATTCAATTCAAAAAGTGGAAATAACGCATTATATAGATTCATTACAGACAGAATGAAACATTTCATGTCTTAATATATTTTATTTCTTCTAATTATAATTAGGCTTACATTTAATGAAGACCTAAAATTCAGTGTCTCAAAAAAAATTTGAATATTACAAAAGACACATTTTCAAAAGTATGTTTAATATGGAAATGTTAGCCTCTGAAAAGTATGTCCATCTTTATGCACTCACTTGATTTGAACTACTAAAAATTGACTTTTCCATGATATTCTAATGTATAGAGATGCACCTGTATTGGCCGGAGGCCTTTTCCCCACTGTAACTTAATTTAAAAGTGTTTTCTGCACAACCCCTGAAATCTTACAATGAACTGTACAATACTTACATGCCCCTAACTGAGACTAGCAAACCCAACAGGTTGAATATTTTAATAGAACTGTTCCAACCCTATTATCTGAGCAGCCTAATCCATCTATGTCAAACTACATGGATTTCTACTAACACCTCAAATCCAGTCTACATGTGTATGAGACTATATCTGCACTCGTAACAGCAGCGAGCCATGAGTAACATTAACACCTCCTATGTGAAAGTGTTTGCCTCGCAGTGTGATTTTGGTGTCGTAGATCGTAGTTATATCACAAATATACACCCAGGAGTGTTTTCACAGCAGGTGTTGAAGTGTGATTGCTGTGATGATATGCACACCTATAACCTGACCTGCCTGTGTCTCTTCTGGTTAGTTGGTGGTACCGGAGTACTCCATCCACGGGCTCTTCTGCCTGATGTTCATGTGTGCTGGAGAGTGGGTCACACTTGGCCTAAATATCCCACTGCTCTTCTACCATCTGTGGAGGTACAGTCCCATAACAGATGTCTGATAACTTTCTGTCGAGACGCGGCAAGCGTGAGCCAAATCTCTCTGCTTTTTCAGGTTTTTCCATCGGCCAGCTGATGGGTCAGAGGTCATGTATGATCCCGTCAGTGTGATGAACGCCGACATCCTCAACTACTGCCAGAAGGAGTCCTGGTGTAAGCTGGGCTTTTATCTGCTATCCTTCTTCTATTATCTCTACAGGTCAGAACAAATTCACAATCTTTTCTGTGGTATGATAACATCTCAAAAATGCCTTTCACATTTGTTGGAAATTGTTGGTTGTACGAACCAGTGGTGGAAGAAGAATTCAGATCCCTTACTTCAGTAAAAAATAATAAAATCACATTGTGACATTACTCCACTACAAGTAAAAGTTCAAACTTAAGTAAAAATACAAAAGTAGCATCAAAATGTATTTAAAGTATCAAAGTAAAAGTACTCATGATGCAGACTGACCACACTCAGATTGTTTTATCTATTCCAAATATAATATTAGATTATTTGTATTGATGCATTTAAGCAACATTTAAACTTTGTAATAATACGGCTCACATTAACTACTTAATATACTCTTAGGTAAGTCCAATCACTTTAAATTGATCACGTTTTTCATGTTAAATCTTGACCTGAAAAGTAACTAAAGCTGGCAGCTAAATGTAGTGGAGTAAAGAATAATCGTTGTGCAGAATGGACCCAGTCAGATTGTTTAAACATATTATTATTGATGCATTTATGTAAGCAGCATTTTAATTTTTCTCAAAGTATGGCTCATTTTAACTACTCAATATACTTGTATGTGGTTTAATTTATAAACATGCTTCATTTTAAATTGATCTTATTTTTTCATCTTGACCTGAAAAGTAACTGAAGCTGTTGTAGTGAAGTAGAAGAATAAAGTTACATAGAGTCATGGAAAAAAATATTAGACCACCCTTGTTTTCTTCATTGTATTGTTCATTTTCAATGCCTGATACAACTGAAGGTACATTTGTTATTGAACCATTTTCCATGGTTTTCTTGATAATGATAATGAGGATGATGATGGTAATGATAATGATGATTGGTTATTATCAAGAAAACCATGGGAAATATCTAGATATCAGCTCTTAAATTAAACACTATTTTACTTTTAATTGTACCAGGCATTAAAATGAACAAGAAATTGAAGAAAAACAGTGGTCTAATCATTTTTCCATGATTGTATGTGGAAATACTCAAACAAAGTACCTTGATTAAATGTACTTAGTTACATTCCACCACTGGTACGAACTTAGTTGCAAAAAGCAGCACAGTTACTGTTTTCTCCCTGTTTTTCCATCTGTTGCTGTGGTCTATTTCCTGCTGAAGTATGGTCTACGCCTTGGTGAGCTTCTAACAGGCAGAATATCTGGAGAAGTAAAAAGGAAGTATCTGTAAGAAAGACACAGAGGGACAAATGGAGACATCAACAGCTCCTCTTTCCATGTATCCCTCCCATCACTGGCTTGGGTTTTCTACAGTCCTACCTTGGATAAAACAAGAAGACCAATCTGAGTGATAATGTGAATGTAAAAGCCTCCACTCGATTATATCACTTTGACCTAGATACTGCTGTCGGAGGACTGGACAAAGTCTGGAAGGATTGAGACGAAACAGAGAGCGAGGACGCAGCAGGTGTGTTGCCTTTGACCCATTATATGAATTAACAATATATTTCTGAAGGGCTGGAGTTTTGCCATGCTGCTCTTACTGATCCAGTCGCTCAACTCACTGTGAACCTCCAAACACTTAGGGGCTGGAAAACAAAATGCTATGTCTGTATTCTTTGACTTTGAAAATGTACTAAAGGCAGGATTGTTTTGGTATCATTCCATATGTTTAAGATGATAGACACCTCTAATATCAAACCACTGCTTTGATTGTGTTACAGGCACATAAATCTGTAAGACACAGGTTAAATAATACAAGAGGACTTCCACTGTAAGACATGCAGAAGGCCTGTCAGGGGAATAACACTTGTGTGCACTTCTAATCAGGATGGAGATGTGCCAGCCTCTGCCAAAAGTCAAATTCACAGTGTAAAAAAAAAGCAACAACAAGGAATTATTCATAAGTTTGACCGCAAGGGTCTGTGCTTGTAATGTGCATTCAAAATAAGTATGTCCACAGCTGTAAGGACGCATTTTATGCTACATGCTAGGTTCATGCTTTCCAAAGAGCTTCATGCTCCAACATTTAATGCCAAAAGTTAATATCTGGAGAAAAAAAAATCATTGTGCCAAATTAAAAGTTAATTAGGACACGTGAAAATGATGAGGCACTGTCATCTTTATTTTCACTTTCTGGCACAATGTTTTTTTTCTTGATAAAAATAGACAAAAAAATTAGTTCTGTCGTATTTTCTAGTGTGCAGGGAGCGCCTTATTCCTATTTACAGTTTACTACTTACTCATCCGCATCTATACTATAGTCATTTAAGCACAGCAACTGTTCTCTGATCCGAGGTAGAATTTAGAAATCTCATGTTCAAAAAGCAATTAAAAACAGCAATGTGATATGATTCATGAGACATATTGATGCAGTGTTACTCAGTGTATGTAATAACAGTGAGTGGGACAGATGAGACAACAATGACTCTACGACAACATTTCAGTTTTTCAGAAGTGAAAAGACAATGAAGTCATCTCAGTACGTCTACAATCATACAGTTTCAGAAGGGACAGACGTAAAATGAGCAACATTTGTAAACAGTGAAGCCTTTCCACAGCTGGTGCTGCCTTTGCTATCATATGTTCATTAGTTTGAGCTATTAGTACGTAAGTGATGGTTCAAATGTGTGATTTTAACATCCGTAGAAAAACAGAAACTCTGGAGCCAGAAACAAACTGTGATGTTTGTCAAACCTCGGCTCCACGTGTAGTGAATGGTGGTTATGAGACGTCTGGTATTAAAACTGTGGGACTCGCTTAGAAAAAGTAGTTTCTATTTATGTCAAAAGATTTACAGCTCATATTCACACTTCAGCCCGAGCTGAAGATTCAACAGTAGTTGCGCCACTGATATGCAGGATTCATTTTCTTTCTTAAACAGGAAAAATATCTTAAATTCAGAACACAGATTAGTAAATATGACTGCTATTACTACACAAATAATTTCTATATGATATTATGATATATGATAGTTTTAACTGCATTTCAATTGGAAGGAATCAAAATAATCAAATAGCAATAGGAGAGGGCCAGCATAGTTCTATATTTTAATTTGTGTCAATAAAATCCTGTGAAAAGATTAAAAACCAACAATGTGTTGATATTTTTGACCTCCCTATCCTGTCTGTGAAATTCAGCCAGGTTAAAATTAAAAACAGGTTAAAAATATAATGTTAAAATATAAATCATATTTCTAAGCTGGGTAGTTTTAAGGAAATGTCCCTTAAAGAGCAGTAAATATAGCATTTCTTAATACACATTTGCGGCACCAGTGGGGCAGTGTATGTGGGACTGAATCAAAATAAACTCCAGTGCTCATGTTAACTGTAATGAAGGAAGTCAATGTGGCTCATTTATGTGCCACAGAGGAACAAGCTAGATCAGTTCTTTGCTGCACTGTTGGTTTTAGTCTTATACAGGATTTGTTGACAATAAGAAATATAAAATATCGCCAGTCTTAATTTTTGGAATAAGAGTCTTGTTCCGAATTTAAAAAAAGGCACAATGAGTAAGATTTGTCTGTTGCATTTTGTAAACACAACATTCAGAGTTGCCCCTATTTGTGACATTTAATCAGCCAGTGAATATAATGATCTATCATTAGCTAAAAAGGGCATAGTATTTGTGTCCAGGCAGGAAAATTTAGCAAATCTTAACGAGTTTCTGATAACAGTAAAAGCCAGACTCAGACATAGAAACGTCCCCAAAACAGCAAAAGATAAAGAAAAACTGCTGTTGACCATCTCACTAATTATTTAATTTACTTCATAGCAGAAGAAGTTTGATTGCCCTGTGAATTACAAGGCTGGGAGATGGCTTATTGAGGAGGATTGTTTTTCTATGTATTGTTTAAAAAAAAAAAAAAAAAAAAAATCATACTCATTGTGCCTTTAAAAAAGTGACGCATACATCGCTGATAATGTTCAAAATGAATCACAGTGACTTATTCATACTGTACATTCAACAAGTCCTCCAGGTGCGACCTTATATGTCGTTTGTTGCCACCCTCAAATACGATCGACAGGAGAGAAATAGCGGCTTACCAATTTAATTACATTTAGGCAACCACTTCCCTAAGGTTAGCGCAAAAAGAGTATATGGTAAGGCATTTCGAATTTTGTTGACTTGAACCTCAGTGTCCTGGGTGAAAGCCCTGTTTCTGTTTAACCTTTGACCTTTTGATGCTTTATACTTTATTTCCTCACATCAACTTAAGCTTTTACACAATGTTACATCACGTTCACCTTGATTAACAGTCACTACAGCCACTAAGGGCACCACTAACTCCAAACGTAAATACAGGTGCATCTCAAAAAATTTGAATATCATAGAAAGTTTATATATGTCAGTAATTCCAGTAATCCAGTAAATACCACATTATACAGATCCATTACACACAGAATGAAACAAGGCCTTAAATTCAGTGTCTCAAAAATTGTTTTAATAAAACAAAAGACCAATTTTAAAACGTATGTTTAATATGGAAATGTTGGCCTCTGAAAAGTATGTCCATCTATATGCACTCAATACTTGGTTGGGGTTGTTTGACTTGAACTACTGGAAATGGACTTTTCCATCATATTCTAATTTATTGAGATGCACCTGTATAGGTTGTAATCTGGTGTTGTACAAATGACACATGGGGTCGTATTTTGGGGGAGGACTAAGTCCATTACATATGCTTTACCTTTCAGGAAGCTTCTTTCCTTCCATTTATCTAAAAAAATCACATGACATTTTGTCTTGAGTGCTGCTACAGTAGTCGTTTGGTATCAATATGTCTTACCATATTTGACAGAACCTTCTTGGAAGCGACAAAAAAATCACAAACACACACACACACACACACACACACACACACACACACATACACACAGTTTGTTTAATGTTGTTGTTACTTATTAAGGGTTTGGAGGGAGCAACTCAAACTGCTTGTGTGATTTGAATTTTAACCAAATTACAACATTTACTTGACTGAAGCAACTTTAATCGTCTGTCAGTGTTCTTGAGGACACAGTTGACAGTACATGCTGTGCCAAATGATGTTCCCATGAAAGTAATCACAGGACACTGAGACCTCAAAACTCTGCCAACAATGTGAGCGTGGTGAGTCTGGACAATCACTATAAAAGCACAGGAACACAAGGAAAGAGGAGAAATATACAGCTCGGTTGAATGTCATTCTGTAGTTGCTCTTAACAAAGCATTTTAGAAAAAATGTATTTAAGTATATCTATTTGTATCTGTCTTTTATACATTTATCATCAATGTCTGCTACAGTAAATTTGGTGGATTACTTTTTATTTATTAGGTTACACTATGATGTACAGTTAATAAACAGCGATTCTCATGCCGTATTCTAATAAAACAGTAATGCCAAAAAAATCATCTCCAAGTTTCTTATTTCCTGTCTGCTGTGGGTCAGTGTTTTGGCCATCTGTGAGGAGTTTTGCAGACGTGATGCTCTGCCAACTGCGGAGAAGAAAAATATAACTCTGAGGATGATAAGGGGAATTTATAAGCGAGGATGCTGAGTGGTGCATTAGCTGGAGTATAGGAGACGAGCTGCCACATCCAAAGCTGTCGAGAAACAGCTGCATTTAGAAGTGGTTTTAGAGATGTTTGCAGTAGCTCTTAAAAAGCTCCAAAATAACTGAATTTTCCTGAAAATGCTTCGATGATGTGAAAAGAGCTTCTGCTGGAGAGGCGGCAAAGAGAGGATGATAGCCTTTCATTAACGTCTGCACCTTCAGCATGCTAACATCAAATTATAGAGTGCTGGATGCCGATTGGATTTCATAACAAAACCAAGTTGACACAAGTGCATCTCCACAGCAAGAGATTACTGATGGAAATGTCACTGCAGCTGCATCACAGTTATGTTCTGACATTTTTATGCTCTAACATTTTCTTTTTTTTCTGGTTTTCAAAAGAAAAGAAAAAAAAAGACACAGCAGAAAATGCTGAGTGTCTCGAAGCCGCCTCAGGGAGTGATTTGTGGGTCTGTGAGGTTTGCCGGGTCTTCACTTGTCTAAATAATGATTCAGACAGAAAACAGAGCAACAACGAGGCTTCAAGCTGGTGTTATTTTCCTCTGTTTGAAAAGGACATATCATTCCCTGTCCATTCGCTGTCACCATGGAAACTAAATTGTATTAGAGATTCCTGTTGACTCACTGTGAGGCTCTCACTCAAAACACAGAAAAATTCTTGGACAAGTTGCTTGCAGTGCTGCTTTTCTAGCACAGTGCATTATTTTTTTTATCCCATGCATTACATACATAACAGGACACCTGCTTATCCCCCAACACACACACACACACACACACGCGCTTGCATCTGTTTCTCGCTCTGTCTCATCCCACGGTTCACACTGTTTCACACTCATCATGTCGGGCTCTTCCTTTTTCAGCACCCTCCACCACCATAATTGTCTCAACTCTTTTCCCCTCTCTCCTACGTCTGTGCTCTCACAGAGAGGTTACCATGGAAACTGGCTACAACTGATGGGCCCGAAACGTCACGATTGGCATACACAATTGGCAAGTGCACGCAGAGGTGCATGTATGCGGACGCACACACATTTAGCTCATTCATTATTATGCATGGGAGGTTGCATATTATTATGGCTGTGGAGAAATTAATACATAGGAAGATCATGAGGACAGACTGCATATTAAGAGAGTGAGACGTGACAGCATGATAACTCAAAAGTGGACAGTTTCATTTAAAAAAAAAAGAAGAGATTTATTAAAAAGGAGAAAAATAAAAAGCTGCTCTTGTTTAATCATTTTATATGCAGATTTTCATGTGGAAATTTTATAAATTCAACTCATTCAATTTATATTATTATGTTTTATTTTATTCATATATTATTGTATTTATCCCCAATTGGTAGTTACAACATTAAGTGTTTTTTTTCTTCATCCTATCCATCGTGCTTTCTGAACTGTGGCTGTTCGTGTCCAAGAATGCGTCAAACCTGTTCGCACTTATGTTTTTATTTGGACGGTGGATATTCTGTCCAGACAGAGACTGGAGCGTGACTCACTCTGGCTGTCAGCTGCTGTCTCATTTTTAAAAATATCCATCACTTTCATCTGTAACTAAATGCTAAGATCATTTGCAATTCATAGTTATTTATTTATGACATTTCATTTGTTAATTATGTACAAATTAAACTCTCTAAAACAAATTACAAAATATGTCCTTCAAAATGTGTTTTTGCTAAAAACAAACCAGTGCTGTTATTTATAAACTAAACAAATAAAACCCATTGTTCTGCAGCCATGCTGCTGTTTTTGGCTACAGGTCATAAACATGAAGGTTGTCGGTATATGGTCAAATTCCTGACACACTCTGGAGGCTAATTTAGGCCTAATGGTCTGTCTCATCAGACAGGTCTGCTATGAACTCATTTTTAAGATTTAATTTCAAGATCAAATCACAGTCTATTCTTTATGAATGAGGCTTTTATATTTTATGAGGTTTCTGCTGTACCAGTTTTGCTCTTAGTAAGGACAGAGTCTAATTTTACCCCTGGTGACAGGCTACTGTAATATTGATCGCAAAGGTGGTTTAACAGCTAAAAGATCTTTAGAGTGTTGTATGAGTAGAAAGGGCAATTTTTCTCAGCAAAATTACAAACTGAGACCCATTTAACTGATTGTGACAATATTTAGTTGGACAATAATGAACAGATAACATCATAGATAAGATAGATAAGTTTGGGTATTTTTGTCCAAAATTTCCCATTTTCTTCACTAAAGACGTGTTTGGATCAGTAGTGAAAGAAGTACAGATATCCTTTACTGTACCAATACAACAGTGTGAAACTACAAATTATAAGCAAAAGTACATTAACATTATGTATGTAATAGTATGCACTCTGCAGAAAATAATAATATATTACATTCTAAGAATAGAGATGATCTGAACCTCTTTACAGTTAGGTAGTACAGTCCGGTGATTGGATGATTTTACTTTTAAACAGTTATTTAAATAAAATCACAAATTTAGAGGGAAATCTCATCTTTAGTCAAGCTGTTAACAATGCACAGATATATTGTGACAAGTCAAAAGCTGACTTTATCTTAACAAATATAGGCCTGGTGTATTTATATTTTATGATCTCATCATGTTTTTGTTCGGACAAACTTTTGCAAGATCCTAATCTTAAATCGGAAAAGTATCTACTATCTATAGCTTTAAAGTAGTAGTGCAGTAAGATGTACTAATCCTTCCTTTTAAAAGTTCCTCAAGTAACAGCAAAATTACTTTGTGTGTGAAAATGTAATTAGAGTAAACATTACTGTGTGACAACTCTTAATTGACCGTAGGAGTGAATGAGAGCGTGAGTGGTTGTCTGTCTCTATGTGTCTGCCCTGCGATAGTCTGCCGACCTGTCCAGGGTGTAAAGTTAAATATCTAATATTTTAAAATATTTCTATGTACACAAAAAACTATTTTGTATAGTACATGTAATATGTTACTTATATGTTACATATCCGCAAGTATCTCAAAACTTACTTACAATACTTGAGTAAATATACAGTACCAGTCAAAAGTGTGAACACACCTTCTCATTCAATGGTTTTTCTTAATTTTTACTATTATTTTCAACATTGTAGATTCATACTGAAGACATCAAAACTTTGCATTAACAATAATTGTACCAAGTTTTGTATAATAATGCACAAACTATCCCTTTAATCCTCATGCAGTTTCTGAAGGAGGACTCTTAACTGATATGTATAAGTTAGAAGAGGCAGGTAGCAATGATGGAAAGTAGCTATGTACATTTACTCAAGTACAGAACTTAAAGTACAATTTTGAGGTACTTTTATGTACATTTTATGTAACTTTATACTTCTACTCCACTACATTTTGAGGCAAATATTGTTCTTTTTACTCTTCTACATTTAGCTGACAGCTTTAGTTACTTTTCAGGTCAAGATTTAAAATGGAAAAACATGATGCATTTTAAATTATTAGCCATTTTTATAAATTAAACCACTTAAAAGTTTATTAGGTAGTTAAAATGAGCGGAGTGGAGTCATTTCACAGTGTTGTATTAGTACTTTTACTGAAGTAAAGGATCTGAACACTTCTTCCACCACTGTCCTTTTTACTTCTTTACTTTCTTTTTTTTATTATTGACATGTTTTGCTGTAACAGACAAACAGCTAAATAAATTGCGCGGCCATAATACAATTATTGTCAATGCCCTCCTGAGGATAACCCTTTAAGGTTTTATTGATCGGCCCCTAGGTGACACTGTGGTGGCAGTCTAATTTCATGTTTGGTACCGTGGCCACACTACAACACTTAAGGCAATGAAATTCATAGGGGTGGTATAGACTGGCCCCTGTAACGCACACACCCCGACGGCAGCATGCCCCAACACACGTGTACTGCGAGGGCCAGTTCAGTACTGCTTGTTCCATCATAGTTCTGATGCCTTTAATATGAATCTAAAATGTCGTAAATATAACTAAAATAAAGAACAACCATTGAATGAGAAGGTGTGTCCAAACTTTTGACTGGTACTGTATCTGATTACGTTCCATCATTGCTCTGTACTACGAAAAGAAAGACAATAATACTTCTTATCTGCCAGGTACCACATACACTTGCATAATATCGAATTGAGTTCAAACTAAAAAAAAATAGTAATAAACAATAACTAATATTATATGAGAATAACAGTATATTTTATCATTCACTTTTCTTAACAGAATTATAATGAAAATATAAATTGAACACGATCAGTTGGAAAAATAAGCATACAGTTTCAAGAATATTATGTATTAATTCACCCTGAATCCAGCCCCCATGTAGACAACCACGGCATTATATAAGCACCTTCCTAATTAGCACTTAGCGTATGAAAAACAAAGCAAAATAGCTTGAGTGCTGTGTAGGCAAGGCCAGGGGCCAGCTCTACTGAAGCTGGGCTTCAAAGGTGGAAAATGAAGGTGTGCTTCAGCAGAGAGCTCTGTAATCTGTATGCACACACCTCAGTGCAACGTGAGAGAAGTATTATGTGCAATGTACATGCAGTGACTTACAATTGAAAGGGCTAATTGGATTATTGCTTTGCTAGTTAATGGAATAGGGGTCTGAATGTGTTGAAAAAGGGGCAACAAATACACATACTCTTACAAAAGCAGTGTGACGTAAGATGCTGGTTGTAATGAAAAGACATTCATTAAAGATTTACTACTTACTTTACTTTACTAATTAGGGCCCGAGCAGGCAATGACCTGCGAGGTCCCTATTGTATTTCTAATGATTTTTTTTTTCTTCCTAAATGATTGCATTTTTCACTGCCTGAACATACCCCAAAACTCATGAAACTTTAAATATAAGTCACACCTGGTGAAATTTTTTATAATCTATTGTCATCCTGAATTTCCACCACTAGGCGGCGCTATACTAAAGGAAAGTGCGTTTTGGCTAATAACTCCCGCATACTTTATCGCACATTCAAAAACCTTTGTGAGTTGTGCTGAATCTCGTGACATAGGCCACGCGCATTTTCGCCTGGGGTTTTTTTTTCGGCAAATTTGCGAAATGTCGTAAACCTACTTTTTCGAACTCCTCCTAGGCAATTTCATTGTTTTGCACCAAACTTTGCACACAGCATCTATAGACCCTCATAACAAAAAGTTATTAAAACAATTTGGATAACCCAAAGAATACTCAAGTTATTAAATGACAACTTCCTGCAGGTGGCGCTATTATCAACACAAAACATGAAGTGTTGCATATCTCCATTGGTGTGTCTGAATGACATGAAACTCAGGTTACTATTTCCCCCTGAGGCTCTGTGCAAAATTTTGGCCGATGACCACTTGGTGGCGCTCTTTAAATTGAAGTCTTTTATATCTCCAAATCGGTTGGTCAGATTAACACAAAACTTGGTGTACTTATTGTCAATGCCCTCCTGAGGATAACCCTTTTATGTTTTATTGATCTGCCCTTAGGTGGCGCTCTGGTGGCAGTCTAATATCATATTTTGCTGGAACTCACACACCTCGACGGCAGCATGTCCCGACACGCGTGTACTGCGAGGGCCCGTTCAGTACTGCTTGCAGTCCTAGTTTTACTGTAGTATTTCGAATTTTAAAATTCCTAAGCATGCTAGACATGGCCCAATTATACTCTGCTGATGCGTGTGGTAGTACAGTTTGTCCAAAAATGACAAAAAAACCCACCATATTATGGGATGGTGGGCATTTTAAAATATGTCGATTTTTGTCAAAAATCGACATATTTTAAAATGCCTAAATTGATTGAAATGGGTTAGTTATAGTCTGTTGATATTTATATACAGTCTATGGTTGATACATGTGGTAGTAGAGTTTGTCCAAAAATAGCAAGAAAACACAATATTATGGGATGTCCAAAAATTACCCCCTGAAAAAAAGTCATACGTATGTCAATTTCTGTAAAAATTATTAAATTTTTAAAATGCCTAAAAATACTTAAAATTAGTCATTTATAGTCTGTTGATATATATGAGGACATAATATGGTCAGAAATGAGAGGAACAGGGGTGCCCCGGTGGCACACCTGGTAGAGCGCGTACCATAGAGGCACCGTCCTCGTAAGCGGGCGGCCCGGGTTCGAATCCGACTCGGAGCCCTTTCCCGCATGTCTTCCCCTCTGTCTCCCCCTTTCACTTTGTTTCTCACTATCAATAAAGCCTTGAAAAATATCTTGAGGAGAAATGAGAGGAACACACTATATTATGGGATGTCCACAAAATGACCCCTCAAAAAAAGTCATACTAATATAAACATGTCGATTTTTGTCAAAAAAGGTCAAATTTTAAAATGCCTAAAAATGCTTCAAATTGGTCTATTATAGTTGCTTGATACGTGTGATAGTATAGTTTGTCCAAAAATAGCAAAAAACCCACCATATTATGGGATGTTCAAAATGACCGTTATGTACCCAGCTAAGCCAGAGGGCTGGTTGTGTGTGTTTCTGCCTTTCTTCCCCCATCATTTCTGTTTCCTTCCCAGGTGCTAACGATCTGATTGGCATCCAACTGGGAAGCTGAGTTCAATCTGTGGAGCTGGCCAATCAGAGGTGGTGCGTTCCAGTTTAAAGGGCCCAGTATCAGGATCCTGGCTCTCTGCCATCTTTTCCTCATTGTTGTGTGCTGGACAACTTAAATAAGAAAATAAATAAGATTTGTAAGTGTATTTCTGTGGTGGTGAGATTAGGGCGATAGTTACATTTGGATACCCTACATTGTGCATCACGTAGGGAATTTCTGTTGTTAGAAACACTAAGATTATTGGTTGATGCCACCTGTGTATTTATTTCTAAATGCTGTCTATAGATAAGTAAATAAGGTTTTTGTCTTGAGATTTTATTTTGTTGTATAAAAGGAGTTAGTCAGGCCTTGTTTTGTTTTCTTAATTTCAATTATTTGGCATCACCACCTTGTCCCATTTCTCCCACCCTTTTGTGAACATTTGTTGCACATTTTCATTGAAGCACTGTTAAAAATAAAACTCTTATTTAATTTACACCTCACTTTGACTCCTGCATAGTTTTCGGGACATAACAACCCTCTTAAAAAAAGTCATACTATAGCATGTCGATTTTTGTAAAAGCTCAAATTTTATAATGCCTAAAAATGCTTAAAATGGGTAAATTAAAGTTTGTTGATATACATTTGAGCATAATATGGCCAGAAATGACAGAAAAACACAATATTATAGGATGTCCAAAAACTGAAAAAAAGAGTCATACTGTAATCTTTGTCAGAAAAAGTCAAATACCTAAGCATGCTAGAAATGGCCCAAATCTCACAGCATTGTTAAGGGTTAGCTTACTCATGTAAGATAATCTGTCATTTAATAATAAACCATCAAAATAATGAGGAAAAACATCAGGACGATTCATATTATTTGACAACTGTACCGCCCGCACCGCTGGGACCAGCAGCTAACGGTCACTTCCTGCCACCAGTTAGGCTTCGCCCACAAAATATGTCATCATTGTTGGTAAACAATAAATTGGTCTATTTAAAAAACTTTCCTTAAGGTGACGCATCATTAACAATACGACCACCTGCCACCTCCACAGTGAATCAACCTGCTCTGATTCAAAGCTTCAAAAAGGAGCACTTCTTTAATGATGATTATGGCCATTCATCAGGAGCCTCTGTCTGCAGTTGCACTTGCTCTCATCCAGTGTGTATACTTTTTGTTCCTTCAGAGTAATTTGGAACAGAGTGTATTGAAAGCCTGACAGAAAAAGAAGAGCGTCTCAGAGAATGTCTGCTATTAAGGCCTGAACACTGGAAAGAGAAATCCATTTAAATGGGATGATGGTGAAAGGTTGGAAAAGGTTGTGAAAATCTGACACATCTATCACAGGCTTGAAAAGGCACAATAATAATCCTGATGCAAGCATTTGAGCGCAACGCAATATTCACATATTGTGTTTTCTGTAATGCTCAGAGATATTCACTGTCTAATGAGTGCAATTAAGATGCACAATCAGATGCCGTTTTGTGTTTTATATTTCTTTATTTGAATGTATTTTGCAGATACAAACACTTTAAAAAAAGGAAAACATTGTAAAAAAAATGATAAAAATGCTGCGACCCACTCCTCATTCAAAAAGGCACTAATTTTTATATGGAAATGCATTTTATTTGTTATACATCTGGGATCATAGTTTGTCATTAAGATATGGTGTTTCTCCCCTCAATTTTCCCCTCAAAACGTATCTAACTTTTTATGAGAAAAGAATAATAACAAATGGCCTTAATAAGAAAAGGCCAGCTTTTTTAATATACTACAGCTTTTTTTTTTTACTGGAATGCTTTAGCTGAACAAGAGACAAGTATGCAGACTGAGTTTACCTATATCAGACACCTGTGAGGCTTTAAGGTCAGAATCCAATGAATTAGAAATTATACCATTAAACAGCATTGTGTAATTGAACTGCAGGTAAACGAACTGATACAACTTGTGAGTTCCCTGCAGATTCTCAGCAGCAGCACCAGAAAATTATTGGTGGTCTGTGTCACTGAAAATGTATCACATTTGAAATTATTGCCAAGTTTGTTTGAAGAGTCAAAAGGATATTGTGACACAGTTTTGGTCCGGTTCCAGCCATCTGCTGTCCTGTTCAGTAGATATAAGGGAAGATCCTGTAGGGGACACGCCGACAGTAGGTGTCCCACGCTAAGCCATATTTGGCCCTGCACTGTCTCTCATCGCGGTCCTCTCGGTGAATCAACAAAACGGTAAAATAAATGACGTAGAAGTAAGGCAGAAGATGTGAGAATCCTAGAGAAAGACAGAGACCATTAGTTAGAGGAAACAGCTAAACATTATTCGAAGAAAATTATAAATAGTTTAATTAAGATGGCTGCCAAAAAAAAGAGAAAAACTTTTTATTATTGATATCATGAGATCTCATGCAAGAATCAGTCAAACGACCAGATTAAAAGTGGCTTTTACAAATGATTTAGCAGAACTTCCCGTAGTGACCCATTTTTCTTGTATTCTAAATTTTCTCTTAGGCACAAACACAGTTTATAAGACGTCCAGACCTATTGTAGGAGTCATTTTTCACTAATGGATTGTAAATTTTCTTTGAAGCGATATTTAGTTTAAAAAGTCCTGCATGACTTAAAAATTATAAAAGAAGAAAAAAATCAGGTAAGAATATAAAATTGTTTTTGCATAAGGCTCCTCATTCGTGATGTGAATGACATCAAAGAAGCTGCAATCAAGTGTACATCCTCCTCTGCAAATCACTGTACATTGTGTTTTTAATCTGAATTATACAAAAGCCGTGCAGTGAATACCAGTTTGATTAAGCTTATAATGTTGGCTGTGATTCAGTGTTTTTCAGAAAATACCTTTTTTGTCTTTCAGTCAGGGTCTAAATCTCTGTTCCTCTTTGTCAGTGCAGCTTTCAAACGTCTGGGATATGCTGTCATGACTTGTTTTTTCGAGTGCATAATTTAGCTGTTTGTGACTTTTACAGCGGCAATTAAGGCAGAAACTACAGTGCATCTCAATTACAAAGGCAGCTACGCGATGAGTCACATAAAGTTTGAATAGCAATGAGCAGAATGTGTCAGCTGCAACAAAAGTCTGACAGCCACCATTTTAGGAAGTTAGTTTTCAAGCGAAATTAAGGCAGCTTACAGAGGAACAAAGAAAACACTTTGTTGCTGCTTTTATTTGCCTCTGCATCAGTTGCAAACAGTATAATTATCTCATAAGGACAGGAAGGAAATACGATTTTGTCATATCACTTCTTAGTGCTGGGGATATGTGTTAAGTGTTGGGTTAATGTTTTCTAAATGCTGCACATGTGTTAATTTGGTGAAGATGCTTCTTAATTTGCTTGTGTTTTGACAATTTGCACTAATATTATATGTTTTTAGTTGGGACTGAAGTATTAAATTAATCAACATATCTGACATTATCTGCTTCATCAAGATCAGTGGTGGTATGTAACTAAGTGCATTTACTCAAGTACTGCACTTAAGTACAATTTTGAGGTATGTGCACTTTACTTGAGTATTTCCATTTTATGCAACTTTATACTTTTTACTCCATTACATTTAGCCGACAGCTTTAGTTACTTTATAGGTTGAGGTTTAACTAAACTTAAATTAAACCTCATTACAGTTGATAAAGTAGTTACAATTGGGCCTATCTTAACAAAATGTAAACACTGCTTACAATGCATCAATACAAATAATCCAGCATTATATTTTGAATATATAAAACAATCTGAGCAGGGCAATTCTGAATAATTAGTACTTTTGATACTTTTGACTATTACTTGAATACTTTTTCCACCACTGATCAAGATTTACAGGTGCATCCCAATAAATTAGAATATAAAAGTGGATAGTAGAAATAACACATTATATAGATCCATTACACACAGAATGAAAAATTTCACGTCTTAATTTATTTAATTTCTTCTAATTACAATGATTATGGCTTACATTTAATGAAGAACTAAAATAAAAAGGTAAAACAAAATGTAATGTTACAAAAGACCAATTTTAAAAAGTATGTTTAATATGGAAATGTTGGCCTCTGAAAAGTATGTCCATCTATATGCACTCAATACTTGGTTGGGGCTATTTGACTTGAACTACTGGAAATGGACTTTTCCATCATATTCTAATTTATTGAGATGCACCTGTACTGGTATTACATGCCGTGCTACTATACTAGATTGTGTTTTAGTTCCTGTCAGTAAAAACACTAACGCATCTATTTTTTTCTATCGATAAATATGCCCAGATCTAATAAATACTCAACTTGACTTTTAACCGTCATCAGTGACTTCATCCGCATTTTCTAACAAAAACTCAAAGTGATTTCGTCAGTGTGGCATGTTTAGAAAATTAGTCACGCGGAGGCTTTTAAGCTGTCATACCACATGGCAGGGACCACGCCAGGGCCATGAGGAGGTCACCGAGGTAATTCGGATGACGAACAAGACCCCACCAACCAGACACCAGCAGCCGTTTCCCTGTTGCTGTGGCAATGGTCTCTAGTCCTGCAAGGGAAAACGTAGAGTCTGAGTACAAGAAGTGCAAGTCACTTCAGACACAAACACACACTTCATTCCGGTACATACAGCATGAAAAAAAAAGGTGTGATGGAGAGCTGAGTCTTAAAAACTGACTGACTTGCAACACTTGGATGTGAAGGGTCTCTTCTGAACTGGTTCTTCTGTGAGTTGGATTTTCTGAAAATATAATATCCAATACCTGATAGCAAAGAAAAAATAAATTAACAGCGCCATCTTTAACACAACATACAGTCATGGAAAAAATTATTAGACTACCGTTTTCTTCAATTTCTTGTTCATTTTAATGCCTGGTGCAACTAAAGGTACATTTTGTTTGGACAAATATAATGATAACAACAAAAATAGCTCATAAGAGTTTAATTTAAGAGCTGATATCTAGACATTTTCCATGGTTTTCTTGATAATAACCAAAATAATTATCAAGAAAGCCATGGAAAATGGCTAGATATCAGCTCTTAAATTTTGTTGTTATCATTATATTTTTTCCAAATAAACGTACCTTTAGTTGTACCAGGCATTAAAATGAACAATTCATTGAAGAAAACAATGGTAATAATTTTTTCCATGACTGTATTACAGCCTTATGAACAAGAGCTTACTCGTGATTACCATTCAGTGCTATTATAGTTGCTGCCCCGAGTGAACTTAGAGCCTGTGGGTGCACAACCAGGAAGGCAGCCTGCAGGCCGTATGTAAAGGGAACCCAGGCCAGGTCCCCAAACACCAACATGAAGCCAAAACCATCATGCACAATGTCCATAGTGGTCAGTACAGCCTCCTGTTAGAAGACAACAGTGCACTGGATTCAGAGAAATCTATCTGAAGGACTAAAATGTGACTTTATGTACGATATTAGGATCTGCAGCACTGAGCATAACCTTGATCTGTAGCCCTCACCTCGTTCCACAGAGCATCGGCCACGTACAGCAGCTGGAAACTGTTGACCAGAATCATGGCGAGCGAGGGGGAGCCTCGAAGCTCCACCTCCTTCATCAGCATGCCAAGGTTTATGACCACCTGAGAGAAAAATAGGTGAAGTGAATACTAATTAACACGGTAGAAGAATTCATTATGTGGTCATTGGAGAAGCCATAATCAACATTAGCATTTACGCTCAGTGGTCACTTTATATGGTACACCTGCATAATGTAATGCAATCTTAGGTTTTTCATTAAGAAATATAAAATTTCATCATCTTGGAACATTGTTGTGACCATATCTGTGTACAAAAATTTTGAAAAGCTAGAGCAGATAATAAATAAACAACTACAAGTATACGATCTGGTAAAAGTCATTAAGTTTTGATGCTCTCCACATTGATTTTACATTAATTTGGTTTAAGTGGTGCCCAAAACATGCAAGTTTCTTTATGCAAGGATTAGTAATTTCTGACACAATTTTGACAGTTGAGAACAGAGTGGCTTAGAAGTCAAAATGTCATCACTCAACTAATCTCTTTCTGTCTTTGAGCCTTTGACTACCATACAGTACGCAGCATGACATGACTGATCTTTCCATGCATGCTACTAGACAGGTCGAACACATGCATAGATAATAAATGTAAATAAATATTTACCTCTCTATTTATAATGAGGCATGTAACTGTAAGAAGGCTCTCAACAATAAAGTTGGTATATATTAGCCCTTAAAATGTCATTTTAAACAATTGTAAGATGTTAAAACATAGTTGAAACATTCAACAGGAAGCAACAATCTCCCACACACTGTCTGTAGCCAGCTGGTGGGAGCTTTTTCTGTCCGCTCCTACGCACCTGGCTCTAGAACATTCAGATGTGCAAAGGTTTTACTGTTTCCACTGTAAATACAGAGGAAAAAACGTAAATAACCATTACATGGATAACTTCCAGTGTGACTCGATCCTTTAACTGTCTTTATGTTGTTTTTGTGACTAGTGAAGATAAACAGACCCTTGTTGTAATCTGATTTGAGACTCTCCCTGGCATTTCTATATTTTGTCTCATTTGGTTTGATGACTCAGACACAGATTATGATGCCTGCCCTCAAACAAATGTCTCACTGTGTCAGGGCATCAGGGACAAAAGTTTCTCACTCTGAATATTTCAAACTGCAAATTATCCTGAAAGATCAGGGAGAGCAACAACGCCACCTGTTGGTCTTATTGGTCTTATTGCTCTCTAACAAGAGATCACCATCAGCCTTAATTAACGTTGTACATCTTAAAATATTTAAATTATTCTGACTTGCAAATAAAGTGAAAGGTAACAGAAGTATTTTGTTTTAAGCAGTACACTTGACATGTCATGACTGATTTATATCTATCAGTTTTGTGTTTTAATAAACATTTTATGTCACATTTGCTGCAACCCTTGTTCTTTTTAAGACTTTTGCTATCATGATATCAGATTTCCACTACAGTTATAGTGGCCAAAAGAGGTCACGATATCAATATTTTTTTCAATATCAATAGAATAAAATAAAAAAAAAATCTATCAGTCAAACTAATCTTTGTTTATTTTGTGTTTTGTCTCTTTTGGCAAATGTTTGTTACCATAGCTACATCACAATGCAAGACCACAAAGACACAGGAATTATTTGGGAGACTGGATACATACCTATATTATTAATATGATATCAATATTTCATTTTTTCACTGTCACAATTTTTGTCAATACAGGTATAACACAACATCCACCCATATTGTATTTGTATGTGCACCATCACATTTTAAAATATGACCATTTTTAACAAAAATCGACAAACTATAATAAGACTTTTTTTTGTCAAATTTTTAGGACATCCCATAATATGGTGTTTTTCTGTCATTTCTGGACAAACTATGCTCTAATATGTATCAACAGACTATAATAAAGTCATTTTCAGCATTTTTAAATTTGACCATTTTTGACAAAAATCGACATGACTTTTTTTTGAGAGGGTCATTTTTAGACATCACATAATATGGTGTTTTTCTCTTATTTCTGTACAAACTATGCTCTAATATGCATCAACAGACTAGAGTAAATTAATTTTTAGCATTTCAAAATTTGGCAAATTTTGACAAAAATCGCATACTGCAGTATGACTCTCTTTTCAATGACTGGACATCCCATAATATGGTGTTTTCAGTCATTTTTGGACAAAATATACAACTTATATGTATCAAGAGACTATAATAAAGTCGTTTTTATTTTTTTCTCAATGTTTTCCTTCATTTTCCAGTGTTTTATTCTAATTATTTTCTTTTTTTAAATTGAATCAAGCACAGTTTCTTGATACTTGGTCAGAGGCAGTTTCCCAATTTCTGACCTCAAAACAGGGTGCATTATATGTATATATAACAACATAAAACCTGTGTAAAATAATTTGTCTTGTGAGTGTCTGAATTTAGAACTTTAAAAAGGTGTGGATTTCAAAGTGAACTGCCGGTTAACTTACCCAGCCAATCAGACCCGGTCTGAGCTCACAGAAATATTTAAGGTCAAAGTTTCCAATCCGGGGGTTCAACTCCCGTCCGATGAAGAAGTCATACAGAGGATTTCCTAGACACAAAAGAGGGATGACGATAGATTTAAAGAAATCTACGGGACGATTTGAACCATAAAGTTTGTTTTTTTCATTGTCTTCATTTGTATAGTGGGTGAAAAACCAATTAATTTCATGTTTACAGGCAATGCAAAACTATTATCAGCATTTAAAGAAAAAGACTATTACCAGACAATTAATTAGCCACATTGGAGAACAAACATTAATTGATGTATTTTAATGTCTGAGTTCAAAAGGTGCATATTTACTCAGCTTATTGCAATACTTAAATGGAACAGAGATGTCGTTTTGTCTTTGAACAGCACCCAGAAAAAGAGCACGACTTTGTTGCTTGCAGTTGCCCCTGGCTGTTTATACAAATACACAGACAGAGGAATACTAATAGTGTGCTGAGAGCTTCTGTAGCTGAGGACAGAAATCATTCAGGTCAGCTGAAGCTACTGTATTTTCTATTTTGTTTCACTTGACAAAAAATGCTCAAAATGAAAATGCTGACATATTTAGCAAATGTTCACCATTGTTAGTTTAGCACATAATCATAAAAGTTTACATTTGCCTATTAGCTCTAAACACTGAGTGAGGCTGAGGCAGTTGAGAATGTCATTCAGTTTGCAGGGATCTTTGCAGCTGGCATGGCTAAAAGTGCTATATAGCATCTTTAAGCAGCATGTTAAACATGCTCACAATGACAATGCTAACATGCTGATGTTAAGCAGATATGTTTACCACGTTCACCACTACTAGGTAAGCATGTTATCATGGCAGCTAACATTTGTTTATTAGCACTAAACACTGAGTAAAGCTGAGCTGATTGAGAATGTCATTTTGCAGGGATCCTTGCAGCTGGCATGGCTTTAAGTGCTGTGTAGCATCTTGTTGCCAGACACCTCTTTAGGCACTGGCTTTATTTATTTTTCTTTCTCCAACCTGCACAGTGTGAAAATCACAAATGCATGTACCTATTTTACATGTTTACTAAATGAATTTAAGGTGAACTAAAGGACTTTGACTGGGCGCTGGATACAGTCTGTTGTTGTAGCCTTTTCTCTGTCCACAGACTGGGATGAATGCAACCATCGGCGAGCACCAGCTGAATCACAATACTGGATGCTCTCATGTTTCTGCCTTCAGATGCAGCAGAGCAAAGCGTAGCCGGTGTAGCGGGGTCAGCTTATTCGATAGAGTGTTCACTTGATGCCTGCAGGCTCCTGAAGAGCTTGGCCGTTAGATAATTACCCACAGGAATACCAAAAATCCTCCACCAAACAATGAAACAAGCCTACAAATACACAATACATACCAGCAGTAACAGTTATAAAATAAGTACTTTAAGATGGATTCTTCCTTTAATGCTGAACCTTCACTCTTACCTGTGTTGCCCCCCAAAGCGAGGCCATGAGAAGGAACCCAGAAGGAGCGGATGTAGAGGTAGACGGAGAACAGGAATGACACTGCTATTGCACACACTGCCAGAGGCAGCAGCAGCTCAAACAGATACCCGAGAGGAGCCCCGAGCCCCACTAACAACATCAGCAACACACCGCTGATGCACAGGCCATGAAAACCTGAGGGAGAGAAACAAACAAGGCTAAATGTTGTTGCCCGGGGAGGAGAGATAAGCAGGCTGAGACAGGCTGGGATAAAAAAAGGTAGAGGTTGGAAGAGATGGAACCTCAGATTGTGAAAGAAAGTAAACTTTAGCTCAAGGTCAGATCAGCCACAAAGTGTAGACGTTAAACTAAAAAAATACATAAATAAACATCATGGATCTTTCACAGAACAAAACTGTCACAGCCAGGGCATTTCACTACAGTGAAGCATTGCATATAATAGCAAAAAAGTATTTGCAGTCAAAACTCAAGCATAATTGTGTAATATTACAGCTTTCATAATAGAACTTCCTAGCACTACAGTAGAACAATATTACAACTATTTCTCAGAGTTCAAACAAAGCTAGTCGTTGCAGAATTGCAGAAAAATGACTATAAAATGATAACTGTGCCTTAAACATAATTATATTAAATAAATATACCAATAAATATATGATGTGTTGCAACTTTCTTGTTTTTAAGGATCAATAACATATAAATACCATTTATGGGATACTTGAGACGTGTTCCATCCCTCAGCACTAATCCTTCAGACACCTGCAGATAAATACACTCATTTTAAATCTGAACACATAAAAGATGAATATCCTGTGCATTTATTGATAATTGAAAAAGAGTCATAGGTTCAGTTAAAGCATACCAGAATGTTCTCTATGGGTAACAATAAAATCTACCATATCATTTTGCTAACAGTGGATATTTGGGTCAAAAGTCAATTCATAAAACTTATGGAGTCCATGTATATATTGTAAATGTAATATACCATTATGCTAAGGCTGGGTGATACAACAACAACAAAAATAGCTCATAAGAGTTTAATTTAAGAGGCGATATCTAGCCGTTGTCCATGGCTTTCTTAATAATAACCAGAATCATTATATCATAATCATTATTAAATTTTCAAAACAAATGTACCTTTAGTTGTACCAGACATTAAAATTAACAATCAATTAAAGAAAACAAGGGTGATCTAATATTTTTTTCCATAACTGTATATGTTTCATGACAGCAAAGTTATATAAATCAGTTTGCATCAGAAAAAAAGCATGTTTAATAAGCAGTATCACTTTAAAGTTATATCATATGCCCTAACAACATGTTCTAGACGCAGCATCTTAAATGTGTTTATCAGTTTATCACCATGGCTGCTTTACATGCAAGTTTAACCTTGAGCCAGTCTGATAGATGAATCATACCTTTCCTAATGGCAGCACATAGAGGAGGGCATGCAGAGCGATCCAGCCCAGCAGCAGCACGGGGGCCAGAGGGTCCCACAGCTGGTCAGCGGAGGGGAGGGGAGGGGGCCACTGGAGCACACTGGCCTCTGGGGATCGACTCACAGAGGTCAGGAACAGCACCGTCAACGGGAGGAAGATGGGTATGCATATAGCACCTGAGAGTCGAATACAGATGGAAGAGAGACGACAACCTGGCTGACTTTACTGAGCAGCGGTCAGAGGCAAAGCAACACAGCAGAGAAAACGTAATAATAAAGCCCTGTGAGACTATCTAATGCACCAGATTAATATGTGTGATAACTGTGAATAATTACGCATGTTAAATAACTGTGTAGTAGCAAAACTATTAGATAAGCTGTCAGTGTGGGTGCAGCAAAACACGTGTCTTGTCACATCTGTAGTCTGCAGAGAGCTCAACCGTCATGTTCACAACATGATTTTTCTTTAAAAGCAAGTGGAGAGAAAATTGGATTGATGCTCAATTTAAGGAGCGCAGCAGGAGCATCTCCACCACCAGTATGCTCTCTATCTAACACACACACCTCTCTATCTTACATGCACACACAAACTAAGCTGTGATGTATTTGTTTTCTCATTTCACGTCATGTTTACAACCTCAAATCTTACTTGGGTGGTCGTGATGATTCCTAATTAGAGCCGTAATGAACAGTTCTTCGTTGATGGAGTCCATGCTGTGATCTCAGTGATCTTTAATGGATCTTTTGCAATGTGATTATTTCTATTGTGGCAGTAATTTTATGATTTCATAAAACAACCATTATGCCAGTATCTACAAATCACACATAGTAAATAAGTATTAATGCTTTTGTATCACTGGGGTTAATTTCTTCCTTTCACAAACTCTGCTTTTGTTCACTAAGAAATACATGCAGCTCTTTATGTTTCTGTTAAGGTTCACCAAGTCTGAACTATCCCTTTAAATAAAATGAAGGTGGACAGGCTGCTGTGACTCACCCAGGGTTCCTCCAAATTCCCTCTCTGTGTCATGTGAGGATCTGTGTTTGAGTGGTTGGCTGTTTGGCTTCATTATAAGGCTCCTGTGAAAGAAAAACAATGTTGAGGTAGATAGACATTCAAGGAACAAATAAAAGCACTAATTAGATGACTATGTCAATTTGTAAAAGTGACAGAGCCTTCTTATGATGGTGAACTTTGATTAATAACATCTGTGTTAAAAGCAAGTATTTACTCAACTTCTTTACTTTAATAAAATCATAAACATTTGGACTTTACTTTAGTTATTTCTAAGTCATGCTACCATGTACATTTAACCCCTTTACATTCATCTAACAGCTGCAGTGATTTTAATTTTACATACAAAACACATGATCAAAAAAAGGCAGTAGAATATGAAGCATTATTACAGATTAAAAGCCACGCAGGTGTTTTAATTACCTTTACCTTTACAACAAGTTACCAAACTGTACTGACAAAAGTTTTTTTTTATCAAATTCGTAACACAGATGTCAACTAACCAACAGGTTATAAAATAACAACAAAGCAGTTTCACTCAACCAGCTGCATTAATGTGCCTATCTACCCATCAATAATAAAACCAACACTAATTTCATACAGAATATTTGCCACTATGAAAGTGGCCATTCTTTGACCTTTGGGACTTTACATTTGCTGGTAATACTTCTTTTAAATGTTTAACTGAGGGCTTTGACTGGGGCATCTTTGAGAAGGGCACCTTAGAGGAGCCATAATAAATATATTAATATTAAATACATATATGAAAATATTAATAAATAAAATTCATATTTAAAAACAGTAGCTCAGAAACACACATAAATACACTCTAAAAAATGTTTGTAGAAATTACAGTAGAACACTGTCAAATAGCATCAGAAATAGGGCGTACAATAAAGAATTGTACATCAATTTACAGCAGAAAACCCACTCACTGTATTATTTTTTTACAGTTAAATTTTTGCAACCACAGCTGCCGGTATTTTACCGTAAATTAAACAGACTTTTTTTTCTTTTTACAGTGTAACTGAATACATAATAAAAATGATAAGGGCAAGAGGTGATGCTTCACTGTCGACAAAAACTATATTGAAATATTATTTAAATTAGGTAATTTTTCCACATTATGTTACGTTATTTAAATTAGTTGTTGCTTTGAATGCTAGTCTTGTATTATTATTATATTACTATAACCGACTGCTGTTATGAAACCACCGAGACAAAGTTCAGGTCACACTGCTGTTATCACCTGTGTGTCCGTGTAGCTACATTTCTTTTGTGAAACGTGAAACGAGAGGCCGTTTAGTTTATCTGATGCTAAAATGACCTTAGCGTGAGAAACATAGGCTGTGTAGCGTATTTAAAGAGCAAAAAACGGTTGGACGTGTAACACAATAAATACAGTGTCTTACCGGTGTAATGCATGGAGAAGTAGAGAGGGGATTGTAATAATATACTTATGCATCCATCCAGCTCCTACAGATGGAAACGCCCCCAAAACACGTTGAGGACGAAACGGCGCCTCAGCCAATCAGATCCCTCCGCGGTCATCAGAAGAGGGTGGAGAGAAGAGAGCTCAGCCAATCAAATCAGCTCATCAGGTGGCGACAGAGCACACTACAGGGAGGACAAGCTGCAGACATTGTGAAATACACCTGAATTACATCTTGTAACTTAAATTACTTATAAAGTCTACTACTGCAAATATTCGTGTAATTACCAGTGGCGGAATGTCACTAGGTACATTTACCATTAGCACAAAAGACTTTAAATTATTATTGGAAAAAACATCTCTTAAATTGATTCATATACTAATTATGATTTTTTTTTTTATTAATAAATGAACCTTATTACTATTAATATACTATAACAAATATATAGAATAATATGTTAGTAAGGTATATTAACTACTACACAATGAATATAGTTATTGTGCATTAAATGTACAGTAGTGTACATAATAATAGCAGTCCAATGTGACTAACCAGATTAATCCAGGTTTTTAGTATATTTTTTATTGCTCCATGGCAAACAAGGTACCAGTAGGTGCAGTAGATTCTCAGAAAACCAACAAGACCCAGCATTTGTGATATGCATGCTCTTAAGGCCAGTGTCTGCCATTTACAAACTCAAAACTATTTTGTACAAACTTTTTTGTTTCTAGGATTTAGCAATCCTGGGAATCACTAAACTAATATTTAGTTGTATGACCACAGTTTTTTTTTATAACTGCTTCCCATCTGTGTGGCATGGAGTCAACCAACTTGTGGCATTCTCTAACAACATTCCACAATTAATTTACATTTGCATCTTTGAGAAGGACACCTTAGAGGAGCCATAATAAATATACATATATTTAAATATCAATAATTAAAATAAGTATTTAAAAGCAGTAGCTCAGAAACGCACATAAATAACTAAATACATAATAAATAGATAAGGGCAAGAGAAAAGGATGTGATGCTTCACTGTCAACAAAAACTTTATTGAAAACATTGAGCATTCCCATATTATTTAACTTTGTATTTATAAAATATTCTGCTCCACTGCACTTTGAGAGAAATATTGTACTTTGTACTGTACTCCACTTAATTTAGATGCCAGCTTTAGTTACTTTTTAAAAAATAAACAGTATATTAAGTTGTGAAATTGAGCCTTGCCTTGAGAAAATTAAAACGCTGCTTAGATAAATGCATCAATAATAATAATCTAATAATATATTTAGAATTTATAAAACGAAAAAAAATCTTAATTAGGCCAGTCTGCATTATGAGTGCATTTACTTTTGATACTTTTACTTAACCCTCCTGTTATGTTCGTTTTTTAAGGAACAGCAATAACCCAAGCATGTTTAATTATCCAAAAGTGTCAGAAATAAAAAAAAAAACCCAATAAACATTGTTTAAATTTCATTAATAACTCCATTACTAACCATTTCAATCAATATTTAGTGCAATGGTGTTCTTTACCTCTCACAGATCATGGTTCAATGAGGATAATTCACCCACACATATGAAATACAATGGTTTTATATGACAATTGATTTGAAATGGGTCAATTTGACCTGCAACATAAGAGGGTCATTCTGAATGCTTTAACTTGTAGTGCAGTAACTTCACAGTGTGGTTTTAGTACTTTTAGTTAAGTGAATATTTTTTCCACCACTGGTAATTACAATATATTTTTTTACTGTGTTTTTAAATTTGCCTGGTTCTACTAGAAAAGAAAGAACACATATTTTGAATCATACATTGGTACACTTTTATTGTAGACATACACATTCCTAAACGTATGGTTTATCTGTGGAAGACATGCACAGAAAACAGACAATCCACTAACCAGAAGGCAAGAGTTACAGTAAGTCTGCTGTAGTTACTTTAGTGTTAGACATGGGTTACATAATCAGTTACATTCAGATTCCAAATTAGTCAGCAAAAAAAAAAAAGTTAACATGAGATTTCTGCAGGGCACAACTTTTCTGTATTCATATAAAATAAGTTTCCTTCAAAGGGGAACATAGGCTAAATGTTTGCTTGTATCATGGATAATTCATTTTTCTTCTATTTTTGATGCTAGAGATAAGAGGGTTTCTCTTCTCATATTCTATGGTCCGAAAAAGATAATTGATATATTAAGCTCAAGTACTAGAGGCTTATGTGCACTTTGTATGGCAAGTGCCTGGGATGCTGATGGGTCCCAAATTTAGGTCAGTCAAGGACATCTTGACAACATAAGAACAAAATGTTTGATTTTCTTTAGTGATTTGTTGATATTTTTTAAAGCAGTAATAGTGCTATCATTGTGCCATTTAACAGTATAATTTGAGCCTGGATCAATAAATTAAACATTTAACAGTAATTATGTAAAAGAAAGTGTTTAAACCTGGATACACAACCCCAGTGTACATTGCAGTTATGTCTGTGTTTGTGACTCTGCTGCACTTTGAGCTTTAACCTCGTTCACAGATGACTTCGATCACACTCTGCTCCATCGGGGCGGGATCCAGGCAGCGGTGGGCGGAGCTCCCCACTATCTCATCAAGCAAGAAGTGCACGAGGTTCTCATCAGAGACGAACCGCCACAGGTACATCTGCAGGTAGTGGCAGTCCACCTGGATCTGCTGCAGCCCGTAACGGCCGAAGGTGCGCAGGCGGACACACTCCAGGAATGTCTTTAAACTGATTTTGATGATTCCGGTCATTACGGAGACCTGCGACAGTGGAGAGGTGTGTGAGTTTGTGTGTGAAAGATGTTTTCACTGAAGACGTCACTACAGCTAGACCTGCACCCACCTTGTTGAACTCCACGGAGCTGAAAATGTCAATCCTCTCAGAAAACAGCTTGTGTATGTTGCTCAGCAGATTGGTATCCATGGGAGCACTGCAGGAAGACAAAAGACAAATCACTCGAGGAAATCTACAATTAGAACAATGACCTTATTCTTGTGATTAAAGACGACTCAGTGACAATTGTCCCCCCTGCAGTGAAAGTGAAGGAGGGAATACAGATTAGCTGTTTGTGTCAGACTGACTGACTGCCACACACTTTTTTTTATCAAGCTACTTGTGGATGGAACTTGGTACTTTTTTGTGTCACCTCTGTTGCAGTTTAAAGCGAGCTTAGCCGATACTAGGAGTTAAAGTTAAAACACTGCAGCACACTGATGGTCAGAGAGAATAGTCACTGTAGCTGCAGCACAAAACTGCCATTTTTAAAGTCCATCTGCGTTCTTTTCTGGATCCCTTTATGTAAACATTGTCACACTTTATTTCACTTGTTATACTTTTTATTGGTTGTGTTGTCTGTCTCATTGTTGTCATATCTGTTGCTTAATTTTTAATTATTTGCTGTTTTAATGTAATGACCACTGTGTATGCTCCTTTTAATTGCCCCTCAGGGACAAATAAAGTACTTTGAAATTGAAATTAAAATAACCGATCGAGGTGGTGGTAATGTTAGACCAGCAACTCCTGTGTTCTCCAAGGTAAAATTCCAGGTTTTGCCAATTGAGTCTGCTGGCTTTAAAGAAAACATAGATAAATTCTTCCCCCGTCCCCATCAAGGGTTGTCTGATAGAAAGGTACAGATGTGAAAACATTCTCAGTTGGTTACATCAGACAAATGTCAAACACTCAACAAATTAATTCAAGCCTTCATTTGTTGATTCCTTCCCTGACAGTTAATATGTTGAAATATATCAGAATGCTCTCATTAAACCGAACAAAACCAAAACCACCAGAGAACTGCACTTTGTTTCATCGCGTCACCAATCTATTTGCAGCATGTTTACCTTGGAGTGTAGCTGGCAGCATAGCGGGCTTGCTGCCTCGAGCTGCTGTAGACTGAGAAAGTTCTTTTGCTGGAGTCACTGCTGTGTGCTTTCCTCACACCTTCTTCATACAAAAGACCAACCTGTGGTAGAGCGGAGAAGGTTCATAACGCAGCCCACTCACTCGTACATGGTGATGAAAGCATAATAAGGATGTAATGCAGATGAAGGTATAGACATGAATTGTGACCTGCACATCAATGGAGGTGGTGTCCTCTACCACTCGTTTCATCACAGCACGGACATTTCGTGGCTCGATGGTGTTTACCCAGTCTCTTGTTTCGACACTCTTCCTTAACATTTGGGAGATGATCAGGCCCTGAACCTGTCAGCAAAATAAACACATTTGTGAGAAAAGGTTCTTCGTAAAATTATTTTCCTGCATAGATGTTAGGGCTGCACAGTATATTGTTTTTTAATTGTCATTGCAATATAATTGCACGATAAACAGCGAGAGACTGAGATATTAGCTATAGAAATTGAGATATCTAGATATAGAGATCGAGATATATAGAGAGTATCTGGAGAAAACAGCATTGTAGAATATAACATTCGCTTTTTTTATTGGTGCCTTTTGAATTCAATTAAATTTTCAATTTGTTCAATAGAAGAATGCTGAAAATAATTTCCTTTTTTATGATTTCGACAAGCAATTTGTTGCATTGTAACAGTTGACTGAAAGCAGCAGAAAGGCAGAACTGAGTACACCTTAATATCTATTTGTCATTGATGTCTCTCTTCACGCAATGAATGTTGTCAGTGAAAACCTACCTTTACATAATGGTTCAGTAGTTTCTGTGCAGCCTCCCTGGCTTCTGTGCATAACGTGGTGACAGGTGTTACAGGACTGTGGTGCTGAGAAAGTACAAGAAGAATAGGAGTTGTATTTAGATGGCAGTGAAACAGGCTACCTTTTTCAGGAGAAATATGTGAATTTTAAATAAAAATAAACATTCAAAAACATTAGAGATTAATGATATTTCTCAGGACTAAAATGCAACTTTCAAGCCTCTATCTGAACTTAAAAGCTGTATTTTTACGGTGAAATACAGTCTTTGTGTACACCGCTGCATTTTTGAGGTGACAAGGCATTTACCTGCACAAGGAACTGTTCATCTGTGAGAGTGAGTATGTAGGAGATGGTAGAGGTTTCATAGTCTAAGCAGAGACGAGACAGCAGCAGCAGAAGGGCCGGAGGGGTGGAACCTCCCTTGTCCCCTGCACTCTCACAAAACTGGCGAGAAGACTGGCACACAAACTTTATAAAGCTCACCACCAGGCTCTCTCGTACACCCTGGCTGCAGAATTCACCCTGCGAGGAGAAGGCAGATAGAAACAGTTGTTACTCTCACTATGGGGTAAATTAGAAAAACGTTTTCTGGGGCACGCTGTTAACTGGCAAATTAACAGAAAACCTATTCACCTTGAAGTACGGCTTGTTGGAGAACGTAATGTCCTTCGCTGTGAAGAGATGCACTGATGCCAGCACGGACTTGATCTGATTGAGAATGGAGGCTGACAGGGAGGAGAGCAGCTCTGGCAGGCTGGTCGGAGCATCTCTGCCGGAGGCCGCCCCCCCTAGAAGAGCTCCGCCTCCAGCCACTGAAGCGCTGGCCACAGAGAGCCGAGGTGTGGCCAGGGCCTGCCTCACGTCCGTCAAGCTGTCCATGTAGAAGCTCTGCAGGGCAGCGAGGTACTGCTTGACTCGCTCTGTCGCTGCCCGTATCACAATCTCAGTCCCCTGGTTTGGCACGGCAGAGCCTGGCAGCAGTTTGGTCACAGCCTGAAGTCTGCGGTGGAAACGGTCGAGTGCTCGGACCAGGAGGGAGTTATCCCCGACCCCTTTCTCCTCTTGTATCCTCCGCTCCACCAGCGAGAAATACCGAGCAGCCAGATCATCCACAAAGGCTTGCAATTTACCGTTTGCCATCTGAGGAATATTTTTAGATGCTAGCTCACCTTTCTGAGCATGGTTGATAAATAGTTCTTGATAAGAGGTTATTACTAAACACAAGCTGCTGACAAATTCATTGCAGCCTTGGTCAATGAATTCCAGGATGTCAGTGTTTGAGGAGGGAGACGGGATAGTGCTCGCTGTAGGGGAGTTATCAGTGGGAGATCCAGCGGCTGCAGTAGATGACAACCTGCGTGCAGATGCATCTTTCACGGCTGAGGCACACGGGTACGGTCTTATCTCTGCTTCCAGACCCTGGAGGTCCGACTCAAGTCGAGACCGTGCATGGCTCAGGAATTTATCACAAAGCTCCTCCGCTGGCTCGTCCAACTGTAGCAGCAGCTCCACACACTCTGATAAATCTTTTGCACTTGACCCACCATCCCTGTAACAAGAGAACAGGTAGAAATGGTTATTCTACAAGAAATGGTAAAAAAAAAATTGACTCAAATGAATCTCTTTGCAAACTGAAAAAAAGGATTAACCACAGACAAGCACCACATTCAATGACAACAAAACATCTTCATTATGGCAAATGTTTTCTTAATAGAGTTTTTATTTTTTGTCAAATTGGCAGTATAGGGGCATAACACATTACAATTAACCGCTCTCCATTGGCTTTATAGCTTGAAGGTGCCTCTTTGTTAATTCAGTCTGCATGCAAACAACAGAAAAATGCCTAAAAGCTGTTGTGTGGTGGGATGCACTACCGTCAGTGTAAAGAACTCATAACTAAGCATTTATAACCTGACGAACTGAAAATCTAAGTCTTTGTCCCTTAATGGGACAAAAGCAAAATGGTTGTCACATTGAGAAAGGCTGCTCACGCTCCTGCCCATTCATACTTATAAACATGAATCCCAATTTGTTTGAATGTAAAACATGAATTGTTACATTTATGAAAGCATAATGTGTGAGATCTACAAATGAACGCCTATACATATCATTGTTCTGCAGTTTCAAACATGTTGAATTAAAAACATATTGCATCCTTCTGTGACTTCTGTGTTCTGGTTAATATATTGGTTATGAGCTTTTGAGTGGTGCTTTAAATGTTTCTTCCAGGATGTCAGATGTAAAGGATGGATACATTGGGTCATTTCACTCAGTTAGGAAGTTTCCGAAGCAAAAAGGACAATTTGTCCGCGACTTCTGCACCTCCTCTTGGCACATGTTTTTTGGTTTTAGAAAATCTAGCCTGTGACAAGAGACTTTAACCAATCACAGGTAATTTCAGAAAGTAGGCTTTCCGATTGGCTTATCTCAATATTCCCTTTCCATAAAACTGCCTAGCCCGGCTTTAAATCTTATAAACATTTGTATATTTGAATGCAGGTTGAGAGATTCCAACCTGAACTTCTGCCGAAGCTCCTGCGCCAGCTTGTCCATGATAGCATGACAGTCGTCCTGTATTCCCTTGAAGGAGGGCAGGTGGCTGTACTGCTGTAGCACACAGCGGGCGCGGCGGTGTGATCTGACTGCCTGAGCGTAGGCCTGCAGCTCCAGACACTTGTTTAATCGAGCAGGCAGTTCAAAGAGAAACTGCAGCTTCCTTAGCAGAGTGTGAACCCCTGTGGTGGGACAGGACATGACAGAAATGTAAAAAAAATAACCATCATGACATCCCCACAACTGACTCAACAAAACAAACCGGTTTAGGTCTCACCTGAGAGTTTTGTAATCTGTGCATGTTGGTCTTGAAGAGTACCGCTGATCCGAGCACTGAACTCAGTGATTGCTGCCATGTTAGCAGACAGGCAATCCATTTCATCCTCCATCTTTTTGAAATCATTCTTCATCTTTCTTATGGTGTCTGGAAAAAACGTAGATATGCACAATTGAGTGAACTCTGACAACATTTCAACAGTGAGTTAACAGTGAGCGAGGCGTTCTCTCACCTGTGGCAGATATGAACTTGTTGTAGTTTTCATACACCAGCGTCTGCATGTCACTGTCCAAAGAGCGGATCTGCTTGACCATGCAGGTCTCCTGGTCCATCAACTCCGCGAGAGAGCACTCCCTTCTCAGCTGCATAGGGACACAAAACACACCATGGTCACGGTTATACTTAAAAACAGTACACATTAATATAAGGTCAAACAACACATACTAGAGCATTTATTTGGCAGTAAATGTGTGTATAATCAACCGATATTAGTGGTTGACCGATATGTTTTCTTTATTGGCATGCTGATATAAAGGGAGCAGCACAGCCGATGGTCCAGGTAATTTATTTCCCTGGCATCTGATAAAATACATAATAAATTGCTGAACTTAAATTAAGACTTTTTCAAACTTTTATTGTCTGCATTGTCTCTAAATATCTAAGTATATCTGCATTACACTTTTTGAAATATATAATAAATGGATCAACTAAATACAAAAAAGGAAAGGAAAGGAAAAAACTTGAGCATTAACTTAAAAAAGAGTGCAATATGTGTACAGAAAATAAGTTACCGTATGTTTACTAGTGAGTTGTTGCCTAATGTGGCTTTCATATCACTTTCACTTCATTCTGTGCCATTTCCATAAAATACTGGCGGTTTTTGGGTTGCATTTTTGACAGGTTTCCATATTCCCTAGCACAACAAAGACAGTTTCTAAATCAAAATTATTTTATTTATCCCAGAGGGGAAATTCAGTTAGTCTGGTAGAATCTCTTGAAGAATGAGACAGCCTGATGGCTGTAGGAGCGAAGAATCTTTTGTATCTCTCCGTCCTGCAACAGAGAGAGGAGCCGTCCACTGCTGTTTTTTTGGTCCATAAAGGTTTTGTGTAGCGGATGATTCGGGTATTTCAAGATGGCCTGGAACATCTTAACAGTGCATCTCTCCACCACCTCCTCCAGTGTGTCCAACCAGGCTCCAACCACAGAACCAGCATTTTTGACCAGTCTGTCCAACCGCCTTGCATCTCTGTGTGTGATGCTGCCTCCCCAGCAGATTGCAGCAAAAAACAACACACTACCACCACAGACTGATAAAACATCTGCAGCATCTTACTACAGATGTCCAGAGATCTGAGCTTTCTAGTGTGTCACCACTTTAAACTGACTGCTGGTGATAGTCAGATGCATCCCAAACATTCAAATATCTATTCATCCATACTGTAATATTATTATCATGATATTCATGTACCACATTACAGCAAATGGCACTCTGGGTTTTGTGCAGTGGTGGTCAACAACAATGACACTCAATGGAAACTTATTTATCTTAACAAGAGTGCAGCATATAGGAAAGTTACTAGGCTTTTACAGTAGCAGCTTCAGGTTACACTACACACTGACTGATTGTATTCAATACAGACGGGAGTTGTGTTACAGAGGAAACAGTTCACGTGACAGCAGTGGTCCTCACCTTGTTGAGGAAATGCTCGGGGTCAAAATGCGGCCCGTTGATGTCGCAGGGATCCAGGGACTCCGCCTGCTCCGCGGCCTTTCCTTCCTCGTTCAAGCCGTAGTAGAGCTTCAGCATGCCGTGCACCCTCCGCTTCCTCCCGGACTCATCCACCACCAAGCCGTCCGCCTCACCGTCCATACTGTCCGTCGGCCAGCTGACAAATGCACAAATTAAAAACAAGATGAAATGCGTCCAGCTGGCTTGACAAAACCGACAACAGCTGGCTGAAAACCAAAAGTAACTGATATTAGTGTAGCTTAGCTGTCTGCTCTTAATAAGACGACTTTTTTACAATAATTAATTGGAAAACATTATCTTCTTCCTGATACACAAAAGCTGCTAGCTTGGAAACGTCACTGTTTCCGGGTTTGCAGCCTATCCGGTGTTACGTCGTCAAAGAGTAACTTCAGTCAAGAGAGTTATCTCTTTACCCGATTATCGTCGGCTCTGGAAACACGGAAAGGCAGTACTGCGCATGTCACACTATTATTCAGCAGAAAAACTGGATGTTGAGAATAAATATAATGGATTTATGAGATAAATATGAATATAAATTGTTATTTTGTAGATTGTCTGAACTAATACAGATTTATGGAGCTAGAGTAGGGTAAAAAAAAAGACAGAAACTGAAAGAAACATGTGTATGTGAAAAATTAAAATAATTTATTCAAAAGAATTACCAGAGTTGATCATAATTGTATTTAACCTGAAAAAAACGATACACTTTTATTTTGAATACGTTAATTTATTTTTCAAAATTCAAGATCAAAACTTGAAATTTCAGTTTCAGATTTTATGTTTTCAAGTATAAAACTTTTTACCCTTATCTAGCTCCATACAGATCAGAATAAATGATGAAACATAATTTATCGCATGTGATTAAAAATAAATAAAATATTTCTTTAATTTTCATGAAAAAAAAGTGGAGCAAATTCAGCCTTGTTAATGATCTTGAAGTCTGTTTGTCCATAATGAATGTTGGGATTTGGGGAATAGGCTGCACATTCAATGCTACCATTACCACAGTAGACTGAATATAATGACTGGTTAGGAAGAGGAAGAAAAAAAATCAACACTACTGAAAGCTGCTGAAAACAAGGAGTGTTTTGTAGTCCGAGCCTCTTGACACATGCTTTAAAAGACAAAAGACTATATTCTGCATCATGGAAAATACTGTAATAGTGGAATAATATGTAATTTGCCTCAGAAATTTTTAAAATAACAATTTATAAGTAAAAAGTAAAAACTTGTAAAACCAACCCAGGAAGAGTAATCATAAAGGAACTGTCTAAATAAGTATTTACAGTTATATCACTCCTGAATATTATATTGCTATTAAAATGTAACAATAGAATGCTTTTTCAACCCTTACTAAATGCACCTAGTTAAAAGTTAAAGAAGGTCTATGTATGGAGTTGTTGCTTTCATTAAACAAGAATAAATATATAAATATTTTAAGCTATTGTTGAATAAACAAGAATATTCTAGTGGACATCAGGCTTAAACAGATAAACCTTCACATAGTTAAAAATGAAGGAAAATAATTTGCAACAGAAACTCTGGTTTAAAGCAAACTCGATCCCAATCTCGAACATGTAAAATGTATAGATACGTAGTAAAATGTATAGATATGTAGTTCATATAGAGATATAGTATGGCTTAAGTGCATTTAGGCTGTAAGTAGGTAATGTACAAAACACACTTTTTCCCAGATATTTTCAGAGCAGTGGGCCCACTTTGCATTTGTTTATTTAAAAAAAAAAAAGCATATCAGACACTTTTTAATGAAGGCAGACTGACCATTCAATTGAGAGGAACCACAATACACTGTTCAACAGCAGACCATTAGTTATCCAGTATATAATATACTCACATCAGCTAGGAAAGATGAAATGCATGGTTTTAGCTAAAAAATTTGGGAAATATATTACAAAACACGATTGTTTTTAAACCATAGCAATAACAAAAATTGTCCATTCCTTGTTTCTGAGCATCAAAACAGTCATTCAGATGCCACCAGTATAAACAAAAAGGCACTTGATGCTTCTGCAAAAGTGATTGCTTGAGGAGATAATGCTTTTAATGACCTATTTCTTCACTTCATTCTTGTGTACGAACACTGACGAATATATATGAAAATGAAATAAAAATATTCTCTCATAAAAGCTAACAAACAATACAAAAACAGATTTATAAACAGTGTTTTAGTATTAATAGTGCAGTATCACATGATGTGTAGTCTGATGTGGAATGCCTATTCTACAATGTGACATGCATAGTGTAAGTTAGCAACATTATATTGGACTGCCACTGCAGTTTAGGTTACAGACGGTAGCTGATATAACATATGAAAGCATAGAAAAGTAAAAACTTTTGCAGTTTGCATGCTCAGGAGGATCAGGAAGAATCCAGGATGCCAACATGTCTCAGATCTACGTTCAAGTGGAAGGCAGTATGATAAATGGCCATCAGTGAGGTGAGCTTGTTTGATAAATATACAGCAAAGACAGAAACTGCCTGTAGCGTTACGGTGGAGTTCAGAGGGACACCTGGAGGACTCTGCCAGACTGAAGTCTGTCTCTGGAGCGTTAAGGTAGCATACTGTGTTGCAGCACGTTAGAGAGGCTTGCTTTGGCGTACAGACTGAGATTTCAACAGCATAGTCATAAGTTATTGGTCAGTTGGTCTGAGCACACAGTCCAGTGAAAATTTGTTTGTTGATTTTTTTTAATTTTTTTTTCAGATAAACTGAATCAGCTCTTTCAAAAACTAAATAAACCATAAAAAATGCAGAAAAGGTTTTCATGACCCTTATCCTCAAACAAAGATAGTGTTCCCTGTCCTCTTTCAAATAAAGTAAATTGATGACTATCAAATGACTAAACAAACCTTAGACCTGTAGCTAGCAGTTTCAATTTGTTGGTTGTTTAGAAGTTAGTATGTTAGAGTAGCACTTGGCTAAACAGGAAGCTTTATTATCGTCTTTGGTGTCAGAAATTGCCGAAGTTTGCTATTGCATCAGTTTTACTTTGCTAATCAGATCTGACCAAGCAGTTTTAGTCAACTTGAGACCTGAGTGCGGATGTCACGCATGTTGCCGATTGGAGGTTAAACTTTGAATATATCATGTTCACAATCAGTGGCAAGAATAAGAGCGTAGTATGATTCAATAATTTGTTATAGTAAACTTTTTACCTTTTTTTAAAAACCTTTATTGGGTTGTTTTTTACTCTAATTTGATTCTTTTATTGGTGCAAATGTATTCATTCTCCCCAAGACTTGATGCCTTGAAAGTGAAATTTTAGCTTCTACAACTGGATGCTGTAAAATCTATCCTGTTATTTGACATGTTTATTCTACATTCACACCATTAAGCTTTTACAAATGAAAAATGAAAACTAAATTATTTCTAAAAACTGGGATGTGCCGCCCATTGCCTTCTTTCCGCCATAACCAGCCACAAATATGAATAATCTCTTAAAAGCATGTACTTACAAGAAACTTCCGCAGCACAGAAAGTGTGTTCCCATACGTCTCTTTATGAGTAGTAACACCAACCACTAAACGTTTCTACCAGTACTTTTTCTAAAGAGTCTTCACTCTTCGATTAGAACAAGGCACTGGCAGTTTGAAAAAGCAGAATAGGGGGAACCCGCCCTCAGACCGCCGACTGAAAGTGTTTGTCATGCTGAATGTAAAGAGTCTGTGGGAAACTGTAAAAAGAAGTTTAAAGTTCTATGGGGATGAATTGTTCCTGATGTTCCAGCCTCAATAAGAGTAAAAAGAGGTAATGCAGTACTTGTACTCTTATGAGGTTTAACATTTTTGAGTGTTAACGGTAAACTCGGCTCCAGAGCGCTGCAGAAAGGTCAAAACGGTCGTGAGATATACAGGCATCAATTGTAGTCAGTGTCTGAGGATTTCTCTAAGGCTTTTCTCATGAAGGAGGTTCATCATAGAATGCTATATATTCTTTAATGTAAGGCCATCTAATGAATAGCCACTTCAGTTTAACCTCGGAAGCATGGCGGTTAATAGATCCTTTTGTTTTTCACATTACTGTACTTTCCTAATATACACAACAAGATAAATATTGTCACTCACGCTTAGATCCCTCGCTTGGTCCTTTGCACGTTCATATATTATCAGTAAAATGTCTCAAGCTTGCATCAAGTCTTCTCTTTAAATCTCAGTGTAAAATGTTCAGGTTTGGTCTTTGAGAGGTGGAGCAGAGCTGATCAGTGAGTTTAACCCTGCTCCAGATTCTCCGTCACTTGCACGGCAGAGTACGTGGTTGCTGACGTTGACCCCTGACGAGTGAAGAAGGACGCAGCTCGTTTCGGCTTCAGGCGTTTGATTTCTTTTCCTAAAAGACAGCAATGGAGAAAGGTTGAAGTTACTACAGGGAGTCTTGGGGAGTAGATGCTCACATAGTCTTGGACAACTAAATGAAACCATTAGACTCACCGTTGTCCACGTAGCTGATTGTGTTAAGTGAATGGACCCGACTGCACAGAACGCTGTTTTGCCTGTGCAGCATCCCACGCCGTCCTCCACGCCCATTCTTGTTGCTGCCTTCTTGCCCAGCAGGCTGCTGAGACAGACTCACCTCCCCGTCCATTTCGGCTGCAGCTCCTGCCTCAGACGCAGACTTTAGCTCCACACAGAGCTCAATGAAGCCGCTCATTAGCTCTGCCTGGTTGGAAAAAATAAATACAAATGATTAAGTCTGAGCCTTAAACGTATACATAATAAAAAGCTTCTTGATTGATCTGCTAGTTCAGTGGTTCCCAACCTATTTCTTAAAGGGATTCCTTTTTTATCATGGTGTAAATTGACAGAGCCCAACTAAGTGACATACTTTGGATATTTCATATTATAATCAATGCATTACCATAACAGTACAGCACAACTGTACAAATAACCCAAATAGAGAACACGATAACCATAATGTTTGTGTAAAATGAGCGATCTGGATGACAGCATATCATTTCCTGTGAACATTGCATCAGAGAGGTTAATTTAAAAAATATATCTTTCATTAAATGCTCAAGATAATGTGTTTTATTTTATGTCCTCAATCTTACATATTTAACTAAGGCTCTTTTTGATAAAGTCAGTGTTTTCATCTAATTCTGGACCAGTGTTCTATTAGCTCTTTGTCTGTTTTAACAGCATACTTTTTAAATTCAGGAAGACGCAGGGAAGGATCTAAGAAAATATCACTTGTGGTCAGGTCTTCATGGTGCCCTCATCCTGTGAGATTTCCTTTTTATGTTTAAACCTCAAATAATAATCTGAACTTTAATATTATCCATTAATTTACATTTTAGTTAATAATTTAATTAATTAAATGCCAAGATTATATGCCAAATGTACATTTTTTAAAGGCTGTCTTACACACCTTAAAATCAAGAAGAACTTGCAAGCCTCATGTAGCTTTGGCGACCCCTAGTGGGGGACAGGACCCCAAGGATGGGAACCAGAGCATTAGTGAACCACAGGCGTATAAAGCTTCACATTGTCAGCCTTGGATTAGAGCTTGGCGTGATTATGCAGTACTGACTCTACCATTATGCAACATGTCTTCACCATCTGTTGGCTGAGAATGTTTTTTTGAAACAATCATTGAACAAGAATAATATGATGGACACGCGATTACAAAAAATAATTTGAAGTCTATTAGGTCTCAGCCCTGAAATTGAGTGTTGTGCTCCTTTACGAACAAATGGGCTCAGCAGCTGCATCAGATCTTGGAGCGCTCAAAAACAGCAGGTGCAGTGGGTTCTCTGGAGAAGGCTGCATACACTCTCTCCTTGTTGAAAACATTTGAAGTGAGACACATAAAAGGACTACATCTGTCACAGCAGCAAGATGTTCTTAAATTGATGTTCACACTACAGCAGGGATGGCAGAGTTGTCAACCATGACAGGTGTGACCCAAAAAAGCTAATCAACAACACACTCTGCAGTTCTGAGGTAATCCAGGGCCACGCTACACATGCTGGTTGGTCTCACCGTAAGTACAGGTGTTAAATATAATCATGCCAGATGACTAGTGAATTAAATCCAATTTTACAAATATTTAATACCTCTGCAAAGGAGGTTAAGTTATCACTGGGGTTTGTCTAAAACTTGGTGGAAGGGTGGAGCATGGGCTTAGAAAGAACCAATTAAATTTGGGACTAGATGCAAATCAAGGGGTGAATTCACTTTCACTTTCCTTACCATAGTGAGACAGGACAATAGTGCTGCATTCATGTGGAGTCTGATCAATTTGAAAAACTGGAAACAGCTATCATTGTGTTGTTTACACACGCTGAGCAATAAATGCAACACAACTTCTATGTAGCATTCATGTTGTTTCCTGGTTATGGCTTTAAGCTCTCGAACACATTAAAATCAGAAGATAGTTTTATCCCAGTTTGGGAAATAAGACCATCTGAGGAGCATGTGAATGCACCATTGGTCTTGGTAGTGGTCTGCTCTACGAGTGTTATTCTAGTTCCTTACCTGTTTTGAGAAGATCTTCAGCAACTTGTTGACAGGAGTGCCGTCTTCATCTCCATCAAACTCCAGCCACAGAATGTGTGAGTCCCCCTGCTCCTCGGGGTAACTGTGGTCCCAGGAAAGCTCGTTGAAATGCAGGCCAAGCAGCACATGCTGAAAGAAAATATGTTTAACCAGAGAAATCAGGTTAGATTTCACAAGGAGAAAACCGCTTTCAACATTTCTGCAGAAACATTGCATTGTGTTTTTATTTCAAAGACAATGTGATGCTCACCTTCTCTTTAACATCCATCACATAAACTCCGTCCAGGCAGATCCCAACGTTGACAGCTTTGCGTTTGGCCCTTTGGAGAATCCCTTGCGCTGGTTTGTCAATCTCCCCAGAGAAGAAAGCGCACCTGTTTGTGTAGTTAATGTTAAATGGAATCTAATAAATATAAAGCGATTAGAGTATGGTGAATTATTTGAGATAAAACTCACATCTGTGGACAAAATGGCTCATCACACAACTACTTACCCATAATAAGGCAGAGAGTGACATGTGTTGAGGTACTGGTGTAGGAGCTGTGTGGGCTCAGGAGAGTTTCCAGCAGATGTGCTGATCTTTCTGTACTCCTCCAAGAGCTTCTGCTCCAGCCCTGACTGACGGCTCGACTTCCCTCTCAGAGTGGAGAGCAAACCTCCGCTCCCCATGGCAACATGCGGAGGCAGAAAAGAAGACAGCTTCTTCTCTCTGTGGAGAGCAGACAAGAGAAGTTTGCATTTTTCTTAATGCATTTTATCTTTGCAAATCCAGTGTCAAGATTTTGTCAAAATCACAATTCATTTATCAACAATAATCAATCAACGATTTCTGAAAATAACCTCTTGGTCTAAAATGCATCTGCGACCAGCAATAACAATACAAATCACAATTCCATCAGCAGATATAGAGATTATCAAGCTTATAGTTGCGTTTTTTCCCCCTCCACAATAGTCCAATCAAGTTTTAATATGAGGATTTGATTCGACTGTATTGTTAAACACCATGTAATTTATGTGGAGAAGATAAACTAAATGTCTTCTTTCATTTCCTCTTTTGCTTGTTGGGAGAACTTGGTTTCATCGTCAGAGAAAAATACAGAAAAACAAGAAGTGTCTTTTAGACTTTTGGCTGAAGTCTTAATGTTTGTTTTAATAAAGCACAGACCTTCAAATGTTTTTTTTTTGTTTAATAACTATTAAACGGCAAATAAAGAAGGACTTGTTTAATGTATAAAGCTGTAACAATTAAAGGGGAGTACAACATTAATAAAACACTGTACGCAAACAAATATGAGACTTCTTTATCTATATCTATTTTAGAACTAATTTACTAACAACTGTAACTTGTGAGTACCTAAAATAAACGTCTACATTGACTACTCCTTTGTTTTGCAGTGTTATATGTGCAGGCACATATAGGACCTGTCAGGTATTTATAATTCTTTAATCTGGATAAAGTCTAAAAAGGCTTTAAGAAGAAAAAAGACATACATCCCTCTTCAATTCAAAATGTAATTTTCTGCATTTTGCTTGGCACTTGCAAACCAACAAGTAAGGAGCTGAAAAGAACTAAACAATATGAGTGTTAACATAAAAAAACAACAACCTCAAAGCCCTTTAAAACAAAAGAAGCACTGTTGACCTTTTTCACAATGTCTGTGGATTTTCGTCAAATTGCAACATGCTTTGCTGATTGTGCCGAAGTACTTAAAGCTGCTCAATCTACTAGCTGCCCTTTAGAATATGTGGGTTGAGGGACATGAGGTTGGTTTTGCTTTTTATGGTGGCGAAAAGAGCTGAAAAGAAGCAAACTCTCACCATTTCACAAAATTTATGACAAAAAAGTCTGCAGTTTGTCTTACACAATATATAATGCAGAAAATGTTTGGGGTGATTCCTCTATTTCTATTTATTTTATTTTGTTTATTCTTCTGAACATACAGTCAGTACTGATGTTTATTTTTTCTTAGTTATAATTTGTATAATTGACTAACAATGTAATACATTATATATGTAATATGTAATACTGCATAATGGTAACTATGCTTTAGTAAAGTTATTTGTTTCAGAAAGCAGCCTGTTGAGAACCTTTGCATAGTGATATCAGTAAACAATCCACTTAGAAAGATCTATTTTTATTCCAGCTCAAAATTCACTACATCAGCCACCAATCAGTCTCAAAAACCCTTTATCGGTCAGGCTCTATGGTCAACTGTGTTTATAGAATTAAAAAATAGAAATGCATTTAAAACCCACTTACAGAATTTGGTCAAACACTTTTTTCAACAAAACGTTGTAACTTACCTAAGAGTGGTAGTAAATTGTTGCTCGTCAAGACCAGTTCCCTCATCAAGAGCAAAAGACAAGGCTCCCAGTGGCGTCCAGTGCTCGGGGTCACAGGGGTATCGACCCGTGAGAATGTTGTCCCTGGCCTCCTCGTACAGAAGCCTCAGCACGTCTTTGTCGTCTATCTGCTCAGGAGTGAGACGATGACAGCAACTATCCATCAGTTATCAGGAAAATTAGCTCACAGTTAGCCTGAGGATCTCTTTAGAGCCCTTTAAGCTTTTTATTGTAATATTTACTACACTTAAAGTACCCAGTGATGCATAACAATGTCTTAGTAATTCCCATCCAACATGAATGATTGTTCCTGCACAGAATTAGGATTAATGGTACCTGCAGCTCTTTAGATTTAGGATAAAACACATTCCGACGGAACTGGAGACACGGTTCATCTGAGGGAAAGAGCAGAGGATAATGATGCATTAGGGTTCAGGTGAACCATCTGTCATTGTGGGATTCAGCCCCACCGCCCACAGTGGAGGAGTGAGGGAATAGAGACCACACTGAGGTACATACTCCAGCCCACTCTGTTTATGCTCATAGTCCTTTACTGTGGGTGGAAGTCTCATCTACTCCACAAAAATACACAGCATTTAAGTGATTGTGCAAAACATTTGTGATATTTTTTGTTTTATTAGTAGAAAGCTTTCACTGTTGAGTTTTGGTTTGTTTTTGCAAAGCACTTTGTGTCACCATGTGCTTGTTATGTCGAACCATCAAAACAGAAACAGCAAATCTTCCTATTTTAGAATATATTTTGGACAATCTCACCCTCATCTTAAATCATCAATCATCAATGCTGTATGTATATTTAATGTTGTCTAAATGAATGTGGTAACTGTTCGGCTATATTATCGTACTTGCAAATTGCAAGTATAATGTCTTTTCTTTCTCTGAGCAGTTTTTCTTCATGTTGTTTGACCTTCTACATGTTCAAGCTTTTACTTTGCTTGTTTAGCCACAGGTATTTATTGCTTATCATGCCAACTCCCTCTCTTTCCATTTACTTATTCCACTTGACAGCACTTCTACCCTGTGTGAGCTACTAAGCAACAACAATTTAGCAGCAAGCTACAAAGCCAGAGGGAACCATCGGATAAAAAGAAACTGGCTGTGCTTGGCATTCAACAAAATGTGATTTGAAACCAGTTTACTGAGTGCAACTAGTTTGAGGCAGGAAACCAGATAATTTAATGTACTTGCACTGCAATAACTTTAGTACTCTAAAACTGACATTCACATACAGTTGGCAAGTCATTACATTTTCCCCTTATAATATCATATGTGGTTTAGTGGATACAGTTTAATGTGGTGCAGACTTTTAATTGTTTTTTGGTTGGACTTTTTTCTCTTTTAACACAGGCATATACAGACAAAACAATCACCTTGTGAGATGTCTTCCTCTGAGGCCTCAGTGAAACGATACAGCAAGTCCTGCCACTGTCGACATAGTTTGTATGGTTGATGCCTTGCCTTTAACTGCAACTCTGAGGAGTAAGAAGAGGTGAATGTTACACAGTGAGATGAGTCTCTTTTCCATCTGATTCTTGGGCTGTTTGCAGTTGTGAAACTGAAGCTGCTTACATTGCAGTAAGCCACCAAACAAATTGAAATGCATGTTTTCTTTAAAAAACAAAACAAAATGAAAAAAGACAGAAATAACAAAATTAATTAATCAAACTCATTAAAATAATGATATTTCATCAAAATCACTTCTACTGTCTGTCCTTCCTGATCCTGTAAAGAACAAATCAATTTTGCGTACCTAGTAAAAAACTGGGAAGCCATGTTTGTTGTGACTTGACAAGAATTCAGCCTGAAACTTCAACTAAACTGCAGCAACATGCCTCCAGCTCTTTAGATGTAGAGCAACAGCAGCTTGGGGTTAAGAAGGTTAAAGAGTAAATGGCCATACTTGGGCTGCTGTGGCTCAGTTGGTTGAGTGGTCACCAACTGATCGGAAGGTCAGTGGTTCAATCCCTGAGCGTTTCGAAGTACCCTTGGGCAAGATACAAACCCAAATTTCTCCCGATGCTGCATCCATTGGTCTATGAATAAATTCCTGATGGTGGCACCATTTAGGGTAGCCTCAGCCAACAGTTTATGAATGGGTGAATGAGCGCTGTCTGTGGTGGAAAGCACTTTGAGTGCTTGCAAAGACTAGAAAAGCAATGTAGAAGTGCAGTCCATTTAAAAGTGAAAGCTATGGATTTTCGGTGACATGATTTTGAAATGAAATTATTCCTGTCGTAACAGTTGAATACATACATTATATATTAAACATACAAAAATATAATCTATTATGTTATATTCTGTAACCGGACTATAATATTTTTTAAAGGAACAAGCACACACATACACACACCTTGCCAGATGAAGAATCACAGGATTTATGACTGTAAAAGGTTCTTACCAAGCAGTGGAGAACTAAGCCAGAAGGCAAAAACATCCTGCAGAGACTCAGGAATATGGAGGGCCTCACGGACACTGCGGCCCAACTCGTGCACAGAGATACTGCCAAGCCCTTCTACTGATAAGTGTACTGCGCTGTCACCACAGAGGTATATAAGCACATCTTGAGCTGTGTGAACAAACACAAATAAACAATTTTACTTTCTTTCAAGTTAATTTGCTATAAATGTAAATAATACATTTTTTAAAAACTGGAGGTGACTGAGCCTGAGGTATCTACCCCAGCACTTATTGAGACCATCAATATGTTTAGTACTTTTTCTGGCTACAGAATAAATTTCAGTAAATCGGAAGTAATGCCATTAGGTAGTCTGAAACAAATACCCAAAACTCCATCTCCCTTTCCTTTTAAATGGTCACCAGAAGGTTTTGTATATTTGGGTATACGTATAACACCCGCCTTTGACCAATTATATAAAGCAAATTTCCCACCCATATTCGAGCGTATAAGGTTGGACCTTGAGAGATGGAACACTCTCCCAATTTCCTGGTTAGGCCGTGTTGCACTGCTGAAAATGAACATCCTCCCCAGGTTACTTTACCCGATACAGATGATCCCAGTTATGTTTCTCCATAAGACAATCAAACAGCTAAATAGCTGGTTTAGTTCCTTTATATGGTCAAAGAAGAAAGCACGCCTCAAAATGGCTACATTATGTCTGTCTTCCACAGAAGGAGGTGTTAATCTCCCAGACATTAGAAAGTTTCAGCTTAGTGTTCATCTGCGTACTATAGCCGACTGGATGGGTAATAAGTCCACATCTCTCTGGTTGGATGTAGAAAGTTCAATGTCCAAATACCCCTTGAGTAATCTTTTGTTTATTAGGAAAAGTGCGTTTTTGAAGTCTGCTTGTACTAACCCAATTACAATTTCCACAGTTAAGGCATGGCATGCCATTAGAAAATTAGAGGGCAGATCTCAATTCACCTCTGTCTTTACTCCAGTATGTGATAATCCTGATTTCCCTCCTGGAGTGATGGTCAGTAACTTCCGGATTTGGGTAAATAAAGGAATATCCACTTTGCATAAACTACTGGAAGGTTCTACCATGATGTCTTTTAGTCAATTGAAAAGGAAGTATGACATTCAACAACAGGATTTCTTTCGATATTTGCAAGTAAGAAACTTTGTTACAAAGAATACCACAATCCTTGAGTGTCAAAATATTTCACATGTAGAGAGACAACTCTTTTTACAGAAATCTGGCAGGTCTATTAGCTTATTTTATAATATCCTTAAGGGGCATAACACCACAAACACTTATTTTCTGAAAGGCTTATGGGAAAAAGAACTTAATGTTAACATGACAGATGAAGGTTGGAACGATGCGTGGAAGAATGCTAAAACGTTGAGTGTGTGCAACCGAGTGAGAGCCATGCAGTTAAAGCTTCTGCATAGGGCCCACATATCTCCATCTCAACGTCATAAATTTAATCCTAACTCATCCCCACTGTGCCCCAAATGTAAAATAGAAACTGGCAGTCTCACACATTGTTTGTGGCACTGTGGAAAAATACAGCAGTTTTGGCAGGTCATTGGGCAGGAAATTAATACGATTCTATCCACTAATAGAAATAACGACCCCTTGTGTCTACTACTCGGCATATCTGATTTGTCCATCACCGACAAATTTAAAAGAAAACTTCATCAAACACTTGCTTTCTGTGCTAGAAAGTGTATTCTTTTGAATTGGATAATGGATAAAGCTCCTTCTAAGGCTCAATGGCAAAGGGTGATACTTGAATATGTTGCTTTGGACTATCTGACATGTAGACTGCACAGCAGGGATGATGTTTTTCGTAAAACATGGGAACCCTTTTTGTCATATATTGGTTTGAATATCTCTACCATTCTTGCAAGAGGGTTGGTATCGTAGCTGAGAATGCTCTGCCTTGTAAGTGACACCCTACCGTTTAATTGATATGTTTTTGTTTCTGGTTACCTTTGATCATGTGAATGTATCATGTATGGCAGTGCACACTTGGTTTGTTTTACTTGCTTATCCTATTTGTGTAGGATGACTCCTGAATCTCTCGCCTAAATCTGAATTTAAATATGTATGTGAGCCAAATGTATGTTTTTTTTGTTTTGTTTTTGTCATGTATGTGTTCCTGTTTTGTCTTTTGAAAATTTAATAAACACATATTTAAAAAAAACAAAAAACTGGAGGAGGTATTTGTTTACTCCATCAGTTCCAATAATACTTGCTGCATCATACCACGTGAAAGCGTTGCAGAGGAAGCAACACTTCCTCTTTGCGAGTGATCATCTGATGACTCTGGAGGATAACTGCAGTCGTCTCCTTCCATTTCTACTCTGAAACACAAAAAAAACAACCTCAATGAAATGCACAAACACCAGCATGGGCAGCACACCTGCAGCTCTCTCATATCTAGCGATGCAGATTGCATTATCCATGCTCAGCTTAACTGTCTGATGGGGGACACAGTGCCTGGAGGGACTACATGTGTGATGGGCTGTAACAAAAGCGTAGCTTTTTCTCAACAAAGAACTTCATGATGACCTTAAATCAAATGTATATGTACAGCTGGCTAGAGTGGTCATAAAAGCGGTATAAGCGTTTCTCATGCTAACATTAGTCATACCTTCAAATAAATACATTGTTGCTGCTTCACGGGATGAATAGACACATGTTATTGAGGGGTCTTCTTTACTCACATATGCCACCTCATCCACTATCTTTAGTTTAGTCATGTTTCAACAAAGTAATCGGGCAAAATTAGCCCATGTCTCACTATACAGCAGCGCCACCATTTGGAATTAGACTGGGGAAAAAATGACAAGCATACCATCCAATTTGACTACTGTTGACCTCACCCTGCTGAACAAGACACATCGTATGACCCCAAAATATCAATGTATATCATCATTAGCACCATTTGTATATAATAAAGCTACGAGTATCGATAGAAACTCCTAAATATATAGAGTGGAAGTAACAGACATAAAGGCCCGTTGCTAGATAGCAGGCTAACGTTATAAGTACATGTCCAAACAAACACAAACAATGGTTGTGAAATCTCTGGGAGCTATTCAACGCTGCTACAGTCATTTAGTTACCTAGCTAAAAGGCAATGGCAATGGACCTTCCCAGCTAATGGCGTATTGAGACTGTCACTACACATTATTCTGATATTTTTTGCTACAACAATACGTCTCAGTTGATAACGATTGTGTCACTTTAGTGGTCGGTTAGCTTCCTTTTGGTGTTTTTGTCCCAACAGTCTGACAAACTGTTACTATCAAGTGAAAGAACAAAATGTCTCTGTTGTCCACCTACCTGCCAGTTTTGGTAAATGCCCGTTCACTTGCTGCTTAAGCGCTGTACGGGAAAGCTAAATTTGTAAATAATGTAGCTAAATTCATAAGTTTCTTAACGTTTCGTGGTTACTCCCCCGGCTAAAACTAGCTTCCCGGGCAGCTGCAACAGTTAGAGAGTGTGTGACTCGGGAATGATTCGTTTATTTTGAACCGCTCTTCACTGGGTGTGACAGCTACTCCGGAAGATTTAAAACACCACTAAATAACTGAGATATTCATAAATCCCGCAGATGTTAAACTACGAGCAAATATACCAAATTGGTCGGCGGGACATCATTTGAAAGAACATAAAATTACAGACTGTGCACATAGTAGAACGGTTTCATGAAACGAGTTCAAAAGAAATGATTCCAAGACGTGAACCAAATATCACAGAGCGTGTCGACGTCCCTGACGTGTCATAACGTCATGACGCCGGCACGTACGCAGGTAGATATTTCATTTTCAGTATTTATTTATTTATTTTTATTTAATTAATTTACTTTTAAGTAAGATGTAATTGCAACATTGAAAAGCTCTGTCTGAAATTCTACAATTAAAAAAAATATATAATTTCCAGTTAATCTTATGCTGGTCATTGCTTTATGAAAACAAGTAAATTGGCAAAACAGAAAGCCATCCTTAATGTCTTCATGTCATATATGAAATCTGCTGTGAAAACACCCTTTGATAATTAATTTGACTTGTAATGTATTTATTTTCCTTTTTTGCCTCCTTTTAATATATCCCTGTTTCATGTTAGGTTTTCTTTTATTTATTATCTTCCTTATTTCAAGGTTACATTCCCTTGTTACTGTTGGTGGACTGTGTTGTGTGTTGTGCTGCCTGGGTTGTTGCTACAAACAGAAGTCTGCAGCTAAAGTTAAACCACAAATTTGAATATCAAATTATCAACAAACAGACTCTACCTCACTGTGGAATAAACATTTTCAAGTATACATTTACTACACTGCAATAGGCCTACTGCAATATGCCTCAATCCATTGAGTCATGCATCACTTTTATGGTATTTTTAAAGTCAGTGTACCAGGTCCAGGTAGACAGAATTACCATACACATTCCCTGATAAAACATAATTCAAAGGTTGTTGTGAGCTACAGCCTTAGAAAAAAATACCAGTTCACTGACACAGTCTCAACAAAAACTGTACAAAGTGAGTCAGGACAGGCATGCCAGAAACTCATCCAAGACATGTTTTTAAAAGGACCTTTAATTCAGCAATGTATGTGGGGTGATATTACAAATAGATTCCAGAGATTTGCCAAAATTTTAAAGGAGTGTCGAAAAAAGGTTATTTTATATTTAATGAACTGCCCAGGTACATGAGTAAAACACACAAACTCTTGTTTGGAGAGAAGAGAAAATGTATATGTCAATATTGTGATTTTTTTCAGTACTTTTTACAAGCAAACAAAGCCTCAGCATAGTTCACTTTGCATCTTACATTCACCTGACGCAGGTGCCTAACTGCCAGGTCAGCAGGTTGAGTATTAACAAATAGGATTAAAAGCTTTAATAAAGGTGTCGGAATAGAGGACACAATTGATGGCTGCAAGTGACATAGCTTATATTAATCTTCATAATCCATTAATTTTACTTTCACTGACAGGGAGAAGAGAGGCAGGGAGGAATTAATAACTTGGAGCACCTGTCTTGTTATGGAGGTTGACATCTGACATGCTGAGTAATATAAAGTCTGCATGTCATAAGAAAAAAATGAACAATAAGTGACTCCACTCCAAAAGGCAATTAGTAACCTTAGCTTTAATAAATCATCTGTTATATTAGGCTATGTCATAGTCCTTTTGCACAGCACAGCATTGTGCCTCATGTCTCTCTCTAACATCAGCTTTACATCCTTGTTTTTTAAACCAAAAAATTATTTTTGTACACTACCTTGCCTATTACTGTTTACCCAGTGACTGATTGTTCTGCTGCTTTTGACATAAACGCGTGAGAATGCAATTAGCGATGCACATCACGATCAAAAGCATTGAAGTGACTTTGTGTAGTTGTAGAACTGTTTAAATATAAGAAAGAAGGGCTTACTATTAAAATAAAAAACAGAAAATAAAACAAAAATCACGGTGTGTTGACAGATGAGGAATCATTTCTGCATATGGAATTTCAATAGGAATGTACAGTAATATAGTCAACATTTACTTTACTTGTAATGATCATCTGACAATAAAAAATACTATCCCTATATCGATGAAATTCATAGAAATTTGTGATCAATGTTCTGTTTTCAAATTTAAACAATTATAAGTTATTAGTTGCCTTTTCTGTGTACAAATATTTACATGTGTGTACATGATCTGTAGTTTAGGCTGGAGAGGGTTCGCCCTCCTCCACCTGGTTTTTAAGCAGGAAGAAGGTCAGGACAGGGTTCAGGTACTCCATGACGGTGTCTTGCACTGATTTCTCCAGCAGGTAACCCTCTGTTTCAATCTCTGTGTTTTCATTCCCTGCCAGTGCCTCCATAGAGGTCTGCAGGAACCGCAAGCTCACCAGCACAGAGGCCTGTGGAGGGAGGAAGGTGGAGAGATGAGGGAGCAGGTTACTCATTTCATAAATTGTGCACATCAGACACAGTAAATGAATGAGGAATCAATTGAGGTTTGCTTTCAATCAGGTCAGGATACAACTGCAATAACTGCGTATTTAACTTTCTATATAAAGCCTTTTGTATGCTTACTGTACATGCAGAATGATGTTATCACAGCACATTTTTCCCAAATCCAATGTTATTCCTTCATCATCTTCCAAAAAGCTCACCTTAGCACCACCAACTCTACTCTACACTAATCACTGTAAAAATATTGCAATTCTTCTCATCGAATACCTGTAACAGGAAGACTGACAGTACTCCAGCCCCAATGGTGTTCATGAGGCCCATGTAGTATTGCACCAGAGCTGCTCTGCAGCCTCGGAGGTAGATGTTGAGCTCCTCGGTTTGGTAGTCATAGTTATAGTGGGCTGAGTTGTTAGTGAGCTGATTCTGGATGCATGGTCGTGGAGAGCTGGGGTTGCAGCAGCTAAATGGAACTCCATCTACCAAGTAACGGCCATCCACGTTGCTCTTGACGCGGCTAAGGAAAGATATATTTCAGGTCAAATACAGATACAGTACAATAATCACATGCTTTTCCATAAAGATCCACAGAGACACCACTATAATATTATACACAACTTACTCTTTCACTTCCTTTGAGTTGAAATCAAGGTAGCGGTTGCTGATCCACTGGACCTCAAACCAGTCCCTGAAGTCACTGTTCCCACAACACTGAAAATCCATCTGCAAGCGATCCATGTTCTGTTTCTGGAAGCAGCGGCCTGGGGTGTCTGTGTCCTTGTAGAAGCGGATGCCGTTCCTCAGGCCAATCTTCAGAGAATTCTCCAGATTGCCCTTCATGGCATAGCTCATGATGACAGCTAGCAGCATGAGGACAGTGAAGAAACAAGAGACAGCAAAATAGGGCTTCAACATGGTCTTCCAGCGAGGGAATCGCCCGGCATCCAGAGCATCCTGACAGATCTTTGAAGCAAAGTAATTGATACCCAACGAGGCCAGGCCAACAATCATGAGGGTGTTGGGCACAATATGTATGTCGGAGTTATCCATTACCTGTCAAACAATAATGTAATTAATATATGTTAAGCCATTGTTTGTTGAAAGGAAACACATCATAACACACCTGGCTAAAACAAGGCATTATTTTTGAACCAACATGAAATGATGATGTATTACAATCTATAGTAATTGACATATATTTCCAGGGATTTTCTGGTAATTTGAGGCCAATAGCCACATTATTTCTGTTGATCATTCATTTCCAAACACCTACAAATAACAAATAACAGCTATTTTTCCTATTATGCTGGTGATGAACAAACATCCAGCCATAGCTGCAATTACAGACAGTTTTTTTCATTTTATTATGTCCAACTATTACAGCCTGAGTTTACTATCGTAAATTTTAAGTTACAGTTCTGTGGGTCTGAATTGAATTGACCTTTATTCATAAAGGAGATATCTTAAAATGCACTGCAGTCATTTTCATAATCAGCATTGCAGTCAGTCACAATTATTCATCTCAGTTTAATCAGAGTTTAATGAGCACTGAGCAGCTCACTTCAAGCCGTTGAGGCTCAGCTGTGTTGCTCAAGGGCACCTATAGTACAGTAGCTGCAGCTGCACATGTTACTCTGTCACTCGGCCCAAATTTTTCTTTTAGGATCAACAAGTACATTGTTTACATCTAAAGTGATTTTTTTTCGTGCAAAAAAGAAGGACATTTGAACATTCTCTTCTAAGAAGATAATAGTTTTTCAAATATGATGTTTTTGAGACAGCAAATAATTTCATTATGCAAAATATTTAAATGTCAGAAAAAAATGAATCCAAATAAGCTAAAACTATGTGGGTTTTATATTCATGCAAAGTTGTAATGATGGCCTTTGTGAGAAGGGATTAGGCTGATTAAGACTGACAGAGCCTGGTTTATTATATGATGAGTCAGGATCCAAAGTGGGTCACAGGTGTATTTGCCTCTTGTTGGTCTACAGCAAGGACATTTCTTTAATTTGTCCTTTCAAGACACTTTTCCCATTTTCATGTTTTCACCTAATATGATTGTGCCAACAGTTTAAACTCAGGACAGGCACAGAAGGTACCTATCAGGTGTTCTTTTTGTTATTCATGTAAATCAGTACATCAGTGTGTAATCAACTGAATGGCATTGCAGAGGCAGTTTATGTGTTATCTATTCTGTCTGTCACAAGCATAATTAGACCAAATTGATTTTCTCCCCATATGAACACAATTAGAATGCTCAAAGTGATATATAATTACACTGAAACATCATTACACATTACTGTAATAACAACACAACCAACTGGTGTAATTTGTTTATAAGTTATATGTGAAAAATAGTCAAAAACAACAAAACTTTGGAAATTTGAGCTAAGCTTCAAAGTCCTAGAAGGTAAAACATGAGTACCTCTGCCCTCCTGCGGAGCTCCGTCTTCAGTATGCACCCCAGGGTGAAGGTGATAGCCCCGGCAACTGTGGCACACCAGGACAGGAGCCACAGTCCCTGGGCTAGCTTCACCCTTTTCTGAAAGGGGAACTTCATCTTCATCACCACCATGGTTGCAGTGAGGGAATCCGAGGCTTACCGGGGGAATAGGGGAAGGAGAGCGACAAGGCGACGAGGGCCGATGCTGTGTCTTTGTCTGCAAGGAAGAAGGAGAGGTCAGAGGCAGCACACTGCAGGCTCAGAGATGATGACTAAATTGAAATTCAAACAAAACTGAAAAATAATCTGATAACAACAGAGCAAGCACAATCAAAACACAGTTAATAACTTTCTGAGAGAAAACTTTTATCCAAAAAAGCCGTGAAAAAATCAACTGAGATTAGCGCAAAATCCTTGGATAATTAATTTTTTCAGCTTCAAGTGGTGCATATAAAATTAAACATATGTTAGTGCATCAAAGCTTACCTTATTTTTCTCCCCAAAAAGTGCTGAAAAAAGTCCAGTTATCTCCACCGACCACTATGTGCTGTCCAGTGTGCCACACAGTGGATTTGGCACACTGGATTTGGCATACCTGGATGCTGCGAGCGTCTTACCACTAATGCTTACCTATCCTATTAAAGTGGTCTGTGAATCCAGGCCATTGTCTGCTCAGCATCCATCACTCATACAGAGGGACGTGGATGACAAAACAAATTGAACCTGACAGGGAGAAGGATATCGTTATAAGCCGCTAACTGTGTAACACTTTTCCTCACAACACAACTTTGAATGCACAAATAAACTGGAACAGTGAAATAGAAAAAGAAAAATCTATAATTTGTATTCAAGTAAATAGATTATTTTGTTCACATTTTATCATAGTATTATCTTTTGAAAGATTTCATTAATTTCCTATTGCCCTTCTCAAGAGTTGAAAGTAAAAAAGATTGTGTGGTTTGAACTTCTAACCTCTGCTAATCTAACTTTGAGTCTATTTATTACTGTTTAGTACAAGACTTGGCATCTACACCAATGACTATATAAAAGCTGTGAATGTAGCCAGTGTGACATCACTGATCTGTTTGTGGACTACTGTTTTAATGACCCAAGTGTGGCATTTTGGCAGTTGCCATTTTGTCTTTTTGGAGCCGTTAGTTAAAACATATGGATGCAAAGGTGGACCTGACTGAGAAACCAAAAAAAAACTATGTACGTCTACCTAAAGTGGATATCAGTTAAGGTAAACCAAGCTCATGGTGATGCTTGAGGAAAAGTTAAGGGATCACTAGCTTCATTAGAATTGATCTTCAGGTCACCATCGATGTCTGTGCAACATTTCAAAACAGATCTAAGTGGTGTTTCAAACAGACTGTAAGACCATCAGACTGACACCACCATCAATAGAGCCACATTGCTATCACAACGGAAATAAAGCAAATATAAATTATGGTTTTATTTGGTTTATTAGATGTTACATGAACAGAGTTACATAGATGACATTTACATAAGATGTTAGATTGCAAGAATTTCATTTTCAGGTCAGTTATTATAACCAGAGGAAATATATGCTTTGCACAAAGACAGGACCATTTTGCATATACACATATTAAAAGTTAATTTATAGCTGTATTTATAAGTATACATTAGGTTAAATAGTACATGCTAAGACTACATTTTACAACAGGGAAACTGATTAACAAGAAAGCACTGAAAAATTTTAAATTTTTTGTTGTTGTATGTTTTTAGATCGTGCTTAACACTAATCACACAGCATTAAACAATGCATTCAACTGTGCATAATTGTGGCTACCTACACAGGAAGTACATCTTTTGTGAATACATAATGTTACTGCACAATAAAGCAAACAGAATAAAGACATGAAAGGAAAGGAAATGCCTACAGTATATCTGTATTATACACAAAAATATACATTAACATGTTTCCATCATATGAGGAAATATAGGCTGTTGAGGATGTTTCAAGGTACAGACAAATATAGCTTATGCTTAAGGACCTATATTATTAATCTTCCTCCAATTCCACTTGACAAATGTTGGTTTTATTGAGCGTATGTTTTATAGGTGTGGTTAAAACTGTAATGTGTGTTGAATATAATAAGGTAATATGATTATTTTGAGTGCATTCAGAAAACAAATGAGGGAGTCCAATGTACTGTCTGGAAAGTTTCCTCAAACCACGTGTTAATTAGAAGGACTGAACCACTGAGCCATTGAAAAAACCCTAAAATGAACCTTTTATTAGATGAAATATGAACAATATGATTTTAGCCACAGTGAGCAGTGCACTCATGTTTCTGTCACAGCTGTGTTCGCTCCCCTTTCAACACCTCGTCTGGGATCCCTCCTGTCCAGCCGTGCACCTCGGCCCTGCCCTGCCCTTGTCCTTCACTCTGCTGCGGTCCACTAATGATGTGGTTGAGCATCTGCTCAGCTGACTGCAGGCCTGTCAGGCTGCTATCTGCCTCTGACATCCTGCTTTCTGTCGGCCTTACAATAGCCGCATCCCTGTCGTTGCTTATTCTCCAGTGATGAATGATCTCATTATCTAAATCGACGATAGTTTCGGCCCCTCGGTGGTGGAGGTCCATCATGGCCTCCGTGCCTCTGAGCTCCTTCTGCATGTGATGGCGTGCGAGAGGGATTTCCTCCAGGCTGGCTGACCGGATCAGGATGGCAGAGCCAAGATTTGGACTTGTGGTGATCCTGTAAGTGCCCTCACCTGTCATGCCATCAGACAGGTTTTCGTTATGAAGGGTGAACTGCAGATGAGGTATCTGCAGAGGCCGTGGAGAGTGTTGTCTGACAATTTCCTCGCCACCTGACTCACTGTCTTTGTCAACATCTGGTTCCCGGTGTCTCCATACTTGACCTCTGTTTGATCCTGTCAGTATAAATCGGGGGGTCTCGTCTCCCATCTCTGACCAGTCAGATTCCTCCTCCTCTGGAACTGACCCCAGAGATTGCTCCTGCCCACCGCCTTTGGCCTTTTCGTAGTTATGGTTGTCCATGAACTCAGCCGGAGGGGGAGTGATGGGAGGCACCACCTGATTCATGGCATCATCTGACTGAATATAGAGGTCAGTTTTGTGTAGCACTGATGTTACCTACAGGAAGTAGAGGTTAAAATTAATTGAGTAAAATGTCCCAAGTCAAAGATGAAAGTATTTTTATATCAAAAAGCAAAAACGTCCTAATACTGAATCCATTATGAGCAGTTATATCAATATTTCATTATTTCTTGGTGTGACTATTCTTGCCTATAGAGACCAACAGAAATGATAAGGAATACCAGATTTTTTTCAGTTGTGGGGGGTGCCCTTTTCCAGTTTCTCTCCCCTGCCTCTGAATTTGTGAAGTCACTGTCTGCCTAGACTTTAAGAGGGAGGTAAAGATCTTACATTGAATGTTTCCACACTGTTGGCAAATTTTGCATCAGCGAGCTGCTCCGTCAGTGCTGAAATATGCCGCTTCAACCTCTCACGTTCTCCTTCCATAGTCTGAGCCTGGCACACAAAGTACAGGAAGCACAGTAAAACTGCAGTGAGTGTGGGTTTTCCATCAAATTATTCCCTCTTGAGAGTTTTAATTACTTTTACTGCTTAGTCAACCTAAACAATGCAGCAGAAAAAGGCTCCTACATATATCAAAACATGTTTCTGTAACTATTTTCAGGTTTATCATCATTCTGGCTCGCACACAAGAAAGAAAGAAGTGTTTCCGATCTCACCACTGAATGAAACCTTTGCTCTAGAAGACTGTTAGTCTGTTGTGTGGTCGAGCAGTTGTCATGTAGTCTGACATAAGGCAGAGAAGGAAAGAAAGAAGTTAATCAACAACAGTAGAATATATTACAGTATACATAGTATGCACATAGTATGCACATTGTATGACGTTACGTAATATAGCAATGCATTAAATTGCATCTTGCATAAGTCTAATACATGAGACAGATAGTAAACAGGAGAAACTAATTTCAAAGCTGATTTTAGATGATAACAGATCAGGGCTGGCAGATTGAGCTTTGTTCACACTGATCCGATCTCTCTCCGTTTTTGGTTCCGTATATATTGCATGGGCCCAATTTTATAACTCTGGTTAATTGATTGAGGAATGTATTGATTCTATTCTATTCTATTCTATTCAATCCACTTCTATGTTATCTATCTATCTATCTATCTATCTATCTATCTATCTATCTATCTATCTATCTATCTATCTATCTAGAAGAAAATGTGTTTTCTGTACATTAAATACCTCCGAAACTTCTCTGTGATGTTGCTGAGCTCCATCCGTGTCCTCTGAAGCTCTGCCTCCAAAAGCTTTTGGCTGCTCATGAATTCCTCTCCTAAACACTCCATCCTCACTGCTGTCTTCAGTAGACTTTGATGCAGACCTTGATTCTGCTCCTGTAGTTTCCTATCATGATACACAAACGAGAAACACAATATAGCGTGAAAATGTATGTAAGCATTTGATGAATTATTTTAATAATTCTTAATCCATTCTTTCATCTGTCCAATTATTCTCATTTTACCCACCGGGTCTAAAATCACGCAGGTCAGTGTTTTCTATGATATTATACAAAATATTTTGAATGTGGAACCAGTAAATCTCTTTACATCCTGATTGTCACTTGGACTCACCATCACTATTACCAGTTAACAAACACAAAATAATAACCAGTATATTACACTTACATGATTCTACCCAGGTCATGTGTCTTTTCCTGTAACAAAGACAACAGAATTACTTGACAATACTTCATTCTGATGATGCCATTCATGTTGAACTTCACTTGGGGAATGGTTTGTGCATGATAACCAATCTATTGTCCTGTAAAGACTAATCTAGTGTTCACTGTGACGTGCACGCTGGTGCCCAAATCAATAGGCAGCAAATGAGTGGAACATTTTTACATAACCAGTTAATCAAGCATGTGCAGTGTAACAAGGCAGCTATTGACTGGCCAGTAATGACTTTATGAACATGCTGTAATAATGAATGAGCAGAGAAATGCCATACTTTATGTAATGATGGGCCACTGAAGCTTGTACGCTCTTCGTCCTGACTGGAGGGGGCGACAGTGCTCCTGTTAGAAACAGCCTCCAGCTGCCCGCCAGCGGAGTGTTGCTTTGAATGAGTGCTGTGGTCCTCAAGGTCACTGAAGACACTCGGGTCATTATTCTGAGAGAGAGGCTGGGAGAAAAAATCAGGAGGATGCTGGTGGTCTGGACTGTGGTGGTCTCTGTGACGATTGTCTGGACAGTTGTGATCTCCATGGTGATTGTCTGGACTGTGGTGGTCTCCATGGTGATGGTGATGAGTTTTGCTGTGGTGGTCTCCATGGTGATGGTGATTCTCTGGACTTTGGTGGTCTCCATGAAGATTGTCTGTTCTATGGTGGTCTCCATGGTGGTCTCCATGGTGATGGTGATGAGTTTCGCTGTGGTGGTCTCCATGGTGATGATGATTGTCTGGACTGTGGTGGTCTCCATGACGATTGTCTGGACTGTGGTGGTCTCCATGGTGATGGTGATGGGCTGGACTGTGGTGGTCTCCATGGAGATGGTGATGAGTTTCGCTGTGGTGGTCTCCATGGTGATGGTGATGGTCTGGACTGTGGTGGTCTCCATGACGATTGTCTGAACTGTGGTGGTCTCCATGGTGATGGTGATGGGCTGGACTGTGGTGGTCTCCATGGTGATGGTGATGGTCTGGACTGTGGTGGTCTCCATGACGATCATCTGGACTGTGGTGGTCCCCATGGCGATGGGGATGGGCTTGACTGTGGTGGTCTCCATGGTGATGGTGATGGTCTGGACTGTGGTGGTCTTCATGACGATTGTCTGGATTGTGCTGGTCTCCATGATGATGGTGATGGTCTGGACTGTGGTGGTCTTCATGGCGATGGTGATGAGTTTCGCTGTGGTGATCTCCATGACGATGGTCTGGACTGTGGTGGTCTCCATGACGATGATGATGAGATTCATGGTGGTGGTCTCCATGGTGATGGTGAATTGTTGGGCTCTGGTGTCCATGGTGACGTTCAGTGACTGGGTGGTTGCTATGACGCCTGTGACCTGAACTGTGGTGGTCTACATGTTGATGTGTTGGGGTGTGGGGACGTTTATGATGATGACTTGTGATGTGATTGTCTCCATGGCGATGATGATGGTCTGGACTGTGGTGATCTCCATGGCGAGGGCGATGAGAAGGGTTATGATGGTTGCCATGGTGATGATAATGCGATGCACTTTGGTGGTCTCCATGGTGATGATTTGGGCTGCAGTTGTCTCCATGGTGATGGTCTCCAAAGTGATGGTGATGGGATGTGTTGTCATGGTGTCTGTGGTGATGAGAAGTGTGCTGGTCGCCATGGTGATGAGTGGGGCTGTGTTGATCTTCATGATGACGGACCGGACTGTGGTGGTGTCCATGGTGATGGTCTCCATAGTGATGGTGATGAGAGTTGTTGTGGTGATCACCATGGTGATTACTGTGGCTGTGCTGACTGTGTTGGTGTCCGTGGTGATGGCTGGTGCTGTGGTGATCTCTGTGGTGGTGGTGGGAACGTGGACTACAGTCACCATGACGATGATGATGACTAGAGGTGTGACGGTCTCCTTGGTGGCGGTGGCTATGCTCAGAAGGCGACAGTGAGCGATCACGAGACGTCTGAGACCATGAGTTAAGTCTCTTCACACAGTGTGCGTCAGGGCAGCTGCTGTGCCTGTGGGCCGAGTGCTGAGACGAGCCTGACTGGCGCTGACTCTGGTGTGAAGATCTGCCGCGAGAGAGTCGACCAGAGTGTTTGCTGCTGTGGGAATGCTTGCTGGAGCCGACTGAGTCTGCACTGGCACTGCTCTGCTGTCTTTGTGTCTCTGTGCTTCTGTCCCTCCTGCTGGACCTGACTGAGGCCTGGCCTGGGCTGCAGGGTCTCTGGGCATTTGTAACCCCGAGAGTGGTGAGCCTCATGGGGCTGAGCACCTGCCGAGTGATCTCATTAAGGAAGGCAGAGAACTTCATTTTCTCCTTCATTAAATTCTTCCTGGCTTCACCTTTTCTCCTCTCCAGTTCATTTTCATCTTCATTCCCATGCAACTCTCTGTCTTTGGGTCCAGTGAGAGCCTCCATTGATTTGGCTTTGCGGACATTTCCATCATTTCCTGAGCCTCTTGTAGACCTCCGTGTCTTCTTCAGGGTGCCCTGAGTGGAGCTGCTGCAAGAGGACTTGCCTTTCTCCTGTTTCTGTTTGGCAGAGAGTCTGTTATGATGACTCCTTTTATCTATTAATGGGGCTGTGTCGTCTTCTTCTTCAAAGTACTTGTGTTTCCTGGAGATATCAGTACAGGACTGAGAATGCTGGGGCTTCTTAAGTAGACATCTATCTGAGCACACACTGCTGGACTCAGAGGACAGGCTGGAGGAAGAGGAGGATGGTGAGAAGGAGGAAGAGGAGGAGGAAGAGGATGAAGAGGAAGTGGAGGTTGAAGAGGAATTTGATGATGATGAAGAAGAAGAAGAAGAAGAGGAGGAGGATGAGGATGAAGAGGATTCAGTTGAGGAACTCAAGGGAGTCTCTGAAAGGGAAAGATGGCGATGGTTCTGCTTGCAATGGGAATGGTGGGAATGACGAGTCTTGTCATCACATTGGTGATGATGCTCGGGGGGACGATCCCCGAAAATGCTGTCGTCAGCTGTTGAATGGGTGCTATTTAAAAAAGAAAACATGGGTGTTAATACACACTGGATACCAATGCAAGCCTAAGGAAAGCTAATGATAATGATAAATATTTTTGTAATAGCACAGTACAAATATTATTAATCAAAACCACTACAACAGATTAACTTGGACGCATACCATACATCTTTTTGACATTTGTTCTTTTTTAATGTCAAAACAAAAACTAAATCAAAACAGAAGACTTATCTTAGTCTAATTTAATAGATTATATACATAAGGAAAGGCAATAAACAGTGGAGAGTAATTCCACACTTACTCATGGCTTTCATTGTCATCTGACTGATGTAACTTCTGAGGATGACGACGGCCTTGATTTTGGTGATGGTGCTTCATTTGTTGGGATTTTGAGTTAGCAGTCTTTCCGTGCCTGTGGTCTTTTTCTGCACGGTCGCACATTTCAGACTTATGACCTTTGACGCCTCTAGTGTCCTGATGATGATACACAGGTCTGAAATATTTCTCCATCAACTGGCGCTGCAGCTGTGATTTTTCTGTCCATTTACAAAACATGGAAATACATTTTAATTCATACTGCTGGTAAATACAAACAAGGTGATTACCTAATATGTGATCATTAATCACTACTTCATAAAGCTATACTATTTTTTTTAATCAAACATAATTAATGCAGTGCTTCATGCAGTCAAAAAAGGCGAAAATGCAGCTTTGTAAAGTTACAAGAAATGCTATCATACTTTCGAAAAGTTGTTTCTCATGCAAGTTCAGAAAGCAGTTACAGAGAAGTGAATTCAGATATTTGTTTAATCTACCATGCAGCCAACAGCTGTACTTACGTCCTCAGTGAAGCCACAGGAGTGAAACAGGCAGTGGTGTTCATTGAACACAATAACTTCTCTCTGTGATGCAACGTCGAATTGAACTGGGAAGCATATGTGAAACCCACACACACCCACACATCAATATGTGCTCCTGTGCCATCCAATTACAGAGGGGGCAGTTGGTGCACGTGGCTATCTTGGAACTCTATTGAATACTGTTGCTGGGATATTTCAAGCATGAATGGGACGTCCCGGTGGCTCACTGGCTCACTAAGGCCGAGTCCTTGTTGCTGCAGACCCAGGTTTGAACCTGGTCCAAGGTCCCTTTGCTGCAAGTCTTCCCCTCTGTTTCCCCCTTCCATTCTATCTGTCACTATCAAATAAAGCATTACATTGCCAAAAAAAACAACAACCAAAAACATGAATATTATGCATATACAGTACAACTTCAAATACAAAGAGATGATCATTACAAACTGTACATTTGTATTAACTACATTTATACAAACATTCCTATGTTGCATGATATATGGAAGTCCTAATGTCTAGGATCTGCATGACTGTACCATTAAAAAAATGGCTTCCAGCATTTATCGCTCAACTTATAAAGGGGTCTCCTCAGTTTGGTGTATTAAAATTAGCAGGGTAAAACTATCAGAGGTCAACTCTTCTGTTGAAGGCAGCCTGTATAATTTGGGTGGGTGTCTGTTGTTACCTATTTTTGTAATATTTCATTTCTTTTTTGAATATTAACTAAATTATGTATCACCAGTCAGAATATTTCAATGCTTGATTTGTTTATGGAAAATTATTCCTCTGGAAAGGCAGAGCTAAGAATCTTCAAATGTAATAGTATAAAAAAAGAATAATTCTTGATGTCAACAGATTATTTCCCTGCCTATAATTATTATCACAAGAACAGAGCTGAAGAACAGAAAATCTGCCTACAGTATGCATGTCAACTACAGTGTCACGTTATTGATCAGGATGTCCCTATTATGTCAGTGCAATGGGCAATCTAATAACTCAGAGTTATTGAGAAATACATTGAACTCCAATAGAGTGACAAAGGCAATTACACGACAAGGCAATATTAAACCATTCATGACCTTAACCATTTTTTTCACGTCAAGAAATATATCAGACAGTACAAACCATAGCTTTGTGGTGCCAGACCTGTCAACCTCTTTGTAATTTTGTAGCATGTCTCTAAATTGCTGCAGGCAGCTTTCCCTGCATCAATGTAATATGGCTCAGATCCACTGACAATCAATGGCAGACTCACACTACTGCGACTGTTTGGCAAACGCAATGGAAAGTTAGAGGAGGCAACGAACACTTGCACATGAACACGTGCTGTATTGGTGAATATTTATAACACCTATATCAACGCTTGAAGGCGGTTATTATGAGGATTCAAAAGGACAGCATGTGACAATCATAGGCACAATAATGAATGCATCGCTCCTCATGCTTAAACACAGTCAGTGTCCTATGAAATTATTTACTGAATGCATGTTTTACATGATTGTTATAACGTTCAGTCATATAACTGTATATATAATTATACATTTGTAAGAAGGAAATGGGGATTCTACATTTACTATTAAAAAACTCTGTTTCGAGTAAATAAACATTGCCTTGTCACAACGCAAAGAACTTTCATAATGGAACAACTAAAACTTCTGTAGTGAATTTGTTTAAATAGTAAATTGACTGAAGTAGTATGGTAGTAGGGTTTAAGGTTAGAAGTGCTAATAATTTATTCTGTTTTTAAAAAACAGCTGTGTGTCACAGAAACATAATACTGATTTTCATGAACACTGAACAAAACACAAAGCAAAAGAAAAAAGCAAATGGGCAATTGAGTAGTAATTGAACTGACTAAATAAAAACACAGAGAGCTAACTCATGCATGTTGAGTATTATGCAACAAAATATTTCTAATCAAATGACATATGATAGTGTAGGATTATTAGATGAAGATTTCTCAATAATTAGTAAAATGTCATTCTCATATGTAAGAAAGAACATATATAGCAATTGTAGGTTCACATTGACAAACAAAAAGAAAGCATTGTTATTGACGTAAATATATTAAACAGTAAAGGTTATAGAATTGCAGCCCTTCAAAGCCACTGAAGTATCAGAGATAGTTGGTCCACAGACCAGACCTTGGGCTGTTTTATCACTGAGCTCAATGACCTCCAACATTACCGTGGAGGTCCTGAGCGGGATGCACCACCAGGGGGAGTAGCTTACAAATATTTGTAAAGCAGTATCATAGCTGAGCACCACAAAGACTCCATTCATCAGGTTTTATCTCAGGGGCAGGTCTGACTGCTCTCTCCCACAGTAAAAAGGAACATGATGTTCAGCTCAACATGGGAGGAGTGTCTAAATTCCAACTTCACCTCCTAAAAGTTTATTTATTGGTTTAGTTTATTCCAATTATTTATTTATTTTTCTGTACAATTCATCGGGGATATACAAAGCATGCACAAAAAACATTTTCAATGAACGTTTTTTTTCAAAATTTGCTTTCTGAATTTTACCGACGCATCTTTTGAAAATGTTGGAAATCTGAACACAAATATAATTTCTAAAAAATACATTTTGCAGGAGTTTGAATCGCAGGTTGGGTCGCCCTTTCAAAAACAAACAAACTTAGAAATGTCATTATGACGTTTAATCCCACAGGTGATTCATGATAATCAAGGTGGTCTGAGCTTAATACAAACCTTGACTTTAACCTGCTACTGTTCAAATAAGGTACAAACTGCCTTATCTTTGAAAGCAATTTTTTTTTTAATTTTGAAGACAGATAAGAGTGGATACTTGCTATTTTTTTAAAAGTAATTATTCATAATGACAAAACTTAAGTGCAAGTATTGCTTTGTAAAGGAGGGCAGCAATTTGCAGGGGTTAAAGCAAGTAAAAGATATGTGAATCTGAAAAGTTGTAGTACAATGAGCCTGTACAATGTGATTATGCATGAAATCAGGCTTAGAGCCTGAGAACATATTCCGATGGTCTCTATGTCAATGGTCTGTTGCAGTATGCTGCACAGGGATCAGTGAATGGAATAACAGTTTTGCACAACAGTTCTTCTCTCTGTTGCCTATGCACAGCAATACAGAATGGGCACGTTTCATGGACTTTAAAAAAACAATACTGTAATCTGTAGTACTGACATTTAATAGACAGTCAAAAACATCAGGAAAATGTACATACAGTATGTATAGCAAATCTAAAAGCAATGCACTCAGTTTCAGAAGTAATGCAGACACCCATAAATAGTTATGTGTTAATTATGTGTTGGGTGTTTCTGATTCCAGTTGTGAGGGCCACACATTCTCTAAAGGAGAAACACACAAGAACACTCGAAGCAAAACAGCAAGTGGAATCAGAAATGGCCCCTCTTGGATTAATAGTTTTTTAAGTTGAATTGAATCAGTTTGTAACTGTGTAGACATGACTGAATGTTATGCTGCTGATCATATACATTCAGATTTTTTTTGCCAGAAATATATGTTCTTTAAACATCAATGTTTATTTAGTTTGTACTCAACTAAAAAAAAAATCAACTTAGAAAAATCACTGACATTAGTTAACTGGAATTGTAAATATAAATATTACCCCTTTTCAAAGCAACAATAACCGGATCCTTTGCCTATCTGCACCGGGCCTTGGTCACCTGTGCGTTGCTTTGCTTGGAACACAGGAAACCTCTGAATGTTGTGAGATATTTCATAGTCAGTGTATTTCTGGTCTGTCATGTGCATGAATGGCACCAGAGATTGCCTCCATTCTAAGAAAAAGAAAAAAAAAAAAAAGGTGCAGTGTCTCTTTCTCTTTTCCATTCAAGTTGGGTACACAGCTCCCTCTGCTGGGCTAACCATGTATTTGAAAGTCCCATTTCAGCTCGTTCTACACAGGCTTATATTGTGTAACACAGAAGGAAAAGTAGGAATCAATGCTTGTGATCAGTTTTTCCCCACACGGATGTTGGGGTTCAGAAGAGGATCTAAATTTGGGTCTGAGCCAGCGGAGGCACGTCCAAGTTTAGCCATGATGATGATCAATGTAAAGAATCCCAGAACACCAACAATAAGGAGCATGAAGACCCGCTGTTTCCAGGACAGAGACGTCCGCTTTCCACCTGTTCGATTTCTGAAACAAACAAACAAAAATGTAAAATTTTAGGGATCACAACAACATTTGTATAGTAAGTTATTCATAGTGTAAAAACAGACAGTTCCACAGATCATGATACTCACTTGAGAATTTGAGCAAACCAACTTAATGCTGGCCGTCGTCTGTACTTATCATCATCGAAGTCGATCTGTGTAACAGAGCTGTGGCTAATGTCCCGTGTGTCATAGATCTTTCTTGGTGACGATGCTGGAAATAAAAAAATAAAAAATCTATCTTTCAACATAGAGAGCAACATACTGTGATTAATGTTCGGTATGTGCAAAGTTTTAGGGCGCTTAAATTAAGATAAGCAGTACTTTCAGGAGGGAGTAGATTCAGAGGGCTTCCCATTGCTTTACCTGCGTGTAGTGTAATTGTGTCACAGGTTGTGGCTTTAGTGAAGTTGACCACAGCGTGCTCCTGCATATTTGGATCCCCATTTTTACGAGGACCTCCAACCTCTTCCTGTGCTGGAGGTGAGACAGAATTTGGTGGTGGGTTGAGGCTGGTGTTGTAAGATTGGCTGGGAAAAATGTTACTCTGTTCTTGTGCTGTGGAAAGACAAAAAAAAAAAAAAAAAAGAGTGTGAATAACACTTAAACAATACTGTCACTAATAAATGTGGAAATTTGCATCAAAAATAAAATGAGATTATGTCTCACCATCAAATGTTGACCAGTCAGTATAATCGGTGACATCGTTGGCTGTGGTCTCCTCAAGGACCCCAATGGGCTCTTCAATCTGTCAGTCATAGATGACATTTTAGAAATATTTTAGAGCATCGGTACAAATGCAATCAATTCGAAATTGTATATTTTTAGAAAACAAACGTTCATCAGTTTTAGCATTAAATATGTTATCTTTTTTCTTTTGAATACATGGCAAAAAGGATTAGAAAAGTATTGCATTTTTTTAATTAGTAGCTCAACATCCTTCAGGAAAAACAGCAAAATACTAATAATTTTTTCACTGCTAAATTTACATTTATAAATGAAAAAATGAGTGGTTTTCCCTTGATTTGTTTCCAGGAAGAATGTCCAATGTGATATCACCAACAGTAAGTGCTTACCAGCGGCAGCCCTAAACCAGCTCTCGCCCAGTTAACAGATGACAGCTGTTCTTTTAGCACATCAGCAATTGGGCTGGCAAGGTTTGAAGGGGGAAACAGTGGACCCTGACAGCTGGGACACTGGTATCCCGCTGGAGCCGTATGGAGAGGCAGCCGAGACGCCAAGTTATTAAGACAGGACCAATGAAACACATCTGTGGAACGAAAAACAGTTTTTCATGTCGCAGCAACAAGAGCAGGATGTCAATAATCGAAATACAAAACTCCATTCAACACTATTGTCTAGATACAAGTAGAAAGGGGTGTAAAAATATGATTTTTAAAAAATTCTGTTTAGCATTTCTTTTAAGCATCAGTGCTTTGCACAGCTGATGTTTCCCCAATGAGTTAATAATGAGCAGAAATGAGACATTCTTACCATAGCAGACCAGTCTGACAGTGTCTTGAGCGTTCAGTGGAGTATTACACAGAGTACAGTTGGGGTTGTAATCGCTGTCCTGGAGCCATTGCAAATATGACTGCACGATACACTGAAGGGCAGCAAGTGAAAATACAACATTTTAATACAATGTTACAAGTTTTAAACAAACATCCATTGTGTGGTTCTTGTTCACTCACTTACCTTGTTGTGGTTGGAGACCAGGCAATGCTCGCACACATTTACACGATGTTCGAAACAGAATAAATTGGTCACCTTTCTCTTCGGACACTTGCAGAGACCCATAGCCGCCTGCTCTGTGTTGAAGACAAACAAAGTGCAGGTTTGTTATGATTGTATACACTTAAAATTCCTTAAAGTGAGGATCCTCACTCCTCTTTACATTCTGTCTCCTCTGACTGTCTTCTTGTTTAGTATGAGCTGAAGATAGAAGCAAGAAGAAAGGGTCTTCATTTACAGGCAAGAGCATGTGACATTAAAAGGTTTGCACTGAATCTGTGTATCCTAAAGGCTAATGTTACAAAGCAGAGCAACACAATAAAGGCAAAGATTGACATGACTATCTACTCCCTTTTTCCAGCCTGGAAAAAAGACAGACACAATAAACAGGGCGGTGATAAACGTTATATCAAGATAGTAGACTTTGGCCATATCACATAGTCTTATGATGAGGTAAATAGTCAAATAGACAATAAAAATCATAATGTAGACATGCATCTTGTATCACCTAGAGATACGTTATGTCAATATTGGGTGGGGCAATATGACAATATATACCAAGAGATGATAAAAATGCGTCAATTGTCAGATAATACAATAATGAAAAAGGTTTATATGATATATCTGATTGTATTTGGTATTGTTGCAAATCAGTGCGATTCTTCTACTGCTTCTTGACCAACTTTCCCAAATAACTGACTTATTCTTAATCAATATCCCGATACAAAATTACATATACTGGGTTCAATAGGATTTATAATAGGAATATGACAGCCAGATTGCCCTGATGATCTATATTAGTATTCCCGAGGATTTCGGTAATCATGATATAGACCATTTTGTATTTCCCTGAACTTAAAAAACTCCATTGTGCTGGCATGCTAAACTGGAGATAATTTCTCTTCTTCTCTGAACAAGAGTGTTGGTGAGTGGGATACAAGATGGTGTGTACAAGAAAGGAGGTGTTAAAGTTGTTCAATAGGCCTATTTAAGATAATAAATTAACTTTATTATGTGTAGCACCTTTCATAAATAAGAAAGCAGCTCAAAGTGCTTCACAGTGTGGTATTAAAAAATAACACTTTTCTTAAAATGCTTTACAGTGTCATTAGAACAAAACACAATTAAAAGAGTAAAAGATACAGATTCATCGGCAGAAAAACAGCAAAATGGGAGTATTTTAAAAATGTCCCTTGACTTGAATGTAACAACTTACAATGCTGAAATAGGCTACATATAATTTAATTGTGCTTCAATTATTTGATTTGACAGTCAGTTGTTGACAGCATACAGACACTGACACAACAAGGCTGCTTAAATATAAATGGCACTTAATCATAATGCAAGTTTGACACTTTGCAGTTTGAGATGAATGAATGATTCTTTTTTTTAACCTGAACCTCTTTGAATATTAACCGACTACCTCTGTTGTGTAATGTTGTATTAGAAAAGCAATCTTGACAGTCAAATCTTTGTTATCGACAAATGGGTTTATATATCGTCACCCTGTTGAAATAATCACCTAACTAATTTTTTCAAGTTTTGCAGGAAACACAAAAATCTTCATCAAAAGTATGACATATGACATTTATTGATCATTTCACTCAAAAAGGATGTAACAAATGATGGCTATTGGCATAGTAATAACACTGTGTGTAAATGATGTAACTTAAGAGAAATAAATGACTTAGGCAATTTTTGAACATGCCTTTGTGACTTAAGCAAGATATGGTAACACTTTATTTTGAAGGTGTCTACATAAGATTCACACAAGCCTGTCAGAAACATGACATGACAAGTATCATGAGCATTAATGTTACTTCAAAGTGTCATTAATGTTCATGACACATGCCATGTCATGTTTATGAGACGCTCATGTCACTCTTATGTAGACACCTTAGAGTAAAGTGTTCCTAATATTAGTGTCAACAATAAAACACTGATAAACTAAACTGATAACTAAACAATCTACCTCTAGCTCTTCTTTGCTGGGTTCTTATCTGATGCCTATGAATGTGGCAAATTGTCAAAGAAGTGATGATCTTAAAGGGGTAAAATCACATGATCTGATCAACTGAGGATGTAGGAGATTTTACCATAGGTGGCCGGCGTCATGAGGAGATGATTTAGGCAAAAAAACAATTTTGACAAAAAATGGGCGATTATTTTAACAGCGTGACGAATTGTAACCTAGCACTAGATGCTGGTCAAACTGTCACTTAGTGTGATTTCTACTTTTTTTAAAACTGTAACAGGCTACAAATCGGATGTTGTTTATCGCTAATTTCACACAAGTTATCGTAGACATTTCGCTGTGACATTGGTTCGTTTTTCTGCTCTAACTTTATGGTCCGACACCGACTAACACGTCTTATCAGCGATAAAAACCTCAGTCATTTATCTGAGCTAACATTAGCTGCTACCTCAGCTGGAAGTTACCAGGTGAGCTAACGTTAGCGGGCTAATCTAGCTAGCTAGTAGAGTTGGAGGAAGTTGCAACGCAAATGATAAATAGTCACAAAGTTACCTGTCTGGCGGACTTTAATCACGTCCCGTTTGCTTCAGGTGATATTGTACGACCGTCATTTAAGCTTCCCTGTCAAATTCACATGTAAGGCGTCTCTAGAGGCTGTCATCAGTGAAGTTACCAGCAGCTAGCTGGTTACTTCCTCTCTCTGTTTATCTGCCACGTCTCTTCCGCTCCTCTGTCGTCTTCGTGGTTTGTTGCTTGTCATAATCTAAAAGCTGCACTCTGCCATCTAGTGAGCTGGAGGTCGTTTAAGGCCACCTATGGTAAAATCGCCTCCATCCCATAGACTGCTACATCCTCAGTTGATCAGATCATGTGATTTTACCCCTTAAGATAATGGCCTATGTCAAGTGTGTAACTTAAGCGGATGTATTATGCCTAAGTCAAAATAAAATGTGACTTAGGCAGTTTTTTGAACATGCCTTTGCGACTTCAGCAAGATATGGTAACACTTTATTTTTAAGGTGTCGACATAAGAGTGACATGAGCATGTCATAAACATGACATGGGATGTCCGCCATTGTTTTTCTTCAACTTTATTGAAAGTTGCAATACAAACAAGGAATTAGTTTTAGCAGTTCACATTGTGCAATAGTAACATAGTTCCACTATAATTACATATGATAGTACAAGGGTCAAAGGGAAAAAGAAGAAGAAAAGAAAACAGAAAAGCAAAAATAAAACTTTGGTGTGACAGACTTTGTAATCTTACATATAAAATGAAAGTTCTAGTTATTACTGTTGTGACAGGTTACTGGTTGAAAATATCTGCATGGATATTCATTACAGATATACATTTCTTACTAGTAATTAACTTAAGAGACTTGAAATAATAATCCACTTCAATCAAAAACAGCTTAAATGATGGTGATGAATCTTGTAATTTACATTCATGGATGCAAAATTTGATTTGATTTGATTTATTTTGGCACAGTTTTAAAAGAAAGAAAAGAAAGTAATAACAACAATAATACAAACAAGCAGTACTGAACGGGCCCTCACAGTACACGCGTGTCGGGGCATGCTGCCGTCGGGTGTGTGCGTTACAGGGGCCAGTCTATACCACCCCTATGAATTTCATTGCCTTAAGTGTTATAGTGTGGCCACGGTACCAAATATGAAATTAGACTGCCACCACAGTGCCACCTGGTGTTAATCTGACCAACCGATTTGGAGATATAAAATACTTCAATTTAAAGAGCGCCACCTAGTGGTCATCGGCCAAAATTTTGCGGAGAGCCTCAGGGGCTCATGGGGAAGTAGTAACCTGAGTTTCATGTCATTCAGACACACCAATGTGGAGATATGCAACACTTCTTGTTTTGTGTTTAAAATAGTGCCACCTGCAGGAAGTTAAAATTTAATAACTTGAGTATTCTTTGGGTTATCAAAATTATTTTAATAACTTTTTGTTATGAGGGTCCATAGATGCTGTGTGCAAAGTTTGGTGCAAAACGATGAAATTGCCTAGGAGGAGTTCAAAAAAGTATGCTGACGACATTTTGCAAATTTGCGGAAAAAAAACTTGTGGCCTATATCACGAGATTCAGCACAACTCAATGAAGAGTTTTTGTTTTGTTTAATGAAGGAATTTTCCCTAATAAAATATAGAGGTTGACCATTATACATAGTAACATACACAGTTTATTTTATTAGTATTCAAAATAAGTAATAATGTTTTTTTCCCCCTCTCAATGTTGATTTTATGTTTTGTTTTACACAGTATATATTTCTCAAGTTCTTTACAAAAAATGCACTACTGTTTGGGCAACCATAAAATAAATGAGTTAAAATTTCAGGTTTGGTTTTACAAAAGGTATATTTGTTATCGATGTCAAGGAATTTTGATATATTTGCCTTAGATTGGTATATGTTATGTAGTATTATTAAATGTAATTCTTGCCAGGCTTTATGCCAATCAGTATCCATAAAAACAGCATTCCAAAAGAATTTCCCTCTAGGTGTTATTTTCTTAGCATTGTAGAAACATTCTCTGATATGTTTATTAATACATACTCAGGATGTCAACACCATTTATTTAAAGAATGTTAATAATTGTTTTTCTTCTCTTGTTAAATGTGTGAACTGTCACTCCATGCTGCAGTGGAGGTGGCTCTGTTGTATTTTACACTCACAGGTGTTTAATAGCATCCGCACTCTCTGTGCAAGACATACTCTGACACTCTGAATTATGAATGTTGATAATATAAAACCTCATATATTTTGTGCTCAAGCTTCCAACAACCTTGTTATCTATTTGACATTGTATATACACAGGGAGATTTATCACTAGCAGGTAGGAATTCTTCATTATCCACACCATATGTCTCGCTAGCAACAGATTCTCTTGACACAAGTCTAGTTAAATGTCTATTACTGTGACATCTCGCGCTTCCATCATTTATATTTACACTTTAAGAACATTTCACAAGAATAGTCTCATAGGGATCTAGTCATAGAGATATTTAAATATTTAATTTTTCTTATTAATGTGTCATGTATGAATACGTAATATGCCCAGCCCAAACAAGCTTACAAAAAAACATTTCTGAGGGGGAAAAAAAGGACCAGCAACCAGTATAGCAACAAATTACACACAATAATAAAAACAAATACACAAAGTTAACTTAAAATCAAACAACCGTCCCACTCTGTCAATGTCAGTGCACTAAAACAATACTGGATTTTGTGTGTGTGTGTGTGTGTGTGTGTGTGTGTGTGTGTGTGTGTGCGCGCGTGTAATATATATTCTTAACTCATCATAATTAGGATAATACAGAAGAAAATGGCATTCATATACATTTCATAATTATGTTTTTTTACTGTATTCCAGCATATAATAAAACCAGCTGGACAGTTCACTTAAAAAAATACTGTATAATGTAGGGCTGCAGAATGAGTTTTTTTTTTTTCTAAATCCCAACGTGGACTAGTGCAATATCCAGATTGCAGGAAGGTGCAAAATTTGTTAATTTGAAAATAATTTAACATATTGCATGAAAAATGTTGGCTCTGAAAGACGTCTCAGCCCACAAATCACATTCTACAGACTTAAGAAAAAAGTCTTTGTTGGATAGAGATTCTCACAAAAAAGTCACACTGAGATCATTTAAAATTATTTTTTTTAATAACAATGAGAATAATGATGCAAAAAACACTTTCCTCCAATATCATCAACCATACTGCAATTGCAATATCTGTCAAATGAAGTCCTATAATGCAACTTTGTATAATTGGCATTCCTGCCCCTTTTTGCTGTGCAGTAAAGCTGTCTGTAATCATGTTAACTTAATCCCTCTCCAAGCAATAAGAAGTACAAAACAGATGCATATACACAGAGTATAGATCAAATTACCTACAGTGTGTGCAGGAATTCTTAAGTGTGGAGCAGAGGCATCAAACTGATGAATCTGTTATACTTTTCCCATTTAGTGTAATCACATTTCTTTCTTTGCTCGACAGCAACAAAACGGGCGCCTTGTGTTGTTGTTCTCTTGCCTTTTTGTACTTGGCAGGTTTGTGTCAGATTGCAGTTAGTGTGTTTAGTCAGCAGATGGTGTACAAACTGACAGCCAGTGAAGTATTGGCTACTACCAAAAGTACACAGAATGCTGGGTTCAATCGTTCGCCAATCAGCTGTGTCTGTGTAGATAAAGATATTAACCTTTCATCAGCAGAACAAACCCAGAAATTTAGTCATCACAGATATAGATTATGGATCTTCTATGTGTATGTGTGGATCTTTCAAATAAATGATTAATGCTTGTCTGTGATTCACTGCAATCCTTAATTAAAAGTAGTAAAAGACGGAGAAGAACAGATGTTATGAATGAGCAGTGTAGTTTTTCTTGCACTTATAAGTAGCAGATCTCTTTGATTTGACGCTGCTGTTGTCTTAATGAGCACATTTTGAGTCGGTGGAGGATGTCGGCCAAGTGTCATAAATGTAAAATGTAAATGGACGTAAAGAGATAGTAAGGGACTGTAAATGTATGAAATGACTGCCATAAAAACCTAGGCCATCCTTGATAGACATCTAACAGTGTTAGAATAATTCAAAGTCGCTACTTTAAAAAGTTGGGACTTAACAGCTCGCACATGATAGCTCTCAATCCAGCCATGACAAGCACTTTTTAAATGCATGGTAATGACATGGATGTGTGCCAGCCATGACGGTTCATATGCATAATAATGACTTTTTGTCTTTACAGTAACATGTATGCTTATGTGTGTCAATAGCCATGCATGTATTTGAGAATGAAGGCACAATTTTTTTCCTTCACAGTTCACTGCACATGTGAATTGCCTGTAGAGGGAAGCGATGGGAGTAAAATGGAAAAATGAAAAAGCAAAGCAAAAAACAGCTACAGTCCAAGAAGAGCAAAGGAAGGAGGCAGTGATGTTCTGTACATCGTACAAGCTCTAAAGCACAGAATCACATTACGCTGCATGAAATGCAAAGTTGATTAATGAAGCATTTAGTGGAAAATCCTACTTCAAATTTTACACTGGAGTGGAAAAAATACATTTGCAAATTAATTAACTTGCTCTATATCCATCCTTGTTACAAGATGTTTCTGTGTATAGGCAGCTCTTAAAAAATAACACTCAAACATCTCTGGATTCATGTGTCTAACCCCTAGTGGCAAATTGTTTAACTTCTTTAAAGAAAAAAATGAATATTAGACTAAATGACTTTGTGCAAATGAACTTGCAGTGTCCTCTGTGATGACCAGACACACATATAAATCACTGACAGGGGGTAAGGACATGTGGAAAGGGCATTTGAAAAGCACTGAAGCTATCAGATGGAAGGGAAATCTAAAGACAAATGACAGAGGCACTGGAGGACATATCAGGCCTGGAGCTGAGGCAGCTGGGGCTGAGGTGACTGGAGAGGTTGTCGGTTGGGCGGGGCATTGATTGATTGAGTCTGGCAACTATTGATCAGCTATCAGCTCTATCTGTGAGGGAAAGCGTTAAGTTTCGGCCATGGCTTGTTACTGTTATGTTACTGTAAAGGGATTGGCCTTAAATCAGAGGGCTGCTGAAAATCCACACCGGAGTTAACATTAAAAATGTTAAAATGATTTTCAAAATACAGGCTGGTACCTACAACCTGCAGTTTCATTCATTCATGCAGCACTTTAGTGAGTCAGAGTGTGCATGGGTGGGTCAGGTCTGACACAGAAGATTTCATGTTTACAAATGTGACCAGAAACACAAATTCGGCTGTATTCACATTCCTGCCCATCTGCCCTCCACACAGAGGCACAGAGTGCTGTACAACAGCTAGATTTCTTATTTTACAGTCATGGAAAAAATGATTAGATCATTGTTTTCCCATGGTTTTCTTGATAATAACCAAAGTCATTATCAATAAAACCATGGGAAATGTCTAGATATCAGCTCTTAAATTAAACTCTTACAACCTATTTTTGTTGTTATTATTATATTTATCAAAACAAATGTACCTTTAGTTGTACCAGGCATTAAAATGAACAAGAAATTGAAGAAAAAAAGGGTGGTCTAATATTTTTTGCCATGACTGTCTATAAATTATCGGTCCTAGAACTTTTGATCAATTAGAGTCTTACGGCTCGTTCAATACTGAAGTTTCAGTTACATTTATTTAATTTTGCAATATGAAATTCCTGCTACAAACACTGTTCTTCCAGCTGTCTAACATGAACACTATGTTGCTATTAATGTTTATGCTAATTATCATTTTATTGTTTGAATAGCCTTAAATGTGCACAAATCCTGGCATCAGCTTGCCTCCACAATACATAATGTTGTATCTTCAGCTTATATCAAACAAGGACACGACATAAATGCCGCATATAGCAAATAAAAATGAAAAAATTATTCCAAAGATGTCCTCTGGCCATGAAACTGAAAGACTCAACCCCTTTCGTATCTGTAGATTGATCTCAAAATGAGATATGAGTCACTTGTGGTTGAATTTAAAACGTTCCTGAAGGGATTTGAATGTGCCATTGTTTTTGTGAGAAATTACCACTAAACTGTCACCCATTTGAAATTTCTATCCTTGGATCAGAGTTTATGTGTTCTGCCTGAGGAGATCTGGTGTATTGAATCAGAGCCTATTTTAAATCCCTCACCAACTTGCTGAAAGCTGCTTTTAACTCATTATTCAGAGGCTTTTGTATTTGTTCATTTCTATTTTTTTTACTTCTTTTTTTCTTTGCTGGTTTGTTTTTAAATATATTTTATTGTTTTTACACTCATATTTTTAATTGCACTCTTAAAAAAACACGGCCGTCCATAAAGTTGGAATAATTTTGTTTTCAGACACAATCCTCTGTTAATTGTGGTTTCATTTTCATTGTGATATGTTCAGAAGAGATTGATAAATAAAGTCCACTTTATCTTTCAATTATATATCAAATTGTCACAATCATCTCATGGAAAGAGGCAAAAAATATTTTATTCCAACTCTATGGGCGGCCATGTATTTGCTTTGCTACCTATTCTTTGTCTCTTGTCTCTCTTTTATTGCTTTACTTAGTGCTTTGTAAATCTCATTTTGACAAGTCCTACATCAATAAAGTTATTACAATTATTACAAAAACACAGGATGAAAATTTTGTTGAGTCGCCACATTTGATTTTGTATTGTATATCAAGAAACCTTGCTTGTTGTGGGACCTTTGACAGTATAATAATTAATAATGTTATAATATTAAATGGTTTATGTTATCACAATGTAATAGTATATTTTCTAAATGTGAAAAGTTTGTTAGTTGTAATAACATCAAAATGTTTTGCTATAGCATGAAAAACTAATTATTACAACAAGTCAAGTCAATCAAGTCACTTTTATTTATATAGCCCAAAATCACACAAATCACAGATTTGCCTCAAAGGGTACGACACCCTCTGTCCTTAGACCCTCACAGCGGCCAGGGAAAAACTCTTCAAAAACCCTTTTAACAGGGGAAAAAGAAGAAGAAACCTCAAGGAGAGGGACAGAGGAGGGATCCATCTCCCAGGACAGACATATGTGCAATAGATGTCGTTGTACAGGGCAGATCAACAATAATAAACCTTTCACATTCTAACTTGATATTGATCTGTTGTTCTTCTTCTTCTGGTGTTGCAACAAAACGCTGCAATGCATGTCAGTGTCTGAGCAATGAGAAAGTCATGTATTGTTTTGTCCACATAAAGAACTATTGTGGTGTAAAGTGCTTTAAACAATTGACAGCAATCAACAGTTATCTAAGAGAAACCTTGAAAAATAGTACAAAACATTTATATATTAGAAATGTGTTTTATTTTTATTTTATCTGAACCAATCTAGCACCCCTCTGGGGGTCGCAGCCTCCAGGATGAAAACTTCAGTGAGCTTTTAAATGTTTTTCCTTCTGGTTGCCATGTGTTTTTAAAAAAAAAAGACGATATGTTTTGTCCTTTGTGTGTGATAACCGAAAATAAAGCAAAATCAAATCCATGGTCATAACCACATCGTTTAATTTGTAATGTAATTACACTGTACTGTTACTTTATCAGGCTCAGAGGCAAATCCATCAGGCTTTGCTCAGAACGAAATTGGATTGAGTGATTGATTTATGTATGTCAAGTGAAGGGCAAAGAGACGGACAAAAAAGAAACCGCAGTGTGAGAGTGGGTCAGGGAGGGGAGGCGCAGATATATGGATGAAGCATGGCCCCCTGATGGGGGAAGGAGAGCATTGTATCAGACAGAGATAAATGGAGTGTGAGAGACAGAGAGAAAGAAATTCAGACATATGCCTGCTGACCTCAACCCTTTTTTCCCCGACTAATCAATACAGGGAAATGTATGTTTGTGTGTGTGTGTGTGTGTGTGTGTGTGCGTGTGCGTGTGTGTGTGTGTGTGTGTGCTTGTTTGGAGGAAGGGAGGTTCTGTCTGTGTCGCTCCCAATAAAGATCACAAGCACAGTGACATTACCTCGGCCCTGTCTGACTCCTCCCTGGCCTTCCAACCTTTGCACATGCCTCTATTTAATTTTGGACCCTGTAATCTTATAAAAGACTGAGAGGTCTGGAGCACTTAGACTATCCTCGTCACTGAGCTCGGCGAGGAAAGTGGGAGTTAAAACATAAAGCATCAGTGCTGCACAAATAGCATATTGCATCCTGTTTGGCATACAATGTGCATATTAAACATGTTTTCTGCATCTGCTTTCCTTGTGTTTTAGAAGGTTTAACAATTAAAAAGAGCTGGATTTTTACATTAAATAATTAATAACTGAATAAAAATGAATGATTGGTTATTGGGTGCTTTTTGTCTCACTGCCAGTCTCTCTCCCACTCATTCTCTTATAAACACACACAGACACATGGGCTGACAGAGAGAAGACACTTGCATTTTCTAAAGAAGAATTTCTTTGACAGATGCCTGGTGTATTCAACTGCTCTGAGCAGCACGATTTCCCAGCAGAGAATTTTGCAGTTTCTATTAATCAGCTAAAATGTGCTATATTCCACCTTGTATTCAACCCCTATGAGACTTATAATTGGTTCCTCCTGCCGCTTAAGACTGAAAAAATTTCTATCCAAATCTTCAGCCAATTAGGAAGAAGCCCCAGCAGCATGGCTTTATTCAAATCCAAAGTGCATAATGACAAGACCGACCCAACGTTCAATTAGCTTCTTGAAATGATCGACAGAAAGTGAAGATGCCGGTTCTACAGGCAAAAAAAATATGAAATCAAGTGTAATCAAGACACCACAATAGGAGCATTAGATGAAGCAGTGCCTGGTGTGTACAGCCGAGCTTCACCCGTGAAGACAGACAGCATGCAGGCAAGGATCAAGTGCTCTTGCTGAAAGGGAATGAAGGTGCACAGAAGGTACCCTCCCCATCTCAACACTCAGCTGTTATTGGTTCTCTGGATTGCCTGCAATCGCCGTTTAAGTCTCAAAGAGGCCTGCTTTATGAGACAGTAAATCAAATCGACACTCCCCAATGCGAGATCCTCAGTGAGCACGACGTAATGTTCCTACGGAGATGTCATGATGGACAAATAAATGTTTAAAACCTTGAATAAGGTGTCGCAGACAGACTGTGATTGATTGTTAACGGAATAGGGTGACATTTGATCTGGTGCATGGTATCAGTGCATCCATAACCACTGTGGGTCATAATAACAAGATTAAGCGCTAAATGCTAACAAAGCATAGGCAGGTATACTATTTACCATATCTCTGGTAGAATATGGGGATTCATTATATTGTATTGCATATTATAACTCAACCTTTACTCTACTTGCATTAAATACAATGCCAGGGGGAAGGTGCTCAGAAATTACTGACATCATTTCTCTGTGTATGGAATGGTTAATTCTCCTTGGACAAGTTAATTCATAAAATATTTCAGTTTCCACTGTCTCTGAGTCAAGCATCTGCAAATTTCCACAACAATATTCACCACATTAATGTAGTGTGTTAGCATGCTTACATTGGATAATTAGCATTAAATACAGAGTAGTACTGAGGTAACTGAGATGTCATTTGTTTTGTAGGCATTCTGTCAAACACAAACTTAATTTTTGATCTGATGAAGACACTTGTTGAAAAGTTAGGGGATCACCAAAGTCAGTAGAATTCATCCTCTGGGGACCATGAAGGTCTGGTGTTTCAGTTAATCAGTAAGTCATTGAGCACAGGGAGGTTGTTGTTCCAACGTGTCAGGGGGAGAGAAAAAGAGAGAGTGATGCACATTAAATTTTTTTAGCAGGATAGGAAGTGGTGCAAAAAAAAGAGAACCAGAAACAACACAAAAATTAAGAGACAGCTCCTTGAAAGCCATCCTACCTTTGGTGGTTTTTGTCCTGACGGCTTTGCTGACCACTATCGTGCAGTAATATGCCAAAAGAAGAAGACATTCCCGCACAGCGAAAAGTTGCATAGAACAACAGAATTAAAGTTGCATTGTGTTTATGAGCTTTTTGTAAAACATAATGTAGTCAGAGCCTCTTTGTAATCACTAACAACTTGATTAGCAACTGTATTTTTTTCACATTAACTGTTATTGATTACTTTTACATTCATGTAATTACATAATGCTGTTAAATGTAACTGGTAAATCCCTTACACTGCTTATGAGTGACGGTGGAGAAAAGTGATAGCCTACATCCAGTGATCCATGCGAGGTTCTGCCGGCCATAATTGGTGCACTCTCTGGTTTGATGTAATGTCCAGCAGCTGTCTGAAAGTTAGTGAGCCATCTGTGACTCTCCTCACCCCGTAGCTCTAGTAGGCCATATTTAACTGAGCCTAAATTGCACTTGACCATCCAATGTCAAAGCACAAGCACCAAAGACATCTGCCCATTGCCAAAACCTTTTTCATGTGTTTACATACTGTATGTCTCTGCTCCTTCGTGGAAGTTATAGAGAGGAAAGGAAGAGGAATACAGTTGTTTTTAGCACAGCTGATGACAATGATCTGAAAAGTGTAATAGATGTGTTCAGTCAGAGCGGAGGGAGATGAACCATTAAAGTGATGTGTCAGTACCACCTACCTTTGAGGTGTTTGATCAGAATGGCTTTGTCGACATTATCACAGCACCGCTCGAGTCTCAAGTGATTAAAAGTGAACACTCCACCGGATCTGTCGTAGAGAGAAAATAACTCTGATATATAAAGATGAGTAGTCACTGTGAATTTGTCAAAACAATTTCTCTGACTCATGGCCGGGTAGCAGTTTACCCACAGAGATTTCATGTGGATGAAAGCGCTGAAAGACAGACCTACCTGAGTAGATAAAGTGGGCCAGTGGCTAAAGAGTCCTTATAGTTAGCAAATTCAAATAAGTTGCAGAAAGCCTTTTCCTATTTTAGTTATTCAGCAGGGTCAGTGTCAGTAATGACAGATGTACCCAACAAACATGCCTGTGTGGGCCCACTGTGTGAAGGTGTGGGTTTACTGTGGGCAGGGGGAAATTCACACTAATCCCCTGTGGGCCCCCTGTGGGTTAGCTCATGTGGGGCCCACATCTATGTGGATTTTCACAAAATATCCATGTAGGGCCTGCTGCAGTTTTGCTTTTTGAAGCTCTCATGTGGGTTAACCTGTGCGGGGCCTGCAGATGTCTACATGTAGATGGCTATTATTACTCTATGTATCGACGTCTATTAGATGTCAACGTCTTTAATCAGATGTAGGGGCTAGACGTCTATACAGACTTATAAGACTTATAATAGCCATCTACACAATGCACATCTAGCATGAAGGTGTATGTGAAGAGGTACTTGTGATATCTGTGTGTCTAATGAGGTTATGGGAGTGAGAATGATGTCAGTAGCTGGGCTGCAGTGTAAACATCGATCAGAGAAAAGGCAACTGGGAGACTATAGCAATGGAAATCAATGGTTCCTCTACGTGCATCAGTGGTGCTACCAGAATGTTCTGCTCAAGAATCCATCCATGCAAAGACAATAGCAACAGGAAACACTCCAAATGGTGCAATACATTCACTTCATCCTAAGAAAAAACAAGGAAATGATGATCATAAAGCAATACTTACAATGTTTCTATATTGAGAATGTACTACTGTATAACAATAGACTAAATAAAATATTCAGCAACAAAAAAGACTAGAATCTGAAGCCATGCTGGTGGCCAGCAGGGGCGCCTACACTGGCTGCAAAAAGAAGTCCAATTGTATAGAAGTCAATGAAAACACGAACGAATTTCTCACTTGATGTATTGCCTCAGTAAAATTTTCCTAATTAATTTAAAGTTTAATTTGTTTGTGTCAGATCTTCTTCAACACTGCATGCTGTTCATTTTGTAAATGATAGTCTCCTTCAGAGTAAACTAGACGATAAACCAGGGTATGAATCAGGGCGTGGCAAAACATATGATACATATGATTAAGAGGTCGCTGTGTGTTTTCAGTTTATCAAAATTCTTTGTCCCCAATATCACCCTCTCATCCAAATATGGTTATTCTGGTTCCAGAAATACACGATAGCAACGGCTGAAATACCAAACTCAAAGCTTCAAAACAGAAGTCTTGTTGTTCTTTTTGACGTCATGATGGCAACATCCACATCTTTTTCGATACAGTCTGTGTTTGAATATAATTTGTGTTGAATTTGAAGTAACAACAACACTTTTGTCCTGCAGCTCACATGTAATCACATAGCAAGGACACATCCTTTCTACAAAATATTTGTTTTCCCCCTCAGTGTAAATATTCAGACCCAATCATTTACAAAAACACACAAAGGAAATATGATTAGAAAAAAGGCAAAAATGATTCTCTCCTGATGAGAGTCAAGTAGACGAGCCTTTTTGATGTTTGAGTTTGATGAAAAAGAATTATTCTGGTTTGAAATCCCTTGTCGGACTGAAGACTAAATTACAATCACACATCGATGTTTGGCAGTGCAGAGATGTGATGAGCACAGTTTTCCTAGAAATCTTGACAAAATATTCAGAACAGATTCCAGGAGCATGGTGGGGCCTCTATTATTATTATTATTATTATTATTATTTAGCTCCGCACCAAGCTCTAGCGGTGAGAGAGAGAGACCACATCTTCTAACTGCTGGTCCAACCCCTGTGCATGCAACAGCAGGTGTTTGTACAGAAATACTAAGAACTTCAAGTAGCCAAGTTACACAAATTATGCCAGCATGCACATAAGCTTTTTCTTAACAGCATTAGTTTTATTAAGTGACTCCTGCAGAGTCTATTTACTATCAGAGCCCATCCAGAACAACTGCATCAGTAATATCCCCCTGATCTAATTGTAAAACAGCTAGGCTAAATTGGTTTACAAAATGTAATTTTATTCCAGTCTGGAGCACTACCTCAGTAATTTGAGCCACATCACAGTGATTACTACCACTTCAGAATAAATAGCACACTTCATACAGATGTCAGGTTACCTACAGCAGATTTGTGCTGCAACAAATTTGCCTTTGGTAGTCGTCTGCTTCAATGCACTCTTGGAGGAAATCTTTCACACCTACACACAAACATTTTGTCTCTAATTATCTTCTACATTAACTAATTAAAACAAGGAGATTAATAGTAGCAAATTAAACAATACAACAATACAGTGTGTTTGCAGGTTAAGGCTGAACATTTGTGTGTTTGTCTCACGCTGAGTCTGAGACCTTGAAACAGCAGGAACAACAGGAGTGGGCTGGTACAGTATTACTGAACAGTAAGTGAATAAATTAATGCATTACACAAATAATATTACTTTCCACAGCTGGAAAATTCCTGCTTTGATACTTTGTTGGAAGATAAGATGACAAATGTAAATTGTGTACGGATAGCTGGACTCTTTCCACTGCAACAAACCCAACGTCACACCTTCTGAACACCTAATGAGACAGAACAACAACATGAGGCTTGTCAAAATAAGGTACACCCATCCAAGATGAGACCTCTGTAACAGAAAAGTAATATAAATAATAGTGTAGCAAATCACTGTTGGCAGAGAGTAATAAGTAATCTCATAACATTTCTTTTGAAAAGAGTAACATGTAATGAGTAATAGATTAATGTTTTAAGTAACAAGCTCACTACTGTTGCTATGGGATCTTTGTGCAGAAATAAAATGTCAGAAGGATAACACTTTTGGCTGATAGATGATGGCCACTAAACTAAAAAAATAAACACTGTAAGACCTTTAAAACTTTAAGTTAAATGTTTTTAGGACCGTACATGTAGACAGCTGTGGGTTTTTTTTTACTGTCTACAGGTCACATTTAACAGTTAGGGCTTAGCTGAAGCCACCACAGGTTTAAGAGCATACATTGAAATGCCAGTACAGCATAGAGGTCCACCTCATGCCACAGTCTCCCCAGTGAGCTAACAAGCTCAGCCAGTGTGCAGTGGTCTATTTGTCTGCATATCTGAAAATGTCTCTCAAGTCCCTTTCTGTGTGCAACACAATCCCGGTCCATCATAATCGGGTTCCGTCTGATGCAGGGAACTGAATGTTCTTTTGTATTTCTGTCATGTATCTGTTTGTGTAATTGCTTACCAGGATATGACAATGTGGCACAGATGGTCTTTTTGAGACCTTGAACTGTTTACTCCCTCTATACTGCAGAGGTCTGAGTTCTTAGCTTCAATTTTGTGAAGATGAAGCAACAACAGATTGAAAAGGTCTTTACCTGATATTTAGTCATGCGTTGCAGCTTCTTCTTTTAAGTCCAAGAATGCTATATTGTGTCTTTTCAAAAAAGAAAACTTAATGCAGAGTTTGAAAAGACTGTCCTGCAGAGAGCCACCAATTCAGTTTGTCTCTCTGCTTTCATCAGTTTTATTGTGAGTGTAGCCAATAGTTTTTCTCCAGATCATCAGGGCTCTGTTAAGGCGTTTCTTCCAAAATCCATACAGTATTATATTTCTCTTATCCAAGATGGTCAGACTGCCAACTTATCAACCCCGAAATGTTGAAATCTTGGAGAAACTATGAAACCATCTGTGTTCAAAACCAAGCAAGCCCATCTGCTGTGAGACTCCTCAACAACTCCCATCGGCAACATCTCACAATATCTTGCTCTGCAATAACCCCCCTTTTGGCCTCATTTCCAATATTGTATTTTTCTTATTTCTTTCCCTTCGCCTTTTTTCCTTGCTGCACAATGAGATTTATAGGGGACGGCCTTAAATTGCCACGGAGTGAGGCAAGAAATAGGTTACAGCCCAACCTCCAGGTCACAGTTATTTGAGTTGTGATCCTGCTGACCATGACAATAGGATAGCCGTTCATCTCTGTAAGCACAAAAGGTGCTCGAGAGGGGACGTGTGCTGTCCAAGACTTAGTAGAGACATATGCACTTGCTGGCAGTGAAGTCTTCCAAGATGTCCATGAAGCCAGAGAGGGTTTTCTTTAGACCAAGGCTGCAATAGGCAAAGAAGTACATACTCCACTTCTCCACACTGATTGTTTGTTGTAATGCCACTTATATCCGATGCAAGTTTCAGGCTATTCTCATTCCCTGTTCATAGTTATTTCTACAATGGATAATTCAGGTAACTGTGAACCAAGATGTACAGCTTTTTACGACCAACATTGAAATTTGTTGTTAGTTGGTGACCTCTAGTGCCCATAGAAATTGTGATTGGAGGAAAGGAGGAAAGGAAGTGATGTACAATAAAGAACAAGAAAGTCCGTTGAGAGTTGGCGGTAGTAGTTTAGTAGTAGTGGATGGATCAAGGCAGGACTTTGACCCAAGAGAACAGTGTTCGTGTCCCCTGAGTAACCATAAGTCAGTTTTATTTTAAGTTAACCTGCATATTAACTTATCAACTACCTAACTCCACCAAGTAATTACATTTATGTAAGGAAGTCATTGTTTTAACCTAAACACTGACATTATTTTCTGACCATGACCAAGTAGTTTTGTTTCCTAAACCTAACAAAGCGGACTCCTTACCACAGCACTGACCATGTGTTCAAGGTTCATGTATCCTCAATTGCCAGATCTTGTCGATTCGCCCTGTGCAACATCAGGAAAATCAGACCCTACCTGACACCTGATCGACTCCTGGTTCAGGCCCTTGTGTTATCACGTTTAGACTAAAAAAACACAGCTCAAAACTAATTTGTTTGGATTATCCTTTTCTGTTTGACCATGCCATCCTCACCTCTGCTGTTTGTTGATTTTATGAAGTTGATTATGTTTCTGTATTTATGTAGCTGATTTTGTTCTGTCTTTTAGCTAATGTTTTTTGCTGTTTGTAAGGTGACCTTGAGTGACATGAAAGGCGCCCATAAATAAAAATGCATTATTATTATTATTATATTGGAGGAGATACATGCAGATTGTAAATGTGTTCTTTTTGTTTTCAATTTTTACCTCAATCATATCTTCCCAAAAGCCAACAGACGTGCTGGAGTAGTAAAGCAAAGATGTGACAAAGTGCTTTCAGATGTTTTGCTCCCTCTTGGCTGTTCATTTAGTCTGAGAGGTACTGTATGTATAAACTTTACATATTTCTATTACCCTTGAAACTAATTAACTTGTGTTGGATGGATTCAGAGCTCCAGCATGTTGAGGAGGGGATAATCCAATCATCTTCTGTTGCTCTGCACGGGGAATTCAGCTGCTGTTACAAACTGTTCACAATGCTTTACAACAGCAGTTACATTGTTGATCTGTTGTGATACTCATTAAATCTCTTACAGACCTACCACACTCCCATGGGCAAAGATATTGAAAAAAAATGGCAGCATTTTGCAGTTCTATGGCAATCTGATGTGTGATGCCAAGAAATACAAGTTGTATTGAAGAAAGGAAATAGAACAAAACAAAACAATGTCAGTTTCATTATCTTGTACCTCAAGTTCACAGTTGGTGGTTCTTTTTGGTCCAACACTCGGTAATTCCACTATTTAGTCCCTGGAAGGAATGAGCCAAACACAACATGACTGTGGGTACACAGCCTGTCAACGGATTCTAAATTTCAACTCAATCAATCTTCACTGTTTGCAAGTAAAGGAGTCGATATGAGGTGTTGTTTCTGTGTCTGCAGCTTGCAGTGATGTAACTGACAACTGGTGTACGTTTTGTAATGCAGAATAACAAAGAAGGTATTGTGACAGTACTCCTTTCACTACACATTAGTGGTAGATTTCTCATTCCAATTTAAAAGTGATTGAATTTGGAAGAGACAAACGTGAGTAAAATGTGAGTAACTTAAAACCCCATGAAAGTCCATTTTTTACTGACCAGTTAGTATGTTCTTGAAATTTCATAATGAAGGCATAAAAGTGATCCCATATATTTGTATGAATTTGTGTTGCAAATTAAACATCTATGTCCTTGGCAAGATGCTGTGTCATAGGTGGATAAAATTCAGAGGTAACAGAAGGGTCTCCAGCTGATGCACTGGCATTCAACTGAACAAACAGTTCGACCGGGCAGAGGCTACTCACTCGATCCCTTCTGTATTTTGATGAAGATGTTAATTTGGAGTTTGGCTCATTTAACCTTGTGAAGTCCCAGGTTGCCTGTAAACCTAAAACACTGAGGGGAGCAGCCTGTTGACTCTTTTAAACTCCATCTTATAATCTCAGCTGGTTCCAAGTGTCTGGCCTCAGGCTGTAGTTGGCACAGTTTTATTCCAGAGCTGCCCTCATCAAATGAAAACAATATGGAAGTCTCATTCTGCAAGAAAGCCGGCTTCTTTGGGTAGATTTGGATGCCCTACCGACACCTCAGTGAGTTATAAATGTATTTTCATGTTTCCTCAGGTGAAATGACAGGTTGCAGAAATAACAAGATTATAAAACTTTTTATTGATCCCCTCTGAAGATGAATTTATAAAGCAAATTCAACACATATCTCAGGTTTCACATATTATTTTTTTTTACGCAAAGTTATGGCACCATTACTTTCTATAATTTCACCAGAAAAAATATTCATGTGGCTGTGGCCATGGTTTTATTTATACAAATGATGAGGAAGTACGTGTCTCGAATAGACCCACTGTAAAATAGCAATTACACTATATCAACATTCCCCAAAACAGAAATTAGCCGGGGCCAGTAAGATGTTTAAGCCAGTGATTTCGGGTGCGAGATAAAATATACATTCCACTGACGTATTGCCTGACACCAGTGTAAAACTCCGGCAGACAGAACAGTCAAGGAAGCACAATTGGTTTCCCCTTTGGAAGCAACACAGTGGTAAACAACTGATGGACAATATTAAACCCAAGGGGAGAAGCTGAGTATGACAAACAGATTTATGCATGGGTGAACTCCACTGCGCCAGAGCCATCAATTCTCCACCTTTCTCGGTGCCTGGAGATGTTTCTTTAGCCTCCGTCTCCTCGTGACTGTCGTTACATTTATCCCTGTTCTCTGCTAAGTGCTAATACATTTACATTTTTAGTGCTGCTCAGTAATAAAAGAGGTGGAATGAGTGGAGGCCTTTTACCATTGCTAAAACAAACATCTATGAACTCATCTCACTGAGCAGTCACCCCCTCCAAACTCCCCCGACAGTCCATCCACCCACCCACATCTTGGCCACTGCTCCACAGTGCAGGTCAACAGTGTTGCGGTTTGAGTCTCCTCACTTTCACTCACAGTTCTTGCACTCATTTTGAGGTTCACTCGCAAGAGTCTGCCTCATCCAGGAGGCTCCACATTAGTAATTTGTCCAGTCTGGATTCTCTGTGAATGCCGTCTTCACTTTAAGAACGTGGAGGAAACATTTTGTAACCAAAAGTTACCAAATGAAGTCACAGGTTAAGCACACAGGCACAAAATGGGAAAAAGGGGGGTTGAGGTTGGTCTCTACCATCTCAGTGGACTGACATGCTAGTCTTTGGGTGGGGTCTAATTGTCAAATTACATATTACAAACAGTCTCACTGAAGGATTCACTCTGCTGCATTTAAGAAAACATGAACCCGGAGACAGCCTTCAGGGTATTTTCTTCACTTCTTCACTGTATTTTGTTGTTTAGATGAAACAAATCCACTGTCTTTATCAAAGTTAGGTTTCATCAGTAATGATAAACGTGAGGGTGGAAACCTAAAAAAGCAATTTTAGCAGAGACAAAAACCATCACATAAGGAAGAAAATAAATAAATAAAGAGAGCTGTGCAGGACTTGATTACTAAACAAATCTTGGACAAAAATAGCAAAGCATTTTTCAAACACAGCCCAGTCGGTATCGAAGTAAATTATCTACACGCTTGTGCTGCATCTCGTCTGATGCAACACTACAATACTGATCTTAGGTGAATGATCTCGAGAGGTATAACCAAGGCCGACCAGGCATGATAAGACCTTCACCATGCCAACTACTGAATAAGGTAATAACAAGCCTACTTTAAGACAAGTGGTTATTGGGTCGTTTGAATAGAACAATTCACAGCTTTACAAAGCCCTTTCCTTGGATAGCTGGTAGGGCACATCAATATAGTTGAGGCATTTGGAACAATGACTTGATAAGACTACATACTGTGTATGACCGGTGAGCAGGAAACAAGTACCAAAAATGTCATTTCATTATTTCTTAATCCATTCTGAATTGACTGCTGTGGCTCCTGTGTGTGAAAGAGGAACTCTACCTGCACCTATGCTAAGTTTGACCTTTCCACAGTGTATACATTCTTTGCTTACATGTCAGACAGAAAGAGCAGAAAAGAAAACATACACAGGCAGCCATTACTAAGATGGTGAAGAAACAGTCAGCTGTGCATTTACACCTGGGGCACTGGCTGCTGCTTCCTGCAGTGAACTGTTCCCACACAGTTTCAGTTCCAGTTAATCACATACAGTACTTTCAGTGCAGTGAACAGCAGGTATTTTGGAATGGGAGACCAGAAGAAGAAGGCACAGAGGGGTGCTTCAGAAGTGTCCATGCGAAGGGAAATTGTGCATCTATACAGTTTACCAATAACACTGTGAACAGGATCTGGTACAGTACATCATGTGTAACAGTAGTCTATATCTGGGATTCCTCCTTCTCTATAGCCGCGGTTGGTTCCATGTCCTGCATCAGTAACATGGTTGTCACCTTTGTACAGGCCAGTGCCATTGGACGGGAATATGGTATGAATGATGTAATCCTCTCGTAGGGGTTTAGGCTGCATTGGCTGGCAAGCCGCCATAGGTGTCATCTGGAACCCCGGACTGCGGATCTCCAAAATGGTATTGTCCTTCTTGGTGCCTGACTCAATGTAGTCATCATAGGTCTTGCTTTTACGGGAACTGTTGCGAGTATAGTGGTCACGGGAGCACAAATGCCCAGTCCTGTGTCCGTACCAACAGAAGATTCCAAAAATAAGAGCCAAAGATACAATGGCGGTAGCCCCGCCAATAATCCCTGCCAGGGGCAGCACTGTCATCTGCTGTGAGTCTTCATCTTCCTCCTCCTCCACAGGGATGAGGTCAGACGTTTCAGCTTTGGCACACACCAGAGCTTCATCAGAGTCAGCATCTCCAGAAATCGGGCCTTTGCTCTCTGAACTGGCAGCGAGCGGCACCATGCAGATTATGTAGCTGGAGCGTGGTTGGAGGGAGGTAAGCAGGTACTCTCGACGGTCACCCCGGACCAGAGTCTCTGTGATTGAGCCCATGGCGTTCCCAGTACCCAGTCGGAGCCAGCTCAGCCTGAAGGAGGAGCTGGGCTGGGCCACGCTCCAGGTAACACGGACACTGTTGTGAGAGAGAGGCTTCACGTTGAGGGCCAGACTCTTCCCCACACCGCTGCTGCTAAGAGTATAGTCCAGGCCAGAGTCAGGAAGCCCCAGGCCAGGTCGCTTTGAGCGGAGGGTGAAGAGGGAGCCCTGTGGAGGGGTGTGAGTGGTGGAGCTATCAACTCCACCCCCGCCCACTCTGTCCTTGGTCCCTGCTGTCCTCATCACCTCACACTCCTCCATCTCACTGGTCAGGTCTATCAGAGCCATGTCTCGCACTCTGTCAGGTCCGTGGCAGGTGAGACCTCTGACAGTGATGGAGTTACCGCGGGCATGCAGCCAGTCATACAGCCAACGCAGGTTGCAGCCACAGTGCCAAGGATTGCCCCGCACCAGCAGCTGACCTAGACTGTCCAGGTCTTTGAAAAGTCCCCTCGGCAGGGTGGTCAGGTTGTTCCCTGACAGGTCTAGCCTCAGCAACCTGCGCATGCCATCCAATGAACCACGTGGCATATGAGTCAGGGCATTTTCCTGTAGAGACAGACGCTGCAGATGGGCGCTGGGCAGGTTGACAGGTGGGGTCTGCAGGGAGTTACGGACTAGAGACAACTCGGTTAAGTTGGAAAGGCGGGAAAATGTGTCATCGGCAATGCGCTGATTTGCCAAAAGGTTCCCATCCAGGACAAGACATCTAAGTGAGGCGAGGCCTCGGAAGGCGTGGGTTGGGATAGTGGAGATTCGGTTGTCATCCAAGCGGAGTTCTTCCAGGGAGGCAGGCAGTCCTGAGGGGATACTGGACAGGTGATTGCGTGAAAGGAAAAGTAGACGCAACCGTGGGTTGTCTGCGAAGGCCTGGTCCTCAATGCTGACAGTGGAGATAGAATTGTCGTCCAAGTGGAGCTTCTCTAGCAGGGGCATCCGAGCCAGTGCACTACGAGGAATAGTGCGTATGTTGTTGTCCTGCAAATGCAGTTCACGAACGGATGGTGGCAGGTGCATGGGGAATTCATCCAGTTCATTATCGTAGAGGTAGACCACACGGACGGAAAGCTGGCGCTCCAAGGAGGTGGGCAAACCCGGGTTGTTAATCTGGTTATTCTGAAGGTAGAGGACGGATGCTGTAGGAGGAAGTGATGGGATCGAGCTCAGACCACGATCATTGCAGTAGATAAAGTCCTCATCGCACCTGCATACAGATGGGCATATCATGTCCCTGTCTCCAATGTACCCTTGTATCGTGGCTGTAGCAAACTGAAGCATGCCGGCACGTAGTGTCAAGCAAAGAAACAGCAGGAAGAGCCGAGCCCGCAGCTTTGCCACACCTACAGGCGCCATTATGGTGAACATAAGTACTGTCTCTCTTGTCCAGGTCTGTTGTTAATCCTCAAATCGCTGCAGTGAGCTTGAATCCTGTGACCTCCACCCTGAGAGAGAAAGAAAATTACAGTCAGCACTGACGCACAAATGAATTAGTTAATGATCACAGGTGACAGACAACTAAGGTCATTTCAGTCCATTTCTTTTCAGTTCAGCTTTCATATTCAATGATAGAGCCTTGGAGCAAACAACACTTATCATATCTAAACAAAAGCTACAGGCACTCAATGTTTTTTCACTATTAATAGTCATATCAGGGAGATGTGCACACATGGCTGGATCTGTGATGATTCCTCGCAGCCTCTCATAACATTCTGTCATTGATTTAAAAAGATAACTGCATAGCCAACCATCATTATGTTGAATTAGCAACAGTAATCTAAGATTAAAGACAGTTATACAACTAAACTTCAGTGTATCCTGTACTGAATGTTTAAAGCACGATGAATATTTAGTCTCAGGAAAAGCAACTCTGGAATTGACAAATCCAATCGTACATTTAAGCCGTGTGCATAAATACGAGGTCTTGAGAATATTCTCAATTTTTGAATTATTTAAGAGATCTTGAGAGGCTCTATAACTCCATTAGGAGTTGCCAGCAGATGGCTGCATTAGCCAGACAGAGCTGAATATACTTTTCATTATCAAGGCGGAACAACACGTTTTAGCTCAGAGCCATCGTGTTCAAGAGCTAAATTCTCATCATGCAGTCAAGATGGCACCAGGCACTATAAAACTTCATAAAAACTTTGGCACAAATCTTAATTTAGTTGTATTGAATAATAAAGTACAATAAAGTAATAATGGAAAGGTTTAATCTGCAGCAGAATGCACATGACGTGATGAATAATTCACTTTGAAGTAACCACAAGATGCTCTGGGAATCTACATGAGCTGAACTTGATTGGCATCACAATTTGTGTTGCTATTGATTAAGCGAGATGTGTCATAACAGTAAGTACATTACTGACTACAGAGATTTGGAAACTGGTAAATTGCAACAGAGTGACAACTTGAGCCCATCGCAGTCTTCAATAACCAGGGCCATTAGTCAAACTGTTAAGGACCACACAGCAGCAAACATAGTCAGGCTGTAGTATTGATTTCCTCACAAATCCGTGGTGATCTGCCAGAGCCAGTCGGCTCTCATGCATATTACAGGATTCCCAGGAGTGTAAGTCAGACAGCACGATAATTAACCAAATAAATGACAACTCTGCTGGGAGCAGACTTTGCTGAATATATATATTTGCAAACATTCATCTGTGCTTATTCATTATCAAAATATTGGAAATTATAAGAGCAAACTTTGTTGACACGGCAATCATTTTCAAGTGTAATGAAGAGCGGTGGAAAAATAAACAAAGCCAAACACTCCCACAGTTGTTCAGCCGTGGCTGGTTAGGGTCCATTTGATGGAAAAGTAATTACTGTCTATTCTTTGTCAGTTCAAATGTTTTGTAAATTCTTCATACAAATGCAGGATTGCACTTGTTCTCCACTGACAGCGAGCACGTTTTTATGACCATCTTATTCACTGGTAAGCAACCCTGATTCCAAAGTTGGGACGCTATGTAAAACGTAAATTAAAAAGAATGCATCAAAATGAGAATCAATAGTTTATATTTAAAAAACTATAACTAACTACTAGAAAGCGAACATTGTAGTTTCTGCAACTGTGTTTTTTTAACCACCGAAACAACATGAGTAAAAAAAACAATGTCAAAAAGGATTAGCAAATTATTACATTCTGTTTTATTTACCGTTTTGGACAAAGCCTAATTTTATTTAAATCAGTGTTGTACTAGATTTGACTGGGTCTTCTCGGTCTAACAATCAATCCTTCCTGTACTGTTGTAGAAAATCTTTAAAGAAAACACTTGACGAACAGATAGTATCGAATCACAGCCTTGTGCGGGATTTAATTGGCAGATAGTAAAAACATATGAAACATTACATCCAATGGTCAGAACAACAACTGAGAGACAACGCCTCTCACAAACTCATTTCACTTCAATTCGTGCGTCATTGTTTCTTTGTAACTAAGGTTTTACTGTCCTGTACTTTCCTGTTATGACAATCATTTGATATGTGAGTACACCTGGGAGCTCCTGTACTTATTTTAATGTTATCGTATTAACCAGATCTTCCGCTCAGGATACGCTATGCTGACTTTCATCCAACAGGCCTTCCTTTCCCATGAGTTTGATATTTCACCTGTGTGCTTAGGTCACATTTCAATGTAGGTTTATCTACGGATTTATCCTACAGTACACATTTAGGTTGCTTCTCAGATGTGTTAACAGCTTCAAAATGTTACAGGTTCTTCCTTGGTCGACTCTACACCCTTACACCAAGTTTCATATAAATCTGGCCAGTAGTTTTTCTGTAATCCTGATGACAAACAGACAAACAGCACAGAAAATATAGCAGTGTTGTGTAACAATGTCGTCATTTGCACAGCTTTATTTTCCAAGTTACTTTTTTCATAATTCTGGTTTGATTTAAATCTATCACCTTCAGCTAAAACATCTCCCAACTCAAAGCTCTCTGATCAAAAGACTACATTTTTGTTCCTGTTTCTACTTCAATCCTTTTCACACAGTGAAGTGGTGACCGTGCACTTTAATTTGTGCTTGATGATTAAAGTAATTTCTGCAATTTTGAAAGGATGGTATTGTGTCTATACACTTAGCCTTCTTTGTGCAGCTTCATATTGGTTGTTTTTGTGACTATGCCCTTTATGCTGCTGTGAATGTTCACAAGGTTTCGGTGTGTACATGTGGGAGTGTGTGGGGCTGAGCAGTGCTAAAGAATGGATGACTTTTGAATCCCAGGAGCTTCTGCAGTGAGTCTCTTGAACACTGAAGTATTTGGGTCAGCCCTTTAAAAACAACATGGATGTGGTGTGAGATTGAAGTGGTGCAGAGTGCCTGAGGGATTAATAGAGCATATTGAGCTGTTATTCTCTGGATTAAGCAGGTGCTACAAAGAATGGCAGACAGTCATTTCAGGACATTTTGCCCTGTGGTTGCTCATTTTTCTTCCTCTATTAGAAAATGATGTGCAAACATAAAGAGCACTGCTTTGTGTTTGTGAATGTTTGTGCTGTGTGTTTGTGTGTCCATGCATGATCAAATTGCAGACATTAACCCATATGGGGACAATCTATATGGTTGCAGTCTACATTTCAGTCATCTGTAGAGGGTACTAAAGCGGGGATGTGGGGTAATGTGTTAGCCAGACAGACAGCCGCCTCAGGCAGAGTTCAGCACACACACAACAACCCCCAATCTAATACTGGAACCCAAGACTGGATCGATTTACATAAAAAACCGTGAGGGAGACAGAGTGACAGAAAGCAGCTTGGAGCAAGACCTTTGAATCTCCCCATTAAGACCCCCACAGAGGGATAGGACTGGGAAATCTGGAAAACCAGATTTTAGAAGACCGAAGGGACTGCTGATGTATCAGGAAATCCACTTTAGTGATGGCAGTGAAAAGATAATAGTGGCTCACAGCTTATCTTACATGCCATGGATCATATTTTAGATTTACAGATTGGACATGTGGAAAGGATGATGCAAAACATGATGGTTACAGTGATGACAGAAATAACTCGAAGGATCTAAGATGAAAAAAATTGGAGAGGCCAAAAAGCATGGCCTATTCATTTTGGTTAATCATAGAGGCGGTTTGGTTTTATTTGTGTACCTCTATGTAATATTTTTTGTAACACTCTCATTAAGACATCATGCCTCTGCAATAATGTGCTATAATCTTCAGCTATTAAACATGGAGATAAAGAAAATGGGCTTTAATCCCCAAAAGAAACAAACAAGGTACAAATATGCACCACAGCATACAAAAAAATGTGTTTCTCTCACATATGCAAAATCATGATCTCCATTGTCACTTTTATGTAAAATAAACAAACACAATGGTCATCAGCACGAATGATGTTCAAGTGTTTTGAATAAAGCCATCTGTATTCATTGCCTCACATATCACAGTCAAACTAAATGAGCCCCTGCGTTTGTGGCTCAAAATAAATTATAATCATGAATTACTTGATGTGCCAATACATTACGATCCTTTTGAATCTCTTATCATCTCCTTTTGTTCGAGAAAACACACCATGTGAATATGCTATAGAGGCAGATTGAATAACATGTTAAAGGCTGAATAAGTAATGGATTCTTCCCCACATACTAACTCAGTTTTTTTCTTGGTTTATGCACCAATTTCCTGGCATGAAGGAGTGATTGGATTTGTGCTCAGCAATTTTTCATCTGAACTGCTGACATAAAGACCCAGGGTATGTGACATATATAAAGATTTGTGTTTCCAGATGAAATAAGTTGTCTTATTTTTGTCATATAGTCTATATTGAAAAAGACCTGAATTTTCTGTTCAGTAAAGATGGATTAAGTCCCGAAAAAATCCCCCAAGAGCTTACATTCTTCAATTACATCTACAAATAAAGCAAAGATTAAATTCCAAATCTAATAAACTACATATTATTGGATCTGGCTTGAAGACCTTTAACCAAAAAAAACAGGTCAAATCTTTCACATTTAACTGTATAAATATGACAATGCAAAGCACTTTCAGAGAGTCTGCATGTCTGCCTCCAATTGTCATATAAAAGAATAACAATACAAATCAATATTGGCCTTGCAACTGTACAAACTGACAGTTCATATTGTGTTCTTTACTCAACATTGCTTTGAAAATATGCTGCAGCAAAGTGACAGAGATAGTACAGCAGAAATGAGAGCCTCACATGATTCACAGCTGGGGATGTACCATCTTGGGGTTTTGTTTGCTGGTGGGTATGCAGCTCACAGGGGCCCTGACTTGTGACTTGATATATAGTGCAACAGCACTATAACATGTTTTATTTTTACAGCACTATGACATGTTGTGTCGTCTAATTCCCTGTCCTCTCCACTGCAGCTGCTGCCACCTCTGAATTCTTTTCACTCAGTGTTTCTTCCTCCAGACAGCCAGATTACAGGTAAATCCTTTCAGCATTAACAAAAAGGCTGCAGCTCCTTGCAGCAGTATGCTCCTGCGTTGTGTACAAAGGTAAGTAAATAGCATCATGTAAGGCAAATCTTACATGAGGCTGGCAAGGTTTTTAGGGGAGGTTGTGATGTTTGAATTATAGACACATAATCAATTACCTTAACTGAACTGAACTGGATAGTTGTGTCACGAGGTTTTGCAAAAATAATAACCGTCCCACTAAACAAAACCAACCCTGCAACAATCGATAATTTGCTGTAGGGATGGTAATGTTTGTCTAATGGTCAGTCCACCATTTCGGTCCAGTCTGTGCTGTCTCAAAAACTGACAGGTCACTGTTTTAAATGTGTCTGTGATATCACCCAAAGGACTCTGAGGAGCCATTATGAGGCTCAGTGTGGCCCAGGCGGAAACCTCCAGGTCTGAGCAGGGAGGAAAACCAGGAAGTGCCTTAAGCTGCATTCTACCTAAAATTCCAGCAGGGGGTGCTGACGGCCGCATTTGCGTACATTGATTTCAATACAAAATGAGAAAACTTCTCACTTGATTTATTACCTCAGAAATTTTTTTAGGACAACACTAAAGTCTCAATCGCTAGTAAAAAATCTTCTTCAACTCAGTTTTATGTTAATAGTGTAAAAAATGGCCCATATTAGAAGAAAATTAAAAAAATGTACTCCTCCTACCTACCTGAACGCCCTGATTCAGACATATGCTACCTCACGACCGCTGCGCTCTTCCAATGAACGGCGCCTGGCTCTGCCCCCCGTTGGTCCAAGGCAATCCAGACTCTTTGCATTTCTTGTTCCCCGCTGGTGGGACACACTACCAGTTCCTACCAGAGCAGGGACGTCCCTCTCTACCTTTAAAAAACTCCTGAAGACCCAGCTCTTCAGAGAGCATCTTCTTTCCTAGCACCACACGATAATTCTACCCCTTAAAGAATTGTCACTAGCACTTATTGATGCACTAATAGCTCTTACTGCACTATACCTCGATTGTTTGCTTTTTTCTTCCTGTAAGTCGCTTTGGATAAAAGCGTCTGCTAAATGACTAAATGTAAATTTATTCATACAGTCTATGGTGTAGCTGCTCAGTTTGTCACCATCATGGCAGTTTCTGACTCCTCCTAACTCCTAGGTGGAATGTGGGTGAAAACCTGGTTGCTGAAACACGCCACCTGTGACTGCACCCACTAACTGCTAACTAAGGAGCTGAGTGTCTATCCTGCGAGTGCTGCACATTTGGTATTTATATTGGTCCACAAGTGTTCCAAAATGTTCAACTTTGAGTTATGTTGACACGCTGCCACTCTACACTGTCAGCCAGCCACTCAGACACAGTGGAGGAGGGGCGGGACAAATACCACCAAGACCAACTGTCACACACAGTGCTGAACAACAACAATGGAAGAGATATAAATACTGCTGGCCACCAAGATCAGCAGCAGGTCCGTCCTGTCTCCTTAAATTCTTCTTCGTAATTTGCGTTTAATTCATTTACTGTTCAAACTGTCTGTTATAATGGCTTACCAGGAAGTTTTTTGCCCTAAACCTAGGTCAGTGGTTTTACAACATAAATCCACAGAAAAAGCCTTTTTTACAAATGCAAACCGTACGTGTGTGCTAATTTTAGAATGTGCCACTGTACTGCGAGCCGCAATATGGATATATGTGCCATGAAACGCGAGCCACGATACGTACGTGTCATAATGGGTGGTTCTGACACACAACCTCTGCTGCTGTTTAAGTTTGAGAACATGTTGCTTGAAGGGCTCTACTTTGTGCTGACATTTTGTGTTAGCTGAAAAAACACTGTGCCTCTTAATCGTTCTAGGGCCTATTTTCGGCCAGGAAAAAATGCTTTGGTGGATAAACGGCCCTATGGAATTAACACCAACAATTGTCCAACCAATGAGAATTAGGTTGGATGAACTAATCGACCAACCAACCAGAAGGGGTGAGCCTTATAGTTTTATTGCCTGAACCTAGCCAAGTAGTTTTGGTGCGAAAATAAATAACAGTTTCTTCACGTTTGTTGCGTGATGGCAGTTTTAAACTGATTGTTTCACAACATTAAATTAAACAGACCTATATATGGTTTCGGGAGTCATCGGAATTTGACCTATTCTGTCGTTTAGGTATGAGGACGTATTAATAATCCTGTATTATGTAATGATAATAAAGCTGAACCCTCGACTTTAACTTTAAAAATGACCTTTTTGCTATCAATGACTTTAATATTCTCAAGCTACTTTTCCCTGCCCTTGTTTGCTTATTAGGGGGAAAAACACTGACCCACATGCCTCTGGATTTCATCAAGTAATTTAAAATAAAGGTCTTGATATTTAATGGGAGATTTGCTGTTCTGCCACATCGGTGGATGATATAGTGAGATAGCACGAGCTTGGCAGACCAGCGGGCAAATAAACTTTAGATGTGTCAGTCTGTGTCAGTGGTCATAATACAGTCTTTGATCAATGCCTCGCTGGATGCTCACATCATTTGCGCTGCTTTTAATGTTGCTGATTTTTCCAGTAATGTTGGTCCTGCATAAAATAGAGGAAACAGTTTATTCTCAACAAGAGTCTTCTCCGTTTTAAGGGAACATACTTGATCATTTAAAATGGGACTTTAAAAGTTAAATTGATTCTCTGCCTTTAAGTCAAGGAGTCAGGCTGTGGTTGTCACGCTTCAGCTAGGACTGATTGGATTTTTTTTTCATTTTTCGTGACAAAAAGGAGAGAGGGAGGTTGGTTAACTTAATTGGTTACATTTGAATTCAACCCAGACAAGTTGCAATCTAAACACAGAGCTGTGGGAGGGCCAGGCAGCGGAGTCACGAGACAAGGCTGTGCACTCAGGGTGAAAATGATCAGAAAAACAGCAGGAAAAAGAAAAAGATAACATCAATGAAAAACCTCTGACACCTTTACAGGGCTGTCAGGTTATGTCCGGCAGCCATGCTGAAGATCCAACAGCTATGAACAACTGAGAACGCTTGTAAAAACTATCTAATCACTGTAAAATATATGTGCTGCTGCTGTCATGTAGTGAACACACCAGCCTTTCACAATCAGAAGCATCTGCTAGTTGAGGCACCTTTAAAGAAAAAAAAGAAAACAGCACCTTTCATCTTTTTATTTGTTTTTAGTAATTTTGTAATTTATTTATGTAGTTTAAAGCCTTAAATTATTTGTGGCTGTTCTCATTCAGCGTGTAATCATGTGATGCAGTGGCATTTTACTTATTCATTTAAAGTTAACATTCATTTTCACTGTCAGGAAGTCAAATTGTGCTTTTCAGTTACGGTTCACTTCAGGTGTGTGTTTTTCTGTATCTGAATAAAAGTGATGACATGTCCACATCAAAAAGCAAAGTTAACAGTCTGTAGTTTTCCTATTTGAAGGACCAGACAGTGTTATTTGGTTTGAAGTAATGTCCTGGCTTCAGCTTTTGGCAGACAGCTGTCAAAGAGCTGCCATTGTAATCACAATGAACCTCATTTATCAAACAAACGAGTGCAGATCTGAGAGTACATTTCGTTCTCGACAAGGTTCACGTGTTTTTCATCAATTGTTAGTATCCCACCAACCACAACGTAGAATGGTCCGATGTTTATTAATGTGGTGGCTGAAAACAAGCGTCATTTAAATGTCACGCCCTAAAGATTACGACACCGAAGGACTACAGCCAGAAAGAGGATTTTTTTTCCCTTTTCTTTTTTTAAACTCAACTTTATTACCAAAGTGTACCTCACAACTACCAACAGGATCAAAATTTTACAGAAATATGCAGCGACGGGGAGTTATGAAATAAAAAGTATAAACTCAAACAAGTATAGTAAATGGTAAATGGACCTGCACTAAATATAGCGCTTTTCTAGTCGCTTTGCGACCACTCAAAGCCCTTTACACTACAGACTGCGCTCATTCACCCTTTCACACACACATTCTGGTGGCAGAGGCTACCCTAAACGGTGCCACCTGCCACCATTGGGAATTCATTCACACACCGATGAACGCAGCATCGGGAGCATGAATATTTAAAATTTGGAGCACAGACTTAAATTCTCCACAGCTTTTTGGTTGCAGCAGGAGGTAAACAATGTTTTAAAGTAAGTTTTAATGAAGTGAAACGCTGACGTCCAAAAGGTGCAACAGAACTAACATTTGACAGTACATTAGCTGGGACCAGACGTGAGATCTGATTACCCTTCACTCATGTCCAAATTGACAAATGCTGAGCCTTGCGTAGAAATGATCGTACGCCCATTTAATGCTCACTTTCTGTCGTACGCATGTTATATTAATTAATTAGGGCCATTGACTGGTGAAGACATTTGATTTTCTTTTGTTTTAACATCTCAACTGTTATTTGTATAAAAGTTAAATTCAAAATAATGGGCCCTTTTCATATACAGTTTTCGAAATAAAGCTTGATTTATGGTTGTGTTTTCAAAAAAATGTCAGTTCCAGCTTCTCAAATGTAATTTTCAGTTTCTTCTCGTCTTCAGCGATGGTAAAGTTTATTGATAACAATTTTCCGGACCTACTACAGGGTGGAGCAGACCCCTACTAACCACTATTATGAGGATGAATACAGCTGAGAATGCCTATTCACTCGTCTGAACTGGATGACTAAATCATTTATTGCAGATCAGCCAATTAATAAAAAATATATTCATTAATTGCTGCCCGATGCACCTTTTTTGACTATTCAAACCTTTTTTTAAAATCGAGTATAATCAGGTATAATAAAAAAAAAAGGTTAATGATAACTTCCTTAGAGGTCTTGTTTAGTCCGACCAACACTAGGTGTCATTTTGGTATGAATTTTCTTGTCCACAAACTCAGTAAATAAGCTCCATTTTAAAAAACAACACATTTCTAAACCCTGGCTACAGCCATTTCTACTGTCTTGTCTCAGGTATAAATTGCTTCTCTTTACTGTCCATAATCTTCCAAACGAATACATTTTTTCACACTGTGACTATTCAGTGATATGGTTCAATTAAATTTGTCCATGCCCACAAGAGCATTTCAAAATAAAATAAAATTCCACCCCAAATCCACCAAAAATAGAAAGTACAAGCAGATCACAGGTCAGTTTCCATCACATGTTGGTGCCATGATCTCAGCCTGCTGCTTCCAGTCTACTGTATCACTCAGTGCCCTGTCAGCTCCATATTCTCATCTACACCATCCACATCACAATTTACACATCAAATCCCACACTCAGAATCAGAACCTGTTCGTGCCTGTCTTCTTAAGCACAGCCTGGACATGTGAGGGCTCAGTTTCAGCTTGCATTGATTGAAAATAAGAAGTTGTGTTTTTTTTCAGTTAGAAGAAGCAGCTTTTTCTCCTCACTCTCCCTGCCACAGTGTCATGTTTACGTGGCTTGTGGGAGCGATGAGACGGCTGACTGAGAACCACTTTTCTATGGCTTCATCATCACACCTCCCTTTACAATCACATCTTCCTTTCACATTTGTCCAACCTGTCACCTGTTTGTGTTACATTTACAAATGTCAAAAACTCATCTGTCTTCACTGAATATAATAATGTTTTCATCTTTCCATCTGCGGAAGTTGTTATTTTTCTGCATATTCTATCAAAGCACTCAATCAGCTTTTCTCTCTTTCCCTCTATTAACCTCTCTCTTCGTGCAACATTTGCTAAATCCCATTTTAAACCGTCTTATTATTGTCCCAACAGAAATATAGGCAAATAAATACTGGCTTTTTCTTGGATTGAAATAACAAATGCTGGCAAAAACCATTCAGTCTAATAAAACCTTGGAAATCTGCAGCAGCAATGCAACTTTGCAACAATTAACTGAAGAGCCATTAAATAAATGTTATTGAAGTAAATGTGAGGAAACGTTTGCTTGTGAGATGGAGCTGAAGTTGTGGTTTTAATGCACTATTGTATGCATGCAGGATTTTGTTTGGAGCTGTATACGTTTGTCTTACACCATATGAGATATCACAGTGGATAAATAGATACAGGCCGCCTCCGGGGCTCAAAAAAGATCCTCGACTTTGACTTCTCGGTGTGTGTGGGTTTCTCCTGCATGAAACATCAGCTGTGGGAGTGTTCGGATCTTAAACAAAAGTTGCTTTGAATCCCGGGACGCCTCACACAGACGTTCAAAACTCTTCACTCTCTCATGAGTCCGCATGATCTCACTTTCACCCCTGAAATCTGGTCAGACTGGGTTCAAAACAGAGAACATATTGTATTTTTGCTGATAAGTCTATGAAAATGATATATTAGAATATCATCATCATGCACTATATTTATACGGTTTATATTTGGAAACCAGTAATATGTGTTGGCTTTGGAAGAAGAAAACAAATTGAGGCAGTCATGGAGTAAGTATATTTCATTAATGGGGGTTGGCTTTTAGAGCAACCTTTACTGATTGCTTTGTTTGGCCTTGTGCCCAAAAAGAGAAAATGAGGGGGATAATCGCGCTTTATTGCCCACTGTTTAACCGTTGATAAGTGTTGGTTTGTTAAATAGCTTCATTTATCTCTTATTTAATTACCGCCTCCATTTGAGAAAGAGGTACAGTCAAGGTGCTCCTGTGCCTTTCTTTCTATTTACCATAGTTTTAAGGTCTCACAACTTTCAACTTTCCGAGTGGATTGTCTTCTTCCATAAAAATGCTAAACGGATGAAAGAAAACTGCAGGTACAGAGACCGTTTTTCTTGCTCCTCAGCAGTAATTATATTTCATTTTGTCCATTTTACAGAAGCAAGTCAGTTGTAGGCTAATGCTTTGGAAATGTTGAGCCTAATCGAAGGTTTATTGAGTTAGATTCAGATGGGGTAAAACAGCCCAAGCTCATTTATTTGAGTCACAGCACTAAGCTTCAGTTTCTCTGAAAATGAATGTCTGCACTCATGTTTGAAGTTGGTAGACAAAACTAAGCATCGTCTGAAGGCATTTCCAGAAAGCTTAAAAGGATTCCTCGAATTATCTGGATGAAAACTTTTTGCATTTGCTTTGCAAACAATTATTTTTATTTTAATGGAATTTAATTTTTCACCCGTTTTCCCAGTCATGATTGTGTTTGCTATTCTTGTGTCCTTGGTCCTTTTTGTAAAACACAAGCAAAAATATTTTTTTATGTAAAAGGGTGGGGTTGGGAAATAGAGACACAAATTGGGGTAAAAAATACTTTTTGTTAATGTGTAGTGGATATAATTTCCAAAGAGGATCTGGAAATATCTTTAGAACAGTGATATTTATTGGCAACTGACTTTTTATTTTATTTTTTAAGTATATTTATTTTTCTGAAGCTTTGCACTGTGACTCACATGTAATGGTACTACAGTATGTGGATCATATAGTAACATAATTAAACTAATCTGATATTTTAAATGCATTTAATATGAATATGTACTTACTTTTTGAAGTGGGGCTGCCAGGGAAGGAGGTGCTGCAGCACCATTTGCACTATTCTTCTCAACACAAAAACTTCAGAGTCTGCAAACTGAATCTTCTCCAGCTTTTGTCAGCTTGTAGTCCATAAACTCTGGTGCGTAGGACTGAGTTCTCACTTTTTTCAGCAACAACTCCCGTGTTTTTATGTTCGGCTGCAATGTCGATCAGCTGTCACCGCTGGCCTCAGATCTGCCCTCTGTGGATAAAGAGAGTGACAGAAAAATCATAGGGGAGCACAGCTGACCATCAATGCCAATCAAATGTCAAGATGTTACATTTTCTGATGAAACTGTAATGGTATTACGGATCTTTCTACATGACTGTCATGTGTGTTGTTACTGTATGTCATTCTGTATACACTTCTCCAATTCCTATCTTTATTACTTTTCTTAATCTACCCTTGGTTAGAGGATTACATGATTTATTCTTCATTTACTAAACTTTCATTACATTTATTCCAAATAAATCAGATGTGTATTTGCAATTACTGTGACTCCATTTAATCAAAAACCCTCTAAAAAGAAAAAAAAATGACTGAACTTGCTGTTTAAGTGGTTTTAATGCCAATTATAAAAGTATAAAGTCAGCAAACTTGAAAAAAGCCATTACTTTCCCCTTGATTTTCCATCAAACTTAATGCTCTGCTCTTTTACACTAAGTTGCTGATTGCACCACCACGACAGTCTTGAGGTTGTTAATAAATGAACAAACTGTTCAAAGATATAGTATACATCTCAGATGAAATATGTTGTTGTGAAAGATTACCACCGAAGCAACATTACGCCAAGTTCTTAACTCTAACTTCAAAAAACTTCTCTCTCCTCAAGCTGCCTCACACCTCCCATTTGAGGATTTTGTCACACACTTGGAAAAGAAAATGGCCAATGGCGTCTGAAGCTCACAACCACCAACCATCTTTCTCGTTTTCTCTGCCTGCAGCCCTCTCCACCCTCATCTCACCGTCTTCCCTTCACATCGATGCTGATCGGGCCTTTTCCCCTCAGCTAACATCGGCTGCTTTGTGACACGAGACAGCACGCCAACTTACAGTACTCCTCTTGTTATGAAACCTCATCTGATCAGACATCTGAAACCACAGAGCAGGACGGCTCCTTTAACATTTATTCATCTTAAACTCATGAACATGCTGCCTCCAATGAGCTCTGTAAAAGTCTTTTCCTACTAACAAACTTACAAGAGCATCTGTTAGATAATGTCGACAAGACATCTGCAAAAGGTATTCAAGTAGATCGGGTTTTCAAAGTGACACTGTGGGGTGCTCGCCCAAACTGTGTGGTGCCAGAAAAGTATGACGAATTAACTTTTAGCAGCTACTGTTTGCAATGTTCCCATGCATGCAGACAGCTATCACTGAATCACAGATACTGAAGGAAAATTAAAAATGTGATTATTCTCAAGCAAGTTCTAAAGTTTTAAGGAGTGCCTTTTTACTTTGATTTAAAACATTTACATTTAGTCATTTAGCAGACGCTTTTTATCCATAAGCGACTTACAGAAAAAGGGAAACAATCACGGTATAGTGGCGATAAGAGCCATTAGAGCAGCAATAAGTGCTAGTGACAATTCTTTAAGGAGTAGAGTTGTGGTGTGGTGCTAGGAGAGAAGATGCTCTCTGAAGAGCTGGTCTTCAGGAGTTTTTTTAAAGGTAGAGAGGGACGCCCCTGCTCTGGTAGGAACTGGTAGTGTGTTCACACATATAACTGTCCATAAGTAAGTTTTGTCCATAAAAACTGACTTATGGACAGTTATATGTGATGGACATTGGACATAATTCCATCCTCTGAAAGTGTCACACTGAATTTCCGAATGTGTGAGCCAGCCCGGTGTGACTCCCCGCTGACGCCTCAATCAGCCCTCTGCATCTGATGGTGATGAACAAAGCAGCCTTTAGTGTTTATGAGATGCACCAGGCTTTCCATTAGCTAACATTTTAACCAGTCTGTCATTATTAGATGATCTGAGCAGCATATGTTATATAAATAGCATGAAGGTCCGTTCAGGGTGGCAGGGAGGGGTGGTGGACGGGTCAGACCGGTGTTCGTGTCCTTTGTGAAACCAAAGTCAGTGTTGTTATTTTGAGTCAATCTGGGTAGCTACACTCTAGTGCAGAAGTAGCTGGTTTTAGGCCTTTCCTCGCTCTTTTTCCTAACCTCAATCAAGTGCCTTAGTTGTTTCAGTGGTTTATTCTGAAAAGCCAAATGTATGTAACGAGTGGAAATTGACACAACGCCCCTGACACGGCCAAATCTGACACTAAAGGGTTCCACTGTGCATTTTGTGCACTGACCACAAATGATGATTTGGAAGTGAGAAATGTGTTGGCTGAGCATATTTATTCAAATTTGAATGAGTTATGACTCAGAGAACAAGTGCAATTGTACATGCCAATTACAAAAACTGCTAAGAGTTACCAAGTCACTCTATTGTGTACATGAGCTGTGTGTCACCACCACTGCTGCCACTTCGATTGTTGATCGTGTTTATAAATGGGGCGAATACAATAACTTCCCATTGTTTTTAGAACACCAGTACCTTTCACCCCATGCAGTATCTCCTCCTCATGTCTTTCCATCTGTGCCCCATCCGCCTTTTTAAATCTGACACTCCCCTCCAGATGAGAATCTGTACTTGGAGTTAGAAGTGGATTCTTGCTACTAAACTGGAACAACTCCAGAAGCTGCCAGATATCTATGTGTAGGGCGGACAGAGATTTAATTCCAGTAAACTTTCAGTTATACAGTAGGGTTGTGATCAAACAATCTTCCATGCCAGGCGTCAGTGCGGCATACCAATCAAAGTGACACACAGAGACAATGCGGGGGCCTGGCTAACATGATACTTATGTTAAACTTATAAATTATAGAACAGAGCCATGGGTGGAATATGAGCATATGGGCCCCAGGGTATAGATGTGCAAAATGCCCCACCACAACTACTACATATGAGCAAGAAACACAGACACACAGATAGTTCTTTAGCCTAGTTTTGTTGTTGTTTTATGTCTTATTGTAGTTATTACACACCTGTCTGTGGTTCTGTATCTCTTTCTCGTCAGGCCGTGTCTCTCCATGGTGTTTTTATGTCACTTTGCAATGGTTTTGCTCTTTTGATTGCTGTTGTTGTTGTTTTACATTTTTCATTTCTTTTTAGTTATTTTTAACTCTTTGTTTTGATCTTTTCGTAGTAATTTTTCAAATTTCTGTTTGTCATTGTAAGTCTCTATGTATTTCTTTGCAGCTCTTTTGCAGTCTTTGTGGTTGTTTTGTGTCTCTTTGTAGTCATTTTGTGTCTCTTCCTAGATGTTTTAGGTTTCTTTGTGGGCATTTTGAGTCTATTCGTGGTTATTTTTGTTTTTTTGAATGACGTTTTGTTGCCAGGTGAGCCTCTGGGTCTGTGCCCAGAACACCCTTTCAATCCGTCCATGAAAGAACTACTTTACACACCTGTGACAGCTAAACACAAACAACTCAGAGGACACTTTTATTATCAGAATAACTCTCATAACTCACTATGACCATGCCGCTAAGTAAACAGGGTAATATTGTAGGACAGCAGAAACAGAGATTGTGGTGTAGGCATCATAAAAAGGGGATGCATCTTCCTCTCCAAGGATGTCCAACAGGGCCAAACTGTCTCCTTTAACTACTCTAAACCCCTTGGCACTGTCACCACATCCCATAATTCCTCCTATCATTGCCATGACACTTAACTGACCTTTTGATTCCCAGCTCTGACACACAGGTTGGGATGCATATCTCCAATTTTCTAGCTGAAATCTCCAATTGGATTCCTGCCAAACACCTCCCGATTGACCTTGACAAGACTGAGCCGCTGTTCCCCTCTCAGAAATCCCGCCCTTAACAAGAGCCGTCAATCACAATGACACCCGCACAGTCGCTCCTTCCCTAGGCGTTTAGTTTGATCCTGGACAACCAACTGCTACGAATGCTATTGCAGATTTGCTGTGTGTAAAATCTGCTGACTCAGAGCCTTGCTTGTATAAACACGCTTTGTCTCCCATCTGGACTGCTGCAGCTTCAATCTGGCTGAGTAACCTGAAAATAACTGCAACAAGACAGTTGTCAAACTAAACTTCTAGATATTCTTGGGCTTGTTTCCATTACTGTAATAAAAAGTGGTGATATAGTGTATGCAGGTCTAATTTGAGATATTTGAAATTGTTGATGTACAGTCTTTACGTCCCCATATACACTACATGACTCATCTCAAACTGAAAGTATTGGATTATATTATGTAAATTTTTGAAGTGCATCTGTGTAAATCTGGTAGGATTTCCCTACAACTTTATCCTCCCCTTAGTTCTTTAACTTTATATTGGGGGTAAAAAGATATACAGTCATGAAAAAAAAATTATTAGACCATTGTTTTCTTCAGTTTCTTGTTTATTTTAATGCCTGGTACAGGTAAAGGTACATTTGTTTGGACAAATATAATGATAACAACAAAAATAGTTAATCAGAGTTTAATTTAGGAGCTGAGATCTAGCTATTTTCCATAGTTTTCTTTGGAATGATTTTGGTTATCAAGAAAACCATGGAAAATGGCTAGATATCAGCTCTAAAAAAAAGAAATTTAAGAAAACAATGGTCTATTCATTTATTCATGACTGTAGTTCAGAAAATAATTCAGCATTTGAGGAATTACAGTTTAACTTTTGGTTGAATTCCTAACATCTTGTTTTCTTGAAGTGGTTTGTGATAACAGACACATGAAGGTTTTGCCTGAAAACAAAAGAGTGAAAAATGTTACAACTGGGCGCCTAATATTGATACCACGCTGATGTCTCTGTAGGAGCAGGACATGTTGACCTTAGATAAGCATAGAGACTGGAAGCAGGGGGGAAAGAGCTAGCCTACCTATATACCTTGTTCGTTTCACCAGTACATTAACAGAAATATAAAAAAGAGTTCATGAGTTCTACTGTATGCTTTAGAGCTTTTGCTTACAGCTTGACAAAATGCTCAGACTCTTTGATGGGCAAAAATTTGTGCATCCTGCACCAGCACGACAATGTTGTAAAATATGGTTAAATGCAAAGTGACACTCTGCTCAAAATAGTCCACTTTTCCCTTTAATTTTCTGCAAACACAGAAAAAAATTATCCAACCACCCTTTTTCTTCAATTTCTTGTTCATTTTAATGCCTGGTACAACTAAAGGTACATTTGTTTGGGTAAATATAATGATAAAAACAAAACTAGCTCATAAGAGTTTAATTTAAGAGCCGATATCTAGCTATTTTCCATGGTTTTCTTCATAATAACCAAAATCATTAACAAGAAAACCGTGGAAAATGGCATTAAAATGAACAATAAAGTGAAGACAACAAGGGAGGTCTAATATTTTTTTCCATGACTGTATCTTGTAAAACACATAAAATCATTAATTACTACAAAAATTACTTCTTCTTTTTTAAATGTTGAGAGAAATGTTATCTTGAGTTGCTCTTTAACACCCTGGAACATGGTATTTATTATCAATCTTCTCTGCTTTTTTTCCAGCCAGAAAGCAAACAAGCTTTTCTCATAAAACATCAACTATTCATTAAAGTCACAATCTGTTCATCGTGCTTTGGAAACATCGGGTGACTAATTATATAGTGTTCATGTGGAGGATCCAGCTTCGTTACATGTCTCTGTTGCTATAGTGAACGCTTTACTGACTGGTTCCATGTGGGTATAAATAAAAGATTATAATGAAAGAATGCTTTAAATTGTTTATACTTCAATGTGATTACATAGTGATAAAAAGCAAATGTGCAGAACCTGACACTGAAATGATTACACACACACACACACACACACACACGACTCTCACACACAGATACCCTGCGATGTGATCAGACTTTCAACGCAGCTGCACATAATGTCTATTCAGTGACAGGGAGGAGGTGGAGGGCAGCGTGGACTGGGATGACAAAGATGACAGATAATTGAGACAAAGCCTTCTAAGTGAGATGATTTCACACGAACAGTTAACTCTGACCTTTTTTCTTTTTTTAAATCATTGTCCCAAAGTTGTAACTGCTTTTTCCTATTCAGAGCTTGGCTGTTTCACTTTTTTTTCCTCCGAGGCCCGTCTCAATGACAACTGAAAGAGCATTCTCTCTTCCCTCGTTAACTGAGGAGTGCATCAGTCCTAATAAGAAAGCTTTTACTTGGTTAATTAAGAGACACTGTAATGCAGTATGTAATGCTCAATTTACTCATCTCTCTCTCCCTCTCGTCTTCTTTAATTTCATTCAGAATTAATCTGTCGGACTCTCTGTTTTCCCCTATTATGTGGACTCTTCTACATCTACGTTGCTCTTATGTCCAATTTGCACTAGCGGCTCCATTTTGAGCCTTTCCAATACTTTCTTCTTCCACCGCGCTCTCAGATCGTCAATTTCTTTTAATTCCCAGCCTTGATGTTGCTAACTCAGGGCAGAGAAGAGGGAGAAAAGGGAGACGGGGGAAGGGGGGGACACGGCAAAATAAATGAGCCAGTTGGAAAAGATATTAAGATGATAAAATGCTGGAAATAGGGGGCAGCATTCACCACAACACAAATATTGGCAGGGACTGAGCTGCAAGGACTTGCCAGTGAAACTAATGTAAACACGGAGGGAATATAGAGTGGAGAGAAAAAGAGGAGCCGTGAGAATAGAAAGTGTGATAGTGCTAAAGAGAAAGCGGATGAGTAAATAGAGCGACCACACTTACAGGACAAAGAAGAAAAACAAAAGGAAGAGGAGAAGGAAACAAACAGAGCGGACAATAGAGCGAGCTGAGGTTGCCGTTTTAAAGGTCCACATTAATTAAAAGTTATCCACTGATGAATTGCCCTGTGATGAATTGTTTCCCTTACCATAAAGACTGTGTATGCATCCCAGAGGGATAGAGGCAAGCCACTAAATCTGTCATCCATGTTTTTCATGCTCTCTGCTTTTGACAGTAATGAGCCAGGCCAGTATGATTGGCTGTTCAGTGGCTGATTAAAAGTAGTTTCCTTTAATACATGGATTTACTTTGACATTTCCTACACAGGAATCCTAATGGCTTCATAACAGTGGTGAAAGTAATAATTATTTTCATTAGCAATTCATCCCTCGGTTGTTGTTTTGATTATTAAATAAATTGTTTCAGCTTTAAAATGTTAAAGAATAGTTAAAAAATGCCCATAACACATTCTAGAGCCCAAGGTGACGCATTAAAGCAGCTATAGACATTATTTTTATTACAGTAAGTAAGTATTACAGTGTGAAATAGGTCGATAATTGTGGTGATCTTACAGAGAATTAATCCCTGAATCTGCAGCTTTGCTCGCAAACCAGTCACCAGAACAAATTTTCCATTTCTGCAAATCACAGATAATGTAAAATATCTACATGATTTGGCCAAAAATATGTTAAATACAAACATTTCTTAACCGCTGTAACCTGTTCTCATTCTGACACATGACTTGGTTAAAGTTAGGACAAAATATTATTATTCCAGACATAACTTACAAATATGGGACAGAGAAATACAGGAACCACTACTTCAAAACTTTCAATACATTAGGAAATGTAAAATAAAACCAGCTAAAGCAAAAAAACAAACAAACAATAATAATAATTAGGGGCCGTATTTGCAGCATCATTGGTGGAAATAATGTAAAAAGGTGGATAGAATATTCTGTCATTTTTAATAAGCTGTAGGCAGTGAAACCTCTGCTTTTGTACTCGTAAAAAAAATTCCAATGATTAATTGGTGATTACAATTGTTTCAGATGAATCTTCTGTTGATTGACTACAGCTGCAATAATTAGTCAATTAATTGAAGAGCTAATCGAAAGAGCAAATATTGTGATACCTGAATAATCTTTTTAGTATTTTTTTTGGAAAACTGTCTCTCATTGCAGCTTCTTAACTGTCAGGATTTTATATATTTCTGTATCTTAGTCAACAGTAAACTGGATATCTTTTGGTTTTAGACTATTGGTTGGACTAAACTAGACATCCAAGGAGTTAACCTGTCTTTTTTTAAGAATTCTCTGGCATTTTATAGGCAAGAATTGAGAAAATAATTGGCAGATGAATCAATAATGACACTAATCTCTAGTCTCAGCCCTATAAATCTGACTAATCTATTAACTGACAATTTGTTTCAGCTCTTCTTCAAAATGTCTTCCCTGGAGACACAGATTTCCTGAGGTCTTAATTTGAAAGGAAGGCACACAATAACTGAAGTAAGCATAAACAAACAGTATTTTCAGTGATATTGTGCATCTTCCCTCCTGTGAAAAGGCCTTGTCATATACTGTAAACATGTGAGTCACATATCGCCATTCATATCTGTCGCAATTGGAGGACACTCAGAAAAGCTACAAGGTAAGACAATCATGCATGCTGCGAACGCTCACAAGCAAGCCGCATTGGGCCTGTTACATGACGCGAAGTGGAAGACAAATTGCAGAGTTGCAGACCGAAATGGTTCATGGCCTCGGCTGAGTCTGATAAATTCTGCCCGCTGAGCTCCACTAATCACTGCAGCCTGTCACAGACACGCCCCTCTTCCCCAGAGAGCCGACGATCACGCTCCTGATCTCGGGGCAGCCACTGGCCGACCCCTTATAACACACTTCAGACGCACCCATGCAGCCCCCTCCACACACTCAGATGTGCGCTCTTTCTGCATGAATTCACTGATTGTAAAACGGATCAAAATCAAAATACAGTTCAAGTTTCCTCTGCTTCTTTTACTGGTAACAGAAAATATATATCCTTTTTTTTCTCTTCCCCCTTGTGTTTTCTGCGGCTCACATGAAGCCAGAAACTGCATTGAACAGCACAAAAATTTCCATATCTATCATTTTTAATTGTTTCTCTATTCCACCCCCATCTCGCACATACACACAAACACACTCAGTGTGCTCGTTTGTACGCTGTATCAGTGTAATTGATGCAATGACTGGAAATAAACAGGCAATTTAAGTGCTGGACACCTCACTGCTCTCTCTCCTTCTCCCACCTCTAGGTTTCCTCTTTGTCCCCTCACACCCACACACACAAGCACATACACACACAAACATTGAGGGCTATCTCACAATCGAACAAGCTGGAATAAGGGACAAGGTCAACATGCTGGGGGGATATAAAATGTGTGAGACGGAGAGGAAATTAGGCAGGATAAGAATAGAGAGGGACAGAGGGCATGCAGAAAACAAAGACTAATCTCACAGATGACTCATGTCTAGATGGCCTCTTTAATGACAAATCTACAGCCCTAAGAGAGAGAATATTATCACTAACCAAACTACATTTTTAACCATTTCCCATTTCTTGCTGCTCTGAACACTTATTCACTGATGTCATTCAGAGGTGTGCAGTTCAGTGATCGCTTTCACCTTCCAAAATGTTTCCTCTAAAAAGTCTTCCGTTCGCGTGATGGGTCGCCCTCACTCGACCACTCAGCCGAGCGGACAGTGTTCCAACCTCTCCTGCCCGCAGCGAGCTTGGACCAAAAGAGACAGAAATAGCCCGAGCTGATCCAACTGGACACGTCAATCTGACCAGGCTGCAGCACAGAACAGACTTTATCTTCTGACTGTTTCAAGAAGCCCTCGTGTTCCTGCATGTGCCTTATGTGCATCTATATCCTGACCCGTAAAAGCACTAATTACTAAAAAAGCTACATGTCAAAATGTGTACTTGCTTGTCTTATTCTGTATGTGGCTGCATTAATTTGATCCCTCTTGGTCCTGTTAGCATCTGTTGGGAACAGTCATGCTGCATGAATATTAAAAGGTTTCAGCCAGTTGTGTATGCTACAGAGTTCATAATAAACAAGGTCTAATAATTTAATGAGTCTGCATGTTGACATATCCCATGGGCAGCCAAACTGTCTGTACATGAAGTAATAGGAAAAGAGAGTCAGGCATAAAATGATAGAGCAGGATTTGACAAATGGAGAGCAGCAGAAAGCGAGAACACAAGAGGCATGGTTTCCATCATTTTCAGCTGTCTCCATTCTTGATGGAAAAAGCCTCGAGGGTATCCTCAGATCACCCCGGGAGGCAGATCACTAAAAGCCGAACAAAAAAACTGTTTTATGTGCCCATGCTGGCAAAATCTTTAGAAGTTTGAGCAGTTTGTTTTATTGTTTGTTCAATTTGGATGGTGGGATTTTCACTGTACACAGTGAGTTCATGAAGGGGTCAGTAAGTACATTTACATGCACAAAATATTTAACTTTTTTTGCCCTTATTCCAAAAGAATAAGATTTCTACTGTAAAGTGTTTACATGACAAATAAAAAATAATATTCCCGTTTATATGCAGCAATGCATATAAATGAATAACTAGAGGTGTCATTACTCTCCAGATCCACAATCAGGCTAGATTTTTTTAATTTAATTTTTTATTCTTTTTTTCTTCACCACTGAATACTATTTACATATATTACACATACATTTTTAAATTCTACATGTGTGATATACCAAATATACACCATCAGCCACTTTATTAGCTAGCAAGGCATTCCTAGTAAAGATATTTGTGTTAACGATCAGTTGAACAGGTGTACATAATAAAGTAGCTGGTGAGTGTAAATATATTATAAATGTTCCACATTAAGGCCAACTGCTATTTATTTAGATAACTGAAATTGAAAGCTCATTTAGATTGTTTTCAATTAAGAATTGAAATTGTGACACCTTATGACTAACATAACATGTTGTGCATCACATAAAAATTGCAGTGCAATATATTTATTTAAAAAAAACTGTCGATATTCAAGTCTTTTCTAATGTTTAAAGGTAGGTGCTTTTCTCCTTCTGGCCAGAAATGTGGGCTCTTTTTTCAGACATGCATCAAATGCTACATTTAGAATAAGGACAAATTTGGAATACCCAAAAGGAATATGCTGTGTACATAACCAGTATCAAATTCAGAATAATAGTGGCATTTCAATGTGCAAAATAAATGTAGTCAGTAGGAGCGTTTCCATTAGGGTAAAAAGTGGCCACTGGGAAAGTTTCAGGCCACGCCCTCTCAAATGGCATCTCACTCAGCGTGTCTCCATTACAAAAAAAGGCCCCAGAGGGATTTACTAGACTCCGGAGGTAACGCATGGTTTTCGATTGTTGCATAATCACTTAGCTACAGTTTTGACAGTGATGTCAAATATGCGACGGATTTAACACGGGAGACGCACCAAACGTAAATAAGGAAGGAGAAGCGCAGAAGGAAGGAGCAGAGCTTGCTGTAATTCTTGTTGTAACTACTCGATACTTTGCTGGCTTTTAAAAATGGCGCCTGTTGTTGTGGCGTCGAGTAATACGACACATCCCTATTAGCGTTCTATCCAAAGAGAAATGGCCCTGCTCTTCGACAAAGCCAAAAAACTGCCGGTTAAACAGCCGCTAGGGGCGGCTCACATTCAAATTAGGGGCGTTTCGGCGAGGGAGACCCGCCTCATTCCGGGTATTCGACTACAGAGGAAACACACCTAGTGTAGTCACAATCTATACAGTCAACCAGATTTATATCTCTATTATTAAACCTGCTAGCCTCCATATAAGCATCATTACATTTCTGGAAAACAAAATAAAAAGTTCTGTGTGTGAAAATGGCCCCTCCTCACCTATGACCACAGCGCTGCTGCTCAGCCACATTTTCAGCACTGATGACATTTATTCTCCTGCTGAAGAAAATAAAGTTGTCATCTTTCAAAGTGCACGCCCTTGACTTGAGCAACTCAACCTTGAATGTGTCCGAACATCACATTGACGACATTTCACAAAACTAAAAAAAACATTCAATTCCTTGCCAGGATTAATCACTTCGTCACAGAATCAATATCATTTCGTTTAAAAAAAAAAAATTCAAACTCAAATACAGGGAAAATACACTGTGCTGTAAAAAAACATTTTTACACAATTTATACATGAGTCTTTGTTGGATTTGTATTTACTGCAATGCAGTTGTGGCCTTTATATAACATTTCACACAAACAATCAGTGCACAATAATATGATGGAAAATGTGAACTACTGATGTTTAAAACTGAAGATGATGAACAGACAGCACTTTAATAACAGAGCTTTTGACCACTTGGTGGCAGCAGATGAAGCTGTGAAGAAAACACTGACATATTATTACCTTTTAAATTGCTTATTGCCACATCCTGCAGGTACGGAACAACTTCATTTGGACCCTTGAGAACGTGTTTCATGCAGAATAGGCAAGACCCCAGAACTCTGGATAAGCTGCAGCAGACACGGAGTCAAGCCGCGTCTGAGAGCTATGTGACATGTTGAACATGGTACACATAATACCTGCTAAACATTAGCATGTTAGTCCTGTTATACTGTATGGAAATTAATGGGGAAAATCAATGGCTGCCTGAAAACATTCAAAATGTTAATGCCTCTGTGTGGTCCAGCATACATAAATCGTATAATATATATATATATATATATATATAAATAGTGTATGGAGGTACCTAAATGAGTCGTCATCTTCCTTCTTATCTCTGTTGGAAGTTGCACATGCACACTACCAATCAAGCAGGATGTAGGCCATTAATCATATTTTTCAGAAATTAGTGTTTTCTCATGTGATGCAGATCTGACCACACTTCAGGGAAACCATTTTTATTCAGCAGTACATGCAGATATGATGCGTCTAGATCAAATATCAAAAAGTGATACAAGAAACATTTCTGTTCTTTTACTACATCTGATTTGCTCGAAATGTCTCATTAGCAAAATCTAAAAAAGGTTTTAAATAGGCTGCTGACCCATCTGCTTAATCTGCCCCAATTGAATCTGTAATTTAATAGCCCCGCATTACATCATTTGTAGTTCAGGGTTGGAGAATTAGCAAAAACACTGATATGGTCCTATGAACCGGAAGATAGAAATGTCTTTCATATTATTATTTTAGTCTTACATTTCCGTCAGTATGTCCTTTTTCTCTTCCGATAAAATCAACACCTCTCTCTCCCTCTGTTCCTGACGTACATGCTCATTCTCCCTTGAAAGACTTCACTTCATGATGGCAGCATTATCACCGCAGCACCCTGACAAACAAACCCCCACTCATACAACAAAGCACACTGACGCACACACATACCACACACACACACACATACACACTGCGTAGGCTCTCTGCAGTGCCTCTACCTCATTGACCACAGTATAATACTTCATTAGCTATATAGCAGATTTTACCGTTCTAAGTGAGATTAGCTTCCTTTGTCTCCTTTTAGCCTCTGAAAAGCTCCCTGCCATAAACCTTCTCTCCAGTCACAAAGCCAATAACCACAAAGTGAAGAAATTTTATGTTTTCCTGGCATTTTTTTTTTATTCGCTATTCATTCCTTTATTCTCAGAGAGTGTGTGTGCTGGAAAAGATCCATGGCCATATGACAGATTGTGACACTGAAAACTGACTGAAAAAATACAGATGACGGACTCCCAGAGGGGTCGAGCAATTCTGTTTTATTAGTTGAATAAATAGAGAAACTAGAAACGTGTATAAAAAAAGGGTATGGTGTAATTTCCTAAAAAGCTCATGAATTAAAAAATGTACCGTGATGTGTTTAGATATTTAACAACTCTCTATTGTAATATTAAACACCTACAGTATTTACAATCAAACTGCTTAAGGCTGTTCCATAAAGGGCAGCCATTTGTCTTTCTGCACAGAGGAAAGTTAAAAAATTCAGAAGGCAGACTGGCACCACAGAACTCCATTTTAAACCTTCTGAGAAATTTTCAGCACAATTGATCATCGCACTTCATTTCACAAAGCACAAAGCCTGAAGCGCAGAGAGAGGACTGCTCAGTGGCAGGAGGAGGGAAGGAAATCAGAAACAGTAAACCTGTCCATCTGGGCCCCGTCTGTGTGGGCTGCTGGTTATTGCACCCTGACAGGGCTTGCACACTGCGAGCGGCTGATGTGTCGCTGTAATCTGACCCAGTGTGGGCGGTGCAACAAGCTCTGATTGCTTCCATGTTCTGGTCGCGTGAAGCTACAAAGTTTGGAACAGGAAGTTATTAATATTTTTGCTGCTTTACCATAGCTGATTGCACACAGGCACTAAATGGGAGGCATCAATCTGAAAAGATAAACCTGTGAGCAGAAATGTATACTTATGAAATAAACAAAAATTTGTTATGTGTGAGGGATATGGGTCTTCAAGAAATCCCTAAAAATGTTGTATTTCACGTCAATGGGCGTGGTTTAGCAGGACGTAGCAATGCACAGTTCCATATGCTAATTCATGAGTTTTCCACAAACGGACGGCAAGTTATGTCAGTTTTTTTTTTTTTAAACCAATTTTTGAGGCCACTTCTTTTAATTTGCATTTTCAAGTCATGGTAACATTAGAATATCATAACCCGATATGATATGTCAAAATTAATTTACTACCTTGATAACATTGGCTAACTGTCACAAAGCTAACTTGACGTGAACAGGTTTCTTTGGAACGCTTGGTAATGTTTGTCCAATGAGGCTATAAAAATATATCTTTTGTTAATTTGGTAAATTGGTTAATCTTAATGTTAAATTATACAACCCTAGTGTTACTGTGACTGGATAGTGCACATTTCAAAGTAGGAACCTACATTATTTGCACAAAAGTAACATAACTCAAGGCTAGTTTTATTTCTAAAGCTTGGGCAGAGTAAAATTAATCATAAATATGAATGTTTTGTTTGAATTTAAGAAGTCAAAAATTAGGTTAATAAATAACTGTTTAGGTGAAGGTTCAGCAGTTGGTTAATTGTCTCCTCATTGGCTGTTACTGAGTTATCAACTTGATTTTATATCCTAAATGTCAAACATGTTTGATAATGAGGTTGTGAGCAGATAGGGAGGTTTAAGACTGGAACTGTTGACCCTTCAATTTACCACATAATCTGTGAAGATTATCGGTACTGACCCAAGATCTGATTGTCAGGAGGGTGAACCTACAGAAAGACAGGCTTTAAAAGGTGCTGTATACAACGTTTAGAGTCTGGGCCACGATCTCCTTCACATGACTGTCACAAGCAAATATGGAGGTGGCTGAGCCCAAATGGACAATGCTAGCCATGCTAACAGTGCTTACAAAGACAACATGGCTGGCGGAGCTAACAGTGTTAATGGGCGTTACCTCACACTCACCGGAGCGACTTGGGAACAAGTCAAATGCACGAACTGAGAAGCTCAGTTCTCAGTGCTCAGACTTCACTCTCTACTTCACTTCATCTTAACATAATAAATAATATTTGTTTACTTCGATATTAATGCGCCAATACGCCAATATGTAGCACCTTTAAATATTTCTGTTCTGTGGATGGCAACCTGTTCTCTGTGCATATGACAATAAAGCTTTGAAACTTTGCCTTTGATAGTAGACGGAGGAGACATAAATCACAATAATATTCAAATCAGTTTGGCTGTTGACCAGTTGTCTCCAGCTATTCACTTTGGCAGACTTGTGGTAACACGTTGATCATGTTGCTCACAGAGTGTCTGAAAGCAGCACAGCGAATCACAAATGTTCCCTTTCCTTTAACACATTTTGATCTTAAAATATTTGATATCAGGCTGATTCCATTCAGGTCTCCTGCAGTATAAGGGCAGTGGCCTGTTTGTGAGCCATTTTACTGAGCTTTCTGTCATGGTTTGTGAATTATTCATTTAAACATGATTGACCGGGGGATTGGATTACAGGATTGATTGATCAGTGGGCTCGTAAAAAAGGAATTCCAATGACCACTGAAACCTAAGTGTGACTTAAATGACTAAAGGGCGGAGCAGCTTTCAGAAGGACGATGTGCTCGGCCAGAGCAGGCTGAAAATGCATCACAACATCCTTATTCTTCTTGCTTGATCTTTACAAAGCGTGGTGGAGAATGGTGGATGTTGGTTGAGGGGCTAAAAAAGATCAACTGTGATGAAAATGTACACTGCACCGTGAATTCTCCCATTGTATTTCAATACAAAGATAAAAAGTGTCACCCGTCACTTTAATTAATTAGTCTAAAGATTAGGGCTACAACTCGCAATTATTTTCATGACATATTAATTAATTCATAGCTTCTTGTTCAAACAATTAAAGGATTGGTATATATATTATATGTTATTATATCATATATACTATACTATTATTATTATTATATATACTGTTTATACTGTTCAGTAACAATAACACTACCATCATATCATCAGTATCATTATCACCATCCTGTTACTGCACCTTATTTACCTATTTATTTATTTTTGTTTTTTTGTCCTTGTTGTGTCCTACTTTTATTTTTCCAACCTCAGTATTTTATTCCATTGTATCCTTTTTATTGTATTCAAATATCGGAGTGCTATGACAACTTAATTTCCCCTCAGGGATGAATAAAGTCATCTATCTATCTATCTATCTATCTATCTATCTATCTATCTATCTATCTATCTATCTATCTACCTACCTACCTACCTACCTACCTACCTACCTGTCTGTCTACCTGTCTGTCTGTCTGTCTGTCTGTCTGTCTGTCTGTCTGTCTGTCTATCTATCTATCTATCTACTTACTGTTGTAACATGACTTCCGCTCTGGTGTCCATAATTACTATGGTCACTAAAGGGTGCTTTTAAGATGCTGTACTAACGACCTATAAGGGTTACTTTTTTTTGGGAGAGCAGAGTACACTCTCCAAACATGCATTAAAAAAACGAGTCCGGTGAGGCCTGCCTGCAGAAACACATAATTTCCTCTGCAGTGAAAAGGGTTTTGTGGTCATGCCTGTCACGATTCTTTGTTGGACATAATATTGTCACAGAAATAATTGCAATAAAGGATATTACTGTCCTTTAAGACCATTTATGCCAATGATAATGTGAATATAATAGCATAATAATGCAAACACACAAAAACAATTAACTTTTAATTCTTATGACTTTTGAAACTGAGTGTGAGAACAATATTAAAATTAAATTAAAAATAAAATATACATTAAAAAAAACACACACAAGCAAACCAATAAATAAAATGGACTCCTGGGCTCTGTTAACAAAACTGCACTTAAATAAACCTTAAGCATTTGGCACAGAGGTACAGAGAGTCATTCATTCCTTAACAGGCAATATACTGCCACTCCAGTTCCTCAATGGTTAGGCCCCTTGTTAACCTCTGTATAGTTTTTTCAGTTAATTTGGCTTAGGCACTGAGAAAAAACATTCAGGTACTGCACCCAAGTCTGATAAAAGCAGGAAAAGCCTGCACTTTATTCTGGCATCATGTTAAAATGTTGGTGACACTCTTATGGAAGCAAAAATGCATCGGACAATGTCTCACAATATATGCACATGACCTCGATAATTTCTGCTGATCTCGATAAGTCGATTTTGTAATCATTGTGACAGGCCTATTTGTTGTGGCTGCCCTGTTTGTTTTGGTAATTAAACAAATGTCTCAGCTGCTATTGTAGTAATGGCACTATAATCAGTGTTAGATCCTTGATGTTAACACCTTTAGCTGGTGCTAAGAGCAACATTCACACCGATATCAGATTTTATAGAAATGTTTGTGTTTCTAGGAGATTATTGTTGCCGGTGTTTCTGTCTCAGACTCTGATTCTCTCTCTGTCTGTCTCCTCCATCAAAGCAAAACAACAAATCCCTGTATCCTCCGATTTTTCATTACGACTGTTCTTGCTTTATCCCTTAAGGTTCAAGTCTGAGCCTTGTGTTTTGTCTACTTCTTTTTTTCTATTTTGTGCATTTCTGGGTTGCGTGAAGTGCTGGACATGCCCTCGTTCTGTACTACAATAATCCCAGATTACACATAGATATTGAATGTTATACAGCACACATTTTGTTCCCTTTTACTCTCCATGTATGCTTAATGTAATCTTGGCTTTCTTGTAATTTCCTCTTTGCAACCACTGACCTCTGCACCACCATAAATTGTTGTAAAATTCTGCAATCCAGCCTCCACAAAAACACTAATCAGATCTTGGATTTCCAGAGCTGCTGTTCAGTCTACAACAAACGGAGAACCTGACCCAAATGTCACTTTCCATTTAAGAGGGAAGGAATAAAAAAAAAAAGAACACGTCTGCCATTGGGGGATTCATGAAAATGAGAAAATTGTGGAAATTATGAAAGAATAAGTGCTGCTTCTTTTTCGTGCCTGCTCCTCCTGTTTTCAACGCCACTTATCAGTCAGAATGTCACATATTCAAGATTCAGCTCAGTATCAGCTGTGCAGTCTGGAGTGTGAGGCTGAATCTTTTATATATATGAGTGTTTTCGCACAGGGGGGAGCGGGACGGCACACGCTGTTTGTATAATAAAAAGGTGCTGTTTGCATATTGCAAAGTCATTACAGGAGATGTCTTCCTTTAGCTGTGTGCTATGAAGCTTCTGAATTTAAAGGCAAAGCACCAGCCTCTTTCTTCTTGTCTTTTCTTTTCTTTTTTTTTTTAGGGGAAAGGAAAAAGGAAGGAAAAAAGCCACAAGAGCAACAGAGCGGAGCTTAATTATTGCTCCAGTCACAACAAAAAAGAAACTAATGGTAGTATCCTTTCAGAGGCAATGAAAACAAACATCTTCATCATAATATGGTAACGTATAGCGAAAGGATGTCATTCATCTTTAGATTAATAAGAAAAAAACAATCAAAATTTAAAATCAGCCCACATGTAATTGTTTTTTTTTTAATCAATTCGTCTTCATGCGCCGCTGCTTTCAGCAGTTGATTTTATGGCAGCTGCCTGCGTGGCCTCTGCCTCGAGTCCGTCCCACTGGATTCATTTACAGGCCCTTTTGTGAACGTACTGTTGCATGTTTTAATGGCCACAAAGCTCTGCAGGCAGCAGGGGATGTATTGCTGCTGCACGTCTTTGAGCCATCCAGAAAAGAGCAGCAATCAGAGATCCAGAGCTACAGCACGCATGAGTCAGTCACGTTCAAATGTGTATTTTCTCAAGTCGGTTGGCAAATATCTGCACTTGGGTTGGCATGCCCACTGTACCCTACTGGCTGCCAGCTGTCACTCAGGAACACAGAAAGATGGAGGATAGAGAACAGGAGGGAGGAGGGGGGGAGATAAAGGGAGTGGTGATGATGTGAGGACACGAGCCCCGAGGCTTTCTTTCTCTCTTGTTTCTCATTTGTCTCTCTGATGATAACAAAAAACATGGCAGCCTGAAAGAAGAGAGGTCGACATCAGAGAGAAAAAGGAGAAAACAATGCTGGGAGGGAAAGAAAAAGAGAGACTGAGCGTGATATGGAAAGGAAATATGACTAACCATTTTTCATGTTTATGGCAAAATTCCCATAACATGGTGATTCTTAATGCATCAGTCCAAATGAGTGCACTCTTGGGTTTACTATAGCATTAATCATTTATAACAATGTGGTATTTTCTGAATTCTTTTATTTTGAATGAGTGAAAAATGTGAGGTGAAAGGTCTCGTCATGATGCACAACACTGGCTGCATGTTAGTGGAGTAATTCAGGCTGTTAGACATTTAGACGTTGTAGCAACTTGAATTCAGCCGCACCGACCAGACTCTGTTGCTGTTCAGACCTTGAATGTGTAAAGAGAACTGGAAACAGTGTTGGAGGCAGGGCCCTGTTCATTCCTATGACAGTTGGACAGTGGCACACGAAGCCAAAGAAGTTCTACTTCCGTGTATAAAATTAACTTTTTGAATCTGTGGTGTCCATAGAACTAAAACTAAAGCCATGCTGGTGGAGCAGACAACTTCCAGTTTAGGAAAAAATAAAAATCCCAAAATATTTGGACTTTATGAATCAAATTCTAAAACACATAAGTTTGCAGGGATTTGTGAGGTATGAAAATGTATCCACTGGTGAACAGACAGTCTATCAGGGCTTCATGACATAATAATGTGAAGTTGTAATTCCACTGTTTGGCCACACTCTCAAATTGGCTCTAAGCCTCGTGCTCTTCCTTGGGGATTTAGTTAGACCCAGGGCTAGTGTTGGATAAATTTGAGTTGCTACAGCAGCCAACTGAAGATCCATCTCTGCAGCTATACCACCTGCTCTCCTCCCGGCGCAGTAGTCTTAGCGGCGGGGAGGTAGATGGAGGGGCCACTAGGTAGCTAGTTGTCATTGGTGGTCTGATAAACGGGACAAGGAGGGGTTGAGCGAATCAAAGAGATGCATGCAGCTCTACAAACTTCACCATTTTAAGTAAAATAAGAGAAAATCAATGTGGCGGTCAATGTTGATGTTGTGGCTTTGTCTCTACTCTCTCGACTGTTTTGCTTAAATTACATAAAATTTATTTAAAAAATTATGTGTGGAAGAAGGAAATGTTGAATTACATTTTCCCCATTATCTGGAACTAGAGGGGGTTAGGGTTATATGTACACTACATGGTTTTCTTGAACATAACCAAAATCGTAATAATAAAGGCTCTTACAATAAACTCTTATTAGCTATTTTTGTTGTTATTATTATATTTGTCCAACCAAACCTGTAGTTGTACTAGGCATTAAAATTAACAAGAAATTAAAGAAAACAAGGCTCTAATAATTTTTCCATGACTGTACATCCCCCTGTTGTGGTACTAATGAAGGAATATCCTATCATATCTTATCTCTTATAACTCCAGTGACCAAATGAAACATGCTGTTAACGTGAATAAAATTTGTTTCAAATTTGAATCGACATTTCAAAGCGGAATTGGTACATATTATACATAATTTTCAACTCTTGTATGGTGAATAAAGGCTGTTGGGAGCCCCTTCTGGAGCCTGCTGCATTGAACAACACACTACAAAATCTGATGTCATGCCTTCTCTCTCTCACTTTGGGACCATCAATCAACCTACAGTTATAGCACTGCACAGAGAGAATTTCAGCTTAGTTACTCTGAAACATGTCAGCGGCATGTGTGGGTTGAAAACACTCTATATCAGCACATACTGTACATTGGATTTGACATGAAGTTACTTGATATTCTCCGCTCTGCTGCTGCAGATTTACAGATTAATAGATTTCTCAAAGCCTTTTATGTTACACGACCAGGCGTGACACGCGCAGATACTACTTTCTCATATTCAATTCTCATGGGAGACATTAATATTTAATACACTTGGCCCATACAAGGGTTTGCAACTGAGCAGCACTCTACAACTAAAGTGATTCTGACCATTTTTGAATTTGCGTGTATATTTTGTCAACACATGTCAGATACAGCTCTATTACTAATAAACCAAACCGAGCATGACTGCTTAGGCTTTTCATAAGAGAGTGATTTCTGTGATTTACAGAGTACAAGGAGGTTTAACAGATCACTAAATCACTAGAGGACACATCCTGTGACTTGTGCTGGATTTAAACGCTTTAGTGTCTACAAATGTCAATACTACTAGGCCTCTGAAAGCTTCCTCCATGTCTCATTTAGAGCCTCAACACAGAAAAGGAAAACCACCATTAGATGCTGTTGTTTTTGCATTTTAAAAAGTCAGCTTTTCACTCTTCCTATTGGGATTTTCCAAATCATCCATGCAAATAATAATTATCAGCATGTTCACCTTATTTTAGGCCTCAAATAGCAGTAGCCTCACCTGTGTTAGACAGTAAGAGTTATTAGATTCCACAATATGAAAGTATATTTCACACATCCACCCAGCATGTATATGTACGAGCTTAAATGAAACATTTTTTCAAGGCTGCATGAGCCTGCATGGTCGAAGAAATATTTCTATTATACTCTGATATTTTTACATACAAAGGCTGTGTGCCATTGAAACGGTTATGAGTTACATGTTATTTAAAAGATATTGCTGTGGGCTCAACTAGTTATTTTTACAGTAAAAATTTGAAAGTTTGCGTAGGATAGAGCAAATTAAATTCACATGCCAGAAGAACATATTTCCGATGGGGAAACAGGCTGAAAGTTTGATTTACTGCGTTGAATATGATCAACGTTATATCTCCTGCATCAATGTACCCAGAGCCTGTTCCTAAAATAAAAAGGACAAATGAAAATTGAGTGAGGATGTAGTTGTTGTTGTTTTCGGCCTCTCAACATGGCAGTGTAATGTATGAAGGAGGGAATAATATTGCCTGTGGTAGAGCAACACAGGCTCTTTTGAGACAGAAGAATTGTGATTTTATTCCAGCTCAGTACGCTCTCATAAGTAGCTTCGAGCTATTAATGTCTGTTCCCACAACTATTGTTATTCCACATTCACTTCACGGACTGATGATTATACCACTTTTAAAAGTAAGGCCACACTCTGGACTATGTCAATGCAATGCAACCCCACATCCTCCCACAGCTTCCATCTGCACAGGGCTTGTAATGTACCGACGAACTGGTCACTCTGCACACACAGCCGAGAAATCACTACTCAAGTTTGTCACATCGCTAAACTGTCTGTTTGAGAAGACTGAGGCATGAAGATTCTTTCTTCTATAAAAATGGCAGACATTCAAATTACTCAAAAAGACAAAATGAATGCAGGAAGCCGGGTTTCTCTAGCCTCAAACCACAGTAAATGGTTATATCAGCACCACGGCTGATGTAATCAGAGAAAGATATGCACTGCACACACAGCAAGACTGAAGCGTAGCAGGGGAGGGAGACAGCTCCTCTCTGCTCCTTTTAGTCATATCAAGAAATTGTCAATCTTTCATATTTGCACCTGCACTGGCTTAGATTCTATTTGATTCTTCTTACAATGTGAGCTTGAACCTGCAGCATGTGCTGGAAGGATCTATAGACTCTGTGTACTGTAGGACTGGCTGCAGTTATCATGTAGTGATTCCCAACCAGATGAACTCAAATACCCCTTGAACACGCCTCAGGTGTTCACTTCCGCTGTTAATTTATCATTAACCATTTATCTATTCATTTCAGATATCTATTCGTTAATTTATTAATTAATTTTAGCTATCTTTATGGCGAGACACTACAGGCAAAACAAATTCTATTTCCATGCTCTGGTCAGTTAGATTTTTTGGGACTATTTTGCTTCCAAACATGTTGTATTTCAGATTAGCATAAGAAAACAAGTGAAAGAGTATTTATTTTTGCTAAACTTTGTCTATTTGAATCTCTAGAGTTCTCCCAATTAAAATAAAAGTTATCATTAGATAATGCCTTATTTGCATATTTAAGTGTAAAATTTCAAAAAACGAATTGAATAATAATTGAGTAATCAATAATAATATATATCACGATATAGCAACATTTCTGGTAATTCAATATATAAATGGTCCATATGCAAATGATCCAGTTTTAATTATATTTTTGTATACTCCATACATGTAGTTCCAGTAAAGCTCCATATCTATCGTCATATCACACAGCCCTACTTATAATCCTGTCCTAATGTGAGAAATAAACTGGGGAAGTTTCATGGTGATATCTATTATTTAAAAATGTTTTACCCTATTCACCCTATTAAAGACCATTTTGCCAGAAAACTCCACATCAGTACCACTTACATTCACCAAATTGTCCAATTTCCTCCCCATCTATATTTTTTTCTTTTTTGGATGAATGGAGTTTTATGTCTGTTAACAGTATTTTTCTGAATTATGGAGTGATACAAACAGAGAGATCTAAAATTCCCTGTGCAAAAACCTTTGACTTGAATATGTAAAAAGAAAAAAGAAAAAAGAAAAAATGAAACAAGAATTTGGAAACTGGCTTTTATCCAATGTTCAGATTTCTGTTCTGAAAATGTATGTAAATGAGCACATACTTAATAAATAATTCCTAATTTGTATATTCAGACATAACATTTCAGAAAACATATATTACAAAAAATAATTATCTTAATGTAAGTAATTATTATACTATTTCAATAATTCAACCACTTTTCTTCTCTGGTACTAAATAATTTCACACACTCTCTATCGCAACACTTAATATTTATGCAGTGTTAAATAAAATCATAATGCCCGTTTGTTTTTTTTAATTAACCACCGCACAAGTGTACCCATGTGACCTCTGTTGTATTTTGTCGAGCAAAAGGCTGCAACACTGCTCCAACATCACCATCAATATCTACAAGTAGCTGCAGAAACAGCCAATCCATCTGGATCTGATTCAAACAACTGGACCAGTTACAACCTAAGAAACATGTACAAAACACGCTGCTGCAAAAAGTCCACAAATGTGTTACTGGTCCATATATACAGTCATGGAAAAATTTGATAGTTATCAAAATCATTATCAAGAAAAACATGGGAAATGTCTAGATATCTGCTGTTAAATTAAACTCTTATGAGCCATTTTTGTTGTTATCATTATATGTGTCCAAAGAAATGTACCTTTAGTTATAACATGCATTAAAATGAACAAGAAATTGAAGAAAACAAGGGTGGTCTCATACATTTTTCCATGACTGTATATACAGAGCCATGTCATGTTTCTGAGATGTTTTAAATCTTGACAAGCTTTGGTATTTACTGCCCATCATGGCGACATCTTAATGAGCTGATTTTTTTTTTTTTTTGCGCATTTCAGTATGTTCAAACAAAGAAGGATTATGTTTTTCTCTCTGTTTTGTGTGCAAGATGTGTGACTTTTGACTCGAGATATAAATCGTCTCTTCTCATGTCATAGCAGACGGTGAGTGTGACTTATAAGGGCATTAGCACTGATAAACACTGTGCATTGTCTAATAGGTGTAATACATATGGTCATTATGGGCTTTTTGCATACAGTCAGAGCTTGACTTTATTATATTTTGATTCTTGAAGACGACACTTAAAATGATATGTTTGAATGTCCATTTCATGCACCACAGCACCTGAAAAGAAATATATTGTCTTGCTAAATCACATGCTAGGCTGCAGAAAGAAAGTGAGTATATAGACAACGGCCAGCTTAAATTACTGTGCATGATAGTGTTTGAGTTGTTGCTCAAAAATCATTTTTTATTTTTACCAAACCTGCTATCTTATGAATTACCATGCACAAAATTACAGCGAAGACCACAAAGTGGTTAGACCTTTCTGTCGGCTAATATTGATTCATTAGTATATCATATTTCATGCTAATTTGCAATCAGCATTACAACAATCAACAGCAATTAGGGAACAATTGGAAATGTATTCATGTCCATTTGTATTTTATTTGCCTTGGAAGGATTTCGGTTTGGAGTGCATGTGCTGATATCGCCGTTCCCACTCTGCCAAATAAATAGCACTCGTAAAACTCAGGCGTCTGCTGCACAGGATGGCAGCAAGTTTACAATAAATGTCTGGATAAATCCACGAAAGACAGTGTTGCCAACTCTTCTCCAATGAAATACACTAATGGATGCTCAAAAAGTCACACAAAGGAGATGGCGCAATGCCTTCATTTACATGTAAATGAACTTAATAGAGGTTTATCATCTGAATAAAAGAATTTACAGGTTGAAAAGGAAAAAGATGAATGTTGTGAGTGGAAAGTGAGCTATAGAGATCCTCCATTAGCTGGTGGTAGAGAGACACATCCTGTCACAAGCTGCCCCTTTCTTGTCTCCCAGCCAGCTGACTAACACTGATCCAATGAACCTCAGTTTTGTCAACGTGCTGTTTACCCTGCAAATGTACAACTAATTAATTTGTGGTCATGGCCAAAGATAGAGACTGTCCAGCTCAGCGCAGGCCTGTGGCAAGGGTACCAACACCAAAGGCCCCACTGGTTCCAGAAAGCCCTCCCTTTCCTTCCCTTTGCTTCCTCCCCTCTAATGCTTTCACTGGAGAAGAGAGGGACTGTGTTTCTGTTCCCGCTGCTGCAAATGGCAAGTGGCTCAAGAACGGCTTTCATGAAAAAAATAAAAACAGTTGGATGCAAAATGCAGTTATATTATGAAAATAAACTTAAAACCTGGTGTACCCACAGACACTTTGCAGAAATTGTTTCTCTAAAAGTGGCTGAAAGGTTTTGGAAAAAGTACAACTTTGTTTTTATGGCATAAAAGGTTATTTATTTTTCATACACAATTACAGATTTAACCAATTTCCCCTGCGATGCAATAATAAGAGCACTTGTGATGTGTTCAACCAGATAAGTGTAGCTCTACTTCATGACAAAAGGTCCTTTTTACACCTATCATTTGAATACATGCTCATAAATGTTCCATTTTGTTACTGAGCAGTACTAATTAGTACTCATGCCTTTCCTTAATCAGCGTTGTTTTACCACCATGGCATTGAAAATAACACTGTGGGATTTTTGGAATGACTTACCTTGCAATTAACAACGCAAGTGAATAATGAGTATAGGTGCTTTCCGTCAAAATCAATCTGAACTTATTTCCATGAGCTGTTTTAATCCCGTTTCTCAGTCCACCTCCAGTCTGTTCTGACAGGTTTCCACCTACTGCCCACCACAGACACTGCTAACCATCAATTTTTCAGCTGTAATGGCAACAATGGGTAGCGGGAAAGCTGTCATTCCTATAATGACTGTGCTGTCATGAATATAATGGCTATGCTGTTATGTTTTATAGACAGGAAGTTCACATATTCCCAGTGTGAGCAAAAAGTACTGCAGCTGAGGGCAGCTACTTCTGCTGGACTGAATGTGCTTCATTTCTATCTGATTCTGTAAGGTCATTCTGAGGCAACACTGAGCAGTCTGTGATGGTATAAACAGGGCCGGATATCAAGAGACGAAGCAAAATCATCTTTTAGTTTGTGCTGCTGCTGTACATTCTTTAATGCACCACTGTCTAGCCTGCTTTGGACGATTTCTACATGGAAAACGTCTGTGATGTGTTGAAACTAATCTGTCAGAGATCAGGACAAAATGATCTGGACATCAGTCAAACGTCAATAACGCGAATAAGTCAAATGTCAGTAAGTAATGTTACCTTCCATTCACAGCCAATAGAAACGAGCAATAATGATCTGAGACTGGCTTATCACTGGCAGCAACAACACCCGTCTCTGATCCACTACAGGTTGCCAAGTAAGGCACACTTACAGCGAGGTGGTCATTATCCAAAGTAAGCCTGAAGACGAAGCGCAATAATGAATGGCTCCCTATACATTATCCTGCTTGTTACATAGCTGCTTACCAAAGACATTAATCATCTGACACAACATACTGATTTTAAATGTTTTTTTCTTTAATGCAATGAAGTAATCAACAAGGCAGCTCAGCAGTGCAGCCACAGAGATGTTTGTAACTAGAAACCATGGCTACACTGTGAAAGAACATAAACAAATCCAATAGGAGCACTGCACAGTCTCTGATACATAATAAAAAAACTGTACTCTCCAATAGATCAGTATCCCTGTGCTCTAATGTGGACTTCACAATCAACACACTGAAACGCCACACAAAGACACAAATGAATGGATTACAATGCCACACTATTCAATAAATATGTTAATGACCCGTCATGTAATAGCACTAGAAGAGGCTGCATTGTGCCCGAGCTGGTCATCTAATTGCAGATCTCAATTGCTTGCATATTTATTGATGCATGATGAAACCATGCAAATCCATTCAGCAACACTCTGCAGCATCAGCATCACAGTTACAGTGCAACTACAGGGATTTTTTTTTTTTAAAAGGTGTGTCATAAAAGTGAGCGATGTAATCAGCGAGGCCATTCACCATGACTGCCATCATTACTGCCAGACGCAGGCCTTGGTGCCAGCGAGTCAGAGGGTAGTCCATCCAAGAATATCTCTTCCAACTTCCACAAGATGAATTCCTTTGGAGATGCCATCTGTTTGTCTATCGCCCGTGTGCCATGAGCACAGGTTAGATCAAGTTATTGCAGCCGGCATGTCTCAAGCCTCTGCAGTTCCTGATTCACACGAACGTTCATCACCCTGTTTTGTTTTGCCTCTGTGAAGTGCCCCCCTGTGTAGATTTACCAGAGTTTTCTCATGCCAAATAACGGCTTCATCCTGATATTGAGGACACAGGATTATTTAAAAGAATATGCAACTTTTCCGCAATAAAATGTCCATAAATGACTGGACTTATGTTATGTATAAGTTGAGTTGTACTTATAGTATCACAATAATTCCAATAATGTTAAAACCCAGAGAAATCTGGAATTTTAAATATAAGGTAATGCTCTGTGTCTGTCGCTTGTCTCAGCCTCAGCATTATGGTTGTCATATTATTAGGATACACTTTTTAGATTATGGTTGTTTTTAACTATATCGTTTAACTCAAAGAGGGATTTTAGTTAAGCTGAGCAAATGTTACTGGCAGCTCAGCTTCAGGTACTCCACCAACATGCCGTAGAGCATTGGGGAAACATTGATTTTTAGGGTTTAATTGCATTATGAAGAGTTTGGACTGGTTTAAATCACCAGGTCTGTTTGCTTTGGAGAGGAGGAGACCTCTGTGGAGAATTCGGCTTCCGGTAAAAACCTCCTGAATGACGAACACTGAAGGAATCCTAACCAGAAGAACTTAACTGCAATAACAGCACTGCTCCATCATTATTGTTTTGATGGAGACCACCAGCAGCAAAATATTTCATATTGGATTTTTAATGAGCACCACTAGATATGTGGTTGCGGTTGGTCGACATCATACCAAAAAATTATTTCATAATCAGACGATTATGTTTGAAATTTGCCTTCCTCAGAAGTGTTGAGCGCTATTGTTGATATTGACAGAACATTAACATGAAAGAGGCTTAATTTTTGTACTGATGACACATAACAAGATGCTGCATAACTATTAAATTTGCACTTGATTTCTATTTTTATTCTACATCAGCTCAGGCAAGCTGTAGACACATTCCCTGACAGATCCTCTGAACCGCAATATTTCTATTTTGCATGTTTAGATTTACTGCACCTTGTGTTGATTTCAGCTCGCAGTTATTACATCCAACTGTTTTACCAACTTAATGACAATTTAATGGGCATTCATGGTGGGAGGCACTGCTGCAGCAGTAATATATGCAGTCATTCTGTCCACAAGTCAGATAAGTCAATGGGAACCCAGCAGTGGGGGTGGGGTGCGTGTGCAGGTTCAGGTTACTCACAACTAACCATACTAACTTTATTTAGCTCCACACCTCAATCTAAGTACATTCAGACTGATTCTTGAAAGCATTTTTTGATTGCTCCTCACTTAATTGGAACTAAAATCCAGCCATTGAATGCACATTACAGAAATATCACAATGGTAAACTCACATTTTGCAGCTTCATATGCTGATTTTTCTTCCCTGCATGCCCATCACTGCCTAATCCCTATAGCCTTTATATTGTGTCTTGTCTTTGTTTGGATTTATATCCAGACCGGGCCTTCGAATCACAATCCACTGCTATATATGTGACTGCCAGCTATCCACTGAAACACGTATCCTCAATCAAGTGGTTTGGCTTTTGCAAAAAGGCGATTGTATTGTTTCACAGGCAGACCTTATTAATTCTTGAACCGAGCCTCAAACAGAAGACAAACATGAGTCAAATACTTGTTGGGGCTATAACGCGCAATAAAACACTGATGGGCTGCCTTTTTTTTTTTTTTGGCCGGATCGGATGATGAACAGCATATTGGCAGTCCGTGCACATCAATCAAGGCTCACCTACCGGATGGTGCTTCGGATGCCACGCTTTCTGTCGGCTGTGTTTGATGCAAAGTCCCTCGGATTTGGCCGCCCTTTTTCCCCCGCACGGGTCCTCCGTGTCCTCCAGAAGCAGGTGTGACCACAATCTCGCCTTGTTGTATTCCCATATGTTGTCGCCAGCGCAATTATGAATGCTCCAGTTGATCAGTGACTGGATAGCCTGTGTGATCATGTGCTGCCAGCTCCTTTCTCTCTCCCTCTCTCTGCCTCCTCTCTGTAACTGCTCCCTCCGCCCGATTATCTCCCCGCTGCGGCACTGGCTACATGGTAATACGGAGAAATAAAACGTGCCTTAGTCGCTGGCGAACTTGTGCGCCTTATTATGGCAATTAGTCACCGGACAGTTCCGTGCTTGCTCATCCGTGCACCTTTGCAAAAAATGGGCTGGCTCTCAGCTATATCCGCTATTTGCACTGAATAAATTTCCCTCTGAGACGCCGAAACGTGTTTTATTTTCTGAAAGAGAGAGAGAGGAGGGAAAAAAATCTCTCCAATCTGCCGGCTGAAGCTGGAGAAGAGAAGAGGAGCAGAGGAGAGAAAGACTGAGGCGTAAAGGATGGAGAGGATTAAAGGAGAGGGAGGAGGAGGCTGGAACACATTTGTGAAAGCCTTTCCTCTACATGTCCTTTGAATAACAGTGAGACATGGTGCATATTTCCCAAGTCTCTCTCTCTGTCTCTCTTTCACTCAGCTGTTCCCTGTGTTTCAAAATGTAGTGTGAAACTGTGCAAAATAAGCTGCACAAATCACAGATAATGTTGCAAAAATGTAAGTTAATTCTACATCTATCTATCTATCTATCTATCTATCTATCTATCTATCTATCTATCTATCTATCTCTGCAAGGTCTTAAAACAAGTCCTTCTGGATGAAAAATATCACCAGCAGAGTCTGTGCAGATGAATTTTGGAAAAAACAACACTTCCCCTCATATTTTTCTGTGGCTGGTCTCAGTCTCACTCCCTCTTTGTCAGACTGATTGATGCCTTTTTTCTTTTTTTTTAATTAGAGCTCCACTCTGATTTACGCAGCCTGTTGGGCAGGTTATGATTCTGTCCAATCATGGCACTGTTAGTCCGAGCCTTGACAGCGAGCGTTTTCAAAGTGGTCCTCAAATTGGTTGGACATCTGCTCCAGTCCCCAGAGTGATGTGGACCACGGCTCGGTTCCTCAGCGTGTGAATGTTGTGAATCCCGCCGGTGTGACTGAGCTCAGTCCAGCTGCTTACATTTCATTTGTGCATCAAAAACCAACATTTGAGATCTTTCCATAAATCCGCTGGTGTGGTTAGGTGTGGCTCTCTCCTCTGCTATGCACATGCAAATTGTGCTGCCTCTACAATTTTAATATTGTTTCATGTCCCTCGATCATGTTCTAGAGGCCAGGCTTGTGATTTGTGTAGAAGGGCAGAATATCCTACATAAAAGGCAACACTGTAAGCAAAGATCAGTGGCTCCTATAATTACAATGCACAGCATCACCGTATAACATTAATGATTCAGCAGGACCTTGAAAAATGAAAAATGCTGCTACTCAACGGTTTCTCCGGTGCTCGCGGTGCATTTGATGTAATTTTGTGTGCATCAAAAATAATGTCAGTGTTTCTCAGGGAAACAATTACTGTAACATCTGAGAGTGCTATAGCTATGGCAAAATGACAACCTGAGCCCAGAAGGGACCGGGTGGCTCTCGTCACTGTGAGATGAAGCTCGACAAAAAGGCGAGGAGGTCTGTAGCCTAAACTAAACCTGTTTGAGAAGTGTCATTTCTCAGCACAGGGACAGGCCTTGTCTCTGGTATGCAAAGGGATGTGTAGGTTTATAATCCTAATTGGAATTATACACTGTGGAGTCCAATCTTTTCATTAAACTTCCAAAATGCATACATTTTCACACATGATTTTTATGCATTGGTAGGTGTGTAAGTGGGCTTACCACATGCACTACTAGAAATATACTACACCATCAGAGGAGCTGTTGCTCATTGTGGGCATGCGAGTCGTCAATAGGTCCAATCACCGTCATGCTGGCAGGTCCAGACGTGTCAGTGAGTCTGCAGACTGACTGTTGATTATCACTGATGCTTTACAATCACATACAGTAGTGAGCTGAGCGTTCTGGACTCTGTCCTTTATTCATTTCACTGAAGAGGACTTCTGCACCAGGTTGTGTTACACCGGCTAATGTCAAGAACCTTTGAGTGCATGGCTCGTCAGCAGTTGATGTGGTTGTAATAGAAACGTGCACATTTCTCAAATGTGTTAATTAAATGTACCTGGTCGAAGTCTGTGGTTTACTATATGCCCAGGCTGATGATGCTGCTGTCCCTGAAGGCCATGTGTATCTGGCTCCTGTTTATAGCCAGCTGTTAAGATCCTTTTGTGATAAAGTGGCTTTTAGTCCATGCAATGAACTATTGTGCTGCTAAATGTGATCTGCCATTAACAATGCCATGTTGTAATTACACTGCAGATTGAGTGAGAGCTTAAGTGTTGCATGTTGTTCAATACAAGAAAAAGCACAGTTCCAAGGGCTCAAACCAGCAAAGCTTTAATCATCTGAGACCCACAGGGCCACCAAAGATATTTCTGTCTTCAAGAGGCTGTAGTGGGCTCCACTAGCGTGTCTGAAAGGGGGCTTAATATCACTCAAAAGTTAGGCTCAATTTTAGCGAGGAAAAGAAAAACTGACATGTCCATTTTCAAAGGGGTCCCTTGACCTCTGACCTTAAAAATATCTGAGCAGAGCATTTCTTTAAACTGTATAAACTGACCTGTTGTGACCTCTAGGATACTAACATCCTCATGACCTTTTACATATTGACAATAAGAGGGTTTATTAGCCGTTTCTAGAATGGAATTGCTCGCCATCTGATGATTAATTTTTTCTGGCAGAAATCTCGAAAAATATTCTGATCGCAAATCATCGCATGGATTTTCCATGGTGGTCCCCAAAAAGCTTTATGTGGTATTTTACAGGAACTCTTGACTGTTTTAATTATTGAGTGGTAAAAAATGGTTACATTTAGCACCAAATCTGTGTAACAAATCAGCCCAAAAATTGCTCCAAAAACTTTAACTGATCATGGGAATGGACTTCAAATACTCATCATAATGTTTTGAGCCCTTATACACTCTTAACTTTCAATATTTGAATAGGAACCTAACCAAAACACGTTTATTACAGTTTTCTGACCAGAAAAAATGTACACACTGTACTCCAGCTTTCAGAAGACATACATCACTTCTACATGACATCTACTTCTGACCTTCTAACCCTGATCATCCTGTCACCCCCTAAAAAAGACATCAATTGGTGTAAGCTGAGGGATGACAAAGAGACACTGCACATAAGTCCAACGTTTGCAGTTCGTAGAGTTTCGAGCGATATTGTGACATAGTTTTCTGTGTTTCATTAAGATTTAATAAGCAATATGGTGATTGAGATCATGATGTTCAAAGTCACCTTTCCCCCCCAATCTGTAGGAGAGCTCAGCCAGCGTCCAACTCACCGAAGGAGTGAATCTAATATCTGACCCCCCTTGTGACATTTTGTTCATCTTCTCCGTCTCCCACTGCCACTGCTCTCCATCTCTGCTGCATTTCTTTCCTTATCCTCCCTCTCCATGGCGTCTCAGTGGGAGTGGGAGTGTAATTACGCAGTCAGACGGTGTTTACAGACGCAAAAGCGCCTTAATTTATTCCAACAGTTAGCAGTAATTCCCCACTTTAATTTATAGCTCCTCCACCCAGTGGGAAAATGAGAGAAGCAGATAGTGAGAACGAAGGGGAGAAAGAAGGAGCATATGGACGCTGTATTACAGAATACAGTTGACTACAAGTTGTACAAGGCTTACGCACACGTTAAAGCCATCGCCATTGGTTTTACTACACATTTAGGTTGTTTTTTTCCAATCTATGGTGTGTTTTGCTTGTTCTATAATGGAAAAAATGCAAAGGATGTTCAAGGCTGTTTTATTAGTAGCTGAAAACGTTTGAGGTGTTACTTCTCAGTAGTCGTTATCATGCCATTCTTTTATAAGAAGCTTCAGAAGACAGCTGACAGTGATATTTATGTCAGGTCAGGCTGTAAACCACGCAAAGCACAGGAGTGAAGGGTAGTTTAGTTTGTCTATTTAATCAACACTGCGTCTGGGTGATAATTCACTCTTACCAATGTGTTAAACTTCTCTTCTTGTAAACACATTTTCAGCTTGTTTTGGTGATTTACTGCAAACGGGGAGTCTTTACAGGCAAGTGCATTACTCTGGTGTTTTCTTAACGTCTAAGTCCCTCCAACGCTGTGAACACTGGCGAGAAAACTGGCATTGATTACATTCATACTGCCGCCTCAGAACAACTACAATGGTTCTTATTGACTTTTTAGAAACCATGTGAGGCAAGGTACAAAACCTTAATGACCGCACCAAAAGACTTATGTCAAGATACCCGAGAAAAACAGCCTGCTGAACTGTAGCAGCTGGCGCGGAAACACGCCTCTCCATCCCCGGCATGAAAGTGCTGTATTGATGCAGCTGTTGATGGCAATTTGAAACAGGAACAAGTCAGAATGGAAAGGAAAGCATGGACCAATCTCTGCATTGAGGGCTGTCATTGAAATCCTAAAGATGTATTCAACATGGAGTCTATGTGCAGTTTTGCATAGATGGATAAAGACTGCAAATACAGTGTCATATTCCTACAGCGTACCCTCGGCTCTATTCACCTATTTGCCATCCTCAAGCAGAAAACAAACACTAAAGACTTCTTTAAATTGGACCATCCTGATTAACATTCTCCTCATTTAGCTTAAGTTCTCTTACAGAAGGCAAACTGCATTTAGTGTATTGCTAGAACAAGCTTAATTTCCTGGATAGCCAACATTACAGTGAAGCATTAATAAGACCATTAGTAAGAGAGCAAGAGTCAAAGCCACAGGGGCCTGACAATGAATGTAACAAATCTGTGTGGCTAGAATGATCATTTATATTAGAGAAACACTAATTAAAGAAACAAAGATTTTTGAGTGCAAGAGGGAGAAAGAAGATAATGTAGAAAAGAGTGGGGCTGCTTCAGAGGACTGTAGTGGAGAAGGGGATGTGACACATTTACAATATTTGAGTTTTGGTGAAATACAAACACTGATTGCTGTGTTGACTGGGAGCATGACGCCAACTCCACCAATGGTAAACCACGAACGAGACGTGCTGCTGGGTGTAGCCACAGTTCTGTTGCCACAGGGGAAAAGAAAGCAGACACACAAACAAGCACAGCTAAATGATCATGTGCACTTCAGTAAATAAGCAGCATCTGTCACTGGTCACACATGTCAGCGGCAAAAAGCACAGAAAATTGGCATAGAGTTGGCTCATCTGGCAAGTCTCCTCAGTAATTACGGCAGACTAAATGATATCACTGGGTTGTCCTGATGAGCCAGTGGTCAACACACACCATGTTACTGTGACCTGGTTAGAGTCTGGCCAACAACGTGTACACTATCATGCTCCTTTTAAAGAGACGAGGCAAAGAAACGCACACTGGATGAGTGCGAGTACAATTTGCAGTGGAATATATTTAATCTATACAACAGTAACGACATGACTGAATGGTCAATGGAGACTGAACCTTGTTTCACAAAAACAAACAAAACAATGCAAACAAATTGCAACACCCTCTCCTAAGCATCTCAAAAATAATAACAGTGAATTAATTGAACCATTAATTACTCCAAGTGGCAAAGGACCCTTTACTTTAAACGCAAGCAGTAACCTCCGGGGCTTTAAAAATGGTGCCAACACAGTAGTGCCAAAAACTGCAGTTTCTCGAAAGGCCACTTCAGGCTGGCTCCAAAAATAAGTCAGTCCCCATAGACCCCCGTGTTAAAATGTCCAACTTTGACAGCAGAAGTATACATGTTTACAGCCTGGTAAAAAACTTGTTTTGGTCTCTATAGTCTCTATGTTGTTACAACTGTACTGGAGATTCATTCATTCATTATCTTTAACCGCTTATCCACACTCGGGTCGTGGGGGGCCACGATCCCAGCTGACAATAGGAAGGGAGGCGGGGTACACCCTCGCCAGACCATCACAGGGCTGACACATAGAGACAGACAATTACACTCTCATACACACCTACGGGCAATTTAGAGGCACCAATTAAACCTGAGGGCATGTTTTTTGACTGTGGAAGGAAGCTGGAGTACCTGGTGAGAACCCACGCTGACACAGGGAGAACATGAAAACTCCACACAGAAAAGCCGGAGTTGAACCGGCGACAATCTAGCTGTGTGCTCACACACCACCGTTTAGCCCTGTACAAGAGATACATGCTTACATTTCTGCTTAATTAAGGATGCGGCTGCTTTGAGTGACAGGCTTGTGCCGTCACAGGTGGCATGTTTCATTAACCTGGCTTTATGTGGTCCACCCTCGCTCCACCACTTTGTCCATTTTGGCATTAGCTAGGAGTAGTCGGGCACAGTGAGCTTCAGTGGCTCTTAATAAGTTTTCAACTTATAGGTAAAGTCAAGGAAACAAGATCCATGTTTTATGCAGTCCACAGTCATGGAAAAAAGTAATGGACCACCCTTTTTCTTCAATGTCTTGTTCATTTTAATGCTTGGTACAACTAAAGGTACATTTGTTTGGACAAATATAATGAAAACAACAAAAATAGCTCATAAGAGTTGAATTTAAGAGCTGATATCTAGACATTTCCCATGTTTTTTTGATAATAATTAAAATCATTATCAAGAAAACCATGGAAAATGGCTAGATATCAGAAATTAAACTCTTATCAGCTATTTTTGTTGTTATCATTACATTTGTCCAAACAAATGTACCTTTCATTGTACCAGGCATGATTGAATGTTACCCTATCTTAAAAGAGTTCCCCCATTTAGTATTGCACTCCAATATCATTGTCAGACTAACAATGAAGTTAAATTGTGGTTGAAGAAATATCTTTATAGGTGTCATTTATCAAGAGTTAACAAAAAAATGAACTTATTAGCTTTTTTCAGGACTCTGCAGGTGTGGTCTAATCAGATTTGATTGACAACACAAACAACCCACAACTGACTGATACCAAAATTGCTGAATTCCAACATCACATGTTTCAAACTGAGTCCCATCCACTTCAAACCAGCGAAAAGAACACAGAAAAAAACAACACAAACATAAATCTCTTCAGAGAAATAACCAAAACTGTTCCAACTTTAACAGAAAAAAGTGTGAAGGTAAAAAGCTGATTTAGAGAAACAGGTTTTCAGGGCTTTTAAAGTCAGCCTTCCTCTAAATCTTTCAGAGAAAATATCATATATAGTAGAAATGCCCAGCAGTCCAGATGCAAAGACATAACCTCTGCATAACCTCTAACTTTTTCTGCAACACAAAACTATTCCCCCCCATTTGAAGCCTTGCTAGATTATTTCGTGACCATTTAAGATGCTATTCGTCACATGATTTAGAAAGTAAATCTAGTGAGACAAACACACTGCAGCCATTACTTTCACATTTCAGTGCAGTTACATTTGTGCTCATCTGATGAAGAATAACATGACAGATGGTACTTGAATGTGATGTCAGTATTGAATGGGAACATTAGATGCCCACAAAAACTGAAGAGAGGAGTTTGGATGGTGGGTTTCTAGACTTGACTTTATTTTTTACACCCTTTTAGGTTATCCCAGAAAGTGAAAAAAAGTTATACATCATTGCAGTAAATTTCCACAAATCCCTCAAGACCCAATACAAGTACCTCATAAAACACAATCACAGAATAATTTGTGGATAATAAATTTACCGTACAGTCTGTGAAGCCTGCAACAGTGGGCCGTTTCACAGCCACTTCTACTATAAATGGCTCAAAGCTTTCTTCATCTTAAACACATTTACATATTCAGAATTGCTGCAGTATAAAGATTAAAGAACTTAAGTTTGAAATTTCCCTACCTGTCACATCATCCAATTTTAAACAGCGAGATAAATCTGAGAAAAGTATGTAACGTTCAAAGGACTGCTTATAAATGCGGGAAATTTCACACTCATGACAGTAAATGGGATTTGTGAGAGCCATAACAATGTCAGCTTTCCAACCATATCACCTCTCTATGAGACCTCAAACTACCAACACAATCATGCTCCTTCTACGTCATTTACACACACATTTCAGTGTTCATTCCCCCTTTAAACCATTCATCCGACTGCATTTTCTGTACATTAGAGACACATAAAATAAGCATTAGATGGGAACATGTCAATTTGCACTTAAGCAGGAGGAAAAAGAGATAAATCTCATCACTGGAGGAAAAAAACTGATGATAAACAGACATGGAAGGAAAGAGTTAAAATGTTCATTTTAGTCTTTATTATCCCTTTTTCTATTCATGCGATCAACAAACCATCCGACCGTTCTGCAAAGGGTAGTGATCCATTACAGCATAATAACAGTCATTTTGACTATATGAAATGAGTCAGACCACTCAATTAAACCCCAAGCAGCTGTCAAATTCAACTTAAATGGCATGACCTGCTAACTAATAAATCCTAACCGCTCAGAGTATTTTGTTTGTCCTTGTGAGTAATTCAATTATATCTATTAAAGCGATGTTGGTTTCATCTGTTACGGCTGTCCTTGTTTCCCCTACTTCACTAAATATTTCTGGGAAACAAACTAGAACTCCTGCTGTGATGTGATTGAGTCTTCTTTTTGACTGATTCATGGTGACAGCAGAGATACGGCTCTTGTGCGGCATTGTGTATGATGTATTGTATGTATTTATGTTGCAGTACTGTCTGTAAAGCCAATTGCCCCTCGGGGACATTCTAGTTTTTGAATCGTCTTCCTGCTGGGAAGAAGACTTACTGTCAGACTGGAGTTCTTCAGCCTGCAGCGAGCCCTCCTGTTATTTTGCCATACAGAGTGGCATTTCCCCACAGGACTCACCAAGGCACAACCAAATATTTACAGAGGCGCATATTCTTAAATCCACATTGCAGCCATCATTTGTACCCTGCAGAGGCAGATGTGAAGCATTCTTGGCACAGAGCAGGCTGGCACAGCACGACCAGCGAGGGAGAGAGGAAGTGGAAGGAATGGTGAGAGAAACTCAGGGTTAAAGAGGTGTTCGGGGACAGCGTCGCCACATGTTCGAGGGTCAGCGGCGTGGTCAGCAACGGCTGTTCATAGTTTGTATTTTTTGTTATTTTCAACAAATCCCATGAAAAAAACAAAACAATCAATTGACAATACAATAAGATCTCCAACCTAAACGTCAGAATGGACCGTCTGTCAATACCACCAATAACGACCTGAAATGAGCGTTTCACTGCTCACGGTACAGTGGCGCATTCTAAAACTAGCACAGACGTCATTATACGTACAAGTACGGTTCGCGATTGTAAAGGCTGCAGTTTCTGTGAATTTAGGGCACAAAACCACTGATCTAGGCTTAGAAAGACAGATCAAACGGTGAATAAATGTACGTAAATGCTGAAAGTGAGCAGGGCTGGGCGATATATCGATAAAAAAAAAATATAGATATATTTTTGAATACGATATGGAATTAGACCATATCGCATATATTGATATAGTTCAGTTTTATTTGTCTTTCTTTATATATAAATGCTGCCCTTACTAGGGTTGGTCATATTTTGTTCTTTTGTAATGTTCGTTATTATTCTCTAATTATATATTTCAGAAAGGTACTCCTGTTGTTTTACAGTATTTATATTCACTTAAATAAACAGTTTCAATAAAACTACTTGACATGTCATAATTGTCTTCAACTTTGACTGCACATTTGCTCTCACTTTGCGATAAAAATATTGGGATATATATCGATATTCAGCCCAAATATATCGGGATATGACTTTTGGTCCATATTGCTATACAAGTTACGTAAAAAAACATAAGTTACGTAAATGTTTTACTTTTGTTTTGACATGGGACATGAACCCATGGGACATTTGTCCACCTCCCCTCCCTCCCTCCCACTCCAAGTGTGGCATCCGTCAATTAAACTCCCCATCGCCGTCAACTTTACTACTACTACGTCAGCAAGATGGCAACGTAGAACCGCCTAAAATATAAATATGAGTCGTATTTTGCTGCCTGTACAAACTCCCTACATTGACATTTTGAATGGGAGATCAGTCTCGCTAATACTAAGAAATATTGTTTGTGTCTAGCAATTCTAGCATGATGTTATTTCTCTGTACTATGGAGCTCCATTGTTGTTAAGAAAAACAACTATTAACTATATCAGCACTTAAGGAGCAAAGTCCTCTGCCGAGGCCAATGGTGCATTCACATGCTCCTTGGATGGTCTCAAGTGTTCATGAGCTCTAAGTTGTTGTGGAAACAACATGGATGCTGCAAGGAACATTTGCTGTATTTTATTCCTTGGAGTGTTTGAACGACCCTTTGACAGCGGTTTGCAGTATTTGTGTGACAACAAAGAGCAAAGGAAACAGATCAGGTGAATATGCGATACAATATGATATGATTTAACTGTTTAACTGCATTTTGTGTCCACAAAATTAAATTCAATCAAGAATTGTTTTGGTTAGTTCTCAGTCTATTCATTCACTTCACCTCAGTCTTTTTATTTCTCCACAATGAGACTCAAAGCCACAGACTGACCAACAAAGTATTCAGTCAAACTGAACTGAACTGATATCTAACATGTATTGAAGACAACAACTGCAGCATTTTCTTGAACTTTCCTCAACGTTAGGCTTCACTGTTTTGAATCTTTTTTGAATGAAACATAAAAATAGCCTAACTTTGCAGCGTTATTTTGACACGATATCCTGACGCACATGGGGCCTATAGATTCCTTAGATCTTCTAGAACAGGGATGGGCAACTTAAATGCTGGAGGGGGCCGCAATTTTTCATCCACACTACCACAGGGCCACATATAGGACCGTGCACTTCACCAGATCTGATGAAACTGCAATTTTAAATATGCTTACAGTGCAGTAACTTAACATATTTCATGCTCAAATGCATGTATAACAGTATAAATAGGAATACAAAAGGTTTGAAGCAAATAAAAAATAACCACTTACTGTGATATCTTTTTTTTCAGTGCAAGAACAGCAGACCAACATTAATTGCAAGAAGTAATTTTGTGCATTTTTACACTGCACTTTTAAGATTTCATGCTCAAATGCATGTAGTTGTACTGAGGGCCACTTCAAGTGAGGGTGCGGGCCGTATGTGGCCCCCGGGCCTCCAGTTGCCCATCCCTGTTCTAGATTCATATGATACCAGTATCTCCAGTATATTCATAAAAGTGAAAACGGTGAAAAAACTGGCAGCCCGCTGGCCATTGTAACGCTAAATAACGATACTTGGCGGCCACGAATCGATATAATATTGCAACACAAAATATCACGTTACTATGCTTTATCCATTTTTCCCCACTCCTCTAATTACTTCCAATTGTTCCTACAACACATAAATGCAGCATTATTGCCCTCCGCAACATTAGGGGAAGTGAAAAATAATTTGTGGATCTGCTCTGTGACTCGGATAGTCTCTTAAAATTTCTTCATCTGCCAATCATACACCTTTCTACAAAGGTTCATGAAAATCAGGCAAGTAGGTTTTCCACAATCCTGCTTACAGAGAGACACAAACAGACAAACCAGACTGCAAACATAACCTCCTAGGCAGCGTTAAAAAACAACAACAACACAAAGCTGCCCTGGACGTCATGTTGCTTTATTGCCATTAATATGTGAAATGTATTTTACTAAGTCAAACCCATAAACAACATCTGTCTGCTGTAAATACTCATGAATGCATCAAATCTCTATTAATGTGCTCAAAAAACAACAAATGCACTATTTATTCCTGTTAAAAACTAAAGAATTACATCTTCAGTAGGAATTGATGGGCTTTCTGAGAGCCAATGACAGGGTTGGGAAATCAGAAAGCATTGAGAGACTATGAATAAGTCATTGTTGGTTTTGGATTTTTCATGGGATTGCTTGACAGTCACAATAATATATAGCATTGCCAGCTTTATCCCGTAATAGACTATAGAGGGTGAGTTATTCTCAGCATAAAGCTCATCCCCCACACCCGCTGAAGACTCGCTAAATTACTTATCAAAGATTCCTTGCTGATGATTCCCAATTAATGATGTAATTTTCCACACCACTGAGCTGACTTCCTCTGTCCAACAGCATACGGGACAGAAATACTGGAAGCAGGGAAGGGAGACAAAATCACCACAGATGCATATTGTTTGGGGGGTGAGTTGGGGGTGAGGAGACTCTCCTTGTAGAGGCCATTTCTCCTGTTTGATTAAAGAATTACAAGGCAATGGAGTTTAAATTAAGGAATGCAATCACCAGGCGCAAGTCCAGCCAAGTTGCCATAAAAAATGCAGGTATTTTCTGCAAGCACAGATACATTGATATAAAATGTTTTGCACCCTGTAGCATCTTTATGAGACGGGCTGATGTAGTATAACAAGTGTCACAGTCTGTGTATGGAGAAGGTCGGATGGGTGAAACAGACACAAGATAAAAGTCAATGTTGTTGTTTGAGGTTTACCTGTAAATTAATTTCTGTACACAAATACCTCACATTCACGCTCTACATGGTTCATGACCTGCGGATGCTGAGATTAAATTGTTTTTCAACTTCACCCAAGAAGCTATATGCCAAAGGATTTTTTTTTTTTTGCTCAAGTTTTTGATAAACAGAAAGCCCAAGTATTTAATTAATACAACCAAGATGCCAAAAATCGTGGGGGGCTGTGCATGTGTATATATGGATGTAAATGTAAAACACAATTCAGAGAATACAAAAATATATCAGTTTGGACATAAATATATTTTCTTTGTACAGTTTAAGCAAATGATTGATTCCCATTTATTTATATTTTAGATAACATCCCCACTTTATTCAAATGGGTTGTACTTTGAAACCACAGACTGCAGGTTTGACACTATATACATTCAGCATTTATCAGCTTTACATACTGCACAGTCACATGCACTCCACTCATTCATTTGTTCATTTGCCCTGCTCTAACTCAAAGCTACACCCTCAACCAACCCAACACAGCAGGTAAGTGATACAACCCAGATTCCAAAAAGTTGGGACATCTATCTATCTATCTATCTATCTATCTATCTATCTATCTATCTATCTATCTATCTATCTATCTATCTATCTATCTATCTATCTATCTATCTATCTATCTATCTATCGTGTGTGTGTGTGTGTGTGTGTGTGTGTGTGTGTGTCTAGGGCATATCTCGCTGACCGTTAGTCAGACTGACCTAAGATTTCGTATGTGGCTTGCATATGGCAAGGTCGAATATGTATTACGAAGGTGTGCATCATTGAATTTGATGATTTTTCAATTAATTTTTCAAAATATCATTATTTACGTAGGATGTGTTGCAGCATTGCACCGTTGCTGATCGGACGTCTTTTAGGGGAGCTCCGCCCCATTGTGTGATAGGCCTACACCTGGTCAGTAACACAATTCACTCTGGATTTCAACGCCTGACTCATCTCATCTGTAAGTCTATTTAGCCTACCTATCTTTAGGAGTTTTAAAGTGCGCCAAAAGGTTCGATTTTCCAATAATATTCCACAACACGCCTAATAACCCTTACTCACATTATTCACATCCATCTGTTTGTGCTGCATGTAAACTTATTCCCTCCTATATCTGTGTCTGTATATATGTCTAACCATGTTGAATGATTAAGTTTCTTTTTCTTAAAATAACTATTTCTGTGTCTCTTTACACAAACAGCTGGTACACAGTGTACCAGCTGTTTTGGAATCAGGGTTTTACATTGTGGATATTATGGAAGTGTGTTAATATGTAGCATGTGCTATATACATCCATTAGCTTAACTCTCTCTTCATACATCAGCTATTGAACCTTCTCACATGGACAACATAAGACAAGAGTCCCAGCAAAGAGGAAAGGCAGCATTTCTTCAGAAATAAATCACTTTCTGTCCTCACCCCTTTTCACTTGAACAGTTGCATGTTAATCTATATGAGGGAACATGTAGAACATGGTTTTGTGCATAGCCTTGTTTGTTAGATTTCTGATAATAAGAAAACCATAACCACGTCCTGTTATGCTATGTTTTTTGGAGAAGATGTGTGTATCTTTAGGTGAGGGGGGTCTAATATGGATCATCTACGAGAGATAGGTCATTCTAGTTAATTAAACTACTATTTTAAAACTCTTTCACATAAGTAGGGTAAAATTTCTCTTAAAGTGGTGGTCAGAAAGTGATCTGAGGGAAATTCTCCAGAGAGAAGCCATACAATCATTCACCAGAGTCTCTTCACAAGCCACTATAAATAAAACTGACTTATTCGTTTTTAAAGGATGAGGCTGTTTATTTTGTTGTATGCTCCCCTACAGGCATGTTGGTTTGTTAACTCACGATTACAGTAAGTTTCCATCCAGTTCACAACTAAAGCCAGTGTTTCCAGTTTCCATTAGGTCTCTAGATCAGTGGCTCCCAAAGTGGGTGCAGCGGCACCCTGGGGTGCCTTAAGGACAGACCAAGGGCAGCTAATGCCATGACAACCCGGGGTTGCCAGTTCTCATAGTAACACAACACGCTTTTCGGTTTAGGAGTTTGTCAGGAGCTCGGCAGTCAGAAATACGGTGAGCGATACAGTGATATTCTGAGACATCTCAGCCCTCAGCTCTGTCTGACAGGACTGAATATGTATATATAATGTGCATGTAATGTATTTATTTTCATCTCTTTATTTTTTTCTCTCTTCTCCCCATTTTTTTGCTTTATATTCAGAATAAATAATACTTAAAAGTATATATATATAAATATTTACATAACTACAAGAACAAATAAATGTGAAAATGATTATACTTTTTTAATGTCTTTTTGACTTAATTTATTTGTATTTACTTATTCTTTTTTTGTCTCTGTATTTGCACACTTTTTACATATCTTATTTATTATTTTATTTATTCCTCTTCACAATGCTGCATTTTTCGGCACTATATCACTCCGTACTGTTGTACTTTTATCTCCTGTTCTTTAAATCCAGTGCTTTACACCTACTCTTTGGCCTCTGGACATGAATAATAAGAGGCAAAGCACTATCCAGAGTATTTCTAGAAGAATTAAGTAGGGATGTTTGGGCTGAAAATCATGAAATAGGCTGAGCCTTAAGCAAAGCGGTTTGCAATAACTGCTGATAACAAGTGCGTATTTAATGAGTTAACCTGACAGAAATGAGAGGGTACGTGTAGCTCTATTCTTATATGTAATTTAAAGGTAAAAGTGGGTCTTGGTTATGGTAGATTGAAATGTTAGGCACCTTTAAACTGCGTTATTTGAGGGAACAGTTTCAGTGCCAGTGATGGCACTCGCTCTCCCAGCAGTAGCCACTGGGGAGAGAAACTGAGGGCAGCTATCGATCCAGTGATCTCCTCTGCATGTGGGCATTGAGTCTCAAGTGCAATACAGTCCTTTATTTCCCACTAACCCACATAAAACGGTTTTATGGCAGAAGGAGGCAGAAAATCTCCAGAGTTTGCAAGGAGGTCAGAGCTGCACCCAGCTCCCTGGTGCAGTAAATGGCTCCATGCCAAGCTGTGAGGACAGGTCTGTCGATGATTTTCTGTCACACCTTTCTCATCTGTCCCATCCAGGGCAGCATCTGCCAGAACCTCAAAAGGGTCAAAGAAGTCACGAGGGACAGATGTTCCCCCTTTTATACCTGAACGTTTACAGTAAATTACATTTTGCTGAAACTGAATTAGATGTTGGCTTTGCTAAGTGGACTTATTTAATTAAATTAGGCATGGCTTAATTTAAAGTTGGCCACAATGTTCAAAGATAAGCCTATTTCAATATATATATTAATTTCCCTCTTAATTTCTTGGACACTGTTTTTAACAACATATGCATTTGTTGAGGACTATTTTCAGCTGTAGATGAAAGCACATTTGGTGCCTTAAAGTATTTTATTATTTCTAGCAGCAGGACGAGGTATGGGGGATTTACTCAAAATAAACAACTGTGCCCGTGTTGATTATGGTGAATAAATTCTACCCAAACGTCCCTCTACCCAGCAACAGTTTCCAGCTCCTCCTGGGGGCTCCCGAGGCATTCTCAAGCCAGATGACATGTATAATATTTCCAGTGTGTTATTGGTCCACCCCGGGGTCTCCTAGTGAATGAATTGCATTTCTAAAAATTCTTCTTGTTTTTTAATTATGAACACAACATTCTGATCTAGTATAAAATAGCTGGAGTGTGCAGATTGTTCTTTGCCAGGTTTGTGAAGCAAAGATGCTACGAAGCATGCTGAATACTAAACACACATCTTCATCCTCAATTTGGAAAAGTTCTCCACACATGAGCAGTGTGTATTTGTTTGCACAGTCTAAGGAACAATACATGGAAAGAACTGTGAGGCAACGCATGAGGGGGAAGTAAATTAATAATGAAGATACCATAACACAGATTTCTTCCTTTATTGTGTATCATCGCCCTGCCAGGTTCTCTCTCTCTCTCACACACACACACACACACACACACACACACACACACACACACACACACACACAACTCCTTCTGCATCCAGTGTATGAAGCATCTCATTGGTAATTACTATTTGCACAAGGGCAGGGAAGCATTTCATGTGCCCTTCAGCAGCTTGTGCCAGTTTCAGCACAAATGTAGCCCATGCATGTGTTGTTGCTTTGAGGCCTGAGTGATTGCTGTAGGCGCTCTGATAACGGTTGCACACACATACACACACACACACACACACACACACACACACACATCAGATAAGAGCAATTTAGTCACTGTTAATAAGAGTGTTGCAAAGTCCACAATAGAGTTGATTGTATTTCCTTTGAAATGGAGGTCCTGTGTGCGGCATGTTGGTCTTGTGCGTGCCTGTAAATGCACTTGTGCATTACAAGGGCTTGACCCAGATCACAGATAGACATAATAATGCATGACAGGTTGTCCTTTTGAAAGCCCTGCGTCCTAAAAGGCAGACTGGCCATTCACAGCCGCCATATCTGATACCCTCGTGAATATCTGAATAGTCTGCTTCACATGTGCATGGGTTTCCTTTTAAATTTCACTGGATGTTATATCTATAGAACACATCCACACCATATGAAATATGTATTCTGTAATGGCCCCAACATTTCTTTAGAGCTATATTATGCTTCCTTTGAGTGAGGTATTTAAACACAAGACACCATGTCTTCATGGCAGCATCAAATGCAAGAATTTTATAAGTCCTGTCATCATTCCTTACATATCATCCTCCAATTCAAAGATGTTTGGTATCCCTACTGAAATACTGTAGAGGTCATATGTGAAAATGTCCTCAGATTGAGCATCCACATCAGTGGTGTGTCAGACTTGCAGCTTTGACTTCAGACATGTAAACATCACAATAACAAAAAGCCCAGCCTAGATCTTATTCCACTTACAAGAAGCTCTGAAATTACTCGGAGGATGTGCTCACGTAACAAGATGTCAACCCAAGTACAGTTTCCATGGCATCTGTGAGCATATCCAGATTATATTTATCCATTATACATGGGGACGTGTGAGCATGACATTAAAGATGCATACGAACAGCTTATCCCAAAGACTTTCAAGGCTCTCCTCGCCAAACAAACAAAGATACTGTATTATTAAAACAATCTCATGTCTTGAAACTGTACCACACATCCTTGTGCTTTGAGTTATTCCGAGTTAATGAGGCTGAATTTATCAACTGAGTGGTGTCATCTGAAGGGCATATAGGAGGGGAAGTTACGCTCATTCTCGTAGTACATTTACATTTTATAGGTCATGTAACTAACTCTACCTGGTGAAGTGCGAGCCAACAACCTGGCTGCTCTGATGATCTTCACTTAACAGTACCCTGGGCGGTTATTGAAAGGCCCCATGTTACAACAAGTGGAATTTCCATGTCATTTGATTATAAAACAGGTCTAGGTGCTGAATAAATACTGTTAAATATTAAACACTTAATACATGGAGAAATGCACACAGGAATTACATACTCAGAAATTAGTACTGCAGTGGTCTGCAGACCATAAGAGCTTATGTAATGTCATTGTTCATGTTCACAGGCACATTAATAATGCATTTGTTTGAGTGTTACTTGCAATGATGGTAAATAAAAAAACAAAAAAACACTTTTATAATGCTTCATTTGCTAATTTACAACTTGCATATATTTTTTGCACATTGAGATTGGCTATTATTGCTGCACGTCTTCCTATGATGTCGTATATGGCAACGAAGTACGCATAAATAGTGTGATAAGAAATAATACAAGAGTAGCTGTATGCAAGACTTACTTTTTGTCCGGAAGCTTGCCGCTGTGCCGTTCAACGGGCCTCCGGTGGGATCGTACCCCCCTCAGGAGCTGTGAGGTCCAGCCTTGAACTATGGTGTCTTCTTGGAGACTTCTTGAAATAAATCCAACAATGAATGTCTTATATTCATTTTTCAGTGATGAGAACAATTGTTTTTTGTTTTGTGGTTTAGGCGGCCACTGATTGCGCATAATGCCTTCCGGTTGTCTGTCGACCAATCAGAGGCCGCATTTATTACCGTGCGGCAACTCTGGGGCACGTTCAATTTAAAAAATGTGCAACATTTTGCCTCAGTTTTAACTCTATGGAGTCTCAGGCTATTGTGTCCATTTAAAAAATATTATTTTCATGTCTTTTTGTGTATTTTTTGTTCATTTTGTGTCTGTTGTTGTGTCTTTTTTAGTTATTTTGTGTCTTTTTTTAGTCATTTTGTATCTTCTTTGGGTTTTTTTTGGTCATTCTGTCTTTTCATTTTGTTGTTTTTTTTTTTCATTTTGTGTCTTTTTTAGTCATTAAGTCCAACATAAAATGTGATATTGAATCTTTTTTTTTTTTTACTTCCAAAAGTTCATGCTCAATAAAGAATTTTAAATGTCGCAAATGTGAACAAAGGTTGCATGGAGTTTACAGCCAGAAGTTTAGAGGTAAATTTACAGTAGGGCTCCAAGCTGCTTTGTTTTTACGTCTGGATGTCAAGAAGAACTCATGCTTTGGCACTTTTGGCGACTCCAGAGGGTTAAAAGGCCGTTTCCTCTACTTAAAATGTACCTAAAGTATCAAAAGTAAAAGAACTCGCTATGCAAAATGGACTCACTCAGATTATTATAGATATTCTAAACATATTATCAAATTATTTGTATTGATGCATTTATGTAAGCAGCGTTTTAATTTTGTAAAGATAGGGCTCACTTTAACTAGTTAATATGCTGTTATGAGGTTTAATTTAAAAAATGTCTAATCACTTTAAATTGATCATGTTTTTACATTAAATCTTGACCTAAAAAGTAACTTAAACTGGCAGCTAAATGTTGTGGAGGAAAAAAAGTTCCTAAGCGCAGTACTTCAGTAAAAGTACTTTGTTACATCTCACCACTAGTGTTAACCGATCAGCAGCTATGTGTAATACACTTAAATACTTCACACGCTGTTTAAATCTTATGTAAACAGTTATTTGCCAGTTTTTTGACTAAACATGAAGTAATCTTAGGCTTATTAACATACCTTTTGATGAGTTTTGCTACGTTTTGTCGGAGCTGAACTCTAGTTTGTGGCCTTATTGAAATAAATAATGTAAAGAGTCTCCTTTACACATTCAGATAGTTTTGTAGGGTGCGTGCCCAGTGCTTATTGGCCTGCAAAATGAATTAAATTATCTCATACAGTAATGATTTATTAAATGGAACTTGACCAAGTGGCAGACAGAGGCATTAATGTTTAGAAGGCTTGTGTATTTTATTTAATTACCTTCCAGGCTTCAGGAAACGTGCAAAACACACTTTTAGTAAAAGACATATAGGTTTTATTTAAACAGAGGCTTTTACAGTATAAAAACCCAAACATCTGTCAGATTATCCTCGCAGTTCTAGTTATAAGATAGCAGTCAAGATTTCATTAATGTTGTGATGTCACAAAATTATGAAGTCACAGGGTAAACTGGCATCTGCACTTATCAGTTTCAAGTGCCATCTGCTTTAACTCTCCAACATTGCAGCTCCAGTTACACTGTGTATATGTGTATTGTACCTTAATGATATGATGCAATTTGACCCCATGATATATCTTTTTACACTCCTTGCAATGGCAGTGCAGAGGCACCAAGGATGACCAATCAGACTGTGAGCAGAAGACGGGGCTTTATTTATTTTTTTAGAATAAGCTATGTAAACATTTTCTAGAAACCCAAAATACAAGTATGGACCTAAAAATAAGCACAATATGTGCCCTTTAATGTTGATGGTTTGTAGAGGTGAAACATATGCAGCAACAGCAGGCCTGCAGGGCTGGACTGCTCATCAGCTTCTCAGGAGATACAGTGAGCATGCCGAGCACAAAAGTGTCCAGCTAAAGTGAAATCATTCAATATGCTCCCATGTGAAACGCTGAAGCTGAGCGTTACTGTGACTTTGAGAGCTCAACAGACTCAACTTAAGAAAACACATGCAAACGAAGAAGACATCTTCAAAAATTTGAAAAACCCATGCACAGCATCAAGAAAAAAGTGCTGGAGCGTAAGAGCAGTGTGTTGTGTTTTCAGGGCTGTAGATGTTTCAATGCTCAGCTTTAGTGTCTAATAATTTAGTGCAATATGTAAGACATGAAGAATCAATAACATGAAGGCTAGAGTAAGCATTGTATTTTTCAGCTGTTCATCTCTGGAATACTTGATGTAAACATACTCACTCAATTTATGCATGACAGTTTCTGATGTTCCATCTGAATCCATGTGCTGGTTAGTATTCATCTCTCTCCATAATCTAGTCTGTTAACGTTTCTTGCTGTCTCCTCAAGCGTTTAACCTTGTCAGAGATAGGCTGGGATCCATTAAGATTTCCTGAAAGGGTTGAGCATTACGGGCTCATTTAGAATGACTTCCATTTTTAATAAACTGCTCACAGCCCTGCAGATCAGATACCGAGGAGGTGCACTTAACAATGCCGGAGAGATAGATATGCCTCATAATTTATATTACACAAAAGCTTAGGAAATCATACCAGTGCTCTCTCCAAGATTTTTCCCCCCTTTCATTTTGTTCTGCTCCTTCCTCCTCTTTGTGAAAGCTCTTTTCAGACCACACGCTCTTAGTTCGACATAATCAACATGTGTAAAAGCTGCCTCGTCATCTTTTCAGGTTTTCCCTGCTGAATCTCTGGCCAGATTTTTTTATATGCTGCAATAACGTTTACCTTTTTCTTTTACAGACTTGGATTATTTGTTTGTACACAGCATTGCTGCTGCCAGCTGCATCTATAACAGTCTGAACAGGCTTGTTAAAGGGGATGTTACTGTCCTGTGGATATCATCACCGGTGATTTTACATTTTTACAACACACATTACACCGGTATTTGTACCACTGCACAATCATGCCTCCAGATGGACGTGTGCAGAAAGGTAATAATCATATCACAGCTGAACCAGAAATGATAGGATGAGAATAAAGTGGACAGGGTTAACAGACAGTGAGAGGGGTGATGGGTGCCAGAGGGTAGGATGAGGTTAATGGAACTGGTAGAGTAAAAAGCATAGGGAAGGCTGTTTGAATGGTATGTGAATTGAAAATGCCTTTTTATCTGCTGAATCAATACACAGCTTCTCTGTTCTGAGAACCTGTCGGTCAGTAAAGGGTTTTTTACTACAGAGTGGAGAAGGTGGAGGCGAAGAGAAAACTCAAGGTAAGGACCTTTCTACCCACTATGTGCCTCTTATACACTCATAATAGAAATCCCATTGTGTCGACATATTCATAAGGCATCTCAAATTCACCCTCTTTTTTTTCTCAGCTCCATTTCTAGCCTCCCAGTCAATATAGCAATGGAATATGCTGCTGGAGAAATATATATCGTTATCTTCTCAGAATCTCTTGGGTCGACCTGTGTGATTAAGTGAAAGCAGCTCTGTGTGCGCCACATGAGTCAGTTTCCTGGAACCTATTCACAGATGCTAGCTACTGCAAAATTAAAGTTGCTTGTGTAAATGCCAGCAAGTCAGAGGAGGACAAAGTTAAGAGGGAGGAAGTAGATGTAAGCAACAACAAAAGGATCATTCTTTTCTCATCCTCCAACACAAGGTTGTCGGTGATGCGCCCTGAAACTGCGGAGCGATTTCATATAACGTACGCACTTTCACCCACAATACAGACAGGAAGATGATTCACTCATTAGCTGAAAAGTAATCATTTACATACCGTCGTTAATTTACAAACTGTCACTGCCAGGTGAAAACCTCTTTACTGGTTGTTTTTAATTTCTAACTTCAATTAAAGGAAGCTGTAAGCTATGAAAATGTGCTGACCCATGGGTTAATGAAACCTCTTCTTTGCAATGACATGAACTCAAAGTAAAAGTGCACGGTCATCCAGTTACGAACTTAGTTCCTGACATTTTGGAGCTCAAGTGACAACAGTTATTTTAAACTATGCCTGTGTCGTGACACGTTTAGCGGCCCTTGTGCTTTATTATTCAGACATTAATTTACCCTGTGGAAGCTACAACATATTAGAAAAGGCCAGTATGTAGAATTTAAGGGGAGCTATTGGTATATAGTCTTAATTTATTTAATTTCTTATTATTATATTGGTTACGGTATACATTCAATGAAGACCTAAAATTCAGTGTCTCAAAAAATGTTTAATGTTACAAAAGAGCAATTTTGAAAAGTATGTTTAATATGGAAATGTTGGCCTCTGAAAAGTATGTCCATCTATATGACTCAATACTTCGTTGGGGCTATTTGACGAACTACTGGAAATGGACTTTTCCATCATACTCTAATGTATTGAGATGCACCTGTGGGTTTTATTTCAATAGAGGCATTCACAGAATAAAAGCCCAAACAGTTATAAATGTTTTCAATAGTGGAGAATCACCTAAAACCAAGAACCGTTTGGTTTTGTAAGTTTAGAATGAGCCCTTCATGTCCACAATTTTGCACCACTTTGTTTCTACTGTAGCCCAGAGTGGACAAACCAAACATGGACTCTAAATGGGCCCTTTTATTTTAAAGTTACCTAAAGGCCACTTTATTTTTCTGACACACTGGGAGCATATAGCTAGCTAGCATACCTGAATCTGACAAACTGCTCATCCCTAGAAGCATTGTAGCCAAGTTATTCTCAAGGCTTTTTCTTTCTGTGCACTAAATGGAAAAAATACACAATGGATACTTGGGTGGTGCTTCAGATTTAGCTCCTTCAGCTGTAGCCTCTTGTGCTTCACATCTTTAGGAGGTTGTAAAAGGCCTACAACACTCTGACCTCCTCAATTTATGGACGTAACCTTGTTGTAATTGCTCTTATATCTTTAACCAGTTATTATGGTGCTGCCCTCACTAAACGTGTCATACTTGACACTGTAGCTCGATGGTCTGCCAGCTTCTCAGGTGAAAGGGGGATGACAAATCGAAAACTTGTTGCCATGGAAAAAAAGGTGAATACTTCAGGTCAGTAGCTGAACTCAAGATAACCCTGATGACATCACTATGACATCATTCGGGTTATTTTCATAAAGCTTCAGAAAGCTCCTACAGTGTCACAGAAGACATTATACAACTGTTGTAACAGGCTGAGTAGTAAATTTACTTGTTAATTAACCTATCACAGAATTTTTTATATTCTAATCAATGTTTACTCCTGCCTAATATTACTGTACAGTTTCCATCATACGGCACAAGTCAATACACTGTAATGACTTGATGTCCCTTGCTTTCCAATGGGACTCAAAGACATTTGTGACTATTGAACTGCTTAACAGAGGCATCCAAAACCACATCTGTATGTGTGATCTGCTTTGAAAACTCATCAATAAGTGAAATCCTACAGCGTAGCGGCGCTGCTGGCAAACATTTCCCGTTTTTCTGTGTGAACGCTCCTGACTGAAACAAGTGCACTAAGTTCTTGGGTCACTTCCAAGGTGCACAGACTTGTAATTGATGATTTTGAGCAAGTGTTCCATCCAGATCTGTCTTTGTCATGCTCAATATATTACATTTATTCTACGCAAATCATCCACCTGGGGATTGATTTGATTAATGATTCAATGGCACATTATATTCATGTTATCCATCGCTTCTCAATTGCTCACTGTGACTCTTGTTCGGTCAGTGCCAAGCACCCTACTGACCCCCGGTGGTGTGGAATTTATGGTGCAGTGCTCAGGACCACGGACAGCGTCAGAGTTCATGAAACTTATCAGTGAACTAATAGAGCATTGTGGGTCCTTGATGGCGAGCTTTTAACATGTGTATATTATCACAAACCACAGATTTTAATAGCCTGTTAAATTTCATTAAGCACTCTCATCAATTAAAACGCTTAATGTACAGTTTTTACCATAAAGCTTACACTGGACAGATACAGTATACTCTGCCATATTCAATACAGACCTGTCTTTCAGTGCAACATTATATTTTACTGCTTCATTAAAGCTGCAAGGTCTCACACTGGGAAGAAATGTTACACATTACAAAATATTATTGTCAACAACTGTAAATGGATCGCATCCGGAAGGCTTTTATCTTTTGGGACACTGCAAATTGTTACTAGAAAGCTAATAACAGCTTTTATGGCACTTTCATGGGTGTCTGCAGAACTGTTAATATGCGTAAGGTGACACTTTAATTCTACCTCCTTATTAATATTTAATTCCTTACAAAACCTAAGCATATTTTCTATTTATCATGCCAATGTTTTCCCCCCAACAGTTTGTTGGCTTTCGTTCTTGTTGTGTATGAAAGTGTGAGTTTTATGAGTAAACATTTGCTTCCTCCTGCAGAGACAAAAGTCTTGCCCTTCAGAAAGTGCAGCTGTTTGTAAGCGATGCGGTGCCAATACCAGCGGCCTATGCTGCAGCACACAGTCTGTAGAATATGTGAAGCGAAGAGTTTGATTAGCCCAGAGGCTCAGCCGGGAATTCATCTGCTGCCAGCGATCAATGAGTGGGCTGCAAAGCATGCCAATCAGTTTTATTGGTTTCTCCTTGCTTTTGTGTTATCACATGCATCATCACCACCAATATAATATCACCTTTTGTGACTCTATGGCGCTGTCGGTCTGTGGGTCCGCCACTTTGGTCCAGATTGCAATAAACTGTTATAACTATTGCGTTGGAATCTGATGCAGATATTCATGCTGCTTAAACGAACCCTAATGACTGGTTATCCTCTGACTTTCCATCCAGCACACATTTAGGAGCAAAATACCTGCAAAACCACTGACATTTCACAAGCCTCAGTACTTATGCACTAATTAACAAATTATAGCAACTAAAGGACTTTTCACACTGCAGTTTCTTATCCCAGGGCAATCGTTGACCAAATACCTCAATAAAAAATGTATATTGATATGTGATGATAATATAGGGTTGACTCTTGGTTCACAAAATATTTACCTATATTTTTTTGTAAATAATGATCAGTAATGTGGATTAGGTGAATAAAGGGAAACAGTAGAACAGATAGAACTGTCTGGTGAGTTCAGAAACCCCCCCACAATTTTACTGTAAAGCAGCCTGTAAAACCAGGGAAAAGACAACACTGCTATATGCAGTGTATTTATGATGCTATATATATATGATATCCAGTGTCATATCACAATATCAATATAATATCTGGCCCAGCCCTACCCTGGGGTAATTTAACTCTTTTTCACACATTGTTTACCCAGGGTTAACCTAAGTCTAGGGCTACAGCATTATGACATTGTTTTAATTAAGCCCCGGTCCACAATGACAGTCCTGCAAACTCAAGGCTTATCCTGCTCCGGAGCAGAGCCAGCAGGCCCGAGGCTAAAGTCGTGGTTAGCCCACTTTGGACTGTGCCAGGATTATGTCAGTGTGAAAGCTTTCTTAGCCCGAGGTTAACAGCTCCCTGTGCCCCATGGGTAAGGGCAGTGTGAAAAGCTGTTATGAAAAAGAACACGGTGAACCTGCTAAAATACATCTTAGCATTTTGTTGTTAACATTTAGCTCAAAGCATACATGCACAATAAAGGCCACATATACAGTCATGGTAAAAAATGACCCCCCCAAAAAAAAGACCATCCATTGTTTTCTTCAATTTCTTGTTCATTTTAATGCCTGGTACAACTAAAGGTACATTTGTTTGGTAAATCTGGCCATTTTCCATGGTTTTCTTGATAATGATTTTGGTTATTATTATCATTATAAGAAAACAATGGTCTAATATTTTTTTCCATGACTGTATGTTTCACTTAGCTTGACTGATTCTTTGCTCAGTGCATCTCTTTAGGACGACAAACCCTTTACAATGTCTTTTACAGGCTCCTGGTTTGGTGGTACACGAGGACGGGTGTAATTTAGTGAGGAGGTGTAATTTAGTGTCTTGTCCTTTATAATGAAGGTCTTGTATCATTAGGTGGCCACTGCGTCCTTTTCTGTCCTGCCCAGTGTCGGCTGTGTCCTGTTCCCCGTGCCCTGTGCTGTTAATTGCTCCGTCTTGTCCTGAGCAGCGTTTCAAACATTCATGTGGTCTAATGGGGAAATGTAGCCTATCTAATCCAGTGCCACTGACCGTCATGCATCACATCATTTGAGTAATAGAACAATCAAGTAATCCTATATTAGGCATTTAAAAAGTGTCTTACAGTTGATTTTTATCGAGCGCAGTGGCGTATTTATATCTTTTACAGCAGAAACCAAATAACAGCAGGAACACCTTACAGGGGATGAGATCAAAGGACAGATAAAGCAGGAAACAGAGGACAGGGGACAGCACACAGCAGCCACCTAATGGTACAGTAAACTCATTACACACAATGGGATTTTATTGCTCCCTGATGGCAATAGAGAAACCAAGAAATAGAATTAAAGGGTCATCTTCTCTTTAATTTGACCATTTCCAGTGAAAAACTGGACAAAAGATGTAGTAACATTAGCAGTACAGTGCAGTTACCATTAATGCGGAATCAATATCTACAAAAAAATATGCTTCACGCTAATAATGCTAATTTCAGTGAGAATACAGAGAACCTGGGGGAACTTTTTGAGTTTTATTATACCTATAAACTTCTGACGGGATTCTGAATATGACAGGAACACCATTGGCCAAATAACAAAATGTCATTATGAAACCATGAACAATAAAACAATGATCTATTTTTTTCAAAAAATATCCTTATTATTTAAGATGAAGTAGATCTGTTATAACGAAATTGTGTTTATTTACTGATGTAGGCTAAAGGAGCTTGCCTATGAGGTTATTCGATTGGTATTTTGTCAACAGAAAACTTGCACTTTAACAAAAAGTCTATTTCACCAGTAGAAATAAACAAATGTGCAGAGAAAGCATTCTGGATATTTTTTGGATTTTTATACATGTAAATTTAGTTAAGATATTAAAATCCAAGATCTCCAGACCACTTTGTTCTCTACGACCTCTAATTTTTTTCCTCAAAATTTGATTATATAAGAGTTTGTCTAACTCTTTTCTCTCACCGAGAGACAATGGGCCTCAGTCAAGAACCATTTTATAATCATACACAGCATGAGAATGTCATAGCTGACGTCTGCACTCAGCAGAGCACCTGCACAGTCATGGAAAGTGACGCATTACCTGTTGTCAAGAAATCTAACAGACCCCTCACCCATTGTTAAAACTAAAAAACAGCACAAAAAAGAGAAATACCAAAGCTCTGAACAGACACATTACGAAAGTAAAATACAGCTAACTCAGTTCAGCAATGGGCATTATAGATTATGTGGCCATAACTACAATATTTTAGTGCGAAGACTTGTTTTGATCAGCTCCTGTTTAACAGAAAGTACGAATCAGGTTAATTGAATTTAGAGAGTGAGAAAAGTTTAATTGTATACTGTGCTCCTCTCTCTTTATATCTTACTTCTTCCACTTGTTTGGAGAATTTTGTTCTGGATGGTGGAATACACATTAGATTAAACTACAGCAGGCTGAACAGGGACAATTGGTGAGGGAAATATTTATAAGAATTAATAATTATAATTATCTGTGCAAAGCTTAAGTATTAGAGTTGTAGATTAGTAATGATTGTGTATTAGCTGCAGATTAAAACAGCAGTGTTTACAGATAAAAGAGACGAAAGATGCTCAGAAATCGACTCAATCCCTATTTAATTATGTCCTGTTTACTTAGTATGTAAAAATAGGTGCTAGCTGTCATACTAGAAAAAGAAAACTTTATAAACTTTAAAGCCTCTCTAAACATTACAGACTGTGGAAACTCTTTTGTTAAGAGATTGAATAGGGGATTAAGGACACATTTGAATACATTTTTGAAAATATTTTATAGACGGTAATGGCTCCACAAATTGAAAGGGAAGCTGATCTTATTTTATGGTAAATATCTCATCCCTGCAGTATGACCCTGATTTCAGGAGGAGCTGACTAAAACTATTCATGCTTCCGGCATTGATTAAAGCACTAATATTTTAAATGAGCCTCTTTCCACTCTGTTTTTGAAATGGCACTGTCAAAAAGCAAGGTTATCAAACTTCCTATATAATTGATTGTTTGTTACCAATAATTTAGTCTCGCTGTCAGTATTAATGGATCTCTTTGTAGTTAGTGCGGACCATGCTTAAACTAATGAGCACGACAGAGCACAACACTGAAAAGACAAAACTCACAACCATCTATTTAAAAGTAATGTTTATTTTGCACCAACCAAAAAGCCTTGGTGCAAAAGATAAATTCCCAGTCACGACATCATTGACAGTGCATCTCAGTAAAATAGTAATGCTCAAAAAAAAAAGAGAGAAGGGAAAAATATCATTTACTACAACAAAGGAATATCAACACCGATAAAAGCACAGTTTCTTAAGTAAAAATTTCAATGTTCAAACACAAACAACCAGTTACCTTTAAACAGACAAAGGCGGCAAACAACAAGGAAATAATACAGTAACTTGCAATAATGCTTCATCTGGTAAAGAAATATTGGTACAACCAACTGCCCAGCACCATTCATGCCCTCACACAGCCACGCAAACACACCCACGCACTCACACTCACAGTGCTGGGATACAACAAGAGCCAATTAAATCATCAATCCCATTACCACAGCATTAAGATCAACTATATGTAATAAATATCAGTGAAAGCACCTTTAAAGCTGAAATGTGTTTAATTGATCAACGGACTGTGCAACATGTTAAAAAAAAAAAGTCCAATAAAAATACATCAGGAGACTAATATACCATTAAAACAATTGTAAATCATTACATACATCTTTTTTTTGTTGTTGCTTTAAATCAAAGATGAGTATATACACAACTTGCAGGATGGTCTCATCACAACCAAATTAAAGTCATGATTAAATGTTTCATTCTGTAACATTATTTAAATTTCAAAGCCATACAATGTTTTAAAACCACATCTGTAAAAACACATATTTGAGTGACCCTTACAGCTCAGGTGACAAGAAGCTGAGCACAATTGAGGAGCAACAATATTTCACTGTATCAAATGAGATTGTATTTGTGATTAGCCGCATATGGCGCTGGTCTGATAGGGTGACAAAAAAAGTAATACCCTTTTAAAATTCACAAGCCCGAGGCAGTGTACCAAAATGGATTTAGCTCCAATTTACGTGCAAACACTCAAGCTGCACTTGGTAGCATAGAAATGTTCTGGGTGACATTTCCTTAGTAAACCCAAGATACCAAAATATAGAAAGAGTTCTTACAGTTTATCATCACAACAGATTAGCATGCTAGAAATTCTCAGAGCGGCACAATAATGCGAGTAATTTACAGCAAGTATGACAAGATAACTGAACTCCATTTCATGACTGTTTCTGTCTTCATCTGTTTTTACAGGTGCTACTGTTGGAAACTCAGTTAGTACTGCAACCACTTCAAGTCAAACTGATTGCTTGCCCAAAATACTTTATCAGAGCCCTCAATCAAGACATGTGCCCTAACGTTGTGTTCAATGGGATCTGTAGAGTTGGTAGTGTATTGGAGGTGCCCTTAGGACTGACAGTTAAAACTGCATCCAATAGAGATTTCAACCACAGCATCCTCTACAATCTCAAAGGTTGTACAAGCATTTCCCTCTGCGCTCAGTCCTTCCAGCAATTTGCCCATTTGTTCATTTACATTCTCTGCAAATAGTGCAAAAGCAAAAAAGTAATATGTTTCCACAAAAGTACTATCTAACAGAGCAAAGTGCGGACTTGTGGCACAGCACTTGTGACCAAACTTTTGCAGTTTTTTGCCAATCATTACGTGTGGCAAAATAACTAAATAATATCTAAAGATTAAGTGCGCCAATTCCTGGAAGGACCATTCATTTGCTATGTGCAAATTTGTGTGTATTCACAAAGGCTCAATTGATAAACTCACTGCGTTGCTGTATATATGGCTTCTGCTCATTTATGGCTCCTTTTTCCCTTTATCCCTTTATAGCCAGGCACTGTTTCTTACCCACAGTGAAAATAGGTAAATGTCTCCTTTTTAACTTTTTAGTGTATGATATCACCATATTATGGTAAGTAAATACTGAAGGATAATATTTTTGTCAAGGCCACAGATTTATTTACGTCTTATGGATGCCAAAATTTTCTCTTCCATCCTCTATAAAGAAAAAAATTGTTTTGGTTGGGGAGAATATGGCAGAGATCAAAGCTGCTTTGCTGTAAAAATGTGGAATTCCATTTTGTATTGAAAACTTAACACTAACCTAAACCCGTCTTTTGGTTTGTCAGTATGTTCTTTTGGAACTGGGTGACCCTATCACCACTGGAGGACACTGTATCGCCCTTATACTGTAAGCACATACCTCTTTGTTTTCTTACTGTTGTCTCCCCGGCCATTTAGGCTAGCTCGGCTTTGGGGTCACAGTTTGCTTTGGCTGTGTTTTGGATGCTGTTGCAGAGGCAGTGGAGGAAGTGGAAGAAGAGGAGGAGGAAGAAGAAGAACTCCATCGGGTCTCTACACCTGTACTTGTCATCTTCAGCTTCCTGCGTTTTGCAAGGGGAGCATTGTCGACACTTTTCAGAAAGAAGCCCTCTCTCTTACCACGGTTGAAAGCCTGGTGAAGGAGGAAGATGTCCAACGATAAGTAAGATGACACACATTAAGTTCATGCAATGATCTATTTTAAGATCTTTGCAAAATTTTACCTTGTAGGTGGCATTGACGTAGGTGCGGACAGTAGGCCCACTAGACTCTAGCACATCTGGAGTGCACAAAGGAGTGGTGGACATAGATGCTCCGCCCTGCAGCCAGCTGTTCTCTTTCAGATCAGATAGTTTCAGACGCATCTCTGGGTCCACTGTGAGTAGGCCTTAAACCATAGAGGACAGGGTTATAAAGTCAAAGGAAAATACAAAGACAAGTGGACAAGAAATAAGGGATGCAGACAAAAAAAGCTGACTTGCAAAGAGGATTAAAACATATTTCTATGAGTGGGAACATTCTACACTCCCTTGAAGCCCACATTATCTTGGTTATGCAATCTGGCACTTCAACTAAGGGAAACCATAAATGTATCACCTAAAACTTACTATATCACATACCTTTAACAAGCTCTTTGGCATCCTCCGATACGCCCTTCCAGGCCTCCCCATCCAATGAGAAATCGCCCTCTTTAATCTTTTGCATGATGTCAGCAGCATATGATGAGGTCATCCCCCGCTGCTCACTCTGAAATGGCACCTGGCCTGACAGCATGGTGTACTGATGAAAACACACGCAGAGAGTCATTAGTACTTCAGTTAGTTTTACTGATGTGACAGAATCAGCAGTTTTAGGTTCAATTACCAGGATGACCCCCAGACTCCAGAGGTCACAGGCTTTGTCATATCCTGCACTCTCAAAAAGTTCAGGCGCAGCGTACTGCAGTGTGAAGCAGGGAGTCTGCAGGGGGGCACTGCCTGCAGGGCATAGGCGGGCAAATCCAAAATCTATTACTTTCAGCACAGAGTTCTCCCCCTCATCTGCAAACAGCACGTTCTGTAAGAGAAACATACAAAATCCATGATTATCCTCCATTTTCTTTAGCTTTTATACTCAGTTCTCCAATTTCCTGACAGAGCAAAAACTGCTACATACCACTCGTTAATGAAAGCACTACGAGTGAACACTGCATTTATGTCATAGGTTTCTGTCCTTAACGTATGCTTTAGCCTTGTGTATGGTATTTTCATGCCCAGTGAAGCGCATTTGGGAGTAAAGGGCAGATGGGAGGTTCATTCAAATAACGCACCATAACATTTTTTGTTGATATTTATGTGAAAAGTAGATGAGATGCTGGAGGACAACAGCTATTTCCACATCACTCTTCTGACCATGACTCATCATTTGGTGATTTTGTCAACAAGCGCAAACTCAATACTTAAGAAATGCGTATAAATTATGTAATAATGCAGATAAACAGTAATTAAACACTCTCCAACCAGTAAATGCATTTAGATTGGCATCAAAAATAAAAGTTTATGTGATTACGACAGGCACCTCAGTAAACACTCCGTGCAGAACTCAACATTAATTGGTGATTCTTACCACTATCTGTCATTCACAGCTGCTTTATCCTACATGAAAGCCCTCCCCTTCAGTTAATTAAATCCCACAGCCATCTGAAGATTGCAGAATATGTGAGTGATAAATCTGCAGCCTTAATTTTGAAAAGTGCCACACCGCAGTAGAGGCTGGAGTGTTGTCCTTTCTGTTTACCTTGATTAAATCTTGTTTAAATGGTGCTGTAAAAAAATTAACCAACAGTTCCACACATCAAACTGGTTGGTTATAACTCTGTATTCAGCCAGCTTATGCTAGACGTCCTAGGGGCATACAGATCACCCGCAGTTCACAGTGGAAAAATACTGCGACAATTAAAACTTCACTCTGCTCTTGTTCCCACTAATTCTCTCTCTCACCACATTATTTGGGCCGATAATTTCACATGCCTCGACTTCCTTTCTAACATCTAAAGGGTTTTTTTAATAACTGAGATGTATTTTAATTTCAATATGATGTTACACAGTAGAGTAAGGGATGCAATAACTTAGAACTGATTTTTACATATGAAATGAATCACACATGCATGCGTTTGCCCAAGACACTGCTCAAGCTATTCGGGTTAGAGTCAAATCTTCACTTCAAAAGAAAAAATGAATCAAGTCATCAAAGCCTGGCTCACCTCTGGTTTGAGATCTCTGTGCACGACTCCAGCCTCGTGCATGAAGCTGACAGCTGAGACCAGGCTCTGTAACAGTTGACTGGCCTCCGCCTCTCCAAAGAGTTTCTTCCTCTTGATCCTTTCCAGCAACTCCCCACCTCGCAGAAGCTCCATCACTAAATATGTGTGATACTGACAGAAGGGAAGAGTGCATGCAATGGTTTTGTTGTTGCTCATTGCTTAAGTTTTCATCCTTGAAAGAACATACAGTATATTCACTAGTGCATCCTATGTGGGTTTCCTCCACTGTACCTGATCGGTAAAGACTCCTTGCAGCTTGACGATGTTTGGGTGAGACTCACATTGCCTCAAAGCAGCAATCTCCCTCTGGGTGTTTGCCTCCATTCTACAGTCAGTTCACACATGTTAACAATGAAATGTCCACACAAACTCAAAGATGGTGCAACAGCATCACATCTCCACTCACCTGCGGCTGACGATCTTAACTGCATACTCATGTCCAGTTGGCTTGTGTCGGCATTTCCTGCACACAGAGAAGCTACCCTCACCTAAGGGTGGTCCATGAAGACACAGCTCATAGTGCTGAAAAAACTGGGATTCCTGAATAAAGAAGGGCTGGTGTGAGTCACAATGTGCTGTGTTTGTCGTTTTCTCTTTTGCACAATAGGATGTGGCTTCTAGCAGTGTCAAAAATACCTGACTTTGATACAACCTGAAAAGATAATTTATATATATATTATATATATATATATGTCCCTGAGACAAACATATTAAAGGTGGCTGAAAACAATACGGTAGCTTTACTTTATGCAGAACAAAAACATGTTGTGAAATAAGGTGAGCCGCCTTTGGTTATAAACTTGGTTAAATAAACTAGTTTCTCTTCCTCTCTTCCTTCCTGTGTGTCCTAATTGACAAAACACCGCTGAGCCTTTTTAGTTGCTATTTTACATCTGTCTAGATTACAGAAGGGCTTCCAGTTAATATACGCAACTTGCGCCCAAATCACTTTTGATATATAACCCAAAATTACTTTTAAAGACAAGATCCACTGTATAAGATGTTTATTTACCTCTAATATTGCACTGCGTGTGACAGAGGCTGAAGCTGGACGATCAGCACCAATCTGGGAGTGTACAAAGTCTCCCATGACGGCGTTCTTGTTGAACAGGATGGAGGGTGCAATAAAGGAGTAACCCTAAAATGACAAAGTAATCTTAGGTGTATGACAACGTGGTACAATTTAAACAGTTTGTGTTGAGGGACAAAGAGAAAGAGACAGACAGAGAGGGCAGAAGAAATAAAATCACACAGGATTTAACTAAAACATGAGTCTACCCCACACAACACAGAACTGTATTAACAGAAAAGGCATTAAGATATTTTATACCACAGTCTGATTTAATATTAGGGTATCACTCACTTTGTCAGAATTATTTGCAGATGGTGGTTATAGGTATTTTATTTTGGAAATCAGCTTTTATGAGGGTCAAGGTTGAGACAGCAGGACTAACCTGAAACAGGCGGTCAGTGCTTGGTGGCGTGCTTGCTGGAGAATAGACAGGATCCATCCCAGTGAATTCTTCAGCAAAGTTCCCAACGTCAAGTTCACTCTTCAGCTCTGGCTTGAAGGGACTTGGCACCTTCTTCTGTGCTAGGTCAGCCCAGTTCAGTCCCTGTTAGAGAACAAAAAGCAGATGGAGAGAGTTACGGATGAAAGAGAACAGGTAACAGAGGAAGAGAGATATAGGATCGACTGGCAGTCGAGTTAGGTCAAACCTTGAAAAATGAATGTGCTTTGATGTCTTCCGACCCTCGCGGTCCAGAGCCCAGCCTCTTGTGGGGATCTTTCACCAATAACTTCCTCAGCAGGTCCTGAGCAATGGGTCCAATCATAGAAGGGAACGGTGGATCACAGCGCAAAATACGCCTGTCGGAAGAGGGGTGGGAAAGATGGCCAAGGGAATAAAATAATGGCTGTTTTGTAACACAGCACCCTCATAAGATACTGTTTGACAAAATCCAAGAGCATTATTTACATTTTCACTGTATTAAGTTAGACAACATGTACGCAATTATTATTTATGCTAGGTAGATTAATGAAAAGGTTATTCCAATAATGTCTGCGATAAATTTCAGGACCAGAGTTTAATGCGCTCACTTTGACACCTCACTCTGGGAGTTCCTCTCCCCCTCCAAGGTAAAAGGAGATGCTCCTGTCAGGAGTTCAAACATCAGGATCCCAAGACTCCACCAATCTACCGACTGACAGAAGAGACAGGTTAAAAACATTATATCAAGTAAAGAGGACAAAATGTGATAAGATAAGGCACCCACTGTGTATCTATTCAGTGGAACCTTGGTTGTCTGTTATGATACTAATTGCCCTTCATAACCACAATCTTTGATGTAATGTATGGTAAATCAGCCTATACAGTGTTTCACCACCACAGTTACCCAAAGTCATGACATACAGCATTTAGTCTTTTGCAGTGTTATGCAATTTAAATAAGCTAAAGGTTCAAGTCAAAATGGGATATTTTTTTAAATGAGCTCATGTCACTACTAAAAGCTTTAAAATCATCAAAATTAATCATTTACCTTGCCATGTCCCGATTTCCCTCTGATAATTTCAGGTGCCATGTACTCAATGGTGCCACAGAAAGAGTAGGTCCTTTCCTTCTGTAATGAGGAGAAAGGCAAGATAAATGTGAACAAAATATTATTACGATTGCAATAACAGATGACTCATATTCCATGTGTCCATGTTTAGATGTTTACATACCTCTTCTTCCAGAAACTCCTTACTGAGCCCAAAATCAGTCAATACCACATGGCCTTCACTGTCGAGAAGAATGTTTTCCAATTTGATGTCTCGATACACAATCCCAAGCTGAACAAAAAGCACAATGAAAACTTACCCATTATATATTTGGTTGGTACGACTTGGTAACAAGTAGAGATGGCATCCAGTACACACGTAGCAAACATATTTACAAACAAAGAAAGCAGAAATTACCTATTATCTACTGGGTATTTTCTGTAATCACAGCATTTCCCAGAGCCATCCAGTTCTTATCGAATAAACTTGTCAAAGCAAACAACTTCCCAGGCAGAAACACAAACTAAATCTCAACCCTTAACTGCACCATTACCCCAGGAAATGAGAATACTAGTCACCAAGGTGTTGTTGCCAAGGTGGTTTAATTTGGTGCCATCCACAGAACAACTCAGCGTGATGTTGTTTGATATGTTTTTTTGTTTTCAGCCAATTTGTGTAAATGTTGATTTTTACACAAGCTGCAAGAATCTACCATCTCAAAATGTTTTTAACATCAGGATTGTCATTAAGGAGCTACACTACTACATCTAGTTCGCCTACCGAAGGTAGAAGGAGAGCTGCAGTTAATTAATTCAAAAGCAGCGTGTGTACTTGTAATGAAAAAACAACAACAACAACAACAACAACAACAACAACAACAACAACAACAACAACAACAACAACAACAACAACCTTGAAATTCACATATTCATCCATACTGTTAAAACACTTCTCTAGTGCCAAATTCTGCAAATATACAAGCCAGTATAGTCAAGGTCAGACATTTAGGGAACACAAACATAAGAAACCGATTTTTGAGTGGTGGGGGACTTTAAGTCAACATAAGGATTGTTTAATACCAGTTGCTTTCCTCAGATTAGAGTAAAATTTACAGCTACAGTGGGTGTTTAATGTTATTAGGTAACCACTAGGTAACCTTAGTGAGTTAGACAGTTTTCCAGGCAGTAAAGTAACAAACAGCAGAAAAAGTTAGAGAATATTTGTTGAACAAAGTCAGAACATTGGTGGTGATCAAACCAGAGATAAAAGACCACTAAATATGCGACTTACATTTGTCAGGACCCCAGTGAAGTTGCTCAGACTGTGTCTGCGAAATGTAATTAGTCAACTGCTTGCCAACAGGTCAAGCATAACAACATATAAGGTGATATGTAGGTGCACTGTCTCTCTAAGTTTGCGTTGACTTTGTTCGGCCCCCTGGTATCCAAAAATCGATAAATGTAGCTCAAAGTGATGAAGCTTGAAGGAGAAACACCCACCTTGTGCAGGTGCTCCAGAGCCAGGATTATTTCCCCAATATAAATCCGCACCGCCTCCTCAGGAAAGTGATCTCGCTGGTACAAATGAGTGAACATCTCCCCGCCACTTACGTAGTCTGTACTCACACACACAAGCAAATACACAGGGAGCTTGAATAGACATAATACAAAAATTACACAAACACATAGTATGCACAAAATGCCGACAAACAGACAAACAGTAATAGAGACAAACATAAAGAAAACATCCATTCAGCACTTCCAAGACTGAGGAAACAAGAGTTCTCCATATTTGGTCGTAGTGTGCCCTTACTTACCAAGGATAAGATGTAGTTTGCTCTGCGTCTGAAAGGCATAGTGGAGCGTGACCAGGAAAGGAGACTGACGAATGTGCTCCAGCACCTGCCTCTCAGTGCGAGTATGTTCTGTTGTCTTTGCCTTTTGAACAATAGCTGCTTTCTTTAACACCTAGGGTAGTAATCAAAACAAACTTGACATCTCATCATTTGCTGTGCATGTATTCTAAACACATGTTGATTAAATTAAAATTCTGTGAATTATTTACATTTTCAAGCTTCCTGTTTTGCACTTCAAACATAGCTCAATTATTTAAATGTGTATCTAAGAAACTGTTTTGTGATCACATTTAGTTTGATATTTTAGACAAATAGTCTCACCTTCATAGCATACAGCTGGCCCACATCATGACCGGTGTTCTTCCTGACCAAAAACACTTTTCCATAAGCTGAAAACAATATGGTAGACAAACAAATATTTCATCCACTCATTTAAAATGACTTCCAGTACAAGGAAAACAGAACTGGAATATATGCTAAAACATTCCTACACACCAACTGTGGCGTTATTTTGTTTATGGAAACAACTTCTCAGATCTCTCAAAAGTATTTATTATAGATGAGATCTAATAACAGAGACATCTTCAGCATATGGTCTCCCTTATAACCATTCAGATACTATGCTGTCTATGCAGGATTTGCAACTCCCAAATCAGGCTATGGATGTAAAAACGTATTTTCCCACAGCATTTAAGTAATCAGGGACACTTTCTCTTTATAGTCTATAAAAATCAAGGGACAATATGTTACTCTTGTTGGTTAGTACTTGTAAACACACAGCATTCAAAGTTGGTACCTGTTACCACCTGACACTTCAGCCGCCAGTGTTATTGGCTGAGTTAGACAACCACATGGGTCCCAAAGTCTCTTTGCTCACGCCCATAAACATTCCGAACACAGCAAAACAAGAAGATAGGCAAAAATATAGGCAGAGGGTAGGCTCTCTTCAGATACAGACACTGGCTATACACTTCTCTTGGGTCATAAGTGATGATGGAGAGGGGTTATGCTTGTATGAGTATACACATTGTTTTCATCTAGTAAAGTTTTACATACAATGCCTTTAAGACATAACAATGACATGAAAGTAAATCATGGCAGCTTTGGGTTTACCTAATACTGACATCCTACTCAAGTTCTTCGTTGACATTGACATCAACTGCATCTGTATTTCATAAATTTCACATTTCATGTTGACACCTACCTCCAGTGCCCAAGACTTTGAGCAGCTCAAAGTTCTCCATGCCGACCCTCTCAGTGTGACCTGTGAGGTTAGCTAGTGGCAGAAAAAAAGTAACACAATTAAAACATGCATATATGTGCTTAATATTTGAACACTGCAAAACAGACATTTTTGTTTTAAAAGGCAGTCAGATTTAGAAATGCATTAGTATCTCTAAAAGAATGTTGAAAGAGCTGCCTCATTTTTTTGAAGATGCTGTATTTTAATTGTCAGCAAGTCAATATCTAGACAGTAAGTGTATTACTTTGAAGATTTACTATATTAATTATATTCTGGGATACATATAATGTCCTGAAACAAAATATAAGGAAACAAAAGGTCTTTTTTTTCCTTTTGTCCAGAGTCCAGACAATGTGATCCAAATTAATTAAGAGTAATCACAAAACCAGCAAATACAAACTGAGTCAAGATTCTAGTCACGGGTAGGACCTATTACTTGAATGTGTACAGGGTTGGACATTAAATGCATTACCTACATACACCAAGCGACATAAAATATATATATAATGCAACACAACAGAGTAGTACAACATAACTGGCAAATACAATTGTGTTGATTTAATTATTAAGTTGTACTGCACTGCATCAAACGGATGAATGTTAGAAACATCTTGCAATCTTAAGCAATCCAATATAACATTACCATAAATTGCAACCTCAGAAATGAAGATACATTTTTTTATTTAACCTTTATTTAAAATAAATATCCCATTGAGATTATGAACCTCTTTTTCAAGGGAGCCCTGGCCAAGAGGCAGCAAACACAAAATACAGTTACATATTTACATAAGACACAGACCTTAACGCATTGTGAGAAACAAGTGCATATTGTGGAATTGGCCTCAATAACTCTCAGTTTGGATTTAAAAGTGCTCAAAGAAATTAAGTCAGTTAGTTTCCAGTCTTTAGTCCAGACATTAAGCAGAGTTGAATTAACCCTCTGACAAAGTTTCAGCACTTAAAAACCATACGTTTTACAATTACATGGTGGAACGAATAACAGTGGGTAGGGGTTTCTACTTTTTTTTACAGTGTGTAAATGTGATCGATCAAAAACAATATACGTGACTTACCATTGGTGATCTGATGCTTGACGGTACAGGCCTTTTCATTTGTTTTAGTATCGGAGTCATCACTACTATCAGATGCGTCCCCAGGCATAACTTAAAGGAAAGTAGACTACAGCCTATGCAGACTGTTTAAAGTGAACTGGGTAGCTAGATGTTTTGGTTTATACAAGACGTTACACTTCACGTTCAGCAATTACAAACATCGACTCAAACTGCATTGTGGAGAAAACAAGGATTACCGGAATGAGCGGACAGCTGTGTTTTCTAAACAATACTGCTGCCCCAACGTGAATCCCCAGGCGTTTGACATCCTGCCGTTTCGCATTATTTATCTCATGTGATTGGCCGAAATCAATCAGAAAACACAAGACGTGTAGCTATTCGTTAGCTATGAGAAAGACAGTACTGATTTTGAGCAACTGTTTGACGTTAGTTACAGTGAAGTTTAAGTGGCTAACGTTAGCATTAGGTTAGCTGCTTAATAGTAGTCAATACCCACAAGTTAGCTGACGTTACTTAGTAATAACGCTAGTTTTACGTTGACGAGTGCGCAAAATAACTCGTTATAAGTCAGTGCGTAGTCACCAACGACGGTAATTATTTCAGATGATTGCTACAACAATACATATATAAATATTACCTGGCTAACTGGAGTGGCAGTAGTAGTAACTCGCAGCTAGCTAACGAACTGCTGCCCGTCAAAGTTTGAACGTTAGCTAACGCTAATGTTTAGTTAGCTAACCTAACTGGCCTCTTCAGATATCAGCAATCAAACCATTTTGGTAAACGTCAGTTTGGGTCAGGTCCTTATCTTCTTTGTCTCCACTACAGCCACGTTTATGATTCGCCCATTTTTTAAATTATTTACACCCCACTTTATGTTTTTTTGTCAGCGGATAGCTAACTGCTAACACCAGGATGCTTTCGACACAACCTGGGCGACGGTCAGTCACGTGAGCCTTCGGTGTGGGCGGAGCTACGTGGCCCCAGAGCTGGTGATTATTTTCATGGTACTGTAATAATGATTTATGGCTTACATTTAGGCTACAAGCAAGGCCGGATTAACCAACTGGCAATTGCCCAGGGGCCCACGACCTCTAAAGGGCCCAGGGCAGTGTGGGCACAAGCAAAATATCTGGTTATCTCTCGCTGATATGTCAAACAGTCCATCGGAGCCGTTGCTCAAAAATGAACTTTGAGGTGACATGGTGATTCTGTTTAAAATGAGCTGAGGACCATTTGAGGACCAGGATCATTGATTCTTGTTTGTGTCTTGTCTTCCTCTGTGATGCCTCTGTCAATTCAATACATTTGTGCTGGGAATAGGTGTTGCTAAATAAATATTTGATGCTTTGGAAGTGGTTGCTTACTTATTTTTTTTGTGAAAATTGAGGACCCCTATCTTTTTGTACGGTGTCTTTGAGTGCCAAGAAAGGCGCCTTCCAAATAAAATGTATTATTATTAACATTATTATTATCTATGTAGTGGGTCAATTTTGCCAGATTATACTGATGCTGAGATGTGAGTGGCCTTGACAAGAGGACATCGTGGTGCATTTGTAGTTCTATGAGCGTTTGCACATCTGCACATGAAAATGCACTTGATGACAGTTAGTTATTGGCATATTGAGTATATTTACTGTATATTATTGTAAATATTCTGTATTTTGCCAGATTATGGTGATTCTGGGATTATGATGATATGGCCCTTGAATATTGTTGTCCAGGGTACAGCAAAGTGTTAATCTGGCCCTGGCTACAGGGTCCAGCTACTGATCACGTTTAAAGCACGTCTGGCTCCAAGTTATGTAGTGGAAATGTTGACTCCGTATGAGCCAAGTCTTAACATAGGGCCAAATCAAATCTAAAGGTGACCCGTTTTTATAGACTTCATTGTATGTGACGTCGTCTCATTTATTACTGCCGACGTTGCTTCCGCCCGTTCATTTGCGTTTTTGTATCCGGATTTATTTCTCTGATTAATATTGCTCTTGCTCGGCCGCACGGTTAAGCCTTTTGCTTGGCCCTGTCTGTCCGAGCACTTTGTAAACGCTTTTGTAAAGCTGCTAAAGTTACTTTTATTATACACCAACACTCAATTTTGTGATGCTTGGGAGTCCTCAAAGTAGTCCTCAGCACCTTTTAATAACTTTAGAATATTTGCAGCTGACACGCAATGTATGTTTTTCATTTTTAACACAAGGAATTCATTTAAGTTTGGTATGTCTACACTCTGGAAAAGCATATTTCCCAACATATAATCCAAATATCTATCAACATGTCAAAGGTGCTATGTTTAAGCATGTAAAAGATGAAAAGCATAACGATTTACACAAGTGTTTCTATGAAGAATCTCCCATTGTACTTTTTATTGGTGTATTGTAAAGTTTAAATCACGCTAAGACCTCACTATAAAACGTAGGTCTACTACTGCATTAAGTCACTGTCAACATTGTTGGTCTTATAGGACAAAAAAGCCACAACTGACCTTTAAAATACATTCAGATACTGTATATTTCACTGTACAGCTGATTTCAGTTGGTACATTACACTTCTTGGGGCCTTTTACATCATGTGAGTTCCATGTTTGTTGTTTATGATTACAATGGGACTTTGATGTGGGGAAAAAACACTATTTTTGCTGTGTTGTTTACCCTAAGTTATAAAGAAATCCAGATAGAGCACTTCTGCTGTGGTAATGTGAAAAACAAAATGTATCACAGTTCTAACATATTTGAGTCCCTCTTGGAAATCATAGCACAGATACTTTCACAATGTGTTGACTTTGAGGTATCTGAAGCCACGTTTCATAGCAATAGTATAACATGTGTATTTCTCTCTGAAAACAGAAGCTGAGCAGTCCACTGCTGTAGGAGGTCAGCACTGGGGCTTCGGTGCACTAAGACAAGTGGACAAACATTAAAGATGCATCATGAAGTGGAATAATTGTGACCCTTATTACACAACCAGTAGTTGCTAGTTTAGAGAGGTAAATCCACCCTTTAATAACCATCACATTAATCCCCTTATCTTGAAATGTTCAAGCCAGGCAGGTTGTCACTTTGGAAAGAAGACCACCAATTCCAGCCTTGGAAAACCAATATTTGAGTCTAGTCAAAAGTATCTTCCTCCTGTGCTGTGCTTGGGCAACTCATGGCAACTTTTGTTAAGATAATTGCACAGTATTCTTGTGTCTTGCTGATAGTTCAATTGGAACAAGAGCTTTGCCTCAATGTTTTTAATTTTTGACTAACATAAAATATTACATAATAACAAGGCTGTCTTAATTGCTATATGAACCATTAATGATCAACATTAAAGCACTTATCATGGCAACATATCTCTAGACTCCTGATGGCATTCAGTAATGTTCTTCCAGTCCCAGTTACAATTTGTCAGTATGAATCCTCTAACCACCACAATCAAGGAAACGCTCAACGCTTTCCTGGCATATGCTTTACACAAATAATATCATCCAAGACAGCAAGGAACTAATTTCAAATATTTTAGATAAGTACAAAAATAATACCAAACATGTTTACAAGTTTCTGGACCTGCATATGGCTGGCCAGTAGATAGGGTAGATTCAGCTTCTACCTGAGATGACCAAAAAAAAAAAAAAGAGGAAAACAAACTGACACCTCAGCTTTAAAGCACCATGTTAAGTCAAATCTAAAGAGGACAAGAAACTTAAGAACAATGACCATTGTTGACAATTTAAATTTTTGATTTCTATATTACAATCTTTATTTTAAGTGTAGATGTTTCTATTTTTGTTTCCTTACACCATGAACCAATATGAATATGTGATCAACTTTAGGGTGGATTTCCCCTTTAAACACTGCACGTGCTGGTGCACTCAATTGTGCTGTTTATTTAAGATGTATTTGAGCATCTGTACAAATAAATCCAGTTTTTTCAGATGATGTTTTCTGAAGGCCTGAAATTTTCCAGATGACATACAAGATGTTTTCTTAAATACAATGAAAAAGTTGTGAAACTGATTTAAAAAAAAAACATAACATACACACAAAGTCACAAAGTCTCAGAGAGACAAAGGACTATATACTTTTGAATTTGAAGGCAAGAAAGGAGGAAGTTATATTTTGGAGGGATTTGCAAGTTGTTCCACTGTTGTCTTGGAGTCTCTTGGTTCTTGTCAACGAATGGCTATCAGTCCGACATCGATGAGTTTCTGAATCTTCTGAGCAATGACTGGATTCTTTAGGTGGCTGAGGATCAAACAGAAACAAACATTAACTTCTTCATGCTGAGAGACACAAAGTGAAACAATAAAAAGTTGGTAAACTTACTCGCTAAGCGCCTGAGGGTCCTTCTGCATTTGCTCGAGGATCATGCGCATGGCTGGGTCACTCATAATCTGCTGCACCTCGGGATCAGACATGGCCCTTTTCTTCACTTCCTCAGGACTGTCATTCCTCATGGTCTGACTGACCATGCAGCGCTGCAAGCCTTCTGTGGCTTCCTGAATGTGGAGAGGGCAAATGGATCATTACACAGTGAATATGAATACAGATGTATACTTAATCATCACAGGACATTTCAAAATGTCACTTTTAACTAAACTTGTTAAAATCAGAATTCCTCAGATTTTACTGGAATGGTCACCTAACTCTTGGCAATACTACCATACATTCACATTCCAGACTATTGAAGCCATTACTTAAAGAGAGCAGTTAAGTCACAGTACCTTTTACATAAATGGAGTAAAAATGGAATTCATGTAATGACCTATTATTTAGATCAGTAGCTAGATTAAGTAGAAGTCCTAGTATAAGTATTAAACCTGAAACAATTGAAAGGGTCCAAGGCCTTGAAATCAAGATATTTTGCAGACTTTTCAGAGCTGTGTAGTAACCAGTAAAATACCTTTGAAGAAGAGTCAAGCTCCAGAGCTTTCTGGTACGCATCCATAGCTTTTGTAAAGTCTTTCATGGCCTCCAAGGCAGCTCCTTTACGTGTGTAGCCTTTTACTGTGGACAGATGTTTAAATTAGGCATAAAATAAGAAGAACTTCTCCTAAATCTAAACATTAACATATGGATATAAAATGCTACTTCATTAAAGTTATGAAGCAAAATGTGAATTGATAAAAAAAGTTTCCTACTTACTGAATGAGGGCTCAAGTTGAATGCACACTTCACAGTCCTGACAAAATGAAAAAGATTATCATAGTCATTTTTTTCTGTCAAGTTAGAATCTCAATTACTGATTTGTAGGGTTGTTTAAGATTAAACCGGTTCGATTTTATGCAAACCGGCTGGACCAGTGTGACATGTAAACATCACACGTTGACAGCACAACAGTGCTAAATCCAGCTTGTATTGCATTAGCAATAAACAGTATGACAATGCGACTATCATTATCTTATGTTTGTTTATGAACATACTAACTGAACCACTGACGGGTAGGATGCAATTTACTGACGAGCCAAAACTGGCAACATGAAGAAGATCCGATTTCAGTAAAGGTGGGAGGAGAAAGATGTGCACAGTAGGGGTGTGCCATATCGTATCGTTCACAATAATATCGGTATATTTTTTTTAATGGTTAAAAAAAATGCATATCGTGATATTGGCAACATTCCTACTTCTTGATGTGGTGGTTAAACTTGTTTTAATCACAAAAAGCTACTAACTCCCTGACGCTAAACACATGCAGCTTTCAAAATAAGAGCACAGTGTGTTAAGAGAATCCACCACATAATTTACAAGAAGACTGTCAAAATAAGATGCCTTAAATAAAACATACAAGAACCTTTATTCTCCTTTACAAAATGTCATTAAAATATGCCCCCGGAACCCCTAAATGGATATTTTTTATTATTTAGTCTTGACTAGAGTCAAGAGTAATTTTTTTTTTTGTATTTGGCAACTGTTGAGATTTGCACTTCACACTACATTTCAGATTTTTATTTATTTATACAGACTAAAAAAATCATCATCATCATTTTTAAGTATTTGGTAATATCGTCAAGAATATTGTTATCGCAAAAATAGCCTGAAATATCGTGATATTCTTTTAGGGCCATATCGCCCACCCCTAGTGCACAGCACACGTTGCGTTTGTTTATTAGAAAGTTCATGTGTTTTTTGGCTGTGATGACACATGGCAATGTTAATTTACAAAGTAAGTAAAGTGTTAATACACCAGTATGGCAAAATTTTGGATTTGAAGCCGAACATGTAAACATATTACCACTACCAAGTGGATTTGAGTTGCTACACTCTCATTTATGAGCTCTCATTAGCCGTGTTAAACTGAATTTTTAAGCAAAAGCACACAAAAAACAAAGCTGCACAAATGTACGTTGGTCAGAAGATGGCAGCGTAAGGTATTGCTGTAGGCTAATTCTCAGTTAACAGTAGAAGATGAAGAGATTGAGCAAGAGAGAAAAAAAAGAAAAGAAAAAAAAGGAGGTTCCTAATCAGACAACTTTTGCCACCCACGAGAGAATTGAGAGAAGTCTTAAGGAAATTGATTCAATCAGGCAACTTGTAATTCTTCTTTCATGTCAACTCGTCTTGACCGGCAGAGCGGAAACAGCTGATCGGTCACGTGAGTTAAATGTTCGCTACGTCAGAACTCATTTGGAAAAAGTGTTTCTAGCTCCCATTTAACTCATTAACTATTTTTTGTAAAAGACAAAAAACATTTCAATTGAGCATAAAAACTTTTATGCACATTTTCGAAAGTTTTATAAAATGTTGGTGTTTCTATCCAAGCTTTTTTCATGCGAATCTACAAAATGTGCAGAGAAATTTGTTGATGGAAATACGACTGAGGTCTCATTATGTTCCACTCGGGATCGAGTCAAGTGCGACACCTAGTGGTAAATTTCAGTATACTGGTTGGGTCTGCTGTTTGGTTTAATATCAATCCAATTTGTAAAAGTTTATGCTGACCCAACCCTGTTAGTCCCAGAGATGCTTGTTAAAAATGCACTGTACCTTCAGGGCAAGTTGGAACTCCAACAGCTTTGTGTAGCAGGCAGCTCTGTTACTGAAGAGTTTGGCATCATTGGGGTTTCTCTTAATGGCCTCAGAGTAATGTTTCATGGCTACGGGGTAGTCTCCTGCGGGAAGGAAAATAATTCATCTTTATACAAGTTTCAGAAAGAAGAATCAAATGAAAATGATCAGCCAAAAAGCACTACAACTACTACACAGACCTTTCTGGAAGGCATCGTTGCCCTTGGTCTTCTCTTCCAGCGCTAAGTCAGGGTTGATGTAGGCTAGTTTCTCCTGCTCCTTCAGTATCTTCTCTGCCTGCAGAATCAATTACAGTATCAAGATTTGAGTCGAGTGCCCATTTTTATCACCTGTTCACAAGCAGGTTAAGCACAACTCTTCTTAAAAAGTCCACTTAAACTGTAAAGGTCTGGATAAATGAGTAGTGTCCGAAGATCTCAGTTAAAATGATAAAGCTCCACTCAGTATTAAATCAGCTTGCACTGCACCTGTTGACACTTCTTCAAGACATCAGGAGTACGATGTTCTGTCAAACTCTTGTTGAAATACTGAGTTGCTTCTTTGTATTTTTCCTGTTTGAAGTACGAGTTTCCAATCCTAGCCAAGGCCCTATACAAAGAGAAGACAGAGAGAAAAGCACATGTTATTATATCAGAATGCAGTGATCTGACATTGTTGTTTTCCATCGAAAGCCTTAAAAGTCAACAACTCATGATGGGGGAGCATTTTATGGAGAGGATAGGTCAGTATTCTTACGAAACAAATAAGAACTGCAGTCACGCAACCACTTATGTTCTCTTGAACAAATTCTCAAGTGAATAGGCAGATAATTTCTAAAGTTAATATATGAATTTGAAAATATATAATCAGAGTCCACAACCTCAAGGGCAGGACTGTGTGGGTGTGTGTAGATTCACTCAAAGAAGACAAAAATGGAAAATGAGACAAAAAAGCTTTTACAGAACTCACTTTGCAATTTGTCTGTAGTCTTCACGGTTCTCTCTGCCAACATCAATGGCCTTCTCACACAGCTCTCGGCACTTCTCAAAATCTCCCTTCTCAAAGTACACAGCTGAAGGGATGACAAAAAAGGAGCACACATTTAACATCAAAGTCAAGATTAGAAGTCATAGTCTTGACAGTTTTTCAATTCTAGTTGAACTGAGCTAAACTGGCAGTAAGACTTTTGGGTCAATACTTCAGTGCATTCTATATTTTTGAGCAATTAGAGTGGCCAAATGGTAAAAGTTCAAGCTGCATAACAGCAACATCCCTGATATAATTCCAGCCATGTGGCTTTTGTTACATACCTTCATACCTTCCTCCATTTCTGCCCTCTATACAGTCATCCGTCCATTAAATCAAAAATGCCCCAAAAATATAATCTTCAAAACAAACAAAAAAGCCTGGCCTATAAGCCCACATCAATAAAGAAAATAAAATTGGCATTTATCAAATGCGTTGTTGGCAAACACATTTCTTTCAAGCTAAAGATTTAGTTGTGGTAGTCAGTCCATTTGCAGAAACTCCAACCAATCACAAAGATATTTTCTTGAAAACCAATTCAGATTAACCCTAAATTTAAGAAATTCTGAATTATCTGTTGGTTTTGTGCACTTTATGGGTCAACACAGGAGAATAATTACCTGCTTGATTAGATATATAGGTCATGTTGGTGGGGTCATGTTTGATTGCTTCTTCATAATGTTTCAGCGCCGTTTCAAAGTCCTTATTCTTATATGCAGTATTTCCTAATTCCTTTTCTTTCAAGGCCTGTGAAAAAATGGAAAGGATTATAAAAAAAACTCAGAATAAGGATTAATTAGTAGAGGCAAAATGGCTTAAACCCCATTGACTTTAAAAAAAAACCCAACAACCCTTTTCTATTTTTGTTTTACCTTTCTCTTGTTTTCAGGAAGGTCTTCCTCTTTGGGAGGAGGTGGCTGAGTCTCTTTGGGTTTGGGGGGAGGAGGGGGAGTGGGCTCCTCGTCTTCTTCCATCTCAGAAAGGTTAAGTCCCAGCAGCACAGAGAGAGTGGTCATTACTCTAGGATCCTGCAGCTTCCTACAAAACAGTTAGAAAAACAAAATGCATTTCTAATAACAGTATTAAGGGCTAATTCACAGCTTTGATTAAAACGTTTTTTTTTTTACTATTTAAACCCTTTAGTACCGTGTATGCTCATGATTAGTTAGCCACAACAGTGACGACGACCTTCAATGATATCTAAAACCTACACGGAATGGTAGTGGGCCTACAAACACCATGTAATAGTGTATGTTCACTGAGCAACAACATCTCTTAGTACTTCTTAGTTTTTGGGCAATTCTACCCCAAACTAACTGTTTGTTTTTCAGCCCTGCCTCAAGACATATTCGTTCGTCTTAAATCAGAGAGTTTTCATAATGCTGACACGTACGTTCCAAGCTCTGATGGTTTGTTCCTGAGCTGCTCCAGCAGTTCTCTGTAGCTTGCATCTGACAGCAGCTCACGGGTGCGAGAATCACTCTCCAGTTTCTGAAACAAGTTGGGCATGGCGAAGGGGTTCATCATCGTTTTCTCTGGTGAAGCAAACATTAATGTTTATTAGTGTCATTTATATGGTCACATAAAGCACTCAGGATGCCCACCCATCTTGCACTTGTCTAGGAATAAATTCAGCAGAGCTTTCTCTCCTCCGTAACCCTTAGTACTTGTCCATGGTGTGAATGAATCACAACACTTAAAACCCCAAGTGGACTGCCTACTCGCCTTTTGAAAACTTCAGCACTCACAATGAGATTTTACTTCAGTGCTCCTGTCAGCAGCCATCTCTAACTCCTCTACCCACATAGGAGAGGAAATGACTCATTTTTTTTTTTTTTTTTTTACATCATATTGCTACTATTTCCCTGCATAATAAAAGAGAGCACAAAATTGAACAGTTTTTACCTGCAAGCCGGGCCTCAATGTTCTGTAAACCCTCCTTTAGCTGCTGATTGCCTGGCTCTTGCCGGATTCCCTCTTGGTAAGTTCCCTTAGCATCCTCCAATCGGCCAAGAAATTCCAATGCTGCAGCTTTGCGGGAGTAGCCCTGGTTGAAACAAATGGAAAGAATATATTTTGCTTTTTCAATTTTAATTCCTACTAATCTTGTCAACACAATATTATTATTAGAATTATTGACATCTCACCTTGCCCCAATCGGGCTTGATCTTGATGGTCTGACAGGCGTCCTGGAGAGCATTCTCATAGTTGCCCTTCTTGGCATAGGCAGCTGAGCGGTTACTGAACAGGACATGGTTTGAAGGGTCAAGGGCCAAAGCTTCGGTGTAGCAACGTACAGCCTCATCAATATTTCCTGCACTCAGTGCCTTGTTGCCCTGGTCTTTCAATGCTGAAACCTATGAGCCAGAAAGATGCAACCAAATTAAGCATGAAGACACAAATTCACAATAATACTACAGGTCTGCTGCTCCAACTTCTTATCATTCTTACACAAAAGTACATGTACAGTCTCCTATGTAGACCTAACTACAGAGAAGCAGCTGCCACTGGCAGAACGGGAAAAAAATTGACAACCCCTCAGCTGTTCATGTCAGACAGGTGCCACAGTGACGCAGAGAAATAATATGTCTTTATTACTTCTGTAGCTTGAAAATAAGGTGACCCGGAGTTTAGCTTATAGTCGTACAGGAAGAAGGTTTGAATACACAAAAGATTACCCCGCTTTGGTAAATGTCAGTTCCAGTGTGGATGACAGGCCTGCTAGCTGAAGCCCTGCCCCGACAGACGAAGGCACTTGTTGGTTGTGGTTTGACAAGTTATCACACTGCATCTCCACAGTATGTGATAGAATAAATTACGCACTATGCAGAGAAAAAGCACCACTCCATACTAAAGAGGCTTTCTATCATTTCTGGCTTCACTTCTCCACCATGTGCCAACACTAAATGTGCATTATAATTATACTGGGCGAATAACAAGGAGTGTTGACAGAGATGGCTTTTGCTCCACATTTACCAGAGCTAATACCATTTTAACATGGCAACATCATAATCCCCTGTGATGGTGTAGGATGCGATTTTCACAAGTATGGGCAGGATTTTCAATACATACTAGGCACCTGCTAGACTGATTTTTTTTCCAGTGCATTTTTTTGTGTATTTCACAGTTCTTTAATCTTTAGACCAGCTGCAACAGTAATGTTTGTCACAACTAGCATGACACAAAGCCAAGTACGCAGCAGTGGTCCTTGGAAAACCAGGGCTGTACTCAAAAAATATTATTAGAAAACAATAAGAAAAAAAGCAATTGTTATCAGAAAAACTCAAGCAAGGTCTCCTTGATGACGTTTTTGCTTTTTGATACGGTCAGTGGTACATCCTGAAATCGCAGCACACACGTAAAGTCATTAGGCAGGCAAACATAATCAAACGCTACTGTCAAAAATACACATGGAGCCTGTGAGAAGAATTCTGGTTGCTTATGTGCCTGATGGAGACAACGTGTGAGTACACAGTGTCTTACTGCCCTCTTTTGACCTGTAAGATGTTAAGTGCGGCTTATTTTTGGTAATGTTTCGTGGCCTTGCCAGGGAAGTTATGACTTCAGCTGACATATGATAATAAATATCGTCACACTGTTAAAATAATAGCCTGTCATTTTTTGTCAAAATTGTTTTTTTTTGCCTAAATCATCTCCTCATGACGCCGGCCACCTATGGTAAAATCACCTACATCCTCAGTTGATCAGATCATGTGATTTTACCCCTTTAAGATAATGGTCCAAGTCAAGTGTGTGACTTAACCCTTTGGAATCTCTGGCTGTCGAATTTGTAATACTCTCATGGTCACTCATCATGTTTTGCAGCAGAACTTCACCTATATGACCTGATTATTATTTTTTCACTTGACTAACATTTTGAACCCAAAGGAAAAAAAAAACCTGAAATCTGAAAAAAAATAAATGTTTTTTTAAACTTTCAAAACTATGTATTAGGGCCAAGTATGGAAAAAAAATTGCCACCTTTTTTTCTCATAAATATGCAATTTTTTCTCTCGAAATATTACCCCCCTCCCCCGGATCCATATAAATATTTTTTTTTTTCATACTTGGCCCTAAAACACTGTCGTACAAAACACAGTCATGCTCAGTAAAGAATTTTTAAATGTTGCAAATCTGATCACATGTTGCACAAGTAGGGTCATTTTACCTCTTATATTATAAGAGGTAAAATGAGGATAACATCTAGTTCTTTATCTTCATGTCAAATATAGAGAGTGTCAAGCCAATACTTTGAAGGGAAGTTGACGGAATGCAATGTTGCTTCGTTTTTCAGGACTGTCAGGACTCCAGAGGGTTAAGCGGATTTATTATGCCTAAGTCAAAATAAAATGTGACTTAGGTATTTTTTTTAACATGCCTTTGTGACTTAAGCAAGATATGGTAACACTTTATTTTGAAGGTGTCTACATAAGAGTGACACAAGCGTGTCATAAACATGACATGGGATGTGTCATGAACATTAATGACAATTTGAAGTAACATTAATGCTCATAATACTTGTCATGTCATGTTTCTGACAGGCTTATGTCTTATGCAGACACCTTCAAAATAAGGTGTTACCATATCTTGCTTGAGTCATAAAGACATGTTCAAAAAATTGCCTAAGTCATTTATTTCTCTTAAGTTACATAATTAACACAGTGTTATTACTATGTTACATCCTTTTTGAGTGAAATGATCAATAAATGTCATATGTTACACTTTTGGTGAAGTTTTTTGTGTTTCCTACAAAACTTGAAAAAATGAGTTAGGCGATTATTTTAACAGGGTGACGTTTTTAGAATAAAGGTAACGACAGATATAAACAAATTACCCAGTTACACAACTGTCCAGAGGACGACAGAATGCGGCTGTAGCCATGACAGCGGCACCGTGTGCGTCGAGAAAGATCCTCCGGTGTGAGTGAGGCTACTGAGAACAACTGAAGCCGATCCAAAAATACTCCTGCAGCATGTGCTACTGACGGACTGTCGCAGTTTAGCTGCCGATCCTCCGGCACAGCATTTTAACACTAAGGTTTACTTCCTAGCTGGGTTTATTATGGCTTTAATGGCTCCGTCACGTTAATAATGAAAGCGTCCACATTGAGAGCTAGTTGATGTTAGCTGTGAAACAGTGATATTATGGGTACAACAGGGTATCTTGGCGGTGATTTGCTAGAGATTAGCTACCTGCTCCGTCACATCGAGGCACGGACAAGGGCACTAACAGTGACAAGCAAACATTACGGAGATATTTTCGTCATCATAAAGCAGCGGTGACAATTTTCAGTCATATGCGTTAGCTAATGAGTTAGCTAACCTGATTGTGTGCAATCATGATTTAGCCACAACCGTACACGAATGAACAATATGGTAAGTTTGCACAATTAGGACTCCACTTTAAGTGCAATGAGGATGAGCGTTTTTCAATTTATCTTTTGTTGGGTCACAAACTCACGCCCAATTAGAAATCATCAGCTAAACGGTTACAGCATATTACTACCGGATTGAAGCTAAGCTAACAAGCTAGCTCGCTGTCTGCTACTAGCAAACAGTGAAGAACCAGCGTGAAGAGGCGGCTAACTAAGCTTACCTCAAATTCATTCACTTTTAAAGGCAATTATAATCTCAGGAATGTATAGATATCTCTAAGACACGTAGGTTGAGAAGTAATTATGAAGATAGCTGCATGACACTCACTTTCTCCATGGTGCAAGCATGAGGTTCCTTCCAGAAACTACTGCGGACTAGCGCCTCCCCCTGAACAACATGCGGGTTGCCAGTTTGAGATGTAGAAAATCCGCATTCAACGTTCAGATTTACGTTTCACCACGGGAGGGTGTTACGAGCTATGGTTCCGAGGGACAATATATAGCCCACTGACTGAAACTTCCAGAAGATGATGGAAACCAGGGGTGTATTCTACAAAATGTGGCACACGCTCTCCAAGCTGTACAAAGCTGGGGGTATGTGTTTGCAAGACATACACATAGAAATAATATTTAAATGTATTAAAACCCCTCTAGAGTCCATAAAGCACCTGTACATTACTTCTTCATGACGTGACGGCATAAAAATGAAGCAACATTGGGCCTTGCCATCAGCTTCCCTCTAAAGTTCTGGCTTGAAACTCCATGCCAGATTTTTTTTGATGATATTCAGCCAAGTAAAACCAGAGATATTGTCAATTATATTTAGTAGAAAATACTGAACTAGATATTATCCTCATTTTACCTGTTATATGTTTTATATGCAACCTGTATTCATATTTGCAATATTTAAAATTCTGTGTTTTGAAACATAATTTTCAAGATCAGATTTAATGTTTGCTTAGTTTCTTTTGGGTTAAAAATTTTGAACAAGTAAGTCAAAGTTAAAAATGAGTTATCAGGACATATAGGTGAGGTAACGCTGAAAAAAAACTGATACCAACATGGCATGGTTAAAGGTTTTTTTAACAGATTTTTTAACAGACATAGTAGCCGAAGATTTCAGAGGGTTAATGAGTCAAACTGAGTACAGTACAGTACATGGGCTTTTATGGGAAATTATTTTTAATTTAGGGGTAACAATAGTATACAGTCAGATAGCCATTTCCACATTAACATCAAGAAAGAACCAAATGAAATCGTTTATAATAATGTATGGTAGACAAGCTTTTCTTGTTGTTTACATGTTCTAGGCACTACTTTTATGGGAACTTATAAGGCTATATGATGCAATCATTAACAGATCCAGAATCTATTTCTCTCATTGTGTGGAAAAACATACACTGTATATTTGGGAAAATGAATAAATGGGATTGATTCGCTGAAGATCCAAGCATTTACAGTACAGGAGACAAGATTTATGCTTCTGGCTTCTGTTACCCCTGATTTTACCCCACCACCACAGTCTGAGGTGTGCTACCACCCATTTTACTCCCAACTCCTTATAACACCATGGTGCTACACATGTGGACAGCATGTTTGTAATTGCGTGATCTCCTTTTAGCAGACACTGCATAAACCTTTTTTTAGTCCCGAACATAAATTAAGTGGTGCTTTAGCAATCATGACTCAATAACTGAATACTTTGTTTTTGACTCGATTCAGGAAGCAACTGAAACATTGCAGGGGTTTTTTCTCCTCACCTGGAATAAAATTCAATCAACTACATAACTCATTTTCTGATCCATCTGTGAGGCAAAGGATGTAGTGGAGGCCACTCTGATAGACCATTCATGCAGCTGTTGCCATGGATTCACAGACCTAGAAAAACATGAGACAGAGAAATCATGTGTATCAAAATCAAAAGTGGCCTTCGGACCCTCACAGAGACGCACTGAAGCTGAGATTTGCCTCAGGCTTTGTGCAAAACAAAGGACAGCGCTATGTGTAGCCTTTACCTTCGTCTTTCCTTCCTTATAGACTCTCCAAATCCCTAACTACCTTATGATTTAACATTTTATTTGACTTTTAAGATAAAACAACTACTGTGGTTCGTTATTTCTGTTGCTCCTTGCAAGAGGATGATAGTTGATCAGCCTTGTTACATACCAGTCTAAAGAGTAACCACTAAAGTCAAATCCATTTTTATTATTTTGAACTAAGACCTAGATAGTCAACAGCTCAGTCAGTCTAAACTATCCTACACAGTATGAAAATAGAGGATTCAGGTCCTATAGTTATGTTGGATAAAATTTCCATATTAATGGAAGGTATATGTTTTTAATTTTGCATGCTGGCAAAAATACTGTCTGCACTGTTCATTTTAATCTCAGAGAAAGTTGAAGTTATGTAAACAAATAATGGAGGTGATAAATAAAAGTAATAATAAATAAAACTAAGATTCAATATGAGGCATACAGTAATATCATTTTATCTGATTGATTCTGATTCTGATTGAGAATTTATGTTCACACAAAATAAAAGATGAACAATTAAAAACAAAAAAACAACAATAAATGCAAGACAACAACACAAAATGAAACAACAACAAGACTCAACACTTATTTGTGTTCAAAAGGAGTGGGAAGAAGCCAAAGCTTATTAAATCCCACCCCTTCTCCCTATGTTAATTTACTATATTCAGTTATACAACAACAGTAATATTTATATATATGTATGTATAACACATAGTCATGTAGTATATAAACTTATTATTACCATTATTAACATACATTATTTGTTATTAACTTACACACACATAAGTACACATACACCCATGTAGTCACAATGAGACAACAATGAACAAACAAACAAAACAATTCGTTGTAAAATCACACCACAAACACGAAAAAACGAATTAAAAAAACTACTGTTGTTATTATTATTTTCGGCTAAAGAACCCAAGTTCTCCGAGCTTGCCGAGGTAAAGTGAAGGCAACATTCGTCACCAACGTTTTGGCGGGTGACGCTTTCCAAGGTGCTGAACCGTAAAAAACATTTTATTTTGATATATAACTACCTTTTGTTAACTTTCGCAGGAAAAAAGAAGTTAGTAACTCATTAATGTACAACGTTCATAGAAAAGATTTTGGTCGTGTTAAAGCAAAAACAGTTACGACTGGTACATTAAAGTTGTAATGGTAGCTACCTAGCTACCTTAAGATAAGCTCTTAAAAATAGCATTTTTAGCTAGTTTAAAGCTAAGCGAGCTAATTTACTGTAGCTACAGTTGCTGCTAAACTAACAGAGAACGAAACAACTTATCATGTCTGTGAGTTTGCCCACTTTTTTTTCGGACCAAAGTGGATAGCAAATACCAACCAGAACATCATGTTTAAGGTGTTTTCTTGATGCATCTCTTCCTGTAGCACTGTAATACCACCCGCTGTCTTTTCTAAGGACTACAATGAGAAGACAGGGAAACCAGCCACCCAGGCCAACAGCAGGTTTGTAAAAGAGATGTTTTACAGTCCCCACACAAGTATATTAATTTCTTCATATTAACAGGTTGCCAGATTCGGTGAAAAGTACATTGTGTTATAACGCTTGATAAAAAGAATACAATAAAAATTGGCTTTCCTTTGTCACAAAGTGTCTATTTAGTATATACAATTCAAGATTAAATTAGTTGAGATTTGTTTGTCAAAATTCAAAATTTCCTAACATTTTAACTATTATTATCTGTGTATCCTAATGTACTGGGCTGTCTGATGTGTTTTCTCCTATATGTGTCCATCAGGTTGCCTGTCTGTGCCGCTCTTCAACCAGAAGAAAAGAAACAGAGTTCCTTTGACATCTGCTCCCTCTGAGAATGAATTTTTCTCCCACAGTGAATACATGGCAAGCACCAACTCAGCTGCATCTCACAGCACATCAGGTGAGATCAGGTGAAGCATTCAGAAGCGTGTACTGTATTTCAGTCACTAGATGGCAGAATACCCAAAGAAAAATATAAAATACTGGGGGCTGCAAGACTAGGTGTACTGTAATTGAAAATGAAACATGCACACAAAACCTATTTTTTTGATTATACAAACAATAATAAACATATTTAGCCCTCAAATGTTCAAACTGTTTGCACCAGGCATTCACACATCCTAGCACCACCTTTATAATACTGGTAATACTGGAATAATTCTTACTGTATACCTACAGCCCCCTTTATATGAATGCTTCTTGAAAATATGTCCTGTGGAATGTTATTTAATGTCTGACAGCTCTAAATCACCATCCCCTGCTGAATCACAAAGTTGAGACAATTTATTTACATAAAATATAGGACAATATTGTAAAAATGTCCCCCCATGATTTAAGATACACAGCTACAGAAAGAGAAGGCTGCTTTAAAAGATTTTCCTCTGAGAAAGTACCTTTCTTTAGGTACCTACGGATATCACCAGGCATCAGGTCAATCCTCTGGTTCTCCACAAAGCCAACAGTGGAACAGGCAGGGCATCCAACAATCTAATCCGCCTCAGCAGTATGGCATCAGCAGACCTGCTCCTGGACCTGCCCCTGCAATGAAAACCTATGCACCCATACCACATCCATACAAAGTTGGAGGCACAAGGTATGTTTAATTGACTTTACGATCATTGTGTGATGGACCACTTGTTCCTAACTGCAACAGGCAGCAAGCAACTTGCTAGTCTGAGCGATGATTGCGACTTGATTTGCTGATGACCACAGAAAGTGTAGCTGGCTAGCACAGACAACGTATAAAAACATAGACTAGATAAAATTAAATGCTGTTTAAGAGTGACATGTGAGTGGTATTTGGTGTGTACTGGGTTTCAATTTTAGATGCCAGTATGTGAAAATAGATTTAAGCATTTTCATTTTCAGCTCTAAGATTGGACAGCCCAGCAACCCAACGAGACAACAGGATTCCAGCCACGGTGTTAACTCCAGACAGAGCAAATATCAATCCCCCCACATCAGTGAGAGTGCACAGAGCAAGCCAGCACCCCATACTGGGTTCTCTCAGATGAGTCAGCAGTCACCGTACAGGCCATCCAATCCCACACATCAGTATTCCCAGCAGCCCAAAGCTCTGCCTCCTGGCCCACCACCCAGCAGGCCCTCTGCTCGTGCACCACAGCCACAAAACAACTCCTGGAAGTTTACTAACAGCTTTGGGCCACAGAGATCCTCCTTTGAGGTAAACAGAAGCATAAATCAACCTCGGACTGCACAACAAACTCAAACTCAGGTAGAAAATTATATAATAATATACAAGCAGTTCAAAAATGTGCTGTTAATGTTTCATCATATTGTTCTGATCACTGCTGCATATATTTGTGCTCAGCAGGGCACATTGCCAGCGAAGCCAGCCACGGAGAACTCTCTGAGGATCCTGACTGCAGTAATTGATGGCATGAGACATTGGAGCCAGTTTAAAGACAAAGTCCCATACCTATTTGAGATATTTGGTCAGTTGATTAGGAGTTTCTGTTGCCTCTGATGTGTATTTCTAATTAAACTGACATGCTGTGCTCTTCCCTTTAGCTACTCTAGACTCTGCGGTCACACTGGGTTGCCATGGAGCCAAGAACTTCCTCATGAGAAACGGGAAGGAAGTAGTGCAGTGTGTCTTCTATGAAAATGTGAGTTGGGAAATAAGTTTTCCTTTTCACTTGTTCCTTTTCCCAAACATTAACACTGGGTTTTTTTATCTGTTCACCTCACATAAACATAGCACTGGAATTTGACTTAATCTTCATATGTGTATCTTGTCCAACAGGAGCAGGAACTGCCCCGGCTCATTCGTGGTCAAGTTCATCGCTGTGTAGGAAACTATGACCGCAGTAGAGATGTCCTTTTGTGTGTATCCGTCAGACCTGGCCTGCCCTCAGAGCTGAGGAATGCTCAGGAGGCTGTCAAAGCCTGTGATGCAGAAATGAGAGCGCTGATCAAATCCCTCAGTGAGGTCTGAGCTACTGTAGGTATTTAAAGCAGCACAAGACTGATACCAGTATTTGATGAGGCAGCATGAGAGCCATGTTTAGTGCCCTATAGTAATATACAACTCTTGTTTTGAGTAGAAGTCCAGAAAGTTTTTTTCAAAGATATTATTACAGTTTATGACCTGTAAAGGGCGCTGTTGTGCTGTTGTACTGTGCTCTAACAGTTGAGTTCCATTGCATGTTATGGCATTGATGTTTTTGTACCAATTTGTAAAAACAAATAGAAAAAATGGTTATTTCATTTATCCGGAACTTTAACGAAAAGTAAAGCCTCTCTTTTTTATAAGTTCTGAAATATTTTTATTACAAAGAAAATTCACAGAACAGCAAACATTGTTTAGAGGTTAATTCAGGTAAAGCAAACACGATGAGGTAATATCTCAAAATATATCTTTGAAAAACGGGGCAGTTAGGAATAACATGTGATATTAATTACAGTTAGTTTATTTACAGTCAAACACCACAATGGAAAAAACAATAATTCTACTCTACCAAAACAGTTTCACCAGTGCTGAGACTTTACACACAATGGTTCAACAAATAGGGGAATAAGTCCAGTGCAGTCACGCCAGTCATTCCCACAGTCAAGCACAGTATGAGGTCCAATACAATACCAACATTTCTCTCCTGACCTTCTTTAAACTATGGCAACATAATCACAGTAATTTTCTTAATGTCAGGACATGTAATTATGGGAACCCAAATTTGGGAAATACTTAAAGATTAACCCATTCGCAAAATCCAACCCATTATTCAACACTAATGCACACATAAACACCCACTAGAAAAAGGAGTCTAGCTCGATGAATTGGCAGTGTACAGGGAGAGTAAGTGGAGAAGTAGACATTTTGTCCTTGGAACATGACAGGAATGGTGCCAGCGCTTAAAAGGAGAAGTGAATTGACGAAAACACCGCAACACATTAGCTTACTCGAGGAGCTAATTATTTTAAGCCACGTTTTACACATAATGTGAATAATGTGTCAGCTCAGCACAGATAACCATAGGCGAAGTTCAATTTGTACAGCTCCCTCCACTACCACTCAATTTCTAAATCACATAAGACAAGGATGCCAGGAATTAATCTGTTAGCTGCATGTCACAACCTTTTAATATAGCAATTCAAGTGATTTACCTCTTCTAGATAATTGGCAGAAATGTCTCAGGGCATAATTGAACATAAGTACACTGCTTTCCTTTTTTCCCCCCTCTCTCTGACTTTACCTCCAAGGATTAGAAGACATCATCTTTTTTATCCTCCAGAACATTTTCTCAAGTTAATGAGATCATACTGCATCAAGTACAGGAGAAAGACTTAAACTCTGAGAGGAGAAAATAGAAAAAAATAACACATCACACAACAGGATCCATAGTTTTTCAGCAGAAAAAGATGATAACCTGATAATTGTATTAAACACTTGACTTGGTTATGTTAAAAGGCACAAGTTGGTCAGATCACATTTAAAATCTAGATCAGTTGTTCTACCATTAACAAAGCCCATCTTATCATGCATTTTTTTGACAAAATTCCTACGTCTCCCTGCCTGTTTGCAATATTTTTTTCCTGAATTAGAGTGTTTAGTATTGTGTGTTGTAGACAGAAAACAATTGCTCATGTTTAACAAGCGAGTTACATTACACAAACAGTTCTAGGGGAAAAAGTTAACAAAAGGATGCCCAACAAAACATTTTAACAACACTGCTCTGAAACCACTACTTATTAGAATGATTCACTTCCTCATTATGAGAAGAGATTTTTTTATGTCCTCTCGGCAGGTCTGATGCTGTGTCTATTGTTGTTTTCTTCCAGACAGTTCCTAAATGCACTGTCTTTGAAAGCTAAAACATCTTTTTGACTCCCAATGGTTCAGTGCCTGGTCACAAGACTGGAAGGCAAAAGTCTGAAGAGCAAAAATCCTTCAAAGCATCAGATTTCTCTTCTCAATGTGGTATTTTTTTAAACCTCAAACGTCAGCTCCGGTAGATCCAGCCCATATGTACAGTCCAAAGGCTTCAGCACAATACATGGTCAGTACATGACACTCTTAATAATAATCTCAGTCTGACTGTTCAAAGTGTCATTGAGTCCAATGTTCTTTACAACCTCTCATTGAAACATTTGATTGGACGAGTCCTACTGCCACATAATCGTACTTCCACTCTCTTTATGCAGCCGACCTCCAGTCTGTTTTGGAATGTTACATATTTTGACTTGTCACCCACAAAAAAAAAAGAAAAACACTGGCATTTTTAGAAAGTAGTTATGTTTGTGGTTATTTTTTATCATGTGAAATTCTGTCCTTACATCTTCTGACTGCATCATCTCCAGAACTGACATGAATAAAACAGATAAGTCAATATGCAGAAAACTCATGATAAAAATTATAACCACAGAGTATTATTGTAACATAAAACATTCCATCTAAAATAACTTTAATTTGAATTAGTTACATAAGAGATGCAGGAAGACAGCGTTTGTTGTTGAGTGTTAGCTTCAGTTATCACTGAGTCCCAAACAGCATCATCTGTAAACGGGATGCAGGTGTCTCTCCATGACATCGAGCTCAGGTCAGAGAGAGTGGTCAGGAGGGAAAAAAACAAGAAATCGTATCAATGCACTATAACAGCGTGGGCAGAGGGGTTGGGGACAGATGCTCCTTTGGTGCATATTTGGCAAAAAAGGGCAAGAAGACGGTGAGCATGACTCCGACAATAGCCAGCATGTAGCCCCAGCCGATCTGGCAGTCGCCAACGTAGTAGATGTCCGAGTCCCCGCAGAAGGACCTGACCAGAGAGGAGTTCAGGCCGAAGGGGTAGACCAAGAGTCCAGCAGCCATGATGAACACTGCAAAGAACAAAGAGAGAGAGAAGACAAAGTCGGTTAGGAGAAATCGATTACCAAAAAGATATAAGTACTCATTCCGAAATCGACAGATGTTTGTTAGGGCATGCAGTTTGATGCAGTATCCAAGTAGTGTATTTATATACAGTATATATATATATATATATATATATATATACAGTATATATTACAATAGTAATATTATTAATTGTCTGAGGGCCAGCACAGTTTGAGCAACTATGATACAGGCTGTTGGAAGAAAGATTTAGCGCAAAAACACAAGATAACAAATTGATTTTACAGCTAAATGTTTATTCTTTTATAAACAAAATATTATTTCATTGAGAGTAAAATATATAGACTGTTGATTCACTAATATTAAACATACTTTCTCGATTGGTTTACTGTAGCAGTGTACCAACTGGCACCCACTTGGTGGCAGTAGAGGTTTTGTAGAAAAACCTGCCAGTGTGACTGAGAGTTAAGTGTATAATGAAGGTACTTCATCAGTGCTGAAGTACCTCCATTTGCACTGAGACATGATGATTTGTTGCATCGTGTTACATATATGAACATAAATCATTAACTAGATAGTTTCATAAGTTCAACAGTGGCCAAACTGTGCTTTTAATGTTTTGAACAACAAAAGCGCTGATGATCTGTAATTGACAGAAACTTCTAATGCACAATGATTCATGTCCCCTTGATCCATTTGCACTCCTTATTTTAAAACTCTGTGCTGCAATCAGCTTTCTGAGACGCTATCCTCAGCGCACATGCAGCCAGAGAGTGGCTCACTTTTACAAATTGAGTCAAGTCTCCCAGCCTGTGCTGCCAAGCAGTTATTGACTGCGCTACAGGCTATCATTGGTGCTCTTAGTCATTCTGAGTGCTGGCTGGATTTCCATTACAATGCCAGGTGTCATAGTTGTTTTAGTTTTGGAGAGCTGGGGTTACAGGAAAAGCTTGAACTTGTGATAGTGAGTAGCTCTCCAGAAAACACAACAAACATATCTTTTATTACGCTCTATTGATTTCAGGAGATGTCAGTTTTCATACTTTCAAGGGCAGCAGCTTCACGGTCAGTAGAAAACAGTGCTCATGTGAGAACAACTCAGCGATAGCTGTATAAGTATCAAATCGATGGTTTGTGTGGGCAGTGAAGGATTGTGCTTGTAGAACAGGGATGAGGGGGTAGGAAGCTTTTACTGATGTTCTAGTTGCACATTGGGGCCTTTGGGATTGACTGTTAGGAGGAGAAGAGGGATGATGGGGAGGAATCACAAAGAAAGAGGTCTGAATGGGTGAATAAGAGGTATCTCTTGAGTGTGGTTTGTCTGGGCCTGCTGTAGAGTCTCTCTGCGGAGTTCATTTGAGGGTCTGCCTCTCTGCCTTGCGTGTCCTAACTCTGTACCCAGCCCTCCCAGCTCTCAGAGTGGCCCCATGTTTTATCTGCAGGGGCCCAGCGCCTCAAAGCTCACTGCCTAATGACACTTTAATGACCTTCTTTATCAAACTATCATTGGCTTTTGTGGAAGAAACACAAAGGCACAAGTGTGCAAGGCCACTTCCCTGCTACTCTGAAATGGTGACAACTAAAGCAAACAGTATGGATAAATGAACACAGCATAACCCTCAGATAATCAATACAGGAATGAAATTCAGGCAGCAGTTTCAGGTAGCAAGTGTCAGGTAAGCAGGTTGAAGACTGGATTTTATCAATCACACTAGGAGTATGCAGGGCGGGTGTCTGGATCAGATAAGATGCAGCTCAGGCTGACTGGATCTTTGCAAGCCTTTAATGAGAAGAGAACTGTCGAAAAACTGTAAAATCAAGCTCAGATCAGAGGCTAACTCCAAATGGATCAATTTCATCCTTCCGATCTGTGAGCGATGAAACCAAACCAAAGCATTTCTTAAAGGGGAACTCCAACGATTTTACACATCAAAGTCAGTTTTTCAGATCGTACTGCTGTTGTGTAAAGCCTTTTGTGGCTCCAGAGGAAGCTGCATAGAGTCTGATACATTGCCTCAAGTGATGTCAACTAAGTTTAAAAATGTAGGGCTGTGGAGTTAGAATTAAGTGATTTTACCAGTCCACTGTAACCCACCCCTCATCTACGGTCATGGAAAAAATTATTAGACCACCCTTGTTTTCTCTAATTTCTTGTTCATTTTAATGCCTGGTACAACTAAAGGTACATTTGTTGGGATAAATGTAATGATAACAACAAAGATAGCTCATAAGAGTTTAATTTAAGAGCTGATATCTAGCCATTTTCCATGGTTTTCTTGATAATGATTTTGGTTATTATCAAGAAAACCATGGAAATTGTCAAGATATCAGCTCTTAAATTAAACTCATATGAGCTATTTTTGTTGTTATCATTATATTTGTCCAAACAAACGTACCTTTAGTTGTACCAGGCATTAAAATGAACAAGAATTTGAAGAAAACAATGGTCAATTTTTTTTTCATGACTGTATTTTCAAGGCATGATTAGCTACATTAAGTGCCACAACAACAACACACCTTAATCGCAAACACCTGGGGTAAGAAATGAGGATGTGTGGGATAAAATAGTTGTTTTTTTGTCCTTTGTTAATAGTAAGATTTTAGCTAAAAGGCATGTGTTTGGGAACTACTGAGGAACTAATGACTGGATGAATGAGTCAGATTGCACTGCACAAGTTCTCTGGGATATTTTGAGTTTTGCTGTTGTTAAATATGGCCCCCAGTTACTTCAATTCATCCAAGAAAATTATAGATAATCTGTTTACCATGAAGGCATGTAAGAGAAACAAAAGTTTTCTCTATGAATTCGAGGTTACATGAGGTGAGTAGTCCTTAAACAACCCTAATGTCAAACTGCATGTACTGCATACTGTATATGGTGCATAATGCAGAAAAACGAGGTGCATGTTTTGTGAAAAAAAAACCTTGAATTAAAGTAGAGAAAACACAGCATTCTAGTTTCAACTCCAAGGTGGACAAACTTCATTTCAACAGGGTCTTACATGGCCCGGTAATCTAATCCTCTGAGGAATGGGCAGCGTGATGAAAGAGGCTGACATGACACCACGATGCCGTACAGGGAGACTGAGGCCTAAAAGTGTTCATTACTTGTGCAGCCACGAGAGTAATGTGCATGTGGACTCCCCTGTGTGACCGGGGACATATATGCTTAGATAAGATATATTGTGTTCGGTTATTTCCAGAAACAAAAGTTTGAACATAAAATATACTGACAGTTTTTAAATGAATGTACATCACAAAGGATTAGCAAATAATTGCATCCTGTGTTATTTGTGTTTCAGAAAACGCCCCAATTGTTTTTGAATTGGGGTTGTATTTAAATTCAGTCATGGACTATGAGGAGACAGACAAGGGTCTGCGATGGGGGAGGATTATGTATCTTAGTTTTGCTTTAGAGAATGCAGTTTAGATTTTTGGGAGAGCGGGGGAGGATTTAAAGAACAACTTTTTTCTCATATTTCTTCTTTATTTTAAGATTTATTTTTAAAAAATGCAAATCTGATAGTTACACAACAAAGGTGGCCTTTGTTTCAATCTAAAAATAATCATTAACTCCACAACCATTTTCCCAAAGTCCCTTACATAGGTTTCAAAGAGCTCTCCACGGTAGCCACCAGGCAGTAAAAAGCTACAAGCGCTTCCATCAATTGCCCCCTAATAGACCCAACTAGCCGACAGTTTACCAACCTTCCAACCCCCAATTAGCGGTCTGCATTTGTAAGAAGTCAAGACAAGGAGTTAAGTCCAGTCCTTTCTCCACAGAGGAATAAAAGTAAAGAGGAGCGAGTGTGTCAGGCCGGATCAAATGAATACTGCTGAGTGCACGAGGCTATCATAATGGCTCAGAGATGATGAGACAGTGAATAATGGTGAGACCTCAACTTAGCTGGACACTAATGTGTGTCCCAGTTTCATTGCAAAGTTTACACACAGTGCCAAGAAGGGAGGTTAGGATTTTTTTTAAATTTGTCTGTTGTCATATATAACCCTAAAAAAATAATCAACTGCCAGCTGCCACTTCTGCTTATTAGCTCTAATTGTTTTTTTCAAATTTCTTAAATTACTTTTTAATTCACAATGATGTTATTCGACATACTTACAGTCTGTTAATCATGGAAAACGTCCTTGGATTGCTTGCTGTATTTCTTATTACTGACAACTTGTTTGAATGCACTCTTCAGCAGCTTTTTGAAGTGCGCTCAGACTCCAGACTGAGGGAGAAAAATATTGATTTGGAAAGGCAAAACAGCCAGAAGCATCCAAGAGCACTAGATTTCATTGTTCATCAGCGTCGACCTGTTTTCACATTTAGCTGCAAGGCTGCAGAGGCCTTTGTATACGCTAATGAATAGCACAAACCTTTATGTGCTTGCTTATCTGTTTTTGTGTGAAGGTTTTTGTGTGTGTGTGTGTGTGTGCCTCTACAGTAACTAGAGGAGAAATCCCAAATTAAATAAAACAGGAAAAACATTGTACTACCCCACAAAGACTCCGGTAAGTTAACCTTGAATCTCTTTCTCAGTGGTGTAGCGAGAAATAGAAAGCTGCTTCCAGAGACGGCGAAGTGGGTTCGCAGCAGTGAGAATGAGAGAAAGAGATTGAATGGGTTTGTAGGGCAGGAAGGTGTGTGATAACCTGGCGTCCAAGCGTGACACTGAATCAATTTCATCACAGACCTTTTACACAGAACCCACTGACTTAGATTATTGCACAAACCTAGAAACACACCAATCATGGGATTACTCATGTGTCATATTTCCATGTGAATGCCTGAGTTCAGTCGTAGATATCTGGTAAGTCTGGACTCAACTCTTGTCAGAAATGTCAGAAATCCAATATACTGTAGTCCCAGACATCCATACACCTTGTATCTGTTATAGAATCTCTCAATTTTATTCTTCCCAAGATATTACTTATAACAAATTCAATTCTGTGAGCTTCATAGTGATGCCAAGACCTCTGCTTTGGATCAGACTCTATTGCCTCTGTGCGTTGACTGTCATAATTCTGTTATCCGATGGGAAGGGTTGAATTAAACTCAATAGGAAATGGGTGGCTCTGCTTCTTTAGATGCAGTGCTGTTTAATTCCTGTTTTGCTGCGGTGTCGTCTGTCCATTTGCTCCCTCTGGCAAACACTTACATAAGATATATTAAGTGCACTGAATATTGTCACCCTGGGCCAGACATAGAGACGCCTGTCCAGACGACTATCACACAGTAAAACCTGTTTTACAGTAGCCTCATATTGAAGCACAGTAATTCACTGTCTAAACAATATGGTATTGTTAAACTTTTGTAAGGATCAGGGGGAAGATTTACAGCTGGGCTGTGGCTTAACCTGCATTCATGTGGTGTGGAATTAATCAGAAAAATTAGTACCCGACTGGGAAATTTAATGTGAACGCCCCCTCAAGTCAAAACAACAACTCTACAAAAATGGTACACCACCAGCAGATTGCTGGATGAAGAGATGGCTGAAAAGCGTGTGCCACTACTTCTCAAAAGATAGTGATGTAGCTGGCAATGTAATACATTGTATGCACAATTGATAATAATCTACTTTAATAAAGTTATTTGTTTAAGAAAGCAGCCTTCTGAATAACTCTGCATAGTCATATCGGTGCACTGTCTACATAGAAAAGGTACATTTTCATTCCAAATCAAAAATTCACTGAATCAGCCCTAATATTGGTAATCAATGACCTTTTCTCGTTTAAAAACAGTATAGGTATCTGGCCCAAAAATCACATATCAGTCAGGCCCTATTAAAAATGGTGTGCGAAAGTGAATGTTGGGTTGATGGAGAAACTTTATTAAATCTCATTCAATTCACATTAATTACATAATAAAACGTTCACATAATAATTTTAGGTAATTTGTGATATGGTATACAGGGGCTGCATTATTCCAGTATTACCAGTATTTTATTAGTGGGGCTAGGATGTGTGAATGCTGGGGGCAAACAGTTTGAACATTAGAGGGATTCATATGTTTATTATTGATATGTTTGTATAATCAATATAATACGTTTTGTGTGCACATTTTATTTTTCATTACCGTATACCTACTTTTGCACCCCCCTGTATACGTTCTAACCATTTGTTGCTGTCCACATTGAGTTATCTAAATTAGTTAGTAAAGGTATTTTTTAGCATTACCTTGACATCAAGTCAAGGTTTGTGATATTTAAGTGGGTTTAGGGAAGAGCAAGTTGTTTAAACACTTAATAAAACTCATAATTTCTCATCATGTTTCCATATTATGACTTAAAACTGAAAACACTGAAGTTGGAAGAAAAACTTTGGTACATCCAAGGGGCACTTGAGTCCAGCATGAGTTCACTAACAGTCTACTAACTAAGTGTCCTAGCGTGCTCCTCTATTGAGAACAGGCACTTTAAAGTGTTTTATAATGAGAAGTCAGCAAGAGAAAGACACTTAGATTGAAAAATAAGACAGGACAGGTTATACAATACAGTCCAAGCCTGCAGCCAGCAAGAAATAGAATATATTAGAGCAGACTAATGCGCTGCTTATCTTCTCTGACCTACAAGCCAGACAGACAGTCGGGTGGACACAGCCTGCTCCACGGGGACGGGAGCAGTCAGACGTGTAAATACAAAAACATTAGAAAAAGAAGTACAGAACCACGGTGGACCTTTGGGTGTTACTTCTGTCCTCCGTGTCACCAGCACCCACTGCTTACTCTCCCTCCTGAACGAAACTTCTTATCTGGCTGCTGTCCAAACAGGGACATTATCTGCTATTCACTTCAAAGACACATGAAAGAGCATACACATTACACTGTGTCCTTACATTACCACAGACTTGTTTGATGTCACATTACCTTGCATAGCAAAGACATCAACACACAAGCCAGTGGAGGAAAAGACGCATATTTTTCTCCTCTCCAAGGATAATACTTGCCTTCTTCTAGGTAAAGACATGTAGGCGAATACAAACCAACAACAAAATAGGTCTAATAAATCTTGATTTGCCAACACAACACTCATTTGTTTGCGTTGCCGGCCATCTTTGTCATTGATGAAACACAGTGACAGGAAACATATGCTGAAAAGAGCTGAGAAATGTTGCTTAATTACAGATGCAGGCCCAAAGCTATACATCAGGAGCACTGTTCTCCTGCGGTGTCTTCCTCCTCCATGTTCTTTATCATCTTGTCTCATGTTCTGTTTTTCCATCAGCAAGCATTTTCCCTGAATAGAACAGGTGAGCTTATCCTGTCCCATGTAGACAATAATAATAACCCAGATGTGATCAGGCAAGCTGATGTAAATGAGGTGCTGATTTACAACAGCAGCCCGGGGCAGTAAACACTGTGTGACCCACATAAAATCACTGTAATATTGTACATACATCGGCACATACAGTCATGCATACGTGTTTGCATATTCATATATATTAATGTCCAGGTAAAGAGTGGAATTTAAACACCTGGGGGTCAACAACAAGTGCAACTAATTCCAAAAGATTAGGGTCTAAACTGCACCATTTAATCACTTTGTGTATAAGGTGGTATACACACAGTGTGTGTGTGTGTGTGTGTGTGTGTGTCCAGTAATGAAAGCGTAACAAAGGGCAGTGCATAACAGTGTTGTGTCTCTAGGAAATTGCCTTTTCACTGGCCGCACACAAGGAATATTTCCATTTCCCCCCCTCTATCTGCAGGCGAATGGAGATGGGGAAGGATAATTTCTGTTTCTCTATCACGCAGTGAACACACACTTTTTCCTCGACCTCCAGACTGGCAGCAGGGAGAAGGAAGCCAAGGGACGTCCAACACACAGATGTGACAGTGCATTAAGCAGATACCACAGATGAAGATAAAGGAATAGCCGAGCAATGTGTGGGAAGAACACACACATCAGATTACTCCGTGTGAAGATCCAATCATATTTAAAAGAAAATAACTGTTTACAACCGGTCCACCAGAGGCTCCGGTGTTATGTAAATGTGCATTGAGTTCTTCCATTATTTCGACCCCTCCATGTGCTCAAGGTGAGGAAACATAGCGTGGAAGATGAAAGTTTTCGAGTTGTCTGGAGTTGAACTGTGCCAGCAATGAATCTCCAGGTAGTCAGCTGGGACCTGGCGAAGCGTGGGCATAAACAGCAGGGACCCCATCCTAATGTGATGAGCTGTGCTCTAGTCTGCACACAGCCATGTTGATAATTAAGCTCAGTGCGCCTCTGGGAAATTATGCTAATGACGCTCCTCCGACTACCTACATTTCTTGAAACAGTCGGCTTAAGGTGATCACGTACACAGCGGCAAATAAAACACAACTCCCTAATAAATGCTTCTGAGAAAGATTAAGGTGGGGAGGAAAAGGGGGCAATGGGGAGAGAAGAAGTTTTAAAGAATTCAGTGGAGTACTTTGGTAGATAGTATTTTCAAATAATTTTAATAGTGGGTGTTGGTCCATTGGAAAGGACACTTCCAACAGGACCCCAGCTTTAGAAAAGAAATACTGAAGCTGTTCATATTGAAAAACACAGAATATTCAGTGCATAATTAAGAAGATTTGACAATGACAATGAACAATTGCTGCTACTTTTTATTAGAATTATCAAAAATTGGGAGAAATCTATGTATTGGGTACAGCTTGCTTTCCAGTTACCATAAAGAGTTGGGACAAAGCAGCACTATGTGCTCAGAATGTTTACAAAGCTGGACTGAAACCACGGGGGAATAACTTGTCAGAGTCCAAGGGAAAGCGACTTGTTGAAGAGAAGATCAAACCATTTTCAGTGGAAACTGTGCACTCCTGTCAGCAGAGGCAAAACCTGTTGACCTTGAGCTCTGTATGAGGAGATAAAAGAACGAGAGCGCAAAGAAAGAGAAAGCCAGTGAGGAAATAAAATACAGGGAGTTGAGAGAGATTAGCAGGGCAATAAAATAGCTTGTGCTATCTTCAGAGTGAGCAGGCCTGCCTGTGGACTGGTCAATCAGCACTCAGTAATAGGTCTGTTTATCACTGACTCAGTCAGACTGCACTAAGCTCATACTGACTGCATAGGTGGTTAAAGCCCCGGGTCCAGAATGCTTTTGCGCATGCAAATGTTTTGTTTAGTCTCACTCTACACGCTTTTTGCATCTTGAAGATTATATCAGACGATTAAGTGCAGCTTTAATGATTCCCTGTGTGGGACTGCAGCAGCAAAGACAATGATACAGATAAGAACACAACAGATATGGCATTGAGTATTGAAGATAAGACATTAAGCAGCAACATACTGTGAATACTTTGAAAAGACAAAAGACATAGAGAACAAAGATGCAGTTGTAAAAGTATTAAAGGTAAAATTAGAGGAATAATTCCACAACAACAAATACACTTCTTCCCCAGAGGGGTTGGTGAAAAGATTCATACCAAAATATAATTTAGCAAACAGAGTGAAAGCAGGGGAAACAGTCAGTCTGGCTTTGTCCAGAGGTACAACATTTGCCTGCCAACACCAGGTAAAAACTTGATAAACTCGAGTTATTCAATTCCTAGAAGCTTCATTGAATCCATATGACTATATAGACAACTCTGTTTTACCACAAATTGTTATTACGGTTGCACTATGGGCTCAGCTGTGGTAACATGCCGTTAAAGAAGACGTGATATAATGGTGTGAATCAGAGCTCCACTTAAAGTAGGATACAGGGGACTTTTGGGCTGTAGTGACACAGAGTGGGCCCCAAACCACTAAAGTCTCCACTGAATGCAAATCAATATGATCCTTACACACGCACGCACACACATGCACACATCTGCCTAACCCTTCACAACGACGCATAAATTACAAAAGGAAAAAAAAATCAGGTGGTGTAAGTAGCAATTACAGCTACTTGAAATTATTGGTATTTACAAAAGGTTCCCCTGCAGAAACATTGTGGGAGGAGATGTTAGCCGTCTGCTGCAAAGAGATATTGCTGCTGAATTTTTCAGTAAGGGAATAGTGTAAATGCCAATTGCAGATGAAGATATGAGAAAAATAAAGCAAATTAAAGAAACCGTAACAACATGAAAGAAACACAAGATGTGCAGCCTAGTATTCAGTCAGTTGGACACAATTTCCGCAGCCTCCAAACAAGGACCACTTCAGTGTCTCTTAGCTCCCAGTGCATGCTGAGCCATCTGAACTCACGCTTATGACTGTGAATCTCCATCCTGGGAGCACTGTAGCGATGACACATGAATCTCACCCGCTGCATCCAATTTATCATCTTAATTACTTTCATTTCCATATCACCATCTATTTTTTTAATGTTGCAAATTAATTTACACCTTAGACAAATTGCTTGTCCTTGACTTCCCTAGCCCTTATGAGACAACCCACAGCGCACACGGGGTTGTGTCAGTGTACAACATAACCAAAGCTAATCTCCCTCAATCCATCCATCTCACCTCGCAGATTGAATTAGCACGGGAGACAGTACCTCACATGCATGAATGGGGAAAAAAATACAAATATTACAAGAGAAAAAGTGGCAAATAGATTGAAGACATCAATCAAATGAGAAAAATTGCGATGGCCACGGCGATGAGGTGTGAGGAAACAGTCAATAAGGAAACAATGGTTTACCTGCTAAACCCCGAAGGTCTGTTCCTACAGCTGCTAAAGGTGATGTCTGTGTGTGTGTGTGTGTGTGTGTTCGTCTGTACAGCAGTGTGTCTGACATTAACCCCCTGATTGTGTTGACAGCCTACGGCCCTGAGGCTAAGCCCTTAAGCTAGACGTCTCCTGGGTTCAGTAGCTGCCTCGGGTCCAACAGGGAATGTCAGCCGTGAAAGTCAGAACAACCTGGTGACACTGGTAGGTGCATTGTATATCCAGCTGTGCTCTGGCATCACAGTTCACATCTGTGTCGTGGAGTCACCCGAGAGAACATGCCACAGTGAGTGTGATACAAATCCTGATATAATGTCTTCTATGTATTATACAAAGCAGTTAAAAGCCACTAAATGAGGAACTGGTTCAACTTTATTTGTCCCGACAAGATTGGTTTCATAAAATGCATGTGTGCTACCACTACTGGAGTTGTTATGACCATTACAAGTAGATGCAAAGCGACTTCAACAAGAAGCAAAGCAACCACAAAAAGACACAAAACAACAACAGACATATGCAAAAAGTGATGCAAAACAACTACAACGATGCAAAATTACAACAAAGCGATGCAATGTAACTACAAAGAGATGCAAAACAACCACAAAGGGATGCAAAATTACTACAAAGTGATGCAAAGCAACCACAAAGACACATAAAAAAAACAACAAAGAGACAAAAAAGCAATAAAGAAAACCAAAACTACTACAAAGACACAAAAAAAAGCAATAAAGATAAACAAAACAACTGCAAAGACAGAAAATGACTACAAAGAGATGCAAAGTAACCACAAGAAGACACACACAGAACATGCAACACAAGAACTAAGACAAGCAAATGAACCATAAAGAGAGAAATAGTAGCTTTTTTTTTTTTTTAAATACAGACACACAAAATCTTCTGCACAATTTGTCATTGTTTTTTGTTACAAATAGAACCAATTTATTGATATAATTTGAATATGCTTTTGAATATTTGTTTTAGCTCTTTTTTTTGACACTGAATAAACAATGTAGCTATTAATAATGTGCAATTTATTCTCGGCAACACATTTATACTCATTTTACAAATGTGCCTCCCTACTTTAAAATTGTGCCCTATTCTGCCGCACTCTCCCCCACCCCTGCTAAATGCATGAATGAAAACGGCACAGAAGATGTAGTAGACCTCGCTGAATAAATAAACATTTATACAAAAACACAGCAACGACACCAGCTCTTTGATGGAATACACGGTAAAACTCATAACCTCTCGCAGAACACCGCAGGTATAATGAAAAGTGCAAAATGCATGAATTCATGAGGTGGGCTAAGAACAGGGTACTTATTTTCCAATTGACTGCGGCACATTTTTCAAATTGCAGAATGTATTTTGAATGGGCTTCCTACGTCCTGGGGTTACAGAGCTCACTCAGCACGTAGACGACCCTGTAACTCAAGTGAGAAAAAAAAAAGAAAAGCCCTGCTGCAGGAATTCACCTTTGTTGTGTAAATTAATTTTGCATCTATAGACAGTTTTAAAAACTGATGCCTTGGCAGCGTGTTGTTTATGAAGCAATGGAAGAAAGAGAAGTGAATCAGTATGAATGTGATGCACACAAGGCTGCTGTAGACAAAAGGAGATCGGGAGCTCTGCACCTGGGCGCAGTAACTATATATGAGCTCCCATTAATCAGTTTGTGTGTAAGGGTGTGTGTTGCTGCAAATGTGCCTCTTTGTGTTGCTTTTGTAGTCTGCACTAAGAACATCTGAAAATAAAAAATGAATGTCCCTGTGTATAAATCTTTATCTTTATCTGTGTGAATGTGTTTATTGTGCATGTGTGTGTTTCTCCGCTGGTAGTCGATCGTGAATAGATGCTAGACAGTAGACACTGTTCTGCCTCTGTGGATAAACTGTGTTTAGTCGAAGATTCTTTTGATGTTTTAAAAAAAATCTTTTTAAAAAGCCCAAAATGTTTAAATAATATGATATTAAATTGACTCATCAGATGTAGACTGTTGGGATCACTGGCTGCTGATTTCAGACAGAATTCTCCCCTTTTTGCTTACTCCGCTATCAGTTTTGCATCGGCGCCATGCTGCATCCAAGGCTTAGCACCACCCAAGAAGATTGTAATTAGTCCCAGAATGACAACAGGTGCAGCCAGATATTTCTCCAGTGCTGCAGATATGTTTGGCTATGCAAGACTATCTTCATATCATCAAGCAAAGTGAAGGAGAAAACCTTTTTGCTTTGTCTGTGAGATTCCAGGTGGTATACCTGCGGTGTAGATGACACAGTGACAAGCACAATAACATATTGGCTCTGGAATCAGCAATGTGGACAGAATTGCTGTGTTAAATTTTATTGTTGTGAAAACTCAAGTTTTGGCAAATGCAACCCATCTTTAATGAAACAAAACAGTGCAAAATTGCAGCCTTGGCAGTGTTTTCTTCAAAAAAGAGTGGATGTTGCAGCCTCACAGCACGGAGGAGTCCTGCTATGGTACAAACCTAGTGGATCATTATCTGACAATATATAGAATTTTATATTAAGAGTGTAGGATATAGCCGTGTTGTGTGTATGTGTGTGTGTGGGAGGGAGGGGCAGAAAGATAATGAATCCCTACAGGAGACATGGGGCCCTGCTGGGCTGCTGTAATGAAGCTCTGCCCTGCCATCGCTCCCTGACCCACTGGCATTAAGGAAAAATGGAAACCATTACCTTCAGCCTTCACCTCAGCCTACCAAGTGGGGGACCTGGAGCAGATATACAGTAAGTGTGTGTGTGCGTGTCTGTGTGTCTGCGTGTGTGTGTGTGTTAGGAATGGAAACAGGAATGAGGTTGAGACGGGTCACAGCAGGGGACGCAGACCAGACAGGACTCCTACTGTATATGAAGAATGTGTCTGTCGCAACAGTGACAGGCTACAGTCTAGAGCAGGTATGTGTGTGTGTGTGTGTGTGTGTGTGTGTGTGTGTGTGTGCCATGTAAAGGAAAGCCAAATATGCCAAGAATGTATCTGACAACTACTTTAGCCCAGACATATTTTATGTCAAATATACACAAACAGAACAATCTTGGAAGACGGGGTTTTAAAGAAGATTGGCTGTTCCCTCACAGTCCCATTCAAGCTGAAGTCTCTAAAAAGTGGCAAGATATCCTAACAGCTCTGTATGTGTATGTGTGTGTGTGTGTGTGTGTGTGTGTGTGTGTGCATGTGTGTGTGTCAGTGCTCCCTGTCTAATCTCATCCTTGGTTGAATGCATCTTATTAGGACTAGAGTGTCTTTGTTTGTTGTGGATTTCCAAAAGCATAAACAGACCAGATATGTGAGTATGTGTGTGTGTATGTGTGTGTGTGTGTGTGTGTGTGTGTGTGTGTGTGTGTGTGTGTGTGTGTGTGTGTGTTTCCACTGCAGTTTTATCACATTTCTCTGTTGCATCTAGAAGCCATTGTTCAGAAGTGTAGAAATCCCTGGCACCCCGAGGGAACGAGAACAAAAGGGAGGCTTTTGTCTTAATTCCCTACAAATGATATTTTGCAGGCTGCCTTGTGTCAGACGTAGCGGCTGTCTGCAGCCTCCTCTGCTGGTCTCTCAAATTGGAGTGCCTCTGGCTGAAGAGATCATTTGATCAGCAGATCTCTGAGATCAAGTTCATTACAAGAGATGGAGCACCACAGCAGCTTGGCACAGATGAACCCTTTAGATAAGATCTTCTTCTTTCCTCTGCTTTTCCTTTCTTTATCTTTTCATTAGTCTTCCCTTTCCTCCTATTTACTGAGTATGGATACAAGGAATATATTTTGTATGAAATCTTCCCTAAACCAGTAGATTTAGCCACTGAGCATTATACACAGACCTCTCTGTCCATGCACAGTAGAGAGCGAGATGGCTACTTCCAGTTTATCGTTCCTCTATCTTGAATGGGGTTAAAATAATTCAAATGTGCTGCTCTTCTAGACTTTCCAAATGTTATTGGACAAAATGAATTAAGCAAGTGAAGAAAGCAATTTTTGGGTGTTGTGGCGTTCAGAAAAATGTATCCACTGATTTACAGATGTCTCTTTCCCAAGTCTATGGGAAAAGCCTTTTCGGGGCTCCACATGACGGACCCGGCAGTTGTAATTCCATCGTTTATTTCAGATGGATTGTCCTCCCTTTCTGCTTACTTTGCTATTTAATTAGCATGGGCACTGTTGCTGCAACTAAGGCTTAGCACCACCCAAGACAATGTGATTAGTTTAAAGAAATATAATCAGCATTTTTGTCCTTTATCCCAGAATGATATTGGGTGCAGCCAGATCTTTCTCCAGTGCTGCAGATAGGCTTGGCTATGCAAGACTATCATCATATCATTGAAGCAAAGTGATGGAGAAAACCTTTTTGCTTTGTGTGGGAGAGTCCAGGTGGTATACCTGAGGTGATACCTCCATGATATTGGCTCTAGAATTATGGATTAATATTAATGACCATATTAATGTCCATATTAATGAATTAATATGGACAGAATTGCTGAGTGAATTTTTCTTGTGGGGAAAACTTAGTTTTGGCAAATGCAACTTATCCTTCATAATATATATAATAAAACAAAACTGTGCAAAACTGCAGTTGAGGCAGTGTTTCCTTCAAAAAGAGTTGTAGTTCTAATTCCACCGTTCCAGCCCAGTGCACTTCCTGGGGACTTGCTGGACATCCATTATCTAGACACACTGGAACCCCAGAAATATTGGCTGTTGACTCCAGAGACTTAAACTAATAGTCGATAGTTTCTGAGATTATTGCAAAAGTTTTCCGAAGCTAACACTTGTGCACATGGAGTAGTTTCACTTTTGCTGCTTGTTGATGGCTTGGGACACACATTTGATGGTTTGTAAATGGGAAATCTGTCTGTAGATGATTTAACATCTTCAAAGCTCATTTTTTCCACTTTGAGACAATGCTACATATGTTCCATCATATTGCAGTGTGTGTAATTTATACATCGCCCTTAAATGATTCATCAGGATGATGTAGATGACTTTGGTTTCTGTTGTCATCGTGTGTGATAAACCAGTTGGTAGAACTCTTTGCTCCTGCATCTCTTACATCTTTAATGAGCTTCTCCCTCAGCCAACCATGAGTGTGACACACAGGTGCACAAATACACACACATCTTAATGACATCTCCTGAAGCGCTGCCCATGCTAATGGAGTATTAAGGGACTTCCACGGCTCCCCTCAAGCTCACCCTGTGCCATCTCATTGGACTGCTTAAGTCTCTTGCTCAAAGCCAGAGGAGTCATCCAGCTCTTTAATCACTCACATATTTTTCTTTAATCTAAGGAGCCAATCAGAAATGTACCTTCAGCATCACAGTGCCGATTAATGGCTTCTGTGTCTCCTTCAATCGATCCCATGCTTTCAGATCTGTAAATGAAGGCTTAGGTAACAAGAATGGCCAGAGAGGTAATCAAGAAGACCACTGAGACACAAGGGAGAGGAGTGCTAATGTGGTGAGAGCATTTCCTTGGTTACAGCAGCCTTCATGAAAGCAGTCAGAGCCGGGGTTCAACTCCTCACACACAAACACACACACACAGACACAAACACACTCACTGGCCTGTGTGTGGCTGTGCAACATTTGGCCCCAACTGGCAACAGAGTCTTGGTAACAACAGTGTGCATCACTCTCCTTTATTTAATGCTTCGGCCTCGACACACACACACACACACACACACACACACAGAGGGTGTCAGTGGTCAGGGTCAAAGGGTGACCTCTGTTCATTCAGGCGTGACTCTGGGGCTTAATCACACATACTTATTGTTTCGCCCTCTGAGCATCTATCATGGCAAAACTGACAGCCTGAAAGACATGAGAGAAAGTATCTTGCAACTTAGGAAATGCTCATTCAGAAAGATGACAAAAAATGATCATATATTACTATTATTGTTATTATTAATAGGCCGTCATAGCTAAAGTTTGATACCATATTGTGAAAACTGAAACACTTTTTACCAGTTCAGTATCCTGGCGTGCAGTTTTGCTGACAGCTTGCTTATTCTTCTCAAGTGTTTCACAGAACTTAATGGCATCATGAATCATTTATCGAATTGTATGTCAACACACACACACTTAAGTGAGTTTACGTCCAGTATAATTGCAAACACCACAGTTTTATGATCTGCTGCACCCCCCTTGGTTCACCCTGCGCGGTTACAAAGCTCAATTTTAACACCACGTCCCCTACAAACACACACACATGGACATGTTGATTGTCCTTCAATCACAGCAATAATAACACGCTGATAGGTGGGGTGGACTCACTGCGAGAGTTAATGGCTGTGTAATTGTGACAACAAGGGGCATGTTTCCTTATTGTAGAAAAATAAAATCAGAGTGCATAGATAAAAAGGGATAAATTGCGTTTAGGGATAACCGGAAATACAGATCTGTAAAATTCAAGCATTATTCTACAACTGGCATTAAGGCGGAGGTTGCCGGGTGTAACACCTGGAATCAAACACATCATGGCTGCAGAACATCATGTTTAGCCCCCAAGTCAACATGTCATACCTGAATCCTACTTATCGTGCAAGTCTGGGTTTGGTTTCAATTGACCAACATTGCCTTCCAGTTGGTTTGTATTTTTATGGCTGAGTGCAGATGTCCACTGTTTGCTGCTGCTGCTGGCCACTCGACTGACACGGCGAGGTGCTCGCACACTAGCAGCCAACTATTAAGTGTTATCACCAGAGAATGGTGAGGCAAGCAGGGCAGCATAAATAGAGCTGTTATCTCTCCCAGAAGTGGGTACAGCATGTGTTTGTATGAGTGTTCACACACTGCACAAGGCAAAGTGTCCTCACTTGATTTTCTGAAAGCTACACATAGACGATCATGTCTACGCTCTCTGGTGTAAATATCACACTGTGGTCATTACTACCTTTAGGAGGCTGTAGAGGGTTTGGTTCTTAAGCTAGAAATTGGACATTTTCTAAGAGGTCCCTTGACCTCTGACCTCAAGATATCTGTGTAAAAATGTGTTCTCTTGGTACCCACAAGTCTCCCCTCTACATATATGCATTTTGTGTTAATCCCATGCTGTTTTGGGAAGAAACTATGCAGATTTTTGCATGCAGTATAATGTGTTATTTTCGCCTCTTCTTAAATTGGTGTATTTGAGTATTTTTGCTTGGAATTGCATTCATTGAGTATGACTGGAAAGTGGAGACTGCAAGAGCCCAATTTTATGCATGTGTGATGATAGTAGCCAATAGTAGCCATTTGACAAAAAAAAAATTCATATCACTGTATGAAATGATCTGCTGTGACCTCTACGATGATCACAGCCTCATGACATTTTTTGATTCCAAATCACAGCATGGATTTTTCTGTGGTGTTCCACAAGGTCCTTGTGTCCTAATGTGGTATTTAGGAGGGATTTTTGACTACTTTCATAAATTCTCTGGTGGTTACCAAATCTGTAATAAATGGTTTCTACCCAAAAATTGCAGCAACAACTCGTGAGACATAATTGAGCAAGGGAACTGACTTTATATAATTCCATCATAATGTTCTAAGCCATCTCAAAACACAATGTTTATTGCAGATTTTAGCCTTCAGTGGCTCAGTTTGATGTCACTGTAATAAATGCATCTAGGATTTCAACAAACATGTTACCTAACCAAAACACAGCCTTATCTCTTGGTACTTGCAGCATAAAAGGTGAAAAAAACAGAACAATTTAAAAAAGATTTAGTCATCATAAGGCTTTTAAACTCTATGCTTTACTTTGCAGCACTTGTCAGGCTGTCTGTAGGCGGATGAATAGGCAGACCAAGACCAAGCCAGGTGCAAAACTGACTGGTCATGGTTTAATGACAAGGCATAGTCCTTGTTGTTAAGACCTCAAATCAGCAATTATCTCCTCTGTGTGTACAAAATTCCCTCATCCCAAAAGCATCTCATTCTTGTGCAACCCCTCAGTTAGAGGTTGGTGACACTGCAAACCAAAAAGAAGCAGAATTTCTATTATTAAATGGCCTTTTGACCTTCTACCCACACACACACACACACACACACACACACACACACACACACAAAACACACACACACGCACACAAAACACATACATACACACAATGATGTCGCAATTCACATAAACACTGTGCTGGGTTCCCTTGTGTCAAATTATCATGATAACTGGGGCGTTCATCAAGCAGCACAAAGACTGGTTAACATCTTCAGTGGCTACTCTATTAACTGCTTTATCGCTAAGCAACAGAAGAACACCCCCACCCCTCCAATATCTCTCTCACACACACGCACAACACCAAGCAACACACACATAGTCCCTTTAAATGTGCTGTGTCTAATTTGGAGGGTGTTTGACAGACAGCATTTTAATGACCCAGAGCCTGGGTGAGGACTTAAGCTGACAGAAGCATCTATAGGGCCTCTATCATGTCAGGGAGAAAGACTTTGAACAGTCAAATATACATCTATGGAGAGTGAGATGGGGGTGCTGCTATTATCATACCATTAAACTGTAATGAATAACCAGCGAATACAGCCAGTGTGAAGGTTACGAAAAAATGCACATAATACAAAGGATTTACAGAGAAACACTGAAAACCTAGTGAGGCCTTTTCCTTGTCCTCAGCATAATGCTATGGCACTTTGGGAGTACTGAGTAGCATGTAATGAGAATAACCATGCAGCTTTAGTCATGAAATGCCTAATTAGCCATTAGCATGCACTAAAAAGCAGCTATGAGACCATCACTGTCTCTCCTCCACAATCCCCCACTGAGATGATACAATACAGGACAGGCTCAGAGGATGCTCACTGTGGGGAGGCAGTCAGCCTATCAGATGTCTCCTTCCACAGTTCAGGTCCCAGCAATGAGACCACGATAAGGTTCCTCTTTCATAGCGCTGGTCCAGCACGCCCACACAAAGTGCAGCCTCCTGTTCCTCTCATTTTGTGGGTTAATTAGAGTGAAGCTGTCTGCTGTTTACAAGAATGAAGCCATATGTAGTACAGATTACTCTCATCAACACTTTGTGTTCAGACGAATGGGGTTCAGCTAAATACACACAGATATATATAGGAGTACAAAATTACACACACACGCCTGTGCGCATGCTCTGTTTTAATGTGGATTGTGCTCCCTGTCATTAGCAATTTTCTTCTCCCTCTGTTTTGGGCTAATTAAGCAGCACAATTTGGTGCGCATCTTGGCTAATGAGAGGCGATGTGCTGAGACTTTATATGCGCAGAAAAGAATCTGTATAATTAAAAAAGACAACATGAATCTACTGTTGAGTCGGAATTACACTGTTTTCCCCAATAAGTTTCCCATCCCCAGGGAGGTCAGAGGTCAGGCATGGCTGCAGAACAAATGAAGCACTAAGGATACATTGACAATAAGGATGATTGTCATATTGAATCCGAGCCATCTGGTTGAAGGACAGTATGTCTCTCTGCTCACTGTTGCACCTTTCTGCCCTCCAACAGTTCAACTGGTGTGTATAGGTTTACACTGAATACATTTACATTCATTAGCGCTGACATTTGCAATTGTGGCACATTGACGTGGAATTTGGCTTGTACCGCGTGTGTGATTAGTCTATTGATGTCTCAGTTTGGAAACCACTGAGTGTGTGTTCAGTCGGTAATGATGGTGTAATTTTGCAGAGAAATAACCAAAAAAAGGTTCTGCAGGGCCGATGCATCAGAGGTGAAAGACCCCGTCAGCAGCATCATGGATTGAACAGCAGAGACAAACTGAATATTCATCTGGACAGCAGAGCGTGATTAATGTGTGAACTAAATATCACCATAAAACTATCTGTAAAGCCGGTCACTGTGAAATGACCGGCCAATAATTGTGTGGCTGGATTCTTGTGTGTGAGCCAAACAAACTGAGCTCAGTCATACCTGACCGTGTGGTAAAGACAGGGCAACATTTCCCTCATTTTCCAAGATTCTCTTATCTAGGATGGAGCCACCAGTCGGAAACAAAAAACATGTCACCTGGTGAGGTATGGTGAGTTTTAGTGTTTTTAGATTGGATTAATATATTGGTGATTGTGTTTGTTTGGGTGATTTCTGCCTCTGAAGTAAAAGTGAGAGCTGCTGCTCAGCTGGCAGCTGGCACAGCACTAAAACAAAGTGTGGAGATAGGTAAGAAGAAAAAATAACACAGAGTGACAGTCTCACTTTAAAAGTTGAGGGCGGATTACTATCCCATTCCTTGCCTGCTGTGAGGGTGCATGTACCAGAGATCGGGTATGTCAACAAGCACAGCATCCGAAGCATCACACAGCGCAGATGTTGTAGATGTTGTCAAACCAGGCAAGAGAAGGCAAAACAATCCACACGACATGTTTCTCAGGGACTTGTGACTCTCCTGTACCAAATCAGTTGTCTATGACAGGGATTTTCAAAGTGGTGGGCAAATAAATAAAAGAAAAAATATTATTTAAATTGATATATATATATCTTTATAGAGGATTAAAGGACAAATTGTTATGCCCAATGCAAATTTGGTCTTTTGGATCAGGATTTGTCAGGTTAGTATGGTGTAATCTGATCCCAGGTTTGTGTAGAAAGTCTGTACACACTACCAATTCCCAAAGCCTCCCCATGTCCAGCCCTATTAATGCACCCAAAATGCACAACCATGAATCCTCCATTACACTCCCTCACTAAGTAAATATGACCAGTGTGCCCAGTGCAAGCCAAAGCATGTCTGTGTACTTCCATCACCCACATCACTGCCCATGCACATCTCATGCCCAGCCTGTACCCACCCAATGTACCATCTGCTTTGGCAGTCAACTGCACCAGACCAGGCCAGACCATTGCTCCAAAGAGGAGAGAGTCAGTGATGGGGGGTGCTGCTCCTCCAGATGCTCCTCAATCCAGCTGCAGCCTGTTGGCAATGTCACGGCATGCCCCTGGATTAATGAGCCCCCCCTCTGCTTGTTCCTTGGGCTGCTGTCCCACTATCTGTATGGTGTCTGCCAAGCCCATTATCCATGCACGGTTTAAGTCAAAATGCCACACGCTCACTAACTGATCGATGGGGTCTTAAACAGTGGGGAGCCATTTAAACAAGGAGTGGGGGGTTGTGTGTGCCTGCTTGTGTGTGTGTGACAGTTTCCTTGCTGCCATCTCATCTTTCCCAACCGTCTGTATGGATTTAGGTGGCCGGCCTGTGGGCCAGGCTCCATCGATTACAAACAGCCAACCAATCATGCTGACAGACAGCTCGGTTGAGAGTGCACCTTGGCTTTTAATAGTGCCGTCCGTGATGCCCATGTTCATGTGGAAAGCTGAAAAGAGATAGTAAAACACGGCAACAAACAGGGACTGACACCCAGCAGGCAGCCACTGTAACCTTGTGTATCTGCATAATGAGACAGACACAGACACAGACAACCCGGAGCAGTGGAAACACACACTAACAGGCCAAAACAATGCTTTTCTTATTTAAGCCTAAGCTTTTTGTGCTTTTCCCTTGTCCTGTGTGTGTCTCCGCTCTACTAGCAGGCTGAGTCGCAGCTTAAAAAAAATACTCGGAGGGGAAATGCAAATGACCTTGTCTCATCTCAAAGCAAACACTGGGAAATTAAATTAAGGCTCCCTGCGACTTGGGAAGTGCTGTTCCCCAGTCTTGTTTTTTACGTGTGTGCATGGGTGTGTGTGTGTGTGTGTGTGTGTGTGTGTGTGTGTGTGTGTGCATAGGTAGGTAGCCAGGCTGTGAGGACTGGATGCTTTTCTTGAAATCTTGTAGAGTTCTATTTCACTTATGTAATTCTTTGAACTTGTGTGAATTATAATCAAATTTGGCCGGAGCAAATGCAATTTCCAAATATGTGTTTGCGTAATTATAACAACAGGTTCAGTAAAATGTCGCCCTTTTCTTTGTTTACTGTCTTGTGTCTGTGTGTGTGTGTGTGTGGGTGCTGTCTGTGAATCTTTGTCTGTTCACAGGCGTTTAATAATTCACACTGAGGTAGGCGGCTACAGTAAACTGTCAACAACACAGGCTCCTACTGAAATCCCATTAACTGCCAATGAATTATTCCCATATTACATCTGTCCCAGCTGTTATGTGCACAAACACACACACTAAATGCACAAAAATGCACACGTATCACACTTCCATACAATATTCCTAATGGCCCAACACTAAGCAGGATAAACCTGAAAGTCTAGCGGGGCTCTGAGGCACTTTCCATTATTACAGCGGTGAAATGGAGACCCCATTGGCCTTTGGGACGGGGTGCTAAGCCCAGGGACATTATGATAATGGATGTTGTATGGGGAGTAGATGCTATACAGGCTGTGCTGTCTGGGGATATAATAACAGCAGCCTGGCTACAGGTTTGCCCCTTCTTGATCTAAACATTCCCTATATTCCTATCAGATTTAATGTCGTCTGCAGCATATTTCCTTCTTGTGGTTTGTCTTTCCTACTGATTTGTTATTGGAAGTGAGGAAGTGCTGCAACAGAGGGCAGGTAGGCGTCTGGAGTTGAGGGTGGAGGAAAGAGATTCATGTCAGATTGCATTAGCATTTCATATATTTGAGTTTACATTGCACACTGTGGACTGTTGATTTAGATAAAAATGAAATGTTTATTAAATCAATACAATGCTAATTTAATGTACTTGACTCATGAAATTGAACACTATTGTCTTTCAATTTAATATTTATGAATCAATTTTCTCAATAAAAATCTTCCTGGTTAGAAAACTCCAGGTAGTAACTGCTCTCAAAAAAAGAAATAATCCTATACATAACCCCCCAGTAAGCCACAAATTGTTGTTAGATTAAGCAATAAAGATATAACATGTCAATGAGTGAGCTTAGAGGTCTGATGAGTGAGCTTAGAGGCTGATTTTAACCGTTTCCAGTCAAGGGATGTTTATAATTAACTGTTAAATTGTTCACCAGCAATAAGAATGTTGACCAATTGTTTACTTAAACATATAATACCAATAATAACAATACAAAATAAGTAAATACACCTCATGTGGACGTTAAATGCCACCACACATGCCTTTTACTGGCACGTAGCTTATTGAAAAACTGACTGACACCCCACAGACCTCTATACTGATGAGAACTGCTGGGTTAAATCAGCCGTCCTACAAACACAGAGTCTGTCATGGAGACACACAGCTGACGACCTCACAGCTGAACTAGCAGTAGAGACATTGGGATGTGGCTGGACGTGTCCATGAGAATGAAAGCAACATCAGGGCTGTGGCACCACTATGAGAAACATCTAAAACATGTCAAAGCCACTGGTAGACTCGACTGAACCCCTTAGTGCCCCCTTGTTTGAAAAAACTCCTGTGCCCCTGTGGAATGGTAGATAACATATGATAAAGTGGAACTTCCAGCTGAGTAAAGTAATACGAAGTCAAGCAGCAACCTTCATTATCAGTCGTTCTGGGAGGGATCGCTCCATGTTAATTTAGACTACAAAATTGTGTATCACACTTCCTGATATTAAAAAATAGTCCCATGATACAAGATAAACAATAATATGTCATATATTACTCTTCATCCCCTGTGCTGAGGAATATTGTTTCATTTTAGAGGACACAGCTTTCCCTCACTGTCTCCACATGAAGTGCATCCACACAACAGCCTTCAACCACCAGCAGGGAGTGGCTCTTTGTCTGTCTGCTGCCTGCGTTCAGCTTGCTGTGTCACACATGCACACACAGTCACACATGCACACACTGAAACGCTCCTCCAGCAGACAGTAGACGGTGCCTATTTGTCAGCGGCAGAGATTATACCTTTCATCAGCAGCGGCGCAAAGCTGATGTGAAAGCTATATGGATTTCTGTTATCAAACATGTAACGGTCAGGATGCCCCTGGTTACTCAAGTGGAAAACCGGAAATGTTTTGGGATCCCTTCAGTCCCTTTTTGAGCTCTTTAAAGTACATTAAGATACTTTGAAATCTCAAACTGGCAGTATAGAACACTTTGGCAAAACCTTTTTCATTTTCAGTAATTGCTAACAGGGAACGAGCTATTAAGAAGCTGCAGCTCAGCACTGAAATTGAATGCGTTTTATAACGTAAGCACCTGCTTCAGGAGCCAAGAAGTGTCGCTTTAATACTGTCCATTTACTGTAACTAACTGCTTCAATTGAGATAATGGAGCAGAGGTGGAGGGGCAAGTTAACGGCTACCTCCACAACCCACAGTCTCCCTGCTAAGACCAAACTTTCCTACACTAGTACTAAACATTTTCATTTTCATGTCTATAGTAGTTCTTCAAGGTCATTTAGGCAATTTTCATAATCATTTTATATTATAGCCAAGGGATGAAATCTTAATTTACCCTGCAGTTTGGAAAATATCCTTCCAGCCTTTTATTACAGTGAAGCAGAATCCATGCTCAACACATGCAGACAAGCCCTAAAAGCAGCATTAGGGTTTAGAGTTCTTGTATGTCCTTAGAAAAGCGAACACCCTCTGGTTATATGATGCTTGAAATGTGGTTATCCTGCCAACCCAAGCTGCTGGAGCTGTAAAGAAGCCACAGTTAAACTAACACCACTGCTGGACCCGCTGAGTTGCTGGAGGGTTTTGGTGACCCGGTCAGAGCGCAACCTTTCCCGCTCTGTTACGGTTCACAAATCTCTCTGCACTGTGCCTGAGGCTGTTAGGCATTTGTCAACTACGCTGCTATGTTATGAAAAAGCTCGCTTTAGAGCAAACATGTAAAGCATGAGCTGCTGCCCTGTCAGCAACCTCCACCCTCGGGTGGCTGCAGCATAACATTAGCAACCATCTTTATTAGTGCTATTAGCATGCCGGCCGTGTTTTTCATATCCAGGCCTTGCTAATGTGAGGTTAGATTGATGATGATGATGATGCTCGGAGTGGAGATCTTGCGTCTGATTTGCAGAGGGTGACAATGAGGGCTTCATTTCCATAATGAATCCTCAGCGCCTCTTTGATGAGCTGTTGACAGAGGAGAAAACAACAAGTGTTCTCCACAGATAAATAATGGCAGAGTGGAAAATGAGCCCGTCCAGTAAATGACTCCATCAGCACTTGAGGCTTCTTTATTTCTTCTCTTGGGTTTCTAGTTTTACAAATATAACAGAAGTTTTAAGGCCACCGCTTACAGCCGCAACCATCTAGCCTAAAGCTTTCTGTCAAAGAAGACAAAGCCTCATCTCTCTCTTCCACACATATCCCTACGCCGCCCTCCCCAGCTCTGAACAGCCTACCTCCTAGCTTTATTGCCAGAGAGCGACTCTGGCTAGATGAGATCCCCACACAGCTTAACATCTGGGCGCTTTGCCGCTGATGCCCTCATAAATAAAAGATAACTCCTGCCTACCGCGCACAGTCGCACTGGTATAAATCATGTATATGGATTTTCACTTGGCTTTCACTCTCTCTTTCTCTTACAGTCCCTCAACCCCCTTCCTTCATTCTGCACCCTTTTCCATAATTCTTCCTCTCTTCTCTTTCTTTCTTTTTGCCTTTACAGCCCAGCATGAAGTCCACCAGACAAAGCAAGATGGCAGGTAATTAGAAGCTTCATGATGGTGGGAAGAGAAGCCACCTTGTCCTTGTCCTCCTCTAATTCAAAATCACTGAAGCTCGCTCTGTGGCCAGGAGGTCTGAGGACTGCTGTTTCACTTCAGGTGGTTGCCATCTTTATATTTACCTGTAAGCCTCAAATCAAGTTTGAAATAACTGTGCACAGATGGTGCGACATATGCATCTATCAGCTATAAGTGTATTCACCTTGAGGATTCATCAGAGTGGCAACAATAGCATATCTAACACTCAATAAAGAGTTTAATGGCAACAAAAGCCAAATATAAAACTTAATATAGCAGAGCTGAATTCATTTAGATTTAGATCATTTAACCTTTTGCCAACCAATGTTCTACTTCAGGATTTCCAACCATGCAATAGTGCCCTTTAAAGGGGAATTCCAACAATTTTACACAAGAAGTTCAGTTAACTCCTCATGACAATGATGATTTCCACCAAGGTTGAGCCTGCAGCGCTAAATTAATAAATAATGGTGAAATATGTTCGTCAACAAAGTTCTTTTCAGTCTACTAAAAAATCGATTTCCTTCTCTCTGTTACCATCGATCTCTCAGACACAGTCCTGATGATACTTTAAGGCATAAAGTTTGCAGGTTGCTGTTCGGGTCCAGTTCGCTTGGTTGATTAACGCATATTTTTGCATGTTGGGCAGTGCAGATTGGTTCTCATAATGGGCAGAGAGGGTGCGACTGACCTGTGCATCACTAATGAGCACAGTCAGCAGGACTCAGAGTAACTGCAAAGCTGCATTCTTAGTCATTCAAACTGTGTTTTTCACCAAATAATGATATGATAAAAATCTTATGTGAAATAAGTTTAACTAACAGACACTTGAATGTGACAAAAACTAGAAACAAGAAAATATTTTGACAAGTAATGAGAATAAATAAGTAATAAGAGTTGAAAATGTAATGACCTTTAATGTAATGACTTTTAAAGGATAGAAATGGTTGGTTTAGATTTGCTCGCACCGCATCAATTTCAGCCTCATAGGGAAGCAGAAAAAGCTCTAAATCTCGACTGTACACTATCTGCACAGCACCACAGGGCAGACAAGGAAAATTAGTGACTAGCTGGTGAACATATTGGAGCTCCTTGTGTGTAGTGTTAGCTTAGGTTGCCATATCAATGTAAAAGGTGATAATATAATAGATTTTTCTGCCTGCAAAAGTGCTAAATAGGTGAGTATGAGTGCTAACATAACAACATTTATCAATTTTCTGGATCAGCATCTCAGTAATAAAACCACAGCATGATAAATATGATTAAATTGTCCTTACAAAACCATTGAATGACTGCCTTCAATAAATTATACTTTGTATTTTCAGGGAGTGATAGAAACTGTAAATCTACCCTCTGAAAAATATGAAACATTAAATGCAGTGTTGAGTAGGTTTTAAAACTTGAACCCTTTTTAAAAACAGCCAAATTTCCACTCACTGTAAAAAGATGTTATAAGGATGTAATATTTTCAGGGTTTAGGGCTCAGAGTTTAAGAGCTGCAGACATCAGGACATATTACTTGTCCATTCAGAAATGGATATTCAATTACAAAGATGAGCTATTGTGAAAATGAGGTCTGAGTAATGTGGCCTTGCCAATAATAACACAGCTTTATTAATGTTCAGTGTGATACTTTATTGATGCCTGAGGGCGAATTCTTTTTCTTGCCTCTCCAAACCCTCCACGTCATATTACGGTAGGCAGGGGGGCATTATATGTCACAACACATACAGACAGCAGCATTTAAAAGAGATAACCAAGAGATGAATTACAGTAGCAGACAACACAGATCATCATGGCTGATCAATAGACAGCTGGAGGACAATGGAAAACGTTCTGTCTCAGGGTTTGTTCGGAGACGGGTGACTGTGCGGCCTGATGGCGGGTGAACAATCGAATGATTGGCAGAAATATTTAATCCCCATGCACAGGAAGTCCAAATCAGCTTCAAACAAAAAAAAAACTAATTATGTCAAGTCTCCTTTGGCTGATGATAAAGGATAATTACTTTTTTATTCCCCTCGCTAAGGCCGAATACGTTCCCTCAGATGTGGCAACGTAACCTTTAACGAACACCGCGTGATTGATGAGGCGCCTCATTTCCCCCTTCCAAATGATTACCGATCACCGTTTCCCCTTTCTTAGACACACACACATATACATGCAAATAATCCATCCATCCTCTCGAACGGCTACAAACAACTTTGTGGGTGACACTTGAAAAAGGCAGGCATTTCATTTCGGGACTTTCATTACTCATATCATCTGATACTTACATCTGCAGTGCATGGAGACGGAATACAATTACAGAGGAAAGAGAGAGGGCTCAGCTTTATCTGTCCCGGGAATGAGACGCATTCAGATCCACAATGACCATTTCTGACAACAGTGTCAGCCTCAGACAATACTTGGCCATATCTATCTGTCTCCGGTGAAGAGATACTCGGACAGTAGGAGCCAGTGATGAATGAGACATCACCCATGTCTGATACATATTTCTCATTTCCAGAACAAACAATACAGACATATGAAATGAATATCGCCAGCTGTCGGAAACACAGGCAACACATCTTACTTGGCAGGCAGAAGAAAATACGCAATTTATACATAAGGAAACACCTGCTCTAATTCTTTAAAGGTCACCGGGTCAAAAAACACTGATGCAATAGTGGGTTAACAACCCCTGGGGGTTCCCATGTGTAGAATACCATTGGGACAGCAATCAGACAAGACAATTAAGAATGTTTGACCCAGTTTTATTAACATTGGTTTATTTACTTAAACTAAAATATGGTATGAATCCAAACTTCAGCTATTTTGAAACTTAGATGTCACTATTCAATGCATTTTAATGGACAGGTTCTTATGATTTCTTTCCAAATATGACTGTTCTAGTTAACAATGTGAAACACTTGCATAGACACATTTGGATCCCTGGGACAGAAAACAACTTGGCTACGTTTAGGTAACAAAACAAGCTGGTTAAGTTGAGGAAAAAAGAACTGGGTTTGCATTAAAAAAACGTATTTGGTACATAACTACTGGATGCAGTTGTGCTGCTAACATAGGGGACCAAGGTAAACGCATCCTTTGTCATGACCCTCTGTGTGTGATACCGGCACACAAATCAGCCCTTTCCTTCAGTTTAGGATGTGTCAGGGATGGTCTGTCACTATCCAATACTTACATGCATAGTGGCTTTTTAAAAATAAACTTCTGTGTTCATAGGATGCAGTTAACTTTAGGCAATAAAACCGGTTTACAAAAAGTTAGGGGAAAAGAAAAGAGTTGGGCCTGAAAACAACTACTTCCAAATACAAGTGTCAAATTCCCCTTAATTTTGAAAATCTGTATTTGGGTTGTGTTGTGTGCATGAAACTAAGGAGGGACATAAAGCTGCTTCAGGCCCTTTTGGCTGCAAGTAAAAAATCCATCACCAGAAAGTGGTTAAATCCAACACCACCTACAATTAATTTTGGTATGGAACAATTCTGGAAATATTCAAGATGGAAAAGCTGATCTATTGTTTGAGGACCCAAAAAGTTAAGTTTTACCAAATTTGGGAAAAATTGATTGAATTCATAACCCCAACTCGTGCAGACTTTGTATGATCCCTTTGATGTTCATTTATTTTTCACCTTCTCATTGATGGAAATTAAAATAAGTAAGCTCCCTCATTTTATTGTATATAGTTGTCATTTAAAGACTGTTAGTCTGATGTGGGGAGGAAAAAATGGAAAAGGTCTATGGAAAACATTGATTTTGTATTTTTGTGATGATGTCTGTTTGTAAATGCCTTTTCCTAACAAAATAAAAAACTCAATTGACCTTGATTGAAAAAGTCATGAAAGTAAAAGTCGTGTAATATCCTCCAATAACACAATAACAAGTATTTAATGTCCTTCACTCTAAGCATCTAACATTGCTGCACATGGATATGCATTACCATGAATGGAAAGCCCTGTGTGTTCCATATAAACACTAAAGAGTGCTTTGTGCATCCATATTACACGCCCACTGACAAAGTGCATTTGATGAGTTGGGAGTGAGACCAGGCTGAGGTGGCGCAGACCATGTTGCATTCACATCATTTTCTACAATCAACAATACACTAAAATCTTGAGCTTGGTCAAAATAGCCATATTTCAGTTTGGAAAAATAACAAAATTCATTTTTAAAAACATTGCGTCAAAACAACTTATAATTGCTGCCCCAAGGGATTTCTACACATGGGTATTAAGGTATTGGGTTAAGATAATCTAATATTACAGCAACACACCCTCTGAGAGGTTATCTTCCTGACCTCCTTACATTTAAAATCTTCATTTCGGCTTAAGGAAGCCTATTAACTCGTACGTCCAGCTTGACAGTAAATGAAATGAGACAGCTCCCCCCTCATCCTAACAGCTTGTGTGAATTCCTATGAGACTACAGAGCAAGTGTACAGTACATGTCCATATCTGGTGCCTGCGCTTCATCCCTGACACTTGACAAATGTGGTCTTCCCCTCTTAACCTGGTTACCAGCAGGTTGTCCAATGACAGCAGCTATTCGCTGTTTAATGCCACCAAAATCCGATTATGTGTTTCGGGGGTGCATTCGCCAGGCGACAGAGATGGATGGAGATTATAAACTAAGGCATTGGCCGAGTAGGACATTTTTTAAAAGGTTAGAAAAGACATAAAATAGCAAGGCTCAAGGATATCCGTGGTTAAATATCCCAGAGTCCAAGGTCAGCAAAGTCAAGGTGGTGGAGATGATACAGGGAGCACGCTAGGTGATTGGTGCTTCATCCTGCCAACCTGTCCAGGAGACACAGACTTTTATATGATCAGTGTAAATCTACTTCTTTTTTAAGTATTGTAACGGTCATTGTAAATGATGACCCCCAAATACAAAGAAAGGAAACAGATTGACAGCAGGAGGGATGTTCTCAGTTGACAGATACCATCCAGTCCAGGTGATGTGTATCCTGAGCAGTATTACATAGTGGTGATTAGATCTGTGGAGAATAGATGACAAGGTTACTGACCAAAGTCGCTTTTGGCAAGTCAGCTTCAGGTGTCCAAGTGATCTATACAAGCAGTAAACACAGATTCTTATCTGGGCTCAGTATGAGGTAATCAACAGCTAATCGTCGCCATGGCCAGGAAATGTTTCCACTGAGGAGTGTTGAACAGTTTCATTCTTCTGCCATGTTGCTCAAACACACATTCAGCTGAGACCATATCAGTTTCCAAAAAAGCACCAGTGAACTCTTTCAACAAAATGTTTGCCAACACAGTGTACTCTCTGGGAAATCCAATAATCACATTCCTCCTCTCGTTTTGTCTTTCAGCCATTCTCAGTTTCTGGAAGGCTCCATTCAGAAACCGGGGACCATTCTACCTTGTCCTGAAAGGCTTCAAACCCGCGCCTCCACTTCTCAATGGCTGAGAACAGGCCAGCCCGGGCTTTCTCTGGGTAACACAATTAGCCATGGAGCGCCCGGGCCCGGCCTCCTTTACATTCAGCTTCTGTTTGATGGCCAGTCAGCCCCATGACTTCACCCATGCACACTATCAGCCTATTACCATGCAAAACAGCATCTTCTTCTCCAGCCTTGCACCATCTCACATCGCAGCCTAAAAGAGGTCCCCCCTCTTTAGCCCTGCTTTGTCCCACAGCTACTAATGCGTGTAATTTTTGTGCGAATGAGAAGCGGAGACTGTGAGCAAACACACCTCTTTCAGCCCGAGCCATTATAGGATTTGGCGCATATGGTGGGAGGAAGATTTGTAATTGTGGCCCACTGGGAAAACAGTGGGGAAGACAAGGTTGAGGGGAGCAGTACGGGAGGGCTGAGGAGTTTGTGGCATTCGGTTTAAAATAGAAAGCCAAAGAAAAACAAGAACAACAACTCAAGAAAGGACTGCCAGACTTTGTTTTTGTGAAAATGTCTCCCATAATAGCCATAGTCCATTACTTCAAACTCCTGAATGAAAGTTCCAATATCGTGCAATAAGTGAAAAAGCTGAGGGAGAAATGCTTCTGTACCATCCTTCTGAATACCTTTTAGAGGTTTGAATCTTTAAGCAGTTTCTGTGTTAAAAAAAGTATTCCTGACTGTCCTTTGTTCTCATAAAACTTCCACACATGATTCAAAACGCTATTTCAGGCTCTCCCGCAGAGTCAGGAGAAGTGGAATATAAAGCCGGCATACCTTCAGTGACGGGCCAAGACAGCTTTATATGATTAAAATTGACTGGCACATGGTTCAGGCCTCCACACCCACCCATAACAGATATTGAAGACCCCCCTGAGAGGGCAAGCAGCCATAGTCCTCCCTCAATGAATGAGACAGGTTTGTAAAAAAGCATGAGGCTGCCGCCACAATCAATTCCCCTCCATTCAGCCCGTGCATGCATGTGTGTGTGTTTGTGTGTGTGTGCGTGCTCTGTCCTTGTACCCGGGTAGCAGTCACCAATTCCAATTCCGTTAGCTCCTTAAAAACCACTCAAGCCCTCCACGCCATACCTCCCACTCCCTCCTAGAGTGGCATGGAAATAAATATTTATCACATCAGAGAAAAGAGAGGCAGGCAGAGTAAAGAGAGAGAGAGAGAGAGAGAGAGAGAGAGAGAGGGAAAGCCAGAGACACTTGTGGTTACGATGACAACAGCTTCCCACTTGGCAGAGGACAGAAACTGATGGAAATGGAGCAGACTAAAAAACAATTAGGAACAAGCAAAGGACTTGTGAGAGTGGGAGAGAATGAAAATAGCAGCAAAAGCCTCAAAATGAACCCAAGGTGGTGAGCGTCCATCTGGGCGATATGCCACTCTGGTCAACTCCCTCTCACTGAATTCTGGGAAAAACAGAGACTGTTTTTTCTGTGTTTTTCTCTCTGAAAAATCTCACAATGTTGCGTGCAATTTCACAACTCACATTCCACTCGCCTCCTCCTTCAAGTCTTAAAGAGAAATTCAAATAGTCCCTTCCAAAGAGGCTATCATAATCCTAACTGTGTTGTATTTAATAGTGTCTTGCAAGGAAGGAGAGTGATATGTATATATAGGACTGGCGTGCACACAGTAATACTGAAGGTTATTGTCAATTCTGAGGGTTTATGGTTGAGAAATCCATTTAGGATTCAATCAGAGAGGAGGCTACTCTGGAATAGGAAAATTCCCCTGGATGGATCAAACATTAGACAGTCCAGTGTCCTATCAGGAGAAACACACATTGCTTTGACTGCCCAACAGTCATGACCTTTAACCCCAAAGAGGCTAAAGGTCACGTGGGTGTGACTGACTCGTGGGAAGTGGGCCAAAGAATACCACTTGATTTAAGTGTTGAAAGAACCAGTTGTTATATCATTGAGTTGATAGCAAACAAATGTAGGAACAGTTTAAATTATGAAATAATAATTTCAGTCATTTATCAAACAAATGCCCAAATGTGAATTTTCCCAATTTCCCCTTTTCATGTCATTGTGATATGAACTTCTTGGGCTTTGAGCTGTTGTAAGTTGATAACAAGGTAATTGAACATGTTAACTTGAAAGTTTAAATTAGAAGAAACTGATTTTCTTCTGTTTTTTTGTGAAATGTAAAGGAACACTCCCAAGCATCAACCTCAGGTCTGAAAACTGAATATGGAAGAATCTTAACCAGCCTTCTTTCTAATGACCAACAGGGGGCGACTCCACTAGTTGCAAAAATATGTCTGATTGAATAGTGGTCTATGAGAAACTAGCCTACTTCTCACTTGCTTTATTACCATGGCAATCATAATCCTTTTAAATTTAAGGTCTCAATAGTTAGTTTCATGTCTTCTTCAACACAGCACAATGTTAATCTATCTATAAAGCAAGATGCGTCTGTGTGTGTGTGTGTGTGTGTGTGTGTGTGTGTCTAGGGCATATCTTGCTGACTGTTAGTCAGACTGACCTAAGATTTTGTATGTGGCTTGCGCATGGCACGAAGGTGTGCATCCTCAATTGAAGTGTTTTATGGAGTTGCAGATGTTGTTGTAGTGCGATTAGCATGCTAAGCGGAGATTTAGCTTTATTAACTTGTTATGTTGCATTACTATGTAATTCAGGGATGACATTCATGTTGCTTAGCGTGATGCCCATACTCATTTGATATGAGATACTTACATGCAATATAGTATATCAGCTAATTGGGTTCATGTTAATGTACTTTTAGTGCAACATACTGCATAATGTGCTAGCTCATGATTAGCATGCTCAGCGGAGATTTAAGCCCTTTCTTCCGCATCAGTTTGATCCATTGAAAACAGTAAAAACAAAACTTTATTAACTGACAGCTAAGCATAACACGGATGGAAAGATAGCGTTTCTGTGTTATTTAAGGTTACACTAGCAAGAGGCATTAGCATTACCTACAAAATACAATCTCGCACTATACGAGTATACCTCCTACGGACACTGCACAGGTTTTATAAATGATGGCCCCATTTCAACCAAACAAGCCAATTCAGCAGGTTATGCTTTAGGCTACCTTATGGGTTGCAGTATGTGGGACAAAGCATTTTTGTGTAATCTGTCTTTCGTAAGTTCCTCAACTTTATCTATGTTTAATAGCCCGCTCTAACAGAGCTGCTGATTAATTGATTAATTAATTAAGAATTACAGAAAGATCAATAATGGAAATAACCCTTAGCTGTAGCCCTGTTTTATTTCATTCTCACTTACTAATTCATGCAAGCAGATACAAACCCATGTGCATCAGTTCAGTGATGAATGTCTTAAATCAGCATTTGGTTTGATGAATTTCTATCATTGTGTTTGCCTATCCCTTCAGGGTCTAAATCCACTTTTATGTTAATAGACACTCTGCCTTTTCTGTCCTTAATAGGGGCTTTAATAATGCAAGAGTATTCCATACAATTCTGTTAAATTCAATTGTGCAAATCATGGCCTCAGGCTTTTCTTTTCTGCACCCTTCTTCTCAGTCCACGTATCCAACCTGGAAAGGTCTTTGGCAGTTGTATCCATAATTTTGAGTTGGCCATAGATAAAACCATTATCTCCTGCATTTGATCCACCTCAATCCTCTCTCAATATTATATTTCCTAATTAAGGAAGGTGTGGGGGAGTGCAGAGCCTTCCCTCGAGTCTTTTTCCTGACTTGATTTCTTCCCTTTGCCATCATTTTACCTCCATCCTCTGCCTCACTGCCTCTCTGTTTCATTCCATACACATCAGTCTCACTTTCCTCTCTCCTTTGATTCTCTATTTGTCTGTTTCCTGTTCTTTATCACTCCGCCCAACAGCCATCCATCTTTTTTGTCCCTGTCTGCATCTCCTCTCTTTCACTCCCACTTCCTCTCTGTCTCTGCCTCTCCTCCCTTTTTTTTCCAGGAGCAGGAGGGCTCCAACAGAACAGTAGAGGATGATTTTCCGAGAAGACGTAAATCCCAGGGAGGGCAGCAGAGGAGGTGACATGGGTAGTGGGAAAGATAGAGTGATTCAGTGAGAGAAAAAAGCCGAGCGAGAGAGAAAACCCTAAAGTTCAATTTGCAGTAATTCTGTTATCTGAGGCAGGCAGGGCTGGGTCACAGCTTCAGATACAATGGGTCCCCTTAGTCCTGTATCCCCATGTCCAACACTCAACCTCAGTCTTCTGGCTCACTGCTGTCTGTTTGTGTGTATGTGTGTGTGTTGCACATGAACCCCTGCTGGTGTGTCTCTTTGTCCTTCAGAGCTAAGATTCTGTCAACAGAAAGGAAGTGATTTGACAGAAATGGCAGCCAATTTCAACAAGGGGACCAGATTGTTTGAGAAGAAGGAGCGGGGCAGTGTGCAAGACCCAGCTTTTAGCAAAATCTTCCATGTATTAAATATTATATGTTATTTACAGATATATTCAATCAGGGGGCAGCCTTTCTGTGTGGAGTTTGCATGTTCTCCCTGTGCCAGTGTGAGTTTTCTCCAGGTTCTCCGGCTTCTTCCTACAGTCCAGAGACATTCAGGTTTAATAGGTGATTCTAAAATTGCCTGTATGTGTGAATGTGAACTTGAATGGTTGTTCCTCTATGTGAATCAGCTTTCATTCTAATTCATCCAATAGCAGTTGAGATTTTTCAGCTGGACCAAAGTTGTGGTACATCTGACTGATTGACATTTCCATCTACAGTCCAAGGATTAAAGGAACACTCCACCACGCTACACGAGTAGTTAAACGACCAAGTATGGCGACACAAAATAAAACGTGGTAAAAAGGATAACTATAATGTATGGCGGAATAGCACTTGGGAGCACTTCGACTCGGCGCAGTAATATCATCACTCCTGACGGACGTGAGAGGGAGCGGAAGTGATGATATTACTGCGCCGAGTCGAAGTGCTCCCAAGTGCTATTCCGCCATACATTATAGTTATCCTTTTTATCCGTTTCGAAAAGCGCCACGTTTTATTTTGTGTCGCCATACTTGGTCGTTTAACTACTCGTATAGCTGTATTTAAATAGGGAAAACGTGGAGGAGTTTGGTCGCTTCTAACTGTCCATCTGTTTGGGTCCTAATGAATGAACTGGGCTAAGCTAAGTGCTAGCCAAGTAGCTCCGCGCGCCAGGGCGATTGAGTGCACGCATTGAGACGCAAGAGGTCTGTATCAACTCGTCTTACTTACCCGAATAACATGTTTTAATATGAAAAAACGGTGGAGTGTTCCTTTAAGATTCTCTCTTGAGATCTTCAAGCCTATGTTGAGATAACCCCCTAAAGACATCACTAGGGTCATGTTGTCAAAATAGCCTTGAGAGCAGCTAAAGCTGCTGTTTTTAGAGGCTAAGTATTAACTCTCCACGAATCATCAAGTGATAGTGATGAGTAAAATTGTGTGCCCATTTAAAATTGGCACCACAGGACCTTTTCTCCTTATATTGCTATAAAAATGAATGGAAGCAATGACGGAGAACGGATGCAAGTGCCGTAATCCACATAGCCGTGCTGCCTACAAGATACTCACAGACTGCCTCCAACAGCAATCCCTGGTGTGGCAGCTGAAAATGTGTGTTTTCACCGCTTCTGAATTGCACTCAAGACTATTTCAGCCTTCATTAAGCCAGGCAGCCAACACAAAGGTGTGACCTTCAATTACTCCCTTCCACATTCAAATTAACCGTCTTTAGCAGGAAAGATAGAGGGTAAGAGAGAGAGGGAGACATGCAAAGAACAAATAATGAGATAAAACGATGCAAAAGAACAAGATCACACACAAATCAGTTTAATGCCTTAATACTTACCACAGGCTTGAATGAGCCCTGGATAAAAAACACTTATATATTCACCAGCAGGTCATAATTACAAGAAAGGCAGAGCTGTTAAGTAAACAAATGAATAATTGATGTGTATGCAGTGAGAATTTAAAAAATGTATCACTATTGCTGCATTTTAAACTTATTTATTTGTATCTGCCTGTTGAGATACGCAGCTGGGCTGGCCTTAAAGCCACCAACCACAACCTAGAAAACATCCACACTTTGTTTTCAGGGTGGGGTGGGGGGGCCTTGTGGTCTTAGGGTGCGCCTGGGGGTAAAGAACAGATATCGTCCATCAGGCTCGACTGGCCTGGGCAATGTGTTGGAAAAACAGCCCACTGTGGAGCGGGGATTATTGAAATCTTCTCAGGCAGGGCTGTTTTAAATGGGAAAAGGGAGAGGTGGTGCTGATGCTGTGTGTGCGTGTTTGTGTGTGTCCCTGTGTGCATGAGTCACGGACAAGCATGAGCGCTGCTGCTGATGACATCTCCATGAATGAGTAAATCTGCTGCTTTGCCCTCCTCACACCACTGCTACTATAGTTTTACTAGGAAGTGGAGGGCTAACAGCTGCTGCACTTCTCCCTCAAACACACACAGACTTGGAGGCACACACGTACACACTCACAGGCAATGGTGAGGGGGCTGAAAAAGCTGAAAATGAGGGTGTGCAAGCTGTGACGGTGAACATTAACGGGGACAGCAGCTGTGGAATTAATGTGGCACATCTGGGAGGACGGAGCAGAGAGGAGACAGCAGCTCTGAGAGGGAGTGATGAGGAAAAGATACAAGTAGACAGACAGAGAGAGGAGGAGGAGGAGGAGGAGGAAGGGATGGAGGAGGTATGTTTGACTTGACTTTCAATAAGCCTCCACTATCAGTCTCTCTCAATGTCTCTTGTATTCTCGCATCTGGCTAAAGCAATAGATTTTTAAAACTGTCTTGTCCTTGTCTCTCCTGTTGCAGTTTGTTCATATTTGACTTTTATACATCTAAGCAAAGTTAACTTTGCCTCACATCCATTTCGACACACTCCCATTATTACCTGGACACCTCTCTGACCTCACGTCCACATAGCACACTTGAGGCATTTTGCTAATGCATTTACCCAGAGCCACGTAGATTAAGTGGGCAGTATTACAGGCCATAAATTCAATCACACTACAAGAAGTGCAACAGCCTTGACAATATTTCTATGGCCATGGAGAGATGTTGCAGCAGAATGCATTGCAGCTAGAAACAGAGCAAAACCTCAGAAGAAAAAACTGAACGTGTGAACATGTTCACCGAGCAATTAGGAGAGGAGAGGAGAGGAGAGGAGAGGAGAGGAGAGGAGAGGAGAGGAGAGGAGAGGGTACAGTTTTCAGTCGGGAAAAGTTGTTATTTTTCAAAACAACCACTAGGTTGCCTCTGCTGGGACTCAACATAAAGAAAGCAAGGTTTAGGGGATTAAATAGGTGTAACAGAATCTTAACCAGTTTCTCCCCCCTCTACAAAAGCACAGCTTCAAGGCAAGGCCTTCCTTTATCCCCCCCATTCAAGTGCTAACCTGGGAGTTCCATCAAACAGGCAGCCAGAGGGCAACCTTAAAAGTCTCCTCAGCCTCCCACCTCTCTGCGTCTCCACCGCTGCTTCTGTGTCTCTGGCTTAACACCTTCATTGTGGGTCCTCAGAAGCAAGCGAGCAATCTCCACCTGCCTGGAATAGACATCTCTGCATGATTTTACTAGAGTTTAAAGACACAGACAGGCTTCAACAGCCCACTGGGTGGAAAAACGAGAAAGCTGCTTGGATGTCAGTGTGTACGAGCCCACCACCATGCCTATCAGCCAGCTAAGACACGACTGAGGGATCGGAAGAGCTCCATAATGAGCCTTCACAGTCTTGGAGATCCATTTCACTTTTAAACCAAGCAGCCCAGAATATCAGCAATATGAGAGAGGGTTAGAGTGAATGATGCAGGGGGAGTTGTGGATTGTGGCATGGAGAGAAAAACCATAAAATAAAGTGCAGCCACTCTCCAGATACCCCTCAAAACACAACATATGGCCTGATGCTGTTTATCCGCTCCATGATGAATGAATAAGCCTCTTTATTGGATGCTCACAAATGCTCAGTATTCACCTCAGCAGCCTCAGCACTCATTATGTTTTCACTCTGAGACCGAACGTGGTGGATAAGAAAAACTAATGGTAGCATCTTTACAGACGTACAGTGAATTTCATACAAAAACAAGGGCTTGAGCCAAAATCTGGTTAAAGGGTGATTTCAACAGCCTTTGTCTGCAGTGTATGGGAATATTTTGTGCAATAAAAGATCTCAGCTAGTTTTACATAATCTTAAGAACGGCAGAAACTTCAGATGTGAGGAAGCTACCAGTGTTCTCGCTGCACAACATTAAATTGATCAAAGGACTGACTTTCCAAACCTCAGGGTATGTCTTTAATATGGAGAAGAGTGCAGAGGAAGAGGAAGAGCGGAAGAGTTCATTCAGATTAAGACTTTGATTCTCTGACACTTCCCTATTTCCTATTAGAGAGAAATATTAACACTAACTATCTGGTAAGTTATGATCCATCTGAAAAGTACAGATGAAGATGTAGGCCAGGACTATTCAATTGGCAGCCTTATCTGGCCCTTTGATCATATATGAATCTGTTAAAATATAGAAAATGAATAAATAATTCCTTCAAATAGGATTTTTTTCATTAACATAACCACTCATGCATTTCATGCAGCCATACAGTAGTCAATTTGCCCCCACTGTACCAGTTGGCTGTGGCTGCAACCAAGAATCCAACAGAAGTTAAGACAACTCAATTCATGATGTCAGCAGAATTACCTGCCAAAATGTCCCCCGCTACACTTCAAAAACAAAAAGTAATCAACAGTAAATTGGGCCTATCTTACCACCAAATGCATAAGGAAAGCCCAAGTGTTTGATCTGCCTTGCAATGGGTAAATAATTTAATTTGAAGAGATATTTACAGACTAAGCACTTGAACTTTGAAACAAACTTTCCAGTAGGTACGGGTGTGAGTTAAATTTAAATTCCTCGCTACTTTGCAATCACTTTTCTGGTCGAGAAGAAATCAAATAGGCCTGATGTAGGCCAGTGGTGGAAAAAGTATTCAGATCTCTTACTTAATATGTAAAAGTACAAATACCACACTGCAGTAGTAAAAGTCTTGCATTCAAAAACTTACTGAAGTATCAGCATCAAAATGTACTTCAAGTATCAAAAGTATTTTCATTACATCACCATTCAGATTGGTGTGTACAGGGTTGTCTTTTTTGTAAAGATAAGGCTCACTTAAATGAACTGCTGTTATGAGGTTTAACTCTAAAAGTCTCTAATCACTTTAAATCACCTTTTTCATGTTAAATCTCAACCTAAAGCTGGAAGCTAAATGTAGTTGAGTAAAAAGTTCAATATTTGCCTCAAAATGTAGTGGAATAGAAATATAAAGTTACATAAAATGGAAAGTACAAGTACCTAACAATTATACTTAAGTGAAGTACTTGAGCAAATGTACTCAGTTACATTCCACCACTGATGTAGGCCAAAGAACCGACTAATATTCTGTTTTTCTTTAATTGGCTGATTAATTGTCTGTCACATGTGGCCTGACGAGGAGTTACTGTGAAGGGGAGGGGAGACGTTAGCTGTAAAACAAGCCTTCGCACGCAGCTGAGGATAGAAATGGATGATCTCTCTCTCTCTCTCTCTCTCTCTCTCTCTCTCTCTCTCTCTCTCTTTGCCTCAGATATATTGTGCCATCAATCCCCCGCAGCGAAAGCCACACTAGGAAAATGAATAAATTAATCTGGAATAAATGCCCTCCTGCTTGACATATAATCACAGATTAGGCCGGGTCGGCTGGGAGTGATGGATTGAGTCAAGCTGGTGGGCTGTTTGGAAGGAGGGAGGGGGGTTACCCACATTAACCCCTATCTGGTGCATGAGGCCCAGCAGAGCCTCAGCTACAGACAGAGCGGATATGGGGAGCTATGAGGTGATTTAAACAGATCTGCTGGCTCATCCCTGAGGTGTGATTCAAACCGTGGGAGGCAGCAGCTAATGATGTCACTAATGAGAGGTTCATTAGCAGGTCAGCCCTTTGGACCCGGCCATGTTAACTCTTCACTCTGCCATGAATAACCTTAGCTTAAAGGCATTGATAAATCTCTGATGGACCTCAAAGACACACATCTTACTGGTTTCTCTTAACAAATATTAACACATGAAATCCAGTCAATTAACACCATGCTGTATCATCTTCCCAAAATCATCCAGCAGCGGCCACGTCTGATTTTCTGCTGAGCGAAACACAATTAAGGTGAGCGGAGAGATTCGTCATGTTGATTTATCCAACCACCTCACCTAATGAAATTTTCCCACATTCCCTTTTGAGCAAGTGGCTGAAGGGGTGGAAAAGAAATGAGAAATTAAAGACGGGACGAACCTCCGCACCCCTCGTTCCTCTGTTTAGATGAATGAATCGTACCGCTGTCCCTTTCATTTTTCTCAATTAAGTGTTTGCCATTTGGAATGCTTCCCAGCTTCATGATCATTAAAACCTTTGCATGTCAGAGGGGGTTGAGGAGGGGGAGGAAAAGGGGACTTAATTCAATTTCACAGCCGTCAGGGCTACCTGCCCTCATCGACAGACAGCGAGAGAATGCGAGGGAGGGGTGGTTAAAAGAGAGAGAGATAAATAATGACAATAAACACACTATTCATCTGAGGAGAGCTGCCAACATGAAAAACGCTTATCGACCATACAAATCAGTGCTTATTTGTCTGGTGATGAGTCTAAAAATCTTCTTTTTCTTAACATGAGTGAAAGAAAATGATATGCTTCTGATCCAAAGTTCAAAAATGGAAAAACTAAATTGGCATTTCTTGTGGAGTGATTTAAAAGAAACAAAGAAACAACCTCACCTTAAACTCAACAAGTAGATTTCTTATACAGAAGAAGAACACTGGAGGATTTTTATCATAAAACAAATTGGATTTTCAAAAGAGACAAAGATATGAAAGAGCCGTGAGCCAACTCTCTTCTTCCTAGAATCAGAATGGAGTCTGTACAGTTTCATTGACCAGTGCATAAACCCTGAACTCAGCGCACTTCAGCAGTTAACATGATATATTCATGTGTCGATAGCAGGAACGCAAGGGAGAAAATCAATGCTGATATAATACACTCACATTAACATGGGACAGAGCAGCAAGGCCAAAGAAGACCAAGACCGAAAAAAATAAAAACAAATGCCATCTTCCATCATATTTAGTATGTAGGCGCATAAACCTCAAACATTTCACAAGAAGTGGTGTAATAAGAATGAAGGTTGAATCATTATCATACCAAACAGAAAGTGGCAACTAAGAGTGGATATTCTGTTTAACTTCTCTGAGTTTGTTACTGAATAGTGAGCTCCTTTTTTGCAAATGGCCTAAAGTGAGACAGGCCACTGGAACGGTGGCTTGTAAATCCCTAAAGGTTTCATTTAGAAGAGAATGCTAATTCTTATCGACCCTCCAGTCAAGTCTGGAAATAAGTGATGGTGGTCCGGTACTGCTACCTTCCCAATACCATCACAACAGAAGAGGGGGAGGAGGAGAGAAACACCTCTGGCTTAATCACATTCATGGTTCCTCTACCTCAGTGATTTGCAAACTTGGATCTTGTGCACCCAGGGGTCCACAATTACATCACTGTGTTGTGAGTAACAACAGTTTAAATTTATTTTAAGTTTAATTTAGTGTTCAGCAAGACTAAGAGTCTACAGCACTGTGGGATCACGCTATCATGCTGAAGTTTAGCAGAAAATGTTGACAAAATAATGATTGAATAATCAGTAATTGATTGAAAAATGACAGTGATTGCAAGACATCCTCTGGGAGACACGCTCATGTGCAACAAATATCATGTTCTGTGCAAAATGTTGCTTCAATACATTGAATAGATGTTGAGATATTTCACAGGATAAGTTTAAAAAAATGTGAGAGAAAATGTCAGGGGATCAGTAGGCTTCATGAACCATGTATGTCTGTACAAAATGTTACTTATCCAACAATTGTGGAGATGTTATAGTCGGGAACAACTAGGACCAACCAGCATCCCTGGGGCCATGCCACTAGAAAGCATTCATTAAATTTGTTCTTAAGTCCAGGCGTCTTGCCTCACTTGGTAACTTTGAAAACCAATTTTTGCTGGCAAATTATCTAGAGCGATATGGGCCAGTGACAACATATTTTCACATAATGAATGCAAGTACATGTAACCAACAGTGATGTATGAACGCGCTAAAATGAGCTCTCTCATTGAATTTGCTCATGTTTTTTGGTAGACGGTGAACTGAACGCATCAGGTTGAAAATAATGAACGTGAGCATCCTAAACTCTTGGGACAGTTAATGATGCTCGTGCAGGGTCTCACACACAGGTTTAAAACACAAGGGCTGATGCTGTTGAATGCAGCTGTTGAAGTGTGCAACCTGAATAGTGTTTCCCTCCTGCTAAGGTGATGTTTCCTGCAGATTGAGGTAGGGGGAAACACATATTGACAGGGAAACAGGGATTTACCAGTTGCTCTCAGCCAAATGGCAGCTGTTGAAAACACAAACAGAACATGTAGGTGTCCTAAAAAAATGATACCATTCAATTTCACTTTAATCAGTTTCAAAAACATACACATCTACAGTCATGGAAAAAAGTATTAGACCATTGTTTTCCATAATTTCTTGATCATTTTAATGCCTGGTACAACCAACGGTACATTTGTTTGGACAAATATATTGATAACAACAAAAATAGCTTATATGAGTTTAATTAAAGAGCTGATATCTGGCCATTTTCCATGGTTTTCTTAATAATAACCAAAATCATTATCAATAAAACCATGGAAAATGGCTAGATATCAGCTCTTAAATTAAACTCTTTTGAGCTATTTTTGCTATTATCATCATATTTGTCCAAACAAATATACCTTTAGATATACCAGGCATTAAATGAACAAGACATTGAAGAAAACAAGGGTGGTCTAATATTTTTTTCCATAACTGTATGTTTTCTAGTTAACCATTTATATAAGTTAATACAAGTAACCATAGATGCATTCAGTCTAAAGAAACCAGTTAAAACGGTCATGTGTTAAATCGAAACACCTGTGCTGTTGAAACCAGTTGAATATTTGAAGGGGTTTTATGAAAAAAACTGTACTGGGTCTGGTGCCGTCCACAGGTACCTTTGCTGCATGTCTGCCCCTTCCATTATCTCTGTCTCTCAAATAAAGAATGAAAATGCCCAGAAAATAATCTTCAAAAAATCTGTACAGATTCCAGAGGAAAGAATCTAAAATGTTTATGCAAATTGCGCCCTCAGGATGTACTGAACAGAAGAAATTATGGCAAACTGGTTCATTTTCTAAATTAGTTATAGTTCATAATTCTAAATCGTGAACAATGAACGTGAACTAGTTCATTTTATTCTGTGTGAACTGAACTTTGAGTCTGTGTGCAAGTGTGAACTGGCACAACCCTGGAAACCATGGTACATCTATAGCACATCAGTCTCCCAGCAGCTATCCTGAGGCCACTCTTGGGCTGAGTTGTGTTCATGAGGAGCATGAGAGAAGCGGTTGTGGTTGTGTTATCAGCTTGCCTCCGATGGGACTAAAAGAGTCTCAGAAGGCGACAACATAATATGTGTGCTCCTCTTCTTACTGTGACCAACTCCAGTATTGAGCGCAGTCACCCTCCCAACGTGCACCCATTGATTTATACTTTCTCCTCCCTCCATCGCCTCTCCACTCTCCATCCCTCTACCCTCCCTGGATGACTATATGTCGGCGCTGGCTTGTCCAGGACGTGGATCGACTCTTAATATACGTCACACACACACACACACACACACACGCACACACACACGCTCAACAGTCTCCCCACCAGGTTTGATTAATTTGGCTCGTAACGCGTGTGAGCAGAGCTATCACCGGCATCCAGATGTTCCACAACCCTTTTGTCTGCACCCCCCACTACACACATACACACAGACACTCTCACACACACACCTGCTTTCATCCCCTCCCCTTGCCTCCAGTAGTCAAGGATGTGATGCAGCGTGTAGCGTGCTGTTGTTTTGATTATTTCTCGAGGAGCACGGTGAGGACGCCTGAATCCAATTTCCCAGCTCTCTCTCTCTCAGTGTGGCCCAGTACAAACAGCCAGCCACAGTGAGATCTGACAGGGATCCTAAGTCTGCTCTTCACCTGTGAACCTGCTCTTATCACAGCCTTAACTTTCCTGCCCCCGATCCAACCTCACAGCTTTTACCACCTCCTGAACCGAGGGGGAGTCTGGACACAGAGGCAGGGATGAAAGAGAATAAGAAACATGGTTTAGGAGAAGGTGAGCATGAGACATTCAGAGGACAGAGAGGGAATGATAGATTGCAGTCATTGGGAATGCAGATCGGACAGATGATAGCCACTTTACGGATGGAGACAGCAGTAAAGTTATGCAGCAGTGGATCCCTTTTGTTAAATAAAGTGTGATTTGACTTATTGTTTGGTGACTTCTTCAGTCATGGTGGCTATTATTGCCTCTTACTTTACCATGGTGACATTTCAGACAAGGCAAAGAAATCTGCCACTTCCTGTTCACTTCTTATTTACCAGGATATTTTTTCATCAGTAGAATAACTGTGAAGTGTTACATCTTGTTTATGAGGCAAATTATATTCAAAAGTTCAGGAACATTTATATGAAAAGGTCAGTCCATTCTTATTTGTGGTTGACTAATGACCTTACAGTTGTGGTGTTTAGGATTTATTGGGAGGTATTGGCAGAAATTAATTAATTAATTAATTAATTAATTAATTATCCTTAACTGCTTATCAAACTCGGGTTGCAGGGGGCTGGAGACAATCCCAGCTGACACTGGGTGAGAGACGGGGTACATCTGGACAGACACATAGAGACAGATGACCACTCATGCTCTCATTCACTCCTACGTGCAATTTAGAGTCACCAGCTAAACCTAAGCTGCATGTCTTTGGACTGTGGGAGGAAGCTGGAGGACCCAGAGTGAACCCACTCTGACACGAGGAGAACATGCAAACTCTATTGGCAGAAATGGAACATAACATTGATATATAAAGCACCACAAAATCTAAAAGGCAGATGTCTGGTTGCATTTTGGATACCACAAATCTCCAAATATATAAATTTATATTTTGAATAATGCAGAGGGTTCCTTGTACAATTTACAGCATTATGTCTTTGAGAATCTCTTTCATATACAAGAAAAAATAGCATTGTAACTTAAATATATACAATCGAACTAGAAATCGAATGGAATCGTAACCTTGTGACTCGGAATTGGATCGATCAAAAAAATCAGTAGCTCTACCCAGCCCTAATGGAGAGTGGATCTGCTTTACAGTCTGCTATGGTGAACCACCATGTTTCTGTAACCCAGAGCAGACAAACCAAACACCGGCTAAACAGCGGACCTTTGCACTGCACCTGCCCGTTACGGCATTTTTCAAAATCCACACTCAGAGTTTCACTGGCCATTACAAAGCCAGATGCCACATACACACGTTAGCCACAAGACCATCTGTCTTAAAGGGGATGAATTGGTCAGAAACATTAATCTTTGAAAATGAGAACAGTGCAAGCATGCCTTTAAATTAAGCAGCAAAAAATGTCCTGCACTGTGACTATTATGCATTTGCACATCACAATGTTGACGCTCAAACGTTGCATCTTGCAGCCTGAAGTCAAACTACAATAAAAGAGTTTACTTACCTCATCTATCAACAGGACGCCGGTATAAAACGTTCAAGTGAGTTAAAATTCCTCCTACTACCGTTAACTTCTGTCTGAATTTAGGATTTATACAATTTGAACAAGAGTTTGTGGACTGTTTGCATAAGAAGGTGGGACTGTAAACAACACATGCAAGTATAATTCTGATAAGGAAACACACACAAACACACACCCATGCAGAAACCAACAGATGCTAATACACACTCACACATGCACACACCCTTGGGGTATTTGTATTTCTGAAGCATATGCGTCCCTGTTTTTACCAGTTGGAGTTAATACGGCTCCGTATCTCAATAAGCAGCTTCAGTCTGTTCTCTGATGATCTGAGGAAAACACACATGATTAACATGCCATTCTGTGTGCGTGTGTGTGCATGTTTATGTGTGTGGGAGTACTTTACCTAATACAGATAAATACCAGGACACAGACCCTCACATTCTGTTTTATTCAGCCATGAACCAAGGGAAAGAGGGTTAATCAGTGTGTGTGTTGGAAAGCAATGATATGAAGCTGCTGTCTTGACAGTAACATCTTGCTGCCTTAAAAGCTTTATTGTTGGTGTGTATTTGCATACTGATGACGATGAGACCTCCAAAGACTCTTCAGCATTAAGATCCATGACAGCAATCATAAAGGATCCCTCAATGCTCACTTTGTTTATGTGTGGGCTGGTTTAGAGACAAACTTGTGAGCATACATCACGACGAGGCAAGCAAATGTAGGCACACATTTTCCCACATACGCAAACAAACACCAAAGCCAAGGATGGTGTGTGAAGAGCAGCTCTGCTAAACTACAGTCATGCTACCATCTGTCCTCCAGTTGGTGTTGGTCATGTTGAAACATGAATTAAATGCAATGAAAAGTGGATTTGAGACTGTTTTGTTGCTAAGTTGAAGCAGGAAACAGCTTATAAATGTCAAGGGTGCCAGTATCAGCAACATCCACACCACCTCCTGCTCCCAGGAACATTTGATCATTTTAAGAACATTTTGTATTTTTCCATAAAGATTCTATTAATGGCTTCCTAAAGAAGTCGGATGCCCCAATGTTTATTGGGCCAATTAGTTTGGTAGTTTTGTATACATTTCCATAGATTAACTTGACATTTGACTGGTACAAAATGCTGTTGCACATCTTTTAACTGGCACAAGAAAGTATGAGCACATTTCACCTATTTTAGCTTCACTGCACTGGCTGCCCGTCCATTATAGGATTCATTTTAAAAGTATTTTGTTTGCTTTTAAAGCTTTGAATGGGCTTGCCCTTACCTGTATGAGCTGCTACACCACTACGTTCCCAACCGATCTCTCAGGTCAGCTGACCAGCTGCTCCTGAGAGTGGCGAGAGCTAGGCTGAAGCTCAGAGGGGAACGAGCATTTGCCATCGCAGCTTCAAAACTTGGAATGAATTGCAGCTGCACATTAGACAGGCCTCTTCACTGTCTCATTTTAAGTCTCTTTTTAAAACCCACTTCTTCTCATTGGCTTTTAGCACCACAAATAGTGATGATTTTATGATTTTTTAAAATTATTTTATGTGTATACATTCATATTTTATTTTGTGCGGGCAGTGCATTTTATTTATTTTTATTTTATTCTATTTTTTTTCTTTTTTATCTTATTGTATTTTATCATTTTATTGTCTACTTATCTTTTTTATAGAGCTTTTATTGTGTTATCTATTGATGTGATTTTGTGCAGCACTTTGGAAACCCTGTGTTTGCTACAAATGTGCTCTATAAATAAAGTGGATTGGATTGGATTGGATTTATGGTTTGTTTTCATTTTGACAGAGAAAGGGACAAAGTTTTGGCTTGGACAATGTTATGCCTCAGTTCCACTGCATTGTACAACCCAACTCGACTCACTTTTGTTACCAGGTCCTTTTCTCTATCGCCTTTCCAAAAGCAGATAGTATGTGTGGCATTCTCAGCTGACTGCAATAGTGCTGCCACGTGAAACTGCAGTGACATTTGGCCCTTTCATCAGCATTTACAAAAAGTACCAGGTATTATCAAAAATGTTTGCTCATTCAAAACTCAAAGATTCGAGTTGAGTCACATCGTGCCGCACCATGCAGCAAAAATGTGGCACACTAGATGACAAGCATCGGGTATTTCCAAAGCTTGGACAGACATGAAAGGTTTCCTCCTAAATCATCAGAAGATAAGCAACTGCGGCAAAAGTGAACGGTACAAGCCTGTTTGTGAAAAACATAAGGCAATTAGTTATCTACATCTCCAACTGAGCATTTCATAAGAAGCATCCATCCAGCAGAACAGCACTAAATATATATATATATATATGTATATATATATATATATATATATACACAGTACAGGCCGAAAGTTTGGACACACCTTCTCATTCAATGTGTTTTTCTTTATTTTCATGACTATTTACATTGTAGATTCTCACTGAAGGCATCAAAACTATGAATGAACACATATGGAATTATGTACTTAACAAAAAAAGTGCGAAATAACTGAAAACATGTCTTGTATTTTAGATTCCTCAAGGTAGCCACCCTTTGCTTACTAGAATATAAGACATGTTTTCAGTTATTTCACACTTTTTTGTTAAGTACATAATTCCACATGTGTTCATTAATAGTTTAATGAATTTCCAATGTAAATAGTCATGAAAATAAAGGAAACGCATTGAATGAGAAGGTGTGTCCAAACTTTTGGCCTGTACTGTATATATATATATATATATATATATATATATATATATATATATATATATATGTATATATATTTAAGTTTGGGTATTTATTGTCTAAATCAGCAGCTCCTCCACATTTGCACTATACCAGTGAAAATGTGACTCCCGTCAGCAGCTTCCACATGTGAAAGAGCGGGAACATATAAGAGTGTAGCTGCACTTAAAAAAAAGAAAGAGGACTTTGACCAATTTGTTCTCCAACGACACATAGTGCAGGCTCCTCGTTCAAGTTCTTTGCTTTGTCTTGTTAGTGCAAACAAATCCACCTACGTGTGTGTGTGTGTGTGTGTGCAGGAGAGATATGTAATTGGCAAGTAGTAAATGGGATGTTTCTAAAGCCATGCTGAGTGAAGGGGAAAAAGGGCCATCATTACAGATATAACTGAAAGTAGTGTGTGTGTGTGTGTGTGTGTGTGTGTGTGTGTGTGTGTGTGTGTGTGTGTGTAGCTTATTCTGACAGACTGTGTGTTATTGCTGGATGGATTGTGTGCAGCCAGTGCTAGGGGCCAAACAAAGAAGGGCTGTTTATCCATCTTTGCTTTATAGACACTCCATTGCTGCACAATGAGCCCAGAATGGAAACTCACAAACATTTAAACACACGGACACACACGGACACATTTAAACACATGGACACACACACGGACACACACGGACACATTTAAACACATGGACACACACACGGACACACGGACACACACACACACAGATATGGTTGTTGCATGGTTCATAGCCCTGGCGCTGTTTGACAGGGAGTGTGTGTGACTTGCTTTGATTGGACATGACAGAGAGAATTGGCGTCACTGCCGTCATAGGGTGCATGTGTGGGTGCATGTGTGGGTGTGGGTGTGTGTGGGAGAGAAACATACATGAAGAGGGACAGATTTTACATGAAGTGGATGTGACATGTAGCCGTGGGTGAGTGAGTGTGTGTGAGTGATGAACACAGGTGACACTTTGCTTGTATGTTCATTCAGATGGAGGCACAGACACGATGTAATCACAGATATCAGCCTCAGCATTTTTTTTAAACTTAATAATTAAGTTATCCAGATAAGCATTTAAAGGAGAAAGACCCTAACTCCTAATTTTCCTCCATTTGGTTGGTTTACTTCATCATGTTTCAGTAAGACATGTGCCTAAATTTCTACCTTGGCACTGTTTGGTTTTTCTGTTAATTCTGTGTTGTTAAATCAAACCTTCTCCATGTTTACCTGTTGTCTTTCAGGATACGTACATTCTACCATATGGCATTATACAATGAAATTACACTCACCACTCCCATTTCTCTTCCTAACAAAAGTATTATTTGCATGCACTCATTACGTAATTTCTGTCAATTCCTGGATATGCACTTTTTTGCACATTTGCACATTTTCTGATTACTTAAAAGTAGAGGCTGAAATTGGACTGGAACCGGTTGCACAGTAGCTAAGGTATAGTCACTGTGTTTCACTTTCATCTAGGAACTACTACAATAAATGGAATAGAACACAAACTCGACACACACCTCTTCTGAACTGCTTTTTATTTTCTGATTGATCAGGGGAAATTCTTGGGGAATATCCCAGAACTAGAGTTCAATTCACTTTCACAACAGCCCGAACAAACTGGCAAACTAACTCATTTGCCAGTTTGTGACTTTGATGTTGTACTGATGGAATTGGTGCTGGAAATGTACATGATGTTGACATTATCATTATAGTTCAGGTTATTTTACTCAATTTTTATATATTTTTATTCAGAAACAACTGCAATTTGTGCATTTCAGACTTATTTGATATATTTGAACTGCAGCTTTCATCTTTCACCACACAAACACACACAAACTGATGAAATCTCATACCTCATTACTGCTTTTAGGATGACTCTGACACGAACAGCAAGTACACGTATGCACACCTCACATACGCACACGCACATGCGCACGCATGCACACGCACACACACACTTTTAAGCAGAACCCACAAACCACATATCATGTCCTATTATTTACACTAAACCGCAACCTGACACTTAATGGAGGCCCTCACAAGTAGACTGGCTGAGTACTATGTGCAGATTGTGTGTGTGTGTGTGTGTGTGTGTGTGTGTGAGAGAGAGAGAGAAAGAGAGAGAGAAAACAAATAAAATGAGGTTGAGTGAAGCTCCAAAGTAGAATAAACAAGAATAAAGCTTTTTGATCAATAACTGCGAGCGGGGCTGGACACGGAGAATGAGCTGACAGGCAGTGAGAGGGTGTAAGTTGATTATCTGTGAGCTTGGGGATTATCCCTCGCCATTCATCCTCTGTAGTAGTGAACCCTCGTCACCTGGATAGAACAGAGAGGCAGGAGGGGGGAGCTGATCTGCACATACTCCTATCTAGGAATTAGATCTTGGAGGCAAAGCACTACCCCTCCTTCGTTGTCTCCCTGTCCTTCTCCTCCCTGTCTCAATTTCTATTTTGCTTCTATCTCTCCCTCCTCTGGCTGGTGTGGGCAGCAGGGAGGTTCAGATTTCAGATTGCTGGCATGGCAGTGACATCAAGGCTGTGCCAAGCTTACGGTGCCTTGGTTCATCGGAGATGAAGAGAGAGAGAGAGAGAGAGAGAGAGAGAGAGAGAGAGAGAGAGAGAGAGAGAGAGAGAGAGAGAGAGAGAGAAGGATACTGGCAGTGACCGCAGATCGTCCATGCACAAACACTAACTCAAAAACAAACACCAATGTAAACAGAGGGACTAAGACTATTTGAACTGGCAGTGTGTATGTGTGTGTATGTGTGTGTGTGCGTGTGTGTGTGTGTGTGTGTGTGTGTGTGATGCATGGCTCAGCAAGGGAGTGTGTTTGCCAGTCATATCACAGGGAGCACAGCAGTCCCAAACCTGCCAGTGATGCCTGACATCTTTATCCGGGCAGCCTGCCCGCCTCACCCAAAAACCCACCACCCATCCAAGTCACCTTGATCAGGAGGGAGATCACATATCAGGACTTCATCACTGTGCACAGGGATACTGTACACACACACACACACACACACCCCAAATAATCCCCTGAAGATTGAGTGTGTGACTCATCATTTACTTCATTTAGGAAACAGACATATATCCTATTCAGAAATTGCAGTTTATTAACAGTTACATTTGAATTTGAATTCTGGCAGCAAAATGTAACCAAAAACATGATTTCACTCTAATTACACACCACAACAACAGCAGTAAACCACACAATCCTCAGAGGATTTTTTGTATTGCATTGTTGCTTTACACAGCCAACCCACAAATTACACTCTGCTAATTGTGATCTAACACAATCAGACAGAAGTCAGGGAGTCATCAGTGGGTGTAGACCAACATTACTCTGCATGGTCTAGGCAGAGCCACAAACACACAGCTACCTTCAATTCTCATTAAAAAACAATGTGTTTGTCATCCAAACCACTTCTTTCAAGCCTCAAACTGCAGGACACAGTAAAGCCTGAGTGAGTGTCCTTCCAGATCAGATTATGAAGCAAAATATTGCAAGATTTAGTAGCGATTCAGACCAAGAACAGCTCAGGGGGCTGTGTTGGTGGGGTCATTTAAGGTAAAAGTCAGACAACAAAATATGATCCAGAAATATGTCCAGTTGGAAACAGAATATTGCATTTCTAAGGATTACGAGAAGCCACAACACTGCACAACGGTTAGTAACACTCACAGACAGGTCTTTACAACTCTGGGAAGTTATCATCAGCAAATACTTTATACTGACCCTGTTTTGCCAGAACCACCTGCACTCACACTCTGGCTCCTGTCAAACGAATGAGGGCCGAGCTTTTTCATGGAGTGCTAAAGTCAGTGTGAACAGTCTTAGAATGGGATCTATGAGTGTATAACTGTGCTCCAAATGAAAATGCAATAAATTATAGTCTTTTTTATTTATTTATTTGAAATGGTAATGGTTCCTCTGTTGTAGTCCCAATGTATATCATTGAAGGGGGGAAGCAAAACATAAATTATGCTCTAAAACAGTGTGAATTGTATAGCATGTAGCATGCTGAGGGTTCTGTGAGCCCATACATAGACACAGCAGTACTTTAACTTCAATCAGGTACAGATCAGTGGTGGAATGTAACTAAGTAAATTTACTCAAGTACTGTACTTAAGTATAATTTTGAGATACTTGTACTTTAGTTGAGTATTCCAATATATGTATCTTGAGACTTCTACTTCACTAAATTTTAGAAGCATATATTCTAGTTTTTACTCCACTACATCTAGCTGCCAGCTTTAGTTACTAGTTATATTTCAGGTACAGATTTAACGTGAACAACATATTATCAATTTAAATGTGCATGCATGTGTATAAATGAAACCACAAAACAGTATATTAAGTAGTCCAAATGAGCCCTACGTTGACAACAGTAAAATGCTGCTTACATAATCAAAATAATAATCCAATAATATATTTGTTATATGTTATATTTATATAATAATCTGAGTGGAGCCATTCTGCATAATGAGTACTTTTACTTTTGATACTTTAAGTATATTTTGATGCTGATACTTACTGGTAGTTTTACTTAGGGACGTTTTGAGTACAGCACTTTTACTTAAATATTAGTACTTTTATTTAAGTAAGGGATCTGAATACAGGTGCATCTCAATAAATTAGAATATCATAGAAAGTTTATTTATGTCAGTAATCCAATTCAAATAGTGGAAATAACACATTATATAGATCCATTACACACAGAATGAAACATTTCATGTCTCAATTTATTTAATTTCATCTAATTATAATGATTATGGCTTATATTTAATGAAGACCTAAAATAAAAAGGTTAAAAAAAATGTAATGTTACAAAAGACCAATTTTAAAAAGTATGTTTAACATAGAAATGTTGGCCTCTGGAAAGTATGTCCATCGATATGCACTCAATACTTGGTTGGGGCTATTCGACTTTAACTACTGGAAATTTAATTCCATGACATTCTAATTTATTGAGATGCACCTGTACTTCTTCCACCACTGGTACAGATAAGGCTGATGAGTTCATATATTTGGATAAGTACGAACTTTATCCTGTTGATACAAAGTCAGTTTGATTCATCCTCTGGGAAACATGAATGTCCATGAAATCACCCATAGTTATTGAAATATGAGTCCAAATCAGCGTTGCTAAAACTCAACGCTTGTCAATGGCAGCCTTCTATCAACGGGCTCTTGAAGCTGCACGAGAAAAATGAATGCTGAACAACTGCACTGCTTTTTGATCCGCTATCGCTGGCAACCCCACTGTGTGTTGACAAGCAAATAAACGGAGAGGTGGCTGTGCAAGGTACTGATTAAAAAGCTGCAGGTGGGGACAGACGGGAGTATCATTATTATTTATCAGCTCCTTATGGCTTGCCTAACACACCTGGGTACACATGTGACAGAGCTGCAGGCATGCACACACATAGCACAGAGCACAAAAATGAAGAGCAAACACACACTTCTGCAGACACACACAAGGAACTGACACACTGAGTTGTTAGGATATTTATATGCAATTATGGGAGTAAAAGTCAACATTCAAAGATTTAAATCAGCAAAATCTCTTACTTAGAATCACTTCACTGATCAGAGGCCAGTTGAGCAAATCAGCCAAAACAAGCCAGGTCTATGAAGCAGTAAGGTTGGATTCGTACTCTAGAGAAGACGTTAATTACACTGGATCCCTCTAATAGAGTCACGCTGCACCAATTAAAGACAACAGAGACACAGCGCAGACGTACAGAGCTCATTACTCACGCAAACAACACAGTTCTCACAGGACAACGAGATTAATGGCACTCCTCTTATAGCACATACATAGTGTTTGTATGATGCAAAGGCATGCAGGGACTTCAGGGAAAACAGCGAGCGAGGAGGATGAGAAATTGTGTAACAAAAGTAAATATGCTCCACTGGAAGAGAGTTGGAATCATCCATCGATACAGCATGTAGAAAACAATGAAAGAGAAGAGAATCACACTATTTTTAGTTGTGGGTCCTCGTTGCAGGGCAGGACACCAGACTCATTTTAATTTCAGAGAATTTCAAAGATTCCCGGGGGCAATGTGCAGGCGGGGAGGGGGTTGGAGGGAAGATGAAGAGGCAATGGAGGGGGTGGTAAAGTCAGCAGAGGAAGGAACAAAAGGAAGTTGAAAGGAAGCACTAAAGAACAGAGGGTGAGAGGGGAACAGATTCTTGAGGAATATTGCATGCATGTATCATTTTCTTGTTATATCTCTCTTTGAGGCACAGGTATAAGGCATTGTGGCGATAATTGCATTCACACTCTTGCTGTCAGGAGCGCTTCTGATCTCTTGTGATGCATGCTGAAACATCTCCTCGCTGACATTTCTCTTCCTCCTGGTTTCCTTATGATGTAGCGGTCGACATGTGGCCATTGAGTGGAGGCCCGCTGTTGCAAAGATGGAGCAGAAATCTCGATCAGGTCCTCTGACAGAGAAAGCACCCCTTTCCTTTTGCTGGAGGCCTTTCAGTTGAATGAAGGCTTGAGGCTGTTTGTTCCTCTCAGAGCTTCTGACAGGCTGCAATTCTGTTTTAAGACAGAAAAACCTCAAAGTGCTGAACAGTATTCAGCAGCAGGCAAACATCTTTTTTCTTATTTTAGTATTTCTCTTAGGATTAGAGATCTGTGTCTCTCCTCAGTCATACAAAGTGCTGATTGTCCTCGTGACCTCTCATGAGGGCCGTTGACTTCCTCTGGCCTCTGTGTCCCCAGACTGTGTTAAACAGCCTGGCTATAAAAGGCAAGGCAGAGATGATAGAGGGATTAGGACCTCAGTGTCACTTCTGTTTCCAGTTTGAAATTTTTTCTCTACCACAAAGACCCCTGTGTGTCCAGACTGATGACTAGCCATATATAATGCTTACATTAAATCTGTAAATCTGTCAAAAAACATCATGGCGCCAATTTAGTTCCGTTCACCGTTGAACTAAATTTCATGAATACTGTTCCATGTTGAAGCCCTAGTTTAATCGATTTTATTTTGCATTATATCACTGTTTTATTCATGCGCTTTATTAATAAAATACCAACCTATATGTCTGTTCTTCCTGCTTCCCTTCAGGGATCACTAAAGATATTCTTATCTTGCAGAGTCAGTAAGATACTTATATTAATATTCTGTTTTATTTTATTTTCAGCCTAGAAACTTAAAATGTAATAAATATGAATAGGCACACTTTTTCTATTGGAAAATAAGTGGTATATTCGATCATATACACTAAAGGTGCTGTAAATGACATTCAGAACATTAATATAGCAGCAAACAACTATTTGCTATGTAAAGACACATTGTTCATAGGACACAGCTGTGTACAGCACCTTTAGGAAAAACGTGAAAACATTTAATTTGTAAAAAGGATTTTGAACTTTCAGATAGCCCTTGAACGAGCCATAGGTCACAAACATATCCAATAGAAAAAGTAAGCTTAAAATTGTGATTATTCTGTTAAAATCACTTTATTCTACATCTCATTTAAAATGTCCCAGAAATAAATCATTTGGAGTAACTGGATCCTGTTAAATTCTGTGAAGCCATGATTGATTCTGCTGAGACGAATGAACATGTGGCAAATATTCACTAAATATCAGATAACAGCATGATGTTTCACAGAGCAGAGAGGAGAGGACAGAGGTTGTAAAAATGCAAGTAGTTCAATATATATGGCATGGGGAGTGTCTCTGAGACAGTTTATCTGTGCTTGTTTTTGTTTCATACAAATTCATAATCATTCAAGTTCATAAAGTCAATAAAAGGTGATTAAAATCCAATAAATAAGATGTTTAAAAAGGTTTATAAATATGTCTTTTAGATAAAATGTTTGGTTAAAATGTATTTCCTTTTGAGGAACTTTTATTGTGAAGTATAAGGGTCTGATTTGAGGGCATTGTGGGAAATGTGAGGTCGAAATGTGAGGCCTGTCAGTTTATCAGTTTATTATGGTTCAGTAGCATCTATGGGTCAGAGCAGTAGAGAAGGCTGTAGAGAAGAGCATGCAACTCCAGAGTAACAATTCTACATGTAGTCTAAGTGGCGCACACGGTAACCTTCCTTTTATATGTTTTACGTTGATGTAAAAACGCTCATAATGTGCCTTATTATGGATATTTTGTTCATTTTTTTCCAGCCATTTCTGTTGTGTCTATGTGTTTCGGACATTACAATGATACTTAACAGTGAGCGGGAGTTGGATGTGTTTTTCAAACTTGTATGTCTTTATTGATTGTAGTTTTCTGTCTGTGTCTGCTGAAGTACACAGAGGGAGAGAAAATAAACCTTCAAGACATCTGTAAGAATCGTGGACATTCATTTCGTTGGACCGGTGTAGTTACAGGGAGACCCATTTTTTTTCTTGATATTCATGACACTAGTGGGCTCTTTGAAGGCTGTTGTATATACTGTATGAACTCAATTTCACTCCAATTATATATATATATATATATATATATATATATATATATATATATATATATATATCAGAGAAATTTAACTTGCGTTTTCTTCTTTTTTTATGATGTATGTCATTTTAACTGTGTTATTCTGCACAAATTACATGTTTGAGTTATTTTCACTTCCTGTCATGATTTCTGCTGATTCGGTAGAGGTCCAATAGTTATATATATATATATTACAGAGAAATACAAGGCCACAGTGAGTAAAATGTAAAAAGAGCAAAAACACCTTGAAACAGCTTGGGGTTCTGAGGGTTAGATAAATGCTAATCACGCCGTGCTAACCTGCATTAATATGTGTACCAAATTACACACATCCAATAGTTGTTTCACTTAAAACCACAAAGGTCAGCGTCATGGTGGCATCAAAGAAAAAGTGACCTAAGTCATCACAGTTCACCATGAATGCTCACACCAAATCATATGACAATTAACCTTATAATAGTAAATACATTTCACTGTTCCTTTTCTGTGGTGTGGTCGAGGTGAATACTGTGTGTCCATGCAGATGTGTGTTAGCTCCACTCTCTGTGTGAATGTGTGGTGACAGATTGAGGGTGCTGGGAGACTCTGGGGGCCAGTGACACCTCTTGCTCCTGTTGCTGCTGCTGAACGTGAACTGCACTCCCAGATACAACCCGCTCTGCCCCCCGGCTACAAGGAAAAGGAGGTTGCACTGGTTTCTAAAGTGTTACACTCACCCTCTCTTCTTTCTCTCTCTCCTTTCTGTCTGCTTTAGTTTCCCTCATTTGTCTTCTCACAAGAGACGACTTGTATCACATAGATGTGTCCTGCCTGAGAAGCTTTGCTTCCTGGCATTAAATTGCCTCTGTGTGACAGAGAGAAAGAGGAGCAATTTGCAGCCAGTTTCCACACCTCATAGCTCATCACAAGAGGCGCTAAAAAGGTGCAAGACTTTCCGGCAACTGCATTTTTCCCTGAATCAGCAATCATTCTGATAACTGAACACCAGTAATTCATCCTCTGCTTTTGCATCTTGAAGAATCAGCAGATTAGGATTCACACAATCCTGGAAACGCATTGGTTTAAATCCAGATCATGAGTTTTTGACTCCATCTAACAAGGAAGAAATTCCACAGTAGTGATCTTTAAAAGGCTCAAAGGATGAGCACTGTTCTACAGCATTACGCTGATGGGAAGAGAATGACAGCCTGCGTTTCTCAAACTCTGCCAAATATATACTCTCTCTCTCCGTACTTCCCATCTCTCTGACATGCTTTGGTTAGAAGTTGAGGACCAGGGGAATTCCAGCCATGATGAAAGAGTGCAGCTAACTCCAGAGTAAACAGGGCTAGACCGAACCAAGAGGCCCGAGAGACAAGTGAAATCATTAATGCATCAAAGGCTGTCAAAAGAATACAGTCTGAGAGTCTGAAAGTGTAAACACAGCAGATGGCGAGCATCTCATCCTTGGACGGGCGATCCAGCCCCGCTGACACAGTATTAGCCCCTACTGAGGTTGTTTGTATCGGCCTGTCAGCGAGCAGGGATAATAGGAAAAATAGCCGGACGGATTATAAGATTAGGCTGTGCAGACTTGAAAACAAGAACTGTGACAACACCTCATCATAACAAATATTAATCATTATCATTATGATCAAACACTTAAAATGTTTGTGGTTTTGGGCATTGTGTCTGTCACTTTTCATAACACTGTACTGAAGAAATCTGGGAACACACAAACAATGCTGCAAAAGTGTGACAGTGCAGGAAACACGAGCTGTTAACATGTGCTCAGGAACATAATGATCAGGGATATTTAAACCTGCAACAAGCTTGTTTGCTGCTCATTAAAACAACAGCAAAAAAATCAAAGAAACATATGGGTTTAACACATAAAGGCTTATAGCTGCTGAACTACACAACTACAAAGAGACACAAAGCGTCTAAACAACTATAAAGTCTGTGTGTTTTGCTCCTCTGTGGAAGAGGTGGTGGGGCCTTTTGCATGTCTGAGCCCAGGGGGCCATTGTGTCATAATCTGCCGGTGCTCTGGCTGTGTCATTTATCTGCCCTCAGAGTCAGCAAACTGCACAAGAGTGTTATCTTCCAGCCCAAGTCATTATTGGGTTAGTTGCTGCTCTGAGATCACACGAGGACACCGAGATTCACCGGCAGCATACAGGCCGGTATAAACTCTGGATAAATGCGCCTGGGGAAGTACAGATAACATGCAGCTTTACTCTCACTGGTGACCTTTTGTCCTTATTTTCCATGGAAATGTAGGTTATTTCTAGATTATTTAAGGTAAAGGAATATGGTTTGTTTCTGTGCCATTACTTTGCTAGAGCCCATAATGTCTGCTCCTGTTTGCCAGATCCCATAAACCTATGGCTCAGCTCACAGCATGATGCAGTCTTGTCAGGATGTTAAATGCCATAGACATGTGTTTCCATCAAATCTACCAGTTTTGTCATACTTGAAACACAAAGAATCAGTAATAAATAAGAAAAAGTAAAATAATCTGAAGGAATGACAGTAATAATCCCTGACTGCGCAGGAAATGTTACAGCAAGTACAGAAGGACAAAGTACCTGAAAGTCTGCAGATAGAATTTCACAATTTCTTTCTTACAAATATGTTTTTGCCACCCCAGGTGTTTGATTACAACCTGCATGAGCGACTGACTGTTCAGTCTGACTGCTGATTCTTCATCTGACTTGAAATGTATCGATGTTGCCAAGTTCTCCAGCCTTTGTACTGCAGTAAAAAAATGATATCCAAAACTACGAAAAAATAGTCCCAAGTTGTGAAAGATGAGAATTAACCTCTAAGACTGAATCAGTGTAGGTTGCAGCTGCAGCAATCTGACATCAGGATGTTGAAGAGAGGTTTGTTTAGCAGGTGATATCCACAAACATGACTGAACACAGGACGGTGTTTTGTCAAAGTGGCAGTTAGTGAACATTCAGCAACCCTCAAGTTTCCCGGTGACAACTGTTTCAGTGTTCGCTACGAAACTAGATAATTAAGCAGACAATGAAGGGTGTGGTTGAGCAATGCGGCTGTCAGGGTGATCCCATTTTATTTATGCTTCACTTCCTGCCCGACAGCCTCGTCTTGACCCCGCAGTCACACGGTGAAAGACGTGAAATGAACAAGAGAGGCTGGTGGGGGAGACGGGGCTTTAATCAGTTTGGTCCCAGACTGGCTGCTCGCGCCATCCGTCTTCCTCCCCTGTCTGTCTGTTCCTGTGAGGTGCCCCCTTTAAACTGTAATCAGAGAGAGGCGAGGGAGGTGAGGGATGTGTTGGGACAGAAAGAGAGAAGAGGAAAGACGGAGACCTTACTCTCTCCTTTCCTCTCTATCGTCAGTGTGTATACTTCTTTGCTGAAACGAATGAGATCACAAGCTTGACAGCATCCATCCCATCAGCAGATCAATCAACGCGAGCCGTGTGAGCAGCCAATGCACACAGGACATATCAATTAGGAGGGAACTGTGTGTGTGTGCATGTGTGTGTGTCTGTGTGTGTGTGTGTGTGTGTGTGTGTGTGTGTGTGTGTGTGTGAGCCGTGAGTTTTACGTGGTTGCACAAATCTGATTGCATTTCATAAAAGGCCTCTATCATGGAAAGCAAACACATTTTCCTTATGTGACGTGAACTGAAAGTTTAATAGGTCATCTGTAAAGGGAGGTGGACAAATTTAAGAAACACTGCAAAAATAGAAACCACTATATACTTAATAATTTTCACAACTTTCACACTTTCAAACTTTTTGAAAAAATGCTGCAAAAAAAAATTGTTTTATTCATAAATTATACGTTTAGATTAATTGCTTAATGATTTAAAATGGCTGTATATATGCAGCTGTCATTAGGCAGCTCTTTTCCCCGATTTATTCAGCCAAAAATATTCCTTATATGGTCTACATTAGGCACGATTTGCTTCCTAATCCATAATGAAGGCCACATGCCAGTTTCATAGCTGAAACATCTTCACACACACCTAGAGCTCCAGATCGATGGTATGGGACAAGTGGATCATCTACTGAAAATACAAGGAGCGATTTCATTACAGGAATGATCGATGAAATCAATAGATTGTGTGTTTGTGTGTGTATGTGTGTGTGTGTGTGTGTGTGTGTGTGTGTGTGTGTGAGAGAGAGAGAACATGTCAAGAATAATATGCAAGGTTCCTCATGATGTAGAGAGAAAGATACGTCCACAACTGAGTGCTTTTACGACACCTATGAGTGTGTGAGTGTGTGTGTGTGTGTGTGTGTGTGTGTGTGCGCGCGTACATGCTTGAGGTCTCTCCCAGAATACTGATCTGAGCTCTACCTTTGCGGTGAGATATGATGGCTGCCTACAAATAAGCTCAGAGAGCGATGCACGTATCATATCCTTTTCCCCTGTACAGCCAGAGATACACATCTTCAGGACCTTCATATATATGTACAGTATGTGTGCATGTATGATTTATAATCCAGACAGAGAGCCAACATTATATGTGTATGTGTGTGAGCTCACCCATATGTCTACCTGCCTTTTGTGTGAGCAAAAGGGCAGTGAAAGAGTGTGTGTTTGATTTAAGGAGGCACTGTGCCAACTGCATGTGAGGCCCTGGGGGTCAAGACAGGAATGTTCGGTCCTCTCTCTACCTTTAGGCATGTGGTGTGTATGTGTGAGTGTGTGTGTCAGAGGGGAAAACATGCACCTGTGGCTACAATCTTTTAGACAAAGATGGAGTGGTATGTTAGACTCACGGCTCAGAGGAGCATCTCATCAATACACACACACGCACACACGCACGCAGTCAGTTTCAGCTGCTATAATCTCAAAAGGTGCCAGCCATCTGTCACAGGTGTAATATCGTAGTCTTGGGCCTGGGTGGACAGACAGAAGTGTCTCACTTTCACATACCGAGCATCTGAAGGCAGCTCTGTGTTCATCACACTATCTCAGCACATCAGCTCCACATCAAAGCAGCATGTGAAACATAAATGAAACAGATGATGTCAATCAGCTAATACAAGTGCAACATCAGTGCACTGAACTAATGCTTTTCATCCTATGTGTGGTTTTGTTATCATGTACAGTCTCTACACTATGTGGTCAATACAATTTTAAGTACAGTATTTGAAGGATCACTGTAGGAGGTACAAATGCATGGACGAAACAGAAGTGGTGCATCAATAAAACATTAAAATGTGACTCTGCATTTGTAGCAACATGATGTATTTCAAATGCATCCAGTGTAACAGCTGCAGAAGTGCTTTAAGGCTGCATTCTTTCTAATGGCCAGCAGGGGGCGACTCCACTGGATGGAAAAATAAGTCAGATTGTAGGGAAGTCTATAGGAAAATGATCCTACTTCTCACTTGATTATTGCCTAAGTTAACATTTTCCTTAATGAGTTTATGGTTCAAATAACTAGTTTTAAGTATTCGCCAATGCAGCGTACATTTTTTGTAAATTTTGGTCTCAATTAGAGTTAAATAATTGGTATCTTGTGATTTACAAGTCGTTGTGCATAGTAAGGTATGACAATATTGACCCCACTGGCATAAAACGATGTGCAAAGTGAAACATCAGGATGGCCAATTTCATGGTTGTTGGGGAGGGATATAATAGAGGATTCTTATTACATTAAAGGTGTCAGAAGTTCTAATTAATTCTCTTTTACCTTGGAATTGTTCAAACTTGATTTTTGAAAGAAAGAAAAAAAGCAACAGCCCTATTGTCAACCTTCACATATACTCGTTGATAAATCTGAAATGTTACTTTCTAAGCACACAATGAATGCCCTTGGCATCAGTGCAAACCCGAGAGCATGGCGTCCCCTGGTTCGCACTTAGAATCATTCTCTCGTCCAAATATGGTCACATCTGGCTCAAAAAATCAACACGGCTATGGTAAAAATATGCCTTGAAACTTGAGGTTTCAAAAGTCCGCAAACCAATGAGTGCCACCACTGTGCCTACATCCACTTCTTTTATGGTCTACTGTGTAGCATCATTGCAAGTATTGACACAGCAACATCAGCATACACTCCAGCAATAAACTAACACACATCCATTAAGGGTAAAAGCATTTTTAAGAGATTAATTCTATCAATATATTTTTAGTCCTGTCTTCTTCTTCTTGCTCTTAAAATAGCTCATATGCTCTGGTATAGTAAAGTATAGCATAGGATATATATGCTTTAGTTTATTTAATATATAGTACTTGTTTGTACAAAGATTTTTCCAAGCATCCTGCTTTAGTTCAAGGTCTTTTGCTTGGGCTTTGCTTAACTTTCTAATGACCAAAATGATAGAATGATAAACTTGACCCGTGCTTGCTGCTGATCTGATACTGACCATGCTGCACACTTGCTCTTCAACATCCTCCTGAACCCACCTGATATGTGCTCTCATCCAGCTGACTCTGAATGTAGTCAGTCCCCAGCCGCCCTGCTGTTACTGATGTCCTTGTGAGAAAATATTCCTTCTACTGCTCTCTCTCTCTGGCTTTGTTGCAGACACTTGAAAGCTCAAACATGTCCTACCCTGCTGCTGTTCCTCCCTTTTCATCTGTGCAGACCAGCAACTGCACATACAGCGATGTAGGTTCAAAACTTTTTTGTGCACATTTTATAAGCCTTGTACATAGAACTACATGAAATTGCTTTTACTTTAGCTGTAGAATTTCTCCTTTTTATGTCTTACTTAATACTTACAGAAATAGTTCCACTGTGAGGGAAATAATATATATTCACTGCCTTACCGGGAGTGATATTTATTTTTTTATCTTTATGCTAAGGTAACTGATATTAGAGTGGTATTAATATTGTCATCTACCTCTTGGCAAGAAGAAAGTGAAGAGGAAGGATTTTTCCCAAATGTCAAACTATTTATTTAACACAGAGAACAGGTTATGACTTTGTTTTATCATTGCTTCACTGTTAAGGTGATCAAAGGGCAAATTCTGCTAAAACCTTTTGAATTTCTTGATAAAGCTTCTAGACAGCAGTGAATGTCAATGTTGTAAAACAGGCTGGACTATGAGCTGAAATCCTTTTTAGTCTGTATAAGTACAGGAATTCACGATAGGTCGGTGAGATTACATGCATGTACGCACCTCCACACAATCCACAGATGCAGCATTTTTAATTCACTTAGCAGAGCTAACACATTAATTTACCAAATGCAAATGAGAAAGTCATAAACACAAGCAAAGCAATAGCAATAGAGCAGCATTGCCTAATCAATCATGGTGCGTGTGTGACAGGCACCGGCGCTCTCAACCCTTCATATTGCCTACAAAAACTAATTCCCAACAACACAGATGGCACAAACAAAAACACAACAACGCTGCACAAGCTCTCACTCATCACTGCGCACTCAAGAGGAGCCTCTGAGCAGAGGATCAATCACTGCATGAGAGGGAAGAGGATAAAACGCCATAAGAGAAATGAAACTGAAAGGAAAGCATGTATAAACATGCACACACACACAAACACACACACGTCCAAGTGTGTGTGTGTTTGTGTGTGTCTGTGTGTGTTTACGGCTGAGGGCCCAGAGTGGAGAAATAAAGCAGCTGCAATCCAACAGCCACAGACACAACAATGAGTCATCCTGGCATATCAAAAAGGCACCAGTGGGAATTCCTGAGAGACACATGTGCACACACACACACACACACACACACACACACACACCATAACTGCTGAGGAGACTGGAACTAGTAACCATCTAGATCCACTTGGATCAGTAAAAACTCAAACCTCCAGAAAACACACCTGAGTGTTAGCACAGGTTACCCTTCTTTGTTTTTATTGGAGGCAGCAGTGACCATCTTTGGACGAGAGGTTGGAGCTGTGGAGGAGGACACTTTGTTGCTTTTGCATATAAAGTCTGGTGGACTAGGTGCGATTCAGTGGTGAAGTTACAACATTGTTGCTTTTTTCATTTGGTTTAGTTTGCTTTCTAACTTATTCTAACTTTATCAAGCGCACCAAGTACTGTAAACAAATGTCACACTGTTGACTCTGTCCTTCTTCTATCGGACAGAATAGTGAGGGAGAGAGCTGACACTTTTTTGAAGTAAATCGTGATCTTTAATGTATTGTTGGCAGAGTGTGGTTAGGGTTAGGGTTAGTGTGCAGTTGAATCCATTAGCCACCAATCTTCAAATAATCTGAAGACTTTGTTTTTTTTTGTCTGTAGCCACAACAACCCATAATGTGTTGTGTCTGTGTTGTGGTTCAGACTGCATTCTCACCTGCAGCAAACCGAAATCTGGTGCACTGGGAAGCAAACCGAGACCATTTTTTAAACAACCAGAGTTCATTTGAGCATGCACACCAGCCTCTCAAATACCAACCTATACGGTACACCCCTGGTAGGAAAGGTATAAAGCTATAAATAACGGATACCGCCCAAGTTTACGGTGCACCAGCAACTTGTCATTCACAAGGCAGCCACGCCCCAAATAACAATTTAGTTCCCCTGCAAACTATTTAGTGCAGACTGTTTCTGGTTGTGTTGGACCCAAGTATGCTGCAGATTTGGTCATGTCAAAAGTCCTTAAAGACACAAAAAAATAAAAGCGTGCAGGTGAAAAATCCTAACCAACATGTCTAACCTCTTCTGTGAAGCCAAAAGAGAAGACATGCAGAACAAAGTCAAGCAACGGCAGATTAAAAGAAAGCGATTGGGAAATGGTGTAATTGCGGAGAAACACCAGCACATCAATAGACAATGGATTTCCTTAATTTTCTCCAGTCTCAAATGCTTACAATCATTACACAAAGTTATTACTGAATTACATATTGATGTTTTAAACTGCACTGACTTCAGGTCACAAGTTTCCCATAAACAGCAGCTTCTGCCTTCTGCAGTGAAGTAGGAAAACAGCCCTTAAGTGCAGGATCTGGCTTCCACCTCATCATCTCTGCTGTAAGTTTCAAAATGAAAAAAGCAAAGAGGCCTTCAGAGGTGGAGGACTCATGTAATATGCATAGCCACTAGTTCTTTGAGTGTGTTTGTGTGTGAATGTGAGTATGCATGTGTGTGTTTGCCAGGGCTTTCATGGCAGGATGACGGAGGAGCAGGAAGAGAAAGAGGACAAGAGAGGAATAAGAAACAGCAGGACAGGCTTTTGGACCCTGAGACCAAGCCGGTCCACCAGAACAAATATGAAGAAGTAAAGAAAAAATAAAGTGGTGCAAATCCCCCACCTCTTCTTTCAATCTGCCTTCACTCATTCTCGCCTCTGTCAACATGTCGTTTGTTTCTTGCTACCGAGACACAACTCAGGAGGGTGTAACCACATGCAGTTTCAGCATGTGTGGATGTGTCCAGAAGCAGATATAATCAAAAAGTTCCGTACATATATGGAAGATAGGGACGGCTAATTAATATTGGAAAGAACATTAATACCAGGGGGAAATTTCTTAAACATACGCATTCTTTGTATTTCACTTTTGATGAGGAGGAAAGTATCAAAGCACAGACGCTCTTTCAAAAGGCAGCATTAAAAATAGATTTAAAAAACTGTTGATCTCAGATAGCTGCCTCAACACAAAGTCTATAATAGAGCTTTCTAGCAAATGAAAGGCAAACAGATGAATTGAACAGGATGAAAGTTCAGTCTTAATTACAGTCCGACTCTAATTGACTGGTGGACCAATTACTGTGGTTTTTTTGGGTGATGTATCAATGTGTGAGCAGAGCCGAGTGCAGCCGTGCTCATAATTACACTAGACATCAGATTTGACCAATGACTGAGCTAAGCAGATGCAAATACAAAAACACACACAGGCTTTGATTCATAAGTAGACATTAAGGCCTCCATTTGCAATGATGAGAAATGGTGTAATACAGCAGCGAAACCTATTAATGGATGAATCAAACATGTTGCATGTTTGTAAAAGCTTTGTCAAGTTTGCAGATGAAGTGGCCGTGCAGTATTTCTCCAGTAAATATTAATGATTTCTGTGTAAATCTGCTCCTGCCCTGTTTAATTAATGAGATTTGTCAAGCTTGAGCACAAACCCAAACAAAATGTTCAGATTGCTGCGTGTGGGTGCAGATGGTGAGATGTGACCAATCACATTACTGTCAACATCAAGAGCAAAATGCTGCTCTGATTATACAAAAAGTGACACGCACAAACACTTTGAGTGACAACACGCACATCTATGATTAATGTCTATTGTCAGCGCGCTGTGAGTCACAGGTGAAGAGGTTACAATGTCAGCACCACACAGCATCTAAACTGGGTCACACAAACAAAGACAGACACACAAAACAGAGCAGGAGCTTGTTGTGTGTCGGAGCTAAATCGACTTTTCAGTCGCTCATTTCTTTGGAAGATCGGTGAGATTTGTTGGTGAACAAGTTCTCCCTGCAAAAATCACTTTTAAGGCGTGCGAAAGCCTCAAGCAGGCCAACTCATGATGAAACAGAATGAAATATCAGTGATCGACGGAAAACAAGCAAAAAGAGGTTTGGGATTCTGATTGTGATAAAGACGTACTTATAGGGAATACTCTCTGTGAGGGGAGAGAAGTTAAGGGAAAGGGATGAAAGAATAAATTGGATGGAAGATGGAGGAGTGACAGGTTAGATAAAGGAGCATGGATTTACTACATACTCAGACACACAGCATATTAAATGAAGCAGCCTGCAGGGCGGAGCAGAAAGCTTCTGACCAGAAATGAAAGACTCCAAAACATCAGCTGGCGAAGAATCGTTGAGCAAGGCGCTCGACCTGAAGTTGCTCCCATCACACAAGAATGTGGAAAACTGGACAGGAGCGGCTACATTTTGTGCCTGAAGGCAGCTAGGAGGAGTTCAAAGATGGCAGAGATAATCAAACAATGTTTCAGTGATGTTTGCTCTCTAAGAAAAGTTCTTCTGACTCAGTCTGAGACTTTAAGAACACTTCAGAATACTAATGGTTGTATGAATGATGGTCCAATCATCTCCCCCTCACACATGATGAAAAAAAAAAAGTGTAGTCTAATTGTTGGAGGGACACATTCTGTTAATAGAGTCTGCCGCTCTAATCCAGCTCGATATAGAAAATGTATTCATCTGTATCTGAGAGGTGATTGACAGCTGGCTCAGGTACCATATGGGCTCCGGCGGCAGCAGCAGCAGTAGCTCTGAAATAACACAGCAGGTGCTTTGATCAAAGCAACTTCCTATTTTCATCACCATGCTTCAGAGGACATCTGCATAGCAGCTTTGCCCAGGGGAACGCTGACACAGCAGGCCGGGCTTCCTCAGCATCAGCACAATGAAACTGGAAGTGTGTGTGTTTGTGTGCGAGGAAACACACAGGAATTACACAGTGCCTTTCCGTTACCGAGCAGGCAGGGTCGGGGTAAATAATGTCTCTGATGGAGATGCAGATAAGAAAGCACACATTCACCGGGTTACAGGGGGAAGCTTCAAAGGGAAATATTCACCGGGTGCAGCTGGGGTTGGATGGAGTTTAGCTGTAAATCAGAAACCTTTTTCAGCCAAAAGTTGCTACACTGAAAGAATGATAATATTCCTTCACAGAGTCGTTTTCATTCTTTCTGCTGAGAGGGCAACATTAGTTCATTCAGAGCCAGGAGCAGCCAGAGTGTCACAGCTTTGATTTAAATGCAGTCCTGTGGATGAAACGAAGTTCTGTGACATCTGCACATATCAGAAGATTAATCTAGTAACTGACCATGTTGTACAAGAGGTTGGTTTCCCAAGTGCACCTGCGTCAACACATTCTCAATGTAAAAACAACAACCCAGAATGCAATCATTTGCTAATCCTTTTTGACATATGTTAAACTCAAACCTTCTATAAGTTGCTTTTATTGTTGTTACCCATTTTTTTATACTGAAATGTATTCCTGCTATTTTGTTTTTTTCACATAAAGTGTCGTTGAGAGCTCCATACAAATCAAAAGTTGCATTTATCATTATTATAATCATACTAAGGCTTTACATTATGCATCATTTAGGGGTGTGGTAGGTGGGTGCAGTTACAGGTGGCGTATTACTGTGACCAGGTTAATTTGGCCCGCCTCAGCTACACCCAAGCACCACCTCTCTGCTCATTTTTGGATGAGTCGAGAGGTAGGAGAAGAAGAAGGCGAAGGCCAGCTTCACAATGGCTCTTCAGCAACCTCTGGGTGACCTAACAGAGACATATTTACATAGTCTGTGGTCACGACTCAGGAGAAAACCAGTGGTAGTATTAATGCTAGCAAAACTTACACTGATGTCCATTCACAAGACTTTATTCAAAGGTCATGTAATATACCAGGTTTTGTACCTTAACACAGGCATATCTGTATTCACAAAATAAAGTTAACTATGACTTCAGGACTTCACCTCTGTAGGAGTTGAAACAACTTAGTTTCTTCCTCCACCAAGTTTCTTCACTTAACTTGCTGTGTTTTCAACTTGGGGAAGTATTGATGTGTTTACTCCATGTGTTATGTCTTGAGGTAAGAGGACTTCAATAGGATCTTGATATTTTGGAAACAACCCTAACCCTAACCCACTCCTGGGCAATTTGGGCTTACATTGACAATACCTGTCATTAAAAAACAACAAACAAACAGAGTGCAAAGTTAAAAAAATAAATAAAAGAATTCCATACTCATAGTAAAGCCAGATTCCTCTTGTGGTTCTGCGTTTGCTGCTGAGTGTGCCATTTCTCTCCTGTAATCTCTCCATGTTAGAATGAAAAACCACAAGCAACACAAACATCTCCGACTGCACAGGTAAAAAAAAACACTGTGGTTCATATTTCTTTCAAGAGCAGAAAAGCACAGCTTCAGGCGTATCCCTTTCAAGCACTCAACCCAAGCAACTCCCAAAGAGCCATTTTCACACGAAAACACTTTTTTTTTTCAAAAACTGGAATACTACTCACTTGCGGCCACATCAACAAAAAGACAAAACAACAGGCAATCAATGCAGCACATAAAATCTCCAGCCCATTTTTATGTAAGCACATCATGTAAATTATCTCCATATGTTAATATGGCTATAACCCTGCAGGAAAACAGCTGAGATTAAGCTTGTATGTGCAGTGAGTGCTTGTACACTCAGCCGAGTGTGACATGTCTTCAGCCCCGAAGAGATAACTGCACGGGGAGAATGTGCCTGAGCGTTGTACCACGACGAAACCCCAACGTGGTGTTCATCTGCTTCTGTCAGCGGATGAATGTGAATAAATTGATAAAACTGGGGAGATCAGCAAGAATGAATAAAGGTTAAAGTCACTGTTCCCCAAAACTTGGCTGCTAGAATATTAGCGATGTAGAGATTGAAATAAAAGGTTTGCATATGTGCATTAAATCAACAGTGCTTGTTTCTTTGTCCTGGAAAGTGTGTGACTTTGTATGTGAACGTCTGTCTGTTCATCCTTTACAAACACACACGCCACACACCACCTTCCCAGAGAGCCGTCCAATCCAATGGATCCTGACCACTAAGATGAACAGGCCGATGAAATATGCATGACAGGAGAAAAAGCTCCCCGCCTTAGCACAAAGAAATGTTCTGCCTCCCCCTCTCTCTGAGCATTAAACATTGATGGCGGCAGTGCTCGGCGGCGCAGCAGCTGAACCACTGGATGGAGCGCCGGGCTGAACCAGTGGAGGGTTAGCAAGTTCACATCTAATTCTGGACTTCACCCGCGGGACCACAGGGCTGAGAAAGGAAAGAGTCGGACAGTTTTACCTCGAAAAAGGTTTTTCCGAGTTCAAACCGGCCCTTGGCCATGTGTGTGTTCAAGTGTGTGTGCGCGCCGTAAGACTTGACAGACTTGTTGACATGGAAGGTCATGTGCTTCTACTTCTAAGAGAATGTTTAAACATTCCTGGTTGTGCCTTGTATGTTCTAGCTGTGTAATAGTAGCAGTTATGCAGCAGGTGTTTTAAGCGAAAACCGCTTTTGGAGGTGGAGGTGTTTGAGCACCTCCACCTCCACCTTTGAGGCCTTGAAATTTGACTGCTTAAATAATGTCCATATATTGGCAGTAAAGGGTCTGCAGATATCAATCATGTCTAAGAAAAAAGCTCCTTTATACCTCCAGGTAGTAGTCGTGTTTCTGTTAAAGTCAGGGGGAATTTTGAAGCGAAATTTTGAAATGTCACATTCAAGAAAATACGAAATAAGGACGTCTTCATCAACTGGTTTAGAGCAAATAAACAAAGCTGCATAAACTTACTTTGGTCAGAAGGTGGCATTGCTGTAGGCTACTCCATCAATAAACAGGAGAAGAAGAAGAGATTGAGCAAGAGAGAAAGAATAACAAAAAATAGGTTGCTAACTGGACAATTTGGCCATGAGAGAAAATGGAGCGAAGTCTTCAGGAATTGGATTCAATTGGGACAAATTATAATTGTTCTTTAACATCAGCTTGTCTTCACCGTCTTGACCGAGTGGAAACTGCTGATCAGTCATGTGAACTAAACTATACGTCAGAACTTATTCGGAAAATTAGTTTCTTCCTTCCATTTGGCAAATTAAGTATTTTTCGAAAAAGACAAAAACCTTGTCAATCAAGCGTAAAAAACTTTTAAGCACATTTTCAAAAGTTTTACCGAATTTTGATGTTTCGATAAAAAAATTCTCAGACGAATCCTTAAAATGTGCATTGAAATTTGTTGATGGAAATTATTACTGTTACTTTAAAAGTAATCAAATTCTTGTTCTGTTCACTCTACACAACTTGCTGTCTCGTAATCGGGAGTCTTGAAGTGGTCACACACTAAAAAATCTTTCACATGGAGGTATCACCGCCGAGTGTGTCTGGTCTCCAAAATTACCTTTTGTCATGAAAACACATGAAAGATGTGTTAGAAAAATGGAAGTCTGCCAGAAACAAACGCTCCAAGCTGTTTGTGCACTGATTTGCAGAAGAAGAAAATAGAAGAAAAAGAAGAGTAGGGTTAGAGGGTGTTATTGTTGTTCACAAAATAGCCTTTTTACACTCGTCTTTACTACACATGCACAAACATCCTCTCCCCTCAACCCATGTATTGCAATGGCTGTCTAATTGGCTGTCTTTCTGTCTCCCTGATAGATTAACTGCTCCAGATGTTTGCCCGGCTAGATATCTAATGTGTCGGCGCTCACACATGGCAATCATTGTAGGGGAGCTTCAAAAACTGTCAGTAAGCAGATAACCAAACCTAGACTAAACTCTCTAAACTCTGGACAGAAACAGTGATAGTAGAAAGTTTGTAGTTTCAGCTAAATTTCCAACATACGTCCACATGGACATAAAGGCAAACAGAATGCACACACACACTTGCAGTACTCTACTTGTGAGAACCTTAGCTGAGCCCAACTAACCTTAAAATTTTATCAGGTAGCTTTTTAAATAGTCAAATCTAAAATACATCTCAACTCTGCACTTTTATAACCTCACAACTAGTTGAGACTAGAGGGTGTGTCATGTAGTACACTGCAAAAAAAGAAAAGTTGGGTGAACTCAAAATTTCAAGGCAACAAACTTCGATAAAATTTTAAGTTGGACAATTAAACTAAATATTTTAAGTTTTGTTTTTGAGTCTGCTCAACTCTGAATTCAGATTTTTGTCAACTCAAGTTGTACGAACTTATAATTTTACATTGTAATAACTTTTAATCCTTACTTCTGCTAACTTCTGCAATGTGCTGAATTGGCACAATTGTAACGCCGCTATGAAATGTCAGCTAATGTTGCGACCACAATTTTGAGTTAGCATTGATACGCTAATGGCTACTCTTGTAGCTGTAACAACCAGCGCAGCTAGCGTCAGTTAGCCGCTAGCTTTCGCTAATGACCGAATTTCACCGGTTTCCCCGCATTTCACAACAAAGAAATAAGAGTTAGCAGAACTATTGTCCCTTGTTGTGAACCCCAACTTAAAGATATAAGTTACAACAACTCACAAACTTGTTTTTGAGCAGACAACTGGCTTCCTTTGTTGTGCTAACTTACATAATTGCCCTAAATGTCAATAATTTATATTTCCAAGTTTTACCAACTTAAATCACTGTTTTAGGCCAAAAAATACAAGTTGGCTTTTTTGCAGTGTAGGTGTGCCCTGTGGTACTGTGCCCCCCGCAGAGAGGTACTATTGAAATTAAATACCTGTAAACCCTTTTCTGCCTTTCTGTCCACTGAAACTATAGCTCCAGTTCCTCAGAGCTACCAGAGCGTCATGATAATCAGCACAAGTCCAGTCAGACCTCTGAGTTATTGACAAGAGCAAAACACTCCAAGATTATATTTATGAATATGTGCTCCCTTACTCTGATACTGAAGTTAATAACTATTTCAGATGTTTTCTGAAGCAGTTTCTGTATGCTGAGAAAACTAAATATACTGAAAGTTACTGGTATTTTTAACAGTATAGAGAAAAAAGACATCTTTCAACTTATGAAATGAAAAATATTTGCACATTTATTTTTCAACATAATTTTAAGAATTCCTCACTTCATTAAACTTTTCTATGAAAAAAACAAGGTTATAGTTGAATCTTACAGTATGCAATATAGTTTGTTTGTTTATTATTGAAAGCCTTGAAGTGTAACAGACTAGTCATGAATTATGACCTTCCATGTCACATAACATTTTTTTTAAAAATTTTCAGCTATAAATACAAGCCATGTGATACAATGTCCAAATGACAAAAGTGCAAAATGTTTTGCATTTGTGTCTTAAAATCATTTTTGTATCCTTCAATCCCACCAGCTGACAAATGCAAATGCAAATACTCTAAATTACCACTAGATTTCAGTCCAAGCACTGAGAACCTCAAATAAAGACACCTCTCCTTGTGATTATGTCCATTGAATTTTCTGAGAGAGGTTCCCGCTTTACTTGCAGTGCATCAAAGTATAAACCAAATTGACCTTACACCTATAACCTCTACTCTCATTTTAACATATTTCAATCACCCTGAGGGAAGTTATGATCAGCTAAATGTCCTCACATTGTAGGATTTCTCTTTTTATTTATGTTCTTAAAATGACTTTCAGTCTTCATAAGTCAAGTAACAATCTAACACAGAAACACACACACACACACACACACACACACACACACACACAGTGCGCTGCCTGTCAGAGATACTGTTAAAACATGGGGATCAAAACCGGCTTCTATCTGCAAAGAGAAAGTTGACAAGCATGTCGTCAGCAGTTCATTCCTCCCAATCTGCAAAACACACACCTTCAAATACAACACTGATAATATGCACACCACAAAGAAAACCATTGTTCTTAATCTACTTGTTTCAGTTTATCAGCCCTCTTTGGTAGCACTCAACACATACTCACAAACACACACACTTGCAGTGCTGGGAAAACAAACACTCTTCTGATCTGGCCTCCTCGGGGTTTTGTGGGCTCTCTGTGAAACCTCGGTCTATCTAGACAAGAGTCGACCTGGAAACGGAACAAAGGCTCGGCTCTTCGATTCACATTGTTATTTAGCAAAGTCTGCCACTACAAAAGACACACAGCTCTGCTGCACAGGACAGGATTACACACAGAGACACGCACGCACATTCACAAGAGGCTCTTGCTTTGCCTTCTCATCCTCCCAAAGCAACATTGATCTGATTCTGGAGTCAGACAGAGAAGTATCAGAGTCTGGCTGTAAGCAATAAGCGCCACTTTAAACACACCATTAACCATGCCCTGTGAAAGTTCCAGTTTCATCAGTAAAGATTTAACCTGCCCAATGAATTCAGCTTCTAATTACACTTAGTTAAATACCACATGCAGGGATTTAAATTAGCCACTAAATATTCTCAAGGATAGAGGCTGCTGAAGCTAAACCAATGAGAGGGGGGACCATTATGGGTTTGTGGATCAGTTGACCTGAAGAACAGAGTGAGAAGCGTCTTCAGACTTATTAAGTCAAAATGGCAACAGAGGTGCTTGAAGAGCTAGAGAAAAGAGGTGTTACATTATGGTAGAACATGTATACGAACATATGTTGCTGTATCTAAAGCACACAGGAACCGTATCCTCTCATATAACAACAGAAAAACATTTGAACCAACTGCCATTAAAATGCTCCGATGCACAAGGCAAGAGTGTGAAGGCCGGTGCTGAGCAGTGACATGAGCCGTGCCGTATTATGGGTTTTTTAAAGCCTGAGCGCTGACAAGACGGCGCTTTGTTTACGAGACTACTTCTCTGTTTGAGTGAAAGTGGCAGCCTGATAAGTCACATGTAACCCTGAACCAATGACCTGTGTTAAGGAGGCATAATTGTCTTTTTACAGCAGGCTCTAAATCTATTCTCTCTTCCCTTTGCTGGTTCACCCCTAAAGTGCTATGCAGACTCTGGTTGCCTAGCAGCAGCTGTCCTCGAGTTGTTTCTTTTGTATTTTTTTTTTGTTTGTTGTTGGGTGTTTTTGACTGATGGGCAACAAAGTCAGTGTCTTTTTGTACTATTCTATTAACAGAAAGTGCTATCAGTGCTTGGTGCAGAGTGTTTCTAATGGTGAAGGACAGGATAGTGAAGGATGTCTTCTACTTGAGAGGCACAGGGACGGTGCGACATACCAAAATTATTAATTCTACACAAATGCATGACTTAAAGGGGCTCTATTATGGTCATTTACAAGTACATATTTGTAATTTGGGTGTTACTAGGACACGTTTAAATGCTTTAATGTTCAAAATAAACTTTATTTTTATAATACAGCCTATGTCTGCTGCACCTCCATTTACCCTCTGTCTAAAACACTCTGCTTGGTGCCCATCTCTTTTACTCTTTCCCATGCAAACCTAGTTCTTTTGCTGGGCTGGTGCTGGTTTGGCAGTTGATTTAACTTGCAAACTTTCTCAGAACCTGTTTGCTTTTTTCACAGGCTAGAGGGCCACGTCATTATGTCGCTGTATACGTCTGTGTACACCTTTGCTCTCTCAGCAAGTATAACAACAACAACGGAAGACCACATTGTCTCTTTACAAATGTTGCTCCTGGCTTTGCGAGCCTACATTGGCATCCAAAAATTACATGCACAACACATTTGTGCTGCTTGTCTTGATCGCTGTGGATGGAGATTACGTCCTTATAAACACTGAACGTGAAGTGGATTAGCCCTTGTTGTACGCTAACGTTTGCCGTATCAATCACACTGCAGTTAAACAAATTAAATTAATGATACACATTTTCGTTAGCCTTGTTGGTCATGATAGCCCCGCCCCCAGTCCCTGATGTAAGTGGTTCAGGTTCGAGACCAGCAAAGTGTTCGTGCCGGTTCTTTGGCTGTCAAAACACAAAAACCTGGTTCCATATTAGCTGTTTTGGTTGAAAAGGGGTATTTAGGAACTCTACCTATATGATGCACTGTAGTGCCACCTTCTGCTGTGAAAAACCTTCACTTCAAGCTTCTTATCCAAAAAATACATAATCAAACATGTTCACGCTGGAATGTGCTCCAACATTGAGGAGAAATTCACAACATTGGCAAACATATCTGCTTTAGCATGTAGCTACCTGGAGCAGTATCTCCAATGTAAACCTTGTGGTAAGATTCCTGGAGCAGGTTATCAGACACAGTAGCTGGCACAAACTGATGTCAGCTGGAAACTAAGCATTATCGTTGTAACAAATATATGTATAATGATATAAGGAAAAGCATCATAGGTTGTTGTTTTTTTTGCTATTAGAAGGATGTCCTCCATCTCTGTCTGTGTGCCAATGTGTGTATTCACATCTGTACTGACCTGAAGCCATCTGCATGTATCCAGCCAGAGTGCAGATCCTCCTCTCACATCCTCCACTGGGCAGGAAGATGGTGATGATGGCCAACAGGGAGCTGACAGCCAGCAGAGCACAGCCTCCTGAACAGAGCACTGCACTGGTCTGAGAAACACACAGAATACAGAACAATTTCAATGAAAGTACATCCAGCCCCATCCTGACTGACACTCTGCACATGTTCACAGCAGGGAGCAAATTCTTCCTCTGCGGTAAAGTAGCTTGTTCTTTCATGTAGCCACAGACAAATATGTACATGTTTACCTTCCTATCAAATAGTTGTGATTCATTGCCACATTTGAAAACACTCCCAGCAGCCAAAAGTCTGTGTTTTGGTCCGGTCACATTGTGCAACCTCACAGTCAATCCTCCAAACAGGTTAATGGCTCTCTCGGCTTGGAACCAGCACTCCATGGCTAAGTTTAAAGCCCTGCAGCGCGTTAGCCCTGGGGGAGTGTGTGTGTGTGTACTGTACGTGTGGCTGTGTGAGTATGTTTCCCACAACCTGTGTGTCCTCCTGCTGCTGTTTGATCTGCATAACCTCTCAAACTGACTCTCCAGCTTCAATAAAGCTGCCACACATCGTCACATTTAAAAAACGTGTCTGTCTTAGACAAGTGCAACACGCTGACACAGTCAGAAAACAGTGCCACATTAGTGATTAGCATGCAGGCGGGGGCGGTCGGAGAGAAATGTCTAACATGCGCAAGGGAATTACAGCCCTAAAACACATGTCATTATGCATGTCCCTGATGTGAGTGACGTGAATGGAAGAAGGATGAAAGCAGAGTGATTTCCACGCCTGACAGAAGATTTAATTAGCTTGTTCTGGGTGTTTGGCAGAAAGGCAGAGAGGGGAGCAGGGAAAAATTGAAGTGCTATGATGTTGGTGGCAATGATGATGATTGTGTGTTTGCCCTTTATTTGTCTAGGTTTGTTGAACGTGTGAGTTCTTCTCCAGCAACGCCTCGCATACGTAAACAACGCCTTAACACACATTCACATCTGGGTTACAGATCAGCTACTAAGGCGTTTTGCTGGGAGCAAAGTGCCGCTCACAAGGGCACCTTGACCACAGCACTTAAGTTAAAGAAGAACATGTGCAGAATGAGAACAAAATCCTTGGGAAACTTGTATTACTGCAAGTCATTTTGGGAGAGATTAGAAGTTTAATTTGATTGAATTTATGATTCAAATGTCACCATTATTCAGCACAGTGATAATTTCTTAGTCCTTTTAGATGGCCTGGTCTGGATATCAACTAATGGAAGCTCCACTATTAGCCAGGAGACAACGATGCAGATATTCATGCTCCCCAGAGAAGGAAAACTGTGATTAAATTTCTGTTTATGACCAAATAAACAAGTCATCAACCAATACAATCACATAGGTAATTTGTTCCTTTCTTCTAATACGACCCAAAGGAGCGTTTCCCTAATTAGCCTTAATTGCCGTTTGTGATTTTGTGGGCCCAAAAAAAAATATCGATTTGATTAAAAATGAAGGGAGGAGAAAGAGAAAAAAAGAATCAATGAATGAGGTGAAACATTTTGATGTTAGTGATTATTAAATATCAGCAAACACAAAAAAAACTTTGAATAGTGCATGATATGAAGGAGTGAAAGAAAAAAAGATGCATTAATTATTTTTTTTGGTATTCTTGCATTTCAGGAAACATTATGTTTTTGATTATCTATTCATACTCTTAGCAGGACAAAAATGTTCAACACCACTTTAATTAAACTATTTCCTGCAGCTACATTGGAGTGTGACAAGGGAAAATATTGTAGTAATCCAAAACATTCACAGACAGCATTTTAACAAATTGCGCCAGACACTCAAAGAGATGCTTTAATAGTATGAGCTGTGAGATGTAATTCTCAGTACGGTCAAACCACTAACACAGCTGAACACACCTGGAGGTATGTCCCTGCTCATATCACCACCTTTGTCTCTCTCAGAGTGTCAGACACCCTGAATCAATAAACTGGCCACTGGACTTATTTACCCCATAGCAGCTATGACCATTTATCCCAATCATTCACACTGTTGTTACGTATATACATGTTTGTACAAATTCCTATTTGCTTCAAATTATGTCTTTATGTCTATTTTATCCTATTTGTACATATCTTTATTTACTTCTTCCATTTGTACATTATATTGTTGTATATTCAGTGTAGCATGCTTTTTTTTTTAACCATTTTTATTTACAGAATTAATTTCTGTTCTATTCTTATACACCAGCAACTGTAACAAGCAATTCCCCACAAGGGATCAATAAAGTATTTCTGATTCAGATTCTAAAAGTAAACAAAGTCCCATTATTGTGTCTGGGAGGCTATCATAATCAAAGGCACTCGGTGAAATACACCTACTGTAGGCAAAATAACTCCCTAACATTAAAAATAAATTACATTTGGCAACACAAGACCATCCTCACCATTTCCTCTCCTTTAAATCTGATCAAATACAATTATTTTAGGCGACATGGGGACAAGCTAGAAACACAACAGTCACATAGCTTAGAAAGAGATATGGCGAACATGTGAGCAAACAGTTGCCTGTGTGCACAATCACATCCAACACAAACGGAGCAATAATTGAATTAATTTGTGTAAACAGGCCATTTGACAAATTTATGTCCAATATTCATTCTCAAAAACACTCCAGCTTGTTTTTATTCCTCTAAACTAAATCACAAAGTCCCCCTCCAGACACATTGATGCATGTCTAAGTACTCTGCTATAATTAATATTTTGTTGGTTGGTTTTGCCCTGAAAGAAAATCTGGATCTGGCCTCAGGTCCTGCCCACCAGCACTGCAAATAAGTGTAGTTACAGAGTGACACGTCTGCTCTAGGAATCAGGTTTCTTTAATGGCTTGTGATTGGCTTTCAAATGTATTACGTACCTACTGTATTGTAGCTTACGTATGTCTGATTCTCAGATTGTAGGGAAAGCACAGATATCTCCTCCTTTACAAGAATAATGTGAAAACAGTTTTGGTTATTATCCAGAAAACCATGTTAAATGTCTAGGTATCAGCTCTTAAATTAAACTCGTATGAGCTATTTTTTTTGTTATCATTATATTTGTCCAAACAAATGTACATTTAGTTGTACCAGGCATTAAAAGGAACAAGAAATTGAAGAAAAAGGGCAGCCTAATATTTTATTCCACGGTCTATATCTACATGCAAGGTCACTGTTTTCACATTATTCTTGTGAAGGCTGAGACATCTGTGCTTTTCCCTACAATCTGAGATTAAGACATTTGTAAGATACAATACATTAGGTGCCTTATACCTTTTAAAGCCAATCACAAGCAATTAAAGAAACCTGAATCCTAGAGCAGATTTGTCACTCTGTAACTACACTTATTTGCAGTGCTGGTGGGCAGGACCTGAGACCAGATCCAGAATTTTTTGTTGTATTTTTGTTGTTATCATTATATTTGTCCAAACAAATGTACCTTTAGTTGAACCAGGCATTAAAATGAACAAGGAATTGAAGTAAACAAGGGTGGTCTAATCATTTTTCCCATAATCAGAAGTGAATACAGCCCAGGTCAGACCTTTTTGGGGACATTAACATTTAAAAATATGATTTTGAGTGGAAGGTAATCATGTTCTAATAGAAACCCAAAATTCAAGTATGAACCAGAACATGAGTATAATATGTCCCCTTTTATATAAAAAAACAGCCATTGCAGGGACATAACAAGTATGGAAATAACATGTTGCCAATAAGAGCTCTTATCTCAGGAATCCTGCCACGGCTACTTGTTTTTCTTCTTTTGAACCTGGGGACTACAAGAGGACAGAGGAGACGCAGCAGCTGACTAGAAGATACAGAAAAGTCATTAACTGCAGTGGTCTTTGTTCTTCTGCTTCTCTCACTGGAATGATATTCATGTATGCAGAGGAATGCCTCCTTTCTCTCTGTTGCTTGATCTTGGCGTGCCTTGTGAGCGCCCAGCGTGCAGCCTACCTCCCACCCTGCTGTTCTCAATTCACTTCGACACATTAAAAGGTGCATCATGTCTCATATAGAGAAGCGGAGCTTGAAAGGGGGAGGTAAGCCAGGTCCAGGTATATAAGGTTCTCTCAGTAAACAATGAAAGACACGTTTTGTAGTCAGCTAAATTAAGTCAGACAATAATGATTAGCATAAAATGCATGACTATTTGGGAGGAAAATGAAAATAACATTGCTGTAAATGGTTGTAAATATAAATATTCCCATGTTTAAGCTGTAAATCCAGCTGCTTCTTGTGTATTCTGTCCATTTTTCAGTCGCTCAATTATCTGCAAGCACAAATAGATTTATACACATGACATTTTCTGTGTGCCATTTAAAGACAGCCCAAGAGACTAACAAAGGCTATCAGAGCGCTACACAGCTATTTTTACAGAAAACAACCAACATTTCAATTAATAGTGTCCCATTTAATCAACTCCCAACACTAAGTCTGTGTGAGCTCTGATGAAACTAAATCATTACCACTTTTACTTACAGACAATACAGAAAGATTTCGGGAGCCTTTTTCAACGACTGTGCTGGCTCTGAGCACAAGTTAATTTAGTAGAAAATGAGCTGTTAACCGCGCTGGTCCTCTCAGTGATGCTTCCTAAATAGATTGTAATTGTGTGTTAATAACTGGTCGAGCCGCTGCAACAGCTGGAGCCGGAGAGGAGAGATGGAGGTTTAAAGAGTGGAAAATTGTGAAGAGAAGAAATAAAACTTTTCATTTGGCAGAAAACTGAATGAGACAGACAGATTTGCCTTAATCTCTTTGTCTTTTGCTCTGCAGCAGATTTGAAAGGTAATCAACTCAGGATATTGTGACTTAAGGTATGATGAGGCAGAAAAATACAACGCTTACATCCAAACTGTTCTCATTCTCAGGTCGACAAATACAGACGCTTTCTCACTAGGGGTGTATCGATCATTAATGAATCTGAATAGAGATACTGATTCAGTGATCCAGTCATCATTGATACATATCATCATCTTTAAGATTCTGAAATTCACACTTTAAATGTAATCTTGTTATTAAAAAACAATAGTAAATGCCTTGAAGAGATCAGTAGTAAAACTGTCAAATCATATTTTAGTTTTTTGTAAGTTGATATAAATATACATGATTGTGTTAAATGGTTGCATGATATCTTCTCATATCTAATATGGGCCCTGAATTTAATCACATAGAAATTATATTGCAGACTTTGAGATGTCAGCAAATATCGAACCCTTGACCAAAGAACTGGTATAAAATCCAATGATTTGTGATTTACTTACCTATTTGTCACAGCCCCTGGCATTTGATAAAACTGCCCAAGGAACCCTTTAGCATCTATATGAGACCACCAGGCTTTCAACCAACTCAGATTTAAACCCATCAATGACATTATTTGATACTCAGAGCAAGTGCTCTCAAAGTCAGGTGACTTGTATGAAGAGCAAGAAAGTCCGCGTAGCGAGGAGTATGGCATATGACTTTTCACCCACAAGACCACTGTTCAGGTCCCGTGTGAGACCAAAGGTCATTGTTGACTTATTAACAGTACATTCACTACACGTAACTTTAGTTTCTTGACAAACATACTTATTTTAATGTAAACCATGATCCTTTCCTAAGTATTTTATTCCCAAAAAAATACAGCCAACTAGTTTTTTTGTTTGATTTCAAAGCATTAGCCACTTTTAAAAACTGCTATCACGGTGGAGCGTCATAGTTTGATGCGTAGGGCTACCCAGTGCATTAAAAGGCTACACCAAAGGGGTCCTGACAATGCGTCAATATGTGCGAGTTTGGGAATGAGAACAGGTCTTAAATCAAAACCATAATCAATGCAAATAATACTTTGCAGATTTAACCTACGAGCACCAATTAATCCCATAATAACAGTAACCGACCTGGAACACACAAAGTGTTGGAATGCTGATTAAACTCAGGGCTACAGAGATACACATGTAAGACTACCTGTCTCCATCATAAAGAAACTTTATTGGTTTCCCACAATAAATGGTCCACATCCTGAGCCTGTTGGAGACCAATAACTGCAAAAAAAAGCTCCATCCAGCTGCTTTGACTAATAAAGGGACAGTCTGAAGGGGACTCTTTGATTTCCAATTACATTAAGGAAATCAGGGATTACACAGTACGGGCCAATGAAATTTCATTGTCCCCACAATTGGGAGTTACAAGATGGAGATGGCAAGGCATGTCTCATTAAACGCACTTTGCGTTTCCAAGCCTGGACTGAATGGCTAAATGTTTCAGCGCAGGGCTGTGGAAAATGGAGGGTTTATGCTGTTCAGAAGTGCCAGGGAGAGAACACAGTTAATGCTCAGCCTCGGCCCTTGATAGAAATAACCCCACCACTTTACAGTCGAATGTCTCGCCTTTATGGAGGACAAGAGGTGAAGCAAGAGCACTGCAGATCCACCCATAGGCAGACGTGACGGGTTTACCTTATTGCTCAATGGCTCTTTCTGTGCGGGCATGCTTTAGTGTACGTTGTTAATATACAGGTATGCCATCCTCTTTTTTACTTGCTTCGCATGAAATCATCTGCCCTGACATGGCCTGCCTCTAGAAGCCCATTAGCACCAGAACACAGCTTCCCAGGACATCTTTGAGCCACAAGAGGTGTTTCTGCTCCATCCATCCACCTCCCACAAGGAATCAGCTGAGATTTCGCCTGTCCAGTCCAATTTCTGTAAGCTGTTTCCCTTCCCCTGTAATTTTTTTCTCTCTGCTCGTCGTGTAACTTCATCATCTTTCAGAGGAATCCTGATAATCCTGCCGCAGCACTAACACAAAAAAGCACCCCCTCCACCTCTAAATGAATGTGCTGAATAATACATTCGTCTTCTTCATTGATCTTCACTGGGCGGAGACTGGGAGAGGGAGTGTAGTACGGATAAGTGTGTGTATGTGCGTGTGACGGTCCTCTGAATGGCTGACGAAGCTGTGTGTACAGAGTGAATACGAGATGGAGAGGAGATGAGGGAGAGAGGGGAGCAGAGATTAATCACCTGACAAGTGGATGGAGTGTCCATTTGTGCCTCGGGGACAGGCTGCAGATAGGATGTGACATTCAGGAGCACTTAGGAGGACAAGGAAGAGCTCGCTGTTCCCACTCGAACACACATGCAGGGACGGACATACGGACTCTTTAATGTTATCAAACAGATGTGCGTTCAGAGGGGGAAATGTTATCACTGTAGACTGTAAGGGTTGATGGTTGTGACACAATATTATAAAATTACACACCAAGCAGGCTCAATTTAATTTTGTACTTCTACCTATGAAAAGTAATGCACTACAATTAACCCAAGGGAGCACTGCCTATTACGGCCCATACTGATGTTTGTGGATTGGTGGCAGTAATGATGACAGGAGAACAGGAGGGAGTCAGGTAATGTAAGTATAAAGAGTGACAAAGTCTGTGCAGGAGGAGGTCAGGGTGGGTCAAAGGTTAAGAAAAAAGTAAGACTTCAACCAAAAAGATCGGTTTTGGTGTCCCCTGGGAGACCAAATGGCAACGTTGTTATTCTATGTTATGTAACTTTACTTACATTACTATGTTGTGTTTTACGTCACACAATATCTACATGGAAGCATATATTTCAACACAAATTGTGACCTTTATCTAGGGGGCTTTTCAGAAGTTCTTAGCTAATTAAGTTAGTGATGGGAATTATGGCCAAAACTACAAAAAACTCAAGGTTTTAATAAAACTATAGTATAAGGGCACTATTTTAGTGATCGCAGTCAAGTGCACCCTGCTTAGTTTCTTTAGGGCATGCCAGGTTTGCCAGCACCTGTGGTGCTCTTGAAAACAGGTAGGGATCAGAAAGAATATTATCATATTTTACAGGTGGGCTAATAAGAAGCAAAATAACTTGTTGTCTGGGACCTGCTGAGCTTTAAATATGAACATATTATTATGTTATATTCTGGACATTCTAAATATCCTAATGTCACTGTTTCCTATGCTTAATAGAGAGATAATATATATCATCATAATGATCCATACAAAAACCATCTCCAGTTAAACACCACACACTTAAATGTAAATGTGTTTAAAACTGTGGTCTAGCTTTTTTTATTTCCATCTTCAACATGTCTTTTTGTTTGACAGCAGAAACTGTGTGGGATAATTTATTATAAGACAAGTTTACTATGCATATAGATCTCTGTGGTTATTTGTCATCAGTCTGGTTCTTGTTACACAAAATTAAGCCAGCGAATCTTCCCTGCGTAACTGTGGCGTGACAGTATATATATATATATATCATCTCTCCAGGTAGAGACTGCAGGTGAAATAGAAACCTGCTGTAACCAGAACACAGGCCTTAAAAGCAACTAACTGTTGTGAACTACAAAGCAGATAAGAATTAATCACTATTCTTTTTATTCTGTTTTGTTGGTATTACATGTCAGCTGGTTGAAGAATAATCATTACCGACTACAGAATAAAAGTGGAAAAGCAAAAAAACAGAGTTTATGAGTTTCAGAGTGGTTTATAATGGTGTGTCTCCAGTAAATAAAGTGGCCGAAACATTAATGGAACACAAGTACACTGAGGTGTCGACCTGGCCCTGTTATCCTTTGAAATATGGTTCCAAAACACAATCTTATATCATTTTCTGCCTGAACCCTGCCTCTGTAATCTATTTTTTAGGAACTGAAGAGAATCTCTGAGAGATATAAACAGTAAACAGTAAAGGATAGTTTAGTGTCCATTCTGTGGTTTGTTCAAAAGACACTTCTCACTTTGCTTACAACAGTACATAAGTTAACTAATCGCAGCCTTAGTTTTCTATATTATGAATGGAAAATCCCACTCTTGATTTCAGCTCCATGTCATCTGCCACTTTATCAATTTGTCAACCTATTGTGTGCAGAAAAATGAAAATTCTTCAAATTATTATTACACAATGTATTTTCAACTAGAGCTCTGACTTTGACTTTCATTTGGTTACCATTTGTTTGTTTGTGAGCAACTGCTCATTTACACATTGAAGTTTATGGGGGTTTTGTATTTTACAAAACTTAAAGTCTGAGAAGGAAACTCAAACTGACTTTCTTAATCAGGTACATAAGGTCAAGTGCAAGCTTTAATGTCATTATGTAGAAGGAGATGTGAAGAATTTTTATCAAAGTAATGACATTAAAATGAATAATTTAAAAATGTAATGCTTAAATAATTTAAACCCTATGCTCTAAGGGACAGATTTTTGCATTTCAGCACACTTTCTAACTTTCTGCATTAATTTCAACATGGGCTGATTTACTGAAGGAGTCTGGGCTTCATATTACTTGTGTACACATTTTACTACCTGGAATATGTTTAAATATTTTTGCTGGAGTTTTCAGGATATCTCCAATACAAGCTTCCATTCAATTTGGGCCATAAATTGTGACTTTTACTACGTTTGGAACAACCGCTCCTTTACAGTATCAGTGTCGATATCTCTAATCTTTGCCCAATGAGAGCCAAGAAACACAATAACAAGAGAACGAGTTTTCTCCCAGAGACCCACACAGGATGCTCCCTGCTGCAAAGCAATGCTTTAATGTGGTGTTGAGACTTTGGTGTCATGTTAAATGAAAACATGGTGGGAATCTCTTGTACAGTCAGAGTGTCGCTTTCTCACACACACACACACACACACACACACACACACACACACACACACACACAGTGAATGAACTGGGAGACTTACATATATGAGCCTACATAGGAAACGCACACACACGTTAATACTTTATACTTCACTTTGTGAGACATGTGGTGTGCAGGGATGTTTGATTTGGATCACAGTTCAGGGCAGGAAGTTGGTTCAGAGTCACCAGAGGCTGCGGGGACCTCAACCTGTCATTTCTGTTCTTTCTCTAACTTCTGTCTAGTGGACTGTATTTACCAACCAAACATTTGTGACTGTGTGTGTGTTGAAACGGAGAGTTTCTGAGAGTGAACACACTGATGTACAATCTTCAAAGCTGGATTCAATTCATGTTTTGCGACAGCTAATAAAATATTTCAAAACATTTAATTAGATTCCATTTTATTTGTGCCTCGCACTCTTTTAACATGCACTGACACAGACTGGTCACCACCAATCACTGCAGTGAGTCAGCTCACTTATGAATCATGATGCGTTAGTTCCTGGCAGCAGGCCTGGTCTTTCGAATCCGCCCACTCAACCAAGTAGACCGATTTGTCTGGTGTCATGACTGGAAACAACGTTTTCCAAAGGGTCTCTATTGATAAGCCAACCAGTGCCACAGGGAGGACTTACATTGCAGTCAAGCTTTTGTCGAGCATTGACAAGTTGTGCATTTACATCAGGTGGCAACCTCCGGGTCTGAGCAGAGAGGCAAACCAGGAAGTGCCTTGAAGCTGCATTCTACCGAAAATTTCAACAGGGGGTGCTGACGGCGGCTGCAAAAGTATTTCGGTCCGTTAATTTCAATACAAAATGAGAAAACTTCTCACTTGATTTATTACCTCAGAATTTTTTTTTAGGAAAACAATATGGTGTCAAACACTAGCAAAAAATCTTCTTCAAGACAATTCAATGTTAAAAGTTAATAATGGTCCCATTTAGAAGACAATAGAAGATAAAGAATCGTAAGATTTGGGGCGGGGCTACTTTTGATTGACAGGTGGCTAACAGGGCGAGCCGTCATGGCTACGCATCACTGTTGATGTCTGAGGAGTCAAAAGAGTCTCAAAAATGTTTTTTCCAAAGGTGAATCCAGATTTTCCCACAGCGCTGTAGTGTAGCTGGCCTGCTTCCAGTTTGTCCACAGATCCACTGACTACCACCTGCTGCACCACCTGGAGACCAAAGGGACTTCACTTCTGGGCTTTGGGGTGATGATTGAAACCAAATTATTGTTGATCAATGAGCCAAACCTGCACTGTGACCTTCTGCCATTATGGACTATTTACTAACTGTGTTCACCCTGACAGCAGTCAGAATGACTTCTATATAAATGTTCAGATTCCAGTTACATGTGAGTCTGAATGATGGCAGCTGATGATTCTACACATGTGGCCTTAATCAGGACTTGATCAGCAGACTATGTAATTAAATATATTTTTAACTGCAAAACTGTTAGCAGCCAGGTAATAATGTAGTTTTTCCTCTTCATCATTTTCTCATTGTTTGTGATTTTCAATTATGCTTGTTGTTGCAAGCACCTGTAATTTCCCCATTTCCCCAAGACTCTGTTGATGCTGCTCATCATTCATGTTCCAAGGTAAAAATTGCAGCCGAAATGTTTCCAAAGCCAACAAAAGCGAAAATGGGACCAAAGATTACACCAGAGAGAAATTACTGGAGCTTTTTGCACATTAAAGCCACCATGTTCTATTGTGTTCCCCATTTTCAGAAACACATTTAGAAGAAGATTTATTTCTGCCTGTGAATAGGAGTTGTATGAATTTAAACTGCCTCAGGTACCTGCCAACCTGCCAAAAAACTTCAGTGAGTCTCTGGTCCCAGAACTATCGAGAAAGACATAAACCACAGCTCTAGTTTCACATCAGCTGCGGTGCAGGAAGAGGAAATAGATGCATGCTGGTATCATCCCAGAGGAGAATCATCTTTATGAAACCCTCAGGTAGAGCAGCACAGACAATGACTCATATGTAAGAGACTGTTATGGAGGGCTATAGGACGCTGATAAAAGCTTCTATTTTAGTCACACTGCTGTGAGAAAAATACCTCTTTTTCAAAATTATATGCACTGTAGCCCTGCAATCCAATTGATTCACATTAAGAGAAACACTGTGGAAATTTAAGGGAAAAGTAAATTCTCTCCTTGATTTACTGATGATGATGAAGGATCCTACAGTGGGTTAGTGAAGAATTGTTTGACAATTTATCAAGGGTCCATCTGTCTGTTCTGAGCACCACTTGCCCACAAAAACACACAACCTTTACCTAAACCTAATTGTAATCTTTACCTCAAAACCAAGTCTTAACCCTCAAGCAGGCTCCTTGAAGAAGTGAAGGCCGGCTAAAATGTCCTCACTTCCAAAAGGTGATTAAAACTTGTTGGCGATAGCCATTTTGTTTTGTGTTATTGAGCTAAAAGTGACCACAATTAAACAAGAGGGTGGTTCTCAGTCAGGGTTAGCTACCTAGCAAGCTTGGTTAGCAAGGTGCAAAACAGCCAACTCTGTCTTTTGGTATACTTTTTAGGCCACCAAAATGTTACAATTAACTTTTCATGAACTGAAAACACACTGTGAAAGGGTCAAAGTTTTAAGATGAAAACCCCCAGGCCGCCATGGTAGCTTCTTGTTAATCACCAGGTAGCTGCAAGCTAATGCATACCCTGCTTCATCGTCTATTTCACTCCAAACATAATTTACCAAAAAAATGAACATTGTGCTTTCTTGAAGAAGTTTTGAAATTAGGGATTAAGTCTATAAACTCATTAGTTAAATGTGCGGAGTAGTTTTCTCATAGACTCCTTTTTGCAGCCAGTGTCGCTCCCTGGTGGCCTTTAGAAAGAACGCTGTTTCTGTACCAGGCAGCAATCTCCGTGTCTGAGCTTGGAGGCAAACAGGGAAGTGCCTTAAGCTGCATTCTACCGAAAATTCCAGTAGGGGATGCTAAGTTTGCCTGCAAAAAAATCTATTCTGTCTATTCATTTCAGTGCAAAATGAGAAAACTTCTCACTTGATTTATTACCTCAGAATTCTTTTTAGGACAACACTATAGTCTCAATTGCTAGTAAAAAATCTTCTACAAGACAATTTGATGTTAATAGTTCTAATAAGAGCCCCATTTAGAAGAAAATAGAAGATAAAGAATCATATGATTTGGGGCGTGGCTACCTTTGATTGACAGGTCATAACAAGGCGAGCCATCATCAGGAGAGAAGCAGAGCAATGCGTATCCGCGGCAACGTGTCAATAAAGTTATATATAATGTTAGATAGAAAAGAGGACGTTTACCGATTTGGTCTCATAACTTTGACCCTTTCACACTTTATTTTCACTTAATGACAGTTTATTTGAACGTTTTCTTCAGTAAAAATGTCTTGTTCAGTGTTTGGTTGGACTAACAGACACTCCAAGGAGTCGCTGTTCATTTTTCCGAGGTGAGTAACATACATTTTGTTTTTGTTTTTTGCTAGCCAAAACTAACATCCCAGTTAATGCTCCAGTTAATGCTAACAAGAATTAGCAGCTGCTTCTCTCAGTCAGGTTGAGGTGTAGAGAGGCTGTAGTCAGTGTCGTCAGATCCCTCTCGCTCCTCCACAGTCCAAATATGGTCTGCTCCGCGAATCGGAAACAAGATGGTGACACAAGATGGCGACGAGTGTAACGTTGAACTCGAGGCTTCCAACCAGGCCACAAACCAATGGGTGACGTCACGGTGACTATGTCCATTATTTATATACAGTCTATGTTCTGTACATATGAGCTCCTATCATCATTATACCTCCTTCTGCCACCATGCGCCTCCAAACTACAGCATCATATCAGTCTTCATATACCTGGTGGGTGTGAAGACTTTTTTCTCCTGCTACTTTTTCTTTATCTCGTTCCGCTGTCAATTAAATGTTAGTTGATGTCCTGGAGAGGAGGGGAACAGATAGAATAGAGCTTGAGATGCAGGCAAGAAAAAAAACTGCATCTAACCAGAAACTTCTTAACACTGCCTCTTCTCTTCATCACACTCTTGTTCATAATAGATCATAAAAGTGGATCAGATCAGATAGGAAGATCAAATAGCTGGTTTGAAATGTATGGGATCCCTCACAGTGTGGTTTAATGATGACATCCACAGAGCGGGCCAGAGGTTTTTATTCAGCTCCTATAATAGGCTGGTGGTGGCGGAGGCTGATGGGATGTCAAAAGAGAAGAACCCCAGGCAAAGTTTCTCCTTTCTCTTCTCTCTCAATAGATGCTGTAATTGAATTATAGCACAACTGATACTTTTGAGTCAGACCTGCCCTCCTACCCCTCCACTCTTTCCCCCTGAGTCTCTTCAAAAGACACCAGCCATGGAATTTGTCTTGTTTTGTCTCTTGGCTTTGAAAGCAGATGCTAATAAGAAATGGATGAAAAGCATACTGTTTAAATTTGGAATGAAGTGAATAAATTCAGTGGGAAAAGGGAGGTTATAACTGTTAATCAGCACACTCGCTCATTAGAATTAACGTATGTTTGGCATCCCAACAAACAGCAGAGCATAATTGGTGCACAAAGAGGCCCAATCCAAAAATGATGGTTGATCTTTTTTACATCAAAAACCACAGCACTGCAAGAGAGAGAGAGGGAGAGTTAAAAGGAGACTACAAGATGAGAGGAGTGTGAGAAGATGTGGGGGAGAGGAAGGGAGGAGCACTCTGCCTTTTCAAAGTGAAAATGAAAATACTGTACTCTCTCACTTTGGCATAATAACACTACAGCCCACATACAGTAAGGATCCATCTGTAGACATGATATCCTCTATCAGCTAAAGCTCACTTAGCCCTGTTTGTTGGTAAACAGAATATATGACTCAAGTCCTAATAATAAAAAAAGCATCAGACTACTGACTCAAGCTGCCATAACAGCTGAGATGGAAAGTATCTCACTTGAAAAGCACATGGAAACTGTCGCATTTAGACTGTAAATCAAATGCAGTATTTGTACAGAATTAGGATATTTATCAAAGTGTCACCCTGTTCAGTATGTGGATAACTGAGATATTCAGATTAAGAAGGCTGATGATTTTACACGAGTCAGGATATTTCTGTTCTTTGAAGCTTGTTTAAAATGTGTCTGCAACTCCATAAATCCATAAACCAAAACCTGCAGGTTTTATTAAGAGTTTGCTGGATTATGATCAACTCATTTTAGAATACAAATTACACTATGATGGAAAAACATTGATATAATTATGATTAATTAACTATTTTATTATTAACTTATTAACTAAAACATGCAAGTTAGTAATTAGTGACTCTAAATTACCCGTAGGTGTGTATGAGAGGGTGAATGGTCTTAACAGGAGTTATTATAAAGTTGTTTTCTGAGAAGTAACTACTGTTAAGGATCCTAATTAAATGGTTAAAGATAAACAAAGATACATTTATGATTTTTCATGAAAACTTGCCATTGATTAAGACACCAATTTGTTGTACTTACAATTTAATTTTCTGAGATTTGCCTATACCTACATGATTTGATATACAACAAAAAAATATGTACAAATTTATTTTGGGACATAAACTCAAATAAATGTAAAATATGCTTATTCACTTTCTTACTGAGAGATAATAAAGAATAAAAGATAGATAATAAACCACTGGTAACTTACAGTAAGAAGCACATTATCTTAGCTTAGCATACCGGAAACAAAAAACCTACTACTAGCACTTTGAAAGCTCACTAGTTAGCACAGTATCTTAAATATCAAATTAAATATCAGTTTGATCCTTTTGAAGGTCTCATCTGTTTATTACATTATGGGGATGTTGAGATTAATAACCTGTTTTACCACATGTGGTTTTAAAAGACACATATGAGTTGCAGAGTGTGAAAATTAATTAGTCTGAAAAGTGTATGAAAAGGGTTTAATCAATGTTTTGTAGAGGAGAGCTGCTTCTAAAGAGTGAGCTACTTTCAACAATCCAGTCTGAACCGGAAGACTTTTCCCAGAAGACTTGTGAGTCTGCAGAAAAAAAGAGGTAATTTACTCTAGATTTTTTCAGGATTCAGATGTAATATTAATAGCTCTTCCAGGCTGGAATTTGATAACAAGTACAGACCTCCTCCTAGTTGAAAATATCTGTTTGTAATAATACATTTAACAGACAGAGGACCTGCAGTGTGTCTTCATGGCCCTGCCTCCTCCACCTGTAATGGAGAAGTTAAAGAGAGTGTGTGGGCTTCAGCGGAGGCCGCCCTTCAGCTCACACTACCTCAAAAACTCGCACAGCCCAGCTTGCTCTTGCATTTATTCATGATCTGCACTACCGCTGGTCCCAAGAGCACATTTCATAATTCATGCATACTGTACTGTAGCGACTGGAAATGCTACTATATCTGCCTCCACCACTCTGCTTCATTTCATCAGCATGTCACACTGGTCCACGTTGCACTTGGCTTATAGTAAACTTCCTGAACATAGGGCAATATTTAGAAATGTTTCAAATAACCGAGTCAATATATTTTGAGTGAGAGTCAAACCACTAACTACGACTCTATAAATCTAAATCTCAGGATGGAGCGGTGCACTCTTCTCGCTGTTAAATAAGTCAGAAATCTTCCTTTTCTCACAAATCAAGAAGAAAGATCTCCTCAGGGCTAATAAATAAACTGTGTTACTAGGTCTAGTTCACAGTTGCATCAGTCTGATAAAGTATCAGTAAGAGCATCTGTTGCATGTAAAGGAGCCCAGAGTGTGGCCTACAGAGGCTGGAGGTGAATGATGAATGAATGATGCAACTGGACAACAACATGCTGCTGAGCTGCTTCCTCCAACACGATGACAGTTTATCATTACACAGTAGGTCACTAATTAAGCTCAGTTATGTGATTCACTGTCTTGATGCCTTGCTGGGCAAACACTGATAAATGATAAGTGAGTTCAGCTTGTGTTTAACCATTATTGGGCTTTCTTAAATAGGAATTTAACTGTATTAACAATTCTATTAATCTAAAAGCGTGATTCCATTCCCAAACTAACTGTGTTGTTGCTGTTTTAGTACGTGGGGAGCTTTACAGGAATAATGGTCAGCTAGGAGCTGCTGTTTTTATTAAAGTCATTACTTACTGGTGTACTAATGGGAATAAACACAAAATGGAGTAATCTCATCCTCATAAGCCGAAACAGTCTTACAAATATCTAGCTTTTATTTTCAGATGTAACACTGATGTACAAATTGACTTGTATCCAAATTACTTTATTATGCATCTGCTTTTACCCGTGTCCTACAGTGTGCTCCCATATTCATCTTTTCTTTTCATTCGGTTCTCTCTGTGGAGCTGCACATTACCGCAGCAGCAAACTCTTCACTGTTGCAGAGCAGGAAATTAACTTTTTATTGGAGAATATGTTCCCCCCCTTTGGTGGATTTAGTGAAAAAGCAAGGTCGCTAGTCACAAACCAAACCAGCAGCATTAGCTGATGGAAAAAAAGAATACATATCTGCGATATTGTTCTGTGTTCTTTGTACATAACTGTTAATGCACAACATGAGGTCTGAGGTCACAGGCAATTGGGTTTGATGGATGATACAGACAAATAGAAATACAAAAACTTTCACCCATACAGGAGGCCCCCATTCATGTCAGTACAACCAAATGTCAACGTTGAATTATTTACATGTATGTACTTGTTAAGTTGCAAAGCACTATTGACTTACATGAACAACCTTAAGCCTTGTTAAAAGTACTTACTCAAAAAAACAATCTTTTCCTAAACCTGACTAAGTATTTTGTTACCTTAACCTAGCCATGTTGTTGTCCACATGTATGTATATATATACATATTTTTTTAATCCTTTTTATTTTGCTTGTATTTTTATTAGAGCCCAACAGATATATCAGTTGACCGATATTATTGTCCGATATTGGCATACCTTATTTCCTCAATTTAAAGCTGGGCCCCTATTAATGACCTGCCTCATTCAGTAACCGGGTGTAAAAACAATTTTTAGTAAATAAAAGCCGGCCTCTTTTATAAGCTGGTGTCTTACCGTTGTTATGTCAAAGTCTGTTCCCCGTCGATATGTGTAGCCCTTACCTTAACCTGCACCAACCTGACCCCTGACCCCAACCAGTCCTCCTGTAAGTTGTTAACATGAGCCCAAGTTTACCTTAACCCCAAACAGTTCTCTCTACAAGGCCTAACCTTAAACTTAAATCCTAACTCCAACCGCGGAGGTGATGCTACAGAGAACACCATTCAGGGAACATCATTTGACGGTAACAGGTTTCGAAACAACACCTGAATTTAGAAGTTTCACCACACGAGTTAGTACTGTAGGTAAATATCGTTGTTTCTCCCGCTGTCCTAGTCATTCTCTGTAAAGTCGAGCCGTTTATGCACGTTCTTCTGGGCTTTTTAGTAGTTTAGACATTTTAAATCCTGCTTAAAATGAACATTCAGCGTGCTGTTCATTGTTTGTTTACATCCGAGTACTTCCAATATGGCTGACATCCAGGTAACTGGCTACAATGCGCTGTGTAAAACACCCTAAAAAGTGCCAGTCAGAGCTGCTCTGATTTTCTTTTTTTAATAAATGCCTCCTTCAAATAATAGGCTGCCCCTGTTATTAGCCGGGTCCCAAACTGATTTTTTATTAATAGAAGCCCAGGCTACTATTTGAGGAAATATGGTAAATCAAAGGTGTGTATGCTCTCTGATATGTTCCAATATGATCCTTTTTTTACACAATATATACACAGAAAATGTTGCTTGCCGTGTTCAGCATGAGCAAAGTTTTATGTTTGAAAAAGTAGCTCTCTGTGAACCTTTACAGAGTGGTGTAAAATCAGTGCACATTCCACATTATAAAGGTCTATCTTCATTTCAGCTCAAAAAATATATATAAAAACTATATCAGCCACATATCAATTATTGATGAATTTTCCCTTCTCAAAAATCAGTATCGGCCTCAAAAATCCCATATCAGTTGGGCTCTAATTTCTATAACTCTTTATACCTAAGGATATACATTTCGTCATGTTGTTGTCTATATAAATGTGTATTTTTTTTGCCATTTTATTACTTTATTTTCATGTCATAGTCATAATCATTATTTTTTTTTTTATTATTTCCTTCTTTTTTTCTGTTTCAGGTCTAACTTGTAAATGTGAGATATAACCCAATGGGACATCAGATTTAATAAAGTGCATGTATAACCTTGAAATTTCAACCAGCAGAGAACATTTGGCTTCAGTCTCATGGCATCTATTTATGGAAGTCTATTGGGCAACACTGCACATTAAAAAATGATGTTAGAGGGGTACCCAGTGCGTTAAAAAGTGATGTCAAGGAGTTCTGACCAAGCATCAGTCTGTGACAGGGTGGGAGTGAGAACGTGTTGGTGCGTCAGTGAGTTGCAGTACTTTTTTTGCACATAAAGGCTTCTCCTATCTACAAAGAGAGGAAGAAAGTCTTTGCTTCTACGCCTGCAGAACTCCCCACAGAAAGATCAGAAAAACTGATCAGATGATGCTATTCCCTTCTGACCCCGAGACTAAATGTTTGAGGGGAACACTTGCAATCCGTGTCCCAACCAACAGCTAATTTTTTTATGTCTAACATGTCTAAACTGTCTTAGAGCTTATATGGGTTATTTCAAAGCAGAAATGCAGTGACATCTCCCTTTATATAACACAGAATAAGTCTACACACATGGGACTTGTGGATTTTCTTCTCTGAAGCTGCACGACTCGCTCCGGGATTCATCGGAGAAGTTATGTTTGGGAGCTTGGCTGGATCCCAGGAGCTTTGTGTTTTGATGTTGCAGGATTTGTGAGAAGTGGAAAGTGGAGCAGTAAAAACTATATCCAGGCACAGTGGAATATCACAAAAATATAGTTGATTTCATCAAACTATGTCTTCGCCTCTCACTAGCATCTTCTCCTATACAGAATATCAGATTTAAGATGTGGAGCTGGGGTAGATTTACAGTATTAAAGGGTTTCTCCTGTTAGCCTGAGCTCTTGTACCTGCAAACCCTGTGCTTTGACTACTGATGGGGACGGACTCGCTCGGCTACAACTGGCTTCAGTGCATCGAGCCAAGTGAGCCATCATTTATGTTAAAAAATGGAGAAAGGCTCCCTGTTAAATCAATACATAAACTACCCGCAGGATCCACAGTGAAGGCAGTGGAAGTGACAGGTCGCTTAACAAATGGACGGCGGCCTCCCAGAGCCCGCTGACTCAGCCGTTCCCCGGTGGAGGAAACAGCGTACGGTTATGCTGCCCCATCTCTCCCCCACTCCTATCAGTCAGACAGCTCGCTGTGTCTACCTGGGAACTGCTGATCAGAGGCTCTTAAATATCACCAAAGCAAAGAGTATAATTCATAAGAGAGATAAACGCTCACGCTGTCGACACGTTTGCTGCTGCTGGGAATTCAGCCAATATTTGAATAAACCTTTCCTGTCTGCTGGAAGAGTATATCACATTTTTGACCATCGGGGGCTTTCATCACAGCAAGTGTTTTGCTGTGCCCACTGCTGTGAGAGTGTCAAATATCAGATATAAAAAGCAGCAGAAAATGATCACACGCTGCAGGTACCATCCATCCATCAAGGCTGATGAGATCATAAATCCTTCTCCTTCTCGGCCAGACTGATTTCCTCTCTACTTCACCTAGATGGGTATAAAATGCAGATCAACACGTTCCCCTCTGTCTCCTCCTCCTCCTCCTCATCTGCTCTATCCATCATCTGGACAGCTGTTCCTCTGCACTTTCAATTCCTCTCCTGTGTGCTGCGGTGACCCCTTGACCTGCTCCGCCTGTCGACACACTCCCCCAAAATCTTACAAACAGGAATTTGTGACAAAATCTGCCAACAGCAGAGTTAGATTGGACCGCCTTGGGGAAGGACACACCCTGCTTCAAGGCAGAGTCAAAGCAATCCCTTAAGCATAAAGATTAGGATGTAAGGTTCTACAAAATTCTATTTTTTTTTATTTATGAAAAAACCTGTGAAGTGATTTAGTGGGAGCCTGTAGCTCAGGTAAGTGCTCAAGAAGTAGGGTGATGGAGTATACAGAGCAACAGAGTCCGTTTAGGGCAGACGGGAGGTACTTGTGTACTAAGTTATGCGCAATACATGACATCCCGTAACATTAAAACATCACAACATCTTTTCCTAACCCTATAACCAAGTAGGTTTGATGTCTAAACATGACCAAGTAATTCGGTTTCACAACATTTACAGGATTATACGACAATAGTGGTCCCATGTTCAAAGCAGTGGCTCTGCAACCATTTCACAACGCTTTAAAGCCATAGAACGGGGTGTTAAATGACATACAAAAAGCTTAAAATGCACTTTAAAGAAGCATGAGCATAAACCTAACTTTCCCCAGAGATCATGTTGAAGATGATGACCCCCATAATGCTCTTGGTATGTGTGTGTCTGTTACTTTAGTCGAATCATTAATGTTAGATTGCAACAATAATGCATACATAACTGATTTTTAAGGACCGTGTATGTTTCCTTTTCCTGTGTGAAACTTATGTGCTGTCTGTGATTATGGTTTGTTCTCAGTTATCTGACTCTGAACTGTGTCTGTGCAGTGATATTGATTAAAACTTGCTGTAACAAACTGTTCCAACGACAAGTCTCTTAAAGTAAATTAAATTGAATGAACTGCAGCTCCAATATTCTTAACATTACTGCCAACCATTTTCTAAAGCCTTAAACAAAATTGATTTCCTTACTTCCAGGCAGCCATTGCTTATATTGCTTATATTCTTCTTCAAAATAGCATGAAAATACACTTTCAGAGAATTGGAACATATTATTACTCTGAAACAGGAAAATAAACTGAGCTGTTCCTGGTCACGCCAGGAAATCTGAAATATTTTCTTGCTAATATTATACATCAAAACTATTCATAATGGCAGCAATTACATTTTGCAACAGTTGCAAAACTTGTTCGATAAAAAGGTTTGAATAGATTTGCTGAATATAACAATGGTGCACTCACATAAAGTGTGCTATGTGTGCTTCAATATGTATTTGTGGCCAGGTAAAAAGCTACTAAGAATCCCTTCCATATTTGACTTACAGTCATGAAAAAATTATTAGACCACCCTTGTTTTCTTCAATTTATTGTCCATTTTAATGCCTGGTACAACTAAAATATCTCAATAGTTTGATGTAAGAGATGATATCTAGCCATTTTCCATGGTTTTCTTGATAATGATTTTGGTTATTATCAAGAAAACCATGGAAAATGGCTAGATATCATCTCTTAAATTAAATTCCTATGAGCTATCATTATATCAGTCCAATCAAATGTACCTTTAAACCAGGCATTGAAAAGGAATAAGAAATTGAAGAAAAAGGATGGTCTAATAATTTTTTCCATGACTGTATATGCCATTATCGTTAGCTTACTTTAGCCAATCCTGCTGTGCCATTATTATTTTGCTACCACCTTTACAACATCCAAAAGTAAACTACATACGCTACTCACTTTCCTGAAAACCTAGTTGTACGGCAATGCAATTTGAGATTGCTCTAGAGTTTATTGTCCATGGTGCTGAGGAACACAAATGATCAACATGATCGGTTGATGCCTTAATTTGTGGTGTAAAAGCTAAAAACAATCTGGGTACATAAAGCACTCTAAGACACTCTAACATGCACGATTTGAAAGAGCGATTAAACAAATAATCGCAATGTAAGTTAAAAAAAAGTTTCGGATCAGCAGCCGACTCTGAAGTCTCGGAAGCTTTGAAAATTGAGTCCCTGCTTGTAACTGTATAAAATAAATAAATAAAAGGCCCCTACTCACAATGGTGGATTACTTTTCTAAAGCAAGTCTCTGGATGTTGATTTTCATTGTGTGCTGACATCAATCGCTGCCTTGATGGTGGAGAATCAGTGTGAAAACTCATGGTGCCATGTATACCGTAGTATGCACAATTTGCAGTTAATGGGATAATAAATGCAGGACCACTGCTACGGTCCTTTAAGTGCCTTCCACAGACAACCAGCAGAGTATTGACAAATTCTACAAAGTGCTCATATTAGAGGCACACAGCAAAAGATAAATACCCACCTGACATATCAGCACGGCATTACACACTTCCAATCCATTCCAACAGTTATTGTAGTCAAATTGCATTACATAGAAGTAAACATACAGGAGGTTTAGATTGGTCTTTAGTTCAAACAAAAGAAAATTGTGGCTTGTGAGGGAGTAAAAATGAGAATCAGGATGCCTTCCAAATGGCCCATTCATCCCCAAATCTATCATTGTGAATTGCTCTTCTGTATACACGGTGCTACCATTAATTTTGTCACCAGTCAGACAGTGGCCTTGAAGTAAACATGCACAGTATGATAATAAGTCAGCACACTACATTTCACGCAAGACTTGCTGTCAAAGAACCAAACATCTATCTCTCTTTCCAGTCGTGCCGCCTCCTCCTGCTCGACACTGAAGTTCTCGCAATGAGTCTATTTATGTACCTGGTATAAGTCAAGGTGAACCGACAACCAGATACAATACTAATTTATATGAGGCCGAGTCTGGAGCCAAGGATGTGTTTGTCTCGTAAAGCAGCGTTATATGCTCTGCCACGAGCAGAAAGATGAAGCTCTGCTCTAAACCAGCCACCTGAAAAACAACTTGGAGAGAAGAAGATGGTAGTAAAACACGACTCTTGACCTCCCCCGTTTTCTTCTCTCACATGTGCTGAGCTCTTTGCTCTTTTCTTTCTCTCTGTTCACAGGTAAGTGCACGGACAACAAGAGGCTGGGATAAAGGTCAGGAGAGAGCACAGTGGGAAATGGACTGGAGATGGAACATAACAGGTGGAATTCCTTTTATGATATCAGCTGAAAAGAAACAGAGTTCAGTTTATAACTGAGTGTGACTATGGATGATGGCTGCTTTGTGCTGTGGATGGGGGCGGTTTGCTGGGGCACTGAGTGGATACAGTTTTGTAACATTTAAAATGTGGGTTTTTTGTAGGAAAACAGCAGCAAGATTTTTATTGAAATCACTCTCTGGTAGAGCTGGCCAATCAAGTGAATTTTATTATTATGATCTTGGCTTCCAACAATTATGACAACAAGTTGGTCGGTTATTGTGCGACATTCCATTTCACAATGATGCTTTTGTTTTTGTCATGTGTTATGAATCCAGCACACAATTTCCTTTAAAGTTGAGGATTTTCAGCTGTTTTCACTGAGATACTAACTGCAATATGTTGAAGGCAGTATAATAAAAATGATGAATATATGTTTAGTTGTTTTTCAGTAGGCAGTGGTAACGCAAGTTATTTATTTTTGTTCATTTTCTTTATGCAGTAGAGTTTTATGTTTTGTTTTGTTTTGTTTTTCATGTTCAGTAGGTTGTGGAAGCATACTAACATTATAATACAATTTATATTATTTATTTGTATGTAATTTACTTGTATTTATTATTTTTCAATTATTTAAATGTGTAAAAATAAAAAATAAAATTTATTTATATATTTATTGATCTAATTTACTCATTTACTTACATTTCTTTTTCTTATTTTATTCAGTTGAATTATATTTGAAGGCCAATCCACTGTAAAAAAAAAAATAAAAAATAAAAAAATAAAAATAATAAATCCAATGTTTCCAAACTCAATGACTAATCCTGTTAAGTCATGATCTCAATATTGACCAAAAATAATCGTGATTATGATTCTTGCTTTAATTGAGCAGCCCTACTCACTGGGTCTTCATCTTCTCTTCTAATGTCCCCCGGCGTTTCCACCCTGAACCTCTAATTATTGCATCAGTGCTGACATGGACAGCCACTGTCCATCACATCAACGTCTCTTTTGATCTCACTGTGATGAGTGAAAGATTTTTGTGTGTGTGTGCTCCCTATGCCTCTTTTCATCTTGCTGTGTAAAAGTGGTACGTGTGTGGGTGCATCACATCACTCCCAGTTGTCTAATCATAGTTGTGTGTGTGTAGCGAACGTGCCTCTGTGGAAAGCACTGTACAAGAAGCTCTAAACAGAATGAGGTCAGCGAGAAAAAAGCAGCCCGACAAGTCTGCCTTTTGTCTCTCGTGCAAACTGGGCAGTGGAATCCCCGCGGGGAGAAGCAGGAATACAACATGTGCATTAGACCTCATAACATCATTTATAACAGGCAGATACACTTCCACACAAATGGCTTTCACCACAGAGGTTCCCCATTAGCATTAAAGGAGAGAGGATATAAGAGGCGGAGAGAGAAGCTTTACTGCTACAGTAAATCTAAGGAGCAACTGGAGTCCGCATCAAGGACGAAATGACGGCTTTCTGTTCAGTGGAGATCTCACAGCTCTGTGCTCGTCTGTTGGGCCGGTGTATTTGTCAGCAAGTGGCAAGGAATACATTGACTCCCTTGGGAATGTGTGTGTGTGCATCTGTGTGTGTGCCATTGGACTTTCTGACCCCCGCGGCCAGCTCAGAGCACAGACCCTTCAGTTCTTTCTCATGTTGTTCGGAGAGATAAAGGCCAGACCCTGTCCATCACTCTGTTATTGGGCGGCGCACTGGTGAGTCTCCGCCTGAACCTGCTGTTTCACCAAGTGCATACCATCATGTTCTGCTCGGGAGGGCAGATGTCACTTCGGGTTTAAAAGAAATATTCAGCAACCATGTGTACACTTTTCAGTTAACTCCTCTAAGTGTGGTCTATTTAAGTGAGAAAAACTGAATTTGGAAAAACTGCTTTCAGTTTTTCTGCTGCATCTACCTGGAACATCTTACAACATTCACTCAAACTCAACACAATTATAACTATGGGCCAGTTTAAAACTATGATAACCAATAACTCTGCCCTTCACTGTAACTGTTTTTAATGTTTTTGCGTGTGTTTTCTCCGTACTCTCGACATCATTGTAAATGAGAGGTTACCCTCAATGATTCCTTGAGAAATAAATAAAGGATAAATGAAAAAATGAGGAAAGGTAATAAAACTGTCTCAGGATGCAACAAATTATGACTTTCTTTATTAATTAATCAGTCAGTTTTTTTCCTGATTAAACAAAGGGCGGAGAGTGGAGAGTGAGAATCTCTGCCAAAGCCATGCACTCCCTCTCTTACAATGTTAACAAAAGTCAAAAACTTTTTTGTGTATCTGCCTAATGATTCGGATCCACTCCAAAAATTAATGGGCTCTTACTTGGCTCATGCTACACCCTGCATCAATCAGTCCGCTAGCTTTCCTGCAATCCTGCTGACAACCAAACCAACAAACAATGGTAAAAACATGGTAACATCTTCAGATTTCTTGTTTGGTCTGACCATTCGTCCAAAACCCAAAGATGTTTAGTTGGCTATCGAAAAAAGACAAAGAAAAACAGAAAATATTATCATTGGAGAAGCTGCCAACAGAGAATTTTTGTCATTTTCTTCTTGCTGCAGTCTCAAAAATGATGAATAACTTATCAAAAAAGTTGCATATTAATTTTCTGTAGATGAACTCATCGAGGCAGCTCAAAAGCTGTCATAATGAAGAGCATATTTTGAGCTGACAAATTATTCTGAATTGAATTAGTGTCTGTTCAATGCAAATAAAATATGTTACTGTTCAATCGCTTTGGTTAAAAATTAAACATATCATCTACAAAGTATGTTCAGAGTAAAAGTGACTGATTTCTTTACTCAATACTGTTTGGTGAAAACGAGAAGAGTAATTCAAGCTACAGGTAGTATGATAGGGGGACAAGTAGCTACAGAGGTCTGGTAAACTCACCTCTTTCTAACTACACACCCCTGAGACTTTTTCTTCATTTTAAAGCCTGAACCGATGTTGAATTTAACAGATTTCACGGTAGCTCCCTCTGGACCAACAAAAGGCCTTATTCAACTTTTTTCACATGTACAGTAATACTCCCAGAGACCTGTAAACAGACTCTGATGTGTAAAATCGTTGGAGTTTCCTTTTAAGGTACTCTCTAAAAATGATTAGGGGGCTGAACCTCATTTTTGATGTTATAAAAATGCAAGGCTCTCTCCTGAGTTATTACTGCTTTCCAGAAAAAAACTACAATACCCTGCCACAGTATATCTTAATGATAAACCGTGTTAAATTGGTACACATTTAATTGTGTAACTCAATTAGCACACTGACAGTAAGGTAAAATAGTAATATTTGCTTATAATAGACTCTTTATTCAATGTATTTGTAACTTCCTTCCTTATAATTTGATTTTAATTTATTTGCTGATAAACTGAAGTTTCAACCTGCTGTGATTCATTACAGCACACAGCTGCTACACACTGCAGGCTGCAGCACAGCCAGTGAATATGTTTCCAAGCTCCACTATGGTTTTACTGTACTACATGTATAATATTCCTTTAGCTCAAGCAGTTGAGTGTAAAATACAGATTACATTCTGACATTTACGAAGCTTTAAAATCACCAACAAACCATAGAGTCGGAGTAAAGAAGTAACATCCTTTTTCCTGTTTAATTATTTCTCAGGAAACTTCTGTGTATCACCATTTAATGAAGGAGGGCAAAGACAAACGCTGAGTAGCAGCCAGACAAAAGAATCATAAGTGAATTCCATTAAATGAGTTATCTATCTACTTAAAACAAGTTCTGGCTCACTGAGTGGTGAAATGACATTCAGAGCATCGAGCAGGGTTTATGCACCAGTAAGTGTTCTTCATAGGTAGCTGGCAATTAGGCATGGTAAAACATCTCCAGTAACGTCTATAATTCATCTTCTTGGCATGTGGGGACGACAACATGGGCCGATTGTTTTGTCTCATGTGTCAGAAGATTTCAATGGAAGCCAATCACATGCTTTTTTCCCCCACAGCCTTGTCAGGCTGCCATTTTCTGTACAGACAGACAAAAGATGAGGACGAACTCAGACATTTTCCAATCAGTGTTGCTGGAGCTCGGCCACGACTCATTTAGGCTACAAGACGACCTTGACATTCAGTGGGCATGTACTGTGAGAGAACATGCTTGCCACCACAGAGCCAGAAAACACATACAGTGAAGAGGACCACCTCCTGTCAACACACACACACACACACACACACATACACACACACCCACACGTGTCTGAGCTGTTGGCTGGTTACTACACAGGCCAAGCTAATCCAACTCCAGTGTTTAGTGCTGTGAAGCAGCTGGCAGCACATAAGCTGTTAACAAGTTAAGGTGAAAATGTTTTCTGGCAGGCCACCTCCTCCTCCTTCACACTTTACCTAGCAGCAGCTCACAGTGAACCTCTTCTACTGACACGTTCAACCTGGCAACCACCTCAGCAGCAGCAGCACTCACGCTTTCACACTCCCATTGACTTCTGCACACACACGCAGGTGTACGCTCGTGTGCGCTCGTGTGCGCTCGTGTGCGCTTGTACACAAACATGCTCCCACACTGCCGCTACTCTACATCTGCTCTGATGGAAAATCGGAGACAACTGAGCAGAAACAAGCAGAAGTAATACAAGGAATAATTTATGTGGAAACCCACTATGCAGAAGAGAAGGTTTTCAATAGCGTTCCTGTTGCAAGAAGCTTAATGTGTGTGGCTGAAATCAACTGAAAAACACTTTTATGGATCATGGATCATGCCGTTAAAGTAGAGACTATTTTCCAACTTGTAAATCGCAATTACATTAGCTTCCAATTTATGATTGGGACTGAATATATCTGAAAGTTCCAACATGGTCTCACAGGAATCCGTGAAATAGCCACGGATTTGCTTAACTCAAAATCCGTGGAATAGACACGGAATCACTCAAATTTCCATGAAACTGACACGGATTTCGCTACAATGCAAGTTAATGACAGTCATATCCCGTGGCTATTCCAACATACAAAGTGATTATGTACATTCACTGAGTGAATATTTAGAAAATAAAACATATATTTCTCACTAGAAATGTGATCAAAATCCATTTTTATGCAGAAACTAAGTCAAAATATAGATTTTTTCACTAAAAATGAGAGAACTGTCCGCCATGTTTTTTGTTCTGACCGCCGGGACCTTCAAAGTCACGTGACTTGGAACAAACCAAGTTCATCGAAAGTTCATATATACTGTATATTCAACTTAATAATACAAAGTCCCTGAAAAGTGAAACAAATCTGGATGCTGCTAATTTGAAAGGATTTGGGTTATTTCTGTTGTACAGCAACAGGAATTACTTCTTCTATGTTTACTTTAAAATGTGTGATATATTTAAAACAAATTGCCTAAATTGAGGATTAAAACTTTTCTGATCATATATATTGGGAAGACATATATATGTATTTATTTATTCCCATGTTTTATCATTCACTGTGTCCTTAAAGTAATTTTCTAACCTGCAAAGTAAGGGCATCATTAACTTTCACTGATGTATTTAATTTCCATATTTCATGATGTTCATCTGTTTGTCACACTTTCACCATGTTTGGCTAAATTATAAAGAAGTTGATCCAATTTATAAAATGTAAAAACATATTTGTTATAGTTATAAATTATTATAATTATGTATAGAGGCGCTTAGCTCAATCTGGATCATTCACAGAGTTATAGGTAACTTAGTTGAAAAGTTTCCACCCTGTTAGCTCTAATATCAACTAGTCCACTCAAAAGGATTATCATCCGAATGCCTGAGATTGACCCATATCTTTTCCTGGCAGTTAAACATGTAATTATCCTTATTTAATGCAAAAAAAACAAAACAAAAAAACATGTGGAACAAACACATCTTTTTGTCCAAGTTACAAAGGTCAAATGTTGCTCCATAACAGGAATGACCCACTAGCAGTCCAGCATAATTGTGAACACTTCAAGTCCAACCACAATTTAAGGAAAGACAAACAAATAAATGAATAAAGAAACAAAAGTAATATAGGCAACTGAACTCTGTGTCAGAAAATGACTGGCATTCTCCTAAACATGAGATTTTTCTGACCAATCCTTCCATATGACATGAACGCAACATAAGACCCTTAAGACCCTTTGCCACCCTCTTAAACACCTCACATGTTTTTTTTAAGTCTCTTTGTGTGTGTGTGTGTGTGTGTGTGTGTGTGTGTGTGTGTGTGTGTGTGTGTGTGTCTAAATGGATGCAGCTGCCCTGCCAGCCTGGTGATGGCCCACAGCACTGGACTCATGAGTGCCAGCAGCTCTGGACGGCAGCTCGGTCCAAGGAAAAGCTTTTGACAACATGAAGCGACAACAGAAAAACTCCCGAAAAAGTAGGCCAGCCTCTCGGGGAGCCTCCTCCTCCTGCTCCTCTTCTTCCCACCCTGTCCTGTCCTGTCCTTAACCTCCTCTGGTTCACTCACGCAGCCTCCGCAGGGCACAGCTTGTCTTTTCAGAGTGAGCCAAGAGCACACTCTTCCACTCTGATGGAGACCACAGAGCTCAATATACAGTTGTCTTCTACTTCTAACACAAACACAGAGTGGGATTAATGGCTGCTGAGGCATTTGCATGTGTGTTTGTGTGTGTGTGTGTGTGTGTGTGTGTGTGTGTGTGTGTGTGTGTGTAGCACAGCTCTATGCATAATGTTGTTTCCCGTGTTCTGCACAGGTTTGTGTATCTGTGTGCAAGTTGTTGACAAGTTGAAAATGGAAGGCATCAGCAAAACGATGTGCACATCACTGAGGAGTGGCGGAGTAATAAAGTGGCTCTGATGAAAACTTAATGGCCCCTTCACCTTTATTAATGGCTGTGAGAGCAGGATGGTGCGCTCGGGTTCACCGCTGTACTAACACATGTAGCTCTGCGTAGGAAAGAAGCTCCATCAGCCTCACACTCACTAACAAACTGGAAGAGAAGCTCATAACTGGAGCCATTAATTGACTCCCTGACAACTGGAGAACTGGCGAAAAGGCCACTCATTTTAGCCAAATGAGCCTTAAACACTGCGTGCCACACTTTGGTTCAGTATGTAGTCTTTAATGTTTGAATATAAATGAGATTATCTATACATACAGAGATATCCAAATCTGCTCTGTGTTTGCTCACTGCTCTCTATCTGTCTCTGCCGCTTCAACACCTGTGCTTCCCGGTGAAAAGAATCCCAGGCGTTGGATCCTTCTCTCTTTGCAGATGCTTGCGCTACAATCACACGAGCAGCCATTAATATCTCCCTTTCAAATGCTAATTCCCATTCATGCATAAATCATAACTCCAGAGGTGGCTGCCTGGTATAGTGTAGAGGTTTTCAAAAAATGATTTTTAGTGCAAGGCTGGGGGGTCCAAACAACCTGCCTGTAGAAACGAATGAAATTATCCAACAACTTGCAGGAGTAGTGAGCGCCCCAGTTACAAGACTTCTAACAAGGACAATTGTTTTTGCTCTAACAAGCTCACATATCCCACAGCCTCAGCAACAACTTTCCTCAGGCCAAGACCCCACAAACAGATCAACACTGGCCCACCTGTGTAACAGAATACACTTTTATTTATGTATGCATTTATGAGACAATGGGCCCCTGTTTATTCCTTATTTTTGTTGTTGTTTTATGTCTTATTGTAGTCATTACACATCTCTCTTTTTAGTTTAATTTTCATTTTTTATGTCACTTTCCAATTGTTTTGGTGTTTTTCGTAGTTATGTTGTGTCTTTGGTTATTTTGGTCATTTTTGGATCTGTTTTGTGTGTTCCCTTCCAGTTGTTTTGCACCTCTTTGGAGTTGTTTTGTGTGTATTTGAGATCATATGGAGTGGCTTTGCATGTATTTGTGGTTATTTTGTCCCTTATCTTAGTTGTTGTGACTCTGTTCAATGTTTCTTTGTGGCCTTTTGTGGCGTTTGCATCTCTTTGTAGTTGTTTTATATCTTTTTATAGCTGTTTGGTGTCTCTTTGGAGATGTTTTGTGTGTCTTTGAGGTCATTTTGAGTCACTTTGTAGATGATTTGCGTGTCTTTGTGGTCGTTTTATCCCTTTTCATAGTCATTGTGAGTCTCTTTGAGGCCCATTTGCAGCCATTTGCATCTTTGTAGTAGTTGTTTTGTATCTTTGTATAGCCATTTTGCATCTCTTTGTAGTTGTTTTTGTCCCTTTGAGTTGCTTTGTGTGTCTTTGTGGTTGTTTTGTTACTTTCCGTAGTCATTGTGAGTCTCTTTGATGTCTCTCTGTGGTCTGTTTTGAGCTGTTAGCATCTCTGTGTAGTTTTTTACTGTCTCTTTTGTGTCTTTGCATGTTTCTCTGTGGTCATTTTAAGCCTTCCTAGCTAGGGTGTGTCTCTAATGTTTGAGAGACATATTTAAGGTGAAGGCCAGGGGGCCCCTTGACACTTTGGGCCCCTGGGCCTGTGCCCGACAGGTTGTCCAGTAATCCATTTATGTTTGTGTGGGTGTTTGTTGTTGGATAGAACTGCACAGCTGTGTACACCATATGTAGGGAGAATACAGCGGCCACTTGAACATTTGCTAACCGGGTTCAATTTGACAAAGAGAGACCAAATTGAAATTCCTACTGGTGGGGAGCCGCGATCGGTGAGCAGCATGCCAACCAAGAGCCACTTTCTCAGCTTTGATGTGCGTCTGGCGTGCTGTGCTGCAGATGCTGCTCTCTGTATGATACACCCTCAGATCAATGAATCATTTCTTCTGACTAAAACGCACTGCATCATGCCAAATTTGTGAAAGTTGACTGAGGAGGAGCATCAGAGCCAGTGTAATTATTTGTTAATGTCACTCAGTTTACTGTGAAACAAATGATGCATGTATGTGAGTGAATACAGAGTTTCATGAGGTGACAGTGAACCCTGACTACAGTTTTCTATAGAAAATAAAAAAAACATGTGGGTGGAATAATTGCTGATAAATTACTGTGAAATTTGGATCTTAACAAGTCATTTTAGCTTTTTTAAGTTATGGGTGGATAGAAAACTGACTTGCTTGATTAAATGTCTTAAATTAAGAGTCATTTTCTTAAATACTGTGTAATTTCATTGAGTGGTGGTGTTAATTAGACTTGATATGATTTGAAGGATAGATGATTTGTTCTCATATATTCTCTGAGACTGCTGCCATGCTATAATTTATTTCCTGGATCCTGTAATACCATATGCCATGCCCTTCCCACTTGATGCCCCACAAGCTGTCATCCATCCACATGTGATGGACATGGGTGTGTGTGTGGTCACCTACCTGCCAGGAGCTGGAAGGGATCTCTGCGAACTTGCCCAGTCCTCCAAAGGTGTAGCACCGGTACATGTGATCCAGAGACTCCGAGCAATGCCAAAGCAAGCCGAAGCTCACGGAGTCCTTATTGTTGTGGTGGTGGTGGTGGTGATTGTTCCTCAGCTGGTCCTTAACAATCCAGGCAGGGGATATGAAGCTGAAACTGCACACAGCGACCAGAGCGGAGGAGAGGAGCACCCAGAAGCAGCCCACGCAGCTGAACATGGTGGCAGCTTGGGGCAGAAAGCCCGGAGACAGACCCAGATCAATCCCAAACCCTGCTTCTTCTTCTTTCTTCTCCCGGCCCAGGAGCGAATGCATTTGGAGCTCACGCCTTCAAGAGCAAGACTTCAACTTCAGCCCCTGACCAGCACTACATCGGCAGAAAATAAATCAGTGGACATCCGCAGCGGCAGCCCCGTGTGTGTGTGTCCAGAACATCTGGTCTGGACGGATAAACCACTAAGAACACGTCCAAAACACATCAGCAGGAGGAGTGATGGCGTTGCAATAAAGTGAAGTCATCCGCGCCTCCACTCAGCCTGGAGGAAAGCCCAAACCTGACACACGCGCGTAAAATGTTTGTCACACCCAAAACTGGATGCGCAGTTGTCATGCCAGAGCAGGTGGAGCAGCGCTTTCATTTAGACACACAAACACCAACAGGACCTGGAGCCGCTGCTCTACTCTGCTCCTCACTGTACTTGCTCTGCCTCAACACGGACAGCAGCGCACTTTGCGTTTCAGAAACGGTGCGTCTGCACAGTGTGAAGTTAACTGGTGTTAAGATAAGTACTTCCGGGCGGTATTTTCATAGTTAAATCCTGAGCGAAGAGGCTCGGAGAGGTTTGATGCAGTGTTCTGTGTATCTCAGAGCAAAATAAAGAATATTTTACAAGGACAATACACCGATCTTACACATACATTTCAGTTAACTCGCTTTAAGGGGTAGTAGGAAAACAGTTATATAATGGCTTATTTTGCTGCGGAGGAACTTCTTATAGGCTATATATGATTAGATAGATTAGATAGGCTAGATAGATAGATAGATAGATAGATAGATAGATAGATAGATAGATAGATAGATAGATATCATACAATGTAGCCTTCAATTAAGGCAGTATTTTTTCTTTCTTTCAGTTTTCAACGCAAAGTAGAAAATGGACAAGGTCAACTTAGCATATGTATAATAGTGTCATAAATAATAGGAAACCAGGATGAGTTAACAATATGAGCAAAACATGCAACACACGGAAAATAAATTAAAACACTCATTCTGTGCAGTAGGCTATGAGATAGAAGAAAGTGGGAGATTTGGGCAACGACTGGATAATCTTGGAAACTTTTTCAATTCCTTTTAATGTTTAATTAGACTACACTGAAGCCTAACTCGATCATCACAGCTCTTTAGTGTAACCGAGTGAGACAAGCCTACCAAGAAAGAGCCCGATAGGATTTTTTCATACCAAAACAATTATTTATTTAAACCTGCCTAACAAGCTGATAGAGTACCTGATGAAAATCATATATAAAATTACTCAATGCACTGATGGTGAATGCATATGATGCATCTTCATCTACAGTAGGATATATCAACAAGTTAAAACAAGTTGCATTTTTGTAAAAGTGGACGTAAACAGGCACACATGCACAACAACAACAACAAAAACACAACATTGGTGGTTTTAACACATAAAGACACTCCTGTGAATCAAAGGGATTGCAACATCAAGTTTTTATCGCGTTCATTGGTTGATTTTTGTTCCCTTGTTCAACAAAATACTTTTATTCTGAAGGCAGAAACTCACTTTTCCGGTGTTTTCACATCTCTTTTGTAACTTGACAGATTAGGCGTGTGGTCACAGGTACATGTCCTGATGCACCTTGCACTTTGTTATTGAACAATGTTCCGTGCATTGATGCGGCTTTCATAAAGACAGCGAGACACACTATTGTAATAAAAACAGTAAAGGAAATTATTCATTAAACGTTTTTTAATCTCAAGGAATCGTTATTTTCCGTAAAACAAATACTTCTCAGCATCGACATGTACAGTAAAAGTGGGTATTGTTGTCTTCATTGTTCCACTGATACAGGTCTGTCTGAGTCGGTTATTGTAACTGTATCTCAGCCAATCAGAGCTCAGGACAGGGGCTGCCAGTTTGTATGGAGGTGGGCGTTGCCTCTGCACGTGCAGGTAGCCTCAGTCTGGAAATCACAATAAGATCAATGGAAAGCAGCATTCGCTTCAGCATGTAACAATGCGTGGTAAAATAGCTAAAAATAGCTAATTAGTGTAGCATCAATCACAATAATTAGTTTGAACTGTAGGCTTATATGTCGTTAAAATACACACAATTTTAAGTTAAATTATTTTGAACAATGTTGGGTACTTGCAGAGCTTATATTGTGCTGTAGTCATTAATACTTCACACAGCGAGATGTAACCACCACAGTGAGACCTCAGAGAATAAATTCAACGTTTTAAATGCTTTATAACGTGCTCAAGGTGACTTATGTGCCCTTTGGGTTGAACTGAACTTTACAATTTATGGATTTGTCTGGACCTGTATAAGAGAAGCCACAGTAACCTTATTGAAAAATTAGACAAACTACTAATATTCTGTGTCATTCATGTTCCTTTTTTGTTTTACTCGAACATAGCAATACAGTCAACATTGCCCCCATCTGGTCAGAGGTGATAATAGGTCACCTTTAAGCTGTTGACACTAGGCTTGTCACTTTTTTTACAGTTGTTAAAATGATTTATTTTTATTTTTTTTTAAATCAATTTGCCTGTAAACATAAGACTGTATCAAAATAACCACATCCAGCAGTTGGCTAAAAGCTCAATAATATACCAACAATGAAATGTGTCAAAGAAAAAAAAAATGAGGACAGACATACATTTCATAATATATGTATTTAAATCAAACACAATTTAAATATATTATAGATTAAGTACACATACATACATGTCAGAAAACATTAGTGGTACATAGTACCAAGAGTCTTTTCTGGTTCTTTCCATTTCTTGGTAAGGCTCTAAAGAAATAGGTTTTAAAAAAAAAAAGGTTTAATTCACTGAGCACACTTTCCAGTTGAACAGTCCGGTCATCACTGAGGTTTTTTTCAGTGATGCTTAAAAAAAACAGCGATCACCATAAAAAAAGGACTAACATTAATATATGGGGTAAACCAGAAATCTACATATATATAGATATATATATAACATTTAGGACAAGGAGTTTGGAGTTTTCCCAACACAACTGGAGCACTTAAGTTCATTAGGAGTATTTCTTCTTCTACACTCTGTAAAGGTGCCAAGGAAGTTTATATAGGAGGTCAGCCAGTCCAAGAACTGAATCGGCTCTTCTTCTGTTTCATTGTCACATTTCCAAAATGTTCTACAGTACGTCAAACAGCCAAGGTAGGACAGCAGATAACAATACTCCAGGCAGGCTGAGGGAAGTGTATGCAAAAAACTGTACAATGCTGATTTTCACCTGCCTAAGCCTTATGTGGCTGACCCTTAAGAGACAATATCATCTAAAAACAAGGAATGGTCATAAAAGATGTGGGGAGGTCTGCAAGACGGAGCGAGGGTAATTCAGTCTGTCACATCCTCCATAGGTCCGAGACATTTTTCAGACAGTATGGCGACGGCAACGCAGTGGTGGTCCTGACTGACATGCTGCTCCTGCATGCCGGCTTCCTTCAAGCGTATTCAATGTTTTCTTCCTTCAGGAGTGACTGTAGTCTGATGTAAGACATTGGATTTACTTCACCTTTGGCGACTACACATGTACCTTTATAGTGTTGGAGTTGGAGTTGGAAGATGTACTTCAAACTTTTCCATTAACCCATACGTGAACAATCACTCACCCAAGCTCACAGCCACACACACACACACACATACATACATGTACAGACAGATGGTGGGTTAGGGAGGTGATAAAATGCCTTGTTCGTTCTTGGAGTAATGCAGTTCATTGTAGGGTGAACCCTGTGTACAGTTTGTCACTGGCTGGGCCAGCGTCTGCATGGAGTGACAGTCCTTTGGTTCCTCCGTGGGGTCATAACTGCAGATAGACAAAAGAAAACACTTAGAAACTAACTGTAGCCATTCCACACATCACCGCACAGGAGAACAGAGGACTGAGTGAGGCTCTGTACCTTGGTGGACTTGCCGGGGCTGTCATGATTTGACTGGTGGACAACGTCGTTGACGATCATCTTTGCAATCTGCCACGCCATCTCCTCCTGGGCCTTATTGGCAAGAGTCACAACACAACCACAGAATTTTAACTGAGTTCTTTTAAGGTGCTGTACATGACATTCAGAGAATACCTATTGTTCAGAATCTTAGATGGGGTTGCCCCCTCATCATATACAGACACTTGGTCAGGACCAAGGTTAGCATCGCTGTGGGGTCTGTTGATAATTCACATATGGGATTTTTGCATTAGATTTTGGCTCATTGCAGAAATAAGCTCCATGGCAAACACACGTTTCTGATGCTTCAGCATTTTGTTCGGGAGGATAATTTTTACTAATGAACAACACATTTATTGTGTTTAAGTGTTAATGCAGCCGACATTAAAAAGCTAACGTTATGCTATAGAGAACTATGCCACGGTCGCACGACTTGACCATCACTATTGTTATGCTTAAGACCGTCTCTGACAAGCTAATCAGCCGTTTTGACAAGCTAGCAAATCCGTAGCCTAATAAATTGTTTATCATCATAATTGACAATATACAGAAGTTTGCAAGAGAACTGAAAAACACGACTAGAGGCTGTAGGGCGGACTAGAGAGAGAGATCCTGTCTGTGTCCTCATTAAGTTTGAGAGGACAGACACCACAGCGCTAAAATGCTAACTCACTTCCTGGTTTAAGAACTCGTTGGTGTCACTTTTTAAAGCACTAGATAGCCATAGTGGCTCACATGTGTGCCTGGCCGGACTTGCTTACACAACAAACAACAGAGAAGCTCCAATTACAACAAACAGAGTCCGCATGACTTCATTCCCTGCTCAAGAGGCCATTACTCCACTATATCTTAACATATCAAATGGTTCTTTATCTTCTATATTAATGTTCTGAATGTCTTTAAATAAATCATGACGTCACAAAGTGAATGTGAACACATGCCACTGAGAGCCTTGCTATGTGCCTCAGACAGCTGAATCATTTATGAGTATGTTAACATCTTGTGGCCTCACCTCATCCGAGTTGCCTTGGACCCATTTCTTCATGGCTTGAGAAAACATAGAACCTAAATGAGAGTAGAGAGAAGGCTGAGTGAGACAGAGAGACTGCATCGGTGAAGACAACAGTACATAAACTGCAGCACCTTAATCTGAGCAAATAAACTGCACCTACTGCTGGCTGATTTGAATTTCTCAAAGTCAGTTAATCCTGACATTTTTAAGTACACTCTGTTTATTGTCTAGACCGGTTATTCTGCACCTACATTTCCCGTACTCTATTCTCGACCAAGAGAAAGCACTCTTAGACATAATAAATAAAGATTTTGCATGTTGTTAGATCTTAAGAGTAGTGGAGGCTGTTTTTTTTCTCGAGAGAGAAATGTTCTTAAATATTTCAGAAGGCTTTGAGCTGAAAGGAGAATGGGAGCAGCCACCAGATGAGGTTTATATTCATATGCACAGAGCTTTTTCACTGCAAAGAGGAATGTGATAAAATATGATAAAAGTGAGGGCAAACACTTAAATAAAATAATGATAAAGAGAGACTGTAACAGGTCGAAGAGAGAGAGAAAAGTGTGAGTCTATCATGCCTTTGGATTTCTTCACATCCGGCTCTGGTTCAGCCTCCCTGATAAACTGGCCCATCTCATTCACCTTCCCAAATGTCATCCTTCTGAATGGACGGAGAAGAGGGGAGGGGTAAGGCCAGCAGACAGTGCAAATGGGACAAAACTGAGCCTCAGGCACACACTAAATTGTGCGTGTGTGTGTGTATACATCTATCCAATAAATGCAATTTCAAAACAGGGTGGAAACAAATCTCACAGACTACAGCTTTGTCTTTCAGCAAGATAATTCTCTTGACTTATTCTTGTACAGGATTATTCAAAGCACACTCATAAACCACTCTAAGAGGGAGTCAATAAAAACAAAACAGTAACAAGCATTAAAGCGAAATGGCAGTGTGGGCAATCAAAAGAACATATAATGAGAGAAACATCAAAGTAAAAGACAACAAGGGAATCTGAGAGAAAATACCAAAAGACAAATTGGATAACAGCAAATGCCTCAAAGGTACATTTAAAGAGAGAATGGAAAACACAGATGTTAGCTTGATAAAAGCCATAACGGTAGTTTAACCAATCCCAATGCATTAGACACAAAAAACTCACCCAGCGTATGGCCGCTGGTACAAGGACTCAGGGTCCAGGCTGGCAACGTCCACTGTGATCGCCTCGTCAAAGTTTTTCAGGATCTTGATCGCTGCTCTTTTGGCACCTTGCTGTAGTGTACAGGCACCATGAAATTAATGATCGGCAGCATTTCAGGTTACATTGTTTTTGCTTTAATAATTTTGATTTAATACTGTATCAAATGTATTGAAATCGCGATATCGACGAGTGCAATATCAGAAACTGAGTAAGGCGTATTTTTTTTTTTTTTTAAATCAATCACACCATGATCTTTGAGATATATTTTTCAATCGCAATGAGAATAATAATGCAAAAAAGATAATTCCCTCCAACATCATAAATCCAATCGCAACTGCAATATCAGTCTAAATGAAAAATAATAATAATTAGATACTTTCCTGATATAATGCAGCCCTAAATACAGCTAAACAACAGGAATGACCAAAATCCTTTGGCAGTAACAAAAATCTCTCAGTCATTCATGTAATGAGGCTGAACATTTGAAAATGTCAGCAGACAGAGGAACATGCCTATAGGGGCTGAAGATGTGGGTTAAAGTTAGGGTCACCTGAGTCTGAGAGCCCTCGCTGGCATTTGAACTTGAACGGTCGTTGTCCGCGAGCCCACCCTGACCTGGAGTGCTGACATTCACAAACTCGTCCGCCCGCACCGAGTTGATGAGGTCACTCAGGTATTTGTAGTAAAGGTTGCTAGACAGGAAGCCTGGCATGTAGACCTGAACAAATGCAACACAACACTAACTCTGTTAGAGAATAATGAGCTCTGTGATATATTTCTGGGCACAAGTTACAAAGGTTTGTTACTGACCTTTATGAGCTTACAAGTGTTCAGCTTTCATTTCATTAACTTGCATTTGTCAGTGGTATAATAGGACAATTTGTCACAAAACCTTTAGGAGGATCCTATTAAATACAAGACAACAGTTCGAGCAGGTGGCTCTGGAAAATGTCTAATTAAATATTTTTAAAGGGCAATGTAAATTAATTGAAGGTTTTATTTTAGGTGCTTTTTTCTACATATCTGAACATTCCCCATCTCCCTACATGCTAAAAGAACAAAAGCCCCATGTTGAAAATAATAAACCCTTGGTGTGTGGCTATTTGAGAATCGGACCTTCTCCATGGTGGTCCAGGCCTGTCTGAGTGGAGTGGTGAAACAGTCGGGGAGTGGTCCCCCCTCTCGGCAGATATTCGACTCTATCTCCATCCGTACAGAGTCGCCAAAGCCCAGAGGGTTGGTAGCCTGGAGTGAGAAATACCTGGAGGGAAAATATTGCAATGAACAACTAGACTCAGATGAGGGCACTATTAAGATCTTAATCAATACAATAAATGCAACAGAATTAAAAAAGAATCAAAAGCATGTTTAAATGAGGTTGTAGTACTGCTGCTGCTGGCTATGACAACTGTGTGCAAAAAAGATGACATTTATCAAATATCAAATATTACCTAAATATTAGTGAAACTGTGGCAAAAATCAACCCAGTGGAATGCAACTAGGAAAACTTAAATTGAAGAAAAAAGCTAAAGAACAAACTGTGCAGCCTCACAGAAAACTAAGTCTCATGTTACTATAGACTGGTGACTGGCCTTTTACCTTCTCAGCCTCACTTATCTGCTCAGGTTACCATCGGGTGATTCAGACTAATACAAATGATACACAATAACCAACTCATTATAAGATTCCTCAAAACCTGGAGGCAAATCCTCCAACAAAGGGCGACTGGACTGCAACTGTCAGTGAAATAAACTGTATGAAGAAACCTTCACCTTAAGGTTATGATATAATAAATTCCTAAAATACTGTAAAAACAGAGATGTAACATCACTGAAAGACTCTTTATTTATAGGATTTATTTTCCCCACAATAAACATAAGTGCAATAAAGCTGCCAAATATGTAATATTTGAATTCCTCTGTTACTGCAATGAGAATTTTCTCTGGGCACACATGTACAACAATTAGTGAACCAAGTTTACCCAAAAAATTACTATAGAGCAGTTTCACCTTGACAGATCACTGTCACTAGCTACTTCAGCGGACATAATCGGCGTGTTTCGACTGAGTACTTTTTAGAAAGCGTCTGAGTGTTTTGGCTCCGCCCACTAGTTAATTCCCCATGGCCTCTGTTCCCATACAGGTACTTCTGTAGCGGCTTACAGACGGAGTCCGAATGTGACAACAGACCGACGCGGCAAGCAGTGTTGCGAACTTAGCAACAAAATCTAGTGACTTTTTCTGCTGTAATTGGAGACTCATTCCTACTCTTGTTAACGAGTAGTGCCGCCCCAAAGCACTCACAAGCGGCCCAGTCCTCCTGTTGCAGTCTCTCCCAGCTGCAGTCAGCAGAGCAGGAGCTATTAACCCGTCAACATCCAGTTTGCACCAGTCTGAATCAGGCATGTGCGAAAACGCCGCTCAGTAGCGGAAAGTACCTATCCGAGGCAGGTTCTTCCTGAGCTGCTACCTGAGCTGCTAACTAGTGAAGTTGAGCGTATCTTAGGTGGATCCTCTCTCCCAAGCCACACCCATAGCGGCTCACTAGAGGGAAAAGTACCTAATGGAAATGCGCCTAATGATGCACACCTGTCTGCACTATCACTGATGGTGTTTTGGAGCACAAGAAGACTGAAAATGAGGGAAAAGACGTACTTGTCATAGAGGATCATTGCGTCATTTTGAGCCTCCTGGCCATCATATTGGCCCTTTTTAGCTGCTAGCTGGTTCTGGAAGTTATCAGCCGCCAGCCAGAACTGCAGTACATTCATCGCCTCTTCCTTTTCCATGTACTGCAGAGAAGAAGGTGGAGAGCACAGAACAATTCAACTGAAAGTCACTGTGGGTTGTTGCAATATCCTTGTTTCAAGATTTACTGTATGTCCTGTGTATTTGCTGATATAGATAATAAATGTTGACTGACTCTAACCTTTGCCCTTCTATGTGTACAGAGTCCTGGTGTTAATTGTCACTTTTGTGTGTACTAATAGGTTGGGAGATTGTGAAGAAAGCACCCACCGGGTTTTCTTGTGTTTAGTTATGTTTACTGTGTCCTGAGTTTATTGCTGCTGTGACAATAGAAATTCCCTCTAGAACAGCAACAGCAAATAAACAAATTACCAGAAACTGTTTTGTGGTAGTGGCAAAAGAGGAAGAGTTTATAATAAGGAGTCAAGAAGAGACACAGTTTGTGTACAAAAAAAGGTTGCATTGGTATAAAAATGTGTTGGTAATGAGAGGAATAAATCATGTCTTGGGAACCACTGGGCCCACTCACCTCTGAGAAGTAGAAGAGAGCTGACTCACAGAACAAGATGTCAGCCAGGAACACAGAGCCACTCGTCAACACTTCGATCTGGTATTTACAGAAATGATGGCTCCGCAGGAATTCAGTAAAGTGCCTGGAAATCAAAGAGCAAGTGGGAGATGAATACAGGCGCTGCTGTGGATGTTCGGCTGGTGAAATGACAAAAGACTGCAGTTGCGCCTTAATCTTAACGTCAAAACATAGCGATGTGGGAATTAATTCCTGTGAAAAAAATAAATTGACAGAAACTCACTGTTGCTCCAAGATGACGAAGACTACCGACTGTGCAATGACAAAGCAGTTTGGGTCCACCATGCCATCCTCTCCACATATTTTAGCTACACAGAGGAAAGATGAATTACAGTTTTTGTGATACCACATAAAACATGATCCCAGTTTTAAAAAACACTTGATGACTATAAAATTGTCTCTTGATAAATGTGTTTCTTACCAACTATGTCGTTTCTGATCTGCTCTGTGATGGGGATCGGCCTCACAGCGTCTGGTGAGATGTACTTGGTGAAGATGGTAACCGCATCTTTCTCTATACCTGAAAAACACAGAAAAAAATAGTTAATCATCCAATGATGCTCCAAAATATGAACCCGAGGCTGCCTGATCGGTTGTTACAAAGAACATAAACATTGTAAACTATCACTTGGCAGGTGTTTTATGCTCTACATTACTGTTGCTGTTTTAAACGTCAACTTGAACGTTACCGGTTGTCACACACACCTAAAATATACCTGGAGCTGCCAGCAGGTCCTCACAGGACACCGATTGGTCAAATAACTGGCTGCTCAGACACAAACACATTACTTGAAGCCTCACAATCACAAAATGGATTTGCGATCTTATCTAGGGTTGTCACGATACTAAAATTTTCAACTCAATACTGATACTCAGGAAAGTATTCGATACTCGATACCATTTTCGATACCGCAAGGATAAAAACAAAGACCCCAAAATTTAACAGAAATATTTTTATTAACAAGAAAAATGCAACATGTAAAAATTAACAGAACCACAGGTTAAATATTTATAATAAAAAACAGTTGTGCAAAAAGAAACTGCAACTATGATAACAAGCTTAAGATACTTGTTACTTTTGAAAATGAGTATCGTATCCAGATACAACGTTTTGGTATCGATACTTTTTTGAGTATCGATACTTTTGACAACCCTAATCTTATCACAAGAATCCGGCTGCAGACATTGAAGTATGTAATAAAAATTAACTCTAATATAAAGAGAAAGGGTTGTTTAAAACTGACTTACTTTTCATGAGTTTGTCCGAGAGGTCTCGCAGGGTGCTATTTGACTGCACCTTGTAGGGAGTCCCTGTCCTGGAGGGGGCCTGCCTGCTGGGGGTTTCTGCTCCAGGAGTGCCAGGTCTCAGGCCTGCTTCTGTGCTGGAGGAGTCCCGCCGCTCTGGGTGTACCGTCGGGCCTTCACTGCTACTGTCCCGAGTGAGAGCATTAGGTTTGTGTAGAGCGAGCTCCAGGGGCTCTGAGCCGCCTGGGGAGGCAGGGACGGGCTCAGCCAACGAGCTGTGTTTGACAGAGTTCAGGCTGTGTGCTCGGATCCGCGACCAGCTGACAGAACGGAAACTTTCTGCCTCCAGCCAGAACCGAACCAGGTGGTCAGCGCCCTGTAGTTCCATAAAATGCATGTAATGGGGTATCGCCACATTGTCCCGAAGGACGTGCTCCACCGTCTTGGACAGCCGGGAGCGGGTCTCTTGGGACTGAAAGTTCACGCTGGAATGACCTGAAATATAAAAATGTACACACAATACATCAACTCAGCAGCAATAGCTGTAATAACCATTTAACCGGATACATTACTACTGTGTCAATATTGTATTTCAAGCAACAGGAAGATTCAGAAAAGAGTAAAACACACATTTCTTCACTTTCTTTTCAGACATCAAGTTCAATTCTACATTTGACGGTAATGTAATGTAAACAATTTTGAATATTGTATTAACCCTGTGTCGTTTACATGCCTACACAATTATACATTATGTCCATTTTCAGCCTTGTACTTGTATTTTGGGTTTATATTAGAAAATGTTTCAATGCTTTAATGTTAAAAAATAAAGCAATTAACAATGTTTTAAGCCTCTCTCTTGAAAAGGGTCAGCTTTTGATCATTCCACAGTAATGATATTGCACCTTCATAACCAAAAGAGACATATAAATCTTATAATATGGGACTGTTAATGTAATTTGTCTCCATTTAAATGACATGATTATTGGATAACAGATTTTATAGTTTTGTGCTTAGATTAGTGGGGAGTCATGTTTGCAAGGCTGAGAGCATTTCAACTTTATGGAGAAAACTCCTGCATTCACATGACAGTAAGATTTATGCTGCCTATAAGCTGAGGCTAGACACTGAAGTATTCCACTTTAATAACAGACTGAACAGCACACTCTCTATTATTTACAGGTTTCAACTCCCATTATAGAAGGAAGATAAAATGTGCATTATATTGATTGGAGATGCAACATGAAGTGAAAGATAAAAAGTGGATCCTCTGTGTTCTCCTCTCCTATTTCCACTGAAAATTTGGTCCAGACTGAAGGCTGACGTGAGCAGAATTTAAACTCGTGGATATTTGTTTTGAAGTCTTGAGAGTTTCTGGCTCTGTCTGTCTGGTGGTGGCCTTAGACTATGCAATTTCACAGATGATTTAACTCAGACAAACTTTTCAGAACCACACGTCACCAGCATCTGTGTGTCCTGTCCATCCTGTCATTCATGCGTGTATGAAGTGGTCAGCGATGACCACGGCAGCCATAGCAACCTTTGACAGACTCCAAACTCCTGTCGGGATGCCTCATCATTAAAGAGTCAAAGGGAGACTGTCTGTTTGAATAACATCCACCATCCTGAGGGATTGCAAGCACAAACACACTCCGAGAAAACAAAATAAACAGGGGAGCGTGCTTAGTGAATACAAACCCAACACTTGCTGGATTATGAATCAGAGCACATCAGCGGTAGTTAGACTGAAGCGTGGGCAGAGGCTACGTGGTGTTATGTTTGCTCTTCAAGAGGTGTCGCCCAGTGTGAGGCGCTTAATCAATCAGCCTCTTCAGATTTCTTTAAGATCACACAGTCAAGGGCACCTTAATACTGAAAGCTGTTAAAATCACAACAACTAGCGCGGCGTGCATGCGTCTACATCACATCATCAAAGCGCCTGCTTCATTTGAATATCTTTTGAGAGTCAGTCAATGTCTCTTACAATGCCCCCGCACATGTGCTACATCTGCTCTATGCTCTTACAGCTGCTTTCAAAAGAGAGCAGGGAAATCATATCATCATGTTCAAATTATTGCCACTGCCACTCAACAATCACAGGACACTGACCAGTAAAGATGAATTTTTAACTCCCACTAGCTCCACTATGGTTTTCTATGGATGCCCATTTCCAACAATGGGAAAAAAAAAAAAACCCTAATAGCCTTGTGATGAAAAAAAAGATCTTGTAAGTCATTATGAGAAGCCTTCTTGAAATGATGACATAGTCGCCCAAAATAATGACTTAGTATCTCAATAAAATGATTTAGTGCAGCAAAATAATGACTTCATATCTCAATAAAAATGACTTGGTATCTCAGAACAATGACTTAGTATATCAAAATAGGGACAAGCTTTGTCAAAAGAATGGCTTAGTATCTGTAAATAATGAGAAACTTTCCTAAAATAATGACATAGTATCTCAAAAAGCAAAAGTAAAGACTTAGTATTTCAAGATAATGAGAACATTTCTCAAAAGATAATCATTATTTTGAGATACTAAGCCATTATTTTTGCAGTCTGAAATACTACCTGTAGTCCTTTGAGATATTAACTTTTTGAGGAATGAGAAAGTTTCTCATTATAATGATTTATAGGATCTTTTTCTTTTCCCCATCACATTGGCGGAAATGGGCTTCTATGGTTTACGGTCTTAGCTCCAACGTTAAACTGCCCCTGCTGCCAACAAACTAGATCAACTTTCCTCCTTGAATCCTCCGCCCTCACTTCCTTCCTTTCTCTTCCTTGTGTTAAAAACCACAGCCCAAATATCACTGGTGCCCAGTGTGTTTCACTGTGCTTTTGTTGTCAGGGCTGTGGCACAGGTTCCTCCACCTTCTTCTGACTCACCCCACCTATTCAACTTGCTCGTGCAGTTCCTGTCACTGCTGTAATTTACCATTTAGCCACACTAAATATTCACCTCCCCGTGCGATGGCATCTAACATACATACCCTGAAACTAATTTTAGAGCACTTCTGATGAAAGGGAGGAGCTGTTTGTTCACCACATCACAAGACGAACATCATTATCCTGACGGGCTTTGGAATGTCTGGGTGTCTGTCAAAAAACTGGTGCATGAAGTTGTGGGAGTGCGTCACACAGGTTTAATGGAGTGTTGCACAAGACGGTGCATGGTTTAAGCCATTTTAGTGATGCAAGAGTCACACACATGCTTCTGTAGCTACAGCATGTTACTGTGAGAAACCAAATATCCCCTATACGGTTAAACAGGAGCCAGTGAAGTATGTTTATGATTCCTTTTCCCTGTGCTTTTTTATTTTATTCACTTCTTTGTGTCTTTATTTGGTGCTTTTATTATTTGCCAGAACCCGCAAACATGTTATAATTAAACTAATTAAATTATTTAAATTCATGTTATTCCCCTTTTTCCTGTAATATTTGGTCTTAGTAAATCTAATTTGACTCTATAAAATCAATAACTGGTTTGGTAAAAATATTTTTTACCATCAATTGATCGTTTCAGTCACTTTTCAAGCATAAATAAATAAACAAATAAATGAATAACTATATATATATATATATATATACACACACACACACACACACACACACAGAGGTGCATCTCAATAAATTAGAATATCACGGAAAAGTCAGTTTCCAGTAGTTCAAGTCAAGTAGCCAGCATTTCCATATTAAACATACTTTTTAAAATTGGTCTTTTTTATTTTTTTGAGACACTGAATTTTAGGTCTTCATTAAATGTAATCCATAATCATTATAATTAGAAATTAAATACATTAAGACATGAAATGTTTCATTCTGTGTTTAATGGATCTATATAATGTGTTATTTCCACTTTTTGAACTGAATTACTGACATATTTATCGGGATGCACCTGTATATGTGATTTCAGCATCTTTCATGTACAGATTCTCTGCTTGGTTTTGTTATATACGATAGTAATACAAATATCTTTGGGTTTTTGACAGTTGGTCGGGCCAAACAAGGAATTTAAAGAAGTCATCTATGACTCTGGAATTTATAGAACATTTTTCAATTTCATTATATAGATTAAACAATAAAATCAAGAAAATTATCAGCACTTTAATATTATTTGCATTTATGAAAATAATTGTTAGTTGCTGCTCAACTCTTTTTTTCATTTTTTTCCTTGGCTATCTATTGTTTGCATTTGCTGTTGCAACACATGTATATATAATGGTAGCCCAATCAACCAAAATTCACAAAACAAGAATGCAACTTCCTATCAGCCCCAACTTGGTTGACAGGTCACATTCTCCAACCCCAATTCCAAAAAGGTTTGGACACTGTCTAAAATGTAAATAAAACAGAATGTTATCATTTGCTAGTCATTTGTGTCATATGTTCAATTGAAAACTGTACAACGACAGTATATTTTATGTTTTTTTGATTGATTGATTGATTGGGAATTTATTTGAACACAAAATAAAAGAAAATGTTCCAACAGATCAACTTTTGTTTTTGTAAGTATACACATGATCCCAATGTTTTTGGAGTTGTAACGTCAGATAATAATGTTTGAAATTAAACCTATATTTTGAATTGAACCAGCTGAGAAACCAAAAATGATAATGAAAATCATGAACACTAGCTCTTTAGAATAAACCTAAAAGGTGTGTTGTCAAATGTTTGGTTGGTCGTTTATATGTTATTACTAAAAGCAAACTACAAACACATGAATACAGGTTCCGTACCCAGATCTCCAAAGTGCGCAGCCTCCATGTGGCTCGGCTGTTTCTTGAGGATGGCGGTGCGACCGCGGGCGAAGGAGTCCATGTTGGCGGAGATGGCGTTGATGGCCACATTGCTGGGCCCAGCAGCGTCCTGGATAGCATGGTGGTTCCTCAGTCCTAGTGATGGAGAGTGTGGGCTGGGTGGAGCTGTGAGGGGAGGAGAAAACAGGCATTATGCAAAAAAACAAAAAGAGTAGAATGATTTTGAGCGGCCTGAATGTATGACATCAGTGTGACTTGTGTGAAAAGGTCTTTGTGGGGGAAGTTTTTCAAAGAGCTCACAGTTAGCGTACAGAGGCCTTCGGGCGTGATGAGGTGTTTGAGAAGACAGACTGCTCAGTGTTTGACTGTGAGCTGTATGCGTTTCATTAGTAGCTTGAGGTCAAAATGTTAGTCCTTGTGACAATGTGGCCAGCAATAATTAAACATAGCAAACTAACTTAAGCAAAGAGTGATTTGAATCACTTTCTTGAAATGGCTAATCTCAGTTCTAAGAGCACATACATGAAAAAAAACATCTCTAATATATCTCAAAATGGCCAAGAAATTCATCACAAACAACTAAAGCATTAGAGCATGTCTGTATTGGTCATTTGAAAAGACATCATGAAAAAAAAAAGCATAGCAATTCAATAGCACTGTGTGACACGTTCGAGATGATGATGAACTCACCTCTACTGACTTTAGCATCTGTCACTCTCTCTGGTTCTTTGCTTTTGGCTGTGGGGAGAAAGATGAGAGCTGCGTTGTAACTGGAGGAGCGTACAGCATTTTGATACACAATACAGGGCGAGACCAGCAAGCGCACATTTCATTCAAAGGGTAGGTGTGATGTCACCGGAAAGACTGGAACTCACTATCTAGTTGCATAAAACATAGTAAGGAGACTGATATACTAGAACAACAAATAATTTACTGCAGACTTGTTTCCTTGCAGCTGCTGACAGATGAGAAAAAAGGGAAGCAGTGTTCTGATATGTGAAAGCCCCCTCAGTCCACCTCATTATATAGTAAGCAGGACTAAGAGGGCTTTCATACTGTACGTCAGCACAGTCCTTCCTAAGATTTGTGACCTTGGACTAGCAGCTCTGGTGGGTCCCAGGCAGAAGCTTAAAGTCAAGTGGAGTTGATTGTCTGACAGCTTAGCCCTAGAAGAGTTGATTATCTTTTTTTTTTTAATACATGGCGCAATGCAAAACTATTTAATACTAAAAATATCTGACGCTACTACAAAGCTCTGCGGCCAACTGTCAAATAAAAAATGAAATATGTGGCCTGCAGTGGAGTAAGTGCACAGTGGCAAGCACTCATTAGAGTGACTCATTCATATCTTCAGATTAGGCTGTTGCTGCAAAGGGCGGTCAGGATACGTATCAATTTCTAGCAAGGACATTACAAAATGGACTGGGAGGCCTGGGCAGAGGGGACAGAGCTGTTTGTGAATGCATGTGTCAACCCAGAGTCAAAGTGAGTTGGCACTGATAGGCTTTTAGTCACAGAGCTGTAATTTTTAAATAATCTGCTGTGCGGTAATGAAACATGGTACAAACCAAGGTTTCCATTATTCGGCAATTACCTTTTCTACTGGGAATAATTAGTTGATGTCCATCATATTTAATTATCTCACATCATAATGGCTGGTAAAATAATCCCCTCTAAACTATACACTTATCAATTATATTTGATCTAAGATAAGATGGAAATTTCATTTCACGATTCAAGTTCATTCAAGTCACCAGCAGCATGCTCTGTTGTGAGCCAGAGGGGCCTATCTGCATTTGTTTGGTTTGTTGTACAGTGGTTTTAATTCTGTTTTTGTTTTTTTATCTGATTATATCCATGCCTAAAGCTGAAGGCAACTCTTCATGTTTACATACTGTTATTTAATGCCCAGGCTAAAGTAATATGTACTTATTTACAGGGGTTAAAGCAAGAAAAGATTTGTGAGCCTGAAAAGATGTCCAGGAGGAAATGTGTACAAAGAGTTATATGAATGTAAAACTTGGTCAGACTTGGTCAACTTTTAGTCCTGTATTTATTTTCTAAATAGCAATATTATGCATGCAAATCTATTAGCAGGACTCATTTTATTTGGAATATAATAACTGCAAAAGTAGCATCAATAAAACCATTATAAATCTACATGTCTCAATTATGGCATCTTTGTACAGTAACAGCTTTATAAAAGCAAAAACAAGCACCACTTTGAGGCTTAAGCTCCATGACGACTCTCTTCAGAAAGTCGCTAACCTTGCTCTATCTACACAGCAAAGCATCAAGACTTGTCGCAGTGAAAGAAACACTTTGACTCATGCTATGTAGAGTGTATTGAAATGTTTTCAAGGACTGATGGTAGGAGGTGTTGTGTGGGACAAACTGAAAGAATGAAGTGAATAAAACTGATAAAAGAAGAAGTTTAACAATAATGCCTGAATAAACAAAGTACAACAACCAGCAGAGCCTAAATAACATTGTCTTTATTTGTGGCAACTTGTTTTGAGTAATCCATTATTTCACATGGCTATTATTTACCTCTGTACTATACTATTTATTTGCAAGACTTTTACTTCAGTAAAAACTAACACACTCCCCTCCAGTCAGCCCTGAGCTTCATCCTAGTTCAGAGCATTATGAGCACACTCTCTCTAATATTTCCTCATTTTAGAGACCTGCTGTGTCAGCTGCTTTGGCTGCTGTAGCCTCTGAGGAAAAACCTAATCTCAGGCTTGAAGATGAACGACTGTGGTCTAGTTTTAACAGTGAAGTTACTGTGCTGATTTGCACACGAGTAGACTTCAGTTAAAATCTGTTTCACAACCACTGGCTCACAGTTCTGCCCTACCACCTTTAAACAGACTCGGTTGGAAATGTATTGACATTTATTGATATACACCTTGCTAAAATACAACAATTATCTAATACGTCCTATCTTATTGAATTGCATAATGTTCAAATTTGTGCTAACTAAACTTTATGGTCATTATGGGGACTGTAGGTCGTGGTGCTTTTGAACCGTTTTGTGTTATACTGAGAGCTGTCTCTGATATTTGCTCTATCCTAATTATTGTAAGTGGTGTGGACAAAATATTGGAGACACCTCATACAACTACAGCTTCCAAAATAAAGCTGAAGCTCTTTAAAACGGTTTCAATTAAAATGGAACATTATAATCTCATGAAGGTAGGATTGATTGCAGTGCTGAGATATTAAACTGCATTGGTTTCACCTAGGTGTACCAAATAAACTAGCAGTTGAGTCTAACAGTGGGGCAGCACAGTGAAAGCATTATATACAGTCATGGAAAAAAAATATTAAAATACCTTTTCCATATTCTTTTTCATTGTAATGCCTGGTACAACTAAATATACATTTGTTTGGACAAATATATTAACAACAAAAATAGCTCATAAGAGTTTAATTTAAGATATCTAGTTTTCCATAAAAAACATGGAAATTGCTAGATATCAGCTCTTAAATTAAACTCTTAAGAACATTGTTATCATTATATTTGTCCAAAAAAATGTACCGTTATTTGTACTAGGCATTAAAATTAAAATAAAAAAAGACATAAAAAAAAAAAGGTGGTCTAATATTTTTTCCATCACTGTATATTGCACCACCAGCACATAGAGTTGTAGCAGCTGAGTGCAGATCAACTAGTGGTAAGCAATGTATTGTATCCAACACAAACTATTCATGCCATACAATGCAATTTCTTACAATTGGCAGGCAAAAGTATGAGGAAATAATGCCTGATCATGTTGTGGTTTATAATCCACACTGCGGGTGAGCTCCAATCAGTTCCTTCTGCTCAACGTTGGACGATGCTGACCAGTCTTACTAGCGTTAGCTAACGTTGCTTCCCTTGCGGTCAAACGTTTTTTTTAATGACACACATTTAATATGACAATAAACTAGTCAGATACAGTGGGCTAATATTAACTGTTTTAATATGTATTACTGGTTAGAGCTGTATTAGATTGCCCGGATAATGCTAGCTAGCAGCCATAGCACACTTCGACACTTGTGTCAGGTGATGGCTAACACGGATATTAGCGCCTGTTGGGAGCTTTTAACATTTAAAAGCACTTGTTTGTGCATACATATTCACAGTGATGTGTCTCATTGACTTAATGTACTGCTGACAACTCACTTGGGTGGATTTATTGCCACTCCGGATAATATTTGGTTAGATATAGCAGGGAGGTGAGAGAGGCCACCGCTAAGCTAACCATGTTACTGCAGTGAGGACAGGAGGACTCATTTCCACAAACACCACAGAGCCCTCATTCATTTGTTTACAGTCGCAGTCTCGACCACATTCGTTACTCCTTATCAGGCACCACTCTCTCCTCAGCCGGACTCTCTGCTGCTAACTATCGTTGACGTTGCAGCCCTCAGAGGAAGCTTCCTCACCTTTCCTCTTGAAAAACGACATGACGGGTTTCACACTCTGGACGTTTCCTCAGCTCACTGACACCATCCCGTGGATCCGCGGGTCCCTTCATTCAAATGCATCTGTTCCGTACACTCCTGAGGTGGAAATGGGTTATTAACGCAGCCCCGGTGAGTGCTGTCAAATTGCAATTTTCTCCAAATCCAAACCCAGCACGGCGGCCATATTGTCAATAAACGTCTTACTTCCGGGCTGGTGCGGCAGCAGCATTGTGGGAAATGGTGTATTACCTGCTGTGGTCAGGAGAGGGCGACGTTTCTACAGGGTTTTAATGAAAAGGATTATCGTCACCCTGTTAAAATAATCACCTAACTCATTTTTTCAAATTTTGCAGGAAACACAAAAAACTTATATGACCTCTATTATCAATTAAAAAAAAAGATGTAACAAAGGATGGCTATTGGCATAGTAATAACACTGTGTGTAAACTATGTAACTTAAGAGAAATAAATGACTTAGGCAATTTTTTGAACATGCCTTTGTGACTTAAGCAAGATATGGTAAGACTTTATTTTGAAGGTGTTTACATAAGAGTCACACAAGCCTGTCAGAAACATGACATGACAAGTATGATGAACATTAAAGTTACTTCAAAGTGTCATTAATGTTCATAACACATCCCATGTCATGTTTATGACACACTCATGTCACTCTTATGTAGACACCTTAGAGTAAAGTGTTACCAATATTAGTGTCAACAATAAAACACTGATATGCTAAACTGATAACTAAACAATCTCCCTCTAGCTCTTCTTTGTTGGGTTCTTATCTGATGCCTATGAATGTGGCAAATTGTCAAAGAAGTGATGATCTTAAAGGTGTAAAATCACATGATCTGATCAACTGAGGATGTAGGCGATTTTACCATAGGTGGCCGGCGTCATGAGGAGATGATTTAGGCAAAAAAAAAACTATTAACTATTAGGTAGTTAAAATGAGCGGAGTGGAGTCATTTCACAGTGTGGTATTAGTACTTTTACTGAAGTAAAGGATCTGAACACTTCTTCCACCACTGTCTTTTTTACTTCTGTACTTAATTTTTTAATTTTTTAATTTTTTAATTTTTTAATTTTTTAATTTTTTAATTTTTTAATTTTTTAATTTTTTAATTTTTTAATTTTTTTTGTGCGTTTCTGCGCATGCGCGGCCTTTCCGGCTTCTGCGCATGCGCGGTATTTTTCCCGCTTCTGCGCATGCGCGGCTTTTTCCGCTTCTGCGCATGCGTGGCTTTTTCCCCTTTTTATGCGCATGCGCGGCTTTACGCATGCGCACAAGCGAAAAAAAGCCACGCATGCGCAGAAGCGGCGGGAAAGCCGCGCATGCGCAGAAGCGGGAAAGGCCGCGCATGCGCAGAAACGCAGAAAAAATAAATAAATTTTAAAAAATAAATAAAGAAAAAAAAAAGACAGTGGTGGAAGAAGTGTTCAGATCCTTCAGTAAAAGTACTAATACCACACTGTGTATAAATGACTCCACTCTGCTCATTTTAACTACCTAATAAACTTTTAAGCGGTTTAATTTATAAAAATGGGTAATCATTTTAAATGTATCATGTTTTTCATTTTAAATCTTGACCTGAAAAGTAAGTAAAGCTGTCAGCTAAATGTAGAGGAATAAAAAGTACAATATATGTCTCAAAATGTAGTGGAGTAGAAGTATAAAGTTACATAAAATGTACATAAAAGTACCTCAAAATTTTACTTTAAGTCCAGTACTTGAGTAAATGTACATAGTTACTTTCCACCATTGCTACCTGCCTCTTCTAACTTATACATATCAGTTAAGAGTCCTCCTTCAGACACTGTATGAGGATTGAAGGGATAGTTTGTGCATTATTATACAAAACTTGGTACAATTATTGTCAATGCCCTCCTGAGGATAACCCTTTAAGGTTTTATTGATCGGCCCCTAGGTGGCACTGTGGTGGCAGTCTAATTTCATATTTGGTACCGAGGCCACACTATAACACAAGGCAATGAAATTCATAGGGGTGGTATAGACTGGCCCCTGTAACGCACACACCCCGATGGCAACCTCTCATTGAAAAATAAAAACTCAGTCAACCAAATAGCAAAGTGGTCTAGCAGACTGATTGGTGAGCCACAGCTCAACGTGGAGACCTTGTACACAAAACAATTACAGCGCATTACTGGTTCAATTTTAAATGACAGTTCCCATCCATTGCACACAGAGTTTCAGCTCCTCCCCTCTGGGCGTAGGTTTACAATCCCTAGGTGTAGAACAAAAAGACACAAAAACAGTTTTGTCCCTGCTATGCTTTGCACAGGTGTTTATTTATTGTTGCTTTTAAATATGTTTTTATGTATACATTTTAACCTTTAGGGACCTCGCAGGTTGTTGCCTGCTCAGGCCCTAACTATTAGACCTGGTAAAAGTACAGTCATTGACTTAGTTTTGATGTTGCATTGATTTCACATCCATTCAGCTTAAGTGGTGCTCAAAACAGCTTGGGCGCTGTGCCTAAGCCTTACAATAGTAGGGAAACTGTCCTGATATTGATGTTATATATCTTGTCAGTAGGGCAGCAGAGTAATAAAGCTTAAGCTTATTTTTTATGCAATAATTATTCTAATGGAGAACAAATATACCAGAAGACGTTATATAATGTTTTCTTAACAAAGGGGAGCAGGAAGTCCAATATTTATATTACATTGTTCCATCTATTTTTATATGGACATTTTCCTGTAAAAATATATTTTTTCACCTGATGGCTATTTCAGTAGATGTTTCCACTTCTTGCTGAATATAACTTTGCTATTACACATCAATAGAAATCAACCACTGGGCTCACTTTGGACAAACCTCCACTGCCCTAAAGAGGCTCTAATTTGGCAAATTAGTCAAAACATCTGTGTGGGTGGACCACTGGTGTGTAGGGCCTTTAAAATGATTGTCCTAGTTTCCGCTCTGTGTGCAGTCTATAGCATTTACTGCAACACACATTTTTATCCTGATGTTGGCAGGCAGCTTTGTAGATCAAGGTCCCAATTTTATAATTCTTTGACTGCCCTGAAGAGACTGAAGAGACAAATGAAGAAACAGCCGAGACATTGCAAATTCAACATTGTTTTACTACATGAAATGTTTATGATTTTGTTTATAAGAAATGTATAAGAATGTTTAGATGTGATTTTAAGGCAAAAATCGAAAGAAATTCTGCATTGTCATTGTAACATGACATAGAAGGTCATATAAATCACAAACTGCTTGATTATTTTTAGATTATCCACAGATGCTGCAAACATGATTCAATCATTCATTCATCTTTTATTCTCGTCCAACACCATGAGTCTCTTTTGGCCTGTCAATGCGGTAGACAAACTCTGCAGGCATGAAGTAGCCCAGGTACTCCACACTGTCAGGCGTGGTGTCTATGTAGTAGTGGCCACCTTCTCCGTGGTGGCTGAAGCAGTGAGTGTGCTCTACACGCAGGTCCAAACCCTGAATACACAGCAAACACATGGGCAGAACCATTACAAAGAAGCCTGCTTTGCAAATGCATTGCTGAATGGTGCTAAAATGCATCTTATGCCATCTGCCACATTGAGATGAAAGTGTGTTTGCTTTACTTACAGGGTCTCTGGATACCAGCACTGACTGGCAGATAAGTGGGGCGCTGACCTCAAAGTGCTTGAGCCAGTTGTTTACCTCGTCGTTAGTGTTGAGGGGGCAGGCCGAGAACTCTCTTGGCTACAGATGAGCAGGTAGAAGGAAATAAATCAATACATGTAACTGTCAAATATGTGATCTGTCTGTTGTCCAATCATTACCATGATGTGGATTTTAGCTTTTCCTTTCTGGATGATGAAGGTGCCTCCCAGAGCCAGGCTTTTATCAGGGTAGTGACCTTCAAGAGTGTTCCTCAAGGCTGTCACAAGACTGTGGCCTCCTGTTCTCTTCTTGGCCCGCACCTCTAAAACCTGGAGACACACACAGGTTAAAAGGGCATGACAGCTTAGCTTGTGCAGTCACTTTCATTTTGTTAATGTTTATCCTTTCAAATGTTTGGAGCACACATGTGATGGGGCTGAAGTTCATGCAAAACAACTTTAGCAAACTTGCAGATCACCATGTTTACTTTATAAATAACCAGAGCTGTTCATTACTTGCCAAAAGCTAATGACTTAGCATTTTTAAAGGAGCCCTAATGCACCTGCCATTACTCGCTGTCAGACACAAAAATCTGCAGATCTTGTTTGATCAGATAAGACTCATTACCTTTCCAGACTTCCCTTCACAAGCATACAGATTGCCCAGCAGTCCAAAGTTGCAGTCAGAGAATTTGTGGCAGTATTTTTCTTGCAGACACTGGCCATCAGCTGGATTGATGGAGGAGAAGTAGCTGCTGTTCACTGCTGGCCTTCCCTCCGCTTCAGTCAGAACCAGAGGCATCAGCTGTGGAAGAGAATATTAAGTTCTTCAGCTTTTGTGTTACAACCGTTCTCAAGGTTTTCATTCTATTTTTTCATTGTATAACATAGTGACTCCTGCCAGATTCAGGTCATTTGCTTCACTGCAGAACAACTTGTCACTTGCTTGCCAGATGTGCAGCTTTCAGTTCCAGTCCAAACTCCAGAAAACAATCTCACAAACACCCAAAGTTTGTCTTTTTCTGTCCAATATTTACTGACTTCAGAGGTGACATGCCACTTAGTACATTTACTCAAAAACTCTACTTCAGTAAAAAAATTAAGGTACTATACTTCCTACTAACTTCCTAATTTTACTCCACTGCATTTCAGAGGGAAATATTGTACTTTTTACTTTACTAAAGTTATCTGACAGCTTAAGTTATTAGTTACTTTACAAATTAAGATTTTGAAGAAGAGAAGTTTGACTGTAAGAGGAAATTTTATGATAATCATTTATCATTGCTAACTGTGAAGATTTGCTGTTTTATCTTTTAATTATTTTTTATCATTTTATTTATGTATTTTACTGGTGGCAGGACAAAACAAAAATTGTGCAATGTCGCTTTGGGTTTCGGGTAAGTGACGGCATTTCTCACTATTTAACTAACTTATATCTAACTTTTTATAACAACAAAAATAATCAATTAATAGAGAAAATCAGCAGAATAATAACTGCTTTGCTTTTAGATTAATGCAATATTAATAATAATAATCTAATGATATAATATATAATAGTACAACAGTCACAGGGGACATTTTTCAGCATTGAGTGCTTTTACTTTTAATACTTTAAGTACCTTTTCCTGATTATACTTAAATACTTTTACTTCAGTAACATTTTTAATGCAGGACTTTTCCTTGCGACTGAATATTTTCCAGTTTGGTATTAGTACTTTTACTTTAGTAAATGAACTGAATACTTCCTCCACCACTGACTAACATGTTGGTTAAAAGTACATATGTACATAAAAATCAAGCTATCTGACATGAGACCCTAATGATACTGATTATGATTATTTTTGGCCACTGCTTTAAACAAAAAAATTGATGTCTTGCATACTATTGGCAATTCTACAATGATATCTGGGGGATTCAGTCCAGAGGAAAGGATTAAAGAGCTGCAGCCCTCAGAAAGCAAGACTACATGTGAGGGTATGTCAGCCAGAATCTGTGGTGCCATGTAAAAATTAACCTCTGCATTCATTCCAACAACTCTGCTTGCGGCGCCTGCTGCACCGAGGATGAAGGCTCCTGGAAGCTCCAGCTCCTTTGATACGGTGTTCATGTTGTATTCCTGAGAGGAGGAGGGACAACAATATAATAATCCCTTTCACAACAGGTAATTTATCATTATCCTTATGCAATACTCTCGTAAAAACGACCTTGTGCTTCTGAACCATGGGGATCAGGTACGGCACACCGCCAACATCAGTGATACGAGGCTTTCCACACAACCCTATAGTACAAGGACAGAGGTGACATTAAGAGAAAAAAACAATATGACACACATTAGGAAGACCCACAGATTAAAATCTATACATTGTTGGATTAAGGAATGTGTGAATCCAAAAGTAGGGTAGTTTCATATCTCTTTCTACTTATTGGGGGAAAAGGTTGTAAAGTTTATTGGTTAGGATGCTTTTATAAATGATGCACATTCTGGGAGAATATCCTGACCTGAGTGGTTGGGGAAAGTGGTTGGCGACTTGGGGAAAACATGGTTAAAAAAATATATTGACCATGCAGTTGTCACTGATAGGTGGATTGCTGTTCTGTAGCCTAATGACCTGTCAGATTTGACAATTTATATAATATGGTAAAGATATTATTTATCATATATCTTTATAAAATGCGCAAAATCCACATTTAAAGTTTGTGAGAGACGTTAAGAGGCTCATTAGTAGAAGCACGACAAAAATATAGTTCCTGTCCTGGGAGTGTAAGGGTTAACAAAGTGTCAACTTTTGCATGAATGATTGGACATGCATTAGGGATTAGATAATCGCACTTCTGTTGCGATTCTGCCACCTAGATGTGTATGTGTGTAAAACATTTTGAAAGATAGAAACTGCACTGTGTACTTGCGCATGCGCATGCTCTTACCTTTGACAGGAAACTGGAAGGGCTCTTTGGTGAGGTCTGGACACTCCACAACACTCACCTGAACTTCTGCAAAGTTGTTTTCCAGTCCTGCTTGTAAAACTGCAACCACAGAAAACCCGTTATCACTCACTTTGTGCACATGCCAGAACCACTCTGCCTGTATATCCAAGCTGAAGTCCTTACCACCACACAGTTCCTCTAAACCAGGGGCGTGCAGCTGGACCTTTTCAGTTTTGCTGATATCTGCCATAACTGTCCGTGAAGGTAACTACCAGCAGACTGTCAGCTGAGCAGGACAAGTATATTGTAACAGCGAGCACATATACTGCGAGGTTCAAGCACAACCAAAGAGTAAACACTAACAAGATATATATTATCTGAGATATTGTTTCCTCGCTTGTGCTGCCAGTTTATCAGCACACACAGCATAATTTAAAAAAAAAACTTAGTTCAAGTCTAATTATAATATTGCATAAAACTAGATTTCAGGACGCAAGGTAGGCCAGTTAGAAACTTGAACATTTAGTTAAGCAGTTGGGCTGATATTTAAACTCTAAAATGTGAAGTAAATGCGCACTGTACTGTGAGAGTGTAGGCAGTTATATTCATATAAAGTTAAACGGCCAATACGAACAACTGGTGTTTAGACTGAATTGAATATGTGAGTCACAAACACTAGTTTTTGTGTTAAAATACGACTCATATTTATTGGGAAAGACGAAACCGGAAGTAGAAAGATTGTTTATCTTGTTTCTTTGAGTGAATTCTGGCTCCTCTTTGGTGATTGGTCAGATGATTATTCGTCACGTTGATGACGTATAAAGCACTTCCTGGTTTGCGCAGAACCACATGTGTAGTGCATTTGTTTTTACTTTGTTTTGGCGCAGGTACACATTATTACTGTACGACGTTAGCGGGGAGTTTAGTTAATAAATATCCATCTAAAGCGGATGTGTAATCGGGCACAGCCACCACATTAAGAGCATCTTTCCGCTCGAGGTTTCAAGCGGAACTACATTATTTCTATCACTTGCCAATGAAGACCTCCACTACTTTGTTCGCTTACTTTTGCTGGGCTACATTATGACAGGTGTGCACAATTCTCTGACTGGGACTCAATCTGCCGTTGAGTCTCAGTCAGAGTCACGCCACATTGTCCTGGATGCATCACCGCCAGACTATGTGCAGAAGATATCGCGGAATCTTGAGTCTTCTGTGGGACATGATAAAGTGTCTAATACACCTGCTGAAGAAGACAGGTAAGAGTGTACTTTATATGTCACAATGGTACAAGTTCACCCATAACTGCAGCCTGAAAGTGAATTTCTAAATGTATAATTTTGTCTCTGCAGTGACTCAGGAGACAGTCTGTTTATAACTCAGAAGCCAGTACCTGAGGCTGTGAGGTCAAAAAGGCGACGTCCCTACAGCTTAAGTTCAAAGTCTGCATCTCCCATAGCGCTAGAGGAAAGTGAATATGAAAGTGAAAACGACAGTTTAAATTCTGCACCCCATGGAGAATCCAAAACGACCAAAGAGAGGAGGAGAAAGACGTACACAGTGCCAAAATACCATTTCCCTTTCCTCGCAGACCGGAAGTGTAAGCGCAGAAGAACATTACCTGTCCAGAACTCAAGCCTACATGTAAGGACAAACTATACTGTCATGGAAAAAAATGTTAGACCATTGTTTTCTTCAATTTCTTGTTCATTTTAATGCCTGGTACAACTAAAGGTACATTTGTTTGGACAAATATAATGATAACAACAAAAATAGCTCAAGAGTTTAATTTAAGAGCTGCTATCTAGCCATTTTCCATGGTTTTCTTTATAATAACCAGAATCATTATCAAGAAAACCATGGAAAATGGCTAGATATCAGCTCTTAAATTAAACTTGTATGAGCTCTTTTTGTTTATCATTATATTTGTCCAAACAAATGTACCTTTAGTGGTACCATGCATTAAAATTAACACGGAATTGAAGAAAACAAGGGTGGCCTAATCATTTTTTCATGACTGTATTTAAATCCACATTTGTATACTGGCGACTGTTAAATAACTTTAACAAAGTGTACACACGGTGTTCAGTTGCTTTTTTTTTTTTTTTACAGAAATATGTAATGGGAGGCTTCTTTAAATGTGTGAAAGAGCTGTGGCAGGGCTATGGAAGAGAGGATATGAAGCCATCTTTACCAACAGTTGACACAGATGAGGAAAACATATCTCCATTGTCAGAGTAAGTTTGTTAAAAATGTATTATGATGCCTATTTGATGTTACATGGACCTAACCCTAACAGAGAGTTTACAGTTTATTCTTCTTAGAACCTGTTGTTGATGATTTTTCGCAGCAGAAATGCTGACTGGGTATTTTTTTGGGAAGGGGGGTTGTGTCTTATGCAAATATAGTGTGACGTATTCATAATAAAACACATTTATTCTGTTTTAGAGAAGATGAAGAAAGGTCAGAAGGTGAAGACATCAGAGTGGTGGTAAGCAGGCTTTTTAAACATTTCGTTCCTTCCTTTTTGTATGGGAATGTGGCTGTAATCTGTTTGTCATCTTACAGGAGAGGAAATGTTTTCTGGCACCATCAAGAGCAAAGAGCCAACCGACCTGGGGCAACCAGGTAACACAACAGAGGATAAAGAAAGCTAGTAATGCCAAAGAAGAGACACCACAGGGAAAACAAACAAAGACATTGTATAAAGGACCAGTAAATGCATCCAAACTTAAAGACAAACCAATGTCTTCAAGCAAGGATGGACATGCAACTAGTGACAGAAATGTTCAGGCCAGAACTGAAACAACGAAGACAAACAAACAAATCAATCTTTTGCTCCAAAAAGCAGTTGAGGAAGAGCTGTGTAACGACAATGATGCTGCTGTTTGTGAGCCAGGTAAGCTACAGACAAAGGAATCCACACAAAGGGGCACAGAAGCATCCACAACTCTAACAGAGACACAAGCTGATGTTGTCCACACTGACGATCTGGTCCAGACAGGACAGACAGGAAACGTACCTGCACGCAAATATTTCCTCCACAGTCTCCCAGACCTTTTAAGTGACACGGATGATGACGGGGTATGCAATGAAACTGTGGTAGAAAAGAAAAAAGACAAAGATCATGAAAGTGTAGAAGAAGGAAAGGGCCAGAGTCAGAAGGAGCAGGAGGCTGCAACATCTGTGAATGTGGAAGTAGAAGAGACTCCGACTTTTTCTGAAGATAAGGGGGTGGAGCCTCCAGCACTGCAGACCAGTGATGAGCTGGGATTTAATGATAAAAAATGGACGGAGAGCTCTTCCCTTGATGATAAACCACTGGTGAGACAGGAGGAGACACACACTGCCGGTTCAAAACAAAAGAAAAAGAAGAGAAAAAAGAATAAGTCAGAAACAGAAGATGTTGGAGAGGAAGTGGATGGAAACCTAGAATCTGATGTGAGAGTAGAGGATTCGCTGTTATCAGTGAGCTTAAACATGGAGGAATGTGGCAAAAAAACTCAAACTGATGTTGTCCACGCTGACGATTTCGTCCAGACAGGACAGACAGGAGACGTACCTGCACGCAAATATTTCACCCAAAGTCTCCCAGACCTTTTAAGTGACACGGATGATGACGGGGTATGCAATGAAACTGTGGTAGAAAAGAAAAAAGACAAAGATCATGAAAGTGTAGAAGAAGAAAAGGGCCAGAGTCAGAAGGAGCAGGAGGCTGCGACATCTGTGAATGTGGAAGTAGAAGAGACTCAGACTTTTTCTGAGGATAATGGGATGGAGCCTCCAGCAGTGCAGACCAGTGATGAGCTGGGATTTAATGATAAAAAAGGAATGGAGAACCTGTCCCTTGATAATAACAAAACAAAAGAAAAGAAAAAGAAGAGAAAAAAGAATAAGTCAGAAACAGAAGATGTTGGAGAGGAAGTGAATAGAAACCTAGAATCTGATGTGAGAGTAGAGGATTCGCTGTTAGCAGTGAGCCTTAATGTGGAGGAATGTGGCAAAGGGGAGGAGAAGGAAAAGAAGAGGAAAGAAAGTGGTGGAGATGTTGAGCAGTTGCAGTCCGATTATGCCGAGATGCAAAAGAAAAAGAGGAAAAAAGAAGAGGAGATTGTAATTGGAGGAAATTGTGAGAAAGATCAGGCAACAAATGGAACTTTAGATTTGACATCAGTGTCAGTAGAACAGTTGGCAGAATCTGGAAATTGTTTAGAAAATACTGCAGCTTCTCAAGACTCATTTGAATCCAGTCATGTCAAAAGGAAAAAGCACAAAAAGAAGCGACAGTCATCCTCTGTAGACGATGCTCAAGAAGGAGTAGAGAATGTAGATGTGGAATTTTGTCTCGATGGTTCTGTAACCATGGCTAAGGGCTCGGGAACGTCACGGAAAAAGAAGAAGAAGAAGAAGAATACAATCTTTGAGGGGGTTGATGCGTCTTCCGTTCCTGAAGAAAATGAAAAGGTTGAAAACCGAGATCATACACAGATAACAAAGGAGGACCTTGAAGACCAAAATGCTGAACCGGTGTCTAAGAAAAAGAAGAAGAAAAAGAAAATGAGTGATATATTTAGCACAAATGTATCTGAAGACAAAGAGACACAGAATGATGATTCAGTGTCTGTGCGGGAAAGGGAAAAGAAGAGGAGCTCATCCTTCCTGGTTGCTGATGCAAAGGAAAAGGATGCTGAGACACATGGGGAACAAATCCGTCCCTTACAGCCTTATGTCTGGGGGGCAGAAAAACATGGTGTCAGCACTGGTGATTTAAAGGAACTTAAAGATGGGGTCACGAAGAAGAAAAAGAAGAGGAAGATGTCTGTTGCGCAGGACAGTATGGAAAACGATTGTGCGCAGGATTTGGAAGAACCAAACAAAACATGTCAGAGGGCTTCGCCTGAAAAAACCACTGACACAGGGCTGAAAAGGAAAAAGAAACGTAAAGGAAATGAAAGTGTGTCTAAGACTCCTATGGAAAGAGTGGAAAGTGCAGCTGATGTGGGACTTTCTCCAACTGATGAGCCTGTAGTGTTGAAAAAGAAGAAGAAAAGGAGTAAAGATAAGCCATGCGATGTGATACAAGAGGGTCTATCAACTGCCACTGAAGAATCTACACTGAATACCTTTGGCTCAGTTTCGCACAAGAAGAAAGGCAAACATGGTCGTAGTGCTGAAATATGTAAAGACAGCAGTACTTCTGAATTAGGGACCGTGGATAACATGGTTGAACATGCTTCAGTATCTTTAAACACACTTGAAAATCAAGAATTATATGACAAAAGAGACAAGAAAAAGAAGAAGAAAAAATCAACGGATGATGTTTTGCTTGATGGAAATTCAATCACCAAGTCTGCTGAGTTGGAGCTCAAAGAAAACAAAAAGGGAAAAAAGCAATCAGCTGACCCTGGTACCACATTCAGCAGCCCTATATCAGAAACTTCACCCTCAAAAATCAAAATGTCATCTTCAGAAAAGAACAAGCACAAAAAGGTCAAGAGGAGACTTCATAACCGAAGTGAGGACTTCCTTTTAGAATGTTAGTGTGAGCTCTCCGAATGGACAAAGGATTGCTTACAATTATGAACAAACAAAATAATTGCAGCTCCAGCCAACATGATGTCTGTCTTTTAAGATGGTGAACTTGAAATATGACAATTATATATTTTTTTATTTTGTTTTGTATCAAAATATTTTACTGATACAGTTCTCAACCTTTTTTTAGTCTTGAGATATTACATTATTTGGAGGAAAAACATCAATTTTGTAAATTAAAACTCCAAAAACTAAATGATTGTTATTAATTTGTTTGTGACTACTCTTGAATGTGAAACAAAAGCCTTTATGTTTTTAGTTTAAGCACACTGTCAGCCAACCGGACTGGTACAAATCTGTACACTGAGCCTGCATTTGGTCCGTTCAGTGTCTGACAGTAGGGGGAGTTGTTTCTTTCCTTTTCCCTGTTAAGAGTATTTTGCCATGTCCCTTAAGAGGCCTTTTCATTTGATGATTTAAAATAATTCATGGTTAAGTAAAATTGTCGTTTATTATTTTGTAAGCGGTCAAAGAGACAAATCTCACAGTGCCAAAGTCAGATTTTTAAATGGAATACAGAATATGCAGTATGTAAAATGATTTCTGTGCTGGAAATGTCAGCATGCTTTCTACTCTTTTAGAGCTGTGTCAATCACTGCAGCATCATGTTCACTTTTTTTTGCAAACGATCTGATAGTCTGAGTGACCCGCAATGTTTTTTTAGAGCTGTAACAAAGTGCACCGCAGGTCAGAACCATTCATAGGGTTAATCGGTAATGCAGTACCACTGCTTTAGGTAAAATATTTTCAAGAAAGTAGATACATTCTCTGCCAATGTGATTATTGGCTGACTAATATGCAAAATAATTTCAGTTTTTCAAAGTTCTGATGTCCAACTTTTTAAAAATCATCTCCCATATATATATCTCTTTAAAATGATCTGCAATTGCAGATCAAATGTATTAAGGGGAATGGAAAGATAACTCAACGGTTACCATATGTGGTTTTTTACAAGTTATAAATGGTTAACCACTACTGAAAATGTGTTTCAATCCCAGGTTCCTTTTATAAAGCAGAATTATGTAGTTGACTGCATATAATGTGGAATGAACTTTGTGAGGGGAAAAGCTTTAAGTGTATTTTTAGTTCTCGTTTTCCTGTAATGTAAATTTTATTTACTCTGACATGTTTCAGTTTCTTAAAGGGACAATTAACAGGACAAAAAATAAATACACATGTAGTTTCATTTATCAAGTTAAATTGTTTTGGTGTGAGTTGCCCTGTGTTAAAGATATCAGCTGAACAGATGTTTTCCTTCTCTCGGATATAATGAACTAGTTGGCTTATGCCTGTCTCTATAGCTAAAAATCACCAGCCGGTATCTCAAACACTCGGAAACTCACACCAATACAATCTGGATTGATGGATAGAATCGCAGGTAAAATGTGTTACAGGTCAGATGGTTTTATTTTGAAGGCCGTGACCGGAAGTAATGTATCTCGACAACTCTAGCTTGAAAGATCCACCTGTTTTCATGCTTAAATGTGGAGCCATTGTCGAGATTAAATTTTATTGTGGAAGTGCATAGCCGGAAACTAATAATTAATCTTTTCCGCTGGTTTAACCGTGAAAGGTAAACAAAGGGAGGAACCTTGTTAACTGGACTTTCGCTTGCAACTCGAGATGTCGTGCACAACTCAGCGCATTTTACGCACGGTGACTGATCACAACAAGCCAGCGGGCACGTTACGTAAGCGCGCAGCCACGAAGGCATTTAAACAGTGAGGCTGTGAAGCTCCAGCTGGAAACTTTTCCTTTGCTGTCCCTAAAGCCTGTGACACCAGCGCGTATTCCTCCACACTCTTGCAGACTTTTTACTAGCCAGACATGTCTTCTTCTTACAACAACAGCGCGTGTTTTAACGAGGCCAGGAGAGTCGCTATTTTCGGAGGAACGCACGGGAATGAGATGTCAGGCGTGACGCTCGTTAACCTGTGGGTGAAGAATAGCACCGAGATACAGAGGAAAGGGGTCGAGACAAAACCGTTCATCACCAACCCGAAGGCTGTGGAGAAGGGCACCAGATATGTGGACACGGATCTGAACCGAGCCTTCACCCCAGAAAACCTCAGGTAAACACAGCAGCACGCCTGGCAGCTGTCACGCTCAGTGTCGCTGCTGGGTCTGGATGGTGGTGTTGTTGTTCTTGTCTGCTGTCATACATGTTGAATGGAAACTTTTTCATGGCACGGATCCACAAAACATATTCACGTTTAACAGATCCGTATATAATTTTAATGATTAGGGTTTGAGGTCAATCTTAATTGAAAGAAAAAACAAGACATGACATGTGCATACCTATACTGTCTGGGTGGTCTGGTGTAGCCTACATTTCCTCATTGTTTTTCTGCGAATGAAATGACTCGAATCAAGTATCCAGCTGTGGTCCAATGACAGATCGTTGAAGATCTACAGTTTGTTGAAATGTGTTGGAAAATGTGATGATAACGCAATTATGCAACATTATTGACATGATTGATTAGATGTGTGTGTTCTGCCAGACAACTGAGGGAAATATAGGATATTGCTTGGACACAACACAACAACATGGACGGTTTAACGTATAAAAAGGGGGTTACACTACATTATAGGATGGCTTGTAAAAATGGGATTTTACACTATTTTTGAGGAATCCCCACTGTGAAACAGTCACGTGGACATTTCCATCACACTGTAATAATCTCAGGTAGTGTGTATGTGTGTTTACCATCAGCCATGCCTCCCCCTCCTCCCTCCTGCCCCCCCCTCCGCCAATAACAGCAGAACAGCGAGTCCCCTCCTCCTGGACTTGAGCTGACTGTCAGCCAGCACGAAAAACGTGAGCGAAACGTGACCGAGCTGCAAATGAATTAAGAAGACTTTCTTTTTTTCATCCGACCCTCTTCGTGTGCATTATAGCGGAAGATGAAGTCTTACGCAAACGCTGGCTCATATAGTCAGTGTGCATGAACACACACAGAAGCCTATTTACTAATGTGGTTGGATAACAGCATCATAGACCACTATTCATAAATCACCATAGGGAATCTATTATAACAACCCCAAGGTTATTGTAGGGGACTGTTGTCCCCTTGAAGTCTTATCGCCATAATATTTCCTTATGGGTTTAGCCTTGACCTTTATTTCTGTCCTTTTTAATTTCTCTGTTATGGGAATATTGTCATGTGCTTTTGGACACTGACGGTATACAGTTAATTTACAACCACTGTGCTTAGTAGTGGGGATGCTATGTTTTGTGCCTATACAAAAAGTGACCTGCTGTTATGGCCGATACTGATAATATAACTGGTAAATTCACATTTTTGTAAACCTGAAAACCTCATCTGAACAGAAGATGCATCATGTATTATCCCATAGTAATGACCTAACCAAATCTAAATGGCATCATTATTGTTAATATAGCATAAACAAAGAACAGTTCTGACTCTTCAAATGTTAATTTATTTTCTCCAATAAAAAACATCAAGAATCTTAACGATCTTGCTTTCATTGAGCAATTTCTCTTAGATGATAGCTGATAATTTATCAGTAATAATTTAATTATTGCAGTAATACACAACAAGCTGCATTTCCTATTATCAGCAAATAATTAATCGGCCTGATATGTGTTGTGTATCCATACTTAACAGTATAACCATCACATACCACTCCTTGATGTATGTACCATATTTTATTTCTAGTGTCCTTGTGTTTAAAAAAAAAAGTTAAATGTTAAGGTAATGTTTTCCTTACTGGATAACTGAAATGATGGTTAAAGCTCTGATGTGTGAAATGACTGTTACCTCATCCTGCAAATTTTAAGTGATCTTTAAAGATCTTCTCAACGCTTACAGTGTGGCCTGTTTGAAGGCAACATGTAAGAAGATTAACTTCTTGGAGATTCTTTCTAAAAACAGCTCATGGTGTCATTTTCTTCAACTTAAATAGACTGCTGCTTTTCCTCATATTTACTGCCTGTATGTCCTGTCAGTTGAGACCACTTTATCAGCTGCAGTTCACACTGTGCTTGTGTACTAATGTTCTGCCAGTCCAGAGAATACCAGATATTTGCTGAAAATGGGGTTTAAAGAGCAGATGTGAGGGAGGCGAGACAATATGCACAGCAGAGGTGCTATTCTACAGTAGTTTGGAGAATGTCCTGGACCAGTGGTTATTCTGAAATGCTCTAAAAGAGCTAAGAGAAAAAAAGGGATGCTCTCATTCTCTGTTCAAAGCACGTACAATGTCTGTCTGCAGGGGGACAAAAGCAAGTTTAGCCTGGGGACAATTAAATCCCTTAAGGATCCTGAAGAGCAGGCATGCAAGGCTTGGAGAAAAAGGCTTAAATTTCAACTTTACGCTCACAAAGGGGGGCCACTGTTCTGCTGGATCCAGCTTTTGTATTCCAGTGTAGACTTCATGGCTGCCATGATTTTCTACTTTAACAGATTAGGTGCAGTTGTGGTAATTATAAATACATCATTTGCAGTTATTAATGATTTCCTGTTATACACAATAGGACTGCACAATTAATCAAAATTTTATCAAAATTGCAATATGGACAAGTGCAATATCCAAATCACAGGAGGTGTAATGTTTATTAATGGCAAAATATTACCCTTCTCAATTTAATATTGTGGTGCTGCAGAGATGTCCCGGCAAACAAATCATATTCTAGAAATATTCCCCAAAAATCACACCTTGATCATTGTAGTATATTTTTCAGTTAAAATGAGAATAATGATGCAAAAATCAAAACTTTGAAAAACTAATCTTCATGTAAAGAGCTGTAATACAACACAGAAACAGGAAATTCTTGATTTTCAGCTTTTGTTCTCACAGTTATTGTTTAATCTTGTGAATCAGAGATTTTTCTACCATGACCGTCAGTCAGGTGAAAGTGTAACTAGGCATAGAGGACAAGTAGACACTCTTATGTCAATCATTAACATGCTTCATAGCTCATTGTTCCTTCAGCAGAACTGTCAGATAAGCTGTGATAAGACTATTACAATGTGCTGGCATCTTTCTCACGCTGTGTGTGTGTTTCTGAAGTGCCCCGGGAGGAGATGACCTGCCCTACGAGGTGCAGAGAGCCCAGGAGATCAACAGGATGTTCGGACCCAAAGGAAGCCCAGATGCCTACGATGTAATCTTTGATCTCCACAACACGACGTCCAACATGGGCTGCACGCTGATCCTGGAGAGCTCCAAAGACCACTTCAACCTGCAGATGATGAACTACATCAAGGTGACTGCCTTGAAAAGCAAATATAAGTTTTTAAACTTTACGGCCCAACACTCCTTTGTAGGTATTTAGGAACATTCAATATGCAACATCAGCTGATCTGAGAACCTCTCAACATGTGCAAAAAGACTCAATCAGTTGTCAAATTCAACACCAGACCCCAGAGGAATGTCCATTTAATATATCTTATGTAATATATTAAGAATGATAACACAATTAGTATAGCATTTGTCTGAACAAGGTTACAAAGAGATAAGTAATCCAGATACAAAATATAGTTACAATTAAATAAAGAGACAAATAAAATAAGAACTAAGAAACTAAAGCAACAAACTGTGCATTTAAAGAAGAAGAATTTAAAGATTTCCTCTATAAACACATTTTAAACAATGATTTAAAACAGGTATGGCTGGCACACCTAATCTCCTCATGCAGAGGTCACCTAGCGAGTTCAGGCTTGAAGATCTCAGGTCATGACTTGCTTGCTGGTGATCAATGACAAAGATTATGGCTTCTGTCTTGCCTACAGTATAGTAGGCAGTATGTTAAGAATTATTATTTCTAGACCTGATTGAGAGAAGGTGAAGAGTGATGACTAGGGGCCTCTGGGGTCTGCTCACTTCTATCTTCCATGTCATTGTTTGCTTAAAAGTCAATGTTTTACTCTTTTTGGAGAGGTTTAGTTAATCTGTATAGATAATATGAGGTGTTAAACAAACTAATTTCAAGGGTCAGCCTCATCTACTCTTACGAGCCTGAGAAGACTCCTTCTTCTTTGTTTTTAATGCAGTTTAACAATATCAATATCAGCATAACATTTGTTTTAAAGCATGTTCGAATAATTACTAGAAACAAACAGAAATTTGGAGCTTTATGGCAAAAACACCAACATAACTTTGCGGACATTACATTCACTTTCCTACCAATTTGTCATGAACTAGATCTGTTAGCCGCTCTATTTTTCTTTCTCCTCAACACAAAACAAAGGCATGCAGAGCAACACCAGAGAGGCAAAGAGCAGCCAAAAGCAACACACTCTGAATGACTGTAAGCAGTAGAGGTTATGAGAAACATTTACTTTAAGAAACATAAAATATCAAACAGAGATACAGAGATAGAAGTTTGACCTTCACAGATATGACGATTGAGCTCAAGTCAGTGACCTCAGCCACAACGAGATAGGATAAACAATCTGCTTTTATTTGAACCATCGACGGATTAACACTGAAGCCCTGAGAGGGAAGTTGAAAAAAAATTCTGCACATATTTTTCTAAGTCTGATCTTAATGGAACAGATGGAGAATAGGTTTTGCCAGGATAATCTTTTAAAGTTCCTTATTTCATTTATTTTTTTCACAGATGGCAAAAAATGTAACCAGGTGAAATTAAATCTCATTTGGAAGAAAAACATGAGAAAAAACATTTAGAACTAACAGTGGAAGTGGTGCACTTCAGCCTCTTGTGGCTGAAATGAGTATTACAACAACAAACATTAAAAATATATATCCTGGCAAAACTTTTTTTTCACCTGGCACAATATTTTTTTTCCAGATTTTCCCCCGCTTATTCCTGAGTCATAAACACAGGAATATACTCATTCAGACATAAAAAATAGAAGAAATGTAGGAAACTGTAAGATACTCTACGGTTAGCAGTAATTAAAGTAGAGTCAGAAATGGTAAATTAATGTTACACTGTGTCTGTGCATGCCACCCCTGCGTAAGTGAGTCGAAAAGGTCGGAACACGCCACTGGGCTGATGTGTAGTGTGTGATTGTGTTAAGGTGTGTTATTATCTGCAGCTGAGATTTTGCTTTTGTTGTTTTTTTGTTGCAGAAAGCCATCGCTCCAGCCAGTTGTCTTGTTCTGCTGAATGAACATCCTCTCTTGAAATATTCCACATCACGCTCTGTTGCCAAGCACCCTGTTGGTGAGTCTCTCAAGTCCAGCCAAATGCCCCGGGGACAGTACACAATATTTAAGATGTTCCCAAGACATCCACTCAGTTGGTAGTTTAACATCTGTAAATGTGTCTTCTGATTGTTTGATCGCAGGTCTGGAAGTGGGTCCACAGCCGCAGGGTGTTTTGAGGAGCAACATCTTTGAAGCCATGAGGGTCATACTGAAACATGCCCTGGACTTCATTGAGCTGTTTAATGAAGGTAGGGCATTCAGAACTTAGCAACTGAGAATTTAAGCTCTAACGTACTGTATTTATAAGGCATTCAACAACAGGACATAAGATTATCAAGGATTTTGCCAAAGCAGTTGAGAGTTAAGGCAAAATAATTCTTAAAGGGGACATATCACGAAAAACATTGATATGGTTTTATTTCTCTCTCGTTATACATTTCCACATTAACAAAAGGAAGAGTGACAAACTTAAAGACTGGGTCAAACCCAGGAGGCAGGGGTTAATATCCCATGACCATTTTTTTTTTTACTTTTTCAGTTTTCAGTCGCAGTTCATAGATTTGGATTCAGCCAGACAGTATGAGAAACTAGTGTTGTTGTTTTTTTTAACATTAAGGCATGTAAACATATTCGAGTAAGAACAGAAAATATGCCCCCTGTTGGAGCCATTTTTGTATTTTGTTTACCAATATGTGTGCGTATGGAGTTTTATCATAGACAATATAAGCTCAGTGGACGTAGTCACTGTGATGTTTTTGGACTGCTTGAAGCTTTGAGTTCTGCATTTTGGCCATCGCCTTCTTGGTTTGAGTGATTTTTTTTGCTAAATTTAGTAAAATTACTAGTGTTGTCAAAGGAGTCTGGTGGTTTAGAAGAGAGCATAGATAATGGATTAAGTTCCTCATCAGAAGGAGCTGTCTGACGGCAAGATAAGGTGATTAAATGATTTTGTAAATATAGTGTACACTTAATTTGATGCTGACAGACATCTACTGATCGTAATACACTGACTACGGATACCTCATACAACCCCACGTCACAGAATCTGACCTGTCCCTTTAAAGTTTGCAGGATTTTTAAGTATTAAAGTGACTCTCTAGAATTCTGACTTGGGGGCAGCGAATGATTCATATGTGTTATGTAACAGAAAATAAGTTGTTTACAGTCAGGCTTCCTGTTTCTCAGCATCATCTTGACAAGCAACATTTTGTGACAAAACCCCCATGGGTGGCAGTCTGATTCATCCAGATGTACCTCCACCCTAGGATCATCCAGATCTCTAAATTTATCTGCTCCGGCTCATCACGCCTCCGCTTTGCTGTTTCTCTTCCTTAAGGCACGGAACAGTGTTTGCAATGTTTAGGCGCAAGGCAGCCTTTCCTTCCTCTTTTACGTAAACAAGTGGTCTGTGCCAAGTGTGAGTTGCAGTCTGTTGGTTTCCCCAGCCCGGCCTGCTGTTGAATGGCCTGCTTGTTGTTAGAGTCTGCCTGCCAATGGTGTGGTAATCTTCTGTCGTGGGGCCGCACTGGTGCTGATGAATGCTCAGGCATGGTGATGAATCGGTGTTCCTGCGCTGTGAAGCTGAGCAGCACGAAGAAACAACTTGTTTAGCTGTTAGAGACTGAATAGTTGTTACAGGTGAAAACCACTTTCTCTGCAGAATAATAATCATTTAGATTCACAGGGAAAACTGTTGGGACGTTTGTCCTCTTTGCTCGGTGCTGCCACTTGCATATCAATACAGCTTAGTGGTGTGACATTTAGTAGTAAAACAGCTCATTTGAGCCTTCACTTGTCCAAGCTCTGCCAAAAACCACACACACGCACATCCTGTTCAGTTCCTGGGTTGAATAATGCCACTTTGGCACTTTGTGGCACTTCCCAGCTTCTTTAGACTTCACCTAAGCACTCTTAACAACACAAACCATTTAATATTACACAGAAACAAACTCATAGATCGTTTCGATACCCTTGAGTATACATTTTGAATATTTGACATTATTTCCAGCGTCTTTCTGTTTGTACACTTTGTACTGATCTTAGTTATGAAGCAAAAAAAAAACAGTTAATTTCCACTTTTTTAATATTTTAACAGTATAGGGTATTTTTTACATCACAAAACAGTGCCCGACATTTATTCTAGGGCTGTACCATTATTTTTTTTAAACATTAAATGAATAAATAAAATTTCCTGCAGCTGTGAAGAAATACTGTGTTTAAAGCGAATGGATAGAAATTAAAAAAAACACTTCAGCCTACTGTCCATGGTGCCCAGATGATAAATCCCAACGACTTTTGGTGACACCCTGACTTTTCCATGTGCTGCACCAGCAGGTCTCAACCTGTAATATCTCAATTATGGACAGATGAAGATTAAATTAGCAAAATTGCAGGCCTTCTTATGTGATTCCCTGACTTACAAATCGATAATAAGACAAACCAGAAAAATCATAAAAAGACAAAACAAAACCACTTTACAATTAGAGACCATTGCATGCAAGACAATATATTTTAATATAAAATGGGATACAAAAAATACAAGCGCTTACAATAAAATTGATTCAAAAATAAAAATATACATACGGCATATCGGCATATACATATCGGCTGGGCTGTAACTTTAGCTATGTAACTAGTTATGCAGCTATCTTCTGCATAGTGATGGTTGACAGGTTCCTTTCTGACAAACATAGTTAGTCAGAAAGGAAATAGTTACTGCCTGAAACTGCTCACAACAGGATCTGTGAATAAGTAATAGGGTCATGGTTTCTGGAAAGACACATTGCTGTTAAGTTTTTCAAATGTAATTTTTTCTACAACCCAAGTGCCTTATAGGTCATATTCCAGAACAGGCCAACATCTCTGTGGATGATATCTCCAACACCAACAACTAACAGCAAAACAGTCTAGATTGATAAATATTTGGGGTTGAACTGTCCCTTCATGATCGAAAAGTAAAAAAAAGGGAGAAAAGTGTATTCACAGCTGAAACCACAGCGGCCAAAAAGTTGATCATTTGCATTTTTTAATTGTTTTTCCCCTTTCTCTTCTTCTCTTTGATCATTCTACTCTCCTGTACCCAGAGGCATTATTCTTGTTTTTATCTTTAAGAGGAACTGTATGCGGATTAGGATGGTTTATTTCTGTTGTTTTATACATTTATTTCAATTGTACTGTGTTTTTATATTATTAAACCACATTTTTCTTAATCAGTGTCCTGAATAGATTTTACAATACTGTATTTTCCAGGATGCTTACAATTTGTTGGGGATGTTGTCTCCTGTGTGTTGTTCAGGCATGGAGTTCCCTCCTTGTACAGTGGAAGTTTTCCGAGTCTTGGAGAGGATTGACTACCCCAGGGACGCCAACGGAAACATCATTGCCATGGTGCACCCCAATCTGCAGGTAAAATGTGAATAGTCTAAATGACGGCTGGCTTCACTGCCAGTGTATCCGGCCTATTCAACCTGTAAACATGAGTTAATATGAAAGAGGAAATGAGTCATCTGTGGTTAATGTGGGAAGGTATTATTTTAATTTTATCAGCACACTCAAGTTTCTTTACCCCTCGGTTATTGCTTGTTTTTTCAGGACTGTGACTGGGAGCCGCTGAACCCCGGTGACCCTATGTTCCAAACATTTGACGGAAAGACCATACGCTTCCAAGGCTCGGGCACCGTCTATCCCACTTTTATTAATGAGGCAGCCTATTATGAAAAACAACAGGCATTTGTAACCACCAGGCGAGAAACCTTGGTAGCAAGTGCCATCAGAAAAGTATGAAGACCGGTTCGTAGGGCTAATGGCGATCGTGAATATGTGTTAGCCTCAAAAACAATCTGTGTATAGATTTTGCACTTTGTTCTGTTAGTAAATGACAGACTTTCCTCACATAATGACTAGACACCATCTTTTACACACTGATTTAGTTTTCTATGCATTTATTATGAGAAAATCTATTAACTATGCAAAGAACATTAGTGAAGCTTTGCAAAGAATCACTGTGATAGTCTTTGATCTGAAGACTGGTATATTGCTGTGGTAAGTATTTATGATTCTGTTGATATTTAAATCCATATATATATACATTAAATCAAATACATTTTTATAATATTTAAAGCCAGGCCTAATCAATGATGGCTTTTGAATTATTATACAACACTCTTTAAGTTTCCTATTACTGCTCAGGATGGCCATTTTGGATCATAACCTCCTATTTTTGACCCAAAACTGTAGTTTCTTGTGTTCTTCTGAAAATATATTTGTGGCCTTTTGATACTACCTACCTGTGACTCCAGTGGTTGCATCTGTGGTGCTGTCCTAATGTTGCCTTAAATGACATCTCTGAAAAAAAACTGCACAACAAATTTGGAGTGGAATTTGTAGTTTATATGTGTTGGATAATAAGATATTATTTTGATAAGAAATGGTATAAGTTCTGTTCCTCTAAACAAATGGGATGCAGTTTGAAACATGTTTTTATAATGATATATTTGTGTCTATTTTGATATACTTGTACTGTATATTTGATTTTAAGTAATGTAAAGGACTCGTTGAATCGTGGGAAGCTTATCTAATATTTTTACGTCTTTGTCGTGTCAAAGTGTATCTCTGTGGTCTTACAGTAGTTCATCTTTCTTTAGCAATATTTCTGGTTGCACCATTTATATGATTAGTCATGTTTACTGTCCTTGAAGTCCTGTGAAAATGATCTGATCAATTAATAAAGTACTGTACTATGCTATACTTTGCTGTTTTTTTGTTTGTAGCTGCAGTGTTGCCTTGAGTTGTTATGCTTGATTTTGACATGTAGAATACCACCTGCAGCCACAAGAGGGCATCACATAGCCACTGATAGAAGTCCTCCCCATGATGCGCTCTGCTGCAGAGATTATACTGTACTGGAGTGGCCAGGTGCAGACTGTCAGAGCTGAATCTTTGGCTCATTAGCCTGTCACCGGTGCAATGCATGTAAATACATTATGCCAGCATGCAGTTATTCAGGGAATTTACCCCCCACGTTCCTTGTCCCAGAACCACAGACCTCAAATATGTTACACATTTTTTTCTATTTTGACTGTATTACTTACAGCAGAAACATGGTGCCATTAGGGATTAGTATCAATAAATTATATTTTAAAAAAATACTGGGGTGCACCGGTGGCACATTGGTAGAGTACAAACCGATAAGGCTTAGTCCTGGTAATCAGGAAGCCTGTGTTTAAATCTAGCTCCAAGCCCTTTCCTGCATGTCTTCCTCTTAAACTCCTTATCTGTCACTATCAAAATAAAGCTAAAAAATAAAGCCCCAAAAAAAGAGCTCTTAAGTCATTGCTCAATTTATTTAAACAAATATTAATAGAGTATTGGAAAAACTCACCAGTGCTTTAAAAAAAAAAATCATTTTGAACAAAGCTCTGTCTTTTTTTGGCCCAGAAACCACATAAATCTGATGCTGCATTATAACACTACACACTATGCTGTTTATCTGTGGAAAAAGTACTAAAAACACCACAGTGTAGAAATACTTTTTTACAAGTAGAAGTCCTGCAGTTAAAACTTTACTTAAGTAAAACTACAAGCTGATAGCATCAAAATATACTTAACGTACCGAAAGTATTAATATACCTGCTAATTATGCAGAATGGACTATTTCAGAATGATGTATATTAAATGATTGGATTATAATTATTGATGCTTTTAGGTGTTCATCACTGCAATCTTGCAGCAGGTAAAGGTTGGGAAAATTTGAATTGCTCTCTATTTTGCTGGGTTGCTTAATCTATAAAAACATACCATTATTTATTAGTTTGTTTATGTTTTATCTGAAAATGCAACTAAAGTTTGTAAATGTACAATACTTGCCAGTAGACTACAAATTCAAAGTAGCAGATGAATGAATGAAAACACTCAATTGAAGTACAAGTACCACAAAACTGTACTTAAGTACAGGCCTGGAGTAAATGTATTTATCTCACCACTGATGCTGTTACTAATATCTTGTGTATATACTATGTACATTATGTTGCAGATAACATGTTCAGTGTTTATAGAAGACACACACATGTGTTTACAGTGGCACAACTAGATTAGACGTCTCAGGGGTTGAGAACATCTGGAATTGAAGGGGAGTGAAGTAGGTCAGTTTTTGTGTACGGAGTGTTGGATGACATAAATGAGCAAAAACATGCAGTTTATTTTAAAGAAGGTGTCATTTAATCTGTGAATATATCAATAAGATAAAACTACATACACATTTATTAGAATATTGTATGTAGTATCAATGCAATATATACACAACATGGTTGTTTGGATCAAAACAAAGATGAGTTTGCGGTTTGACAAATGATAGCACTTTGGGAATGAGATGTTAGGAATGCTGTCTACCAACTCTACCATTGCCCCCGGTCATGTCTTTGTCTTTGGACTGAGCTCCGTCATACTTTTGCATTCCACAAGCTGACTGTACTGAACACTTGTAGATTAACCAGAAACGTCCATACATTTCTTGCTATATCACCTCATGCTTGTGATTGGTATTTCAGTTTCATGACTCCAGGCTAGCCATAGCCTTTCTCATCTATTCATTACTGTAACCCAATCAGGGCTCTCAGGCCTGCAACGAGTGCTGATCAATGCTTCTTCCTGGCGACTGAAAGCTTTTAGGAGAATGATCTTTCAGTTCTGGGCAAGGATCCAAACAGGCACTTGAAAATACCAAGCGTCCATCTCTGCCTCCACCCTCCCCTCTGTCCATAGTGATAACTTTCTCCTCTGTTGTATAGCATTACAACTCTGTTTTACTGGAAGTCTCTTCCTTGGCTGCCCACCAGGTTTTTTTTATCTGGATGCAGCTGCATGCGTCCTGCTGAGGTGAAGGTGACTCGGTTTTATGTTTACTCCTTTGTGTCATCATCATTCATGAAAATCACTATGATCAAACGATTTCAAGGTAAGATATAATTTTTTTTCCATTGCTAAATTTAAAGACGTTTGACTAGTATTGTAAAGTATCTGTCTGGTGTGCCACATGTCCAGTGGGTGGAAAAGGCTGACGTGATTATTCTGCAGAGATAAAATAGCATAAATCAAAACAAGCAGGATAATGATGATGTTTTTATCTACAGAGTTATGACATGCTTGTATCTGATGCACATGCACAAGTAAATGTAAAAAAAAAAGCCCTGACGTGTGCATGTGCGTTTTTGGTTCCAGCAGAGGCCTTAAAGTATGAAGTCTGATAAACATGAGCACATTCAGATCTCTTCCCTTTCTTCATGACAACCCACCAGCTGGAGGCAAGGAGAATGGTGTCAGACAAGCTCTAGTCACAGTGCCATCCTTTCACAGCAGAGGCCTGTTTTGTAATAATGCAAGTTGGCAAATCACAGCTGATTTCTATGGAAAATGCCTGTCTATCCTTTTAAGATATAAGTGAGACAACATTAGGAGACCCACAAATGGATCGTGTAAACCCAATACCTCATCCATAAGCCAGGGTTTCTCGCTGTCTTTCTGTTACAGCTTTCTAAAAGAATAAAACGCACACTGTTTTATTTCATGCATCCATTGTTCTTGGTCCAGACCTGAAATAACATTTTTTGGATTGTGTCTGTACCCAAACCTGGTAAAACCAGCAGATCAGTGGAGACACATGCTTTCACCTATTATTTTTGAGCCAATAAGACTTGAATTCAACATTTCAGCTGTCATGTATATGCAAATTATGCTTCTGTGTTAAAATATAAATAAAAGGGACTTTTAAATTCACAACAAACCTCCAAGGTAAAGCCTGGTGGTTGTTGGATTGTTGACAGAGCTAAGAGTGATGAGCCACACTCAACTGCTTCTACTTCACCAGTATTTGTGGCATTCAAGCGCAGTCGGAATTCTTTGTACTGTTACACACGATCGGGAGTATACTGTGATCCATCCATCAAGTGATATTCGATATGTTATCTGGATATATAAACAGTAGGGATGCACGATATTGGATTTTTGCCGATATCCGATATGCCGATTTTTTACAACTCATTTAGCCGATTACCGATTTGGCCAATTTCCAAATTGAAATAATAAGTAAACATAACCTGTCTTCACTGGGAACATGTGAAAAGTGCAACTGTACAGCAATTAAACCCAAATTGAATAAAACTACATGTACCTTACAGACTGCTGCTTAAATTCAAATTTAACTTAAAACAGGAGCCCAATATGTGATGACACAATCTGCACTGTGCAAACAAAATCACAAAAAGTACAAAAAATATAAGCAGCTTCAGTCCCTAATCAGAACATAAATAAATAGGTGGACTCAGACTACACTATTTAATCAGTTTATTATATTGGCGGATATCGGCGTGTTGGCAGATGTCCGATAATTTATTTTCAAGCCAATATCGGCCGATACCAATAACGTGCCGATAATATCGTGCATCCCTAATAAAAAATCAAAATACATATTTTCTTCTCTCACCCGTAGTGCTATTTATCATTCTATATTAGTGTGAGTTGCCAGGTGTTGAAGGCAGCAGTAGAGCCTTCTCTGCAATATAATGTAACTAGATGGCATTTGGCTTGCAGTGCTCAAAGCATTAAAAAAAGCAATGTCTGTTTCCATAAATCATGACTCCATTACTCAAAATAATCCTAAAACATTGTTATGAGCAATTTAATGTGGGAACTATTTTCTTTCGAGTATATTTTCTACATGAAACTGCTCACAACAAGGTCTCTGGATTATCTTAAATAACCAGGTAATACTTGGCAACTCACACTAAAACAATCTAGATTGATAAATGGCACCATAGGTAAAAGGAAAAATGTGTATTTTTAATTATGCGGTAAACTGTTTGAGATGTTGAGTAAAATATTGCATTTCAATAAGCACTCTATTTATCTACACTATTTATTGTGATTTTTAAAAAAATATATATTTTTACTTGCTTATTCCTATCTGGTTTAATATAACTTACAACTTCAATCTACAACACATTTTTCCTCAGTGGTAATCTTACAGGGAGTAGGCCCTTGCTATGTGGTTGATTTCTGACCAACAATGTAACAGGAATAATGTTATCTTTTTAACCAAAACCAAACACACCTGCCTTTAAAGTGGGAATTGAGGCGTGCTGCATTGCTTTGTCGAATGACTGCACGCGTGTCCGAGCAGCACTTGAATGCAGCACGTCTGAATACAGGAAGTCCCGAAACTTTTCAGCGTAGAGTCAAACTTGTTCTCCGCATCACTCACACTCACTGTGCACACGTATGCCTGCTGTTTGTATGTGTGGGAGGTTGAAGATGGTCAGAAAGCGGTCCAGTTAGTATCGACAGACGGGTTTATTTTGTTAGGTGGATATTTGCGACAGACACGCCGCTAAGTGTCGGTGAAGACACGGAACAGTGAGCTCCAACATTTCTATCTGAGACTGCGGTTGGCGGAGAGCCCGCGTTGACTGTCAAAATGTGGGAACAGGACGAATTTGCAAAACACTGGAGGAAAGAATTTCCCGACGGAAAAGTGCCTAAAATGGATTTAAACTCTGTAGAGGACATTGAGTCGGAGCTGGAGACGAGTAAAGCCAATCTGAAGAGGCTCCAGAAGGCTCTGGCGGAGGAGAAATTCAAGGTGATCTACCTGCAGACCACCATGGCTCGACAGAAGAGAAACGAGGCGGAGAGGTTTGAAGGCAAAGATGAGAACTTCAACGCTGACACATTTGCGTTTTCTAAAACGGGAGATTTTAGGAAACCGCAGCGGCAGCGGGGTGATGAGAGCGACGGGCAGAGGACCAAGGTGTCTGACTCTGGGGGGCTGAAGCCCCACGCTGCAGGTCACATAGCGGGGATCATGAGCTCCTTCGGCCGTGAACGGAGCAGGTTCAGTGGCAAGACTCCTAAGCCTGTTCCCATCCCTGTCCCGCCTCGGAAACCAACCTATCAGACTCCAACTGTCTCTCAGCCAAATGATAACGAGGAGGGCAGCGACAGAGAATACGAGGATGCGGAGATGAATGAAAATTTCGTCAGGAATAACTTGTTGGCACCAAAGAGCGTCGGCAGGGACAACCAGAGGACGTCCAGCTCCTACCGGGACACCCGGCGGCCTTTCCGCCACAGCAGGGACTTTGACTCCGGCGACGACGGCAGGCTGTCCCCGTCCTTTCCGCACATTCCCCGCAGAGCGTCCCGCGGCTCCGGGTGCAGCACCCCGGACAGGAGGAGTGATGGTTACCTGAGCTCCGACCATGACGACTCCTCTTCTGCAGGTAAGACACTCAAATCAACACTGCTCTTGTTACTGGTAAAGCGAGGAATAACATTATGAAAGCACGATTTTAAAACAAATAAAATAAGATGTCATGTCATAAAATAACATAAATGTGAAATCCTGAAAGTGGCCTAAAGTCTTGATCCTGAGGCCCTAGATGAGGATTCGGCTCAATTAGAGCTAATTCATTAATTCATTCGTTTGTTCAGCCGGGTCACTTGACTAGTTTATTTGCACTACTTCTGTTAACATCACATTAGGTCTATATTAGGCCTTCTGTATTTTTTCCTATATTATATTAGTCATTTACCACTTATACTATACCGTATATATCTCCGCATATATTTAAATATATTTATTCACTAATGTTCATACTACTACAGGCAACAACTTATTTAAACTAGAGGTCGACCGATACAGGTTTGTAAGGCCGATGCCGATCCCCGATATGTGTAAAATTTTATTGGGCCAATTCTTTCTGGAGCCTTTTCTCCCCCCATTTACATGATAAAAATGACACCATGATAGAGAGAGAGAGAGACACACACACACCCACACATCGCTGTGATAGCCGCTCTGCACCACTCTGCCCCGCTCTGAATCCGCCTTTCCCACTGGGCAAAATTGCATTTAAACCTTGTAATAATCAGCTTCAGTCCGCAGGGGGAAAGGTACTGAAACAACCTGCGTCGTGACTAGTTCACGGCGGTGCTTTGCTCACTTAATGAACTTGTCACGCCGGATTCCACTGGATGCGTAACGACTCCGAAAGTGGTCCGTCCGCAACGGCTGCGTATCTACGCAGTCCGTCAACACCCACCGGATCCGTCTGTGTCGGAGCTGTTGCGGACAGCAGAGTCCCGAGGACGCACGAGATCTCGCGAATTCACGCCTAATCAATTGATATAACTGGAAGATAATCAACATCTCCTCGTTAATGACTGGAGACAAATCCAGCGACTCCGTCTTAACGAGCGCTAACGAGGTCGGCCGTAGCGATCTCTGTTTGTTTACAACAAGCACCGGAGTGAGTTAGCCTGGGTATACCCAGACTGCCTTGCGCGCTCGAATTTGATTTCGAACCTCCAGCCAGTCTGGAAACGAGGCGATTATCTTAGCCCTGTTTTAGGGATCCAATCACAGAGCGGGGAGGGACGGTGAGACGATGACGCGTACTACTCGGCACTTAGAAGCTTTCCGGATCCAACATGGCTGCTGCAGACGCGAAACTCTCTTTAGCTGTAGATGGTGTTTTAAATAGTTTAGAGCGAAAGTTGAAAGGCGAAAGGTCTCTCAGCGGCTCCGCTGTCCCCCGGCTCGGAGCCAGATCACCGGTAGCGGGGCTATTAGCGCCGCACGGGCGGTTTCTGCGGCTCGTTGCGCCGAGCCGGCGAGACCGCCGGTCACCGCCGGTGATCTGGCTCCGAGCCGGGGGACAGCGGAGCCCCCAGAGACCCGCAGCAGCTTGTTTATTGCCCATAAAATCAGTGGATGTGTGGGGCAGAATGACATGAGGGGGAATAAAGCGTGAAAATAAATAATCTTGCAGAAAGCGAGAACTGGAGAAGCAACGCAGCAGCAGCAACACTCTCTCACAGACACACACACAACAAACATCCATTTCTGTTGCTCTACTACGTCATCTGGTATAACTGATCTGATTGGCTAAGAGCTACCTACAGACGCTTTGATAGACATTCTAAGCGTCCAATAAACGGCTCCGGAGGATCGTAAACCACACCTCCTCTACGGAGAAAAGCATTGTAGGTGTCCAGACCTAATCTCCAATGAGATTAGGTCTGGTGTTAGCCAGGCTAGGAGTGAGTGGTGTCAGTGGGGTGAAAAGACGAGTGAAAACCTCTAACCTGTTGATTTCAGGTCTTCAAGTTATGAAATACGATCCGACGTGAACCCGAGGTACTTTATTTTGAAAATATACCGGATGTTTTATTTTGTGTCTGTGCACCACTTCCTGTCCCGAACGATCTGTTCTGTGCTGAATTTATGCGTCGTGCTCCGTCGTCCGACAAAAATAGAAGCTCTGCGCAAGTGTTGCGAGGGCTGTCGGATGGCCCTGCGTTGTTGGACTCATTACGCAGCGGATCTGCAGTCGGTGGAATCTCACACATTGATTATAATGGGTGCGTAGCGGCTCCGACGACGGATCTGCAGCCGTTACGCATCCAGTGGAATCCAGGCGCCACAGCAAGAACGCACGCACGAATCGGCGGATGCCGATACAAGTAAAAAACGCAAATATCGGCCCGAGATATTGGCCCGCCGATGTTTTGGTCGACCTCTAATTTAAACATATTTAAACACGCTAAAATATATTTTCTATAATGTGCAATATCTGTAAAATGCAAAGCACTCACAGGAAAACAAACAAAAACAAACATATGTATTGATAATAAATGCCAAATAGCAGAAATGTTTGTATGTATGTATGTTTGTCTTTTTTTAAATTCTTATTCTTTTCTTAAATCTATGTGTCTGTATCTTGAGCTGCTGTGACAACTAAATTTCCCCACTTTGGGATAAATAAAGTCATATCTTATCTTACATCCTGATTGCAGCAAAGGCTAAGACACTGGTTAACTAAAACATTATGTACAGATGCTAGTATCAGTTTGTCAAAATATGGAATATTTTAATGGAAAATTGTTTTTTCAACCAATAACTGAGTTGCATTTGACTTTGATCACCTCAGTGTGCAGGGACAAAACCAGCTGGTCAATATTTTGGCACAGCTTCACCCACCGTCCCATAATTCACTGTCACTTACAATTGATCAACAATGTTGTGTGATTTATTCATATCTGGCTGTTGTTTTCTCCTGCTGTGACTGGCTTCATTTGGAGCGGACATCATGAAACAATAGAGATCCTGCCTAAGTTTGGCTCATGACCAGACTTTCAGGACAACTTAATGCCCTTAGTGATGTTGTAGATATCAGACCCGAGTTAAGGATGCTAACGCCTATAACCACAAAGACCGCTGCAACATTATGTTTTTTCAGGTATAGAGCAGAACAGGAAAAAACATAAACAAACACAGTACTGATAGAGAAGTTATTTCCTGTGTAAACATCTACTTGTACCAACGTTTCATTGTTTCTTTTTTTTCTTTTTTAAATCATATAGATTAGTGGTTTACCTCAGACTTGGCACAAGGATTCATGAATTTGTATGCATTAGTATGTACAGTATTTTCTTTTTGTGTCAACATTAAGTAGTCTATGTAGGTGCCTGATCGTGGGCAACAAATAAATAAATAGGGTCTGTCGTGGTGTTAGTTAGATCAGGCCCCAGGGAGTTGCATTAAATTTGTCAGGGGATACTAAAGAAACACCACAGATTATACTTAAGTCAACATCCTGGTATTAACATGTGAGACGGAAGCAACTAACAAAAGTCTTAACAAAAGGAAGCAACATTTTTTAGCAGATCTTACAAATCATTGAGCAAGAAATGAAACCCCAGTTGCAAAAACAGTCCTGATGTTGTCAGAAAGGTAGATAAAAACAGAATGTAGTGATTTTACAAATCCTTTTTGACCTATATTCAATTGAATGCAGTATAAACAAAAGATATTTAATGGTCAAAATGAAAAATCTTTATTTTTTGTAAACTCATTTTACTCTCTGAATTCAGAATTTTATCTTTGGACTGATGGAGGCCGCCTGTTTCCCCTGTTTCCAGTTTTTGTGATAACTTATATTATCTCTATTGTAACTATTTGGCTATTTCTTTAAATGGCAGCTCATCTGAAATACTCTAATTGATATGGAACAAAATTCAAAGCAGTCGATAATGATTTGTCAGTAGTCGTAAGAACCAGGAATCTGTGAGTTAAAGTAAGACTAGTAAAACTAGAAAACTCAGAAGGCCAAGGATGCATCAATCCAACTTTTTCAGTCCCAATATTGATATAGTTAGCTGAACTTTGGGTATCTGCCAATACATAGTACCAATCAGATCCCATTGCTTTAAGATGAATGTACCAATTAATAAGCTGTAATTCTCACTGTGTAGAAGTGACTGGGGTCATTCTGTTATGTGTAAGGCAACATCAGGCTTGGATTATCACTGCTTGTCTTAACTTTTATAATGAAGTAGTTAATTGAGTCATTATCGTGCTGTTTTTCAATCCGGTATCTGTGCATCCCAAGATTGCTTTGACACTTCCTCAAGAAAGTGTGGCAACACTGACTGAGATGGTCTGCTTGTCATGAGTCAAGAAGCAGTGACTAAGATGAACATGAGAATAGATTGAGGAAGACTTCTTGAGCAGACAAAACTTTTTTAATGTCACATCTTTGTGGGCTGGACTGCCCTTTTGTATTTGAGGAATATGGGTGGCTTAGTACTGGCTGTTTGCTCATGGTTTAATTTTGTTGTTGTTCTGTTGATTGTATGTAATGATAACTAAAGGGATTTTCTGAAAATTAACTAGCAGAAGCAAGATGAGACCTTCAGGTGATGGCACCTTCCTCTCAGTAACAACAATGAATATGGATGCTTAAATTGGAAAATCATATATAGGTGCATTTCCACTATAGTTGAATACCCGGCCGTTTAACCGGCTGCTTTTTGGCCTTGTTGTAGACCGGGGCCATTTTTCTCCCCTGAAAAAAGCCTGGTTGCTGATTAGATAGAACGCTAAGCGGGATGTGATGAGTATTTGACGTCACAACAACACTCGCCATTTTTAAAAGCAGGCGAAGTAGTGAGTACATCTCTTCGTCTCCTTTCGTCCATAATCATCGCCGCCATGTGCATGAACACAGCGACAAGAAACACCGCAAGCTCTGCTCTTTCCATCTCGGTGAAGAGCAGGGCCATTTTTCTCCCGTGAAAAAAGCCTGGTTGCTGATTGGATAAAACGCTAAGCAGGATGTGACGTAGTACTCGATGCCACAACAACATTTGCCATTTTTAAAAGCCGGCGAAGCAGTGTTGCCAACTTGGCTACTTTGTTGCTATATTTAGCCACTTTTCAGACCCCCTTAGTGACTATTTTTCAAAAAAGCGACTAGTGACAAATCTAGCGACTTTTTCTGGTATTATTGGAAACTTTTGGAGACTCGTTCTTACTCTTCTTAAGGAGCCACGGGGGCCGGCGGCTCATTAAGAAGGGTAAGAATGAGTCGAAGTGGCACAGTCCTCCTGCAGCAGTCTCTCCCAGCTGCAGTCACAGAACCGGAGGGGATGTTAACCCCTTAGCGTCCAGTCTGCTAATAGGCTAACAGTTAGCTCTGTAGCAGTACAGTGTCTATCTGCTGCTGCTGCTGCAGGAGGTGTTCACTTAGCGATCCCTGTTTATTTACAGCAAGCACCAGACACTCTGTGCACAGTTAGCGATGGCGGTTAATTCATGATCACAATGTTTATGATCAGCGGAGAGGCTGTGCACAGTTAGCATCTCCCTTGTTTAATCCGTCACGTATGTGATCACGGATCGCGGTGGAAACTGTCGCAAAGCGATTGCAAAGATCGAAAACCATACGTCACCTCCGGAGTCTCGTAAATCCCTCTTGGGCATTTTTTTGTAATGGAGAAACAAACGCTGAGTGAGAGGACATTTTAGAGGCCGTGGCCTGAGGCTTTCCCAGCGGCCACTCTTCCCCCTAAAGGAAACACGTCTTATATCACACAAGAATGTGACCATTTAAAAACGCATCCATGATAAAATGTCCTTATCAAGTAGAAATGAATTTGTGGCCAATGTGCCTCCAAAGAAAGTTATGACTCATTGTCAGAGAGTCTTATTTCTTGAGCTGCTCTTATCTCGCATACAAAATTGGATTAACCAAGAAAATGAAAAGAAAACACCTACATCCCTTTCTATCCATGACACACTGTTTGTTTTCCATTGTAGCGGGTTCAGGGATGACTTTTCCCATCAACCTGTGGGTCAGTAAGGATAAGCACTTACTGTAAATCTATTCCATCTTTGTTGTCCAGCAGGATAATGGTGTTTTCCTCTAGGATAATCAGTGGAAATACTTAATTGCGGCTATAAACAATGGAGGGTGTATAGAGCTGTGGGAAGAAATATTTTGGGGCCTCTGCCGAGTTGGCTGTAGGGTCAAGCGTTTTAATTGGAAGTCCTCTTCTCCTCCTACATGCACACCAGCAGTGGTCTCATGCCAGGGGTCTTGCTCATGCTGATGCTTTTGTGCGTTTGCTGGGAAGAGGTCCTCCATCAGGTCATGTGTGTCTGAAGCCATAGGTCTGGTGTGGCATGATTCACGTCTGATTCACTGCAGTGTCAGTCCAAACATGAAGTGATCCACTGTTATTTTAATCCTGTTAACTAAGGCTTTGTGGAGTTATTTTGTTGATTCAGAAATCTTACTGTCTGAAAACTGAAAGTAATTTTAACTGGTGTTTGTTTTGCATTAGGTTAGTTGTTGTGCCAGCATGCAGATGATAACTATTAGGATTGATGGACAGACTCCAGTTTTCAGCTATGCTAACTATTTCAAGCATGGGGAAATGTCTGTTTCTTATTTATTGAGTGCAAGCAAGATCAGGAGGGAGTAAAAGTTTATTTTTAGCCCACAGCACCTTTGATCTGCAGAGAGATATATGTCTTTATTTCTGCATGCCTCCAAGTTAGGGGAGATGACTCGCTGTTTAATTGTTGATAAAGTAACAGCTAAATGTGATGATTTACATAAAGTTCATGGGGTCAGTTAATAAGGAACTGTTTGCTTTTAAGTCACTCTGCCAACCGGAGATCCAGACTAAGAGCGTACCGTTTCCTGTTCCTCTTACCTATGACACACTTGACTGTCAGCTGGGGGCTCAGAAAATAACCAGGCGAGAACAACCAGAACTGTTACTGTACACAAAGTTTAGCACAGTTCACTTACATTCAAAAGTGCTGCACAAGCATTCAAATGCAGAAAATCTGTATAGATAAAAAACAAGCAAGACCTGATTTTTTATTTTATTTGAAAAATAAAACCTTTGATAAAACCTTTGCTTATCCTGCTGCCCCCCTTATGGGCAACATGTTGAATGAGTCATTACATAAATAGTAATACTAATAAGAGATGTTCTGAGGTAACAGTGTAGTTCTCAACTATATACATATCATTTTGGACTTAAAGTCTTTGGAGTGAAGGTCCTGTCAAAACATACAATTAGGGAACAACATGCATGTGTTAGCACTGCAGTTTATGGGTCGTATTTGAACAGTTCAGTTAGAACAAAAATGCAAATGCACAGATTGTTGTTATTGTTTGCGGAATTAGGTATTGATCAAATCCAACATGGCAGTGTCAACAGTAATGTGAAAAAGGATTGCATATGTGATTTTTAGATCACTACATTTCATTCACAGGAATAATTTCATAAGGTTAGGGGATTATTTCCCAGGTCTGTACTGAACTGTTGCTGTAATGTCATAAATAAAACAGTGTCACCACGCACTGTCATCTTGCTAATAGGTCCAGTTTTCATGTCTGTTTATTGAATGCATAATGAAAATAGAAGATTATTTATGATGAGGCTGTTGCATTCTTGGTGTTGATCACTTGATGTGCTCAGAAAGAAACTGGAGAACAAACCTGTTCTTGTCACTCCAGTGATTGGTGAATATGACACACATATTTCTCCTTTCCCCTGGGTTGGCTCTTTCTTCCCTCAGATAAGCAGAGGCTTGTCCAGGCCCGTCCCGAATAGCATGTGCAGCAGGGGAACTATGGGCTTGTCATATTGTATCCATTTCAACACTCCTTAGTGTGAATGGCAGCTCAGGCTATTTGCTCTGTTGAGCTTTTATCATTAAAGTTTGGGAATTTAAGGCCTCATTGTATGTCCCGTGTACACACTTGTGGTTTGTATGTTTTATTTCCGGACAGTTTGACAGCTTAAGTTACTGTGAGGCCTTTACACCTTGGAAGTCGAAGAATGTAGGCAAAAAATCCACCCAAATCAGGGTCAATATCTCCCAAAACTCTCAGGCAACACTGCTGTAGCAGGCAGACATATGGCTGCTACTGTTGTATATCAGATTCTTGTGGGCCTCTTTATGGCAGCACATAAAGGTAAACACCCGGCTCATAACATTCTTAACATCTCACAGATGATGCGAAACTCAAGCTGAAACTCATCGATCAGTCAATTGTTGACGAAAATGATTAATTGACTCAAACACATGTACTGTCAGCTTGTACTTTTATTGGAAACGGAACATCATGGTATTAAACGCTAGAAAAGGTAGATAATGTAATATCTAGATGGACAGTTATGGTATTGTTTAGAGCTAAACAATAAATACATTATTAATTTAGTCAATCAACAGAAGAAACCAGCTTCTATTTTGATAAATGTGGATTGTGTCAGTCACTTTTCAAGTAAAATGCTAAACATTTGCATGCCCCAGCTCCTCAAATGCTTTCTTATGTACTATGTTTTGCCATTTTATAGACTTAACAATGAATCGAGAAAATTATCATAAGATTAATTGATGATGAAAAAGATTATTGCTTGCAGCCCTTGTCTTTTTTTTGTCTTGTCACCAAAGAGAATGGGCATAGATTTATTTTGACCATAAATTCTGTTGCAGTTTCTATTGCCCCTTAGAAGTTATTGCCTCTTTGGAAAGCTAAAGTTTTATAATGTGGTGATGCATCTAAAAAGTAATTTTACTGCATGTTCTCCATGAATGGAGCTATAATTCCCCTTATATTCAAGAAACTTATATGGCTGCCATTTCTCTTTAACGTCTATCTCTATAACCTGTGACACTTTATTCAAATCTAATAAGTGATTAGATTCAGAGAATCTATGGCTTTAAATCCTCAAAACGAAGGTACTATTTATGGTCTGACTTGTCCCTGTGTTACCTTGGTGATGAATGTGCCATCGTGGCTGTGCAGGCAGGCAGACAGGATGTCTCTGTGATCGAGGAGGAGGTGTGGGTTTTGAAGCATCATTGCTTGTTTTCTAAGATGGATGCAGGAGTTGACCCTTACTTCTACATCTGAGGTGTGAAATGCAAGTATAGGTCCTGCGGTTCAAATGAGAAAGCTTTCATATTGCCTGGTGGTCTCACATATATACATCTGCAACAGTATGCATAAAGGCACATGCACACGTACAAAAAAAACAAGGTCATGATGTGTTTCTCAGAGTTGTTCAGTACATACCTATATCCTGTTTTCTCTATATCTCTGCTTGTGACTGTGATAGCACCATACCTGATAGCAGAAGTGTGATTACGTCAAACGGCTTTTTTCATCATAGCAGGATTTCCCTCTGTGCAATCTGAGGTTCACATGACACCTGGTGTCGTTACTGTCACCCCACATAAAATCCTGTGATGAGGCGTCCTCCTGCAGTCTGCTGACGTCAGCAGCCACAATCTTCAACTGCTGAAACTTTGATGAGTAATAGAAGCGTTTGAGTTACTATACCAGATGCATAATGGCAAGTGATAGCATATAGATGCATTAGATAACGACAGGTGAAAAAGTGACACTTGTAGTAAGGCTGGTTCCATTGTTTAACTGACACTTTTTGGGTTGCACAACAGTACAGCTTGTGTTACAACAATATGAGCTCCATAAAAGTTGAGCTTTGTTACCTGATTTCCCATGAGCTTGCTGTTTATTGGCACACTGCCCTTTGTACATGCGCGTGCGTCCATTTCCAGAGTCAACAAAGGCGTAGACGTCCCAGGGGTTTGCGATTCGGAACATTGCTTTGCTGGAAAGGTTTTCACATTGGGAGGACCAAGGAAAGGCTACCAGAGGTGATGATCATTTAGACTCAAAGCAGGACCCGCCATATACCATCAAAAGCCTCGACTACTGTTCTGATCTCCCTTGAGACAGGGCTGAGCTGAATCACCCCTCACTCACCCTCCCGGGCCTTGAGTCAACCCATCTTATAAACAAGACAAACAATCTGAAACCACTATCTCACGCACTGGGTTTTACACCGGGGGAATGCAGGAAAGTACAGGAAACACAGACTCATTCTTGATGAGAAATTCTCTCAGTTCAAATCAAGTTGAGATGAGCAGCTGCTAGCTACATTGGCCACAGACAGTGGTGGTTTTCCTGTCAGTTAAACGATTCATACAGCTATAACACAGCACTGACTGTTGGTTTGTTCATTAACAGAAATTAATGAAACCACATTTGCAATAAGGCTAATGGGGAAAGAATAAAACACAGGTTAAGTTAGATTTAGCTCAAATATGACCACATTACAGTACTCTGCCCTGGCCTTCCAACCTCCTCTTGTTCTCTCCAAATGGTTTTGGATTTCTATTTACCCCTTAGATCTCAGTCCATCAGGGCTACTCTGATTGACAAAATATTTTTGGTTCGGCACAATGTGGCTAAGATATAATATATCATTGTGGATTGAAACCTGAGCTACGTGATTATGATGAAAACTTGAAATGTCATTTTTCATGTGCATTGCATTAATAAGATGATATAGACACATTTTGTCTGCAGATGTACACAAACCCCTCTTAAATTGTTGACATTTAGACTTAAACTTGCTCTCAGTATGAAGTTGGAAAAAACACCAGGCCCCCTCTGATTGGCTGACTGCGACGGCTGCCATGGAGACCCCAGTGTGGTTTGTGTGGTAAAAAGCTAGGGTGTGTGTGTGTGTGTCTGTGTGTGCATGCTCCCATAGTTCGCTGCCTTCTTCTCTGACACACTTCCAGTGGGTGTGCATGGCCACATATGTCACTTCATTACTCCCAATTTGACTGGAAACTTGTCAGTATGCAACCATTAAATTATGCACCCACCAAAACTGTTGAGGCTGGTTTCAATTCTAAAAGTTTTCTGCATGTTGTATGGAAGCCAAAATTGTTCAATATTGAATGAAGCCATTGTGATCGAAGCAATTATATGATTACATCCAAATATGCATGTGAAAATATATAAATATTCAGCAATTTGTAAAATGATTTAAGCTCAGCTTCATAATATGAGATGTTCATTATTCATTTTATCAGACATTTTTATTAAGTGTATTTACTGGCATTTTTCTCAATGAGTTTTATGATCCTCCTCTTTCCCTTTCAGCCAATCACACAGGCCCCTAAACTAGCACAGCTGTTACCAACTTTGGCCAGCTAGCTCCTGTTAGCTAGTTCTTTTGAATTAACCAACTATAGACTGCTAGTGTAAACACACACAGGACACAGAAAGTAACTAAACCTCTTTAGCTTTTAAGTCTTAACGTTAGCTTAACAATTCTAAATTCTTCTTCATTTCACTGGATGCTTTTTTAGTATATATAACTTTCTCTTCATGCATTTTCAAACCTGAGGACTTTGCACATATATGGCTCTGGAACCAGGAAAGGCAAAGTGTTTGCAACACTGCACTAATGGACATATTTTGCTAATGTTTAAGCCATGCCTTGATTTATGCATCACTCATGTAGCAACAAGCCTCTGTTTTGAAAGTCTAAAAGCTAATTCTGCTCATTAAGGGTGAGAGCTGTGTAATGAAATGTTAAAATATGCTATTTTTAAAAGTACAACAGATAATTTGTCATAGCTTGTTTTTTTTGTTTTTTTTACATTAAAGTGGAGAAACGTTTTGCACATAGTTACCGCCTTATATACAGTACATACATATACATAAAGTTGTTCAGGTTGATCTCTTGTTGCAGAAGGAAGTGTGTTGGTTTGCCACAGAGAGGCCTGTAGTCTATCTGCTGACTCAGACTGGTTAGAACAGAGAACATGATCTGAACAACTGTTCCATGTTTAGCTGTTTCATATGGTTTCATGGGTATATTGACATTTAATAGCCACAAGTTCCTAATGCTTACAGAGCTTAGTGTAACAAAAAGAGCCAACATCTCAAACTGTATAAGATAATAGTGTATTATATGACCAGTTAACAAGTTGTGGTAGCAGTCTTGGTCTTGTTCTGTCCCTGAGTGTTGGACTTGTGTTCTCCCTGCTGGTGTGTGAAGTTCTCATGGTGACAGCGTTACCGTGTCAGATGGCAGCCGTGGGGGAAAAATGTTTTCTTGGACTGTCGTGGACCATCACCTCTAATAGGGAGGCTTGGCTCTGACTTTTGGCATTCATAAATGTCACAGCAGGAGATGGTCTCATGACCTGTCTTTCTTTTTGCAGTAAAGTTATTCTTTCTCAGCGCTACAGGACATCATTTCTTGCCAGCCTTTGTCGCTCCTTCCCTTCTGTGTCCTTCTCAAGGAAGCTATTTTTGTTGCACACCGGGGAATTAAAGAAACATTAGCCTTTTCTGAAGTATAACAGTTTTAAAGCACCTAAGGGACAGTAAGGCGTTCTCAGTTCTCTGTCCTGATCTGTGCTGGTTAATGTCTTGAGGGCTTCCTTTGCTACGCTCATCACTTTCACTTCCTCTTGAAAATAGAAAAATGATTGGCAAATAAACAGATAACACACATAATGGAAACCACTTGGTGCTCTAGTGACATTGCAGCATAATATTGTTATAGCTTTCTCTGTACCAAGACAGTGAAGATGGGAAAGCTCGCTTCCCGGTTATCTGACTGAGTGGATGTCTGTGTCAGAGAAAGAAAAGAGTTTCGGGTCACAAGAGCTCTCGATGTGGGTATTGAGTGTCATTGTGTGTGATCCCATGTGGAAACACTAGCTACACTGAGCCTGCAGGTTTAGGGTTAAAAGTATAGGCACTGCGTTATACCTGGAAGAAGATCACTCCAGCAGAAAGTTGTTTTCCTTCTATTATGTTGAAGCTGTTTGCACAGTGTTGAGGAACCAGACACTGTTTGTTGGTTTGTTGCTTTCTAGCCGCACAGTCTTGCAACTGGGAACAATGCAACACATTGCTGTTTGCTCTCAGGATTAGATTTTAGGCCTCACTAACTCTGCAACTTTCCCAAACACTGCCTTTACTTTCTTGGATACATTGTATTTGTATGTAGCCTTTGCTGTGTTGATAGAGGGCTTCAAGGATCATTATTGATTTTGGTGGCTTCTACTTTTTTAAGATACATGTTGTTTACCTCATACTGCCTCTACACACTTAAAGCAGTCACCTGTTGGTTTTTTCTTACCACCATTTGTAGTGAGGTAGCTGCGATCGTGTGAAAAAGTTAATACATTTACGCCGTAGAGGACAGAAGCAAGAGCACGAAATGTTCTTTTGACACGTTTTTTTTTTATAATGTCGAGGTTAAGAGTGAGAAGAAGGCTGATTTTATCTTGCAGTCTAACTGTAAAAATAGTAGAAATGTGTGATACGTGACTCATGCATGGTGGTATCAGGGTTGAATCCATACATTTATTAACACTCTTAAAACAGGCAGGACTGGGTGAATGGAGAGTTCTGCCTATTCCTTTACAATGCAACTTTCACTCTCTGTTTGGCAGTGAGTATCCCTCTCATGTTTCAGTAAGGGTGTGCTATATTCTCTCCTGGTGACACAGTTAACCTGACTTGGGAGCTGTGCCAGCAGCCCAACCAATCCCTCTGCAGCTCCAGCATCTAACTCAGTCATCTGTCCCAGATTTTGTCACTGAAATGAAGCTGTTTCCTTCTTGAATTTGAGCCTTTGAACGTTACCTAGAGAAACTAGAAGTTGCTAAAAGTTGTTGATAACTCTAACTTAAGAGAGTGCTGCTGGTTTTATTTTTTCACCCTGACACCACTGTACTATGTGTCACTGTCACATGCTGTCAGTTACACCACAAAAGTAAACAGACGAATGGTCATGACATAATGCTAGTGAGAGCACGCCCTCACTGGAGGGGATCTCATGGGATTGTGGGATGTTGGGGAGCACAGCACCCTCATGTGGACATCTGTAACAATGACAGTTTGGATATGGTGTGTTTTTTTTCATTCTGTTGTGTTTCAGGATCTGCTTGTTCTTCAAAGTCTTCATTTGGGAATGTGTGGTAATGATTAGTGTGGTAATTAAGTACTCAGTAAACTACAATGACATACATTAGGGAGAAGTTTTTTTCCCTTATCATTAATTTGTTTTTTTCCACACTTGTGAGTAGTATTACTGGATGTCTACACAGATGATGAGACATGAGCAACAGCAGCTTCAGTGTTCTGTGTGTTTACACAGGATGCGTTCAGGTGCAGTATTAAGTTGTAGGTCACTTGCATTTTAGCACCATTCAGAGCCCAACACACATCACGAGTTACATGTGTAAAATTAAAAGAATTTGTTTGTTATAAATATGCTTTGCTTCAGGTCGTGTTCACTTGCATATATCATGAGTAAAATGCACAGTTTTCCCTGTAGTACCCTATAATGTAATAATTTCCTAATAACGTAACAACGCCTTAAAATATAATAAAATTTGCACTTAACTCGATCGAAAATGTAATAAAACCCAATAATGTAATAACTTCACCAATAATGTAATAAAATATCCTGACTGATATTTGGTTATTATATCATTTTCAATGTCAAACTGACATCTTACTCTATGTCAAGTGACATAGTGGTCAGCTGACATACTGTCTTTTATAGTATATTATGAGATTTAATTGTATATATAAAGATTGAATGAAATTGTCAGCATCAAAGTGACAAAACTTGATGACAAATGACATTGTATTTCTCAAACTCCTTTTTTGGGTTTATACAGAGTTTCTGAAGTTGTATGTTTCTAAGATTAAAGATTTAAATCCCATTTTATTGACGTGACATAATTTCTGCAACGGTATCGGCTGGTAATGTCAGTAACATGTTTATATCGGATTTTCAATTATTCAGTCACTAGTTTCATTATAAAAATAATGCTTTTGATATGTTAATTGATTTAATTACATTATTGGTGAAGTTATTACATTATTGGGTTTTATTACATTTTCAAACGAGTTAAGTGCAAATTTTATAACATTTTCAGGCGTAATTTTCAGGAAATTACTACAATATGGGGTGCTACAATCCCTCCTTATCAATTCTTCTTCTTGCCCTATAACATTTCTGTCCATTGCACACACTGAGATGTTTACTTGAGCCCCTGAACTTGTGTTGGCAGAATCTAAACACTAGAGTGCAGTAGTTCTTTATTCAGACCTCGGTCCAGTCACTAAACTCTCTGTCCACCTTGTTAATGTTTTCGAGTGTTTGAGTTCATGTGTTTTGAGTGTATGTGAATGTGTGTAACCTGATGGTTGCTTTGCAGTTCGTAGGGAGGCACCTGATGAAGTCTGTCAGATCAGAAATCAATTTGAAGAGTGGATACACGCACGGGGCCTTTGTTTCAGTTACACCCACACAAACAAATACATGTGGCTTCAGACAGACAGGTTTGTCAGTAGTATTACCTTCCCTCTGGGTTGGTTTCAAATTGCCAGACGAGCTCCCCGTGCAAGTGCGTGCGTGTCAAAAATTAAGCTCGTCTTTGCAACAAACAAACTAATGATGAGTAAACAGCATAAATAACTCACAAGACGTTTTACAGTGTGTGTGCACATTGGAGTGCGTCTGTGTGCGTAAGGAGGGGCAGAGTTCCTTATCTGGTGTCTGTCCAATCGCAGCATGATTCAGATGATTTCCACATTGACCTCAATAGATCAAAGTGAATTCAGCTGGCAAGGGATGAATACTCTCTCTCTCTCTCTCTCTCTCTCTCTCTCTCTCTCTCTCTCTCTCTCTCTCTCTCTCTCTCTCTCTCTCTCTCTCTCTCTCTCTCTCTCTCTCTCTCTCTCTCTCTCTCTCGTTCATTCATTCATACACATGCACACCCATACACACAATCCTCGATCTCTTTGTCCCTTCTTCAGTCTGTCTCCTTGACTCAAACAGGCACAGGATTGTATTTAAGGAAACTCTGTCTTATCATAAATCAGATAAGGCTGGTTTAATATAGAAACGGCAGACACACGCAGACATGTCACAGTGGTCGACCAGACGGGGTCGTTTCACATAATTGGACGGTGAAGGAGTTAAGGGGGAGATTCAGGGCAAATGAGGTGAGAGGGGATCTCTTCTGCCAGAGCACATACTGTGATGCGCACACACACACGTGCACGCACACGCACGCACACACACACGCACACACACGCACGCGCGCGCACACACACACACACACACACACACACACACACACACACGCGCACACACACACGGAAGCTCTCACGGTTTTCTTCTGTTCGCTGTTGCTTTGTCAGATAGAATAGCTTAATGGTGAGAGGTCAATTGTCAAGAAGTGTTAACAATTACAGTCATGTAAAAATATTCTTATTCTAATAACACACACACACATACACACACACACACACACACACACATGCATATTGTAGTTGAGCAAGAGAGAATTGGAGAATCAGAAAAGTAATTGTTGAATGAATGACTAAATGTATTTTCACACTGATAAATTAAAATAGATTTGATGGGAAAAAATACAGTGATTAAAATAAAGAGATAAAACAAAACCCATGGGGCTTGTCACACCATTTCACTTCAAAATGAAGGAAAGAAAACTCAAAGGACTAAACTAAAGGAACTAGCAGACAATAACAAACAATACTAATAATAAAAAAACACGCCCTGGATGATTTCAGGCATCCCCATTTAACAAGCAGACGTTCATCTCTAGTGCACTTCGGGCTTTTTAATAATGCATAGTCGCTGCTCGTCCCTGCTGCCATCTCCCCCAGCCCACAAAACAAAAGAATGTGTCTAAAAAACATATAGCTGGGGAATCGTCATCTATCTCCAAGGAGTGCGTCCACACTTAAAAGAGTTACCACACAGAGATAAATGCAAGTGACAATACAAATATGATATATTGTAATAAAAGGAAAGTATCTCAATTTAAATTATTTTTGTTAGCATTTGTCTCTGTGTTAATATTATGAATTAAACAAGTATGGTTAGCTGTGGGCTACAGGGTGTGCTTTTAGTTGCATACAGGAAATATTGGCAATATTTAAAGATTTTAGTCAAGTTTCATTGCCAACAATTGCAAAAAAATTAACACTAAATATTAAAGTCAAGTGTTAAGTAAGATTATTTTCATATTTATATCGATTTATTTTTAATTTTTTCGCTGTGCTAATGCTTAATGAAATTAAGATAGAATTAATAAGATTAATAAATTGTTAAATACACTCACAGAACCCCTGAGGTGAAGACGTGTAGACTTGACACGTTCACTGTTATTTCCACCTTCACAATTATAAGTATTTTTAAACATAAATATATAATTTAATCCCTTTTTGCATTCATAATAGTGAATATTGGTTCTAATTCCCACTGATGACTTTATTCCATTTTTTTCTCTTTGCCAAGACGAATCTGCTTTGGCCTAAATTATTGTATTTCTTTGAATACTGCTTTACTCCAGCGCTTCATTAGGCTTTTTTGAAGCCACTCATATGGAAACACTTCCTGTATGTGCAGCCCCACTCTCACGTACATACACACAAACCACTGGAAAAAATGTCATTACAAGTGTGTGGGTGGGGGGTTGAGCAGGAGCAGGATGTAAAAAATGGCATATCAAGCTGTTAACATTTCCGATGAACTTTATTCTCAACAGTTAGTTTTGCAGTGCCAAGCAGAGGGGGAGAGAGGGGGCAGTGTGGCACCAGACGCCCACAGACATTATTACTGCCACCCCTCTGTGGATGCTGCCCCTGAGAGTGGGGTGGTGACTGGAAAATTAGTGCTATCAACAGACCACCCCCTCCTAATCACCCTCCAGGCCGAGGTTAGGGTTGAAATATTGGAAAGGAGAATGAGGGGTAGAGGTGGGTGGGGTTAGTGGAGTGGGGTGGGGATGGGGTATCTGGGTAGAACAGAGAGGATGGTGGGGTGGGAGGAAGGTTGGGTGGCAGTTTGATTGGCTGGTGGGCTGCTATGGTGCCTAATTATACACACACACACACACACGCACACACACACACACACACACACACACACACAGAGGCACACACACACGTACTGACCCTGGCCTGGCGATCTCCCCCTTGACTATATGACAGGAAATCTTTACCTATTGGATTTTCAAGTTAAGAGCTTGCAACAATATTGCTTAAATAAAAAGTCTATTTTTACCCCTTATTGATTGATATAGCTAAGTAATGGATCATTCTGCAGCCTGTTTGTGGATGCTTTTACATTTTCTATTCCACACACACACGGCCTGTTTTCTCATCATAACATAACAACATGCAGCTAGTATGATTATGATGGTGATGTTGGTGGTCTCTGTTGATTAACAAAGAGCTGTAATTCCCCAAACCAGGGATTGTTTTGATCAGATTATCTTCTAATAGCTATCAGTGTAGGTGTCGGATGAAATTTCATATACAAATTTCAAGTCCATTATATTTTTCTTCACTTCTAGTTTGGAATCCCTCATGTAGAAGCTGTTTTTTAAATTCATACAAAGAGGCTTATTATGGATGGCTTTTTTAACAGCTTTTCAGTAGAAACAGTGGAGTGAATAATCAGATTTCCTGCGGGAGTATGTGGTGCAGAAGACCTCTACCTCACATTTGACTTTGTGAAGCCTAAATATGCCTTTAAGCATGATGCAGTACAGTGGGCTGCACACATGGGATTACATGCATGATCAAAGAAAAGTATGGATTTAGAGATTTTTGTGTGTGTTGTGGGCTACATTTCTTGGTGCAATGATAAATCACGTATTGTCTTCTAAATTTCTGTTTGTGTTACACCCATACTCATAGTTTTTTTCATTCTTTTTTTTTTTTGCAAACAGTTAATTTTAGAGATGTGAAACAATGCCTCTCTTCCAGGGAAAACCAATTTCAAAATGGAGACATTTCAAATTATGATAGCCTGAAGTCTAGATCTTATCTATCCATTCAATCCACCTGCTTGGCCTTTATGCCAACACACACACATGCACTGTTGCTGAATGCTGACCTTTATGGAGAATGAACCGTTGCTGATGTGTTAAGCTTTGTTGTTGTGCTACAAAGAGCCAGACGGCTCCTCTCAAACATCTGCAACTAGACAAATACTTCAACCGCTCTTACCTGAACCAGTTCTGCAAGCTCATTTGTGTGTGTGTGTGTGTGTGTGTGTTTGTGTGTTTGTGTGTTTGTGTGTTTGTGTGTGTGTGTGTGTGTGTGTGTGTGTTTGTGTGTCAATGGGTTGTAGAGACAGTTAGTAATGGCCCTTTTCACTACACAGCTTGACTGCCCATTAATATTTGATAAATGTATGTTTGTGACGCTCCAGGAAGACTAACATTCAGCTTAGTGTGTCTTTGCATATATTCTGTGTGTGTGTGTGTGTGTGTGTGTGTGTGTGTGTGTGTGTGTGTGAGTGAGAGCATGGCACATGTTTTCTTTGTTTGGCTCTGCCCCTTGAATGATGAGGCATTTAGAAGGGGGAGGTGGGCACCCCAATACCCCGGAAGACAGGTACATGCACGCACATAGGTGCACACACGGTTGTAGCTGTGTGTGTGTGTGTGTGTGTGTGTGTGAGAGAGAGAAACTCTATTGTCCCAGATTTAAGACAAAGGATGTGTAAGGCTGTACAGTACAGTAGATTAATCTATTTTTGATGAAGTGTTCCTCACCAGCCCTGTGTTCTTCTTTGCCAGCCTTGCTTTCCCTTTACATGAACCTGTGTGTGTGTGTGACTGTGTGTGTGTGACTGTGTGTGCACTCGAAACCTTGAGTTAGTGCATGCTTTTGTCATGCCAGTGTGATTTTATCTCCTTCATAATGACACATTTATATTCATTAATGACTCTGACAAACATTAACACATGCAGGCCTACATTAAATGCCTCGACACACAAACCCACATATATGACCTCTGGCTAGAAGGGCTCTGGGGGTGCCCTGTCGTCTAATGTATGTGTGTGTTTCCTCCAGCTGGCACATAAGAGCTGTGCAGCCAGACAAAGAGCGGTGCATGGGTCCCGGTGCTCTGCCTGCTGAGGGTGGACGAGGAGGAGGAGAGGGGGGCGCCTCCTGTCAGCCTTTGTGTCCTAATTGAAGTTTTTCTGCCTCTCAACCCTCTCGTCTTTCCTCCCCCATGCTGGTTACAGGAGGAGGAAGGGGGGAGGAGTGGACCTGACAGGGGTTTGAGGGGAGGGTTTTTCATACCAGGCTTTGTTGCCGCTGGCATGATGCTCGTCTCTAATTTCTCTCCTCTGTAGCACATACATTCATAAACAGAGATCGTTAGATCTGATGAAAATAAAGGGTGCTGTGTGATGATGCTGTCAGCTCTGTGACTGGGAGCAGGACGCAACAGGAGAGCTAATGTGCCCATTAAAACCTGACAGAGAGATAATTTGTAAATCAATAAAGCAGACTATGAAATTCTTAATTGTATAGTGACAGAATAATGATTTGTTTGCTTTCCGAGCTTGATTAAGATCGTGTAACCTTTTATTTGTATCTCTGCGTGTGCTCACGTCACATTATGTTGTGCATTTCCTCATCACACAGAAACCTTTTGGAAAAAAAACCCCCACAAATGCATGAAACCATCTTCCTCCTTACCTAAGTCCATACATAGTTTGCTTTAAAAATCAAAATGTCCTGCTTGCATGTTTCATAGATGTAAGCAACCCCAAACTATTTTAACAACTGATTTATTTTTCATGCCAAAATGTCTGTGTCTTTTCAGCCTCAAAAAGTTGGATATATCGCGATTTTCTCTGTTTTATATATATATATATATATATATATATATATATATATAAACGGAATGTCTTTGGGTACAAGACATTTAAATCACCTTGGACCTTGGGAAACATAACATTTTTTTCAGACATTTTTTTCACAGACATGTTTCACTGTTTTATAGACCAGATAATTAATTGATTAGTCAAGAAAATAACTGCCATAACTTGTTTGGTAGTTGTTGCCATCACATTTTTATGCTTCCTTTTTGTTCAATTATCTCTTGAAAGACTTGAAGGAAAACATTTTTTCCTCTCAGTAAGACTGTTACCTTGGTAAATAAAGAAAAAGCAAAAGAGAAGAATGGCAGTAGCTTGAGACAGATGGGGAAAAATCAAGCCTAAGAGTCAGGTTTTTAAGGTACTTTAAGGTCATGAGCAATTGAGTTGGCACACTACAAGAAGGAAACAATGATTGGTTCACCTAAAACACAGAAAGAGAAAATAGTAGAATAGCACAGGATTTGGCTTATTTTCATGTTAAAGCCAGAAGAACAGAAAGACGGTTAATTCAGATTTGACACAAGTCTCATTGGAACACACTCATCATGCGTTGCCTCTGAGTTACTGCCTCTGCTCAAAGACGGAGAGAGAGAGAGGTTGATGAGCCGTTCGCGCAGAATCAACTGAGAGAAAGAGAGAGAGGAGGGGTGGATGGGAGTGAGCGAGCAAGCCAAAGAGAGAGAGGGAGTGCTTCTCCCTTCCCCTAGCAACGGTCCGCGGTGGTCGTCTCCAGCCTGTTGTTTTCTCTTTCTCTCTGTCAAACATACACACACACACCACTTGCCCATACACTCCTTCTTCGGCTCTCTCACTCGTCTGCCTGTTGGACCCGGGGGTTGTCTTTTGACATTTTTTCCAAATGATCCTTTACGTGTTTTCCTGCGAGATGAAGGCTGTTCTTCAAGGATAAGAAAAAGAAAAGAGACAACGGCAAAGGCAGCATCGGCAAAGGACGGAAGAAATAGGAAGGAATCAGAGTGACTGAGACAGGGAGAGAAAAGGAGGATGGAGCCCCTCAGTGCTCGTGGCCTGCCCCGGCTCTCCTGGATCGACACCCTATACAGCAGTACGTATATCCCTCCATCAAACAATCCAACTACTCTCCACACATCGCTTCCCATTTATCTTTGCGCTCGTCTTTACCTCTAGCCATTTTACCCAGCACCCCCTCCTTCTGCATCTCATGGGCTGCCTGTTTGTGTTACAGCCAGAGCTACATGCACACAGTGAACACTTTGCATTTTTCTCAGGACTTCCAATTAGTGTGCATCACTGTGGCTGTCCATAACAAGACGGTCACCCCCTCCTCCTCCCCTCCACTCCTTCTATTGCCTCCGTCCTCTCGTAGTGGTAACAACTCCTGTCTGTTGTTGTGGAGCTTTTTGATCGCTCGTAGGCACAGAACCAAGGGAAAGCCTGGAGAATAGTGTGGATGGATGAGAGTGAGTCATACTTACAACCTGGAGGTAGAACTTTATGTTCCATTTTATCGAGGACACAAGCTGTCTGATGTTGAATTTTTAATCTGCTCTTTATTGTGGTCTTCATGCTGTGTTCATGACATGTCCTACTGTACGCTGGGTCACTTTGCTGCTGTTTTTCAGATCAGGTGTTAGCAGCTCTTTGAGGTTACGAAACAAGGCTGCTTCCCTCCTAAATTTGCCTTTTTTACTTTTGGTATAAAAAGAGTGTTTTAATGAGGATGTTTTTACATAGATCAGAATATGAACAATGTTTTTTCATGCTTTAATTCAGAGCAGTGCGTGTTTACCACTGTGCAGTGATTACGCACATCTCATCAGCCGCAGCTGTGATTCCCCGTTTGTGTGTGCTGTTTAAATGCTGTGTTTGTGTGTTGGCAGTTTTGGGCACATGACACAGCCGTTTGGGATTTGCTCTGCTGTGTCACCATTGTTACCATGCCTTAATCTCCAGAGAGGGAGTGAATAGGGGAGGAAGAGGGAGACGGGCTTGTGGGGTTTGGGATTTTGGTGATATAGAAAGAGAGAAAGAAAAGTACAAGCATGTTGTCAGAAGTGTATTTGGTGGGCAGCTGTTACTCCTGTTCACAATATAGACGCTGAAGGCAGCTACACAGGTGGTAGTGTTGTTTATTTTGCTCATGATTTTGTACATTATTATATCTGTAACATTGTTGCTTAATATTCATCTCTTTGTTGAATATGGTGAGAAAATTAATAATAGCGAGATTAACAGATGTGTTGTTGTGGTGTGGCAGTTGAGGTAAACACATATGCTGGTGATTAGCTGTTTGGATATTAGAAGTAATGTAAATGAATAATTCCACCTGTTGGGGAAATCTACTTATTTTTCTTTCTTGCCAAGAATTGAATGAGAAGATCGATACCACTCTCATGTCTGCATGAACCTAGAGCCAATTGTTAGCCTCAGCTTAGCATCATCAAGATGCAAAACAAGGAAAACAGCTCTTCCTCAAGGGTTGAAAAAAAAGTCTGCCTGCCAGCACCTTTTTAAAGCTTTCAACTGCATGGTACAGCACAGCTCTACTGAAATCGACTTGTTTATTTCTGATTTTCCATTCACAGTTGTGACTAGTAACTGTTAGCTGGTCCTTTTTTTAATTTTATTTTTTACCTCAATCAAGGTCCCAAGTGAGCTGAGCCAATACTAGAAGTTGGAGTTCAAACATTGCAGACCACTGATTAGTCAGAGAAATTTGTCACTTGCGCAACACAGGACATCCTGAACAAACCCAGCTACTGTCAATAGCAACCTAGATTTTAAAAAGAAAATGGCAGCCTGCCGAACTATGCCATACTCTAATCCGGACACTACATACACTACACTACAATTGATGAAGTGCAGACATTTCTCTTGCTGATGAAAGGAATCAGCAAGTTTCCCATTGAAGATGATACCACAGCAGTTTCACGCAAGATAGCCACAGGTACTATCCGCACTAGAAAAAAAAAAAAGAATAGGACCTGGGGACCCAAAGTAAGTCAAGCAGAGCCGTGCAATGGAAACACAGAATAATTAATTAACATGATACAGCTTGTTTTTTTGTCTGTATGCACATCAAAGCTGAAAAACGACCTTGTAACTACTTCTTGGCCCACAGCAGTAATTTCCAGGCGAGCTACTGCCTCCTGTTTCTAACTCTGTTCACAATTTATAGAGAAAATCTATCCAGTAATGAAGAGGGCTCAACTAGATGCCATTGATTCCTACTGAAATGTGTCCATTGTAACTTATTTTCTATAGCTAAAAACTCATAAACCAACAGCAAGAAAGAGAATTAGATTCCAAAATATTTAATTTTTTTGTCTGATGTTGTAGCAGTTTTTATTAATATTGTATTGCCCATTATCTGCCAGTAACTGTGAATGCATCACATCACTGGATGATCTCAGCACAGAATTCTTAGTGCATGTACTAGTCCACTTTTCAAAAAATGGATCAGGCCAGTGTAACGGTGTGGTAATAAATTCCTATCACTGGGGACTGTAGCCTGTGTACTATTTTAATGTTGCTATTTTGGTTCTGGCATTGCTGTGGCCAGAAACAGAATACATCATAACTTAACACCTAATGGGCTTGAACACATTTGAATTTCAGTGAGAGGCTGGCTGATGTGTACAATAGGAGACAGACTATTAACATTACAACAGGCTTGGCCCAGGCTTTATACGAGCTCTTCAGAGAGGAAAGGGCACAATCCTTTTATGCACCTGTCATTTCATCATCCTTTTGCTTTCCCACCATTCTTTATCCTTTACTCTGCGTCTGTGTGCACCTCAGTGTGTGTATTGGATAAGTAAATTGCTACGCTATGGGCTGCTGAAGCGACCCACTCACTCCACTCAGGGGAATAAAAAAAATACACCAGCAGTTTTTTGGGAGCTTTTGAGGGCTACTTTCCATAGTACACTCCCTCAGTAGCACTACATTGACCCTGAAACGGCTCATTCACTAGTTCACAGGCTCTCACGCATGAGCACAAATCGGACCCAGTCCCACCCTTTCTGTAGTGGATTACCAAACATGGGGCAGTAATTGCATCCTTTCTCTTCAGCCACTGAAACTGTGTTAATGGCTCAGTGTTAAGCGGTGACCACACATCCTCCACTTGCTGAGTGAAACGGGGAGTGGATGCTCAAAGCCACAGCTGCCTTGTTCCCCCAAGAGACTGAAGTCTTTCTGTTCAGCTCTACTGTTAGGCCACAGCTGATTAAGGCAACATTTCCATAGCTTTTCTACTCTCCTGCATCGTCCCAGAGCACTATGCTGTGCATACAAAGTGCAGAAAGAAAAAAAGAAAAAAAGCTACACATGCTTAAGTTAAGGTGCAGAGCTGTGTGCAGTCACATCACTCTGCACAACCACACTTTCAAACAAAATCACTGGCCCAGACCTCTCATCAGTCATCCTCTGCCCCATTTGTCCAGTCAGCAGCATAAGTGGTAGACTCCCAGGCGGCTATTAGTGTTTTTGTGTGTGTATGTGTGTGTGTCAGTTACAAATACTACTTCTTCAAAACGTCTTATTTTTCCCCTGATCCTTTTCTTTTCTACTTTTTTTGTCTTTCCTCCTGTCTCGATCTAAGTAGTTCATATATTTTGTGTGTTTCTCACACATACACATCAGGTTTTTCAGTTTTATTATATTCTGCAGCAGGGTAAAAGGTTTTTTTTCTTGCCCATGATCTGATTTTAGAAGCATTTGATGGGAGCTATTGTCTCCATTTTCACTGTCTGACCAGTTCATCGGTTAGCCCTGTATTGTGTATCATATTGGTTTGTCTACATTGGGAAATCTTCTGTACATTTTTGTCCTGATGGAAAACGTTGATTTGTTTTTACCTAGCATACACCCTATAAAAATATTTTATGTTACGTGTTTGACCAGGATTTGTCTTTTTGTCTGGATATCTGGATTTTTTCTGTATGGCCCTGCAGTTTTGTAAAATTGTACTTTTGTAACACTGACCTGAGTCTCTTTGTTACCGGCCTTCTCAGTAATGGGCTGTCTGGTTGTGAATAGATCAGAGGATGGAAAGCAGTAAGTGGTCAGTTTTATATACTTCAAGTAGAAATGTAATGTTAGACCATATTCCTTCACTAAGCATGCTAATATTTACATCATCTGGCTAAATTACAGTGCATTGGAGTTGTTAATGAGAACATAGCTGTATTGGCACCCTAATTAATATGGATTGGGTCCCTCAAAAATTTTCTTTTTTTAGTAACACAATTGTACTTGTATTCTGTATCTCAGGGCACTTTTAATGATCTTTTCTAATTTTTTTTAAATTTATTCAAACAATAACATTGAATAGTAAATTAATAGTGAATTATTCTGGTAAGGGTTTTTAATCATGCATATATTAGTAATGTAGTTATATATCTGCATACTTGCAGCTTTTGGTTTTTCAGTTTTAAAACCATACGAATTTTACCACGTTTACCCAGGTGAACTCCCTGAATCACCTACAGGGGCATTTTAGTTTCCCTGATTTTTGATGGCTCTGGTAATCAATGATCTTAAAAGGGCATGTTTGTCTCATATAATTTATGTGCCTAACTGCACTTATATTGTGACCTCCAAAATCAGAATGGCAGACTGACTGATTTCTGACTCTGGCAGTCTGCGATGTAACCTTCAGAGAATTAGCCAGACTCTTTTCTGGCTTGCTACAGTACCACGTGATGCTAAAGCAACATCAAAGCAAAGCTAGATTATGTAAGAGTCAGAATATGGGCATTTTGGCATTGCAGTGTCGGGGTGGCACGTGCACATTCAGAGACACACACATATGTCGAAACGATTTTGCCTAATCCCAGTCACAGTGAGGAAGGCTTGAATATGTATGCAGCTCTGATGCAGTATTAAAAACAAAAAAACTATCCCTGTTTCTGTACATCCTGCCAGTGTTTTGTAGAGAACTGGAGTTCATTCCAGCAAGCAATGGGGCGTGCCATTTACCAGCTTGTGAGGGGTTAAAGTGTGCTGTATAATCCCTACTTTCTTCTGCCAGTACAGCGGATAGTAATATGGAATGACATGTTTCTGTAATCTGCTGTCTGTCCTGGTGCCATCTGACTTGTGCAATCTAATCATCATCATCATCATCATGTAGAGGAAGATGTATGTAGTGTTGACTCATAGGTCCTAAATCCAAATCTGGGCAACAGAGTGGATCCTGTTCGGAGTTCATGTGGGACAAAAAAGCAGTTTTCAGTAAGCTTCCAATCAAATACGTCACTCTCATTTTATTGGAACAAAATTCTCCAAATCACCATCAAGACACATGAAAGAAACTTCATCAGCTATTAAAATGTTCTTCTTGTAAAAAAACCCCACTTTGATTGCTTTATTATGAGGCACAACTGGCATCTTCACTCCAGGATATTTTTTTAATGTTAGAAGTTGTTTTCAAGTGACAGTGAGGACTTTAGGCTAAAAAGATAGCGGGGCACTTGGATTCAGAGCCAGTTGCATTAAATGGAAATGAAACAGATGCTAACAGTTTTCAGGTTATGCCTCCACAGTTCAACACACAGTGGTGGATTTCCCTGGCTGTCAGCTGTTCTGGTTCCCCTCCGCAACTGTGATGGATGGAGCCAACTTTACAGCTGGCTAGCTGCTCCCGGCTGACTTCAGTCCAGTCCCAGTTCTGTCTTTAAGTGTTTAATGTTGGTTATTTGGCTGTCACATGGCCTGCTTCAGCAAACAGCGGCACAGAGGAGTGATTCTGGATGGCTTCCCAGCAGTGTCGTAGGGAAGTTTAATACAACTGTCTCATTTATCACACCCTACAAAATCTATTTTGACCAAACCACTCACCTCTCGGCCTCTTTTTGTTTGAATAGCCAATGCCTCCACTCTCAGCCCCAGCAGAAACAAGTCCAGATCAATGGGATCTGAAAGTGTTTACAAACATGTAATTTGTGGCTTAACCACAGAGAAGAACAAAGCACCAGCCAAGAAGTCGACTTAAAACTGCATGGTTCACTGTGAAGATGCCACGTTTTTGTTGTTGTTGTTACCAGGGCAGACTGCTTCAGGAGATCGAGCAAATATTTTGGAAATATAGTAAGGAATAAGGCTGGGCGATATGGCTGAAATCTTCAATCACGATATAGGCCATTTCATATCTCGGTAATGATATATATCATGATAAAGCATGTTTTTTTTGTAATTAAGTATGAAGTACCCACAAAAAAAAATATTTTAGTATACAAACTCCCATGTTACAAAACAGTGGTGGTTCACTACAACTTTGCTCTCACATGCAAGATTGTAATGTAATGTGTAACGCTTTCATCCATATGACATACATATTGCCAGAATGCACTTAGGCCACTGCTTTTTCTACATTTCTAAAAAAATGGATAAAAAATATATATACACTAGGGTTGTCACGATACAAAAATTTTCAACTTGATATCGATACTCAGGAAAATATTCGATACTCGATACCATTTTCGATACCACAAGGATAAAAACAAAGACCCCAAAATTTAACACAAATATTTTTTATTAACAAGAACCACAGGTTAAATATTTATAATAAAAAACAGTTGTGCAAAAAGAAACTGCAACCATGATAACAACATTCAGATACTCGATTCTTTTGAAATAGGGTATTGTATCCGGATACGTTTTAGTATCGATACTTTTTTGAGTATCGATACTTTTGACAACCCTAATATACACAATAGATATTTTTTATATAAATTTGACGATATATATTGTCATATCTGCCCAGCCCTAGTAAGAAAGTGGAAGTTACTAGTGCAGTGACGAGGACGAGAACAGATTTAGTCATTTGTGTTTCCATTATCTAGAATCAAACTCTCTTTATTTGTACGACTATAAGTGCTTGATAATACCATTTATAATCAAATTGCTTTTAGCCCTACTGCTGCATCCAGACTGTAGGTAGGAATGAAATAGTGTGTTGTGTAATTTAATCTGTGCTGCATGTGAAGTCTTGAATCATTGTCTTCTCACTGTAAAAGCTCCTCCATTATGCTGATCAATAGCTGAAGCTGTTCCCTTCCCTTCCCTGTACTGTAGCTATAGAAACAGACATTTAAAGCTGTTCTCACACACACATACACACAGCGGGAGAAAGAATCTGAGTCAGCCTACAGCAGTTTTGTTATGTAATACCGTCGTCTCCACTGCCTCTTCCATGCCATGCTTCTCTGCTTTGTTTTCAAGCATCTTTCTCCCATTGGGCCCGGTAAGGGGTTCAAGCTTATGTAATCGGCTTCATGTTCACTTCTCCAAAACAGCCAGGAAACAGTTGTGTGATACTGCTGAGGAAGGACTGAATGCTCAGTGCTTTGTGTTTCCAACAGGGAGAGAGAGTGGAAGTACTGATGGCAGAGTAAACAATTTAACTGATGCTGAAGCAATAAAATCCCACATTTATCAACAGAAACTACCCTACTGACAAGAATATTTACCGTTGTACCATAAATATTTTTAAAGGAGCATGTCAGGATTCAGAACATAGTACACATATTTTGGCCGCAATATAGAAGAGTGTCCTGTCATCAGTAGGGTGAAACGGTGTAGCTGCACTCTATTTGCCCAGGTGTCTGGTGTTGTCATTTCTCCTACCAAAGGAAGTGACAAACCGCCAAACAACATAAAGAAAGCTAGTACTGCATACTAATAATTTGACAGAGTTAAAGTCTTAAATTTTAATCAGTTGTTGCAGCCACATATGGTCCTACAATTTCATACGACTTTATGCAGCATCTTTTGATTTCTATACCGCAAGTCTGTTTCCTGTCCATGCATGCATAACTATAGATGGGGTTCTATTTTAAGTGAAACATTTGAATATTATTTCCAATACATCTTCGGTCTACAGGTCTTCATTGTGGAAAAATAAGACGATTACAGTAACTGTGCAGTTGTAGTGAAGAGAACGCCCCATTTAAAACATGGTTGGTTAATTTCTCATCGTTCCAAGTGAGTGAGTCCAGCTGAAAGAAAGAAAGTTGTAATATAAACTGAGCTGTTAGCTCACTCACTTGGGTTATACTACTTGGTGCCAGGGCCGCCTGGGTTCATTCAGTGACACACCTTGTAAATAATAAATGAAGCTTTTGGCTCAGCTGAAGATGTTGTTGTGGCTCTTTCACATGCCACAAATAAGCTAGAGTAAAGACCTCGTGTATCACTGGGGCTGAACGATTTTCTGACCAATATTTCAGTTGTGACTATTTTTATATGAACTCAATATCAAGCTATATAACTGTCATTTTACACTTTCTGAACCCACAGGCCTTTGGTCTGAAGAGGATTTAGGCTCTGAGGGCAACAAGCATTATTTCAGGGGTTCTGTGTAGCCAGCTGAATAACGGATATCAGGCCTACTGTTCATTTACAGTCCGCTTAGCAATCAGACCCAGGTCCAGATGACATTTCATCTTATATCTATAAACAGCTATTTCCATAAGAATGCAAAATTTAAAAAAGGGTAAATCATCATTAGCATTAGCTGATATTCCAAGGTTGTATTTTGGCCAGTTTGCCCCCCATCATTTGCTCAATTTACCTGCATCCATGCAAAGCCCGGTCCGACATGATTGGTCAAAACTCGGATTACAAAGGGAATGGGTGTGCTTGCTGCTGTCTGACTCTGACTGCAAATAAACAACATTTAGCCAGCATGAAATAGATGCTGCACAACAGATAAACATAGTCCGCTGCAATGGGTGATGAATTGGTGCATCCTGAGTAGATGGTAGACACCATGGTCAGGAAGTGCACTGACCAGACAAGAGGCAGAAGTTTTTTTTCTTCTTTAACATCTGGCTGTTAATCTGGCTTCTGGCTAACCCTAACCCTAACCCGTTCACTTTGTCCTTTTGTTATAATCATTTTTCTGTTGCCACGTTGACATGAAATCACCAGTGCAGTCAGTGTTTTGCATAGAAATGAAGGGATTATGGAAACATGGAACAGGGGTGCTCCTCTTGGTTATCACACGAGTCACTGGATTAAACTGAGCTTTAATCTACTAGAATACCTTAAAAAGCAGCATTAGCTGGATTTCCCTTTCAATGCCAAATATCTTGCCATCTTCACGTGGATGAAGCTCTGAAAATCCTTTGTTGCGCTTGATGTTAGAGGGTGTGTCATGTGTCTGAGTGTGTTTGTGTTCTCCGAGTCTGTGGGGACCTTTACCATGTCCTGAGGGGCGAGAGCTGTGTGTGTGAGTGTGTGTGTGTGTGTGTGTGTGTGTGTGTGTGTGATACGTTTCTATGGACAGCAGTCATCCTGTAGGGCTATAGTAACCACCAGCCACCCATGCCCCTCTCGCCTCAGCCAATCGGCACTGAGTAACACCATCGGTCCTGACCAATGGTGCGACTGGCGTGTTTACGCACTCCCGGAAGGCAGGGGCCACGATTAAGCATTCAGGGTAGTCGAGCGGAAGAGAAGAGAGGAGGAGAAAAAATGGGAGGAGAGGGTAGACAGGAAAGGGAGATGAGGCCATTATGAGTTGAGAGTGCTGATGGATGCACTCGAGCAACAACCAGTCACCCAGACAGACTCAGGTGAACAAGCGCATATAGGTCATATATCACCTCAAGTTTTCTTATATGGACTCACATTCCTAAATCACGGATATAAATGATATTCTTTAAATGTTTGGTCACATGTTCACGGACCGTATTAGAAGCTGTCAAACCAAGAATCCATTAACCTGCAGGTAGGCAGCTCTCTGTCCCGTGTTCTCTGTGTCTATACGTTTACATGCATGCTTCTGTGGGTATCATTAAAGATTTATGGCCCCAGTAAGAGTTGGCCTTCTGCTCTCTGTAGGTCATCTTTCTGCTGGGATCAAAATGGATGTTCACATTCAGCCAGGTTGTCTTTTTGACAATATAAAGACTCACAGCGAGAGAGGGGAGAGACAAACAGAAGAAATAGAAGCGTCCAGGCAGGAAGAAGGGTTAATATATGTTAAGAGGTGGGATTTTTAATAGTATAGAAAACAGGTAGTATTTTTAGGGCATGCTTAGGAGAGCTATAGTTATAAGTTATACCTAATTAACATTTGTTATACTCTTGTTCATCCTCTCTTTAACGTAAATAGGATGCTAGCACCATTAAACTAATAGCTGTCCACTTTTTAGTCACTACTTAATTGTGACCTTTTGTAGATGATTAAATTCAATCAGTAGAGTGATATCCACAAGGTCTGTTCGTAGTCTGTGTGTGTGTGTAATGTGCTGACACGCTCCTGCCAGATGGCTTTGTGTCTCAGAGAGCTCTCTCAGTTTATCAGGCATCATCCAGAATCCTTTCTTACCCACTTGTCTCCTCTGTCACTCTTTACAATGTGTCGTCCATTAGAAATCTCTTCAAATATACTTTAGGACAAACACTGCAGAGGCCAGACTCATTATCTGGATACTGTGTGCATTTGTTTACATTGATGCATGCCTCTGCATCAACAGGAAAACAGAATGGTTGGTGACACATCTTGTAGTTTTTACTGCTCAGCAGATATACAGCAGAAACAGCTGGCTAATGGGTGGTGAGAATGAGAGAACGGCAAAGCATCACTGCACGACCCTGGAAGAGTCAGAGAAGTCTGCAGGGAGGCCTGTTAACAGCAGGTGTTTCTTTCTATACCTGCACTCCTGCCATTGAGGGACAGAGGAACTGACACAATATTGGATTGTTTTCAGCTCTTTCTTTCTCAAAGTGAGCATTTTTTCTCATGTTCTGATGTATTCTCATAGACAGTCGAATGCAATTGTAAAGCAATGTGCAGTTTTTTCTATTTTTTATTGGAAAGGGTTTAATTACAGGCTTGCACTAGCACAACTAAAGTGTTCTGTTGTAGAAGCAGTAACTGTTTGGCCCCAGAGGTTTTTTAAAGCTTGAAAGTAAAATGAAGAACATAAATATCTGGCTCGCTTTGGTGCAATCGTGTGCAATAGTTGTCACACTGGTAAGGATGGTATGCTCATGCTGATGTGGAAAACTTTTCGCAGATTTCTTTTTAGCATTTCTAAGTAATGACAATGACAGCATTCAACAGAATGTTGGCGGATTTTTGGATTAAATTGCTTTGACAACAGCCACCCTAAACACTTTTTCTCTGTTAGCCAACAAATCTCAAATCCTTTTGAGTAGTTAGATCCGGCAGAAAGTTTTCTGTGTTCTCACTTGGAGTGTACACCCACACACTGCCAGTTAGTTTTTATCTGCACGTCTCTTTTTGGCCTAATTAGTTTCCAAATGAATTTATTCTTTGTCACAATTTTTTACAACGGTTTTGTCCTCCCTTTGACTCACTTGTCCTCACTTTGGGGCTCTTCTTTTGATATCAAGAGTTGCTCTGCTCTACCTTTCACTCCTGAACTTTAATGGTGTTATTGTGATGTGAAACATTGACCTGACTGAGCAGAACGCCACCGCTCAGGGCCATCCTCTTCTCTCACCTAGTGCTTATCAGACTCATTGCCTCAAATCTGCATCATATTCTCCTAATTGGGCTGGGGAGTGCAATAAATAGACACTACAATCACTGGCAGGGCTGCCCCTAGGGCTATCGACAGCCGCTTGCATTTTAATAGCTTCACTCATTGTAGCTCTTTTGTTTCACTGCACGGTTTGATACACTTTCCATTAGCACATGCCCACGAACAAATGCAGAGGGTACTGCTTCACGCTGAGGTGTAGATGCCCACACAGTACATCTGCTGACAGTACTTTGCTGTGCCGATCGTGGGTGTGTGTTGGCAGCGAAGAGCTCCACGGTAAATGTGGAGGATTGATTTCCTCGTACCTGCTTACAAACACAGGGAGGCAGGTAAGGGTTCTGTGTCTTTTTGTGCATGTGCATAGGTGTGTCTGCACTTGAACGTGACCTCTTGTGTTTGTGTGTCAGACAGACACGGCTTCAGGCCCCCCTGCACGACAGTGGTTGCAATCTATGGAAGCAGTGGGTTGTATCCAACCAGTCCCAGCCTTGGGGATTTAAGCCAGCTAATTACAATGTATAGTGGCTGGCTGCCATGGTAACACTGGTTTGGTTTGGGGGTGACAGCAATTCATGCATGTGGCTCTGCAGTGGAGGGGGCCCTTATCTCTCGCTGCCTACAGGCATATGGCACGTGGTGATATGCAGCTGTGGTAGAATTGTCATTCATTTGAGGAATAAAGGGACAATCCTGCATTTTATGGGACACTTCTCTGGATGAGGAGTGCTCTGGATGTCTGCACACAGGTTAGAGAGTGATAATGGGCACACATCTTCATTAGCAACATTGTAGTGAAATTCATTCGCCGCATAACACATTAAAAGTCTCATGTCTGCCTATGTTAGATGTCAGATGTTTCACACTGTTAAGGTTTTGATTTTTGATTGGCAGCTCCTGTCATCTTCCATCAAATCACAAGACTTTGGAGCCCCATTTTACTTTTTTCCCTCTTTGTCTGTGTCTCCTTTCGTCTTTCTATCTCTCTCCAGGAGCTAATGTGTGGGAGTCCTGCAGCTTATTGACCTTTAAAGTGTGCTGTTTCCTGAGCACAGTGGTTAGCTCTACCCATTATCATCTTGATCAGCTGTATGAGGGAAAGGGGGGGAACAAGGACCCCGGCTTATCCAGATGACTCATAGACTTTCAGACCGCAGTTCCTCACTGCTCCTGTGTAGTTAGCAGCATTTAGAGATGAGGCTTTATAAGGTTCATGATTTCAATGAATAAATATTTTTAGTAAAAAGTAAAAATGTCTTCATGCAAAATTTAATCACACTGAATCACACAATTATTCTCAGGAGCCATCTGATTTATTTCAGTAGAATTCACTCACAGGCCAATCACCCATGATGCTCTGTTAGTTATCAGCGTGTGTTGAAGGTGACCATGATGCATTCACACCTCTCGATGCCACAGCCCGTGCCTCAGTAACAAGTATTTATTGCTGTTCCACTTTCTACCTGCAACATCCTGCATTCATGTGAAATTCATGTACTTGACAGTAGTTATTTTTAGAGCATTAAGCTCTAAAAGCTTTCAGCTTGTATATAGCATTGCTGACATCATCAGTAAATATGCTGTATGCACTGATCATGCAGCCTGCAGCGAATGGCTGTTTTAAGTGAAGCCCACCGGGTACAGTCCTTCTTTTAATCACAATTAAGACTTTTTTTATCGACTGTTAGACGCATATGGCAAATGAGAATAGAATTACATTTTGATGCTTTTATGGGGCCATATTGTGTGTTTCTGGAAAAATTGCTATAATTATTGTTATCGGTTATCATAAAAAAACAAATATCCTGCAGGACTTATTTTGTGTTGTAATATTTTCTGAATTTGGTTTAATTTTTGTCCCTTTGGAAATTGCATCCTCTGCAATCATCTGACAAATCCAATGCATCATTACAAAGACAGAGTGAACAAATAGAAAATAAGACGTAGTCTACTGAAATTTTAAGTTTTCCAACAGCTTCACCTTTTTTTTTCCACAAATGCCCAACAAAACTGGTTAAAATCAGCCTCAGTTTTGAGCAGAAATATTGTAATTAAGGACACGTCATCAACAGAGGGTGTTGCACAATAACAGTAAACAATAGTAGCAATATAACAGATTGCACTGATTACCTGCAAAGTTTTGTCCTCCTGATCGGAACTTGAGTGGTGTCTGTGGTGCTGCAGAGAGCAATTCAAACTTTAAAAGCTGTTAAATATTTTAAAATAAACCCTTCTCTGCTCATCAGATTTGTTTTCAAATGTACCAGTGAACCTAAGTGGTTTAGATAATGTCTTACACATCTACTTGACTTCAACCCTTGACTATTCCCTCTACAATACTGTGTTGTAGTAGTCTATTGTGCAACAAACATCTGTTTACAAAATGCTTCACCAACACCAGAAATAGCTTCCTTGTCAAATAAAATCCCAATTTAAGGCTCAAACAACAGGCGGGACTGGAATCTGTCATTGTGCAGCGAGACTTCCCTCCAACATCTGCTTTCTGCGTGCACACGTGGCTGCATGTTCGCTCACATGCGTCTGTCTGAAGCTCTGTGTGTGTCTGTGTGTGTGCATAAGAAAGATGGTGGGTGTGCCTGCATATTGATCACTACCAAAGCTGGATTGATCACAGTTGCGATGGCTCCTGGGGGAAGCAGCGTGCAGTGAGGAACACAGTCTGTCGCTCCACATCTGCCTCTCTGGTAAGCGTCTGTTTGTAGTCAGCTTACAGGTTTACCTTTGGTTTGAGGATGTTTTTTTGTGTGGAAAGAGAACATTTTCTGAGCAAATTATGATTTTGGGGTTTGGTTCAGAGATAAAAACAAATCCATTAAAAACTAATGAAACAGCAATTGTTGTGCAATATTTTGAATCAAATGGTTTGTTTATGTCCTTAAAAGCAGCTTAAAATTGCAGTTGCACCAACTGGCCATTTCTGAGTAATTTATATAAGACATAACCTCTGTCATTTCACATTAAATATTGTAAAAAGCATTTATTCTATTCACTCACCAAAGCTCCCCTTTTCATGTTATAGTTTTTCACTTGAGGCACCTGCATATGGTGGGGTTAAATTGGTTTCCAGTGATGCTATATTGCTGCTGGTTCTGTCCTCAGAGTCTCATGTCATGTTGCCGCTGTTGAAATACTTTATGTTGATGAGTGGAGTAACAGGCCGGGGCTGTAAAGATAGACCTTCATAAAGGCCTTTAATTTCCCCAGTGTCACCCTCTGATTGATGACCGCAGAAGAGGGAGATGTAAAAGCCTACATGTACTCTATCAATACACACACACACCTGATGACACACATCTGTCAAGCCACTGATATACTGTCATGCTGTCATGGCTCTACAGGGCCAGGAGGACCAGTTGCTGAGCGGAGGACTACAGGAGGCAGCGCTCTGTCTATTTTTTTCTTTCCTCCCTCTGTCTTTTATCTGGTCTTGGGAGAATTGGATCTGTTATGGTTGAGCTCACTTACATCTTTTGAGAGCAGCACTGAAAACGCAGAGGAATATCTTGTCAACAACCAAGGACACACACACATAAATACACATGCAGTATACAATAAAGACGGTTGAATAATAATCACGTAGAGACATGTTGAGACTAACACACACTTTTTTTAATGGTCTCCCCAAAGAAACTTCAAGGTGCACAGCAGCCCTTGCTCGTAAAACACACATCTCTGCTGCAAAAACAAGTGTGTGCGCTCAGTCTCTGCAGCCCTGCACCCTATACAGAGGCAGTTTGCAGGGCTGCTTCTTGTGCCCACACAGTGTTAGCCTGCTGCAGGGCATGATGTAATCCTTCTACTGCTAAGAGAAAAAAAAATGCTGAGCAAGGCAGCACAACTCCTTAAATTGAATTCTCACACTGCAGCAGCAACTTTTCTTCCACTCACTTTATTCGTTTGCAACTTTGCACAGCCAGCCCAAGCTCCTATAGATGGACAAGGGAAAGAGCTGGGAGCGTGACGGTAGACAGCAGATCCTATGGGGAGCTACAGACACACATTGTATTGCTAGAGTAAATAAAGGGTAATGTGTGGGCAGCAATATATTAGTTGCGGAACAAGGGAAAACTATTTGCATGTGTTATCTAGTCTCACACTAATCAGTATTCAAATAAGTAATATTTTGTTTACAAGTCAGGCAGCTGTTCACTGAACTACTGTAACTCCGAGGTTACTGATATATCTGTTACAAATGTGGATTTTCTCAGTGCTCGCTGTGTTTCTTTGCTCCTGAATAGGACTAGAGAATGTGTGTTTTTACAAGGGAAATCATTAAACAAAACATAAATAGTCACTCATGAATACAGTCCAGAACATTTCAATAGGTAAACAACTACTATTTTACTATTTTACTCTTATTTTTCATACATTTTTTGAAAACATGTTTCCAACTTATCAAATGTGAGGATTTTCTGCATAAAAAAAAAATCATTGTAAATTTTATATTTTTGGTTTTTGATTGTTATTTAAACAAAACAGTACATTTTAAGATGTCACCTTGCATCATGGAAAAGTGCAACAAACATCACTGTTTTATAGATACATTTATAGAGGAGATGATTGGCAGATTAATTGATAATAAAAACAATAACTTCCTACTATTTAAATGGTGTCAGGAATTGGCAGGCACTAACAGGGCCCCAAATCTTTATATTAGTGTTGACACATCTCTTATTAGGTCAACAATCATCTCAGATATTTGCATTCGAATGCGGAATCTGTAAGCAATTGGACAATATTTTGGTATTGATGTTTGGTTTCTGTTTGGAGTCTGTTTGTAGCCAGAGTAACATTGACAAATTACATTTGAGCTGCCTTTGGTTGGCTGAAATGCAGTCTCCAACCACAGAAATATTGCTCCTTGCTCACAGAGGCTAAATTGCTGTCAGACAAATAGCTAATGTGTTTTGAGGTTGGGTCAACACATAGTTTAGTTACATCACATGTCCACTGCTGTCGCTGCCATTACATTATGTGTTGGAGTTGATTCAGAGCTAGGCAATAATTGTCTTAGCATGCAGGTACAGTAGCTGTGCAGAGGACAGCTACATAGGCATACCAACATCTTTGTGTCTTTTATGTTTCCATGTAGCAGGATGCTTGGCAGTTGAAATAAATTGCTTATGTTATTATTTCCCACAGATACGTTTGTGTGTGTGTGTGTGTGTGTGTGTGTGTGTGTGTGTGTGTGTGTGCCTTGTCTACCATTCATGTGTACACACCTTTGTGTCCATGCTGATGTATGTGTCTTTGTATGTTTGTGTGATGGATGCCTCCATCAGTCCCAAGTAGCCCAGTGGACATGTTGGTTGTGTGATGTATGCTTTAGCTTACAGGCTTCTGTAGTGCCTCTCAGCTACCACATCACTGCCCTCAGCACGTACCACATGCACACACAAAAAGATGAATAGAAGACTCCCTTTTATCTCTGAGCATAAAGGTTAGGTGACAAGCAGCCTTTTTCGTTGACTCTGGCTTTGCTTCAACTGAATGCTCAGTGTAGTTAAACAGCTTGAGACTGGCCCGCCTGCCTCAGTGGCTCTTAGCAGGGGTCTCTCTGTGTGATGCCACCTGGCCGTGGAGCTGTCTCTCAGCTGCCCAGTGTGAGTGTGAGGAGGCAATGCAGCACAGGAGAGTCTACAATCGTTTAGTCCTTAAATTCCAATGTGTTTTTCTTTTATTCCTGCATGAGGGACCAACAGGAGTGTGGCAGCCATAGGTGTACATTTAGGGGGAATACATGCATTTATCCTCCCCAATAAAAACATGAAAATAGATGGCAGTGTACAGCCTCAAAAGCAATAAAGCAGAGAGAGGGAGCAATGTTGGGGCTCTGCTTGGACAGAGAGTGCACGGAGAGCTGGAAGAGCAGGTTTTCCAGCTTCAATAACATAGTTGAGATTTACATGATTTCTAGAATCTTCCAAGCATGCCCTGCTTCATATGAACCCCACCCCATGTTAAAACAAATCTTGCAGGGAATAATTGTATGTTACAAAAACTATGCAAAAAATACTTAGCTGATACTGCCACTTACAGAAAGTTCAAGCTGATTCTCAGTCTTTGAATGTCAGCATCCACCCTTATAACATAATGGTTTTACCACTTAACCCCTCTTTATTTTATTCAGAATGTATTCCAATATTAAATGATGAGCAGCAGTAACAGGCTGTGGTCACATGACAAAAGGACAGTACAAAAAGGAAAGCTGAAATGTGAGCCATAATGTAAATACAGCATAGATCTAGTACAACGATTGATTTCTTCTTTTGTGCCAGGTTCAGAGTGTGTATGTTTTTAGCTGTGAGAAAGCAATCCATAATCTCCCTGCAGAGGTTTATTGTTCAGTGTGGAGGTTCTGTTTGAATGAGGGAGTTTCAAACACCCGAGCAGACGATATTCTTCCTCTGTGGAGCCCTCAGATAGTTTATGACTCAGGCTGTTTTAAAAGTTCCTCTTGTCTTCTGGTATAAATAGTGCAGTTCTTCCAGGAACACTGGCCACCTCCTGACATGACCAAACAGTTTATTGGCTAGCAGGAAGCATTTGCATCAACGTGGTCAGTTGTCATGGCAGCCTTTGTCCTTGGCATGAAAACGAGAGCCGGTTATTGAGAGTGGCAGGTGGATTTCGAGCTGTCCGTCAGGAGAGGTTAGCAGTTAGAGCGATGTGAGCTGACACTGGGCGGAGGTCACGGCTGGATGAGAGGGTGACGGGGGAGCAGGATGGGACTGCAGATTAAATGGATGGTTATGCAACTATATTTGGACTTTATTACACATGAGGCATAGTGGACCATGTTTACTGTGCATGTTTACTCTTTTGCATGTTTTATCCCCTTTAGCCATAAATAAAGTTCACTTTCAAACATTATCCAAACTCATAACTACCACCTCACTTTGTGTCAGTATACAGGTGCATCTCAATAAATTAGAATATCATAGAAAAGTTTATTTGTGTCAGTAATTCAATTCAAAAAGTGGAAATAACACATAACATAGATCCATTACATACAGAATGAAACATTTCATGACATGTTCATTTATTTAATTTCTTCAAATTATGATGATTATGGCTTATATTTAATGAAGATCTAAAATTCAGTGTCTCAAAAAAATTTGAATATTACAAAAGACCAATTTTAAAAAGTATGTTAGACATGGAAATGTGGGCCTCTGAAAAGTATGTCCATCTATATCCACTCAATACGTGGTTGGGGCTGTTTGACTTGAACCACTAGAAAGTGACTTTTCCGTGATGTTCTGAGATGAAATCGCCTCCTCACATTATTGTTGCTGGGTAGTGCAGCTGCAAGCTGGGAAAACTCTGTTTGTGGTGTGAGATTTGAGAGCAGGCTGCTGAAAATATTGCATTCACGTGCTATGTTGTCAAAAATAATTATTTCTTGCAATCTCGTAAAAGAGATTATTGTTTAGCAGCTCACTCTCAAATGTCACGTTTCAGAGCTTACTTGATCATGCATCAGGGAATAATTATTTAAGGTTTATGGACCTTAAATGGTATCAGAGATTGACGACCAATATTCTTCATTTATTTAGCAGATTTTATTTGATTATGACTGATTGATTTGGGCTTTTATATTATTGCTCTTCACTGTGAGGGGAACATTGGCAGCATTTTGACATTTCTATAATTTTCTTGATTTGTTTCACTGCAGTGACTTTGATCGCTTGCTCATAAATTTACTTCCACCACATGTGGAACTAGTTGTTCTGAAACTGCTGAGCTAGTTTTCTTCTCACAAGGCAGATTTAAACACTTTACACTCTGTCACAAAGACTTATGTAGCCGCCGAAGTGAGCAATTCTGCAATTGCAGATCTGTGTGTGTATTTGCTCCGTTAGAAAGCTTTTCCGGTGCAAGCCATTCCTTATTAACTGGAGGCTCATTGATCTAACCCCATCAACACACACACCAGAGTCTGAGTAATTGTGTGGGGCATGTATCTGTGATGTGAATGAGACAGTGAGAGTGTCTGTGTTGCCTCATGGGCTGCACTAATTTCCCTAAGCATTATGTGGAGTGCACAGTAGGTCCAGAGGGAGAGCGAAAACAACATCAAATACATGAGACATGATGGTGTGTTTGGTGCTAAAAAGAAGTAGAAAAAAACAGCCATGAACTCTCATAATCTTTGTGATATTTCAACATTTCTGGATGTGTTTTGTTGTTTGTTGGTTTGGTTTTTTAAATAATCCCATGAGTAACTGGCCATATGGAGATTAGGTTATCCCAAGCTTCATACCCTGACCTTTTCAGTATTTCAGTATAAAAACACATCAGTGGAAATGTCCTGTTTTGCAGTCAATCCTTCAGAGTAAAAAAGCAGCTCTCTCTCAGTATTTATAATGACATTTTACACAGATTTGACAATTTTTGCAGAGAGAAATATACTCAGCTACCAGTACTCTAAACAGACTTAACAGAGTGCAATGCAGTTTATTTTTTAAAACAATGTTCAATGGTAATTTTTTCAATATTTTAGAAGAGAACAAATATTCTATAACAGTTGTATAATTTGCGATTCAAAGGGAAAGGGTTGTTGCCCTGAATTTTGCCAGTTAAGGCAGATTTGTTCTTATTAAAAAACGAAAGTCTCTCTAATAAAATTACTTTAGTTCATAGCTGTCAAGCTAGTACTCAACATTAAATCAAAAACAATTTTTTTCCATCTTTAAAGCTTCAGGCCAACCTTGACAATTGGGCTACTGGCTATATAAACCTGGTTGCTTCCTCATTGTATAGTACATGGAATGTACCAAAAAAAATCATCATGCACATACACTCACACTATTGATTTTTATGGCTCTCTGACCCATAAACCATAACAGGATTGTGTTGATTGGCCAGCTGTGAAGTAACTTGACAGTAATCAGTGGACAGAGAAGGATGGTGATGCTCTCAAAGCATTTTATAGTTTCCATACACATTTTCTGGGCATGCGTTTGTTGCTTCCTCTTTGGCTGCGTGTGTTTTTGAATACACCATTGTTGCCTTCATTTGAATGAGTGCTATCTGAAAGGTTTATAACAGTGGAAGTATTCAAACCAGCTCTTACTTTAGTATCAGTCATGTGGCAGCACCGTTGAGTCAGCTACTCATTTCTTGTTGAATTTGAGTCAAAGGAACCGGACCAGTGGGACTTAAGTTGTGACATAACATTTGCTCGACTGCCTCTGTGACATGGATGCCTGCCAGTGAAGGTGTTTAGGTCAGACAACACTCACACACACGCCAATGGACTCATGGCTTTCTTCTTTGAGGCTGCATGTGTCATCCGTTCTTTCCTCTCCAGCCACAGTAAGTCTGGTCGCCCTGTGCTTGGATGCTCTGTGGATGTGTGTGTGAGAGCGTGTGGGTCGATCCTGACAGCCTCATGTAGGTCCACTTCTCTGTAGTGATGCGTCAGATTGAGGCTGTATTGATTTTTCAATAGGATCTTCCTCCTCTGCAAGTCAATCCTTTTACTTGTCGTTATCTCCTGTTTAATTGCATGTCATGTCCCCGTACCAATCCTGTAAAACGTGTATGTTTGGGGACCGCTCTATAACACGTAAGGGTGGCGAATCCTCTCCAGAGAAAAATTCCCTCTCCATGGGCTGACGGATTGATTTTTCTGTTTGTCACGCAAAGGGATTGTCAGGGTGCATTAGCTGACAGAGGCAGCCAACATTTCAGCCTGTCAGAGTGTGGCAGATAAACATGTGCACGTGTGGACTCATGCACATGTGAGCATTGTGGACTGCAGGGTTTCAACAAAACAGCAGTGCAACCGAGTGATGTTTGATGCTTTTGTGAAATCTGAGCTTCTCCTTCATAGTTTTTAATGGGCATTTGTATCTTGTCTGGGAACATCTGTCCTATTGAACCAATTTGTCAAAGACATCTAAAGCAAAGCACAAAAATATGTTGATTTTCTGTGAAATTAGTAGCCCAACAACTATAATATTGAACTTGTTTACTGACTATTACAAGAGTGTAGAACAGCAGTGCTGTGACAGCATATGTAGATAACAAGACTCCCACTCACATGATAAAACATGCTTTGTACTAGTGGTACAGAGTCTTTGGGGTGGCATACACCCAAGGAGTCACATCACAAGGGTTCCAAATTTATTCACAGGATTGGAAACCACGATAAAACATATTTATGCAAAAGGAAGTAGTTTATTTTGACAATCTTTCTCCTTTTTTCTAGGGATTAATCGGCTGATATTGACTGTCATTTGCTATCTGATGACATTCACTGATGGCAGTGGCGGATGTTTATCTGTTGTGTTAATTTTGTGCTGGCTAAATGTTGCATGCTGTTTATTGGGTCAGACATCCGTATCTAGCATATGCTACAACTGCAGCTGCTGATTCAGAGACAAATCCACTGGCTGGACACGACTCTGGTATGACGTGAGACGGCAATGGGTGCTGTGTGGTTTGTTTATGAATAAAAGTGGGGGAAAAAAGTCAGTCGGGCAAGGTTATTACACCGTCTCAGAGAAAGTTAAGCGACAAGAACGTTGTATATTGTATAGAAAACAAAAGATTCTAATGATTGCCCTATTTATGTTCCTGAAAAAGCTTTTACATTTACATTTTATTTAGGTTTCACCAAAGGAAGGTCTTTATTTGTCTATTTAAGGACTAAAAATGTATCCTGTTGAGTAAATAATTATAGAGCAGGTAAAAAGGCTTTTGAAGCAGTCATTTAAAAAAATAATTATGAGACACCTTTTTGGACAGATGCTATACTATATATATGTAGAATAGAAATCTCTTGTGACCTCAACATCAAAGACCAGAAAGATTTGTGGTTGTGATACAAATGCATAGTGTCTCACTTATTACAGTAATTCTGTCCTACAGATATCACTGCTGGGTGTGGGCTTATGTTTCTTGAAAAGCATTGCATAATAATTGTGAGCATGTGAGGATGATGTTGTGAGCACTTAGCAAAAAGCATCATTGTCTTTTCTGCAGATTAGCCTTTTTGAATAATAGTCAGCAACAAATTTAAAGTAACCTTTGCTCCTTTTAAACTCAACATACCACATTTTTAAATGAGCCACATCTTTAGAATTTTTTCAGAGTCTCTGTGGCAACAACAAAAAAAGGATTATCATGGTCGCCCTTGTCCCACTTTACCTTTGGACAAGATTCTTACTGCACTGCTGCCTTGGTTTTTGTAGGTTACACAGTAATCTAGTTGAGCTGCTTCTCTTTATGCCTCTCTTCCTCTTTGTTATCTGATGGCCTATATAGTGTAACCCAATCAAATCAACAGAGATGTACTGCCAATTGATTTCATACTGGAAAGACATTGTGATGATAGTTTCACCTGTATTGTGACCTCTGTTCTTTTCAGTCAATGAGTTATAACTGTGTGAGTCATTAAAGTGAAAAAAAACTGACTTCATTGAATGTCAACTTCTGTTATGATGTATTTTTCTAACAGGGGGCTATTTACAATGAAGGCATTTATGAGTGCTAAACTGTAGCCGTGATTTACGATATTTAATCATGTAATTCTTCTTCTTTTTCTTTTAGTTTTAAACTGATGGCTTTATGCGCTAAATTTGAACTTCTCATGGGTAAATCAACATTAAATCCTTGTTCTTTTAAAAGTTGATGTTTATTGTTTACTTCAAAGTTTTGCATATAAAAATGCTAAATTTATCAATATGTGTTTGATCTCGAAGATGGGGCACTCTCCAGTCGGTAGCTAAATTTGTGCTAATTTTGTGCTCTTGCATCTATTTTAATAATATAAGTATTAAATGTCCTTTTTGTGACTGACATTGGATGGTGGTGGCATGAAACTTAGAGTTGCTCATCAGGATAGGGAAATAATCTGCCCACCTCGCTGGATAAGGTTTTTTAATGTAAAACAAGGAAAAGGTGGAGTAGATTGGCACCACCACAGGGAAAAGCAACACCATTTCTACATCCATCAGTGCATCTGAGAAGGCATCATGGTGGGGAGGAATTAAACCCAACCAGGTGGATCTTTTTTTGCTGGACATTCTACTGGTCAGTGTGCAGGCCTTGGATGGTGGGCTGGTTGATACGATATCAGAATCTCTAGTGTACTTTGTTTCACAGAGTCTTGGCTTTCGCCTGGATTGCTGGATGACGCTGTTGAAGAAACTGACAGGACTACATTTTACTGGGATTGTAGCATGCTCACTATGATTTCATATCACAAATGAAATGGATTGATTTTGATAAATCAATTGTAAAACACCTCCAAAATGTCAGTGGTTTTAGAATCACTATCAGCATATGTGTTTTTTCCTGCTTAGATATGGCTGTATTCTGCGAGTGTATCTAAAAACACAACCTTTATTTCTGTCCCCTTGCTCTCTCTTCTGTGACTGTTTTGCATCTCGTTTTATCTCTCCACTGAGTGGTCAAACGGTGGCACAAGCAGCCAGGCAAAAGAGTCATTTCCACTATCGCACGTTTCTCTTGTTTCTGCTTCTGTCTCTGCCTGTGTCTCTGTCCGTCTTGCACAAATATGGCTAATCAGACATAATGAGTAGAAATAATGACCACTCACACACCAAATTGCTTGCAGAGAGATTCATTCAAACACAAAATTACTCTGATGACTCACATTAACAGTTTAACACACAATGCATACAAATCTGACATTAAATGAAAACTAATGCATGTCTGTGCACACTGTAGGCTGTGTGGAGTGTCCACATTTCCTCTGCTTTGTCTTCACTGCTCCAACTCCTGGCTCTCTGCTCAGCGCAGCAGGGACTGCTTTTCTGAATGATTTCTGCTGCCTATTGATATTTCTGCAAATAGAAAGGAATCATGGCCTACATCTTTGTAACAGAGGGAACAGTTTCTTGGTGCTCTGTTGAGTGCTCCATGTGAGGCTTTCTGTGCTATCCATCCATTCTTTAAACTCCTACTTGCCAACCTTCATATGGCAAAAATGGGGAAGAATTTGAAACCATTAGAGTCCCAAAGAGACTTTGTTTCCTGCATTATGGTGACTTTTAAAGAACAAAATAATAAGTAGACTGAAATGGCAGTTTTATGCTAAATTATTTTTATTTCTCAGGAAACAATACAGATTTTATAAACGTCTAAAACTTGAGTGTTTCTATCTCTAAGTGCTCTCTATGTCTTTCTCCTTTTTGGTTAGTAAGGCTTATATACTCTGACCGGTGCCAGAAACGGGTTGTGATAATGATAAAGAAAAAAAGGTGTTAAGATTTGTCATAAATTGGGAGAAATATGGGAGAATTGTGGAACAGGGCAAATGAAAAATGTGAGTCTTCCAGGAGAATCTGGAGGGTTGGCAGCGATGTCGCAGCTCACAGTTAGGTTGACAAAATATCAACTGTGAGCTGCTGGGAGGAAATGTGAGGTTTTGGGGGTGCTGTTGAGTGCTAGAACATCGGCTAAATCTTTTAGATGACAAGAACAGTTCTCTGTTTTTGTCTCATGCTCACATACACTCACACAACTTTAACAGATTGGGACAAAGTAGCCTGTCAGGAGGCCAGAAGGTGTACAGAAGAGTCAGAGAGGGAACAGATGGAAGAGAAATAAACACTCACTCACACACACACACACACACACACACACACACATGCACACACACACACTTGCATATTGTAAGAGCAGATCTTTTTTATGGCATGATCACAGCACAGTTGGAGTTGGACAAATAGCCTCACCTCAGTTTTAACCCTCTCTTTACCTTTTATGCCTGCTGACGTTCTACTCGTGTCATCTCGCAGCGCTTCAGCCCACTGTCACTGTTTCCTGTTCATGCTTCACTAAATCAGCAAAGACCCAAGTGCACCATTTGTCAGCTATTTGCCCAACAGCTACAAATAAACCATATGGTATCTGTGGCTCTCCCCGGCCCACATACATACTCGCATGCAACGAACAGATGGAGGGAATTTTTTTGATTGGCAGGTGGGCGGTCTGCGACTGCCGGTCACGGTGCGTGTCAGAAGGTGACAGACGGCGGTGTGTCGGCCACTGTAGGCACCCATCAACATTAGCTTGATGGTGTATGACGTCCCAGTGGGGATTGACCCCTGCCTTTATTTTCCAATTAGTTCTCGCTTGTGGCTTGTTAGAGTTGTCTGATATTCACTTACACACCCTCTTGAGGCACATGTATGTCACTCTGTACATTGCTGAATACACACATATTTGTTCTTCAATTTGGTGGTCGATAGGCCTGTCACGATAATTACTATATCGACTTATTGTTCATGATATGAAAATGGACACAATATTTTTTTCTGGACTCAATATATTATTGTTTACCTGCATGAATTTTTGTGCTTTTTTGTGTTGTGTTTAAAGTAATGCTGCAAATGCAAATGCAAAACCCAACTATATTTTACCAAGCAGTAATTCCAGCTGTTTTTATGTTATGTTAATAATTAAAATAATATAATACATAAGGTTAACTCCGTGCAGTTTATTGTTAACCAGGCCTGAAAGTTAATTTTATTTTTTTTGGTTGTAGTTTATTTATTTATGTTTAATTTATCTATAATGTTTTAATATTTCTTTTCCACATTTCAATTCCAATGTTTATTATTCTCGAGATTTAAAAATGAATTGCCATGGAAAAGGATGCATTTATTATGCTCTAATATCGTTCTAAAACTATATACTATCGTTTATCGTGATAGTTTCTGGGAAAATATATTGTCCTTAAAAATGTGTTATCATGACAGGTCTAGTGGTGGAGCTCAGCTTAAACTATATGCAGTCAGATAGGTTCACCTACACACCTCCCACGTTCAGTAATTCACTTTTCAAACATTGTGTTCTGCTTTTACACCAGCCCAGGCTTTTTGTAATAGTTACACAAGCTTTAGTGCATCTACTTCTCCTATTGCAAAGGGATGTAGTGTACTGTATCAGATAGATAAACAGGATTTATAGGCCAGCAGGGAACAAAAAAGCACATTCTGGACAATGTTAATTTCTGTGTAAGCTAGGGCTGGGCGATATGGCCCTAAAATTCAATATTTCAGGGTATTTTTGCGATAACGATATTCTTGACAATATTACAAAATACTGGAAAGTATATAGAAAATATGATTTTTTTGGTCTGTATAAATAAATAAAACTAAAAATAATACTTGATTCTTGAGTATTAGCAAATAATAGAAAATAACCATTTAGGGTGTCAGGGGGCTGACAAAATAACTTTATTTTATGAATAGTGTAAATATACCTTCAGTAGCTTGAAATGTGACGTTAGTGCAGCACACGAGACTCTAGCGGGCCGCCATAGTCTCGGTAATTAATGGGAAACCCTTACGCCACTACGTCAAGAAGTAGGAATGTTGCCAATATCATGATATGCATTTTTTTTACTCATAAAAAACAAATATACCGTTATAATCGTGAACGATACGATATAGCACACCCCTAGTGTAAGCATAAAGCAAACATCTCTGCAATAAACTGTTGTAGCTTCAGCCTGGTTCACACCATCCTCTCTAATAAGACATCAGTGTAAAAGGTGTCAACCAAACCACACAGGCTTTTTATATCTTCCCGTGCCTTTATGTTATTCCTGTGTTTGCTTCACCAGCTAGTGTACTTTTGAAGGCAGGGCAGGAGTCGTTTCAGAGTAAGCGTTGTTCCCCTCCACTGGAGCTGTCACTGTTACTCAGGCCTAAATGCCAGTGTTGTCACTGGACATGAATATCGACCTCAATACTGACACTAAGCCTAATATATAAAGACTATGATACATAGAAACAGAATGAAACTTAAATGAAGGGAGTTGCACGTGGAGTTGCCTGCTTTGTAGCATCCTTAACACAGGTGGATTAGGAGTCCATCTTTGATAATTATATATAGTTTGGCCTTGAAACCAGTACAGCAATGCCAGACTGTTTCATGCTTTTATTGGCACATGTTCAGTTTGTTGATACCATTGCAAGCATCAACTGTCCAATGTGATTCTGTGTAGTCCCATTTTTAGTCTTCTTTTAAGGGTTACAAAGCCATTCATTCTTTGTGTTTGTCATATGTGCATTGCCAGAATAAGTGGTGGCTGAAAGGAGAATTCAATGCTTGAAAATCGTATTGAGGAAAAACTAGATTGTCGTCACTGAGCCGTGCTCACTATCATGAGTCACCAGAGCCCAGCGACGGCCTTGTTTTTTTGTGGTGAGATGCTAATCAGCAACTATTTCTTTTTTTCTCTCCTCTTCTTCTCTCTCTCTCTGTCGCTCTGTCCTCCAGACTTTAACTACAACACAGATGGCTACGAGGGGGACGGAGCTGAGGACGGCAAGTCTCAGGATGGCTCCGAGACGCTGCCCTATATAGATGAATCGCCCACCATGTCGCCCCAGCTGTGTGCGCCCCAAGGGCCCGGCGGGGAAGCGGTCTCCCCCACACCACCAGAGGGCCTGGCAGGGGTAAGAGCGTGCATGTACACACACACACACACACACACACACACACACACACACACATAAATGTATGGATGCAGGTACCAATCAGTAGGAGTGCTCCACACTTGGACTTCTGCGTACAACATGATATAATTTAACTATTGAATAATGTGACAGATGGGAGAGAGAGAGGGCAGTGCAACATAAATCACAAGCTGCATGTTTCAGGTTGTCATTACAGACTAGATGACTGATGAGATCAGGTGCGATTCTCCTCCAGGCGAGTGTCTTATCTAGAATATGTAGAAATCCTCAGAGGCCTGAAGGTAGTTTTTAGAAGTATCTGTATGTTTTTCCAAAGCATGCTTTTGGTTATTAGACTGAATTCCTACACAGCAGTGAACTCTATTACATGTTTATTCATTGGCAGTATCATGATGATGTTGATTATAGCAACTGTTGCTGGAGTTCTTCATTGGTGCTTTTAAGTTTTGCTGGAAAATCCAGAATTTGTCACACAAGAGTTTCCTGTTTTTATTCAAAAACATTTTTATTCAAATCAGTATTTTTTTTTACATATAAGGGGATGATGCTTCTCTTTTTCCGGAAGCTTCTTCCAATGCATAGTTTCACAGTTTTGAAGTCTGTTTTTATACAATTCTTAAATGACAATATGTAGATTAGAAGAGTTATTGGCCAGTGAAATCATTCTTCTTGTCCATATCGGCTCTAATCTCTGTGATCCAACATATATATCTGCATATGAATGCAGAATCTGTAGCGACCAGTGTTCATATCGGAAGTGTTATGATTTCTGTTTGTACTCTCTGTAGTATTGACCAATCATGTTTTTTTTATGCTTTAGTTGACTGCAAGTAATCATCCTGTGCGAAGAGCAAAAGATGCATTGCTTGAAATACAATCAGTCAGCTTTTTATTGGTTTAGCTAAACTGGCCACTTGTGAAATAATCTGGTTGTTGATGTCGTCTCTCAAATCCAACTCCATTTTCGTTCTTCAAGTTGTTAACCATGATCAACGAAGTTTAGAGATACTAACACAAGGAGAGGTTTTCATACAAAAAGACCAATAATTCTTTCAGTCTACATATGGGCATGTATGTAAGAAAAATGTGAACCTCTCCTTCAATGTACTACAAGAGTCTACGAAGAACTCAAAGATAAAGATTTCTTGTAAACAGTTAAAACATTTTTTTTTATTTTTTCATTTAACCTTTATTTAACCAGGTCGGTCCCACTGAGACACAAGGACCTCCTTTTCAGGGGAAGCCTTGTCAAGACAGCAACAGGGTTAAAAGTTACAACAATAAGACAAACAGTGCATCATGACAGAACAGACAATAAAACATGGACGTACAGTAAAATACAAGCAAGCCAGACAACATAGTAAGATAGGCATGGACAGTACAAGATCATGACATCATAAAAAACAAGTGCAAAGGCGATACGAGTCTGCTTCCAGATCTCTCAAGAGTTTTTTAAAGGATGTGACCGGAATAAGGTCCTGCAGATTGAGACTGCTCTGGAGCAGATTCCAGGATGAGGGAGCCCGATACATAAAAGCCTGTTTACCGAGTACGGTGCGGACTTTGAGAACAGTCAACCGGTATGTATCGTTGGAACGAAGACTGTAGGTGCTATGGGTCCTGTTAATGTAGTCACACAGGTATGTGGGGAGTAAACCTAGAATGGCCTTATAAATGAAACAATGCCAGTAAGTAAACCTGCGAGCGGCAACTAAAATGTTGTGTTTGAAATGAAATCATTCTCACAGGCTTAATATCTTACATAGTGAACATCCAGTTTGGAGTATATTAGTTAAAGCTGATAGGCATTAGCCAGTGTTGGTTCTTGTTATTAGCAGTAGGAGGAGTAGGTCTCTTGCTGAAGTTAGCCGCCAGATCTAGACTCTGTAATTGTTAGCGATTAGCTGCAATAGCCGGACTGCCTGCAGCGCACTGCAGGTGGTGCATTCACAAGCAGGAAATGACCACTGACCCAGATAGGGTTTGACATCACCAGCACCAATCTGCCAGTCTGTGAGTGAATGAGGAATGTATTCCAGGGCCAACTTTCACAAAGTTGGAGTTGTCATTTGTCAATCAATCAGTATTCAGTGATCTGTTGTGTTTATTCATGCATATTTTTATTTATTACTGTGTCACGACAGTGCATAATTTAGAGTCTAGATACTGTAGGTGGCGCTCTTTTCTTTGTTTTTTTTCAGTCATAGTGGCTATACTGCGCATGTGAAGAAGAATGCCTCCTCTGTTTACTCCAAACAAGCTGCAGCAGGAAATATAAAACTTTTTTCCTGTGGATATTCACAGTTGAGACCAACCAGACACCAGACATGTAGAACAGCTGTTGAAAAAGCTTTCAGGAAAATAGAAATTCATTCAGTATGCATTGAATAGAATTTTACAAATTTCTGACAGAATAGCAATATACTATTCACATAAAAATGCTGTGTGACTTCCTAAATGTTTATATCCACGTATCAGCATCTTTGCTTTCATGCCTCGCAGCTGTGTGTCTGCGTGTGTGTGTATGTGACTTGTGTGACTCGTGTGACTTGTGTGTCTGACTATGTGAGTGGGGGAGGCTCAGCGGGAGTCATGTTGACCCTGACCTGAACCGACCCTCCCACACACACACACACACACACACACACATAACAATATAGAAGACTATCACTTCGCACATCATAACAGTTGTGACATGCAGCGTAACAAAGTCTGAATGAAAACTACAGCAATCATGAGTTAATGGCTCAGGCTTTTTAAAATGTGATTTAGCCCTTCACACTTTGTTTTTCCATTTCACATTAAACGGAAATAGAGAATTTCCTTAAAAATAGCCCTCTCACCTTTGACGCCTTTTGTAGAAATGCCTCACAATCACCTTTTTTCATCCAACAGCTCCCACTTGCTCTTTGTACTCTTCACATCTGCCTGCTGTCTCCCAGTGGCTCTATTATCACTATATTATCGTAATAATTGAAATACACTCTGGTCTAGATCATTGACCTTTTTATAGCAGTGATTTATGAATTATTAAGCTTATTTTTCTGTTGTATTCATTGTGAGTCATTCTGTGCTGGTGTTGACTCACGTAAGTGAAACTGTGTCTCCATCTAGTGGCAGGTTAGACACAGGACAGTTTCACGTCATGAAACCATTTAAAATGTGAAAATCGTTCAATGACTTGTTCCTTGAGGCAAACTAGAATTAAATAACTCTTAATGAGAAAATGTGATATTTTCATTAGAACAAACAACTATAAAATAAATCAAATCCTCCATTGCTCCTAATTGTTAAATTAATTGGTCACAAAAGGGACTTTTAGGTGAAGCACAAACAAAATGTTAACTGTGAATTGGCTGTTTTTACTTTTGTATATTAATTTGTAAAAATGCCAACTGGTTTTAAACTTGCAAAGTTTTCACCAGGGAAGAGACACTTCAAACATTTAAATCATTCCACCTTTAAGAAGCCATCATTTCATTTCAAAACCTTCCATCTAATAATCAAGATTTGTAGTTCCGATGGTGTTTTTATTCACCCACGCTGGCCTTTATATGTCTCATGCCCCCAAAACTCATGTAGCAAATTGAGTCAGAGCAGTTGATAGTGCCGGCTGGTTTGAAGCTTCAGGAGCTTGTTTGTGGAGGATTTGTGTCAGCCGCTGGAGCCTCGTAGACTCAAAAGGTCTTTCCACTGAAGTCGTCCTCTCCTCACCGCCCTGTTAAGTCGGCCTTTCTTTCCGCTGAGTTTGCCTTTCATCTGCTGAAAGTGAGAGCCAGTGCTCACACCTCTGTGCCAAGATACATACATCCAGCATGAGGAGTGTGTTTGTAAATGTGCATGAGAGTTAAATTAATTTGAAGATGTTTTAGTTTGTATTTTGTAACTCCATCCCATGTTGCTCTGCTTGAGGTTTCTCCTTTTTTCCCCTGATTTAAAGGGGTTTCCCTATTTGAACAGAGGATTTAAGCAAAGATGGTGTTACATGAAGCAAATTGGTGATTTTGAGCGTGATAAATAAAATTTACTTGACAAGTTTTATGCCTTTGTTTTCTTCTTTTTATCCTCCTTGTTTAATTTCTTTTTTTACATTGTGTCTTTCTTTAGGCTTGGCATTCCTTTCTTTCCTTTTTTTTTGCTTTCTTTTATGTTCCTTTCCGCCCATATTAATTGCTTTTAATGGAAGTGACCTAGAAACACAACCCACAAGCATAAATTTAATCTAATTTGTTTTCCCAACACTGTTAGAAGTCATTGGCATGAAAAATAAGACTGACTTATCATAGGCAGCCTGAAGAACAAATAATGGCCCTAATATAGTATTGTCAAAACAATATAATCATATATAAACAGTGGTAGAAAGTACTGTACTAGAGTACAGATTTGAGGCTTTTTATGTAACTTTATACTTTTACTCCACTACATTTTGAGGCAAATATTATACGTATTATATTATTATTACTCCACTTCATTCAGCTGACACCTGTAGTTACTTTTCAGGTCAGGATTTAACATAAAAACAACATGATAAATATAAAGTGATTACACGTTTATATAATTAAACCTCTAAGTGAACCCTTTAAGTACATTTTGATGCTGGTTCTTTTTGCACTTTTACTTTTAGTTTTGAATGCAGGACTTACTTGTAGTGGAGTAATTTCACAGTGTGGTATTAGCATTTCTACTTAAGTAATGGATTTGAATACTTTTTCCACCATTTTATATATATTTCTGTATAATTTCTATCATGATGATGAAGAACCAGTAGCTGAACAGGCTTATAAGAAATGTTTACTTAATTTGGAGAATGTTTGACATTCTGATCCTTGCATGTGGGAGCAAAGCCGGAGTGAACCATGAAGGCGCTTTTTTACTATCATGGAGTCTTGAGGCAAAAAAAGGCTTTACCATGTTGTTATTTCATATCGACTATCATTTTATTGAATGACCAGAAAGAATGCTATATCGTGATACATGTCATTATTGAGATATCTAATTACCTATATCTGGTTGGAAGTTTTTACCAATATCGTTCAGCATCAAGGCATGAATCAAGGCGATATGTTCTTCTGGTCAGCACCTGGTATTTATCATCTGAAGGTGCATGCTTTTGTAAACTTTTTTTGCAACCCAGAACTAAAACCTGGAACAAGCCTGAATCTTTGCAAAATTAGCTTTGCATAAATGATCTGCACGGAAAAAAAGGTGTGAATAACAAAACAGAAAGCTGGAGAAATTGGGTGAGAAAAATCTAGAGGGAGGCTGACCTCCTATAAAGTGTTATCTGAGGGTCAGGAGCAGGGTGAGAGGTTGTGACGAGTGAACAATTGACGTAAAACTCCAAGCTGAATCATCACATCTGGACTGAGACATTGAGTCATTTTCACTTTCATTTCCTTTCCTGTATCCAGAGATATTGATTTTCCCAGCAGCTTGTCTTGGTGCACACGTCTTTTTTTTTTTTTAAAAACCCACTTTTTTATATTTTAACCTCATGTACTTCTTTTTACGCAGTGAACTATGTGACCTGTAATTAGAATAAGCTGCACCAGCAGCACATTAGCCGGTCTCAGCTCCACATCTAAGGCTCTCAGCAGATCAATAAAGAGACAATGGCCAGAGCGAAGGAGAAAGAGAGAACTCTGTAACACTCAGCGATGCAAGAGAGAGAGAAAAACTGTGTGTTTGAGGAAGTGGCTTTTGCCTGAAGATACGGAAGAAAGAAATGAAGAGAATGAGGCAAACTGAGTCTCCCAGTGAAGCACAGACAGAAAGGGTCTATGTAGTCATCAAGGAAGTGGCTGGATAGCATTTGTTGTGAGGGGAGGGGCGGACGTAGAGGGAGGGCAGACCTCATCGACCGAGGTGGAACAGTGGCGCACACACACACACGCACACACACATAGAGTACACACATACACACTCACACCAGGAAGCCCGGCAGAGGAAGGGGGTGGGGTTGTGTAGGCGGGGTCCTCTCTCTTTCTCTCTCTCGGTGTCCAGACGACTTGCTCTGAGGGGAAAACACTGATGTGTCCAGGCAGGCCCTGAAGAAGGGTATCTCAGGCAGGAAGAGGAGAGGAGGAGGCGAAATAAAGAAAGAAAGAAAGAAAAGGAAAGAATCATGGAGGAGGAAGAGGAGGAGGTGTTGTGCTACTTGGACAGGGTTCTGGAGGAGGAGGAGGAGGTGTTTGAATATGGAGATGGGGAGCTGGAACCCATCACTCCGAGACATAGACAGTTCAAGGTGAGATAGCGGCTGGTCAGCTGGATGCAGGGGATACACACACACACACACACACACATACTGTATGTACACACTTATGCGAGTAACACTCAGACCAGCTTGAAAGCTTGCCTATATATAGCAAAGTTGTAAGTTGGATTGGTGTTTTGGCATGATGTTTCCTCACTATGTGTAGCTGACGTGTGCGTTTGAGCAATCTGTGCTGCAAGAGTGTGTGTGTGTGTGACAGCCATTAGTGTGTCAGCGTGGCCTGATGAGGCAGCTTTCCTCGAGCACATGTCTCCTCACTCTGCTGCTTTTTAAAGACGGCTGGTCTGTTTCTAATAGTAACTTCTGTCTGTTAGGAAGCCAGTGTGTGTGTTAGTATGTGTGTGTGTGTGTGTGTGTGCTCCTCCCAGTTGATGAATTGACAAACAACAAGGCTGCTGCCTACGTTGTTCCCGGTCATTCTTGATATCAGCTCAGATAACCAAGAGCAGAGGGCACAATAAAAAAAAAAGCATACAGCCTTTTTTCATTTCTTTTTTTCTCTCTGTATAAAAAGCGTAACTGCGAAGTGCACGCACAGGAGCAGGTTGCCATGGAAAAATCCATTCACCGCTCATGTATTTCTCATCTTGCCCTCTCGCCACACAGTAGCTCTTTGTACAGCAGAGGGAAAATATTCCCACTATTGGAAAAAAATAGTTGTTCCCTTCCTTTCCTGTTTTTTTTCCATCCAGCTGTGACATATTTGTCACTGAAGAAGTACGCTTTACACATCACCAACACATATTTGTTTACTTTGTCAATAAGATGCATTTGTTTAGTCAAGCGTCAGGGCGATACACAGATCTGACATCTCAGAGCTTTAAAAAGCCAAGAAATCTTGTTAGAAGTAGCTCTGGGATGTAAATTCAATAAAAAACAATGACATTTAGACATCGAAGATGTCTGGAGATGTGGACACACATATGGTCCATGGTGCTTAAAATAAATGGCGAGCTGCAGCAGGGTTTGCATATCAAAGAAACATCTAAGCGCCTCAAGAGTATGAGTCATTTCTACTGCTGTTTTAGTTTTGAGTTTTAGTGAGAAGGAACATTTTCTTTCAGTTTGTTTCAAAGAGTACCAGCATTGAAACAGACTCGGAGGCTGCATCTCATAGGGTCAAAGCCTGCTCATGTGCTTCATTTTCAGGACTCAACACTAACTTTTGAAGTGGATAAAGCAACAGTTGCTGAAACTGATATAGTAATATAGTTGCCATTTTTTCCTTACTATGCAGTTATATGACAGCTCAGTAATGAAAATGAAACCTAAAATAATAAAAGCTTTTGTACAGTAACCTCGGAAAAATATTTATAGTTTGTCTGCTGCTTAATATACAGTTGTTGGTGGCATTAATCTTGTGAATGGTGGCTCTGCAGGATGTGCTACCCTGAACCAGTGAACTTGATGTGTCACTTATTGAAGTGAATGCTGCTCATGCTTTGTAGTATAATTTTCCATCTAGTTCAGAAAGGCCAGGATGCTTTGCCTACCTAGACTTCACAAATTCTGTTTCTTATTCAGGTTTATCTGTTTCTATGTCAGCTGAATCATTTTGCAGATTGATTTGTGATGTTGACAGGTTAGTCAAAGTTAGCCGACAGTCAAACATTCTAACGTGCTCCGCCATCGTCTCTAAAACAGATGCTTGTGTTCATGTGAGTAAATGCAGCAACACGTGCAGCGTTATCTGGTTCTGGCAGTATTTAAATAGCACTAATGCAACACATTTTTTCTAAATGATTCCTTTCAGGGTGCACATTTTGCTGTTTGTTGATCCCCATTTTTGTATGTTGTGACCACTGGTTGCAACCAAAAGCCAAGAAATGGTTAGCAATTTCTCAAAACAGTTGCCAAATGTCAACCAAGTTGAGCCCTGCTTACTGAGATGATAATGTCACTGCAGCTTGACAGATGACTGACGTCGCACACTGGAAACTTTCCACCATTTAATTAAAGAGACATGATATAATCCTATAAATCACTTGTACTTCTTCTCAATCACTTTAAAAACCAATCACAGGGACGACCAGCAACACTTTCACCACAAGTGTGGACACACATCTATGTTGCTTGTTCTCACAGCGTTGGATGACGTGACTTGTGTTTGTCAGTACATGAGTTGACACACATATTACTAATTTCTCTGAAAGTTGGATGACACACAGTACACTGTAAAAAACGATATACAATAGCTACTCAATAACATTGAGGCAACAGATTGCACATAATATTATTAATTAAATCTAACTACGTTACAAGTTGAGTTAATTACTTAACAGGAAGTGCCTGTCAATTAAAAAAGGACTAATTCTATTATGTTGGGTTCATTCAAAATTCTCATAATTTAGAATTACATACACATAAAGATTATATTTAATGTGGTCAAAATAAGTAGATTCTATCTCAAACATTTTATGTTAAAGTTACTTAAACAACTGCCTCAAAATCAAGGACGCATTTATATTTAATACATTTGATCAAATATATTAAGTAAAATGAAATGACTACAGAATAATTTATTACAGTGTATCTACAGTGTCCATTTTACACAATTAAATCTCTACTGTCCTTCAGAAAAGTAATTCTTAATGATACTGGTATGTAAAAGATATATTGTGATTATCAGGTTCTTCAGTACGCCTCCAGCCTTGAGGGATAACATCAGCGTCAGAAGGTGCATGTTAGTCGTGATTGGGTTAAAACAATGAGGTCATGGCTCCTTCCTTGTCTTATCAGGCAGGGCTGGTGTGCTGATATCATTGTAAGGATATGCTTGTGTTAATAATTAATCTTCCTTTCTGCTCTCACGGCTGTTCTTTGGCCTCCCTTAAAGTACATATGACACTTCAAGATCACTTTAACTACCATTCTCCACTTTACTGCCTTTTGTTTTGTCTGTGGGCATGGACTTGTAATTTACTGTGGAACTAAATGCTTTTTTCCATGGAGGAATATTTAAATGTGGATTGCTTGTGCAGCTTCACACGTTAATTGTTTTGATTAACACATTTTTATATGCTGTATAAATAAAGTGGCCTGCCCTGACTTGTTTAGATTATATTAACACCACTTTTTTTGCCATTTGCAGTATAGGGTGACTCATATGACAGCTGTTAATAGTATACTATAGGATCTGCTGTATATGTAAAGTGATTATTATCATCGTCACACGTCACATTGTGTGTAATATACAAGTAATGAAAACATATGAATCTATGTGCTGATTTTACATACCAAGTTTATATACACAGTGCTTTTTTATTATTTTAAATAAAATGAAGATAAATATAATTCCAATATTTATGGTCCAGGTACACTTCCAACATAAAATACAAGCAAAAAATTGTTACAACATTATACACATTTCATTAGGGCTGCACTAGCAATTATGAAATTATTAAAGGCATTGGAGGTAATGATCATTTTCAAATTATTCTCTTTTCCTTGAAAAAATTATTAAAGGATCATGTTGTGATGCTTTGTGATGATCTCTGTTTTTTTGCAGTGTAGTGTGAATCCAATGCATATCATATGGTTGGTTGGTTGGTAATTGGTGTACAATTACCAACCAACTTTGAAATTTCTTTGAAATTATTCGCCAGAAAATTTCCACTATGTGGCCCCTCTCACTAAAACACAAATCTGCTTTAAACGAGTATGTGTAATCATTTGAATTGCTCTCTCCTGTTGTGTGGATTTATAACGAAAAAATGTTGAAATAAGTGAGAAGTACAACTCTTAAAGTACTTTATAATCCACTATATTCTTGGTTTGTTTAGAAGTGAAATACATTTGGAGCCTGTTGACTTTAAATAAACCATGCAAGGTTTATGGTCTTTACGTACACAGAACAGATTAATTACAGACATTTATGTAAGGTGGACTGGATGGCGATAAAAGGTGTGAATTGAAGTCTGACTAGTCCTATGAAATTGCTTTCTGCAAAATGCATGCTGGGATAATGTAGGATATAAACAGCAAGATATTGCACCTCAGTTTAACCCTTTCTCGCTCACTGTCCTAAGCTATATTTCTAATTGTATGAAGTATGCATAGTGAAACGAGTGCTTTCCTCAGGAAAGCGAAAAAGTGTGTTATGTTCTTCCTTCATGTTTTTTAAACATGGTTAAGGAGGGAACTTTCCTGATGTTGAAGTTAAAATGCAACACCTGCCTGAAAGTACATAGAGTAAGCAAGCAAGCTGTTTACATGGTTTTAGAAGACAGATTACTAATAAACAGCTCCTGTGTATTCCTATGCACTTTGGATGAGTGTGTATTAATTTCATGTTTACCTGATGGGGTAACTGCAGTGGCATCATGCAGGAAATGAGCTTGAGCCAATGTGCTATGATGTGACCCAAAGGATCCTCGGCTTGTGTGTGTGAAATGTGTAATATGTTATTACAGTGGGGTCTGTTTTTGTCCTGCAGGGAGACATAGAGAAAGGATTGGAGATGAAGAAACTGGTGCTGTCCGGTTTCTTGGCCAGTGAGGAGATCTACATTAACCAGCTGGAGGCCCTGCTACTGGTAAGACACACACACACACACAGTGCAAGAAACACATTATTTAGAAAAGGTGTGTGTAAATATTACAACTGAATTAAAGATACTTTTAACACTGATAGAAATTCACTTGCTTTTTGGGGGAAATCCACATGTTAAGCTCATGTAGTCAGTTGCATGCATGCTGCAGTGAGTTGCTGCAGGCCTCTGTGAACTGTCAGAACACTCTTAGTGGTTAATGGTCATACTGAAAAAAAGGACCACAGTCACAGCAGCTTCCTACAACACTTACTGATCGTGCTTCCCCATGCTTAACCAATACACTATGTCATATCCTGCCGCTCAGCCACATGCTGCACTTTGGCCGACAGCAGTCAGTTTTACATCACGTGCAGCTATAAGCTACGCTGTTAAATTGTTATAGATAGCTGCACAGCAGTTAAAGTACAAAAACCTCCACCACTTTAAAAGAAGATGTAGTTAGTAAACAAAAAAAGTTGCAGAAATCTCGTCTGTCTCTCAGTTCCTTTTCTTTTGAAACCGTCAGGAACCACACAACAAGTCATTACACTATTATACACTGACCAAACGATACTGTGTTCCTGTCCTTCTCCACTTCCTCACAGATTTTCTGAAACACTGTGTGATCACACCTTCTTGTATTTTTATATCTAGCAGCTACTTGAGCAACAAAAGTTGCTCAAGTAGCTCATGTTGGATTGGGTTCTGGTAACCCCCATGTTAACTCTCAGTGTTACAGATGATGGCTGTTAATTTGACAATATAAAAGTAGACTGATGTCAAGTCAAGTCTGTTTTATTTATATAGCCCAAAATCACAAATCACAGATTTACCTCAAAGGGTTTTACAGACTGTACATGCTATGACACCCTCTGTCCTTAGACCCTCACAGCAGCCAGGGAAAAATTCCTCAAAAAACCCTTTTAACAGGAAAAAGAAGAAGAAACCTCAGGGAGAGCGACAGAGGAGGGATCCATCTCCCAGGACGGACAGATCTGCAATAGATGTCGTTGTACAGGGCAGATCAACAGAGTAGAATAGAGTAGATAGAGGTTGAAGAGGGAGAGGGAGGAAGGAAAGAGAGAGATGGTTGAGAGGGAGACAGAGAGGAGCAGGAGTTCTGGGAGGAGACAGCAGCAGGTGCAAGTACTCTGGGAAAATACAAGATTGTGTCATGTATTATTGGGACATCAGAGAGAGAGAAGAAAAGAGGGACCCGGTGTATCGTGTCCCCCGACACATTGGGCCTATAGCGGCATAGCTAGGGGCTGGTCCAAGGCAGGCCCGGGCTAGGGCCGGTCTCAGACAGCCCTAACTCTAGGCTTTGTCAAAGAGGAAAGTTTTAAGTTTACTCTAAAGTTAGAAGATTGTGCCTGCCTCTTAAACTGAGACTGGGAGATGATTCCACAGGAGAGGAGCTTGATAACTGAAGGCTTTGGCTCCCGATCTAGTTTTAAGGACTTTCTGAACCACACGTAACCTAGAGTTTTGGGAGCGTACTGCTCTAGAAGGGTAATATATTAATATCTGACAGCCAGCAGTTGCTTTGATCTTTTGCTATCACAGCAAATTGCAGTCTGGTGTTGAGTCCATTGTGTTTAGTTTGTTCAGACACCTAACAAGCCTCCCCACTGTGCTTTAAAGACACTGAGAAGAATTTTAATTATTCTCGCATACCAAATACTCTAAATACCCTTTAATTAAATAAACAAATCATATAGAACAAGTTGGCTTTTTGCTTTGGATTCCTTCAAACTCAACCCTAATACACATAGCTTATTCTTAATAACTATTTGGATATTGACTTCCTTATGTTAAACGACAGCAGTAAACTGACTGTTTGTAAATGCATTTAAAAAGTATAATTTTTAACTACTCATCAAATGTCACACTATGTGTATTTTTGTGGCAGCCTGAACTGATGATCGCTGCTCATCTTCACGCTTTGCCGTCATACAACCACTGCAATCAGTGGAGACTGACTCATTTTCAACCTCAGATAATTTTAGTTTCCATGACGTGGAAGGATGACGTTGTTTCAGGGTCCCCCTCTACCATGTCCACTCTACACATATCTATGATAAACTGAGTTGGCATGCAATCTGACTGGTCAGAAAACTGCACTGCGAAGAAGAGAGTCACCCAGTTGCAGCAGAGAGGCTAAAATTACATGCTTATCACTGGGTGACGCATAGCAACATCAGAAACTTTTTTTTTTCAGGCACTAGCCCAATTAGGCCACTGACTGGCTAATTAATTGCCCAAAATTGTACTTACTATCAAAGTCTTAGCTCTTAAATTAGACACAACCCAGTTTATGGAAACTTTATGCCATAGTAGAATGGTTTATATAATCAAGTAAAAACACACTTTATGAAGAATACGAAGAAGAAACATCAAGTTTAGGTTTGATGTCTTTCTTTACAGTTTCAACCTTTGAAAAAGATACTTATATGGTTCGTGTCTGTTGTCCCTGTCTCTGATTATCCAGCCCATGCGTCCTCTGAAAGCCACAGCCACGACCTCGCAGCCCGTCCTCACCATCCAGCAAGTAGAGACCATCTTCTACAAAATCCAGGACATTTTTGAGATCCACAAGGAGTTCTACGACGCCCTCTTACCCAACATCCAGCAGTGGGACGAGAAGGTCACCGTGGGACATTTGTTCCAGAAGCTGGTGAGTCTTGACGTGGGCACAGAAACTACAGTGTGTGGGTCTTTTGTTCCCGTCTCCATCATTTGCTGTGTACATGTAAATGAGTGTTCGAGGGATTGTCAGACTCTATTTGTGTTCTGTGAATCACTCGTCTAAATTACACTCTGTGTGCGTAAGTGGCTGAGTGTGAGTGTGAGTGTGTGTGTGTGTGTGTGTGTGTGTGTGTGTGTGTGCGGTGTATGTGTGTGTGTGTGTGCTCCCCAGTGTCTGTGGTCAGAGTGCATTAGCAGAAATGTTGCAGCCTCCGATCTATAACACCGTCATATTTGCGCTGGATTATGTTGCTTGAACAGGCACGGTCAGTACATAATGTAACAACATCATTATGCTATGTGTGTGTGTGTGGATGTATCTGTGTATAGAATTATCAAGGCTGCAGAAGTCAGCGTGTCTCACATCATTACATTGTCAGATTTGCAGTGGATAATGCAATTTGAACAAGGCTTCTCGGCACATAACATACTGAAAGAGTGTGTGCATATACAGTGTGTGTGTCTCTTTTAGATACTCATTACATTTGATTGGCATACTGTAGACCGGCTGATGCAACATGCTGTAATAGAGACTTTAAGATGAGATGTAACAAACTGGACATCTAGTAGGAAAAATAGATCCACGGAATAATTTACATGTGCCCATTCAGTGTGTAAAATCCACAGGCAGTCATCAGTAAAAACTGCTATTTGTCCTTTGGTACTGAGAGCAGCATAGTGTAGCTGGTTCAGATTGAAGTAAATAAACCCTGGCAGACTGCGTTCTGTGAGTTCACCCTAAATTACGTCCCACTGTGGGCGGGTGGTAAGGAGAATATTGTGGTTTATAATTTTCTTGGACTGGAAACTAGACAGACAAACAAACTCTATTTAGCAAAGTGGCAGTGAACTGCTGTAAGACTCTTCTACCTGACAGTAACAACAGGGTTCTGCTTTACAGTCAGGAGCCTCACAGAGAAGATACAGAACAAAATCTAGATTCTACTTTGATTTTTATTATGCTCATGTTCAGTATTAGAGCCATTACCAAGGTTCATTTTCATTGTTCAAATTATATTTTGCCATCCTGCTGTTCAGAGTGTTATTAATATGACTTTTACGGCTTCATTTTGCGATAGGATTTTTAAAAGATAATGGAAAATAAATTCTTTATTGCTTTCGCTACCATCATATCACTGAAGCAATACATATCAAGTGTCGTTTTTAATTTAGTAATTAATCAGCAGACTGAAAAACATAGCCTATTATCGTAAATTTAAACAGAAAACTCCTTTCAACTTCCCTGACACTGATAGGCTTATGAGAGTCGTATATGCATTTCTGCGATTAAATGTTACAATAATAACCAGATAAATGTGATTAACTGATATGGGAGCAGCGATTAAGTATGTCACGTATTCAGCTAGCGCCATGTGTTTGGATCTTAGGAGATGTAATTTATTCTCGCTAATGAGCTGTGAGTTAATCAGATGTTCCATTATGTGAGATCCTGTAGTGTTTTGCCAAGTCATCGTCTAGATCACAAGAGTAAGTGTCATGCCAGCTCAGACAATAAACTCAGAACCAAGACTTCTATTTTAGTCTTTAAAAAGAAATAAGTTACTGTGTGAAGTTGTTAAATTTTTCTGGCTCCACAGATCTGTGATTGTTTGTTTCTGTGAGCTGGCAGCTTTGATTTTGAAACTGTCACAGATTAAAATGGAGAGTTCATGTCTGTGAAATGGACAATATTTGCAGATCTGACCTTATTATAAACTTGCAGCTTGAGACCATTATTTCTGGACAAAATCAAGCTGCCCAATTGTTAGCTATCATAACGTTGAATGTAAAGGTACATTTACATGGATCTCTTCTGTTCAATCACACCCCAGTAACTCTGTTACAGATTCTAACCAGCCTTTTGGTTTGGCAGCTTAAACAGCCAAGTAAATTTCATGTCATCATTAAGAGGAACTTGACGAGGATGTCTGACTTATTCTGATATGAACCGAGCTGTCTGCCACGTCTTTCGCTTTTGGTTTCAGGTACATGTTGATCTCTAAAAAAACATGCGAGCCAGGGTTATTATTAGTTTTAGATACCTGCTATGACTCAAATATTACAACTTTCAGTGTATGCAGTGAACATTTGAGGAAGCAGATTAAATATACTAAAGGTGAAGGTGCACATGTTTGGTCAAGGTTTAAAACAAGCTAAGCTAGCTAGCTGTTGTTGAGTCTAGTTGCACAAACAACTGAATCTATAATGACTAGCTCCTGCAGATCGTCCAGTACTTTACTCATACTATACAGTACAGGCCAAAAGTTTGGACACACCTTCTCATTCAATGCGTTTTTCTTTATTTTCATGACTATTTACATTGTAGATTCATCAAAACTATGAATGAACACATATGGAATTAGGTACTTAACAAAAAAAGTGTGAAATAACTGAAAACATGTCTTGTATTTTAGATTCCTCAAAGTAGCCACCCTTTGCTTACTAGAAAGAAAGACATGTTTTCAGTTATTTCACACTTTTTTTTTGTTAAGTACATAATTCCACATGTGTTCATTAATAGTTTTGATGAATTTACAATGTCAATAGTCATGAAAATAAAGGAAACGCATTGAATGAGAAGGTGTGTCCAAACTTTTGGCCTGTACTGTATGTGTTTACAACAAGACAGTTAGATGACCTAAAGAGACTTATGTTTGATGGCTCCACACACAAACTGTGCCAAACTATAGTGGCAAAACATTTTTTTTACCAGTCACAGCACCACAGAAAATAAACTTGTCTCTTTATGTTGCACTGTGCAGTATGTGCTTAAAAGCAGCAAAAGCTAATTATGGATATTAAACCGCCAGCGAGCCGTCAGATAATCACAGCCTCATGAAACTTTACAACTACAAACTAGAGACCTAGAGCATTCAGAGGATGTGCAGCTTTCCTAAGTATATTGACAATAATGGGGTTTCTCAGCAGTTTGAACAACAGAAGTACTCGTCATCCAATTGCTGAACATACAGAAATCTCCAAAATGACAGCTTGAAATTAAAGTTTTTTATCCAAAATTACAGCATGGATTTTTCTATGTTATTCCAAAGGTCTTGGCATATTAATGTCATATTCTGGAGGTTTTTAAAAAAAAAAACATTTTTGTTATCCATTCTCAATATGACTAAAATTGCATAGTTCAGCACCAAATGTGTGTAACAAAAATTGCAGCAACTTATGGGACATAGTTGAACATGGAAATGGACTTCAAATGTGCACATATTTATGTTATGAACCCTTATACACCTTAATTGGTTTAAACAATGAATTTCATTTTGATTAGATCTCAATTTTTGTTAGATATTTTTTGAGTACAACAACTTGATACACAGTGCTGAGCTGTATCTTAAATTAATCTTCAGGGTCACAGCTCTCAGTTGAAATCCACTACTTCTATGCAGCATTTATTGTTGTCCTGCTACCTCCCCCTAAACATCCACCGCCCACAACCCCCAATTCTTAAATCTAACTGGTGAATATTTTTTTGGAACCTACTGAAATGTGACTACAGCACAGGTGTTGAAAACGACAAGTTAGCATTAAATATTTAGTCAGATCCTTAATCTAGCCTTCTTTGTTGTGATATTTTCCCTTACATGATCGCATTTCTGTTAATTTTAGAATGTTTCCTACATCAATAAAAATCTTGTGTGTGTTACCAACTCGAGAAGATTGATTGGCAGGTGCTACATGAGCTGATAATTTAGTAGCAGTGAAAAATTAACAGAGCTCTCATATAGGATGAAGTACTTTCTCTCGTCCCCCCTCCCCTCTGAGGACCCCAGGAGTCGCACCACCAAGTGACACCTATTAGTGTAGTCATCAGCTCCCATCTGTGCTGCGTGTATGTGCGTACATGAGCATGTCACATGGCAGCTAAACATTTAGTCAGAGTGGCAGTGTGAGAGTACAGATGGCACTGTAATTAGCCGGTCTACTCCCTACTGCTCTTTGTCAGCAGCATGGAGGCCACTGAAGCAACACAGAAGGACAGAGTTAAGAGAAAACTGACAGACAGGGGATAAAAGCCAGCCACAATTCCACATTTTCTCACCTTATTCTGACAAGAAAAGGGCTCAGCTGCAGCCTGTGACTGCCAGGAATGCATTTGACCGGCCAAATTATCAAAGTCCCCGGAGGCATTCCAGAGACTTTGATAATTTGGTAAATAGGAAGGGTTTAATCGTGCTGCGGTCAGGCTCTGAAGGCTTATAGGCTTATAAAAACTTAAATTTTTAAACCAATTTCTGAAAACATGTATCCATCTTTTGACACCAACTGTAATCCATAATTATGTTATTTTGTTAAATGGATTACTCCTTCTCCATGATAACCTGATAAGGGTGTGGCTCTTTTCACTGAATATATCAACAGCTATTTGCTGGAGTGCCATGAAACTTTAGACTTTGAAGCACATTTCAACTTGATGCTTTGACTCTTAGTATTAGAGTTGCTCCGTCTATGTGTTGTTAATGCCCACTTAAGCTATAGTCTTGTTCATCCATGTCTTAACTTCTGCTTTTCAGTCTTGTTAGTCTTTTTTTAGATTATTGTATCTAAAATTCTGAGAAGAGGATGTCAGAAAGTTGCACGATGTTTACTGATTTTGGGTTTATTTATAACTTATGCTTTGGCAATACAGAGACGCTATTCGTTGCACCATTTGAGTGAGTGCTGTGGGGAAATCTCCCTCAATACTACTTTGATTGTACTCTGCAGTCGTAATTCACATGACGTGCAAGACCGACTGAAGTTTGAGTTTTACACATCAGGGGAACAATGCAGTTTGGCAACATGAGGAACTGTGGCTCACTGTAGACAACAGAGTGCTGCACATACTGTATTTGACTGTGTGATTGATCATTCTGGGATTTAAACGCTGCAAGTCAGGTAGCTGTAGACAAGCATGTTCTGAATACAGATATCGCTAATTGCTTAGCATTCATTATTCTGATGCCAGCTGAATACAAGTTGGCTGCATTCAGTCTTTCACTATGTAATAGGGATGGGAATAATTAATTGATGATTGATTAATGGTCATTAAGAATTTTAGGAATTTTGAATCAATCTTTGTATTTTTTAATTTGATCTATGACTGCATATCAGTACTCACTGAACTGAAACACAGCCGAGCGTTTAGTTCTGCGGCCGTTCGTGCGGCCAATAAACTGAGAACTAAGTTGGATAAAGCTACAGTTTGCAATTTGAAAGCTGCAATAACTATTATAAAACACACAGAATAAAAGAAAATTAATTTGAGCAATACTAGCTTACTGTATCAAACATTGCTAGCATGAATTACTAGGTTTCATTTTATACAAAACTTGTTTTTGAAGTATCACCTCACTTGAGTTAGTTTAAAGATCGACAGGAAGTCTCTTTTCGTCCTTTCAAAATAAAAGCGTCCGTTATCAAAACAGGCTTCGGCATAGTACTATATATATATCTTTTATTTTGCCCATGTATGCATGTGTATATAAATACTGGAGTGTGTGTTTAAACATAATGATTAATCGATTAATTGATCGTTAACATTATAGATAATAAATTTGGCAGGTTTCTGCGCTACTATGTAACCATTATAATATCATATAAATGATTGCGCTGTTTCTCTTTGGTTCCTTTTCCTTTTACTGATGCAGAAGATATTGTTAGAAACATGCTTTGGCTTGCTGGGCCCTGCTGTCAAATATGTCAGTGGAGATATAAGTTTTGACATTCATTTTTATCCACTAGAAAGTGTCTATTTCTGGTGAAGACTCTAATACTGTACCCTCACTCTTTGTTCCTTTCCACACTCCCTCTTCCTTTCTCTCTTCATCTTCCCACCTCCACTCTCAAACGCAAGCTGTTGTTTTCCTACATGCCACTTTGACCTGTGAACTTGTTGTTTGAAGAGTGGGCGGTGATGCTCGGCGTGTTGCTCAAAGTCCTGCGTTGCAGTGACGGATGAGGCTGGACAAATTTCATACTGTGTCCATAGCGTGTCAGAGCAACATGATGAACTGATGAAAATACCACGATCACATCATTTCCCTTGATTTGTACTTTCCAACCGAGCTGCCAAGTCAAAAATCTATCTTTGGAATATGATCACATGTGGTGCTTTCTCTTGTCCATCCACGGTTTTGGTTTGACATGAGGAAATAAATCCAATGATTGTGTCAGAATCGTGCTGAGATTACTATATCACAAAATTACTCACTATAATCTGTTTCTATGAAGAATATATTGATTTACAACCTTCTTTAACCCTTTATCGGGTGAAGAACTATTTTTTGGTAACTTCAGTGGATATCAAAATGGGGCCCCCATGTCTCTGTGTGAGGTAGAACCACATGGATTTCTTCCAGCTAATCAGCAAAGATCAGGCTACGTCACAGATGGTGACACCATGACATCTGACCAATCAATATGATAATAATATTATAATAAAAAAATCTGCAGGAAACAGTCTTACAAACAGTTATTCTTCAATGACTTGTATGGGGAGAACTTGACTATGACGCCATATTAGGGCCAAATATGAATTAAAATACAAGTCCGAGGGGGGGTTTGTATTTCGAGAAAAAAGTTGCACATTTACAAGATTAAAGTGGCAAATCTACATGAAAAAAAGTTGCAGATATAAGAGATTTAAAGTGGCAAACCTGTGTGAAAAAAGTCGCAGATTTATGAGAAAAAAGATGAGAAAAAAAACTTTTTTTCTCGCAGCTTTGCCACTTTAAATCTCATAAATCTGCAAAAACAATTCTCATAGATTTGCCACATGTTGCTACTTAACTTTTTTCTCAAAATATTACTCCCCTTCCCTGGGTCCGTATGTTTTTTGACACATTCTGGCAGTATGTAATATCCTCCAATATTCTCTAGGGTTGAAATTTGGAATTTGCAAGTATTTCAATGAGTGCCCTATTAAGGGTTAAGTGTCATATGAGGCCGGGTGGTCCCTTTCTTGCACCCAACTCTGCACACTCTAAGAGGAAGTGGAAGGAGGAGGAAATGAAAATAGGAGGAAGGAAGGTTTAAAGACAAAAGTAACAAGTCTTACTCATTCACTCTATTCAGCTGAATCCAATCTCAGTGCTTTAATAGGGTGCAGTCAGCTCTTCAGCCCCGCCATTCAAGCATAGCTGTAGCAGGATGCATATTCATGCACTGCTGGTCTACGGCTTGTGTTACAATGCACATACAGTGCAGCGGAGAGGGGCTGTTAATGAAAGGGGCAAGGAAAGAGAAAGTAAATCTGTTTCAATCAGGAGGACTGCACAGGGACACCAGTGGAGTGGCATTGTGTGTTGTTACCTGTATGCATTGACGATATTGTGTGTGTGAGAGAGAGACTGCAGTCTCTCTTTGCTTTTTGCTTTTTCAAACCCAAATTCAGGCAAAAATCTGATGGGAATAGAAAGTAATTAATCTGGCAGAGCTGTGTATGAATTTTTAAAAAATAATCTTGTGACAGTATGTATTTTAGTAAGTAAGTGATATTTGAAGGTTAATGCAAGTCGTAGTCACTTGACTGTATTTTGGTGAATGTAAGTGGTAAATGGACTGCTCTTGTGTAGCTCTTTTCTAGTCTTTGAACCACACAAAGTGCTTTAACACTACAGACGGCGCTCATTCACCCATTCACAGACAGCCTGCTACCATCAGGAATTCCTTCATCCACTGATAAACGCAGCATCAGGAGCAATTTTGGGTTCAGTATCTTGCCCAAGGATACCTCGACAGGCTGCAGCGGTCAAGGATCGAACCAAGACCACTTCCGCACACAGCCACAGCTGGTAGAGCTGAGTTGGGTCCCTCACATCAAATTAAAGCTGGGTATTGTGTAAAAAGGACAATACCTGTACCAATTTCAGTATCCTTAAACCAATACCAGTGGAGTACTTCATTGGATACCTTTTGTTTCTTCTTCCATCAATACTCTGTACCACTATGCCACTGTCATTGTCTGACACCAGCTTGCTTCTCCTGAACCTTAACGCCTCTCATTCTCTCTTTATCAACAGGCAAGCCAGTTGGGAGTATACAAGGCCTTTGTGGACAACTACAAGGTGGCGTTAGAGACGGCAGAGAAATGCAGCCAGGCTAACGGCCAGTTCCAGAAGATATCTGAGGTGAGTTCAGGCTCCAAACATGATTTGGTCTCAGGAGTTTTAAACAATCAAGTTAATCCTCCTCAGTTAAGTAAAGGAGAAAACAAAGGAAGATGGACCGACAGCGCAGAGGGGAAGCAAGGCTGGTTGAAACATCCTCTTTTTGACAGGAAGCAACAGCGTTTATGGGAAATGTTGACATATTTTGAGGAACACTTGCTTAAAAAACAATTAACAGATATATGTATTAATGTATGACATACTTAGCATATCTGAGCAATGCAATTGACAATAGAAGGTTTGGACTACTTTAGGCATACATATAGCAGGTGGATGTATTGAGTGTGTAAATGTGATGTGTGTGTGTGTGTGTGTGTGGGGGGGGGGGTGTTCTCGGGTGCTAGAATCCTTCTGATTGCTTTGAAGGTGTTATGGATGTTAATTAACAAGACATCTGAGTTATAACCCTGATGAATCCAAACCCACTCTCACTACCTTGTTTCTGGCTGTACATCTAAAACCAACGATTCTGTTGGTACATGAACTGTAACTTGACCAAAAATATGGAGGCAAAGGATTTGCTACAGTCATGGAAATATTATGAGGATCTCAGAATACCTGACCACCTTAATAACTATCTGCTCTCATGTTAAATGCTATGCAGATGGTCACATTTAATTTCAAAATATAAAACTGTCCATTTCCTGTTGTGAGCATCTACCATCCTGGTGGGACACAAGCATTATACAAGTTTCACAGATTGCTGCATGAACTCAGATTTACTCATTTTTACTGTAATTGTGGTCATTTGTGGTCAAGAGTACACAACTCAAGCTTAAATTAAAGGGGTATTAATCAAAACCTCAAAGATCCCATCTTGTAAAAAGTGATTTTTTTCATGACTTTTTGATTGTAAAGCAGGTCTAAGAGCGATATAAAACATGTTAAAGAATCAAAACACCCAGACATGCACACAGCCCATATTCAAAAACGGTGCATTTAAACGAGCCATCAGGACTTCCCTAATGTTGGGATGTCACAATTATACTATATGTAGGTAGAAAGTGCTGCAACAGACAGTCATCCCCTGGCTGCAATGGCCAATCAGAGCAGTCTTTTTTGGGTGGTGGGACAGGTGCTAAAACGAAGCGTTTCATACACACAGTATGAGAAAATAATATATTTTTGAAACTTTAAAGCATGTAAATATATTCTTGTAAAGAAACCCAAAATACAAGCATGAACCTGAAAATTAACATACTATGTCTCCTTTGATTAATATGATTTCACACCGGTGCTGTAGAGGTGGTTGTAAATATAACTTAATGTGAGGTACAGTTGTGATTGTTGCATGGCACAGCCTCCTTCGGCTGTTTCAGACTGCTGCACTGACCCGATACTTCTTCATTAGTTCTATCAGCCTCAGCCAAGCAAGTGAAGGAGAGAGCTGTGTGTGTGGGAGCAAGAGTTTGGTTGTGTGTGTTTAATTAATTAAATTGATCGTTCCACTCTTCTGTTTGTTTCAGAACCTCAAAGTAAAAGGTCCTAAGGACTCCAAAGATTCTACCACAACTGTTACAATGGAGGGTAAGTGTGTGTGTGTGTTCACGCGCGTATGCGTTCTTGTCTATTTGTGTCTATATGTGAGTGTGTGAACGTCTGTCTAGACTAGCTTGCTGCTTTAAGACTCTAGTCCTGCCCCTTCTACTTGTGTATGCAGTGGCGGGCTTTGGGAGGCAAACTGGCACATGTGTGAACACACACACACACACACACACACACACACACACACACACACACGCACTCCGTTCTCTGTCTCTCCCTCCCTCCCTCTCTCTCTCTCTCTCTCTCTCTCTCTCTCTCTCTCTCTCTCTCTCTCTCTCTCTCTCTCTCTCTCTCTCTCTCTGTCCTCCCTGCCTGAGAAAGGAGCCAGTGAGCAGGAGAACAGAGTGAGGAGATGATGAAGGATATGGAGGTGCTTCTGGTTCTCAGGCTGTGTTGTAACTGCACATACGGTAACGACTGCATGATATGAGCTGCCGTGGTTTGATCAGGGGGAACTTGGAGTGTTGTTTTTCTTTTTTTTTCCTGTCATTTTCTTTGAGCCAGGATGTCACCGTCGTTGATTCTACTGTAGACTGGTAGTATACCGTGATTGCTGTGAAGTTTGGACACTTAATAATAAGCTAACAGACTGTTTTGAGGGTATTTTGAGCTTTATGAAGTGATGGTCATGATGCACAATTTGCCTTTTTCTGTATATTCATGTGCTGTGCGCATGTCAGAGGTGGTATAATCAGTTTCTTTTGAAGCATTGTAGCTTTTGTGTGGTTGCTCAGTGATGATCCTGTGGAATATGCAGCTCACAGAGACTGGCAGACTGCAGTTGTCTTTTAACATATAGAATATACAGGAGGACAGCAGATTTTTGTGTGAGCGCCAGAGACTGCTGTACCCAGACTGCTCCTATACAGAGAATATATATCGCTAGTGGATCGGAAGTCTGAGTGAGTGAATAAGTGTGTGTGTTAGGGAGCTGGTACATGCCTGTACTCTGCTGGTGACTGGCAAACTTAAGCTCACAGCGAGAAATGGCACCGGGGGTAGACCTCCTGCTGCAGGGGAAACAATTGAATGTTGTGCACTATCACAATCATGCTTTGTCAGGCTGCGAGAGGGTGGGTGAGTGTTTATGTGTGTCAATTTTTTAGTGGCATGTACCTGTGAAGTGTGTGTTAATTTATGCACCATAAATGAGGAGACGTGGTTGTTCTAATCACATTACTTTCTCATCTTTCCTGCTGAGACTGCACTATATACTTTACAAAACTGCAATATGATTGGTCTGCTAGACCATAGGTTACCATGCTGGTTAAGTAGCATGAAGTGTGTCATATTCCCTCAACAATTAGTGTTTGTCAGCACCCAGAGGCACTTGCTTCGATTACTTTTTGTATTGCGATTCTTTAATTACCTGGCGAAGTATCGAGGGATTTCTCTCGCTTCCTCTTTTCTTTTCCCTCCATATTTCTTCTATCATGCTTTCTTTCTATGTGCCTTTCTTTCCTGTACTCAGCCATCGATCCTTCTCGCTTCACACAAGATTTACCTGGACCCCGGCCAAAAAAACTGACATGTACTTTTGTGTATTTTCTTCATTGAAATGAGCCAATTTGTCAGACTTGTTTACATACAGTACATCACAGTTTCATCTGCCTGCCACCTCCTAATGAACTGATTCAAACTGCAACACAGGTACTAAATCAAACAAGCGTCTGACATCCTGTTTTGCATGTAAATAGAAACTCTTGCTCTGCAAACATTTTTTCAGTATTTTCCTAATCCGTATACGGTTTGCCCTCTCCCTGTCCGTGATTCTGCCTCTGTCCTCGTCGTCCTCCGTCACCGCTCATGCCTAACATCGGCGGCGGAACGTCTTGCCAAATAAAGCTGGCAGTCCCCGTGTCCTAGCTGTAGACCCTTGCAGAGTGTGTGTTTAAAGACTGGTCTATACCCTTCTTAGCAAAGATGAACTATCAGTCCGTCAGCCAAGTCGTCAAGGCGACCTTGAGAGCAGGACCAATCAGAGGCACCTCACTGAGGCAGGTCATCGACTTCCAATAATCCCCCTCTGTCTCTCTGTCTCTCTTTCTTTTTCTGTTTCCCTTTCTCTCTCTGTCTCCTCATCCTTTCTTGTCCTGAATCTTGACTGGACTTTGAACTTTGCTGCAAAAGTTGTTATGGAGCTTTTCCGGCCAGGCTGAAATATCTAAACAACTATTGTTGTTTGATTGATTGCTGTGAGATTTTGTGCAGAAATTCAGACAAAATCAGAGGATATTCTCTGTCATTCTAGTGGAAGAAAAAAATCTGCTTAGCCAGCCTGCGTGGCCATAATGTCATTATAACAGGAGGTTTACCCTAACGGTAACGGACGTGCTGTTTGGTTGTGAAGCAGGGCCACTTTAGATTCCCGTCCCTTAACATGCTGGTGAACATGGTCATTATTATCCCAGTACCAGCCCTAGTACAGCTTGACCTAAGGTGCAGTAGAATTTCAGACATGCATCACAAAGTAGGACATAAATAATCAATACAGTGATGTGCTGACTTACACAACAAGCTTACATTCTCACAACTGCTGTGCTTTACTAACAACTGAAACTTTAGTGGTACCCCAAGGTAACCTAAAGTCACAGAAACTTTCAGTACTTGAGCTGAATACAAACCTGCCACACACTTAATTAGAGGTGTGTGCAGCCCTTGTACTCAGCGCAGGTCATGTAGTAAATCCTCCAGGAGGCTGAGGTATCGGTTCAGTGAACCAGGATCATTGAAGAAGGCCGCATTATTAATGACCAGAGGCTGGAGAAACTTCAAAGAGCATCAGCAAGCCTCCTCTAGAACATTCTCTTTGGTCTTATACAGTAGCTGAGTGTATGTGTGTGAGTGAGTGTGTATGTATATTTGAGCATATGAGGGTGCGTAGAGTTTAATATGACAAGCCCTATCAGTAGATCTGAACATGTTCCCTGTAGGTTTATGCTCTCGCCTTTTCATTTCTTTTATTTGAAGGAGGAGGCGAGAGGAAAGGAGGGTGAAAACTTAAAAGTGAGCATAGAGAGGGAGAGAAGAAGAGCGATAACATGTCTGTACGACTGTACACTTGATGGGGGCAATGTTGAATGGTTTAAATAGATAAGTGTAACATTGGAGGGGAAGTGTAGCCCTGTTTCTACCTCTCTGTGGGAGCAGAGCACCGTCTGTCTGGGACGACCTGCCCTGCATACAGAAGGCACATCACTTCTCTCTGTTTCACTTGGCTGGCTTTTCCTCCCTTTCAGTTTTTAAAATTCAGTGGCTGTACTCTGCTGGTGACTGGCAAACTTAAGCTCACAGCGAGAAATGGCACCGGGGGTAGACCTCCTGCTGCAGGGGAAACAATTGAATGTTGTGCACTATCACAATCATGCTTTGTCAGGCTGCGAGAGGGTGGGTGAGTGTTTATGTGTGTCAATTTTTTAGTGGCATGTACCTGTGAAGTGTGTGTTAATTTATGCACCGTAAATGAGGAGACGTGGTGGTTCTAATCACATTACTTTCTCATCTTTCCTGCTGAGACTGCACTATATCCTTTACAAAACTGCAATATGATTGGTCTGCTAGACCATAGGTTACCATGCTGGTTAAGTAGCATGAAGTGTGTCATATTCCCTCAACAATTAGTGTTTGTCAGCACCCAGAGGCACTTGCTTCGATTACTTTTTGTATTGCGATTCTTTAATTACCTGGCGAAGTATCGAGGGATTTCTCTCGCTTCCTCTTTTCTTTTCCCTCCATATTTCTTCTATCATGCTTTCTTTCTATGTGCCTTTCTTTCCTGTACTCAGCCATCGATCCTTCTCGCTTCACACAAGATTTACCTGGACCCCGGCCAAAAAAACTGACATGTACTTTTGTGTATTTTCTTCATTGAAATGAGCCAATTTGTCAGACTTGTTTACATACAGTACATCACAGTTTCATCTGCCTGCCACCTCCTAATGAACTGATTCAAACTGCAACACAGGTACTAAATCAAACAAGCGTCTGACATCCTGTTTTGCATGTAAATAGAAACTCTTGCTCTGCAAACATTTTTTCAGTATTTTCCTAATCCGTATACGGTTTGCCCTCTCCCTGTCCGTGATTCTGCCTCTGTCCTCGTCGTCCTCCGTCACCGCTCATGCCTAACATCGGCGGCGGAACGTCTTGCCAAATAAAGCTGGCAGTCCCCGTGTCCTAGCTGTAGACCCTTGCAGAGTGTGTGTTTAAAGACTGGTCTATACCCTTCTTAGCAAAGATGAACTATCAGTCCGTCAGCCAAGTCGTCAAGGCGACCTTGAGAGCAGGACCAATCAGAGGCACCTCACTGAGGCAGGTCATCGACTTCCAATAATCCCCCTCTGTCTCTCTGTCTCTCTTTCTTTTTCTGTTTCCCTTTCTCTCTCTGTCTCCTCATCCTTTCTTGTCCTGAATCTTGACTGGACTTTGAACTTTGCTGCAAAAGTTGTTATGGAGCTTTTCCGGCCAGGCTGAAATATCTAAACAACTATTGTTGTTTGATTGATTGCTGTGAGATTTTGTGCAGAAATTCAGACAAAATCAGAGGATATTCTCTGTCATTCTAGTGGAAGAAAAAAATCTGCTTAGCCAGCCTGCGTGGCCATAATGTCATTATAACAGGAGGTTTACCCTAACGGTAACGGACGTGCTGTTTGGTTGTGAAGCAGGGCCACTTTAGATTCCCGTCCCTTAACATGCTGGTGAACATGGTCATTATTATCCCAGTACCAGCCCTAGTACAGCTTGACCTAAGGTGCAGTAGAATTTCAGACATGCATCACAAAGTAGGACATAAATAATCAATACAGTGATGTGCTGACTTACACAACAAGCTTACATTCTCACAACTGCTGTGCTTTACTAACAACTGAAACTTTAGTGGTACCCCAAGGTAACCTAAAGTCACAGAAACTTTCAGTACTTGAGCTGAATACAAACCTGCCACACACTTAATTAGAGGTGTGTGCAGCCCTTGTACTCAGCGCAGGTCATGTAGTAAATCCTCCAGGAGGCTGAGGTATCGGTTCAGTGAACCAGGATCATTGAAGAAGGCCGCATTATTAATGACCAGAGGCTGGAGAAACTTCAAAGAGCATCAGCAAGCCTCCTCTAGAACATTCTCTTTGGTCTTATACAGTAGCTGAGTGTATGTGTGTGAGTGAGTGTGTATGTATATTTGAGCATATGAGGGTGCGTAGAGTTTAATATGACAAGCCCTATCAGTAGATCTGAACATGTTCCCTGTAGGTTTATGCTCTCGCCTTTTCATTTCTTTTATTTGAAGGAGGAGGCGAGAGGAAAGGAGGGTGAAAACTTAAAAGTGAGCATAGAGAGGGAGAGAAGAAGAGCGATAACATGTCTGTACGACTGTACACTTGATGGGGGCAATGTTGAATGGTTTAAATAGATAAGTGTAACATTGGAGGGGAAGTGTAGCCCTGTTTCTACCTCTCTGTGGGAGCAGAGCACCGTCTGTCTGGGACGACCTGCCCTGCATACAGAAGGCACATCACTTCTCTCTGTTTCACTTGGCTGGCTTTTCCTCCCTTTCAGTTTTTAAAATTCAGTGGCTTTAAGTCTGCACTATAATAAATGGAGATTAGCTTGATCACTGAGTGGAACATTGTCAGCTGGTTTGCAGATACCCTTGCGGCTGGTTTGTTTTTATAGCATACCCTTATGTTTTTTCTCTCTCCGAGTACATGTACAGAGCAATATCATTATACATATTTTCACAATGCTTCGTGAAACCGGTGGCATTATTATTTTGAGACCTTGAGACGTTTTTGGCATTTCATTACATGACTGCTGAAATCCAGGTCTGACAGAGGAAAGAACAAAAGTCTTCTGCTTCAACCTCCGCCCCCTCTCTCTTCTCTTCTTTTACATCTATATGTGTGTTTTCTTCTTATTCGTCTCTCCCTAGGGGGTTCCATAACTGCCACCTTGCCAACCGCCCATCTCTTTTGTGTCATTCTTTCCCATTTTCTTTCCATCTCTCCCTCCCCTGCCCTTTCTGTGGGAGTCTCTCATCCAGAGCTGTCATGTGTGTCAGACCTGCCGCTGTTCACACCACCCCAGCAGCAGAGCAGTCCCTGGGGAAACCAGCCAAGTGTGCTGGTGCAGGTTTAAACTGTGATGTAGAGACAGGAACTGTGGAGTTAGGTCATACTATGTGTGTCTTATTGCATTTGTTTCTACATATACATGCATTTATTTGTGCTGTTTATGTTTGTATACATGTGTTTCGGAGATGCTCTGTTAAAGTCCAGGCAGGCTGCAGTTTACCTAGTAGCAGCGTAAACATGCAGTGAGAGCAAACTGTTTCAGAACCAATAGGAAGCTGCATCAACCTTGGAGATGGACTGCATGTTAAGCAGCCTGCCTACAGAGTGTGTGTGTGTGTGTGTGTGTGTGTGTGTGTGTGTGTCTGTGTGTCTGTGTGTGTCTCTGTGTGTCTATCCCTTATACAGTAACAAACTGCTGCAATACCCCACCTTCAATCTACAGAATAAAACATCTTAAATAATACAAATAATATGATTCTCTTTTGATCCTACATGAAATTCTCAACTGCATGTATTAATAAAAGACATTCTGGCAGAGTGAATGCTTATTGTCATGTTGTTGAAAATTGGCAAGAATCTTATGATCAATCTCAGACTATAGTTGCCGTAGTTAACTGTTTGTCCCTGTTTGAGCTGTAGAAGAACTGTGACCTCCTGCGTGTGAATGTTTGTGTTTGCGTGTATAGACTTGTGTGTAAGTGACACTGACTCTTCTTCTTCTCTCCCCACAGCTCTCCTTTACAAGCCGATTGACCGTGTTACCAGAAGCACCTTGGTCCTTCATGTGAGTACACAGCTTACAGTTATACGGCTTTAAAACATAAGTTCACCCAAGTTTCAGATATCAATTCAGGAAAACGATTCTGCAGATGTTGCTGCTGAATTGTATGAATGCAATTAGACATCACATTATGCTATAATGGTGTGAAGACAGAAATCTATGAGAATTTTCGTCTTTATGAGAAGACGTGCAAATAATACTAGTGGTGGAGAATAAGTATTGTAATCTTTATTCCACTACTTTTTTTTTAACAATATAAATAACTTTTCTGATAAAGAATTTACATCGTACACACATAATTTACATACAGTCATTCCCTGGCTGCAATGATGGTGCAGAGACACTGGAAATACTGACAAACAGAACAGACAGACTGGGCTTTTTCAGGAGGGCGGCTCAAGAGATGAGAGCTAAACCAGAAAGTTTCAGAAAGACGATTAAAACGCTTTAAACTGTTTAGCTGTTGTGATAGACCCTACATTCCTGACAGCAAATTCACCCCTGAGTTAAAGATTTAGACTCTTTAGACTCATGTCTTTGTTCTCCAGAACAAAGTCCAAACAGCAGGCCAAGTGCTGAAAAAACAAACTCTGCTTTTGGTTAATTATCACAGTGTCCTCCCAACCTTAATAAGCCAACCTCTTTGGATGAGTAATTATTAAGTGGAAGCTGCCTATCAGGTGTGCAGAGATGCCTGGATGTGTCTTGTTATGCTCCATGACCATGTTTGCATAAAGCTGTCAGAACAACAACACAACCAGTGCATCCAGGGCTGGTGTGTGCATTTCTACAAAGGTCATGTTTCTCTCATCCATGCAAATGAAGAGGTGGTGTTTGTTTTGGAAGAAGAAGTTAGAAAGAGACTCAGGCCTCTGTTGTCAGCTGTCCTGCTCATCATCCTGCTATACTGATGAGAGCAGCTTCAATAAAAAAAATAAGGAAATTAGATTTTCAGAGATTACTTAAGCTCTCAATAAAAAAGCTGTTTAGGCGCAGAGCACTTATGTTTTGACAAAAATCAACCAGAACTCCGGCTTATGCTTGGATGGGTTTTTGTAAGAAAGTAATAGTGGATTTCTTATGCCGTACAGAAAAATATATCGTTTATTTTTTGTGTGTCATAGCACAAACCATGACTGAGTGTGTCTCTATAAACAAGCATGTTTGTGCATGTGTTGCAGGACTTGTTGAAACACACTCCTAAGGACCACCCGGACTTCCCGCTCCTGCAGGACGCTCTGCGGATATCTCAGAACTTTCTCTCCTCCATCAACGAAGAGATTGACCCTCGCAGGACTGCGGTCACCACACCCAAAGGAGAGGTGTGTGTGATAACGTCTTAATGAATAACCTTTTATCTCAGTATTAATGACATTACAACTTAGAGATACCATTTAATTACATACAAATAACTAGATAGAGGCCACAGTTTACTGAGTCACTGTAATCAATAGTATAACAGTAGATGCTTTTCCTTCCCAGTACTCCCCAGTTTTTCCTGTTTAGCGGGGTACAGCAAAAACAAAAGCCTTATGTATGCATAATTGACTTTAAAGTTAGGTACAAGGAGAGAATACAAGGCAGCCAGTGGTAATAGGTTGTATGCCTCCTCAGACTGAAGTAGGTTCAAATCAGTTCATAGTTTCTTGTCCTGTGTTGTCTCATTTTTACATGTCCCTGAAGTATCACAAATTATTTTGTGTTATCAATCTGTATTAAACCCTTTTAAACATTGAATTGAGGCTTATAGATAGAACATATTTCAAACAATTATAACACCTTTACAGAAATGCTTTGGTAACCTTGAGAGATAAAACAAAAGAATGTTAGTTTTTCTTATGAACAAATGTCGTTTTTACATTCAATGTTTTTCACTAAAACACATTGTTTGTTTCCTTAAGTGAACTCTGATTTATTGATTTATCAGTTAATGTAGTTAGGTTAATCAGAATCAGAATCAGAATTACCTTTATTGTCATTGTTCAGAGTAACAAGTACCATTACAACGAAATTAGCCATCATCCCGTCCAAACGTGTACAACACACACAAACAATAAGACAGGTGAACAGGACAGGAAGACAGGGAGAGAAGAGAGAGAAATACAGCACACGTGAGGAGGAAAGGAGGAAAAAACAATGAAAAAAACCTCAGCAACATAAGCATAATACACTTTCACAACATGAACAGACTTATGACATGTCACAGGGGAGGGGGGGCAGCATAGCCAGGCGGCCCTCGATCCTGCAGCTATCACAGCGCTGGACGCAGACTCGCCCTGTCTCGCTTGGGGTACGAAGCTTTGTAATCAGTAAGTTATGGTCAGTGTAAAGAGTAAAAAAGAGCTGTTTCAGTTTGTGCAAAAACAAATCTTGACCTTATTTTTTATCTTAATCTTACCTACAATGCAACTCCAACGGCAACAGTTAAGTCAGAGATTCGGATGCGTTATGCTAGTCACAGATAACATGGCCTCAAGCAGAGATAAGGAGCAGCCTACAGAGGTCTGGTAAGCTCACGTCTTCTGACTCCACACCCCCAGATTGTTTTCATCGTAGGTAATCATCACACAGCTCCTTCTGGAGCCACAAAAGGCTTTATACTGTACAGCTTTTTACACAATGCAGTAGTACTCCCAAGACCTGTAAACCTTTAACCTTGATTTGTAAAATTTGTCTCACAAACATCTAATAAATGAGAGCAATAAGCAACTGTCAGACCTTTAAGAAACATTTAACTAATCCATACATTTGCCAAGTGATTGTAGAGCTGATTGAGAGCCAGTGTAGTGAGATCAGAGTTACTTTAATTGGATAATTTTTCTCTGACCTTGTGTAAACCCATGCCGCCATAATTTGAACAAGATAGCCGTTACAATCTAAATGGATGCAATTACAAAATGTATTGATATTCTGGAAAACAAAGCAGTTTTTCACTCTTTTCTCTCAACCGTTCAAAGCTCGACATCGTTTGGTCCGTGTTGTGTCATGTTCATCAGCATCCTGTTTGTTTTAAAAGCTTTTAATGCCGTAGTATCTGACCTCCTCAGCCCCAACTCCACCCCTAGAGCTCTATGTTTTCTGACTCTGGCCTACTAGTCATCCCACAATTAAACTACAAACACAGAGGTGACCTTTGTGATCACGGCCCATACACTTTGAAATGATTGCACACTCTCTTAGTTTAGCCTCTTCCCTTAGCTTATTCCTAACTCAACTGAAAATTATTCTTTAGCTTTAATGTCCACCGTTTTTTTTCACTTTCTCTTATTTACAGTAGTTAACTGCCTTTGTTTGATTATTTGTCATGTATTTTATTGTTTTTTTACTGCAGTAAAACACTTTTGTTGCCTTCTTTTATTTTTAAATGTGCTCTCTAAATACAACTTTACTTGACGTTGTGGATGCATTGATTGGACAACCGAAAGTGACATCAGGTGTTCTCACAGGCTCGTCAGCTGGTGAAGGATGGCTTCCTGGTGGAGGTGTCGGAAAGCTCCAGGAAGCTTCGGCACGTCTTCCTCTTCACTGATCTGCTGCTCTGTGCCAAGATGAAGAAGACATCTGCGGGGTGAGTCCAGAGTATCATCGCAGAGTATTTACCACACACCCACTTGAATATGTCCCTTTAAAAATCCACCCTTTTAGGATTACATTTCAGGAAGTTTCCATCTGGATGTCATTCATTCTGCTTTTTAAACCAGCACGTCAACCCCCGACATGAACACAGAAAGGATGACACTGGCACTTTACAGAACATCCTGTTTGTCTTGCTGCTCCTTTTGAAGAGGAGGAGGGCTTTTTGAAGCCTCACTGACAAAGAGAAAGGCTAGCAGGCATTTCGCCTCTGGTGTTTTGGAGAGAGGAAAAGAGTAGCAGATGTACACAGAGAGTGACGATGAAAGTGTTACTCAAGACGAAGATGTTTCAGGAAGCAATCTGTTTGAGCTGGAGGCAAAGTGAAGAGAGGTGACACATCGTGTTTGTGAGTGTGTGTGTTGTGTGGCTTGACACATGTCCATAGATTAAGTGGCACATTTACAGGATTGCGTGTCGCTCGCCTCGTCAGCATGGCGGCAGCTGTTAGCCTGATTGGATCTTATTTTGGATGACATTCACCGTTCGTCTGTGTCATTTGCTGCCACCCCTCACTTGCAGGAACACATAGTGTTGCCATAACTACCAGACCTGTAATTCAGACTATTATCGGCTGGAGTGTTATCTCAGCATGCCACCCACCTACACACACACACACACACACACACAGAGAAACCATCCAGGAATTCAGTCACCTTGGGTGAAGTCATTGAGGATCTTTAATCCCACGGTGTCCTCTGATTCTCTTCGTTCTCTCATTTTGGAATTATTCATGTTTACATTGACTCCGCTGCCATATGCTCCACTTCCTGAATATAAATTGTATCACTGTTGATTTCCCAAAAGACCTGAGAGCGTTGGACGACACAGGGTTAGAGCATTGAGAGATCTGAGACTCAGGAGCAACATGGAGGGAGTTGAAATGAATTAACTTGTATCATAAAGTAATGAACAGTACATTTTTCCCATGCTGCTGACAGGGACTGTGAAATGCAAATGTAATTTAACATGTGCCTTAAGACATACAATAATCTATTTGTATCTAAACTTGTAGATGCTGTTCAATTTAAAATGTAGTCGTGACAAATGAGAACTTTCTTTCCAAGTGTGGATTCTCATTATGAAGCTGCTCAAATTGGTGTCGCATCGGAAATGAGATGACAGCGCAGCACCATGAATATTAATAAAAGTCTCATTAGTAACAACACAAATCAGTCTCCTCAGTCCTGATAGAAGTAGCCCTCTGCTGAGCATGCATCATTTTTATTAATCTAGCATGATGACGTCGTGAATAGGCTGAACATTATTCCTTATTTTGATGCCTTCAGATCAAATTAGCCTCATTTATGAGCTTGACCTTAGGCAATTACTGCCATTTGTAAGGCTGGAAGCATGTTGCATATTATTTTTGATTTCTCTCTTATATATATATACCCGGCCCCGGATAAGCGGACTAGAATGGATGGATGGATGGATATATATATATATATATAAACTCTGAATGATAACCTGTTTTTATTGCAGTGATGTGTGTCCATTAGAGTAATGTCCTTACACCACAATCTAAACAGGTGACAAATTTAGTCATCCCTGTTCTACGTTTTAATTAAAATGAGAACAGAGATATATTCATTAAGGCATTTTAAAGCTTCCCTAAATCAAGACAACTATACAACTATATCAGTGCATCTTTTGTACTCTTCCTGTCTGGTAAACAGCCATCTGGACGTATAGATTATTCATTTGCCAGTGTTATTACATGTTATTTTTTTCACTGCCTTTGGTCTGTAGATCTTTAATGCTATTTGTGTCCTGTGCCCTAACTCTAAAAACTCGATTTTTTGGACTAACTGAGTTCAATATTCTCCTCATGAATCCTTGTATTTCCCCCATCCTTCCATCCTTTCCCCTCTCTGTCCATATGCAGTCGCCACCAGCAGTATGAGTGCAAGTGGTACATCCCTCTGGCGGACTTGACTTTCCAGACCCTGGACGACTCCGACTCTTTCTCGAGTATCCAAGTGCTGCCCGAGCACGAGATCGAGGAGATGAAGATCAAGATCTCAGTCTTAAAGAGTGAGATACAGAAAGAGAAGGTAATTCTGTTGCTTTTTACTGGCATTTCTTCTTTTTATCACAACATATCTGAGTGGGACCTTCCAGGGTTCCTCAAAATGAGTCATTAGCTGGGTTCTTTTGTTAAAGGAACAAAAAACATACAAATGCTGGGAAGGGAAGTTTTGACTAATGTGTCCTGTTCTTTTTACTTATCACGCCATACACAGACTTTCATGGAAGACTCTAATGTCAGTGGTTCCTAACTGGAAACACTGCAGCTTGTTTTTTTACTCAGTCCTCGTCGCCCACACCTTTGTTTCTCTTAGACTGTATCAAGGTAAGGTTTAATGTGCCATGTAAGAAAACTCTTGTGAGTGCATAAAAACAGACAAAGTTGAAAAAAATTATAAATTTGGGTGTTCAAACTGGAGAAAAATATGAATGTTAAAACAAAAAGTTACTTTTTTCTTTCCTTCCTAATCTTTAATTTGTTGCTGTGATCTGCACCAGTTATCAAAGTCACACTTATGCTGGCAAGTGTTTGCCACTGCATCAACTATTCTCATCTATTCCTATCAGTGATGAAACATTCGGTATGTGCCAGAGATTAAAAAAAGATGCTATAAGCCTCCAACAGTTACAAGTCTGTACAATAATACACACCCGCGCCCCGGCTGAGACAGACTGAAGGCTTTGGGAGCAGAGAGTTCCTGTTATTCCCCGCTCGCAGCGTTAAACTCGCCCACCCAGGGCACAGCTAGTGACCACGGCTGGTATTTGGAGTCAGAGGAGGCCAGAGCAGTGAGAGATTGAGCTGATTGTAACCAGGCTCTGACTCACAGCTTCCTGCTGAGGGTTGAGAGGATGTGTGTATTTATTTTCCCTCAATACCGACAAGAGGCTGAGATCCTTGAATTATATATAAAGACTCTCACTTCACAGTGTTCATTTTCAGGAGCTTATTCACAGTCTTTCCTGGAAAATGAAAAATATACATTGCCAAGCCGATATCATGCTGATAAGTGTGATGACACATTAGTCAAACTAGACACGAAATCAATTCCAAGACTATATATTTTTTTTTTATCTCAGAACATATAATTCAGTGTACCACTCTGTCATATTGAAAGTTGTTCCTGTTGGATAGAAACTTTATATTTCTTTTATTATCATCCAGCATCCAACAAACTCCAACAAAGCAAAAAAATCTAGATTCATAATACAATCACTTTTCAGCCTCCTATTATGATTTGATTGATTGAAAAAGTGACACCCATATATGTGTTGATAAACCTCAGCAGATATACAAAACCACCTGTAGACTCGAAGTGACCAATTCTTGTAAAGAGGAGTCTAAGAATCTGATTTCAGATGTCATATTTCAATTGTAAATAACCTCATATTTTTGCTATTCTAAAAATTGTAATTAAGTTTTTCTTTATTCTGTATGTTTATGGCAAAATCAAACCAAATATCCTCAATCTAGGGAATGTTTTGGCTTTTCCTTTTTTTTTTTTTTTCAACAGTCAAGTTACTGTGTAAAATTACTGTAAACAGGAAGTATAAGCTGCCAGGCTGGCATCAGTTAGTAAGCTGCGAGCCTCTTTTTTTTTTTACCCTGTATATGTTTCAGTTTTTCCACAACAGCACCATTACAGGTATGCTGATTATCGATTCCGTTTTGCAGTGTACTCATAAATGTACAGACAGCTATCACTGAATTACTTTGATACTGAAGTAAACTTAAAAATGTAATGATTCTCAGCCAAGTTCTGAGCTTATTTTTCTGTTATTTCTAAGTGGATTTGTGGATGTTTATTTGCAAAGACATTTGTAGATAATATATTCAAGGAAAGTAAATCATGCTGAATCTAAAAATAGGCGTCATGTCTGTGTGTTAAGATTTGAGTTATTACTCTGGGAAAGAGTTGGACTCAAATTCAACTCACACATCTTTGCTCCACGTCTCTCCTGCTGGCCTCCCTTTCAACCTTTAAAAACTTCTGTTTTTAGAGGCTGTATTGCAATGCTTAGTTTTTTACTCTAAGTGTTTCTTTCTATCAATTGTATTATCCTTTCAGGCCCTAATGAGATTCGATACGTCTGTCTGCTTGTTTGTTTTGATGTGTTTAGAAAGCACCGAAAGGTCAGAGTCGCGTGGATCGTCTGAGGAAGAAGATGAATGAGCAGGAGTCGTGGCTGCTCCTGCACTCTCCCACAATCCCTTTCCGCATCCACAATAAACATGGAAAGGTAACGTGTTTATCCCGTCACTCTCTGCAACCGTGTAGCTGCAACACTTAAGCCTCACCACTAGAGGGAGACATGTACCTTTCAAAAGAGTCCTTTGGGCTGGATTAGATTTAGGTTTTCAAAATAAAAATAAAATCTCCAACTTCTACTGTATGACTGTTTTTTCAAGGCTCTTTCAGTAATTATTTTCTTGCAGAAGAGCTCTTGTCCTTGATGTGTTTAACAATGTTTTTTTCTTTTTCTTTGTGTATGCAGAGCTACCAGTTCCTCCTCTCCTCTGATTATGAGAGGTCAGAGTGGAGGGAAAGCATCCAGAAACTCCAGAAGAAAGGTAACACTGGCCTTGAACAAAATTTTCCTATTGGCCATTTCTGTCCATACAACACATTGTGGGCTTCATCTCAGAGTGGTTTAAAGCCTTTTTACACACTGTACTGCAGAAAAGGGAAAGTTTAACCGTAGCTGTGTGGTTTCTGTGTGTTTGCCAGATCTCCAGGGTTGTGTATTAAGTTCTGTTGAGCTCCAGGTCCTGACCAGCTCCTGTTTCAAACTCCGAACTGTCCACAACATTCCTGTCACCAGCAACAAAGATGGTAAGAACCACTCACACACAATATCTTCTTTATTCTTGTCCACTTATGTTTGGATGCTTTGTACATTTCTTCCGCTTTCTCCCGCCCCCACCCCCCACAATCACAAACACACTCCTCTCATCTCTGTTTTGAGTTTAAATTCACACAAAAGTGCCTATTACACTCTCAGCACAAAAAAAGCCACATAATGAGAGAGGGGGGCCTTGCAGGAGAGAATCTAGGTTACAATATGTTTCTCATCTAGCTCGTAGCAGTCAATGCCACGCAGTGTGCCGGCGGTGGCCTGCGCTCTCAGCTCTCAGCTCCTATATGTTTGTTTTTGCCCACTTTCAGAGGCTGCTGGTGACATTAAAGCCATGTGGCCGACCTACTCTGATCCCCTCCTTGAATGGCACAAGAGTGTGTGCTTTCACATGCACACACAGTACACATGTAGAGCCACAGAGCTGACAGAGAGCGTCTAAGACACTGAAAGGCACTCTGTCTTAATCTTCCTCGCATCATACAAGAAAAAAAAAAGTTTGCTTCTTTTACAATGGCATCTCTGTGGAAGACGGCCATTATTTTGACATCCAATACCGTTAAAGCAGTGATCATAGGGATTCTTGGTTTTTATTTTTATTTTATATTCTGGTGAACTTCGTTGGAATCTTTTTCAGATGTCAGTTGCCAGCTAAACAGTGAAGTATTGTATTCTGACTTTTTCTTTTTACGGCAATAACTAATTACATGGTTCCTCCTTTGATTATTCAAAATAAACTACACTTTGGCAGTTATGTCCAAAGATTTTATTTTGTAAAAGTAAAAAACAACTGACTGGTTGACAGTCTTTGGATAAGTATTAAACAGTACAACTCTGACCACTGATAAAAAGTTGTTTTTTATGTGATCTAAAATGTCAAAGTCAAGATTTTTTTTAAACGTGGGAAAACGTGTGTTAATTAAATGTCCTCCATATGAAATATTCCATTACATTCTAGACTATATTTAGTCTTTTTAGATATATTGAAATATACATACAAACACAATGAAAAGTGTTTCACAGACCAAATATATTATAATAAGAGAAACTCACTTTTCAGGTGAAAGGGTGGCCTCCTTGAATCTGCAGCAACTGTGTGACTCTGTTGTGTCAGTTTGGACCAAAGTCTTAGCACCTTGTTAAGTTTATGCCATGCAGCAGAAAGGCAGTTCTGAATGCAAAGGAGGGTGAAACACATTACTACCAAGGAGTGACTTTTTTATGTGAAACATAAAATAACACCTTTTTGCTTTAATAGTTTGCCCTCTTTGTGGGTTTTTAAATGTCGAACGTGCTCTACATTTAAGTCCCCATCCTGTAAAGGAGATAAAAGGGTTTGTGAGGAGGTATTTGGAGGGCGAAGATCAGGTTTCAGGAACAAATCCCTTGGATTAATATTTCTTTTGGAAGTCGTGATTGGAGGTTATTCAATGTGCTTTTTAAGCTCTTATCAAGAATAACCAGTGTCTCCTTAAAATGTCATTATCTGTTCAGAGCATTTTAAGTATTTTGCTGTGAAAACAATGAAAGATTTATTTTTATCCAGCAGTTTGCTCCGAATAGGATCTGACCTGAATTTCCCTGGGTTTTATTTTATTGGATTTATTAGATATCCTTAACATCCTCTTATGATGAAAATCTCCTTTATGTCCATCATGATTCGATTCGAAGTAGTTTTGATTAATAATGAGAACTGCTTTCACAAACACCGGGAGGTTTTTACTTGCAATTTACCTCATTGTGCTGATGAAATTAAACCCTCACCTTTCTGCTTTGTACATTTTGTGTCATTTTGCTTCAGGTTGTTGATATTTTCCTTTTTCCCCCTGGGCGGTGATATCCCTGTGTGTTGAAACAGACTTCAGGCCCCACATCTTGTGCTAGACTTTTGAAGCACTCCTCATTGTAAGGCAAACATAAACACACACCTCAGTGACATGTGAGGCAGGGAGCACAGTAGGGGGTTAAATGGAGACCAGCTGGTTCAGGAATGTTTCTCATAACTTAGAGGATGGATGATATTGCAGAGACCCTTAAAAACTCACACTTTCATTTGACTCCTTTGTTATGATTGTTCGCAGTTATCACATATTAGTTAATGGATTTCCACAGTTTATTGTTCAAGTTAGATTATAATTGGGAAAAAACATCTCAATTTTGCTCTAAAAGCAGCTCTTAGGCCACCTCGAAGCTGAACATTTGAACCCTTTCCCTGTCGCTTATATACAACGCGCACACACACACTCACACTTAACCCCGGGGGGTTGACTGCTCTCCTCTCGCCCGCCTACAGTGGAGCTCCAAACAGTCCCGCGCAGCACTACATCGTAGTTTATTTACCATGAAACAGCCAGGCTTCACAGGCCTCAACCAAAGCAAGAGCATATCCCCTTCATGTGTCTGTCGGCGGGGGCAGGGGGTATATCAGGCCACCCAACAGACATCCACCCACGAACATCCACTCAGTGGCCGGCTCAGTTGTTATGGCAGAAGACTGTGCTTGTTGATGTGAGGTCTGATACCGATCTGACTAAAGGTTGTGATAACAGTTCATTCTCACTTAAGTCCCCAGATTGGTTATTTTCCTCTGCCATTTTCTGCTGCATTTGGATTCAGGTCTTGGTTATAGTAATACCGTCTAAAGTTTAATGCGTGTCTTCTAAATGCTAAATTGGTGACTGGGTGTTGGAATCGTAGACTATATTAAAGAAGTGAACATAGCCTCCAGGTCTAAAAAGTTAATGCCAAGGTGCCACTGGTTGCAAAAAGAAGTCAGATCATATCAAAGTCTATGAGAAAATTACCCTACTTCTCACTTGATTTATTATCTCTCCCTAACGAGTTTATGTTGTTAATTGTTTCAAGTTTTCCTCAATACAATATGATCTTAATTGTGTAAATATTGGTCCCATGAGCCACTTCCACGGCTGCCTGTCAATCCAGATAGCAATCCATATCCATGACACTGTACATTTTACACAGCCGTGAACTTGCCATTGGTTCACTTTGAATTATGGACAATAACTTTGTTAGCTGCGACTTTGCAAGGTGTAGCCAGGAGCCAGGTACAGTTAGCTTGGCGCTGTAGTGTCCTTGGGTTCTCAGTTCAATTCACCATCTCATCCAAATATGGTCACTTCTGGCTCAATAAAACCAAGATTGCGACAGCCAAAATGCCAAACTCATCCACTTATACAGTCAATGGAATGGGTGAGAGCATTTATTTAAGTGGCACTGTGACAGAAAAAAAGAAGGAATGGGTTTCTATGAATATAGACATTAAAAAAAGTATTTCAAAGGCAAAATGGTTTGTTACTAATGTGAGAGCCAGTCAAGGGGGTGTGACAGTAATGAGAATGAGAAAACGATGCCTGCAGTTGGTGATGTTACACTCTCAGGAAAATAGAGGATGATACAGGGTCTGAGATCTGCAAGACAAATGTGATTGAAATGATACAGTAGTGCTCAGTTTGTATTTTTCTTTTTTCTTCTGTTTATTTATCTTTTCACTCTTTTATGTACACAAACTCTGATTGTGAATTACTTTTAAATGCTGTACGTCACCATATTTACACGAGGAACTGGACTCACTGCTCTGTCTCTTGTTTTCCAGATGAGGAGACTCCTGGCCTGTACGGCTTCCTGCATGTGATCGTCCACTCTGCCAAAGGATTCAAGGAGTCAGCCAGTAAGTCTGCCAGAAACTGCATTTTTTGCGCACACACTCTGGCTCAGCAGCCCCTCACACATAGCTGCTGTGCAGATACATGTCTGCCAGCGAAACACATGATCCAGTCAATCACTGCAGTCTGCACATGCAGTTTCCATCATGCCATGGCCCAATGCAGAGATGGCCAGATGGACGGAGTACAAGAGTATCAATGATAAGAGACAAAAAGAAAGAATCTCGGAGGAGAAGTGGAAGCCACATTGGAATTCCTGTGGTTGCTTTCATTTAACAGGCAACATAAAAACACTCAAGGCACATAAAAATAAAAGACAGAACGACAGTTTTGAAACTGCACTGCTGGCTAACATAATGCCAGTTGTCTTTGATATTGCATAATTTACACAAATGCTCCTTTGTCTAACAATATGTGCAGATACAGCTCTGTGTGTGTTTATTATCAGCCGAGTGTGATGTTGGCAGGACCGTGCAGACGTGTCAGTAGTGGACAGCTGGTGCTGCGGTACACTTTGTGCCCTGTTGCAACAGTTCAAATATCAAATATCTGGAAAAAAGAGAGATGAAGAAATGTGATTTCCTCTGTTACCATGACAGCCTTTGGAATATGAAAGCTGGGCGCTCGAATTTCCCGGGTAATGGATTGGAAAGCTCTCTCCTCTGAAAGCCTGTTTGATCCTCAGTGGAGTGTAGAGAGCTGAGGATGTTTAAAAATGAAGAATGTGCACATTTAGGAGGAAGTTTTGTAGTTTCACTGATGCAGTTTGATGTCAGTGTGAAGTGTATAAAGGCAGGATGGGACATGGAGGTGATGCAGGTAGTGTGGGCTGGATGATGTGTTGCTGTTGTTAAGAGTCACTGTTCATGATGATGATGATGATGATGATGATGATGATGGCGGCCATTACAGAAGCATTTGTCCTAAAAAATAAAGGGATGTTGCACATGTTTGAATAGAAAATCAAAATTAAATGTCCCTCTAAATGAGGGTCAGAAGTGAAAGAAATGTAGTAATCAGAGTTGAAGTGAAGAGTGAATGCACATACTGTAAGTTAGGTTTACCTAGCTCTCAAAATCTCAAAATGTATGCATGTAACCACTAGAGGATTTATGCAGAGTTGACTCATGTTAAAATTCTTGCGATCGCTGAGACCAACAACTTGTGCCTGGAGAAGAGAACAAACAAACCCTCCTCTTCACTGTATTCAGCAAAAGAAGTGGCTGATTGCAGTCGATTGCAGCAGAGGGACCAGACAGAGACAGCGCGGACATCCCGCCGTATTTAAAGCTGCCGTGTAGAACTTTGCTCTCCCCCCTCTGATGAAAACACACAAACCCTGTCGACGTATGCCTGCAGGTGTGCTCTCTGCATCCTTCCTGCTCCCAGGAGTTTTTCTTTTTACTTAAATTCTTCCTCAAATGCTGAGTTTCTAAAACTCAAAACCACTGGTGCCCCGGTGCAGAAATATCACTACTGACGCCACAACTCTGGTACACTGAGAAATACAGAGAGCTTTCCCTGGTGGTGATAAACTTAATCAGCATGATAGATAAACCATCATATGTGTAATTATCATCACATATATGCAAGAGAAAAAAGAGAGCGCTGGATATATAGTGCATAACTGCCATAATAATAAAAAAGAATATTAATGTATGCTTCGGTTCAGTTTATACAACACATCAATCTGTTTTTTGTTATTCAGCTGTGTTCTCACAGTTGCTCTGGAATAGAGTCACTGTGCACCCGCAGTGCAGCACTGCTGCACCTGTGTTTTTAGGTTAGGAATTTGCTGTGTAGATAACGGTATTTTTATATATGTGCATGTGTGAGCAGTTAAGTGTTTATACGTGGGAGTATACTGGCTGTGCCCATGATGCTGAGATGAGCAAGTTTACCCAACTTTTTATTCACCACCACAGCTGTTCATCATCAGTTAAACATATAAACTGTAAAGAGTTTACTGATGCCATTCGCATGCAAAAATAATACATTTCATTAATACAAACTTTGTACTTTTACCCACTCAACTTTGTTGTGTTATATTGCATTATCATTCTCTTCAAGCCTTGCATATTGTGATTTAATTGCTTTATAGTTGGTTCACTTGTGTCATATTATGACATTATCTCTTCCTCAGTGTCCTATAAACATTTTGCATTGAAATGCCTTGCTTGTAATTGCACTGATGGTTACAGCAGTGAGTTTTTTTAATTTTTCTTCAGAGATAGATGGATGTTTGTAATATTTTTTAATATCCCCCTGTAGATTCCTGATTCTGAAACATAACCAGCGCTGACAGAATGTATCATTTTTCTCCTAGGGATGTTTTGAAAACAGCCCTGTGATCATGAAGTTGATGGGAGTCATTGTGTTCAAAACACTGTGTCTGCTGCCTCTATAATTCCCTCCAATACCACAAATTACTGAAATTACACCATTTCCTCCAGATGTAGCCTAATGATGGGATCAGATCAGATTTTATGCAGATGTTGTGCTGCAAAATTGTCGTTATTCTGTACAGGAATCTGCTGCTCTTATGTATAGTGGTTTATGTGTACAGTTTGTGCTTTATAGTGAGGAATATGTTAATTATTATCAGAATTTCAGTGTGTAATAACTTGAAATAGCAGTCATTACTCAGTGGTTCGGATTGTTAAGTAGACTATAATCCTCAACAATAGCCTCTTTTTGTTCCTGGTTTGATTGAAAATTCACATAAGCATGTACCAGAATGTGTTATTGGAGCTGTGTTATTTATGTGACAACGATCCCTCCCCCCGCAGTGGGAAAGGGCTTCAAATTCAGCCCAGGGCATAGTTGTCAAACTGGGTCACAGAGGAAGGAGCTGGGAGTGGAGCATCTCCCAAAAACTCAGAATAAAAAAATCAGTGGAAAACATGACCTAGTAGAGAGGTGCGAAACATGTTTACTTTGTACTTGGTTTATTTTCGAGTATATGTGAGTGTCAACAAGTGACACTGTGAATTGTTCCCCCTGCATGTATTCAACAGGCGCCGCAAGTTGATGCTGTGAGACTGCAGTCGCCTCTGCTTCATAGCAAGAGTGTGTACAGATCTACATTAAACTGCAACAAACTGAGTGAAATCTTTAAGTGAGCACAGTTATAATAAGCTGCAGTTCAAGTTCTTGTTGGTCCTGGAAATCCTTGAAATCCTTAATAATTAAGTGCCAGAGGGTGTATATAGGGTGTAATACTAACAAACATACACATGCGACACATTATGAATAAGACACTTTGTTGTATATACAGTCATGGAAAAGTTATTAGACCACCCTAGTTTTCAAGGTGTACAACTAAAGGTACATTTGTTTGGACAAATATAATGATGACAACCAAAATAACTCATAAGAGTTAAATTTAAGAGCTCTTGATAATAACTAAATTCATTATCAAGAAAACCATGGAAAATGTCGAGATAACAGCTCTTAAACTAAACTCTTATGAGCTATTTTGTTGTTATCATTATATTTGTCCAAACAAATGTACATTTAGTTGTACCAGGAATTAAAATGAACAATAAATTTGAAGGAAAAAATTGTCTAATTTTTTTCCCCATACTGTATATACAGTACTGTGCAAAAGTCTTAGGCAGGTGTGAAAAAATTATTTAGATTTTTTCTTCTGTTCACTCACTACATTTTGTTAATTAATAAAAATAACCTATAAACATTTCTATTTTAGAAAGCATTCCTTTTTTTTATATTTAGAACAGTACTGTACATATATATTTTATTTATCATAGTTTTTATGGCACAATACCCTCTCATTAAATGTTATGAAGAATTCTTGTAAAGTGCTAGAAGATGTAGGACCCTGTTAGTTGAGCTTAAAGAGATTTAAATTTCAGTCATATTTGTTATACATTTAGCTAAGCATGAAATAATAGTGCCCATGCTACATGACAAAAGAAAGTCGAACTAGCAGTGCTTTTTACAAAACCAAAGTTTTCATCACTCGCCACTGTTCCCATAAAAATTAAAGGCCAAACACTGCTCTTAGTCTTCACATGTTCTCGTGACTCACTCTCGTGATTTCTGCGTACAATCAAATCCAGCCATGGCTACATGCGTTCCCATTCATTCCCATTCATTTTTTTTCTTTTACCACGCTTTTATTAGTTTTCTCCTTCTGGGTTCTATGAAAACAATTCGATTATGTCTGTTCCGTCCTTATTTTGTCCTCTTAGAAGAACATTTTCTCCTGAAGCCTTCCAGCAAAACACACAGACAGACAGCTGCTCTGGTGGCTGGGACTTGTAGCTGTAGAGAAACTGATTACTTTAACTGATTATCACTTGTCTCCTAACTCTGTGAGCCCACAGTTCAACCCAGCATTCAACACAGCCTCTGGCAAAGATTAGCCTCCTGTATGAAAGCACACTCGGCACACAGGGCTGCAGTGCTCAGTTAATTGAGATGGAAGAGGATGGTATTCATTAACCCGTGAATTTAGGGTCAGAGACCTCATGCTGACCAATTTATCCCCCTCACACTCGGAGCCTGATGGTGACCTGCCAGGAAAAATAAAAACTTATGGAGTTCCTGGCCTCTTTTAGTCTGTCCTAGTTCTTAAAGCCCTCCTGGATCCACAGTGAGGACGCAAAAAGGCCTCTCGAAATATGCTCTCCCTGGCCTTGTTTAAATTTTAGTTCCGGGCACATAAACCCATTTCAGATGGAGAGGAAATCAACTTCCAGAGAAAAGTAGGAGCTGCTCAGGAGGACTATGAATACACTTTTCTTTGCGGGTCGGATGAAAAACAGATTTAAATCATAGTAGTGTTTCAAAGAAATGCCCTCAATTGAACACAATCAACATCTGTTTATGTAGTCATAACAAAGTGCCAGTCTGAATTGCATCTTCAGTATAAAGTGAGCTTGATCACTTTTGATGTATCAAAAATGTCATCCCATCTCTTCAGTGCAGCAGACTCTGACAGGTAGTTTGTTTATTTCTGGGATGTCGGATGTCAGAGCGGAGTTGACAGCCTTGGAGCTGTTATGCTTCCGTATGTAGCGGAAGTATGTGATAAGTGCTCCATTTTTTATAAATATCCCCCAGATGGTCACACTGAATTCCCTTCCACCGAGCTTCCCTCATACCACCGGAGCTAATCTCTTCCTCATTGGCAGTAATTATGTCAGAGCCTTTCAGGATGCTGAGAAAACAAACAAAGAAGGAATGAAACCAGATGGAATGAGGTTCCATTATACTGTAAAGTACTGTTAGTGTTATATGGCCACATATGTTTGCTTCATAGCTCACACAGGTGCTATCTCTCTGTAGCGTTAACCAACGCGCAGGTCAGGCTGGTGTTTTTGATGCTGCAGTGCATACATTTTCTTTGTCAAGTGGTTTGTATGTACATGAGAATCAACCAGCCCCCCACCCTCGCTTCTGTCTCAAGCTCCCTCGCCCAATCTTGGTGGCTCTCCTGGTTAAAGGTTGAGCAGCACATCCATCCATCATGCTGTCAGATGGAGGTCAACCCGAGGGAGCGGGTCCGGGCTGCAGGACGTACTATTGACACTTTTCAGACAGCCGGCAGCGAGGTCTGCAGGAAGCGCTACAGAAGCATTTAAAGAAACACATTACCAGACTTAATTGCTCCGTGTAAGAATTGAGTGTGAGCTGATCCCAGGGGATGGCTGGCTGCGCTACGAGGATGTTAAGAGTGAATGATGTGTACACAGGCAGGAGATTGATGTCTGTCAGCTACAACATATTGACAATTTAAAGGGCTTCACTTTGATGGAACATAACCTTTTTATTTTCTTTTAAGTATACATTCATTGCAGTTCTGTACTTAATGTCATTGTGAAAACCTTTTTGGAAATGCTGCTTTCCAACAGGTCTCAGGTCTGAATGACACTTGGAGGAGGGCTTTTTTTCTTTTTATTTTACTGAAATTATTTTTGCTTCTGCTAAACTTTATAATATTGATCCATTGTCTCAGTGAGAAGGAGGTCACACCAAATAATAATTTGATATACATTTTTCTTCTGTTCACTCACTTTGCATTTTGGTAATTGATGAAAACAAACTATTAACATTTCTATTTTTGAAAGCATTCTTATATTTCAGCATTTTTTCACATCAAAACATTTGATCAACATAAACAAAAATAACTTGTTGTTGTAACACTTCCACAACTAAAACAAACTGCTAAATGATAATATTCAATATATAAAGGTATAAAAATGACTTATATATAACTCAAGTTACAAATAAGAAACAAATACTACCATTACTAAAACAAATGAAATGGTATTCAATATTTTAGAAAGCTGTACTCAACGTATTCCAGTCAGTTACTCTGTGAAAACAGGTGAAGGAAGGTGTCTGCTGGGTTTATAAAACAACTCAAAACAAGACGTTCATTGTAAAAAAACGTAATGCATCACAATAAGTATTTTATTTAGATTTCCTTGTTCTCATAATCATTTGGAGCCAAAACAGTAATTGAAAATAAAATTAGGCTAATCACCAAGCCCTTACTGTAATTATGTTCAGCTTTCATAAACGACATTATCTCCATGCAATGACATCATTGCCCACTTAAAGTGTGTTTTAATGGCTGTAATAACTATTTTATGGCTGTATTTTACTATAAGATGGTAAAAATGGGAATTCTGTAACAGAAGCATTCCAGTTGACTCCACAGCATCATCAGTTGTCATAATCTGTCATAACATTACACATGTTTATTCAGTGGTTTTAAATGGTTAGCGTTTTTGATGGATCTGTGTTTTCTCCTAGATCTATACTGCACCCTTGAAGTGGACTCGTTTGGATACTTTGTCAGCAAGGCCAAGACCCGTGTCTTCAGAGACACCGCAGAGCCCCAGTGGAACGAAGTCAGTCACCAAGACGCTTCCTTTTACAGTATATTGCTCCGTTTTTTGCCGACATGCAACAACAAATATAATATCCTTTCTCTTCTGTGTCTGTGTGGCTGAACAGGAGTTTGAGATTGAGTTGGAGGGCTCCCAGTACCTGCGGATCCTGTGCTACGAGAAATGCTACGACAAAAGCATGCTCAACAAGGACGACAACGAGATTGTGGACAAGATCATGGGCAAAGGGCAAGTCCAGGTAAGAGGATAGCTGCTGACAGCTCATCACCCAAACAACCTATACACAAAGACACACGTGTGTGTCCTCTTGGGGACTTTTCCCAACACATGACTCATTTTAATTAGCTGTCTAGCCTCAGCGCACAATGGAGTGGTTTTGTCGCGGTGACTTCTAATGACTCTGGTTAGATTAACAGTCTGAAAGAGAGTTTATTTAAGGGGGGTTTCCCCTGTGTTGTGAGAAATGTTCCAATAAAAATCCCTTTCAGTCTGGTTAACGAGATCCTGCCTACACAGTGGAATCTGTGTTGTTTTGCATTAAGGCAAAACGTTGCCCTCTCCTCTGCATCGTTGTTGAGGTTTTGCATAAGCAGAGAACTCGTGTCTCAATTTTTTCAGAACTTCTTCGGAAAATCTGTTTTGGTCAAGTGAAGCTTGACTCCTGTCATTTTTCCTGCAATTGAGTCCAATTGCTGCTGTCGCACTTTCCTCCTCTGCAATCGACAGAGCTCACATCATGAATTTGGGTCAGCTCTGAGGGTTTTAGTGGCTCTTATCGTCACTTAATGTCCTCATGTTTATCTCAAGTGATGCAGAGTGCCAGAGGTGAGCACGTAGCAGGTTATTTTTGAACCTGCTTCTGATACTTTAACTCTGCAAACTTAACAGAAAATATCAATCTGTTAAAACTTTTCAAGATTTGTTTGTTGCTGCCACACATAGAGAAACATTTTCAGTCGCAGGTAAAAGTAGCATCAATGACAAGTTGCAGTGGGAATACAAATCTCCTGTCTAACATAGAAAGTGGGGCAAACTTAAATCATTCACGTAATGTTTAAAGGAGAGGATGCACCTCCGACATAACTTAAACATCTTATGCTCTTTGTTGCATATGTTGTTTCTCCTCAGACCTTGTCGTATGTCTTTCAAACAGTCTTTGAATGAGGGGAAAAAAACACCCACGACATATTTGTTGTAGCATTTCCTGTTTGGCACCACCACTTTCCATGCTTTTCTCATTCAGTTTGATGATTTGTGTCCTTGAGTGTTGCCTTTGATTCCCTCTGAAGAGCAAATGGAATGAGAGTGAGTGTGCACCACACAAGAATACTTTCCTTGTTCAACTGTATCAGATACACATGCACCTTAATGTGGCATTGGATTTATTCTTACTGTGACCTTGATTGTTTCTAAAAAAAAATAATACAGGCACCTTCTGTAGGGAGATGATGGAAATCTATAGCTACCTGTCAATCATTGCTTCTGAGTGTAGTGTGGTAGAAAATAATTAAACCTTGCCTTGCCGGCGTGATTGGGTTAATTGGGTCAGGACTCAACTCCTGATAAAAGATTGGCTGACTAAATAGATTTTAGAATTGGTTTTATAATTTTTCAAGCACAGCCATGAAGATGAATGATATTCGATTTAATTCCCTTTCCTTTGCTAAAGGGGTCTATCCCATCATCATAAACATCAATGGTTCAGCATTGTATCTTATATGACAGTAAAACCCGCCCTGTCGTGTATGGCTGCCAGTCAGAGAGACAATCGCTGCTGCTGCTGCTGCTGCTGCTGCTGGGAACATCCACTTCCAGCCAACAACAGCCAAAAAAATAAATAAATACACCACATGTTCTCTGGCTTGCTGTGAGAAGGGGAAAATAGAGAAAGGGGATAGAAATAGAGAGAGAGAATGGCATGTTCTCTTTGAGAGACTCTGAGAGAGTGGGAATAGTGTGTGAGTGTACACTACACTATAGAGGGGGTTGTGTAGTCGGTAAAGAAAGAAGTGGACGATTTTTATAGAGAAACAGTCTACAGTAAATCTATCAGCTGTGTAGAGCTGCAATGAGGAGTCAATTAAGTAATTTAGTCGATTAACAGAAAGTTAATTGGCATCAAAAAAATTACTTTAGTCATTTATTCAGAAAAAAATAGCAGGCATTTGTGAAGATTTGAAGCTTTTCTTTGTTATATATGATAGTCACTAAATATCTCTGTGTTTTGGACTGTACAGCCCTACAACTGCGCATCAGATGACACTGATACAATATCAGATGTTTAAAAAAAAAAAAGATAGTCCAGGTTGGTTATCTAAAGAAATGTAAAAAAAAAAAAAAAGTAATTTGCTGTGGATATTGTCACCATCAATCAATGAACTAATTTTGTGTCAAAGTAATCCAGTGATAGTTGTCTGTACATGCACTGGTACACTGAAAACAAGAATTGCTAATCGCTAATACATACATTAATGTAAGTCCCCCAAAGCTCCAAAATTATGGGAAATATAGTATCACAACCTGGAGCATAGCAAGGTGTCAGACTTGTTTTACAGCAGTCAGCACAATGCTGTTGTCTACATTGTTGAGAGTTAAAGGACGTATGAATGATGAATTAAACATTTTGTGTGTTTTCAAGATATTCTCAACCAAAGTTGGATTCTTACGTCTATGTACTTTTGATTTATTGTCACTTGAACGTGATGAAATCCTGAGTAAAGACTGTTTCCTCTGACTGCTCAGTGTTTATGTTTGGTTTAGAGACATGTTGGGACTGATGTTTTGATGTTACGGCGATATCTTATGTCATATGGCCGCCAGGGAACCTATGTATTGTGCATTTTTGCAAAGGATTAGTCAGAAGGACATCAGTCTGCTCTATGGTCCAAAGTGCAATCCTAAAGAGACTTTCACTTGGACCCGAGCTGTTTTCTTTCCTGGTGGAGCTGAGTTTAGAAGGAGCCTTCAATGTTTTGCTTTCCTCTCTGGAGACCCTCTGATTTATTTAACAAGCTTGTGGAATACTGACTGACCGTAAATGGGCATATTGGGCTGGAAGTTTTCTTTTTTTACCCACTGCTGTTATTCACTTAGTTACTGATGAGAAAGTTAATCGCCTCTGTCATCAGAAGATGTTGTGATTTGGGCCAGAGCTTTTATTTTGATACTGACAAGCAAATTTTTGATGCAGGATTTTATTTTGAGGGTATGGAGGTGTACTGTCCACCAGTGAGCACATGCACAAACACTGTGAAGGAAAAGCGTAAGAGAAAGCCGACAGTAGCACAATCATGTTAGCTTGATTGAGTTGCTTGTCCACAGGGGAAAATACCACCATTTATTTCCAGCACTTCGCCCAACAGGCGTCCCCCGAGCAGATAACCTCTGATCTCTGAGGTCAGCTTGTTAATCCACAGTAAACGGCAACAATGTCGGGGTTTCTCTCCCCCTGTCTCTCAAACTGGCAACACAAATAGATTCTTAAATGTCTCAGAGCAGGCGATTTGGAAAATTGATCAGTATCAGCTCCCACAGTTGCCAGTTAAAGAAAAGCGCTGCCTCCAGTGTGTTATTTCTTTGGCATGTTGTCACTAATGTTTTTGCTTTGAAAGCATTGATTATCTGCAGGCTAAAAAAACTTTTTGTACACATGATGTGACTTCAGTTACAACCAGACGTTCAATTATATTTGTTGTCAAACGTTGACACTAGATTTTCAAAGCTCCAATGAGGAGACAGAAGTCTTTTTTAATAACAAATTATTCAGACTCTGTTAATTTCTCATAATATTTCATTGCCAGCTTGATGCTTAAAAAATCTCTGGTTGCCAAGATTTTGTTCAGTCATGCTTTAAAGGAACACCAAACTCAACTGACGTGAACTGGTTATAAGTGGAAAGTACAAACAGTATCCTGGTCTGCCTAATGCGCTGCGCAAGTTCTCTCAAGTGACCCTCATGTGTCGGCTGTTCCTTGTAATACTTATCTTCACAGGACCGGTTATGTAACTGTTTAGGTTAACAGCCCCGGTGCTTTGTGTAGCCGGAATGCATCATATCACTCAGCGTCAGCGATGCTTTCATCTGGTAATCCGGCCCTCGTGCACCCCATTCCACCCTCCCCTGGGCTCACCTCTTAGGGCTTTTATTTCTTGCCTTATCAGGGGAACAGTGTGTTGTCTTTCATACACCCACCAGCACCCTCAGTCGTTTAGTCTGTCGCACTTTTGAGGAAGACACAGAAAGAGAAAATGGGATTCCAGTGGAAGTGACATGTTTTCAAGGCTCTAGATTCATATCGTTGAGTTTTCAGACGCAGAGGTTAACAGGGAGGGTGAAAGGAAAATGAGCATGTTGGTGTTTGAAAAACAACTAGATGTTACAGTAGTTGTTGTAGTCTGGCCAGCATATCAACATGATCAGCAGCTGGGCGGCAGCATTGACTGTGACTAACAGCTCATGGAGGCAGTTTTGGTACTTTAAAACCCTTACTGCCTATTGCATCAAAATACATACTCCTTCTTGGAGTCAGTGCTCAGCCAAATCTGAACACACAGGCATGATACACATTTTTTTTGGATTCAGTGTGAATTACACTTCTTGAAGATCATTATCTCTGATATCCATCGTAAATAAATGTCCAGAAATGTTCTTGGAAATCATAGAAAAACAATGTTCCTGGTAACTCAGGAGTCATAATGTGTTTAACATTTCTTTATTATCAGTTAAATCTTGTGATAGTGCTCTGTACATCCATTGGAACACTGGAAACAGGAATTGCTAATACCTAATTCAGCATAATTTTAATGATGGCAGTTTGTCAATAGCAATAAAAGCTGGGCTCAAGTAATAGCTCACAGCTAACAGTGCATAGCAACATTACACTACTTGTTTACCTCCCAAATTATGGGAACTGTTATCCCGAAACGTAGACCGTGATTATTCGCTAATTTAAAGTTAAGATGAAGAATAGAAGGAAGGCTGTTGGAGTGCAGTTGTCTCTGTTTTGTATAAGGAAGGGCCCACGGTGTCAGACTTTAAAAACCCCTGTGATATAGCAATCAGCACATTAGTGGCATCCACATTGTTGAGAGATCATGGCAAACACCACACAGTTCTGAATGTCCTCCTCACAGTTTTGCATGTCTCATACTTCCAGAGGAACTGCATGTCCTCTGCAGTGTCTCCCCTGTATGTAGCACGTTGTGTCAGCCACATTGGATTATCCAATTATTCCTTATGTCATGTAACATCTCCAGTAATGCCCCCAGCGAAGGGACACCACCTCAACCTCTCGACCCCCTCTCTCCCTTTCTCCTCCCATTCATCCCTAACAATCACACACCCCCTTCCCCCTCATTCCCCATGGCAGATAAGCAGTAACATGATAGTTTTGAACAAATTCCCAGAGATGACGCGAGCCAGAGAAGTCGGGCATTAGGAACAAAAAAAGGAAAGGGGCGATGAAGCTGTTCCTGGCAGCGTTTAGCTCCCTCACCAAAGCCCGAGGAGTTGAACAGGGGTGCACGCATTAGTCGGGAGTTACTGTAAAGGTACGGGTGCAAAGGGGTTGTAAAGTTTGAGGGCGAGCATCTATCCGCACTCTCCTTCCCACTTAAGAGTTGAAGCACTTCCCTCTGCATCAAGCATTAGATGCAAAGTTTGACATTTACATGCTATGTGAAGGGTTTATTGGTGAAAGTGCTGTTGTTTGGGATAATAGCCGGCTGGCCATTGAGAGAATTAGTGGTGAGGCTGGTGGACCAGTGGCACTCAGCCAGTGCAGAAAGTGCAGGCCTCAAACTGTGATCTAATCTCTCAGCACTCGATCAAACACCATGCCAACAACAGGCTGTCATGGTAATGAAATATAGCCCAGTGAGTGCATTTTGTAATGTGTACAGTATGTATAAGCAGTAAAGGGAAAACAGTAAAAGTATTTGTAAGACGAGGGAGAAGGTGGCTCTTCAAAGAAAGATATTTTGGATTCTTTATATAGTTATGTAACACAGAATTAACACTAATGGGAACAAAATTATTTTTTTCCTTCCATTAGCTTTGTATGAAAACTGTGCCCAGGATTCCCAACTGATTTGTTTTTCTTCTATGTATTTTCTATTGAAACAGCCCTGCCTCTGGGGCATGCAGGGTGGCGGTATTTCATGTAGTATTTGGTTTGAACATGGAGCTCAGTGGTTTTAATGAGTGTGTGTGTATGTGTGTGTGTGTGTTCATGCTTCAGTGTGTAGGTATTCATATGAATTAGTGTCTTATAGATGGTGTCATTTATTTTGTGTCTGCCCCCCCCGTCATTTAGGGTTGTGATCTGTCATGCTTCCACCCTACACACCCCCTGCGGCCATACATACACACACACACACACACAAACACACACACACACACACACACACACACACACACACACACACACACACACATACACACACACACACACACACACACACACACACACACAAAGAGCTGTCAACAACTTTAACAGATGGGACTCTGCTGTGTGTGTTCAGCCCCCCTGGGGACAAACCAGACACACATACACACACAAATGGGTGATGGGCGAATATGTTGTAAATGATATCAATAACTTCAGTCTGCTACATTAGCTGGTGTTTATTAGCTCGCGTCTCCTTTGTCTGGCTAGGTGTGTGTCAGGGTGGGGGTTGCAGATGGATGGAGCATGTAGAATCATTCAGTAACAAAGATCATCCTATTCCTCATTGCTCTTTTCTTCATAAACCCACTTATTTCATTTTTTATGCTCCCTATAGTATTTTTTTTCTACTATATTTTTTAATGAGGCTCATCCCTCATAGCCTGTCTGTGTTGGAGCATATGGTGCTTTTTTATTGATGAGTCCCAATTAAGCCGACTTCCTCATCAGACGATCCTTGATCAGTGGAGCTGATAGCAGTGTTTTGATGGATTTTTAGTCTTCCCCTGTCATCTTTCCACAAAGAAACTCCTCCGTCACAACCCTCACTTAGACAGCCTTTGTTCCCACTTGAAACATCCACTCTCTGCCACTTGGGATATACATGCCCTAAATAACTACATGCTCTCCTGAAAGCACTCTTAGATCCTGCAAACATGCAGATACCCACTGTTTTTCTCTTTGTGAGTCGAATAGGAAAAGCCCCTGACCTGCCAAATATATTTCACGTGACAGTGTGAAAACAAAACAGACAAATTTGACAAACATTTGTCATCCAGCTTGATGCTTTTTTTGGTGTTCTCTTGAAGATTTTCAAGGATGGGTGGAGAAGGTTAGGATAAGAATTTCTAACATACAGTCATGGAAAAAATGATTAGACCACCCTTGTTTTCTCCTTGCTTTCTTGTTGATTTTAATGCCTGGTACAACTAAAGGTACATTTGTTTGGACAAATATAATGATAAGAACAAAAGATTTTAATTTAAGAGCTGATATCTAGCCACTTTACATGGTTTTATTGATAATGATTTTGGTTATTCTTATATAAAATGGGAGAGCAGCAAAACCAAATGTTTGTATGTAGAACTGTCCTGACATTATAGTCTGATGAAGGCTGACATGTGCTTAAACATCATTGGAATGATGGTAATTATAGAGAGCAAGTAGCCTAAATACATTTGTATTGTGAGTAAGAGTAGTTTGCACTTTGACCCACAGCTTTTGCTTTCTGTCTGCTCGATCATTGCATAAATCACTGGGTAATAACTGAGATCTATTCGCGTCTAGTTGTATTGTATCTTGTTATTATCCACCAGAGTGAAGTAGCACCGACTGACTCACCAAAACAAAATGATCCATGAGAGGGCCGGCATGGCTGCAGGTTTTCATTCTAACCGATCAAAAGCACGACTGACATAACTCTTCTTCAATCGCCTGAACTTTCTTCACTCAGATGATTTGTTGTATCAGGTGTTCTCTTGCTCTTGGTATCAACAAAGTCCACTGGAAGCCATGACTGTACAACATTTCATGGAAGTTGTTTAGAATGAACCAAAATTCTGTTGTTTTTTTCTGATGGGAACTTATTCTTTTGTTATTGATTCTGATATGGAATCAAGTTTTGGTTGACAACCATACAGGTAGTGTGAATGAGATCAGGATCTCTTTTTCACAAAACAAATATTTACAGTTTAGGCATAGACAGATGCACTGATAATTCACAGACAACAATAATAGATTTTCACAGTTCAGAAAAGCATTTCCAAAAGTGATTGCAAATACAGTACCTGTCAAAAGTTTATACACACCTTCTCATCCAATGGTTTTTCTTTATTTTTTATTATTTTCTACATTGTAGATTTATATTAAAGACATCAAAAATATGAAAAAACTGTTAAAAAATATCAGAATATGTTTTAGATTTTAAGTTGTTCAAAGTAGCACCTTTTGCTTAGATGGTCTCAAACACATTAAGAAGGCAAGAAATGCAACAAATTAGCTCTTGACAAGGTGCACCGGTTAACTGAAAACTATTCCAGGTGAAAACCTCATGAAACTGACTGAGAGAATAATAGAATAGAAAAGAATAGAATAATAATAAAAACAAAAGGGGGCTACTTCCAATAATCTAAAATATAAAACATATGCTGGTTTGTTTAACACTTTTTTTGCTTACTACATAATTCCATATGTGTTCTTTCATAGTTTTGATGTTTTCAGTATTAATGTACAATGTTGAAAATAATTTAAAAAAAAATAAAAAAGAAAGAAAAACAATTGAATTAGAAGGTGTGTCCAAACTTTTGACTGGTACTGTATATGAGTACATTTTTATCTAAATGTTTGATTGAAACGAGAGAATGTTACTTCATTTGTTTTGGAGTTCATTTCATTGGCATGCAGCATAATATTTTAAACCATTTTTCCCATGTTCATTGTGAACAAGAGGCTCAGGTAATTTTAAAATGTCCTGGGACCTGACATTGTAAGTGCTGTAGTTAGGGGGGAAGAGGCAATTAGGGAATTGTTGCAATAGAGACTTGTATATATCTTCTAGAGTCACAGTGCTAGAATGACTGAAAAACATTAATGATTTCAGCTTTGAAAGCTACAAACACAGTCTTAATAAAAACTGAATGTAACTAGTTACGTTATGTGTAAAGAGATGCCAGAGCTGGGTGAAATCACAGCTGCTGGACTCCGTACAAGTCGGAGGCGTTGGACAGACTCTTGATTCAGCCAGGGATAAAGAGTGAACTGTGAACCGTGTAGGAAGAGCAAAGCAGGAACGCTTTGCTGTAGCTGTTGGATGACTAAGGATCCAGTGAAAGAATAAAGTCAAAATTTAAATCCCAGAGGATCTCTGTGTGACCCCTTTACATATCCTTTTCCCTCGCCATCCCATTTATCCCTGTATGTCCTTTTTTTCCAGTAGAAAATACAAACACGCTGCTCAGGATCTCAGAAATGTCTAGAGCAAGCTGGCTTTGTAATTGGCCCTCATTATAACATTACATAATGTTTCAGGGAAGTGTAAGGGATTGACAACAGATGTATGATTTCCTACCATGAACATGCATATGCAGCACACGTGGAGAGCGCAGTTAGCGAGACACAGAGGAGAAAGACATGGAGGAGGAGAATAGGAATGAGAGCCCCAGATGGTGGCCAATTATGTGATGCTGAGTGTTAAAGTGAGAACAAAGGAGCTCATCACAGGCTGAGGAACGAAATGCTCTCCAGAGGGACACCGTGAATCTCTCCTCGCATATACTACCACCCTTTTGTCTTGTAGAAGAGTCAGGGTTCAGGAATAATTGGAAACAGTCTGAAAGAGAGGGGGGGTCAGCTGATACAAAGAGTGTCATATTTGAACACAAAGGCTGTCAATGTCTACGCTCAGATAAAACCATGAGAGGTGATGAGAGTCTCTCAGTCCAGCTACAAGAGCTTGAGCTTTCCCGTTTTAACCGACCAGGATCAGTTAACTTGGCTTTTACTAAAGTCCACAGTGCCTCTTGTTTGTTTCAGCTGCTTAGTAGCTTTGGAGACTTTAAGATTGTAGTGCGAAAGGCTCTACAGTTGGAGATACTCACAGAGAAGTAATAAGTGGTTATTAATAATGACAACTAGACTTTTAGGTAACATCTTAACCCAGCCTCTCGCTGTCTTTTAAACCCTCCTGTGTTTAGAACAATAAGCTCTTCTTATCACAGTAGGGATGGTCTGTGAGTTGCAAACTATCGAATAAATGCAATATCAATATGAGAAAACACTATTTAATTTGATTAAACCTTGTGTTTTTGCTTTGGTGGTCTCTCTGCAACAACTGGTTTAGTATCTTGAGACATTCTAGTTTAATTAACTTCCCCTTGGTGCAGGGCAAGTCATTTTTTTCTTCTAATTCGCATATAAACTCCACATTCACACATGGCCTGGCTGCTCTCAAGCTGTGGATTTATAGACAACAGATGACATTGGGGAAAGATATTCACCTCATCCCTCTCATCACGGTCCCAGTCTGACTCTCCGAGGGGCAAAGCTCATTTCATGCTTGGCTCTGCCTGCCAGCGCACTGCGAGGCTCAACCCGTGGATTGTCTCTGGTCTGTGAAATCCCTGTGTGGTCAATGGATGAGGGTCTTTTGTTGCTGCTCTATTTTCTTTGATGTATTACCAGATTTACCTTGGTATTCAAATCTTTAAGTGGAGTCATTTCACCATTTCGCCAGGTCAAGTCCTCTAGCCTTCTAGCAGCCGTATTAGTTGTGCCCATCAAGAGCAAAGGAGGAAGTCAAAATGTTATCATAGAGCTAGAACATTTGCTGAATGGAGATAGTCAAGTTGAATGGCTGAGTTAACCAAATTTTGGACTTTCAAACCTGGAAAACAATGTTTGTCTCCTGTTTCCAACCAACGGGCAATGTTGATTTCTTTTAACCACAGCCATAGTTATTCTCTTACTGTAAGTGTTTATTGTTGTAACTATGACAATGAAAGTCCCAGAACCTCAATAAAGTAGTCTCATTTAAACTCAAACCACAACGTTCCCTATCTTTTCCTAAACCAATCTTAACTATAATGTTGTCAGATCATATCCTTTGCTCAGAGGCTTAAAAAAATATATTTTAATTTTATCTCCAAATTTCTGATGAGAATATATTTCATACCTGTGCATTATGACGCTATAGTCAGTAACTGGTTAGGTCAGGTTAGTACAAAGACTGTAAATAAGGGGAAACAGCTGGCCCCCTAATTAAAACAATTCTGTGGTTTCATGGGGTGGTTATGTGTCAGGCTACGTCTTGGCCAGGTATACTGACATTCTTTAGTCTTTATGCTTTATGGTGCTGGCTGTAGTGTTGTATTTAACAGGATATCATGAGAGTTGAATTGATTCTCTTATCTAAATCTGCATGAAAGCTAATGTTTGTCCCTACCCCCCTCAGCCCTTCACACTGTCCTCCTTCGTCCTATTTGGACAGCTCTAAGGAGACACCCCTCACCATCTCTGCCTTTATTTTCTGTCCTAATCAGATTTCACATCCGTGCCAGAAACACATCTCTGACCACCAGATGCAACTCTGTCTGTTTTATCCCTAAAACCCCAGTGAGACCAGAAAACTTTCTCCCTCTCTGCATCCATATTCCTCTTGTTGTTGTTGGCAGCTTGCTGGCCCATATTAAAGTAAATGGGCCTCAGCAACACACTGTGTCCCAGCACGGAGAGCCCCATTCTGGCTTTCAAGTTGCCAACCAGGGGACCAGAGCAGTAAGATGTGATGGATGTCCATCTGTAGCTGTCAGGGAAGCTTGGGATTTGACAATTATGAAGCTGTAGCGTTCACTCAAACGCCACTTTGTTAAAATGCTCTCCTCGGCTGTTTGTTTAGACGTGATGATTGTGCAGGAACTCCGATGCTTTCCACATGGCCATAGCTGGGGTCTGGGATTGAGCAAGCATTTGCCCAGTGTGGTTCTGCACCTCATTATGCAGGATGGTTGATCTGCAATGGGGCCTGCTTGAGGTTTAGTTGCTTCTTGGAAATGGAGATATGGTGAGGAGGACAGTAGAGCAGTGGTCACCACCAGGAATAAATGGAATTACGATGATGTGATATTTTTTGTCATGATGAATTGTGGCTTTAGTCCAAAGTGCGTTGTGGTATCTTAAGTAAACCCAATTTTATCTGATCTTTGGAATAATAGGAAGGCAATCTCCCTGTTCACCATACTTGTACTACTACATCCTGTCTACTGTGCAGCGTTTCACTCTAAACGTTTTCCCCAGAAGCGTTCATAAGAATCCAGCAGTATAGTGTGTCAGAGCGATTACTGACATCCTGGTTTTCCGTTCTACAACCTCAGGAAAAGCTTTGCAAAACATCCATGATCCAATGACAACATTTTGTATCAGCAGAAGTGGTTCAGATGTAATGATGTTTCCTCACAAGATGGGAGAAACAGCAGAAAAACAACAAATGTTTTGACCATCATGGTCATATGAGGTTTCAATATTGTCTGTCTGTAGTTTCCAGTCATGTTTCTGTTGTATTGTACATTCCTGTTGAAAATTCCAGTAATTTCTGAAACATTAGCCTCACCTCTGCTGTCTGCCAAGAGCTATGAGTGTGTGTCTGTATACTCATTCCTAGGGTGCTCCTTGTCCTTGAGCCCCACAGTCTTTGTTGAAGTACCAATATATCTGTGTGTATGCCTCAGTAAGCTGTCAGCTCTGTCTTTACACGCTCTGCCTGGCAGCTAAAGCCCAAGTGACTCACACACTTGTGAAGGTATACAATGCTATACAATTAGTAAAGCAGAGTTCATTTCTAATGAGACATTTTGATGAAGATGAATTTATTAAAGCAAGTCAGTTTCTCAAACGCGTGGTTCGTGTTTATCTTGTGTTTGCTCCCCACCATATGCAGATGAAACAGTAGCTGCCTCTTAATCAGTAGCTTGAGGTACTGCAGCTGTTATTTTTGGGTTTCTGCATGCACTTTTTGCATGTTAGAGTATTGCAGAGGCATCTGCTCAGCTCCTGTAGTGATCTAACCGTGTTCTTGGGTGAGTCAAGAGAGAAAGCCCCCAGCCACACACACACACACATGCATGGTGAATTTGCCTGCTAGACAGAGAGAAAATGAGTGGACATGAAAACTGCTGGCTGAGGGAAGTAAACTTATTAATAGTATTCTTCCCAGGCTTGTAAGGAGATTTAAAGTGAATCCACGGTCCTTAAAATAGTGCTTTTACCCTGTAGCCTTATCTTGACTGTGACCTTAAACCCTAATGTAAGCGTGAGTTGATGTACAGTGGCTGAGATGTCCAGTTTTATATTTAAACATAGTGGTACAGTGGGTCACACACAAATAACAGCAACATCCACTATGTGCATGACAGCTAAGGGGATTTATAAGGTTTTAGTCTGTTAGCTCAAAGGTTTTTCATGCTAAATGCAATTATTTTTCAATGATTTCCAGTTAACTACATACCTTAACTTGTTAAAAAGCACTTGACGTATAAATACTATGTAAATTATGTACTACTTTCTGGGTTTTGGGTTGTTTTAGTGTGTCTTTTCACATAAGGGGTTTGTGTATCACTAGGATCATTGCTCAAACCTGTGCGCTTTCGTGTTTGTTTTCCCTTTTTTTCCCATTTCAGCACATCCTGCTGACCTTTCCATATTCCTTCCACTCTACTTATCAGAGTGGTACAAGGCCTCTCCATGTTTAATGTAAATGTGGTCAGGTAGTGTAACACTGAGATGACTTCTGACTGACAGTTGATTTTTTTTTTTTGGTTTATGTACAGAATCCACACTCCAGTCAAACGCAAACCCACAGCTACCTTCAGCGGATCAAGTTTTCATAACTTCAGTTATTGCAAAGGCTTTGAGTTGTTGTTGAGTCTATGACTTCCCGTGACATTATGCTCTTCATATGGCAGGACCGTGAGCAGTGCCAGCCGTTTGATCCTGCTTTATGACTTCCTGTCCCAGGGCGAGGGAGGGAGGCTGCCCATTTCCTGTTGGGACTGTGCAAACTGCGTGAACTCTGGGCTGGTGTACTAATCCTACGGACCCTTATCTAATTAGTTTTTATTTTATCAGTAAATATCGGAAACAACTCCCACACTTTAAAGTCCCAAATTGCGTCTTTATTAAATCAGGTTTTGTGGTATTATTATAGTATTTGATGGTTTTTACAGTCTGCAATCACAGCTGATAATGCTGTTTTTTACCCAGTGACTCTTTACAGATGTTAGCAGACAGCTGGCCACCATGACAGGTGTTTACCTTCACTAATGAAGCTAAACAATCCTTACTTGGCAGATACATTCACAGTAATTACTTAAAATGATGTAAACATATGATGCTAATGACTATAAGATGGATTCTTTGTCCTTGTTTACCCCTTCTGCAGCCGTAATAACAAAGCTCTTTCCATTTGCTTCTTGAATTTTGACCCGGGACCTCAGTATTAGCCCTCTTTTGCCACCAAAAATGTGGCTAATGATGATGTAATTGTTTTCACGTGGAGGAAATGTTTCTGAAGTCCCTCCAGACTCCCTGCAAGGATGTTTTGAACTTGTCAGCTGTGTAAAAGATGAGGTCATTGTGGCCAGTGTGGTTAGCTAGTGTGGATGGACTCACCAAATCCAACTATGGTGCCCCATGTAACATTACAAGGATCAAAGCATTTCAACTGGATCTTCTGGCTGATTCACACATTAAGGAATGTTGTTAAGCTTTTGACTTTTTTAAACTAAAAACCCAACATCAAGTGACACATACAGATAAAAAAGTTTGTTCAGCAATTGGTGCACTCTCTCTTATCGTAGTATGCAAAACTTCATTATGGTACCATTTGAATGAAATTAACCACTGAAACTTACCAGTTTAAGTAATCTTGCATCAAAACACTGTTCAGTGTTCAACACACAGTGTTTTGCAAATGACGAGTGCTTTCTGTGCATTGTTTTGCTTGGAGCAGCCTGTTGCATAACCAGTGTGTCGTGATAAATTCATCCAGCGATGTTTTTTGAAAAAGGAAAAAAAAGAGAAAAGGTCCCTGGCAAAATGATAAAATGTGCTGGGAGTGTTGTACCTGTTCCCTCTGCTGGTCCCGCTTTCAAAGAGCTGAGTGGGTGTTTATGAGGGAGGGCAACTCAGAAGTCTATTTCACAGTCGCAAATTGTATGAATTATGTAATGTGTGTTGTATAATAGCCGGGAGAGGGATGTGTACTGTATGTGTGTGTTCCAGGAGCTGCAGAGGAGTTGTTTGGGTTGATTGCATCTCTGCCCACTTGTATCTTCTCCTCTCCCTGCAGGATGACCTGATGATGTTTCACTCGGTCAGTTTGAGGGAGGCAGGTCAGCTCCGGTTAGATAGAAGCCACCGTGATCTAGCGTCACTAATCCTGCCACTGGCTGTTTGGTATCGATTATTAGTGGAAAGACACTCTTGTTTTGTTGCTAAGCCGTCTTCTTTATTTGTGAATTGGAAGAAGAAAGATGGAAGGCTAAAGTGGAAGAAAAAAAAGAAGAGATGTGCGATACATTAGAGAGAAAGCATTTAACCACCGCTTGCTCCTTCTGAGCCTGAGGTGGTTTACTGTGCTGCCCTGCTAACACTGTTACACAGAGACTGGTCATCATAACACAATCAGCAGGACACTTGTCAGGAGGTGAAGCAGGTAGAGGCTCCATTGATTAACTAATTGATTTTCCACTTTCAAGCTGATGGCTTCTTCACCTACTAATGAGGGTTTGACCCTACACTATTATTATTTAATTTTTTTTCTCATTATTGGGGAAAGAAAAGGGGGGCTAGAAGGGTGTGGATGCTGCTGTGAATTAGTGAACAGAATAGCTGATGCAGTGTTGATGGAAGAAAAAAAAATGTCAGAGCTTACCAAACAGATTTTTTTGATGATCAGGGATTTCATGTCCCTCATTAAGGCATGTTCTCAGTTGTTTACATACTTACACCACGGCCACATTTTATGCTGATAATACTTTTAAGAAATTGTAGACCATGTGCAAGTACAATCAAACTTTTGAATAAAGCCAGTGTGTTATTTTGCACTATTCAGCCCTGCTCAAAGGAATAGTTTGACATTTTGGGAGATTTCTTGCGTTGTCCATCATTTTGACGGATAGAGTCGGGAAAAATTCCCCCATAATTTTAATTTTTTTAATGATAAAACATATTTAACAATTACACTTTAATTTTCATTTTTAAAATAGTTAATGTAAAGAACAATCTTATAGGTTGAGATTATACAGCTTAAAGGGCACAGAGAGAAAAGATAAATAGAGAAACTGACTGTGAGGTCACTTTTCATGTCAACACGACAGTGCCTGAACAAAATAAACAGAAAAGAGATGATGAAGGGTGACGGACAAGCTTGTCCTCTTTATCGTGACATACAGCATGAGCTGGGTGGTCTGCTGCCTGTTTAGTTCATAGACTGTATAAATAATGGACATAGTCACCGTGACGTCACCCATTGGTTTGTGGACTGCCCGTTTGAGGCATCGAGTTCATCATTACACTCGTCGCCATCTTGTTTTCGGAAACGGGGAGCAGACCATATTTAGACTGTGGAGGAGCGAGAGGGATCTGACGACACTGACTACACGCCTCTCTACACCTCAACCTGACTGAGAGAAGCCGCTGCTAATTCATGTTAGCGTTAACTGGAGCATTAACTGGGATGTTAGTTTTGACTAGCAAAAACAAACAACATAATGTATGTAACTCACTCACCAAACGCTGAACAAGACATTTTTAATGAACAAAATGTTGAAATAAACTGTCATTAAGTGAAGATACAGTGTGAAATGGTAGGTATGAGACCAAACTGGTATATATATATATAACTTTATTGACACGTTACCGTGGATACGCATTGTTCTGCTTCTCTCCTGATGATGGCTCGCCTTGTTAATGACCTGTCAATCAAAGGTAGCCACGCCAGATATCATACAATTCTTTTTATCTTCTATTTTCTTCTAAATTTCTGAGGTATTAAATCAAGTGAGAAGTTTTTTCATTTTGTATTGAAATGAATGGAACAAAATGCTTTTTCAGTCACCATCAGCGCCCCTGCTGGAATTTTCCGTAGAATGCAGGCTCAAGGCACTTCCTGGTTTGCCTCAATGCTCAGACCCCGAGGTTGCCGCTTGGTTTAGCTCGAAACTTGGCCTCCTCTTCATTGTGATCCTAGAAAAATGTCAACAGCATGAACACATTTCAAAAACTGTCGAAAGCATCAAGTTGGTTTAAACTCAAAAGACTGGCAGTTAAAATTGTGTGTCCTCATGTAAAACAGTCTCCTGTGCCTTGTTACCAAACATTTAGACAGTCATACTCAAAAAATGTTTTCCTCACAGCTTTTTACTTTAACCTCCAGTTGCATAACAATTTCTTATCTCATAGCATGTCATTCGAGATCACCTCTTCTTCCCTTTCTCTTCTCTCTGCTCGTGTAATCTTCCAGGTGACTGCGTCCAGTCAGCCATGGATTTACACTTTAGAGTGAATTATTCAAGCAGGTCAGCAGCAGCGTCGTCCTGTGAGGCTGCACTCTCTTCATCACTGGAACTGGGTCACACTGTTAAGATGTAACGCAGCCTTGTCTCAGTCAAGCAGAGGACACAAGGCGAAGATCACAACTTCAGCAAAATAGGTTCACATCCACATCGGTTAAAGGGCAGGATAGGTTGTATGACAACACCCCACCCCAGTCGACATCACATACGATTGTTGCTGGAGCAGAGAAGAATGTGCCATCCTCCCTGTGACTTCACATTGCCATATTCACACAATGCCAGGTATGAATGCAACTATAAATCATGGCTCTGCACATAGATAAACAAATCTAAAGCAAAATACAGCAAGCAAGTGCTCCATCCAGAAAAACTTGGACACAGCAATGACGACTAAACCTTCTGTGGAAAGATTTCTTATCGCAATCTCCTTCCCTGCTTGCAGCTCAGGAAAAAGTAGACCCAGACACTCAGGCTTATGTGGCTTCTGGATGTTGTGGTGCTTTATGATTAATGAAATCTTAACTTTTGAAAAATTCCAAAAAGTTATTTTGCACCACCACTTGGGGTTTTGAAAATGCAAATTTGCCCTGTGCAGCTTTAACTTTATTGTGAGTCCTGCATGTTTATTTAAAGCAAACAGCAGATTCTATGGTATAATGTTTGCCAGGGAAGGGCGGATCAGTTGTAATTAAAAAGTTCACTGTGTTGTTTAGCTGCTGTAGGTTCTGTTGTGGGTCTGAAAAAGATTTCTGTTGTTTGGTGAACAAATACAATCTGAGCCAAGGAACGATGCATTTTGATCTTGTTGGTACACATGCAAAGCATCAGCTGAGTCGTTCCTTCGCAGCAACACCTCCGAGTGACTTAAATGATAATCAAATCATAATGAAGAATAATGACAATAAAAATGAGATTAAATCAAGAGGGAAGAGATAAACATAATTATCAATTACAGCCAATTAGGTGGAAGTACATGAATAACAATGTGAAAAAACATGTGAAGAATATCATGTATACAGAGTGTGACCTCATTGTTTGAACAGAGGTTTGTCATGCAGAACCTGCAGTGTTGCTGCTTCACCATTTGCTCTTGCATCACTCGGCTTCTCAGCCTCTTTTTTTGTTCTGTTTCCTTTTGCTCAGTTTATCTTTCCTGCTCTCTCAGTCCTCACCTGCATCCAGATCTTCTCGTCACAGCCAACATTATTCCCTTGTGAAATGAACACTAGTTATAAAAAGGCTTTTTGTGGCTTGATGTACCACTAAGTAAATTTAAAGCCTTACAATAGCATCTATTCATATCATTTCATATCCTGAATGCTTTGTTTTGCCACCCACTGTCTGTCCCTGAGAGGACACACACACACACACACACACACACACACCCTCCTCTTCTTATCCCGACCACACCCAACAACACACAACAGAGTCGAGCTACATGCTAATGAAACCTTTTCCCAGCTTCTGCTCTTTTCCTCCCTTCTCGCTCTCCATTACCACTTTTGTTCCAAAGTGCTTAATAAGTGATGGAGTGGTTAATCTAAGGAAGATGCCCCCCAATGGCTCAGATGAAAGAGAAGCAGGAATAATCTGTAGAGCACCCTAAGGCTGTGATTTCCCACCCTGCCAAACCCCCTCCCGCCTCTGCACTCCCGTTTTAGCACCCCCACTGTACCCTGAAGGACCCTCCCTCGAAAACCCCCCCCTCACACACACACACACACACACACACACACACACACACACACCTCCCTTTTTACCCTATTTTCTCTTCCTCTTGCCTTAGCTCCAATAAAGGCAGCAGGGAAGATCAAAGAGGTGGAGTGGGTCATCCAGTAAACATACTTATCGAGACCATTCAACTTAATTCAGATTGAATTATCCGCTCACAACACAGCTTGCAGCTGTCACCCAGCCCGTCATGTCAGCCAATCACAGGCGACATGATGAAAACACAGCACTTTGTCATTTTTGATGAGTAAGTCAAATAAGCCTGAGGCCGCATCCCCTTTCTTTTTGATTTCATCATTTTTCGAATTCCCAAATTATCACCTGTGTTCCCTGCAGTAAGAATGTTACAGTATGAATGCACACACACATTTTCAGAGTGAGATTGTGTAGCATGAGTTGTGGCTGCAATTTAAAACCCACATGCACACAAGGTTACTGTTAATCCTGTTAATGCATCAAATAGTAGTTTGAAAAAGCATCACTGACAGTCATAATACAAAGTAGCCATTAACAGTAACTGCGTTTTAGTGGTGACCATGCTAGCTTCGATAAAAGGCAGGACAGGGCAGAACATGCAAACACAGAAAGACCCCAGCTGGGAGCTGGGTTTGAGCCCAGGACCTCCTTGCTGTGAGGAGAGCCACTGCGCAGCTTCCAGTAGGAAAATCTGGAGTTATGAGATCATGTCGATGTCAAATATTAAAACTTTAACTCAGGATGGAATTTGAGGCTAAATTGCTTATGACATGAAAGAAAATCATTGTGGACTGCCTAGCATCACACACAAGTTTTTCTATCATACAAAGGGAGGAGGTCAGCTCCAAAACATTTATAGGCAGATGTTTTCAGCAGCTGTAAATGTTCCCAGCATGTCCACTGTACAGTTCCTGGGGCTTGTTACATGACAAAAGCACTATAACACCAGACTGACTGCAGTGTCAGGACCATCCCATGTACATTAGCCAGGCATGGATTTAGAGCTGCTTCATATTCATGTCAGGGCAGCGGTAGCCGTTAGATTGATCATTAATTTATCTCCAGCTCTCGAAGCGCTCTGTTGATTGGTAGAACAGTGCTGAAGCCTGCAGGAGTCGAGGCCGGAGATTCGCAGAATCAACAGAATCACAGTGCTTGTCAGGGAGCGGCCGCAGTCCCAGGCGGAGTTTGGAGTGTAAACCAGGACCTAGTTCAACACTCCCTTCCCCCTTCATGTCTGGTCATATGGAGCAGCTTTACGAGGGGCTGTGCCACCCAGCACATCTATAATTAAGAGCCAGGATCGGTCCTGATGTCAGAGCATAGGCACTCAGTGATGAACCATCTGCTCTCTCACCTTTAATGTTGTCATCAAATAGTTTTGTTTTAAACTAAAATCAACCCTAATTCTATTAATCTCACTAACAATACAATGTGATTAAATTCCTAGAAACAGTTTACAATTGCTTTTTAAAAGATCTGCTGTGGCTGTCCTTGGGGCACAGATTTTCAGCAATAAAAGTTGCTTGTAAAGATAGGAGTAAAATAAAAGAGCAATTGGGTGGTTGGTATAGACCACATTCTCAAAGAACATTAAAAAATAGTTTCACACAGAGCAAATTAAACATAATACAGTAAAGGAAAACACAAGCTTACAGCCGCACTGCCAGGTGATCTCAAGGAAAAAAACATCTCAAGGATTACCAGTTGTACTAATTACTCTTTTTTTTTCTCTTTTCTTTCATGTAGTCTCCCATTTCCCTCAAGAACTCTTAATCTTATCTCCCGGTTGGACTCCCTCCTCCTCCCCTACTTGCTTCTTTCCTTTCCTTGTTTTTTATCATTCCCATGTCTCCCAAGCTCAAGGCCCCACACATTTCATCCTCTCATACGGTTAATTTATCTCTACAGTACATTTTTATCTATGCGTGGGCCTTTTAGGTAAATAAGGGCCCATTATTCTGCTCTCATTTCGCACAGCAAAACCCATCCAAGCAACTTAACCAGAAAGCTGAAATGGTTTGCCTCCAACAGGATTCAGACAAATATTATTCTTTTATTATTTTTGCATTTAAATGTCACGTATGGAATAAATTTAATGTGCAGTCTGTGCAGAACTCCTGGGACCATTTTAATGTGTGTGGAGAAAGTGTGAGCCCACAGTGCTCTGGGTTAACATGTCTGCATGTATGTAGGCATGTTTTAATGCCATGAATAGTGCATGAGCTAACACCAGACAGAGTGGAGCACGGGATGTATGAATGTACAGTATGTGTTTGTGTTCTTCCGGCTGGGGGAAAGCATACGTCCATGACTATTCTGACGTGATGCGTTGTGAAGCGTTGGACTCCAGTTGACCCTATGGAATAGATGCTTGATGCCACTCTACAGAGGAACTGAGACCATCGGGGGTTTGTACAATGAACATTGTACCTGGTTAAAAAAAACGATCCATCTCTAAAAAGTCCTAGAAAAGTATATATTATAGTTTTCACTTATTGTCACCCTGGAGGTGCCAGTATAAGACACCTGGTGATTATGATATATTTTCTGCTTACGTTAGTCTCTTTCATGCATGTTGTGGTGGCAGAACTCTTACAACAAAACGTCTTGAACACATATATAACAGTTACCATATACACTGGTAAAATATACCCATCTATTTCTGTGTTCCCCTTCTCTCTCATCTTACCCAAAAATATCTCTTGTCTCCCCGTGGTTTTTTCCCCCCTCCCATATCCAAAACATGGTTTTCCCAGACATTCCTTTCAAGCTGTGACGCATGGAGTGTGTATGTCTCATAGTTACGAACTCTGGGAGTTAAAAATACCCTGTGGCGAGGGTTGGCTGAGGTCTCCTCCATACCACCAACACCCCCTCTCCTCCTACACTGTTGGTCACAAAGTCAGACGTACAGGCCGTCCTGCTCGGCAGTCCTCGGTTTTGTCATTACCACAGAAAACACACTCACCCACATGATGTTACACCATGGTATCTTACTGTCTTGTGCTATCTGTGGCGCCTCGTGATGACATGATGACATGGTTTGAGGTGTGTTTAGAGCCTACAGTGACTTAAAAATAATTCTCTTTCGCTTATTTTGCAAATAAATACAGTTTTAGCTGCAATGTAGGTCATACATATCATTCAGTCCTCATCTAGAATGTCAATAATCAATAACTTTAGTCATGTTGTATTGAAAAATGTTTCCTTGGCCACTACTGCTTTTAATAATATCAGTAGTTGAGGTTGACAGCGTTAGCAGAGAAGGATCATTTGTGGAAAAACAGTTTACTTTGGAGCACATATTTATGCATCTCTCTTGCTGTCCTCGTAAACACAGCTGTGTCCCACCATTCCAGTTCATCATGATAAAAATGGTGTAAGATGCTCCTTGCTTCTTATCTGACTCCTGTTATGAATCAACGCACAATCTACCAGTAGACAAGCTCTCTGAATCATAGCTACCATTCAGCCCAGCAAGTCTGTCATACTGGTCTGGGGACTTTAAAATGCATCCTCATGTCTGTAACCTTTCTCCAGCAGAATATTTTTCCCCTCTAATTCAAAAAGGATGGGACACGGCGGATGGAGATGGAGTTTGACAGGCGTACACACACTCCCTTGCCCCTATCGATCCATTATACAGAGGAATACGCCTTTTAAGAGCAGCCTCACCCGGCTGTCCTGTTGAATAAAGATGGTGATCGGCTCTGCGTGTCTCTCAGGATGTGCGAGCGAGTGCATGTGAAAAATCAGAGAACTGTAAGAGCGTGGTGAGGAGAAGTCATCTGCACAAAAAGGCGCGGTAACAGGCACTCAGACAGAGAGGAGGAAGAAGAGGAGGAGGAGGAGGAAAAGGGTGGGAAGAGGAAGGAAAAATGGGACTCTGAAGCTTTTAAAGCCTCTGAGATGATGTTTTCCACTGTTTTTAGACATTTTATCCACAAATATTTAGCATTCATTACGTGTTCACTTTAAAATTCACACCTTCTCTGCCTCTTTCTCTTCATCACAAGCTTCTCTTTACTCACTTCCTGAGTGCTGACCAGCTCTGGGAAAGGTTGACAAGGGGTCAAAGCAGTGAACTAAACACAGTGCAGCATTAAGCAGTCTCCCCCCTCCCTCCCTTACTCCCTCTCTCCCTCCCTTTTTCACTTTTCCTCTCTCCCCTCTGCTTCTCATTTCTCATTGACTGTTTATGGCTTCCTCCTCCCCTCTTTGGAGGTGTGTCCATCAACATCTGGAGAAGCTGGGCTGCTCACTGACAACAGGAGCTTATTCACTCCCCCTATCTCGCTCCGTACTCTCTCTCTCTCTCTGTTTCTCTCTCTCTCTCTCTCTCTCTCTCTCTCTCTCTCTGTCCCTCTATGCCTCGCTCTAGCACTCTGTATCTGTGTTTGCCGTTGTGGAAGTCAGATTGCACAGCGAGGAGATGTTGGCAGCTGACTGTGGAATGAGCTCACAGAGGAATTACTATCAGGCTTATCAAGGAGACCATGGCAGCATCTTGTTCTCCTCCCTTTCATCACTCCTTCCTTTTTGAAGTGAATATCTGAGTGTCAGCTTTTGGAGACTTTCATTTTTTTTAGCTGGTTAATTCCTGGAGCGGCTCTCCAGCACCTGTGATCAGTGAGAGGTTACGTGGGGATCCATCCTCCCCCTGTCTCGGTTGTTAGCAGCCTCCACCTGTGTTTTGGGGGAAGAGGCTTTTAAAGGCTTTGGGATGACGGAGATTCTGGTGTCGGATGTAAACTTGAACTCGGTGTGCGAGCGTCTGGAGCAGCACTGCTGTGTGGACCAGAACCAGCACAATCTGTCCAGCCAGCCACAGACCCCTGTGCTCAAGAGGCACACCAACACCGGGGCCAAGCTATGGGGCCGCGTCCGCAGCAAGCTGCTCAGACAAAAGGTCTCTAGCTGACATATGCACACACACACACGCGTTACATACAAGCTGTTTCCTCTCTTTTATCATTTGTTCTTTCCTATTTATCACTGTGTCACTTCCATCTGGTTGCTCTGCCTCTCTTTTATGCTCTGTGTATCCCTCTCCATGTGCGTGCGCTCTCTCCCCGGGTGTCTTTCTTTCAGCGCAGAGTTGACTATTGTTCTTATCTGATGGCTCAATTGAATGCAGCGGAGGCAGTGATGTAGTGCCAAATTAAAAGGTGGTTTAAGGGTGACCTGCTCTAACACCAGCCACAGCAAATGCAAAATATACACAAAAAGTATTTTTTAGAAAAGCTTAAATTTCTGCTTTTTTCACCCCTCCTTTATGATCTTATTCTTAAATAGTTCAAATGTTTTTAATGCTGATTACAATAATGCAAATTGAAAATATTTATTACTAAGCCTTTTGTCTGCTATAAAAAGTGGATTTCTAGATGTTATTGTTTTTGATAAACAGCACAGATACTGGGAAAGCTTACAACCTACATGAATACTGCACAATGCAATAATAAAGAAGTGAAAATCCCCATCACTTAAAAAAAAAAAAAACACGACTTTGATAAATGAGTCTTTTAAACAAGAAATCCCTATTTCCTCCCCATTGTCTTGTCCCTGCCATTTTGTATTTTCTACATCAGACAGTCTGTGTAATTCCTCATTTACAGCTACTAATGATATGTATATGGCATTTTCAACTAATTTGTATTGGTTATGAGATGTTTTAGTACCAGTATGGCTCCCCCTGCTGTTCGTTTTAAGTATTGTCCTCCTCTGGTTGAGCTGATCTGATGCCCCTTTGGCATTTCTAGCAAAGCTTCTACTAATTAACTGTCACATTATCCTAAATAACCTGCGAAACATGTGTCTAGCATATTTGCACAGGTTTTTGTAAATACAATTTTCAATACAAGGACACATTTTAATAAAAACTTTGACATTTTTTTAAGCGTTTAGCCAATTATTAGCAGTTTCTCTGCAGTGTTTTGTCATTGAGTTTATATATGGATTCTGATCTTATTTTTGTACTTTATCATTCCAAGGCAGTAGGTAAAAATAACGTAAACAAATTAGACTTGGAGTGACATGCTTGTCTTTCCTAATCACCTCATTTTTAGAGCTACATTAGATGGAAAATATAGCGATATTTGTATGAGGGCACCTTTTGACATTTGGTCAGAACATTTAGGTTGCACTGAATGACCCTTGTGTTAAGAGATCTGTTTCCCAAAGTTGGGTGCACACACACAGGTCTGGTATGGCATAGTTTAAATGCAGGTTCTGCATTGTGACTCATGCGTGGGAGCAGAAAAAAGGCTCTTTTTTTCTCTTTTTTTGGCTCCAGATGCTTTTTGTAAGTGAAAGATAGAGAAGAAGCACGTGAGCCTCCGCTGGTTCTATGCATAGCTCTGCACACGCAGCTAAAGCTGTGACTCATTTTTTTATTTCACTGAGTTTGCACATGTTTATTCAGCAGTCCTCCTCATCTTCATCATGTGTGCCTCGCCAGCATTTTGAACTGTAATTTGTGTGCATAATAAACCGGTTCAGGACAAAGAATCCATGTTGAGATTTGGCTTGACCTTTGCTACAGTGTTTTCCATTATTCAACAGAGGCCTGAGGAAGGCTGACCACTGTTTATACTGAGAGGGATGAAACAGGGATTACATGCTAAAGCCAGACTTTACTGCATCGACCCGCAGGTCCTGTATTGATTCAGTCCTGTCCTCTCTGTACACACGTCTTCATGTCGTAATGCCAAATAACAAGATTAAGGAGGTTTCCGCATTTCATTGGGGTCCAGATCTGTCAACTTTGCAGTTAGTTGTATGTGATCCTGCCCCCGTCTCTCACTGCACAGAAATCTCTAAACTGCTCTGTGAAGTCCCATTCATCCATTCCTTTCATTCATTTTCAATGAGGCTTTGAATGGCAGGTTTTATAAGTAAACTTGTGTTTCAGTTTTTCTGAGCTCCGTTTGCCTTTTGATCCTATCAGCTCTCCTACAATTCTCCCTTTCTTCTCGCCCATGCACTCCTGATTTTCTGCCTCTATGTGGCGGTGAACTCTGTCTGATGGAGGGTGAGAGGTGATGGTGTTAAATCATCCACCACCATCATCTGACACAGTATCATGACAGGCAGCCTGCAGGTCCAATGACCGATGCCGATATTTCGAGAGCAGGGTGGCTGATGGTCGATATTTAATACCAATATCATGGTGGTGTTGCTTTTGTTTTGTATCTGATAAAATAGAACAATTTAATAATTAACAAATGACAAAAAACTGCTGAATTTACATGAACATTGATTTACAGTGGTATTGTCTGCATTGTCACTGTTTTTCTGCATTCAAAAATCAGCTAAATAAATGCTTATTGGTATTAAAAAAAAAACTTTGTATAGAGAAAACTTAAGAAATTAAAAACGTGGCAGATAGCAGCATCTCCTCGATTCTGAGAAAGAAAATGTGTTAAAATTAAAAAACAATTCCCCTTTTTAAATATTTTTCTTTTATCTGCATGTTCATTATTTTGATAACAGAATCAGTTATGTTCAAGTAGAAATTAGTTTTTACTGGCTTTTTTTTCTCAAAATCTATTTCCAAAATGTGTCCGTAGATTGTTCAAAATGATAAAATTGTAATTTCTAGAAACATTCCCATTAAAAGGAAGCGTGACTTCCAGTGTTGATGAAATAAGGGGGCAAAGAAAGCAGACTCTAGGGCATATTTCCTTTGCTCTTTGTGTGTATCTGTGGCATGCATCATGATTTTTACAGGGTGTTGAGAGGAATGTGGATGTTAGAGGATGCATGAGGGTATGGGAGTACACAAAGGAATTGTCCTGACTCCTACAGCCTAAAGCAGCACCTAATTAAGACACGTAGTGATGAGAAGGGAGGCTGGCTGAGAACACTAATTAGACTCTAACCAGACATAATGTATCTTATGCGTCGCACCGAAAGAACAAATGATGATTAAGTCGTTTCTCGGTTGTTGGCTCGGTTGTTAATATCGTGTTCTTTCTCCTGATGACCTGTTTGCTGGGCAGGTTCTTTTTTTTTCTTTTTTGTGGAGTTACAGCCAGCTTAGTGGGGAGAACAATGGTGCTGTCGTGGCAGCTTAGCCATGGAAGAGAATCAGATCCAACCATTATCATCTGCCCTCCGCCGCACTCATCCCACCTCTCGCCCCCGCTGCATTTTAGCCCACATACGAAATTATGCTCTTCCATTTGAGTATGTTGATTAGTGCAGATGAGATATTAGGGTTTCATCCCTCCTGCGTGCCTAAACTGCCAGCCAGTCCCCTAATGGCCTTTTATATAGGCCACATAAATCTCCGTCTGTCCCCACCGGAGGGCATAGCCCTTTATTGGCCCCAATCCATCCTCTAGGCGCAGGATCTGCGATTGGTTAATGAGCTCCAGGAGGGAAACAGTAGGTCAGTAAAACATTCTCAGGTTGATACCCGCAATGACCCCCTCTTGGATGCGTCCAGCCTCGTCTCTTCTGGCCGTATGCCGGGTGACTTTAATCTCAGCAGGGTGGCAACAAGACATTAATCATCCAATTAGGTGGTGAGAGTAAGGAGATATGGGCTTCTGTTATGTTCATCCCAACCTTTACCAGTGGTCTTGGCTGAGGTAATGACAGGTGATTGTTCGAGCAAACGGTTCTGCATGAAAAGGATGACTCAGACTTACCACACGAATTTAAGGAATTTGATCCATTTATCTGATATGGTCAAAGACAGTCAATTAAAGACTTGTTTTGCTGGTTTGTTCATAGTACACTGATTGGTTCAAGCCACTGGTGGTGCAGCTCAAACATATCACTTGAAGCCTGATAAGTGGGATTTTCTTGTGATCGTGTGTTTTTGCAATTCTCATGTGATCATGAGTTATTAGGAGAATCCAAACTTTTGTGAAAGTTTTCTTCTCTATTAAAGTTACCGAACTAGGAGTAATTGGCATTTATTTTGCTCATGAGAACGCTCCAACTTAGTAGTCAAAACTCTTTCGCTGACATAGTTGGGGAATATTATATCACAACTGAAGTGCAACCTCACTAATCATCACACTGGCACCTGCTTCAAGGCTGACACATCACACTTCTTCAGTTACTTTGTCAACTCCGCTGAGGGCGTATACTTAGAGATGATCTAATGGCTTACAAATGTAACATGCGATTTGTTGTAAACATGACAAATAACCTGAATAGTCAGGTAATGAGCTGACTATGTATTGTCCTTTAGTAAAAAAACATCACTGTAGATCTGTCCAAGACAAACATGTGGGCTCATCAGAGGACACTAATGTGATGTAGATCCCAATCTCTTGAAAGCATATGTGAATTTTGTCACTGCTGCACCAGATTAAATCATAAATTTGGTGGTTTGTCTGTATGACAATGCAACAAAGCAGTGTTTGAATCTGTAACTTCACCATGTGGGTTTTATATAACAGTTGACAGCCTGGAATTTGAGCTGACAGTTATTAGAATTGGTGCAGAGAAGCTGAACATCACACAATATAGCAACAACATGGAGAGGGAGTTGTATGGTCATGTCAGAATAGAGTGTTTTAAGTAAAAACAAAACAAAAAGATTGTGTTTAATTTAAATTCAGAGCATGAAAAGGATATGTCACTCTTTCTCTGCTCATAGTAGGATAAGTCATGATTCTGGGTGCAGGCTGCAGGCAGGGTCATGTTGCATAAGAGTAGTCCGCGTCTGTGTGTTGCTGTTTACAAGCCCATAAGAGAATCACACACTGCCTGCAGAGATGCAAGACTACTCTGCAAATCACAACCCTCAGCCAGCTGAAAACCCACGCCGATTGGCTCAAACAAGGAAGTGAGGGACGAAGGCTACATGGCAACCAAGTCAAAGACCTCACATAGCCATGGTGACATCAGCAGCTGCTGAGTAAAGAGGCTCGCTATCACTGATGCACATATAAACATTATGCAGTTAATTTCTCTAAAAATAGTCATGCTGCTTGTACTCTGAGGCAAATATAGAGCAGCGTGATGTGTTAGCTCGGGGAAAAAAAGGTTCAATCATTGCACAAACACTTCCTGTAATCCTGCTAAAAACCAAGGAGGCGTGCAGCTTGAGCTACGTTCTAATTAAAGGACTAATAAAAAGCTTTCTGCAGCTGAATGAATATTTAATCAGCCAGAGAGCAGCATTGGAAAACTGCGATGAAACACAAAGGACAAATTAAACTGAAATTCATTAATTTAGCATATCAAAAGATCAAGTTTTGAATATTGTTGCCAGCATGCATTAACTCCCCCGCACAGCAACAATGGATTAATTAAGTGTGTAGGGATTTTATTATCAAAGGCTTTAAACATAATTTCAGTAACTGTCTATTTGACATAATTTATTTTGCTGAGACTGTGTTAGATCTACGTAGATAAACAGCACTAGTTTGCAACGATATATATATATACATCATACGCTTCAAAGTTTAATCAAAATCATAATAGGGACTGGTCCAATATCTAAATCCCAGGAGGTGCAATAATCGTTTATGGCAATATGTTTCAAAATACCATTCTGAAGTATTGTGGTGCTGCAGAAATTGCCTCAGCCCTAATACACGTGCAGGACAAACAAGTATCCAAACCACGCACTTAAGAACCCCCAGAGGTCTTGTGTGAACAGACCAAAAATTGACATTTGAAGCGCCTACTTGATTGTTATAAGTGAATAATTTAACATTAAGTTCCAGAGAAGACTGCTTGCTAGACAGATGAAGAGGCCTTGTCTACCTGCTTCTCTTACATTCAGGGTCACACTAGTATAAAGTATATGTAGTGTAAATGCTAATGCTGACATCTCCACAGAAAATAGGAGCCCCTTTTCATGCTTTCTGAACCATACTCACCTAAAGCCTTTTGCGGTCTGCAGACAGTGAAAACTCCTTGCGAACTGCACTTTTACGGCTGTCTCTTTTCTCGGCAGAGAATCATTCAATTAAACATTTCAGTCTTTAAGTCATTCGAGTCTCTGAGGTCTTCACCGTCTCTCCACATCACTTGGCTCCAGAATTTCTCCACAACTTTAAAAAATTTCCACTGTATTTTGTCAAAAATAAGATGCAACATGATTTTCTCCGTCTCGTCCAGCCATCATCTGATGGATGCATGAATCATACCACTGAAGGGCCCCTGGGTCAAACATGTTCATATAGGATCTAATGTATGGTTCTTGCAGGGCCACTTGGCAGTACTGAGGACAAATGAAGACTCTGGATAAATATATATATATATACTGGTACTGCACTACTGCGTCTCTGTAGCCTCCAGTGAGTTTTGCAGGAAATGTAAACAGGTCCAGAGGGGTGCAGACCTCTGACTGTCCCGCTGTGTCAGTATGTTGTTGCTGTCAGTCTTGTACAGGCTGCAGCAGTGTGGCTCACATGTCACATGCCAGTGAAGGAGGACAGGATAATCTTTAGTAACTGGGGGGAGGGAGGGAGCTCACAGCCAGTTCCCGTAGTGTAGTGGTTATCACGTTCGCCTAACACGCGAAAGGTCCTCGGTTCGAAACCGGGCGGGAACAGCAGTTTTTAATCCAAAGGGAGCAGGTTTTTAGGTTTATTTATTTGCACAGTTAGAATTACATAACATGACAAAGATAACAAATAGTGTAAAGTGCAGGGAGAGGCAGAAAAACCAGATAGGCTTATTTAAATCCTCCACCTAAAATTTCTTAGGTATAAGAAAGTAATAACAACTGATGATAGAAAAAACATATGTATAACATCAATAACAAGTTATCACAAAAATATGAACATGATATAAAAGTGTATTTGTGTGTGAATTAGAATTTTAAAACAGCAGTTAAATGGGCTTTTAGACATCGTTTGAAACATTTTATAGAGATGGAGTTCTTTGCCAGATGGGAAAAGGTATTCCATAATTTAGTGCCCCTAAATTTAACAATTAATTGACCTCTGCATGTAAGAAATCTTGGAGGATGAAAATCTAAAGGTTGACATGTGGGATAAGAGTGAACCTGAGAATTAAATTTAAAATAAATCTTAAAGTGCTGTGATGAAATGATCTGAATATACCTTATAGGTGGTGTATTTACTTTGTAGAAGCTACTGTTGGTTCTGTGAACAGTGTTGTTCTATGATGTATGCGGTGGTTTAATGGTTGATGAACATAGCTAAATAACCACTTTATTATTTTTATCAGAGTAGGTATTGCATTGAGCCTTTAACTGTCTTTTAACTTTTTTTGCCACATTTCCAAGGCTTCTCAGTGTCAAGCCTTCAGTTTTGGTTATTGAGTTTTCAGAAATGCTTGACGCTTTATTAATCATTCTAAAGAGAACTGAACAGACTTCCTGTTCTTCTGCACTGTCTATAAGAAAGACGGACCATGTGGCAGCCGAACACCATGACTTATCTTATCTGCTTTGTTGTGTCCCCGTAGATCATTTGGGGCAGAGTACAGGCGGTATGAGCATCTGCTTCTTCTTCTGAAGTTAAAACTCCTGGCCATGATATATTCTGGACAGAAAGTCCATCCAGAGGCAGGAAAAGATATTGGAATCAACCATCAATTCTCTATAGGGCCTAAAGGTGGACCACATCACATGGCAGCCACATGCCTCATGCCAAGGACAGATGGGATGAGGATGAATGTGTGTGTGAGCATACAAGAGTATGGTTTAGTAGGTCATACACAGGGTTGAGACAAAGTAAATGGGCAGCACAGTAACCAGATGAGTCCCAGACCATCCCACTCAGAGACAGTGTGAGCTGCTTACAGAACAATGACTTCCCTTATAACAGAGGGACATGCTGGTTGAATTACTCTGTCAACCAAACACACACACACACATATTTATTTTATTCTATATAAGGAAAAGGTTTAAATTGTATGCTCCAACTGGAATGCGTACAAATCAATGCGTACAACGGTCCACTAGATTTGCAGTATTTCTATTTTTGCTCGAGGCTGCAGTCTATTCTGGCCTCTCAGTCATATATTTTTAACAGTTTTCACGGTCCTACAAAGAGAGCTTTGCCATTGGAGTGATGCGATTCTAATTGGAGCCATATCAGCCGGATGTCACACATAAAAACAGAGAGATACTTAATGTCTTTTATCTTTTCCTAAACACACACATACTCTATAGTAGATGCTCATGTGTTCAAAATCCCCTTCAAGAATTTCTATAAACGGAAATCGGTCATTGTGCTTTTCATCTTTTTGGAGTGAGATGAAAGGGGACTAAAGCTATGATGAATCACTTTCTGTGGGTCCTTCAAAGGTCTTATAATGCCGTAAATAAGTATGAATTTTATTTATTTAATTTTACAGGGATAATTTAATTATTTTTTTTTTATTGGGTTGTATGAGTACTTTAAAAGTACATTAGATGGCGGTCCCCCCAGTTTGGAGACGCAGGCAGGAGTACTGGCATGGAATCTAAGTAATGTCGTGTTGTGGACAGGGGCAGCAGCCAAGGGTATTTCCTCAAGTTCGTCAAGTTTCAGTACGCTATATTCAATATATTGTCACCACTATACCTTGCTGTCAAAGAACCCTGTTTAAGTTAGGGTGTGGGAAACATAAGCTGTTATCTATGGTCTCCTAACAGCCACCAAACTCATTTGACAAAAACATTTTAACATTTTAACTTGCTGAACACAGGAGTTGCTGGTTTGCTGCTGTCCCAATAAGTTACTTATTTTGTTTTTTTTAAGTTTATCTTCATTTGGATTTTCCACACAATAACACAGACCAACTGACTGATCGAAACAGCAGTAGACTAGTAACTCCTAGGTTAGCTTGGTAATACGCTGACTATGGATTAATACCTCATACAATCCCACTCTAAAAAATCTGAACCATCCTTTTAATTAGTTTGTGTTATTTCTTTTCTATATCTGTACAGTCTCTGCAGATCTTTGCTACATTCAGTCAGATTTAGACTAGCTTTATTTTGGCACACCTAGCCTGCTTTCCCTTTGCTCCTACAGTCCCTGACTGAGCTGTCACTCAGGATAAAACCTTAAATCCTCTTGCCACTTTGTTTCAGCCAGCCGACTGGACACATCCGCCCTATAAGTCTCAATTAATTTACAAGAAAGCTGTCTCTTGTCATGCAACACCTCTCCTGACATTTTGTTACTAATTCTAAGTGTAATTTTTTAGTATAAACTAAGCCAGTCTGAGTTCTGTTTGGACCTCCTTAATTAAACTTTTTGCAGTTACTCCTTCAACCAACTCATTTCCGGGAAAGAAAAAAGTATTTTTTAATAAGTTGAGGATATAGTTTCAAGAGGGGTCAGTGAGTGTATCCACTGCCTGTAAAGGATCTTCTTTGTTTTTACAACCCTACTGCGCTACATTCATTTTTAATCAGGGTTTTTTAAAATATAAATTATCAGTGGGTAATAGGAAGGAAATAGGTTAGAGGAACAGTTTTTTCAGTGAGTCTACTTAGAGGGGTTACAGGAGGCGTCAGCAGTGAGTGCTGGATCTTTGCCCAGTTCTCTTCTTGGCAGTAGCTGTGTAAAGACCCAGTTACAGTGATTACCTGTCCCTCATCTCAAACCCAAACCCTGCTGGGAAAACAGGCTTTAACGATAATAGGAATGCGTGAAACCAATGCCAAATGGCCTTTTTACGAGGTAATGAAATACTCTCTCTGAGAACTTTTAATGGTTGCAGCCTAATGCTGACAAGAAGAGAAGTGTGCTGCCTCTGTGCTCACCCAACAATCATTGTTTTCCTCTAAGTTGAGCATATCACTATGCAGGGTTGTAATGATCTAATTGTGTAGTACAAACAGCCTATAAAAAAGGCATTAGCTGTTGTGGCCTCACGCAGCGGGCGCACACTCCAGGAGACTTAAAACAACATCAGGCTGCAATCTATCATGTCTCAGAGGGCATCATGGGACGTGTGATCCAGACTTGCAGAATGTGTGCGGTGAAGTAGGCCAAGTGTCTGAGTTGCTTTTGGAGCCCTTGTTGGACCCCCAGGAGACCGCAGAGGGTATATGTGGGTAACAAGTGCCGTCTTTCTTTCCCAAAGTAGACTAAGTGACTGTGTTGTTGCACAGCAGCAGAACCGGAGCACAGGGCACCATGACAGCTTGACTTTGATCTGAAAAAATACGGTGCAGCTGAAAGGTGAACTGTGGAACTGTGACTATTAATCACAGTTTCAAAGTGCCTTCCAGTTGCAGCTTTGCATTTCTTGTTCCGACGTTTACGCAGTCACTTGTGGTTATAGACATTCCTTCAGCATTAAGGGTTCCTCAGTGTGTCCTTTAAGACCTTTAAGACCTTTTAAGTGCTTATCTTCACAGTCTCTGCGGCGTTGGGTGGGGGGGTGCAGTGGTCAGCCAGTTCCCGTAGTGTAGTGGTTATCACGTTCGCCTAACACGCGAAAGGTCCTCGGTTCGAAACCGGGCGGGAACAGCCAATTTCATTTTCACCATCTTAATACAGATGGTGTACTCCTCTCATAGAGCAGCTCTTCTAAAAGCTCAAATGACATGTGTGTCGAGCTATTCAAACCAAGAATTAAAGCTGGCTTACTTTTTTGTTTCAGAAGTACAATTATTCTCCACAGTTTATGAAGGGAAAGTGTTTTGATGAAAAGTTGTGGTACTATATAGAAACCCTAAAATTTCTCTGCCTGCCAGACAAAACCCTGTCATGCTTGAAATTACAGTTTTCTTTGTGATGTAGTACAGGTAGAGACTCTTAATCCTTATTGCCATGCTATGCTGCAAATAAGACTACTCCTCTGTGACAGTTGTCATTAGGCCCAAACATTTATTTAAAACACTGTAATATGGCCAAGTACTATCTTGCAGAAGCTGCAATTTTTTGATAAAGGTCAAATTTGTCACAACATACTATTAAACATTATGGGGCTGCCAGATCATAATGGAACATGCTCGTTTGGTACGGGCCCCAAAAACCACATCATCATCATGACGCATATCATAATTGCAACATCTGTCAAAATAATTGCAATATGAGTTTTGCCATATGGTTCAGCCCTGACTGTAATGATGAAAATCCCTCTTGGACTGAAGTTGTGTGCCCCATCACCTAATGTCTGTCTGTCTCTTGTGTTTTTCAGCTGGATCCTCAGACAGTGCAGTCCAAGAACTGGCACATGGATGTCATAGAGATGAACGGGGTAAGATACAAGCAGCCTCTGCTCTAGCTTACATTATATGTAAATATTGTAATGAGATGTGTTGTGTTTGTCAAAGGCAATTTAGGTTTTTCTGTCTGTTTTTACTTAATTGTCGGCATCTAAACAACACCGTATCCTCCTACATGCCTGCAGGTTCTCAAAGTGTGATTTATGATATGTGTTTACAAGAGTACATGCATTTGTGTACACACAGAAAAAAAGAAAATAATAGCTTATTTTTTAGTATAAAGAGATATCCAAAAGAATTATATCTGTTTGGCTGTAATGTTTCCAACACAGTCTAAATGTTTAGCTTGAAGATGTTGGATATTAAATCTGAATGTCTAAATCTTCAAACAAAGGCAACAAACATGGTTCATGAGAGTCCCAAAGTTAATTTCAGGCTTCTTAGAGCAACGTTGTTTACTTTAGCTGTGTTGTTTGTTCATCATCAGATCAAAGTGGAATTTTCCATGAAGTTTACGAGTCGGGACCTCAGCTTGAAGAGAACGCCGTCCAAAAAACAGAGTGGGGTGTTTGGAGTCAAAATCAACGTGGTGACAAAGTAAGTATGTTTAGGTTATTCAAGCCAAAATGGTATGTTACTGACTTAAAAATAAAAAATAAAAACGTTGCAAGTTTATGAGTGTTTTATTCATTGATTTCTACTGTTCACATCCACAGGCGTGAACGCTCCAAGGTGCCTTACATTGTCCGTCAGTGCATTGAGGAAGTGGAGAAGAGAGGGATTGATGAAGTGGGAATCTACCGGATCTCAGGGGTGGCCACTGATATTCAGGCCCTCAAATTAGCATTTGACACCAGTAAGTGCCCACTCACTATCTCTCTGTCCTGCATTATTTACAACCCGTCAGTTTAGAGGGAAATTACAATGATTCACTGATTAAAATTGGCTGTTAAATGTGTGTCTGGTTTATATACCATAATATGTTGCTACTCCATAGTGTTAGTAAAAAAGAAAGAAATAAAGAAATATTTTTGTACACCTGTCAGAATGAAACTGTGGGTATGTTGTGCTTGACAGGTCGTTTCCATGGCAAACTGCATGTTTTTGTCTTAGAATTTTTATTCTTTCACAGTATGTTTTTCAGTTTATGAAAGTTAATTGTAACAATTCTGTAACCTAAGAAATGTCTTGTTTGATTGGACGAAAAGACATGCTGAGGACTCGGCTATTTTTTTATTTGGGGTTTTTTTGCACCTTGCTAACCAAACAGGCTTGCACCAGCACTAGCTGATGACATGGCTTTATCCTCTCATCAAAACGTGGTCACTTTTGGCTTTAAAAAAACTTTTTTTAATACAGTTTGCATCTCATAATTTATCCTGTCAAATCGTATAATATATCATATGTCAGTCATCAAACTTTAACCTACTTTGTCTCTAGACATTTACTGTGCGTATACTGGCTGTGTATTTTGCGGTCTAGGATGTATACACAGGAGTTTTACACGCAACACAGAGTTTTTTTTTTCATCGAGGCCTTTGCTCTAACACTCTGTAGAGAAGAGATTTGTGGGAACTGGCTGTTAAGGAGGCCAAGACAGATGGGGAGCAGCAGCTGTCAAGTGTTCAATTTTCTGTTGCATAAGAGTCTCTAAGCGTCAATTCAACAGAGCATAGCTCACTATCACCTTTCATTTCTGTGTGTAATATTAATCATCTGTCCCCATCTGGATGTGCGGGGTTATTGGGAGAACATGATTCCTGCAGAGAGCAGCTGTGTTATTGTTCGCCTGTAATAATGTCACTGTGTAACCGCTCTTTGTTTGTGTCTGACCTGCAGATACCAAAGATATACTGGTGATGCTGAGCGACATGGACATCAACGCCATCGCAGGAACACTGAAGTTGTACTTCAGGGAGCTGCCGGAGCCTCTGCTCACCGACCGCCTCTACCCCGCCTTCATGGAGGGCATAGGTGCGACCTTTAGTCCCGGAAGATTGTGTTTGTCATCAGTGGGGAGTTCAGTTTACCCAGATGGAAGAGATAAGAGCTGAATTTTAAAAAGCTGTCTTGTCGTAATTGGATCTGACATCTTTTTCCTCTCCCCCGCAGCGCTCTCAGACCCGGCAGCCAAGGAGAACTGCATGATGCACCTCCTGCGCTCCCTGCCTGACCCCAACCTCATGACCTTCCTCACTCTGCTGGAGCACCTCAAACGGTACGTGCACACACACACACACACACACACACACACACACACACACAGACAAAGATACTACCTACTGATTACAGTAAGGCCACCTGTCCGTAAGAAAAGTAACCAAGCCTTTTGGTATAATCAGGAGAGTTAAGTTAATTTGTAGATGTTATAATTACAATATTTCCACACTCATTATTATACTTTACCTCATCAGAAATACACCATTTATCATAATTAAAACTGTAAAGACAGAAATTATTATATGACTTTCATATTTCCAACACTCCTCAGGTCGTAATCAGGTCCTGAAATATGAAACTCTGAATAGGTTAGAAATTACATTTTCTTAGACATAAGTCTTTTGAGCATGTTCAAAAATCAATTTTAATCAATTTCATTACCTTTTTTTTATGTCCTAACATATCTTTAACAGTGTGTATGTGTGTACTATTATTTAAGTAGATGTAATCTACTCATGTCTTTTTGTTTGATTTTGTGTAGATAAATAAAACTCAAACCTAAAGTGAAGGTCAATCAATCAATCAATCAATCAATCAATCAAAATCAATCTTTCTTCATATTTAACATAATTCTACCTTTAGCAGCCCAGAGACGCTTCCTTATAAATACTGTATAGCTACAGCACCACTCCTAATGGCCTCTCAGCCGTTTACTCAAGCTGTTTATTTAGATTTTTATCTAGAAAAAATCAACTGAACACCTTCACATTCACACCCAGGAGCTTCACAGTACAACTACAGTCGTTGTCCACTGTGCCGTTTCTGTCTAAATTTGTTTGACTGCCATTGACAACATGGGGGCGCTGGCTGTGTTTTCTGAGTATAACCCCGTCCTCCCTGACTGACGGGTCTGTTGGTGTTGGTCTCAGCAGGGTGGCTGAGAAGGAGCCCATCAACAAGATGTCCCTCCATAACCTGGCCACGGTGTTTGGCCCCACTCTGCTCAGGCCCTCCGAGTCAGAGAGCACGAAGGGACAGCACATCACCTCTGCCTCTGATATCTGGTCACATGATGTGATGGCGCAGGTACCTACACACAGACACATCTTTTACAGAATTGTTCCAATGTCTCTAAAAAGTTTCAGTTTTTTGACTGTTTTATATGAATTTACACATAAAAAAATAGCATAGTATGTAAATGACAGTGTTATTGACAGAAACTGAGTGGGAATCCCTCTGTGAGTCTACACAGTAGATGGTAGACTGGAGTGTACATGCAGATTTCCTCGATCGCTGCATGATGTTGTTTTCCGGATGAATTTTACTCCCACGTCGCTAAGTGACCCATGTCACTGCAGTTTACTCTCTCAGCTGTATTTAGGCTGCGGGCCATCCATTCATCTCTGCTGAGAGATGAGTTTCCTGTGCGCAAATGTCTTTCCTTGGCAGAATAAACAACATCCAGAGTAAATCTTCATAAATGGGGCAGCATGCACATGCAGGAGGTCCATTATAGTGAAGCTGAGTGTTTGTATTGGGGCTTCTTTAAATTCTAAATGTTTACTGCATTAGTATACACAATGTCAAAAGCCAAAGAAGGATGCTTCCGCTATTATATCCTGAATATAATCTCATATGGGGACATGATGGATTTTCCCTTATTTTAATAAAAGAACCCATCTGGCAATAATAAAAAAAATCCCGGACATGTTTTAGAGAATTTAAAATACATATTCTCTGAGTAGGAATATACATATTATAAATTCAATTATTCCTCAGAAATTGTTTTTCCTGGAAAGCTGCTAGCAGCATTAAACAAACAGTAAATCAAATTAAATTTTCTAGACAAATGCCTTTCTGATGAGACAGAAAAGGGAGAATTAAAGGACATTTGTGGACCAGTGCAAGGGGGAACATTAGACTTATTCACCTGCTTTCATAAAGCAGATTTTCCAGACTTGCTAAAATGCCAGTTCACTGACTGCCAGAACTTATCCTACATCAATCAGTCAAAAAGAGTTTTTGTTCAAACTTAATTTTACCAGATTAGTCACATGGACATGAATAATAAATATTTTTTATTGGAGCTGTTGCTAAGCACCAAGCACCGAGTCAAACATGAACTGCAGACAAATATCAAGTAATAATGAACAAAGGCAAAATACAGCTTTAAAGAGAAAATGGAGCAAAGAAAAATGTCCTACATTAAGTGCTGAATTAGGCAGTAGTCCAACATCAAAGCAGTTGGCTGATGAGCCAGACCTGCTTAAATATTAACTGATAATTAAGTTGTTCTTAGCAGTCTAACACAAAATCCATAATCATAATTTAAAATTTGCCAAAAGAGACCAAAGTCTTTCAGTTATAAGCCCTTACGTAGCGTTTCTTATGTAGAGAGAAAATAAGCATGGGAAGAAGAGTTTGCTTCACATCATGTGATTCATTTTTTTAGGTGAACAAAGTAATGATTGACCAGATCCAAGTGACCTTTGAGATAATATACCAATGATAAGAGTACACATTCATCAAAAGTAGTTGTACATTTCTGTCACATGAATATTAGACAATTTCCGTGCTGAAAAACCAAACCTGTGTGAAACACTTTAAAAAAAGGTAGAACCACAAATATAGTACAGTTAGACATTAGATTAGATCAGGAGTTAGTGTTGGTTTTGTGTTACCAGCACGGCAGCAATGGTTGTGATGAGAAATGCAATTAGTTGACGAAGATGAGAAAAGATGTCCCTTTCTAAGCAGTTGGTCAATCTACAAATAGACCTACATAATCAGCAGCTATTTAGATAATGAATTGTTAATCGTTAAAGTATTTTTTTTAATGCAAAAATGGCAGAAAATGCTTTTTTCTGTTTTATATCATATTAAACGTGAATAGCTTCTGGTTTTGGACTAACAAAAGAAGGCATTCAAAGAAATAACCTTGGATGCTTAGAAACTGCTGGATATTTGTTTTGACTATTTTATGACGTTTTATAGACCGAACCATTACTCTACAAAATATTTGGCAGATTAACCAATTATGAAAAAAATCATGAGTCAAGATCCTTTAAAACCTGTTGCTCTCAGTTGCTGCAGTTTGTATTAAAGCATTAAGGATCTTAATTAATCTTTGAGTCTGAACTCAAACCTGAACGCACATAATACACATATTTTTAGATTCAGTTTAACTTGTACTTTTCGGGAATATCATTATCTCTGATGTCCACTGCAAATATATGTCCATAAATGCACTTAAAATCAATAAATGCTTCTTTATACGTCAAGACTTGACTTAGAATCGTCACGTTTTTAAGTTGCCTTCATTCTCACAGTAATTTACTGATAGTTGTCTGTACATCCATGGGAACATTGCAAACAGGAAATGCTTATAGCTCTCTCAGCATACTTTTTATGGTGCCAATGTGGCAAAATGTAAACAAATAGAGGCAAAAGAAAATTAGACTGCACTAGACCAAGGAGTACAGAGACAACCAGGATCATATGGATTAATTTGCAATGATTAAAAGGAATTTCTAATTACACAAACTCTCTCTTCTCAGGTCCAGGTGCTGCTCTATTACCTGCAGCATCCTCCCATCTCCTTTGCCGAACTGAAGCGCAACACACTCTACTTTTCCACTGACGTTTAATCCCCACCCACCTCCCTCAGGGCGCCATCTGGAGAGGAGAGAGTGAGAGACTTTAAACAAGCCATGGTCCTCGCCACTCGGTCGTCCTGCCTCACCTCTCCTCCAGCAGGCAGCTCATTTCGACTGTACAGGCCCCCCCCCTACACACACACACACAGATCCCTCTTGTCTACACCCCCAAACCAACCACCTCACACCCCAGTCCTGAAAAGAGATGGAAGCGAGCACTTAGGGAGGTGGTGATGGACATTTCCTGGTCATTTAGTCATCACATGTTGTTCCTGTTTGTAATAAGAGGAGAGCAGACCCCCTGCTTCTCCCGCCGACGAGACAGCAAGGCATTCTGGGACCACAGAGGAAAAGATCAAGAGGGTACGGAGGCCACAGCCTGGTGCAGTGGCACAGGATCACGCCCATGTGTCATGGTGACATCTAGTGAGCCTTCTCCAGATGTGGGTTTGATTGATATCTCAGTAACCAGTCGACTCAGCCCCCAGCTTCTTTTTCCTGATCAGAGGCATTCCAGAAAAATGGCATTTATATGTTTGATAATTATGTTCAACAGCTGTTTTGTTTTCCTTCTTTCCCTCTCTCCTTCTTTGTTTCTGTCTTTCTGGCTTTGTGCATGTGGTGGAGGCCGGGGTGTGTGAGTGACAATGTGGATGTATTTGAGTGAGTGTGTGTGTTTAAGGGACTATGAGAACTTGTGAGGTTTTGAAGTGGCTGGGAAGCCATCCAAATAAATGGCTGGCGACGTGTGTCTCTCTCTGTACTGACAAACATGAGAGAACTGCCCTCCCCAGTGAGTCTTGGCCAAATTAGCCCTATTTATTTTAAATATATATAATATGTGTGCCTGTACAGTTCTGTGCAACTAGAGAAATGCTCTAAGGAGTCTGTTTTTTGAAGTTTTTTCAGGTAGTGATGTTATTTTTAGTCTGATTTTCTCATTCACCATGTCCATGGTTGGTAAGCTGTACTGAAGAGTTCAACAGAAAGTCTGCCAATTAATTTCAGATCACTTTGTAGAGGAGGAAGGGCACTCTGTGACATGAGGGTTGTTGGGGAAAAAACACAATAAATGGAACATTTAGCTTTTTTCTTGTTATTTCATTGCAAGCTTGTTCCAAGTGTCTTACTGCACCGGTATAATCTATAGAGTTGATTTGTGTAGTTGCCCTCATTGCATGTTCAGCTTGTCAATCAAACCAGGCCAGGTAACACAAAGGTAAAGGTTGTCTCTGCAAGGCCCTCGCTAAGACTGGCATATGCCCACCTCTGCTCTGTACAAAGCCAACCTTTCTGCTATCAAGCCTGTGACATATCCTGAAATACTGTAAGCACTGCTAGATGAGTACTATTTGATATTTTTAATATAAGATTAAAATAAAATAAAAATGTTGTATTTTACTTCCTGAGAAGAATTTCAATATACTGTAATATTGAGGCTAAATGTCATGTGAACTTTTTCCCCCTTTTTTTTTTTAGGAAAATAAAAGTTAACAAAACACTCTCACTTTGTGTCTGCCTGTGTCAATTATACTGACTTCTTGGAAACAGTGAAATGATGGCTGTTAATTTGTATACAATGTAACATTTTTATATGAACATATTGTACGATTATGCTGAATAATAAATTAATTCATATGGCACCTTTCAAACAAAGTTACAAAGTACTTAAAACAACAATAAAAACTAGTAAAGCTAATAATTAGAAACCTGAATATGTATAAGACATAAAACAGGATCAGATGTTTTAATTTTGAAAATATGGGGCATGTGAAAATAATAATCACCCCATCCTAAATATCTATTCTCAGACAGTAAGACTGCACTGTGTGGTCATGTGAATCTACTATAGATCATTTTCAGTCTCTAGGAACTCCCCTTGTAGGATCTGTAAGATTTGTGACTTCCTTCGATTTATGCTTTTTAATACGATAGACCTAAATCATTCACTCCATTATCTAAAACAGTAGTGGGGGTTTTTCTAATCCTGAAATGTTAGACCATATTTGGATGTTTCATATCTTTGCGTTTTGCACCCCCTGGTGGTCTTTTTTTTTTTTTTTTTTTTTTTTGCCAATTGTCAAAGCAGTTACATAGTTAAAATATTTAGGGCAAATAGAAACCAGCAGAAATCTATATATGCAGGTTTGTAGTTTGTGCTGTACACTACTCACAAAAACTCCTCTAAATGTTCCCTGATTCCCCAACTTTAGATTTAGTTTGTATTATGACATGACTGAAGGTGTTTTATGGAACTTTCTGATAAGATTGTAACAAAAATAATTTATTAAGTATATTCTTCATGTCTTAGATATGTGTCATATCTTCCTACATCAAGAGTTGTAGAAGAATTAGGCAGGCAAACATCAAAGAAGTTGGCTCAGACCTGCTTAAATATTCAATTATTATGAAAAAAAATTCTAACACAAATTCCATAATCATTAGAAATTTGCCAAAAGAGATGAAAGATAAACAACATAATAGCTTGTTAATGCATTTTATAACTTATTCACAATAAAAGCCAAATAATATTACAGCAAGTAAAAAAGAAATGTAAACAAAAGCGGTTACAAATTAACTTATTGCTTGTGTCCCCTCTCCTCAACATTCAAAACACAAATTGGGTTATTAACACAAATCTTAATCTTAATCTAAGTCAAAGATAATGGAGCAAAGAAAAACTTCCTACATTAAGAGCTGAATTAGGCAGTAGTCCAAATAAATGTCCATAAATCCACTTAAAATCAAATAATGCTTCTTTATTTAAGGTGCCTTCATTTTCCAAGTAATTTAGTAATAGTTATCTGTACATGCATAAGAACATTGCAAACAGGAAGGAATATTTATTTGAACTTGATTTCATAATATTGTCACACTGTTAAAATAATTGCCTAAGTCATTTTTTTGTCAAAATTGTTTTTTTTTCCTTAATCATCTCCTCATGACGCCGGCCACCTATGGTAAAATCGCCTACATCCTCAGTTGATCAGATCATGTGATTTTACCCCTTTAAGATCATCACTTCTTTGACAATTTGCCACATTCATAGGCATCAGATAAGAACCCAACAAAGAAGAGCCAGAGGGAGATTGTTTAGTTATCAGTTTAGTTTATCAGTGTTTTATTGTTGACACTAATATTGGTAACACTTTGTCTACCAGGGCTGGACTGGCCATCTGGCATACCGGGCAAATGCCCGGTGGGCCGGCAAGACTTTTGGGCCGAACGACTTGAAAAACAAAAAAATATATTTTTTCAATTTAATATATTTTTGGGTTGACTGATTGCCCAATGGCCAATAAAACAGGTAGAGGGAGGGCCGAAGGCCAAGGCCCCCTCCTCCTTGGCCCCTTCTGCTGTCAATCAGCCAGTCATGTCACGGCCGGCAGTCTAATTGGCCAATGGTCAATAAAAATCAGGTAGAGGGAGGGCCGAGAGCCCTCCTCCTTGGGCCCTTCGGCTGTCAATCAATCAATCAGTCACGGCACAGCCAGAAAATAAAAATGTAAGAGAAACGCATAGAAGTAGCAGAGAAATTACGAGAAAAACAAACGACAAGCTGTTAAAATAATTGATTATTTTCTATATTGGTAAATGATTTTATGCTTGATTTCTGCTTCTCTGTTGTTTGACTCCCTGGTGTCTGACTCTGTGTCTGTCTCTGTGCGTGACTATCAGGTCAAACCCTGGGTGTAATATCTCTCTCTATGTATTTATATTAAATCAGGCAATATGATTTTGATACAATGATTATGTTTGTGTGTTAATGTTATAACATATATTTCATTGTCTGTTTCATATTTTTTAGACTTTTAGAATCTATGTGAGACACTGAAAATCCTTTGACTCTGTTAGACATACTATCTTTGTAAGACATAACAAGGCAGGAGGTTTTTGTTGAATGTTCTGGAGAAGAGGCCAGGTCAGGATGGCCTTGTTCGGGGGAGCAAGATCGTATGACAAGGTGGCATGACGTGCCGTTTTGTATTGATTAAAACTGGCGAATCAGCGGATCAAGAAGGCGGAACTTCCTGGAGGAAATCGACCAGCATGTTTTGTAAACAAATGTTAGTATTTTAATGGGTTCAGGGAGAGAGTCGTGGTTCAGACTTCATGAACTGAAACCCGTCTGTGTGTATCAGGGACATGAGTTTTTGAACCCGGAGAATCTCTGTAAAATGCAAATTTTTTGACGTATTGTAATAAAACTTTGTTAAACTGAGAAACTTGGACGTCTCCAGCTTTTCATTTCCCCATCAACGATCTGCGCAGAAAAATGGTGAGGTTTTTTCTGTTGGTGACAGATTATCAATTTTCAAGGTTTCCTCATGCAATTTTTCTAACAAAGCCCTTCAGGCAGATGCTGCAAATGCGCCAAACTATCTGAAATGTTTGGTGCTGCGGCATCTGGAGCTGACTCAGCACGGCGCCGCCAGGTGATGATGGAGGAATTAACCTTTAGGGAGATAGGAGAGAGAGGTGGAAAGATGGCAGCACCCGGCAACATGCAGTAAGAAGCGATAAATATATATATATATATATATATATATAGCCTATTTAATTCTACAGATACTGTAACTGACATTTTTCTTTGTATGCCGTGAATGCCTGTATTTCCTCATTGTTAATAAAGATCTGAAAAAACAACAACAAAAAAAACAGGTGAGAGTCATCAATCATCGGGTAAGCGGGAACTCTCCCCTAAGAGTGTCCTCAAGGACACCGTTCAACCACTAGCTACAGTAACTTTACAACGAAGTATATTACCAAAAGCTCATAAAATAAACTTATGAGCCCCATATCTCTGTATATACTGCTAGCTAACTTTATCTTCCCTCCATTTATTGTACACCCTCCTTTCCGGCTAACGGAAAGCTAACTAGCACTACCAAGACGCAGCAGGAGCTGGGTGTAAATGGCAATAAACCAACAATTCCTCCCTGGAACTCTCTTGGTGCAAAGCCAAAGCACTACAAATCACCTCCCTCAGTTTTGGGAAGACGGTTATCAGGCAGAACCCAGCACCTGGAGACTTACGATGACACCGTGTGGCCTGCACTACCATCATACAGGAATGTCGCTTCAACCCCAGTACCAAAGAGAAAGCAACCATGGACCAAGGTTACAACAAAAACGAAGAGCAAATTGCCCCAAGGCACAGGAATTCTACGGAAGAACAGATTTGCTCCACTCTCCCAGAATCCTGACTCCCCGAAAGTGGGCTCATCTTCCAGCTCCAGAGAAAGGTATGAGGCTAATTCATATGCTAAAAGGCTACAGAAAGAGCTAACCACTGGGCCCCAAACTCTGATAGTGGGTGACGGAGCTGTGAATGAGATAAAATGCTCTTGCAGCAAGAACACCAAAGTACTCTGTTTTACCAACGACATGGTGTCTGATATCTCAAAGAAGATCCTGAACATTGCTGCTGAGCATCCAACAGCTAATGCTCTCATCATACACACAGGAGCCCTTGATGTTGTGAAGCAACAATCAGAGGTATTAAAGCAAGACTTCACTGATCTGATTAACAAAGTTCGATGTTTAAATACTGAGGTGTTTTTCAGTGGACCACTACCAGGAGTTCGACAAGGGGATGAGAGATTCAGCAGGGTGATGATGCTAAACAGATGGCTCAAAGATATGTGTGCCGCTCAATCAATGAACTTTATTGACAATTTCAACATCTTTTGGGGATGCAGGCACCTCTTTAAGGCAGATGGATTTCGCCTTAACAAGGCAGGAGTGCAGTTGCTAAGCTCCAACATTTTTTATCATTTGCGTCACACACAAGCAGCCTGTGTCAAGGACATGAGGCAAGACGTTCCAAAACAACGGATAAGACGTCGCTCTGGTGAGGGCGCTATGATAAGGACTGACCATGGAGGACAGCAGAGTCTGAGAGAGCCGACAGCGTCATCATCATCCTCTCCCCAAAAAATGGAGTCTCCACCAGCCCCAACAGCCCAACGAGGGGAGTCTCACCGAGTCACGGCAGGAGACACCCAACCCTCACCCCCCCAGACTCCACCCAGCCCCCAATCCTCACCCCCCCCAGACCCCACCCAGCTTCCAACTCTCTCCATGCAGCCAGGACTCCCCACTTCTGGATTTCACAGACAGGATGAAGAGCCTTGTCAAGATTGGAATCCAGCTAACACCTCGCCAAAATCCCTTATTTACCCCCCTTAACCTCCCACATCCAGCCCCTCCCACTCCACCACCTCGGAAAGAACGCTCAACCAAAAATCACCGCCCTCCCCCACCCCCTCTGAATCACCATACCTGGGAATCCCTGAATGACCCTATCTGTGAGTCTGACTGATATGTGCCGGGTCCAGGCTCTGATATCAATATCAAGATTGCTCTGTTCCAGCAACAGTCAGGGCCCCATGGAGTTCAGTCAGCTTTCTCAATTCCTGTGATAATAGGTAACAGAAAAGGAATCAAACTGGTGAGAAATAAAAAGTGTTCAATTAACTCTGCCAATCTACTGAGTATAGCATGTCATCCTCCAAACTCACCAGCGTTTCCTGTTAAGGACTTACATTTAGCTCTTTTAAATATCAGATCTCTGCTTGGCAAATCTTTCTTAATCAATGATTTTATTCACAAGCACAACCTTGATTTTATGTTTTTAACTGAAACTTGGTTAAGTCAGGATAATAGTGCAGCAGTTCTTATTGAGTCAACCCCCCCAAATTTTAGTTTCTTCAGTGAAGCAAGAATACATAAGAGAGGAGGTGGAGTTGCCACCCTGTTCAAGGACAGCTGCCAATGTAAGAACATGTCTTATGGTCAGTTTGACTCCTTTGAATATGTTGCCATTCAGTTAAAATCACCCTATAGAGCAATCTATTTGACCATCTACAGACCCCCCAAATATGATGCAAGGTTTTTTGATGACTTTGCCAAACTACTGTCTGTTGTGTGCATGGATTTTGACCGTGTTGTTTTAGTAGGTGATTTTAACATTCATGTTGATAATCCTGAAGATGGGTGTGTTAAAGAACTTTTAAATATTCTGGATAACTTTGGGCTTTCTCAGCATGTCACAGATCCAACACATAACAGAGGACACATATTAGATCTAATTATTACCAAAGGTCTTAATATCTCTGAGGTTGTGGTGAACAATGTTGCTCTTTCTGATCACTACTGTGTTTTGTTTAAAATGACCACCCTTGCCAATCCTACAAAAGGTGAAGCAGAGGTAATCAGGAAGCGCTATATAAATGAAAACACTTGTGCATTATTCACCCAGGATTTTACAACATCACCAACCCCGCCCTCAGCTCTAGTTGATGACCTTGTTAACAGTTTTAGTTCCAATGTTTTGACTGTTATCAACTCTATCGCCCCAATTAAGACCAAAGTTCTCTCGAGGAGGAAAAAGACACCCTGGAGAAACGCCACACTGGTTAAAGCGCAGAAAAAAGTATGTAGACAAACAGAACGCAGGTGGCGAAAGAACAAACTCCAGGTATATTACGATATTTATAAAGAGGGTCTTCGCAACTATAATCAATCAACTGAAGAATGCAAGGCAGTCATATTTTTCAGAGATTATCAATATAAACAGTAATAATGCCCGCACACTTTTATCTGTAGTAGACAGACTGACAAATCCCACAGCATCAGTCCCTCCTGAACTGCTGTCTAACAAGTCATGCAATGACTTTGCAGCCTTCTTCACAAACAAAATATTACAGATAAGACAAGCAGTGTGCAGCTCCAGCTCAGGAATGATAACACTGGTGCCTTCCCATCCTCTAGTCAAGCTAGGACATTTTAAGCCTCCTAGATTATACAACACTAACGGAAACGGTTTCAAAATTAAAGCCCACAACCTGCTGCCTTGATATTCTGCCTTCAAACTTTTTAAAAACTGTTTTCAACTGCATAGCTCCGGATGTACTGCAGATAATAAATTCTTCTCTCCAAGCAGGACAGTTTCCACAGACTTTGAAAACTGCAGTAATAAAACCTCTCCTAAAAAAACTGTCTCAGGACAGTTCTCAGACAGGTACTGACTGTAAACTTCTTACAATTAAATGACATAAACAGTGGTGAGTTGCTGCCAGTCTTGTTTTTTCTTGTTTATTCTTGTTCTTTAAGGGGACAGCGGAGAATAGACGCACACACGCACACACGCACACACCCGCACGTATATAAAAACCTGTATGCTGTATGGTAAAACTTAAAATCTTCTTATTTCTTCCCCAAATTGCTCTAATTTTGCATAGAGAAAAGATCATGCCCGATATTAAATGAATAGTTCAAACAAAGTATTTTTTAGCAGCATGTATTTTGTCGTCTAAACCTTCACATCTTATTTTTATTCCCCCTTATTTTATTGTCTGACTAATTGACTAATCACTCTAGGTTTGGAAGGAAGCCAATTCTCTTCGCCACCATGGCAATTCAAACTATTTTTACCTTTGCCCAAATCTTCTCACCTTCTTGGACGGTGTTCTCCATCCTCTTCTTCTTCAGTGGTTTGGGACAGATCTCCAACTATGTCTCTGGTTTTGTGTTGGGTAAATGTCAACATTTCATGCTCTATTAACAATTAAGGACCCTTTTATAAAGTAGTGATTGATTTAGAATTATATATATAAATTGTGATATTATTGATAAAAATATAGATTATTACTAATGTCCTCACTTATAACCTGCACTTCTGTCACACATTATCTGTCTTTCTCTTTCTGTCCAGGCACTGAGATCTTGACTGGTAATGTTCGGGTCCTGTTCTCAACACTGGGCATATGTTTGGGCTTTGCCATTGGCTACATGATGCTGCCTCTCTTTGGTTACTTTTTAAGGGACTGGAAGTCTCTCCTGCTGGGTACCTCTCTGCCTGCCCTGCTCTACATCCCCCTCTGGTGGTGGGTTATACTCTTCACAACAAAATATGTTTTTACTGTCTCACCATGCACCACACGTATCATGATTTTTAAAAATCAAAATAAAGATTTGGTTCTTTCACAAGAGAAAAGTTGGACCTTCTTTGTTGCTTCATTTTTCAGCCCCTCTGATACATGCCGAACCTTTCTGTTTCTCTGTTAAACACTGAGGCAGGTTCATCCCAGAGTCTCCTCGGTGGTTGCTCTCTCAGGGAAGAGTGGAGGAGGCTGAAGCCATCATAAGAAAGGCCGCTAAGAAGAACAAAGTTGAGGCTCCACAAGTCATCTTTGAAGATTACAGTGTAGATGTAAGTGTGCTTTTGCTTTGAGGACTTGACAGGAGCCAGCCACATTGTTACGTAGTATGTTCACCCTGAGGGAACATGAATGTACCAAATTCAAGCAGTAAAACACAACAAATTGTAGATGAGGCTAAGATTTTGGATCTTGCAGGCTGTTGATACAAAGACACCTGCAAAGGAGCAACCCAATGTCTTCAACCTGCTGAGGACTAAAAACATCAGAAGCATGACTGCCATTCTGTGCCTGGTGTGGTGAGTATCTAATCTGAGCATTTCAGTCACACAACACATCAAAGCAAACAATTAGACTCAAGCATTATTAACAACAGTTGTGCATTTATCCTGTCTGTTTAAATGTTTTTTTTAAACACCTCGGCATAATTCAATCAAATTCAACTCCACCACTCACTCAAGCCCAAAACCAAACAGCAGAAAACTACAGAGTTGGGCAGGGGGAGAAATCCCACTGAAACTGGGAGTTTGACTCCTGGTAGTGGGACCTCCTGCTCTGTTATGCATTCAGTGAACACAACTCATGGAGGGTTAATGTGCATTTCATTGCTCTGCCATCTCCAACTAGTTGCTCCAATACTTTCAAGTGGAGTTTCGTATTGTAGGTGAAAAAAAACAATTGGGGAGTGTTCAGGCCTTCTCACGCTGGAGACCGAAGAAAAAGAATGAAACCAAAATCTGAAATATTTGTAAATTATTTTTAACTTTCAAGCATTTTGAACCACATCAGACAGGAATATTCATGTTCTGTGCATAATGAACCCGCGCTCAATTCTACACACTGCAGACAAATCCTTGCGTGCAACAGGAAAGTTGCATTTCCTATGGATGGTGCCAAAGAAGCATGTTGTTGTGGCGGGTGTAAATGTTGAGATTGTGTTTATTAGTGTTACATTTCTTTTAATACAAGGGTTAATGGTCAGCTCATAATACCATCAGGGCTTGGTGGGTTTTTTTTAGGTAAGACAGCAACCTCATTATGCTTCATTTATTAATAATAGTAATATCTGATGTAAAGCAGTCGCTCATCTGTCAGACACCAAACAGGACGAGGACCACAAGAGCGTCACGTTAAACAGTTTATTGAAGGATTCGGGGAAAAGGAGTGTATGGGTGTGAGTCCAGAGCTGTGAGGCGTCTCACTGAGATGGCGGGGTGGGTTCCAGAGCACACTCACTGATTGTCCGGAGTCACGGGGCAGAAGATGAAAGACGTAGTTGAGCAGGTCCGATATCACAGGTAGGAGTCAGAGGCGAATGAAGACAGGCAGGGTAACTGGTACTGGTTTGCAGACGATCTGACAAGGAGGTACTGAAAGCCAGGGCTTATATACAGAGGGTGATGAACAGGGAATGCAGTGCAGCTGGCAGGTTAATTAGTGCAGGAGTAGATGCAGGTGTGGCTGATCAGACAGAGCCGAGACTGGAGCTGCAGCAATTAGTGCTGTTAACAGGGCAGAGAGAGAGCTCATGACAGAACCCCCCCCCCTAAGGGACGGCCCCAGAAGTCCCCAAAAAACATCAAGCTGGGCGGGCAGAGGGGGAGTCGGCGGAGGGTCAGAACTCCTCTGAGCGGTCAGACTCCATGGCCTCATCCTCCGAGGGGGCCTGAGAGGTGCCATCAGGGGCCAGGGCAGGGTCAGAAACTGGGCAGGAGGAGCGACGGGACCCCTTAGGACGACCCCGACGGATGGCAGGCTGGTCCGGATGCAGACGGTGGAAGTCGGCGATGAGAGTCCGGTCCACAATTCGACTGGTCGGCACCCAGGTTCTCTCCTCAGGCCCATAGCCCTCCCAGTCGACGAGATACTGGAGGGCCCTACCCCTCCGTCTGGACTGAAGCAGGCGTCGAACGGTGTACACCAGCCCACCGTCAATGAGGCGAGGAGGAGGAGGAGCAGGTGCCGCTGGGACCAGCGGGCTTACATGCACTGGTTTGACTTTCGAAACATGGAAAGTGGGGTGCACCTTCATGGAAGCTGGCAACTGGAGCCGGACCGCGGTTGGACTGATGACCCTCTGGATAGGGAATGGGCCGATGAACCGAGGTGCTAGCTTACGTGATTCCACCCTCAGCGGCAGGTCCTTGGCTGACAGCCACACCTTCTGGCCAACACAGTAAGTGGGTGCTGGTGTCCTCCGACGGTTAGCCCCAGTGGCATAGCTGGTCACTGACTTGAGTAGTGTGGCACGGGCTTGTGACCAGGTGCGGCGGCATCGGCGAGCATGGGCGAGGGCAGATGGACAGGAAACCTCTCCTTCCTGGCTGGGGAACAGAGGGGGCTGGTAGCCATATACACACTGAAAAGGTGACATACCAGTGGCAGAACAGGTGAGGGAGTTGTGGGCGTACTCTACCCATGTCAGTTGTTGCGCCCAAGCCTGGGGCTTACGGGAAGCCATGCATCGGAGCGCCTTCTCCAGTTCCTGGTTCGCCCGCTCTGACTGACCATTGGACTGGGGATGAAATCCAGAGGTGAGACTTACTGTGGCCCCTAGAAGATGGCAGAACTCCTTCCAGAATGTAGAGGTGAATTGTGGGCCTCGGTCTGAGACAACGTCCTTGGGCAGACCGTGTAGACGGAAGACATGATCTATAACAACCTGGGCAGTCTCTCTAGCAGATGGCAGCTTCAGGAGGGGAATGAAGTGCGCCATCTTGCTGAACCGGTCAACCACAGTGAGAATGACAGTCATTCCATCCGATGGGGGCAGGCCTGTTACAAAGTCCAGGGAGACGTGGGACCAGGGTCGTGTGGGCACAGGCAGAGGCTGGAGTAATCCAGCGGGTGGCTGGTTGGAGGATTTGTTCTGGTTGCAGGTGAGGCAAGCACGGACAAATTCTCTGACATCCCTTCTCAAGGAAGGCCACCAGAAGCGCTGGGCAAGGAGATGGCAGGTGCGGGCTGAACCCGGGTGGCAGGCAAGGCGGGAGTTGTGTCCCCACTGTATGACCCGGGATCTCAAGTTCTCAGGGACGAAGAGACGGCCATCAGGGCATGCACTGGTGCCGGGATGGTCACGGAGAGCCTCTTGAACCTCTTCCTCGACATCCCAGGTCAAAGCAGCAATGATACAGGGATCAGGCAGGATGGGTGCAGGTTCCTGGGAAGGGGCGTCATCCTTCTGGAACTGGCGGGAGAGAGCATCCGGCTTGGTATTACGTGAACCTGGGCGGTATGACAGGGTGAAGTTGAATCTGGTGAAAAACAAGGCCCAGCGGGATTGTCTGGAGTTGAGGCGCTTGGCAGTGCGGATGTATTCAAGGTTTTTGTGATCTGTCCAGACCAGGAACGGGACCGTGGACCCCTCCAGCCAGTGACGCCACTCCTCCAGGGCAAGCTTGACGGCCAAAAGCTCACGGTTTCCAATGTCATAATTGCGCTCTGCAGGCGAAGGCCGGCGGGAAAAGAATGCACAGGGGTGCAATTTGTTGTCCTCCACTGCCCGTTGAGAAAGTATGGCCCCGACTCCCATGTCCGAGGCATCCACCTCGACGACGAACTGTCGGTCTGCATCCGGCATCAGGAGGATGGGTGCCGTGGTGAAGCGGGCCTTGAGGGTCTGAAAGGCTTTGTTAGCCTCTGGGGTCCAGACAAAGGGGTGTTTGATACTGGTCAGAGTGGTGAGGGGAGCGGCGACGGTGCTGTAGTTCCGGATGAATTTCCTGTAGAAATTGGCAAAGCCAAGGAACTGTTGCAACTTCTTCCTATTCTCCGGAACTGGCCAGGAAGTAACTGCCGAGACCTTTGCGGGGTCCATCTGGATATTTCCCTCAGCCACGATGTATCCCAGGAATGACACAGACTGAACATGGAACTCGCACTTCTCTGCTTTGACATAGAGGGAGTTCTCCAGGAGGCGACGGAGGACCAGTTGGACATGACGAGTGTGTTCAGACAGAGTTCTGGAGAAAATCAAGATGTCGTCCAGGTACACGAAGACGAACTTATTCAGCATGTCCCGCAGCACATCATTCACCAGAGCCTGGAATACCGCTGGTGCGTTGGTGAGGCCAAATGGCATTACCAGGTACTCGTAGTGGCCGGTGTGGGTGTTGAATGCTGTTTTCCACTCGTCGCCTTCTCGTATGCGCACTAGGTGGTACGCATTACGAAGGTCCAGTTTAGTGAAAATTGTGGATCCCTGGAGCAGCTCAAAAGCAGAGGTGAGTAAGGGCAGAGGATACCGGTTCTTCACTGTGATGTCGTTCAGACCTCGGTAATCAATGCAGGGCCGAAGAGAACCGTCTTTCTTTCCCACAAAGAAGAACCCGGCACCAGCAGGAGAAGAAGACGGGCGGATGATTCCAGCTGCTAAGGAGTCCCTGATGTAATCCTCCATGGCCTTTCTTTCTGGAGGAGACAGTGAGTAGAGGTGACCTTTAGGTGGAGCAGATCCAGGGAGAAGGTCAATGGCGCAGTCGTACGGACGGTGTGGGGGCAGAGATGTGGCTTTGGTCTTGTTGAACACTTGCCGGAGGCCATGGTAGCATTCAGGAACGTTAGAAATGTCAGGGGCAGTGCTGGGGGGTATTGAGCTGGTGGGCAGCGAGGCAGCACGCAAACAGGTCAGGTGGCAGTCATCTCCCAACTCATTGACAGTTCCGGAGGCCCAGTCGAGGTGAGGATTGTGGAGACGGAGCCATGGGTGGCCCAGGATTAGGGGTTGGCCCGGGGAGCAGAGTAGGTGGAAGCAGATGGTCTCTTGGTGGTTGCCTGACACCAACATTGAGATGGGGGCAGTGATTCTGGTAACTGTGCCAAGTACGTGACCGTCCAGGGCCCGGGCTGGAACGGGAGCGGACAAGCGGTGGCTTTCCAAGCCCAGCTGACGAGCAAGTTCTGTGTCCATAATGTTTGCTTCTGCGCCAGAGTCCACCAGGGCTGCCAGAGTGTGGGTTGTATCAGACAGGTAAAGACAGACTTGGATCAGGGTTTTACGATTGATGGAGGACTGAATGTTCATTGAGCTCAGCCGGATTCCTCCTACATCTGGTGAGCTCTGGCTTTTGCTGGACAGGTGGCGACTCGATGCCCATCACCGCCACAGTACAGACACAGGTTAGAGGTGATGCGTCGCTGCCGTTCTGCAGGGGTTAGGGAGGCGCGGCCGATTTCCATCAGTTCAGGCTGGTCCGGCTGGTAAGATGGTGTGGCAGGAGAAGACGGGAGAGCAGACGGGCTGCTCCGTGTGCTGGTGGATGGACTGTTGCGCCCTCTCTCTCGGCGACGGGCCTGGATCCTGCGGTCGATGCGGACAGCCAGAGCAATGGCTTCGTCGAGGGTGGAGGGTTGATCATGGGAAACCAACTCATCCTTTATGTAGTCCGCCAGGCTGTGGAGGAACGCATCCACCAACGCCTCCACGTTCCAGGAGCTCCGACTTGCCACTGTTCGAAAATCGATGGAGTAATCCGCCACGGTCCTTCTGCCTTGGCGAATACTCATCAGGATCTGTGATGCCTCAGCTGTTGTGGATCCCAAGTCGAAGACCTTGAGCATCTCCTCGGCGAACAGGTTGAAGGTAGCACATGCAGGGGTCTGGCGCTCGAACTCAGCTGTTCCCCACAGTCGAGCCCGTCCCGTCAGGTGAGTGATCACATAACCTACTTTAGCCCCTTCAGTGGCAAAGGTTCGGGGTTGCAGGCTAAACTGGACACGGCAGCTCGTCAGGAATGCCCGTACCTGAGTTGGGTCGCCGTTGAACCGCTCTGGATTGCCAATCTTGGGTTCTGGGGATACAGCAACAGCGGCGGCAGTGACCAGGGCAGATGACTCGGAAGCTGGGCTGGTGGGCAGACTGGCTGAAGCTGACGGAGGAGTAAGGTTGGTGAGAAGTTGAATAACCATGGCAAGTTGTTGTTGCTGCTGCTGAATCTGTTGCTGTTGCTGCTGGAACTGCTGTTGCTGTTGATGGCCGACCTGGAGCAGGGAGGCAATGTCATCAGTCATGCGGTTAACCTCTCTCTCTGTGTGTTCCAGGCGCTGCATGGCCGTGGGTTGTTCAGGTTCGTCGGGTTCCATGCTGGGTGGGACGTGCGCTGGGTCCATGTTTTGGTCAGATCGTACTGTCAGACACCAAACAGGACGAGGACCACAAGAGCGTCACGTTAAACAGTTTATTGAAGGATTCGGGGAAAAGGAGTGTATGGGTGTGAGTCCAGAGCTGTGAGGCGTCTCACTGAGATGGCGGGGTGGGTTCCAGAGCACACTCACTGATTGTCCGGAGTCACGGGGCAGAAGATGAAAGACGTAGTTGAGCAGGTCCGATATCACAGGTAGGAGTCAGAGGCGAATGAAGACAGGCAGGGTAACTGGTACTGGTTTGCAGACGATCTGACAAGGAGGTACTGAAAGCCAGGGCTTATATACAGAGGGTGATGAACAGGGAATGCAGTGCAGCTGGCAGGTTAATTAGTGCAGGAGTAGATGCAGGTGTGGCTGATCAGACAGAGCCGAGACTGGAGCTGCAGCAATTAGTGCTGTTAACAGGGCAGAGAGAGAGCTCATGACATCATCCTTTATGGTCAGATTGTATAGTATACATTTCACAATGACTGCATGTCATTTCTGTCACATATAATGTCCATAGCAAAACATCAAGCTAATGCGCTTGGAAATCAATGATTTTGGAAGATGGCAAACCTGTACTCCCCCTTTGTAGGTTTCTCACAGAGTTTCTCAACAGCTATACTTCCCCACATGCTCTCTTTATGCCTGTTGCCTTTGTAACTGTTTGGCAAAATTATTTTGGGACCAAATCAGTTGATAAATATCCAAAGTGGTCTGTGATGCTGTGAACAGAATTGACATCCAAGAAAATCTTTTGCTTTTTCTTTGATTTGAATCTTTGATTTTGGTGTAAGCAAATGTCATTAGTTTTTTTGGTTGACTTGGTTTTGTTCGACACCCGAAATCTGCAGTCATCAAAACAGCTGAATGACAAAATACTAAAGTACTGACTTGTAATTGAAAGTTACAAATTATTAAAGGGTAAATAACACATTAAACTAATGTTATCACTTGATACTAAGTTAATGTTCTGGATGATAATTGCCAGGACTATTGTACTAGATTGTACAGATGTACTTAAAGTGTTTACTAGTGTTTCTCTACAGTGATGTGATTAAGATTTAAATCCTGCACTACTACTGTATCCCAAGTCTTGCATGCCAAATTGTTCTGTCTTGATGGCAGTGAAGCATAAATAAAAGTATTAAGTTTAATGCTCTTGGTTTGCTATTGTACACATTAAATGGCATTATATTGATTTCTTTTTACGCATATTTCCATTCTAATATCTCTGTTGTCTGTATCTTTGTCCTCCCAGGTTCACTATGAGTATTGGATACTATGGCCTGTCCCTGAACTCATCCCAACTTCATGCTAACCCCTATCTCAGCTGCTTCCTCTCAGCAGCTGTAGAAGTACCAGCATACATTTCTAGCTGGCTGGCACTGCGATACCTTCCACGACGACTGTCTGTCATATTTGTCTTGCTGCTTGCAGGAATGTCGCTGTACCTGATTCAGCTGGTGCCTCAAAGTAAGCAGTGTCATGATGTAGTCCATCACACTACTCGTGTTTTCAAGCTTATTTTTTTGAATATTTAAAAGATATTCTACAGATTCAGCATTGTACTCCTATAGCATTGTCAGACTTACCATGGACAGTTAGAGGAATATCATCCATTTCATTCACACATTCTTCTTGCTTGTCAAAACCTGCCACCTACATTATCCACAAAGCTAATCTACAGCAACAGTTCATGCTTGTAGCAGCTCATAATATAGCCATGAGCTGTTGGCGAGGAGTGGGCTACAACGTTCTGGTAAACTCACTTCTCTCTAACTCCACGCCACCAGTTGTTCATCTTCAGCCCCAGTCGCTACTAACTCATGTGACATCACCTGAGACAATTTATCATATTTCACACCAGCTCTGCTTGGAGCCACAAAATATGTTATTCAACTTTTATTCACACATGCAGACTTTAATGTGTAACATTGGGTAAGAGCCCCTTTGAGACAACCTCTAAGGTTGAACAATTGTTAAGAATAAAAGAAGAACTTTGGAGTTTATTAAGCAGTGGAAAAAATGGCTGCATGACATGAAGTCAGGGGTAAAAATCTGAGCACTCGGATCATACAGAGACTGACTTTCATTTGCCTTCAGTTCTGTTCTTAGACAAACTATTTCTAATGTTTTAGGTTTATCAGGTGTGGCTGTTGCCCTGGAGATGCTGGGTAAATTTGGTATCTGTGCCGGTTTCAGCTTGCTGTATGGCTACACAGCAGAGCTTTATCCAACAGTCCTCAGGAACACAGCGACGGGGACATGCTCTGCATTTTCCAGAGTGGGCAGCTGTATTGCACCTTTTTTGCTACAGCTGAGTGAGTAAACTGGTTTTTAATAGTAATTTATAACATTTGTCAAACCTTTTATCTGAGCACATTGATACATTTTAGTAGCTAGGTATCTGATTTGTAGTTTAGATAATCTGTACACACTGATGATTTCACATACTGTAAACATTTACAGTGCACATACGCAGAACAGAGGACCTCCCTCATCCTAATTTCCCCTCTCCTTGTACAGGGATGTACTTTAAGTTCCTGCCATATATAATACTAGGGACTCTGGCTGTTGTGTGTGCCTTGGCTACTCTCTTCTTGCCAGAGAGTTTTGGACGACCTCTACCCCAAACAATTCAACAGATGCAGAAGAGAGAAAGGTGGGTCCTAAAGGAATACAATTATATTATATTAGTTTATAAAGCTCCTTTCTTTGGATTTGACTTTTGCAATTTACTTATGCTACTACTGCTTTACTACGACTATTCTACTTTACCACGACTATACTGCTTTACCACGACTATACTACTTTATCACGACTATACTGCTTTACCACGACTATACTGCTTTACCACGACTATACTGCTTTACCACGACTATACTGCTTTGCCACGACTGTACTGCTTTACCACGACTATACTACGTTACCACGACTATACTGCTTTACCACGACTATACTGCTTTACCACGACTATACTGCTTTACCACGACTATACTGCTTTACCACGACTATACTGCTTTACCACGACTATACTACGTTACCACGACTATACTGCTTTACCACGACTATACTGCTTTACCACGACTATACTGCTTCACCACGACTATACTGCTTCACTACAACTGTACTACTTTACTAAGTATTAAGATTAAAAAAATTTACAGTATAAATACCTTTATTTCCCCATACACTGTTTGCAAAAATGAAGTTTGGTTAACACATAGTTGCTACTTTCATTTAGAAATTCAAAACCATACTTAAAATAGAGAAGTGCACTTTGTTTTTTATCTGTTCATATACAGAGCAGGATCCACAGGTATAAACGGATAAAAAAAAACCTTCTGCACTATTAATCATCATTAAGCATCTAAATCCCTCTAACTTCTCCTGCAGACCCCTGTCAATCAGATCATCTATCAGCAACCACGGGTAACCACAGTTGAACAGAAAAAACTGAAAAAAGAAACTATCGCCCCAACCCTAATGCTCGAGTTTGCAAAAGACAATTATGAATTAACTTTTCAGTCCTAAATTAATTTAATAAAAATAAACAGCATGATATTATTATTTAAAAAAAATAATAATTTCATGAGACCTGAGACATATCTGTTGCTTTAAAGAATATGGCAACAGAAAAATGTGACTGACTATTCCTTGAATAAAACAACCAAAAGTTTGCAATGACTGTATTTATTCATGATAATGTTCCAACATTTTAGTTTTCCTGTATGCTGAAAACCAAATGATGGTTTGTTTTTGTTTGTCTTTTGTCCCAGCAGCATGAAGCACCTCTTCATCAAAAGAAAGGAATACTCAAAACCTGTGGTGCTTTTCGAAAGTCGACTTTGATTCTCTAAAACATTGATTATTTAATTATTAATAAGCATTGTAAAAAATCACTTATCATGCCAACTGTTAACTCATCTTACTATTCAAAATTTCCATCACAAAATTAAAATCCGACAAATTGATATGACAACATAACCAAGAAATCAAATTTAAATACTTGAAACTTGACTTAAGCGTGTACTTGAAAATATGTTTATTTTGGAGTAAATTAAGTGGGATTTTTTATTTTTAAGGTAAACATGATATTGTTTGAATAAATGTCACGTTCCTTGTTGCCATTGAAGTCACATACTTTCACAAATAAAATGATGAGTTGCAAGGATTTGTTTTTATTCTGTTTGCATCTCATCTTGAAATTAACATCTGCATAGGCTACATGTGTTAGCTAAAATGGTGAAGATAATACAAAATATTAACGTAAAGGTGGGACATCTCACGTTTCAGATAACCAGGGGCCGGTATTTCAAAACTTGTATTCTGGATAATCCGGTTAACAAAATCCTCCTTTTCTCAGTCATGGATCAAGGTGATCCTGCTGACTTTATCTGAGTATTTCAAAACATTGGCAGAGTGGATCACTGTGACGTCAATGTGGGCGGATCTGGATTTCCAAATCTTGTCGTGTCTCCGCCTCTGGGATCGAAACATGGCCTGGACTGTCCCCTTATGGAAATAAAGTCAATATTTGGATAATATACTTAGTAGCTAAGTTGCAGGTATTCTTATAAACAGAGACAAGGGAGGCTATTATGCATTCATTTATCAACTTTAAATGATTATTATAAATTCAAGCACATAACAGTATATTTAGTAATGTGCAGGACAAATGTGCAGCATACATGGGTGTGCAACATGTATTATCACAGTGATTATGGTATTGCAAAACCCATGTTGTGCCGAACATCACACCACATGACCAATCAGCAAGTATTTTTCTATCAAAAATTGTTTTATTATCTTTGTAATGAATAACTTGTAGCATTGTGTGTTTGGGAGAGGAGGAGTTAGTCTGCACTATAAGGACTTTGGATGGGACAGTTTAGATTCTGACGATATGACGGATTATGAGGACGCAGCAGCTTTTTTGGGACAGTGGGGACGCTTCCAGCAGATTGTCTTCTTCCTGCTCTGTGCCAGTGTTATTCCCAATGGATTTAGTGGTTTCATCGTTGTCTTTCTGACTGACACTCCTAGTCACCACTGCCTGGTTCCTGAGGTCAATCTGACTCAAGACTGGCACAATGCTACCATCCCAGTAGAGGTAATATTATATATATATATATATATATATATATATATATATATATATATATTACATTATTACATCTTATTCTTATGTCCCTGTTCCTGTACAATTTTGCTAAGGACTTGAACTTGACTTGGCTTCCTGAGGTAATGTAGAGTTTTTAAAAGAAAGTTTATTCAACAATTCAACAATGGAACAACCGTGAAAAAGAAATCAGAATAAATAAAGAAATTGATCAATTATTTTGTGTACAATATTGCTCAGAACTTGAAATATTTGTGAGTTCAGGGTTAAAGCATAATAAGTCAAATAGAAATAAACTAATAACTGAAAAAATATCAATGTTTGCAAAGTTTTTTTGTGAAATTACTGTAGTTTTGGAAGATATGGGTTATTTTAAATATCTTTCCCAATATTCTGATGATCACACTTGTAGTTTTGGAGATGTTTTCTACGTCTGTGCTACTGTATGAGAATATGATAAAGCGGTCTGGCTAAAGTCCAGGATTTTATATGAAGGTTTAAAGAAAGGGAAAGGTACTGTAAGGACCCAGTTGTAAACGTCTCATTGTTGCATCACATTTCCATACACAGTACGGCATAAATCCCAGTCTTACCCTGATGCTCCAGTGGCTATTTTACTATTTTTTTATTTTGCTATTTACATTATTGCTAAGGACTGTTGTCCTAAAGAAATGTTCCTAATAACACTAATACAGTTTGTGTCGTTGTGTCTGTGAGGTGGTGAATGGGGAAGAGGAGCTGAGCAGATGCAGCAGGTACAGGCTGGATGTGGTCAGAAATCTCTCTGCTCAGGGATTCATTCCTGGCAGGGACATCAACCTCACTGACCTGGAGCAGGAGGGCTGTGTGGACGGCTGGAGCTACAGCAGAGACATCTACCAATCCACCTTAGTCTCTGAGGTGAGTATGTACATCTGCGATAGAATGATCTTCTGAACTGTAGTTAGTCATTAACTGGGCTGGAACACATTGTACAAAAAAATAGATAATAAATAATGACAAACTGTGACATGATATTACACACAGAAGTACAGAAACATGATTGATGATTTTGTTGCTCAACTTGCTCCCAGCCTCTGTCTGATGCGCTGTTTGTGGCAGTAGACTGGGAACAAGAGGCGATCTGTTTTAAAAAGTACGATTTCTCATTAAATTGTATTCTGGTTTGTGGATCAGATATGCTGAATTAAACATGCACTCATAACACTGTTAATTCACCGTCCATAGTGTGTGTGAGGGTATTTGTGGAGTTTTTTCTCTGGTTAACAACTTGTTCTATTGCTTCTTGCTGAGGCTGCAGATGCTCAGACAGCGTAAAAAAAACGTAGTAACCCAAGTTATAAACTAAACGTGTATTTATACTAATACTATAATATTAAACAGAGTTTAGCTTTATGGGATTAACACAAAAACAGAAAATGTCTCCAAACCATAGTGAACACCGGAGTGCTCCTCCAAAGTCTAGCTCTTAAGTTCTATCTCTGTGGCATGGGTTCTTCCCATAGACTGTATATATGTATATATATGTTCTTCCTGGTCCATGCATTTAATTGTTTAATTGATTGTGTATTCCAGTTTGACCTGGTGTGCAGTGATCAGTGGAAGCAGCCGTTCACTTCAACAGTTTTCTATCTGGGAATTCTTGTCGGATCCTTTTTCTCAGGACAGTTCTCAGACAGGTACTGACTGTAACCTTCTTACAATTAAATGACATAAACAGTGGTGAGTTGCTGCCAGTCTTTAATTCTTGTTCTTTAAGGGGACAGCGGAGAATAGACGCACACACGCACACACGCACACACCCGCACGTATATAAAAACCTGTATGCTGTATGGTAAAACTTAAAATCTTCTTATTTCTTCCCCAAATTGCTCTACTTTTGCATAGAGAAAAGATCATGCCGGATATTTAATGAATAGTTCAAACAAAGTATTTTTTAGCAGCATGTATTTTGTCGTCTAAACCTTCACATCTTATTTTATTCCCCCTTATTTTATTGTCTGACTAATTGACTAATCACTCTAGGTTTGGAAGGAAGCCAATTCTCTTCGCCACCATGGCAATTCAAACTATTTTTACCTTTGCCCAAATCTTCTCACCTTCTTGGACGGTGTTCTCCATCCTCATCTTCTTCAATGGTTTGGGACAGATCTCCAACTATGTCTCTGGTTTTGTGTTGGGTAAATGTCAACATTTCATGCTACTAACAATTAAGGACCCTTTTATACATTAGTGATTGATTTAGAATTATATATATATATATACACATTGTGATATTATACATGAAAATATAAATAGATTATTACTAATGTCCTCACTTATAACCTGCACTTCTGTCACACATTATCTGTCTTTCTCTTTCTGTCCAGGCACTGAGATCTTGACTGGTAATGTTCGGGTCCTGTTCTCAACACTGGGCATATGTTTGGGCTTTGCCATTGGCTACATGATGCTGCCTCTCTTTGGTTACTTTTTAAGGGACTGGAAGTCTCTCCTGCTGGGTACCTCTCTGCCTGTCCTGCTCTACATCCCCCTCTGGTGGTGGGTTATACTCTTCACAACAAAATATGTTTTTACTGTCTCACCATGCACCACACGTAGCCTGGGTATACCCATACTGCCTTGCGCGCTCGAATTTAATTTCGAACCTCCATCCAGTCTGGCAACCAAGGCTGTTAAATTCAGCGGGTTGTCTCGTCTGATCTGAGGTCGTAGTCGAAAAGTGGAGGCAGAGACCTGCCCCCCGCGTGGCTCCCCCTTCCACATCCACATCCCTCCCGAGAGAGAGAGAGAGAGAGGCAGAGAGAGAGAGGCTCACTTGGATGTTTGTTTTTCTCCGGTTTCTTAGCCCTGTTTTAGAGATCCAATCACAGAGCGGGGAGGAACGGCAAGACGATGACACATACTACTCGGCACTTGGAAGCTTGTAGTTTTCTTACGGATCCAACATGGCTGCTGCAGACGCGAAACTCTTTTTAGCTGTAGATGTTGTTTAAATAGTTTAGAGCGAAAGTTGAAAGGCGAAAGGTCTCTCGGCGGCTCCGCTGAGATCACCGGCGTTATGGTATCGGGGCTATTAGCGTCGCTAGCGGCTATTAGCGCAGCTAGCGGCTAATAGCTAATAGACGCTAGCGGCTGCGGAGCCGCCGAGAGACCCGCAGCAGCTTGTTTATTGCCCATAAAATCAGTGGATGTGTGTGGATGAATGACATGAGGGGGAATAAAGCGTGAAAATAAATAATCTTGCAGAAAGCGAGAACTGGCGAAGCAAAGCAGCAAGCAACACTCTCTCTCACACACACACACACACACACAACAAACATCCATTTCTGTTGCTCTACATACGTCATCTGGTATAACTGATACGATTGGCTAAGAGCTACATACAGATACTTTTGATAGATATTCTAAGCGCCCAATAAACAGCTTCGGAGGATCGTAAACCACGCCTCCTCTACGGAGAAATGAATGGTTGGTTGCCAGACTAGATCTCATTTGAGAATAGTCTGGTGTTAGCCAGGCTACACCACACGTATCATGATTTTTAAAAATCAAAATAAAGATTTGGTTCTTTCACAAGAGAAAAGTTGGACCTTCTTTGTTGCTTCGTTTTTCAGCCCCTCTGATACATGCCGAACCTTTCTGTTTCTCTGTTAAACACTGAGGCAGGTTCATCCCAGAGTCTCCTCGGTGGTTGCTCTCTCAGGGAAGAGTGGAGGAGGCTGAAGCCATCATAAGAAAGGCTGCTAAGAAGAACAAAGTCGAGGCTCCACAAGTCATCTTTGAAGATTACAGTGTAGATGTAAGTGTGCTTTTGCTTTGAGGACTTGACAGGAGCCAGCCACATTGTTGCATAGTATGTTCACCCTGAGGGAACATGAATGTACCAAATTCAAGCAGTAAAACACAACAAATTGTAGATGAGGCTAAGATTTTGGATCTTGCAGGCTGTTGATACAAAGACACCTGCAAAGGAGCAACCCAATGTCTTCAACCTGCTGAGGACTAAAAACATCAGAAGCATGACTGCCATTCTGTGCCTGGTGTGGTGAGTATCTAATCTGAGCATTTCAGTCACACAACACATCAAAGAAAACAATTAGACTCAAGCATTATTAACAACAGTTGTGCATTTATCCTGTCTGTTTAAATGTTTTTTTTAAACACCTCGGCATAATTCAATCAAATTCAACTCCACCACTCACTCAAGCCCAAAACCAAACAGCAGAAAACTACAGAGTTGGGCGGGGGGAGAAATCCCACTGAAACTGGGAGTTTGACTCCTGGTAGTGGGACCTCCTGCTCTGTTATGCATTCAGTGAACACAACTCATGGAGGGTTAATGTGCATTTCATTGCTCTGCCATCTCCAACTAGTTGCTCCAATACTTTCAAGTAGAGTTCCGTATTGTAGGTGAAAAAAAACAATTGGGGAATGTTCAGGCCTTCTCACACTGGAGACCGAAGGAAAAGAATGAAACCAAAATCTGAAATATTTGTAAATTATTTTTAACTTTCAAGCATTTTGAACCACACCAGACAGGAATATTCATGTTCTGTGCATAATGAACCCGCGCTCAATTCTACACACTGCAGACAAATCCTTGCGTGCAACAGGAAAGTTGCAATTCCTATGGATGGTGCCAAAGAAGCATGTTGTTGTGGCGGGTGTAAATGTTGAGATTGTGTTTATTAGTGTTACATTTCTTTTAATACAAGGGTTAATGGTCACCTCATAATACCATCAGAGCTTGGTGTGTTTTTTTTAGGTAAGACAGCAACCTCATTATGCTTCATTTATTAATAATAGTGATAACTGATGTAAAGCAGTCGCTCATCCTTTATGGTCAGATTGTATAGTATACATTTCACAATGACTGCATGTCATTTCTGTCACATATAATGTCCATAGCAAAACATCAAGCTAATGCACTTGGAAATCAATGATTTTGGAAGATGGCAAACCTGTACTCCCCCTTTGTAGGTTTCTCACAGAGTTTCTCAACAGCTATACTTCCCCACATGCTCTCTTTATGTCTGTTGCCTTTGTAACTGTTTGGCAAAATTATTTTGGGACCAAATCAGTTGATAAATATCCAAAGTGGTGTGTGATGCTGTGAACAGAATTGACGTCCAAGAACATCTTTTGATGGTGTAAGCAGTCATTAGTTTTTTGGTTGACTTGTTTTTGTTCGACACCCGAAATCTGCAGTAATCAAAACGGCTGCATGGCAAAATACAAAAGTTTGGATTGTTGTACTGACTTGTAATTGAAAGTCACAAATTATTAAAGGGCTCTAAACAGTAATGCATTAGTAAGTAACACATTAAAGTAATGTAATCACTTGTCTTGATACTAAGTTAATGTTCTGGATGATAATTGCCAGGACTATTTTACTAGATTGTACAGATGTACTTAAAGTGTTTACTAGTGTTTCTCTACATTGATGTGATTAAGATTTAAATCCTGCACTACTACTGTATCCCAAGTCTTGCATGCTAAATTGTTCTGTCTTGATGGCAGTGAAGCATAATAAGTATTAAGTTTAATGCTCTTGGTTTGCTACTGTACACATTAAATGTCATTATATTGATTTCTTTTTACGCATATTTCCATTCTAACATCTCTGTTGTCTGTATCTTTGTCCTCCCAGGTTCACTATGAGTATTGGATACTATGGCCTTTCCCTGAACTCATCCCAACTTCATGCTAACCCCTATATCAGCTGCTTCCTCTCAGCAGTTGTAGAAGTACCAGCATACATTTCTAGCTGGCTGGCACTGCGATACCTTCCACGACGACTGTCTGTCATATTTGTCTTGCTGCTTGCAGGAATGTCGCTGTACCTGATTCAGTTGGTGCCTCAAAGTAAGCAGTGTCATGATGTAGTCCATCACACGACTCATGTTTTCAAGCTTATTTTTTAGAATATTTAAAATATATTCTACAGATTCAGCATTGTACTCCTATAGCATTGTCAGACTTACCATGGACAGTTAGAGGAATATCATCCATTTCATCCATTTCATGACTTTCATTTGCCTTCAGTTCTGTTCTTAGACAAACTATTTCTAATGTTTTAGGTTTATCAGGTGTGGCTGTTGCCCTGGAGATGCTGGGTAAATTTGGTATCTGTGCCGGTTTCAGCTTGCTGTATGGCTACACAGCAGAGCTTTATCCAACAGTCCTCAGGAACACAGCGACGGGGACATGCTCTGCATTTTCCAGAGTGGGCAGCTGTATTGCACCTTTTTTGCTACAGCTGAGTGAGTAAACTGGTCTTTAATAGTAATTTATAACATTTGTCAAACCTTTTATCTGAGAACATTGATACATTTTAGTAGCTAGGTATCTGATTTGTAGTTTAAATAATCTGTACACACTGATGATTTCATATACTGTAAACATTTACAGTGCACATACGCAAAACAGAGGACTTCCCTCATCCTAATTTCCCCTCTCCTTGTACAGGGATGTACTTTAAGTTCCTGCCATATATAATACTAGGGACTCTGGCTGTTGTGTGTGCCTTGGCGACTCTCTTCCTGCCAGAGAGTTTTGGACGACCTCTACCCCAAACAATTCAACAGATGCAGAAGAGAGAAAGGTGGGTCCTAAAGGAATACAATTATATTATATTAGTTTATAAAGCTCCTTTCTTTTGATTTGACTTTTGCAATTTACTTCTGCTACTACTGCTTTACTACAACTATTCTACTTTACCAAGGCTATACTGCTTTACTACGGCTATACTACTTTATCACGACTATACTGCTTTACCACGACTATACTGCTTTACTACTACTAAACTGCTTTACTACGACTATACTGCTTTACCAAGGCTATACTGCTTTACCACGACTATACTGCTTTACCAAGGCTATACTGCTTTACTACGACTATACTGCTTTACTACGACTATACTACATTACCATGACTATACTGCTTTACCAAGGCTATACTGCTTTACCACAACTATACTGCTTTACCACGACTATACTGCTTTACTATGACTATACTGCTTTACCAAGGCTATACTGCTTTACTACGACTATACTGCTTTACTACGACTATACTATGTTACCACAACTATACTGCTTTACCACGACTATACTGCTTTACTACGACTATACTGCTTTACCACGACTATAGTGCTTTACTACGACTATACTGCTTTACCAAGGCTATACTGCTTTACCACGACTATACTGCTTTACCACGACTGTTCTGCTTTACTACGACTATACTATGTTACCACGACTATACTGCTTTACCACGACTATACTGCTTTACCACGACTATACTGCTTTACTATGACTATACTGCTTTACTACGACTATACTGCTTTACTACTACTAAACTGCTTTACTACGACTATACTGCTTTACCAAGGCTATACTGCTTTACCACGACTATACTGCTTTACCAAGGCTATACTGCTTTACTACGACTATACTGCTTTACTACGACTATACTACATTACCATGACTATACTGCTTTACCAAGGCTATACTGCTTTACCACAACTATACTGCTTTACCACGACTATACTGCTTTACTATGACTATACTGCTTTACCAAGGCTATACTGCTTTACTACGACTATACTGCTTTACTACGACTATACTATGTTACCACAACTATACTGCTTTACCACGACTATACTGCTTTACTACGACTATACTGCTTTACCACGACTATAGTGCTTTACTACGACTATACTGCTTTATCAAGGCTATACTGCTTTACCACGACTATACTGCTTTACCACGACTGTTCTGCTTTACTACGACTATACTATGTTACCACGACTATACTGCTTTACCACGACTATACTGCTTTACCACGACTATACTGCTTTACTACGACTATACTGCTTTACCAAGGCTATACTGCTTTACCAAGGCTATACTGCTTTACCAAGGCTATACTGCTTTACCACGACTATACTGCTTTACTACGACTATAGTGCTTTACCAAGGCTATACTGCTTTACCACGACTGTACTGCTTTACTACGACTATACTGCTTTACCACGACTATACTGCTTTACTACGACTATACTGCTTTACTACGACTATACTGCTTTACCACGACTATACTGCTTTACTACGACTATACTGCTTCGCCCCAACCCTAATGCTCGAGTTTGTAAAAGACAATTATGAATTAACTTTTCAGTCCTAAATGGATTTTATAAAAATAAACAGCATGATATTGTTATTTAAAAGAAAAATAAATAATTTCATGAGACCTGAGACGTATCTGTTGCTTTAAGGAAAATGGCAACAGAAAAATGTGACTGACTATTCCTTGAATGAAACAACCAAAAGTTTGCAATGACTGTATTTATTCATGATAATGTTCCAACATTTTAGTTTTCCTGTATGCTGAAAACCAAATGATGGTTTGTTTTTGTTTGTCTTTTGTCCCAGCAGCATGAAGCACCTCTTCATCAAAAGAAAGGAACACTCAAAACCTGTGGTGCTTTTCGAAAGTCGACTTTGATTCTCTAAAACATTGATTATTATTAATAAGCATTGTAAAAAAATCACTTATCATGCCAACTGTTAACTCATCTTACTATTCAAAATTTCCATCACAAAATTAAAATCCGACAAATTTATATAACAACATAACCAAGAAATCAAATTTAAATACTTGAAACTTGACTTAAGCGTGTACTTGAAAATATGTTTATGTTGGAGTAAATTAAGTGGGATTTTTTATTTTTAAGGTAAACATGATATTGTTTGAATAAATGTCACGTTCCTTGTTGCCATTGAAGTCACATACTTTCACAAATAAAATGACGAGCTGCAAGGATTTGTTTTTAGTCTGTTTGCGTCTCATCTTGAAATTAACATTTGCATAGGCTACATGTGTTACCTAAAATGGTGAAGATTAATACAAAATACATCCCATGTTTCAGATAAACAGGTAACACATTTTTTGTTGGTTACATTATTACATAGATATACGTGGCCAACCATGAAGTTGGAATAAAATGTATTTTACCTATTTCCATGAAATTGTGACAATGTGATTTATTATTGACAGATAAAGTGTATATCTTCTCAAAACTTCATTAATCAATCTCTTCCAAACATATCACACTGAAAATGAAACAACAACTAACAGAGGATTGTGTCTGAAAACCAAATTATTCCAAGTTTATGGACAACCATGTATGTTTTAATCTATTTAAACATTACTCATGACCAGTCAGCAGGCTTTTTTGGATTGAAAAATATTTTTTATTACCTGTGTAATAAATAACTTGTAGCTACATGACATGACAGCAATTTTTGTTTTCTATTGCGTTAGAGGAGGAGTTAGTCTGCACTATAAGGACTGTGCATGGGACACTTTAGATTCTGACAATGTCATGGATTATGAGGACAGAACAGCTTTTTTGGGACAGTGGGGACGCTTCCAGCAGATTGTCTTCTTCCTGCTCTGTGTCAGCATTATTCCCAATGGATTTAGTGCTTTCTCTGTTGTCTTTCTGACTGACATTCCTAGTCACCACTGCCTGGTTCCTGAGTTGAATCTGACCCGAGACTGGCACAATGCCATCATCCCAGTAGAGGTAATTAAGTTTTTGAAGAGTGCTGCCTCATTCTTATTTCTCGTAACAAAAGTTACACGTGTTCAACAATTCAAAAAGAGAGCCAAGCTAAACAATAATTCAATTTTACTCTTATGTTCCGAAAAGTATGTGTACAATTTTGATATGGACTTGAAATTTACTTGACTTCATGAGGTAATATAGTTTTTGAAGAAAGTTTATTCAACAATTAAAAAATGGAGCACATTGAGTCTTATTTCGATGTTCAATTATTTGTGTACAATATTTCTCAGGACTTAAAATATTTGAGTAGAGGCTTAAAGCATAATGTATGTTCTGATTGATAACTAAAATATAAATAATTGTTTCTGTTCTAAAGTCTGGTAATAATTAAACAACTCCAGAAATCACAAGGTTTGCTATTTCTTTTGAGATATTACTTTGGAGAATATTCTGATGATCACGTTTGTAGTTTTGGAGTTAATGAATGTATTCTGTATCTGCTGTACTTACAGCAGCACTTAAAAGAATATGATAAAGCGGTCTGGCTAAAGTCCAGGATTTTATATGAAGGTATACAGAGAGGTAAAGGTACTGTAAGGACCCAGTTGTAAACGTCTCATTGTTGCATCACATTTCCATACACAGTACGGCATAAATCCCAGTCTTACCCTGATGCTCCAGTGGCTATTTTACTATTTTTTTATTTTGCTATTTACATTATTGCTAAGGACTGTTGTCCTAAAGAAATGTTCCTAATAACACTAATACAGTTTGTGTCATTGTGTCTGTGAGGTGGTGAATGGGGAAGAGGAGCTGAGCAGATGCAGCAGGTACAGGCTGGATGTGGTCAGAAATCTCTCTGCTCAGGGATTCATTCCTGGCAGGGACATCAACCTCACTGACCTGGAGCAGGAGGGCTGTGTGGACGGCTGGAGCTACAGCAGAGACATCTACCAATCCACCTTAGTCTCTGAGGTGAGTATGTACATCTGCGATAGAATGATCTTCTGAACTGTAGTTAGTCATTAACTGGGCTGGAACACATCGTACACAAGATGGATAAGTATATGTACTTTTTTTCTAGTCTGGGCTCCAGACCAACTTTTTGCATTGGTTGCATTGGTTGCACTGGTGCACGTAACATTTTTTTTTTCGGTGCCTCAGCACAAAATTAGGTTCACCCAAATTTTTCATTGCGTCGCCTTTAACGCCATAAGGTCACCTTTTTATCGCTCTCCATAACTTTTATATAATGTGAATCATTTTTAAACAAGAGTAAGGTGTAGAGAAATGCTTGTCTATTTCATTGAACTGCTCTCACTAAAAGCACAATTATATACAATTACTATATATATATATATTAGTTTTTAAAGTGCTTCACTGAGCTCAAATTGAACATTTCAAACTAAACCAGGGAGCAAAAAAGAACAACAACAAGACAACAAACATCTTTCTACATGTATAATAATTGAAAAGAAAAAAAACATTCTAGCAGTTTTATCAGATTTATTATGGATATTATTAAAGTTTAAAAAAAACAACAACAGTAGAGAGTCTGTCTGTCAGCAAGAAACACTTTTACCTAGTTTGTCATTTTCATTCAGTCCCACCTGAGGCTGATCATTCCTGAGTGTAGGTTTGATATGAGTGACATCATTTACGTTTTCCCTTAATCATCTAACCTAATAAAACATTTGCCGGTGTTCAGCGGACACAATCATGTTCTGGGATGTTAAAGAATGAATTTATCACCAGGGTCGTCTATATACAGACACAAATAATAATAAAAAAAACTATATAATATAAAGGCATTCCCGTGCCCCTGATTAGGACCCAGTTCACAGTATAAATACACTATGCAGGTTGTTATTCATGTTCAGGTGTATGTTAAACAGAGAAAACACTTATTATTATTATTATTAACGCATGTCTACAGCTGTGATCCGCTGCTGTCGTCATTAGAAACAGACGTTGCTTCATGTGACGCTTCAGAGCGAAGGACGTCTCATGTCTCTTAAAACGTTTCCTCTCTCGCTTCCCTGCGTCTCTCCGGGCATCCCAGGTGGGCGGGACTGAGACGCAAGTGAACAGCGCAAGTGAGGGAAGCGGGGATGCAAAATAAGAGCTCTGAGAGACACCCCATGAGTGTTTGAGTTCAGTCACAGGAGAACACAGAGAGATGATGTGCTTGCGAAATAAATTTGTTTTCACCCGGGCAGCCTCAGGTGCACCAGTGCAACCTAGAAAAATGATTAGTCACTAGTATGCTAGTATTTTGCTCATAGAAGAAAACTTTGACTGTGTTTTAAGTATAAGTAGAACTGCTCTTTTTCTTTGTTCATGGATATTCCAGTTTGACCTGGTGTGCAGTGATCAGTGGAAGCAGCCGTTCACCTCCACAGTTTACTTCCTTGGAATTCTTATTGGATCCTTCTTCTCAGGACAGTTTTCAGACAAGTACTGAAAACGCCCTCTCACATTGAAATTCTGTGAACCATATTCTTAAAATATTTTAATTCATCTGGAAGACTTCCTTGCTCTACTTTTGCTTTACTTTTAACGATAACATGGAAGATTCTTTCTGTTTTTTCATGATTGATTCAAACTATTGAATTTTGAGCAGCTTGTACTGTTAACTATTAAATGTTTTAAACCTTGTTTTCATTTGCTCCTATTTCACTGTTTGATCACTCACTCTAGGTTTGGAAGAAAGCCAGTCTTCTTTGTCACCATGGCACTTCAAACTATTTTTACCTTTGTCCAAATCTTTTCACCTTCTTGGACGGTGTTCTCCATCCTCCTCTTCTTCAGTGGTTTGGGACAGATCTCCAACTATGTCTCTGCGTTTGTGCTGGGTAAGTCAGTTGTTTGGAATAATATTCATATATTGTTTCACAATATATTGTGTTAAACAGTACATACAATGTGTCACTGTGAATCACTAGTATTACTTGTATTGTTATTATTCTGCTTCCCTTACCTGCACTTCTGTATTACTTTTCTCTCTCTCGTCTTTTTGTCCAGGCAGTGAGATCTTGACTGGTAATGTTCGGGTCCTGTTCTCATCACTGGGCGTGTCTTTGTTTTTTGCCTTTGGCTACATGATGCTGCCTCTCTTTGCTTACTTTTTAAGGGACTGGAAGTCTCTCCTGCTGACTCTTTCTCTGCCTGGCCTGCTCTACATCCCCCTCTGGTGGTGGGTTGTACTCATAAATATGAAAATCTAGAACAGCACTCCCTATTTTGGGTTTTTGATAGAGCCACATGGAAATTTCAGGCAAGAAGCCCTTCTTCAGCGTGTATACTGGTACATTCACAATACAAAGCCACAGGTCTGGTTACATAAGAAACCAGAAAACAACACAAATTCTATAAACTTCATAAGAAACTAGCAAATGACATCTCCTCATTCAACCCATTGATAATGAGGGTATTAAGATATTGATATGCCTCTCTTTGGAGAAGGAATATGTCCCTCTTACCACCTCTCCCTGGCATCTAAACCAGTTGTACTCAAAACAAAAAAAAAGGTCATACCCATTTGTGAACTGGCGTGCTGATGCCAGGCTAGAACCAAACCTGCAAATAATTGAGCTTCTTTACTTTGGGCGGTAACTCACTCCTGGCCCAGTTTGTTGAAACCAATGGAAAAACATAATCAACAAACATAACTGGTGACATGGCATAACCCTGGTGGAGGGCAACACCCAGCAAAAACATGTTCTACTTTGTGCCAGGAACATAACTGGTTGGCTCATATAAACGGCCCTGGTAGACACAGTTCACAGTTGTAAGCCTTCTCCAGCAATAACATGTAGACTCTCTGTTGCTTTGTTTTTTAAGATCCATCCTGAACCTTTCTGTTTCTCTGTTAAACACTGAGGCAGGTTCATCCCAGAGTCTCCTCGGTGGTTGCTCTCTCAGGGAAGAGTGGAGGAGGCTGAAGCCATCATAAGAAAGGCCGCAAAGAAGAACAAAGTCGAGGCTCCACAAGTCATCTTTGAAGATTACAGTGAACATGTAAGTCTGCTTTCACTTAATACATATAGGACCTGAGAAGAACCAACGTGAGTGTGTTTGAGGTTACACGTTGTTAGTACAATTTTCAATTCAAATTTCACGGTAATTCTTCCAGCACTTGTTGAGATATTTCATATTGGCCCAAAGTGGTGGACCAACAGACTGACCAGCTAATTATTTCAGGCTGTTGAGACAAAGACACACCATAGGGAGCACCACAATGTCTTCTACCTGCTGAGGACAAAAAACATCAGAAACACAACTGTCATTGTGTGCCTGGTCTGGTGAGTATCTAATCTGAGCATTTGTGTCACACAACACCTCAACATAAACAATCACATGTTAGGCATGATAGTTACATAAAATCTGCTCTTTTATAGCAATGATAAGCAATGACAGTAACATTTTGTCCTCCTTCAGTCTACTTCTCTTGTGTTTGATATCTTTGCTACTTCAGCTATTTGCCATTTCTATTGAAACATTGCTGTTGTCTGTATCTCTGTCCTCCCAGGTTCACTATAACTACTGGATACTATGCCCTGTCCCTGAACACATCCCAACTTCATGCTAACCCCTACATCAGCGGCTTCCTCTCAGCAGCTGTAGAAGTACCAGCATACATTTCTAGCTGGCTGGCACTGCGATACCTTCCACGACGACTGTCCATCATGTTTGTCTTGCTGCTTGCAGGAATGTCGCTGTACCTGATTCAGCTGGTGCCTCAAAGTAAGCAGTGTCATGATGTAGTCCATCACACTAACCTTTTGTTTCCAAGCTTATATTTTTAGGCATTTAAAGAGGACTCCACAGATTCAGTAGTGCACTCCTATAGCATTGTCAGTCTAACAGCGGATAGAAATTGCTGCAGCAGAATGAGAGATGTCATCAGATGTCATCTATCATCAACACTTACATTTCCCCTCATTGCAACTCTACTGCCGAGTCTTCACTCAGGTTGATGGACTAGCAGCTACTAAGGCAGGCTTGAGCTGCTAGTCTCAAGCAGGGGTCTAGTGAGAGAGAAAGCTCAGTTTCATACACTTAATGTTCTGCGTAGAGGATCAGACTGGGACAGACTTCCTTTTTTGTTTGATTCTATTCTTAGACAAACTATATCTTATGTTTCAGGTTTATCTGGTGTGGCTGTTGCTCTGGAGATGCTGGGTAAATACGCTATCACCGCCGGTACAGCCCTGCTGTATACCTACACAGCAGAGCTTTATCCAACAGTCCTCAGGAACACAGCGACAGGGACATGCTCCGCATTTTCCAGAGTGGGCAGCTGTATTGCACCTTTTTTGTTACAGCTGAGTGAGTAAACTGGTTAGCATTCAACATGGATTTATCCTAGCACAATGCCAATTTGAACAGAAAAACACCTGATTGAACAGTTTGTAGTTTAGATAATCTGTACACACTGATGATTTCACATACTGTAAACATTTACAGTGCACATACGTAGAACAGAGGACCTCCCTCATCCTAATTTCCCCTCTCCTTGTACAGGGATGTACTTTAAGTTCCTGCCATATATAATACTAGGGACTCTGGCTGTTGTGTGTGCCTTTGCTGCTCTCTTCCTGCCAGAGAGTTTTGGACGACCTCTACCCCAAACAATTCAACAGATGCAGAAGAGAGAAAGGTGGGTTCCATAAGGAAACACACATCTTTGTTAAGTCCTTCTAAATCATTGTTTTTATATCCAAATGAAGACTGGATATATATAACCACCAATTTGTTTTACCTAAATAACCACTTTATTTTAGTTCTGAAGACAAAACAACACAATTGTCAGTTTATTCTTTTAATATAACAACCACATCCAGTCACCCTCATCAACATCATCATCATGACTGAACGGATGGAATGATGATGTTTGAAGTTTACCAGATGATTAATTTATTTGTCTTTTGTCCCAACAGTATGAAGTTCCCATTCATCACAAGAAAAGAACATTCGAAACCTGTGGTGCTTTGTGAGAGTCAACTCTGATTGTCTAAAACATTACTTACGTGAGGTATTGTACTACTAACCTAGTGTCATTTTTACTGTTTTTACTTATAAAATTACCAAGAAATTAAAAGAATAAAACACAAAAAATACTTAAACATGTGTGAAGCTAATTAGATTTTAAATCACAAAGATATCCACTAGAAACTGAAACACTCTAAATACTTTTGTACCATAAAACCCTAAATATGGCTACGACTGGTTCTTATTAAATTGGCATCAGATTATTTGAATGAAATTGTGTATTGTGTATTTTATGATCATGTGAAGTTCATTGTTTCCACATTTTACATTGAACAGCAGTATTGTGTAATTATGGTAACAGTTACATTAGTGCTGAGCATGTATACTGCACAGAGGATTGTCACATTTTTAATTTTACAGTATTTTGATGCTGTTGCAGAGAAAACATCGCTCCAGTGTTGTAGAGATATGTTGCGGCACACATTTTTACCATTTACCAGATAGATGGACAGAGACATGATGTTTGTCCAGTTATTTGCCTCAAGCTGGATATCAGTGCTGCTCCTTGGTCAAGGGACAACTGGAGACTTTTTTTCAGCATCGTTTTCTTTTTCTTCAGTGTGTGTGAGTATATAAGGTGTCTTCTGACAACATCTAAAGTAAAAAATAAAAAAAACACATAAAACTGCCAGTCATTTAACAGCAATGTGACACCAAGTTAATTCATGCATTCATTATTCATTCTCTTAGATTATCCAAATGTGGGTTGCGAGGGGCTGGCAAGAGGCGGGGTACACCCTGGACAGGTCGCCAGACTATCAGACACTGACACAGAGAGACACTCATGCTCATTCACTCCTATGGGCAATTTCGAGTCCCCAATTAAACTTAAGCTCTTTGTGGAGCAGCAGGAGGACCCAGAGAGAAGCCACGCTGACATGCAAACTCCACACAAATTCAAACCCACGCCCCTTTTGCTGTGAGGCGGGAGTGCTAACCACTACACCACCGTGCAGCCCACATTTGGTAAATTCCAGAACTTTCTAAAACTAAGCTTAAATTAACATAAAAATTGAAAACTTTAAACTAATGTGCAATCTGAATCTATGATAATGATGGTCTCTGGGAGACCTCTCAACTGGGAGGTGTAGTCTTACCCGGGGAAGTGTTGCATGTGACTGATGGTGTCAGGCAGAGGCATTCCATAGCTCTCAGGCAGCAGGAGACTCAGCAACCCTGACAGAGTTGTAATGCTTCCCATGAGGATGTAAGGCAGTGAAACGGAATAGCTTCCTGTGGTGAAACATCAAATAAGGCGACAGTGAAAAACAGCCCTGGCCAGAGCCGTTAAAAACAAAAAGACAAAAGATGGAAAGACTTTGACGTGGCTGCATCAGTAGTTTAAATCCAATCCACTAAATCTTTGCAGACCGCTCTATCCAATGTGGTTGCTAATCAAGCCGGCTTTTATGTTTTTGTTCTCTAGTCTTTTGTTCTTGTTTTGTTTCTGTAGAGGCACCAGCTTCTTGTTTGCCTTCTTGTTTCTAATAGTGTTATTTCGTGGCAGTTATGCTGGGAAAGCTTTCTTAACAGTGGGCCCAGATAATTCTGTTCACTTAAATGCATGGGAATATTTAACATTTCTGTCAAAGATAAATCAATCAAAAAGTTAGTGCCAGGACATAAACTGACTGCACTTAAGACAAAGGTTAGAGCATCCTTACTCAAGTAAATGAAGTATGGAGCAATGATGCTGCCTATTCGGGAGGCCATGGAGCAGGTGCCCACAGCCGTATTCCTCACCACAGTTGGATAAAGTTCTGCTGTATATGCATACACAATTGCAAATGCTGTTGTCACTGCAAACTTCCCCATCATCTCGAGTGTTATGGCGAGAGAAATCAGGTCTAGAAGGGATAAAGCAATAAATTGTTGCATGTTAAATGTGAGTTAACCATTCAAAAAACATGTTAAAGAATATACATGCATGTCTATGTGCTACAGTACATACAAACTTATGCATTTTAACATATGACTTATTATGATCTTAGCTTAAACAAACAAACAAGAAATCAAAGCTGTAATAACAGTGTTTAAAGGTGCAATTAGTCAATAAGCAGCTAGCCCGTCCCGTCCTGTAATATCACTTGTGCCCTGAGAGGCGATAGTGAGTCACTGTAACATCCAGTCTGCCCTCAGAGAAGAAGACTACTACAATTAAGACCCATATACAAACTGAGAATGTGTGATACAGAGACTGTTCTAATGGCTTTTGAGGACATTGCAAGATTTATTGCATGTATAATTACAAATTCAACTTCACCAAATTAAAGTGTCATACTTGCTGGTATAAGCTGTACGAAGAGTAGAAACAATCCTCCCATGAAGAGGGTTGAGAAAAGAGTCAGTCGTCTGGAACACCAGCGAAACATAACCCATGACAAAGTGTAGGCTGGAATCTCAACCACAGCCGACAGGAAACAGTTGAAGTATGCGCTACCGTAAAGGTTAGCCGTATTCAGAGAAAGGGCAAAATAAGCAATGGTCAAGGTGTTCCTGTGGGATTAAATTTCAAGCATGAATATCTTTCAACTGTAGAAAATGTTTATTATTGTGTGTACTTATATGGCATGACAGTCAGGAACCTAATAAACTGATCTTATCTGAGTACCTTGTCTAGGAACTGTCATCTATTGTATGATAAATGTATGTGTACATTTAAGGTGAATAAAAGTATTTGAGGAATAGGTGGACTTTTACACCTAAGCTTGACAGGATTCTCACAGCAGATCTGACAATGCTATCACAATGTCTGTCAACAAAGTGCTACCTCCACTAAGTGTGCAAAGAAAGCTCAATGGTTCACTCATAAAGTCATTTTCAGCTGCAGACGTCAGCTGTTTTCAAGTAAATAGCTCAAATAACTGAAAGAATGCTGACTACCTAGCACTAAACAGCTGACGGACAAAGTCGGGCATGACAATAGTGACCATAGTGTAGCATTGAGCAGCTAAAGAGCCCGATATTTCCCTGAGGTGCTGGTGGACAGTGGAGAGTTAATTTCGGACTTACAACATCACAGCCCAACTGCCTTTGCTAGTTTTCATTTTCACCCCCAACGGTGCATAAGTAACAAATAGGCATGTTGGTCTTAAAGTTAGGTTTGATCAGGTGCATTGTTGGTGCTTGAAGAGGGAATGGGAGATGGAACTCTGATTGGTTTAATGTATATTGCCCTCCAAAACTCAACAGCATTTAAGAGACCAATTTGCCACTTGCACCATAAACTTTGCCCAGACCATTCACTGTCACTGTGCGCTCTAAATGCAGTTTAACCATGTGCTAAATTTTTTTTAACTCGGGCCAATAAGTTCTCTAATGCTGTCTGTTTGAACATACCTGAATACACCTATATTCACCCTCTTCAACTTTAAGCCCTCTCCCGAAAAAACCCATTCTGCTCTGATTGGCTTGCGAGAAAAATATGGTGCACCTTTGCAAAGGTAGTCCTTAAGCTGTAGATGGAGATATCTGAATGGCATGTTTTCTAACCCAGACAGTTTACAAAAAAACTACTAGGCTGCTTTGTTGGTTGGAAGGCACTCCAGATACCCAAATGTATTTACACACACTGAAAAGTGAGTTTCCATATGCTCCCTTTAATAACAGTTGAGGAAGGGGTTTCCCCCCAGAAACACTGTCTTAACATGTCATTTAATCATAAAAGCAGTTGCCTTTTGCATCCCTCATCATTTTTATACAGTATAAATGCCTTTCAATTGCAGAAAGAACTTCACACTGCTTGTAGATTATCTACCTGCTGATTAGCCCATGACTTTTTCTTGAAACTAAATGACACTTTCTAAATCAACTTGCATTTGTTTCCAGACTGAGTTAGTGCAGGAAGAATACAGGCATACTGTGCAGTTACATAAAACCTGATTTTGATCTTGGTTGCAGGCTTCACAGCACCTGACAGGCAATTATTTGTTGTTAGTGAAATGGGCTGACATGTGGCCGAGGTGATGCATGAACAGGCTGAAGCTGTGTGCACATTTACGTGTCTTTGTAACAGTGTGTGTTCAATATATGTCTGTGTGTGTGCTTAGGTGTGTGTATTTGTGCATGCAGGGTCACTGTACTGAATGTGAAGGTCAGGCGGGACAGCAGGGACTCACCAGACCAGCCACAGCGTGACAGAGATCCAGCGGATGTTTCGGGAACGAAGCAGGTCACAGATGTTGTGGGCCTTCCCCTTCTCACATTGAAGTTCTTTCTGTGGGGCAGCAGAGCCCGTGGAACAACAAACACTTAGCAGGCAGAGCCAACAGTCTAGAAATAATTTCATTAGAGAGACACTTGTGAATGCATGACCACTTGCTGAGGGAACACATGCATGTGCACGTGTTCGCACATGTGAAACCCTAATGTCAGGTTCAGGATAAATGGAGGCAAAAGTTCAATAAGCAATGAAAAAACTGAATGAGCAAAAACAATCTAGTAGTAATTAGGAATAGAGGTAGAGCAAACCGGGAACTCTGGCTACACTGTAAAACGCCCCGCTTGGTCATGAATCTTCAGAAAACAAATCGAAGGGATCCATTTGAAGATAGTTCATGCTCAAATTGATATCGGACAATTTCATAATTACATTCTCTTTAACTCTCAAATAGTGTTATCGACCTCAAAAATTCTGTCAGCCAGGCAGTAATCCTTACTGCTCATTTTCACATTTTGTTTCAGTTATTTATTCTGCATCTATAAGCAGTATCTCCATATTATATTTGTAAGATATTCATGCATTAGTGTACCTGCTTTTACACTGAAGCTGAGTTTTGCAATGTTTTCTTTGCTTGTCCACTTTAAATAGTTTGGATATTTAATTGCCCTACACAATATCTATAAACAAATTATCACAAAGGTTAAGTTGAGGGTAGATCAGCAATATAACTACCATTACAAGAAAGAAGAGCTTTGTGTGCATCAATAAGTTTGTCCACTGCAGTAAAGTTCACATTGTAATTGAGGGTGTAATCCTTCAGTCATTAAAAAACCTGTCTTGTGTTTACAACTTGGGTGTTTATATTTTCCTGTAAATTATTACATTACATAGTGAGCCTCAAGAGGGCCCTTACTATAAAAGTTAGTGTGGCAGGAAAAGTACCAAACAAGAAAACTGGTATTGGCAGGGAAAATGGGTATAAACTGGTCAAAGGCTTATGTAAATGGTATGTGGCTCAAGTCTGACAATTCAAGTACATTGCTGATGACTTGAAATTAATGTATTAAATTAAAATATCCTATTCTCAGTTATGCAATAATCATACATGATAACACTTCCTCTGTCTTGTAACTATACAGATATACCTGATCAACACTACATTTCCCAGTATCTGTATTTAAGACTTATTTTTGCACCTTTTGTATAGTGACAGTTATAGATTTGGCTTTGTCTATATTTTCATAGAGCATCTGGACAGCCAGAAATCATCTTCAAGTAGCTGCTGTTGAAAGCCAAGAGAAGGCAAGTAACTCATATTTACAAGAAATATTGATAACAAGAGGCACATTTGTCTTGCTAAATATATGTTAAAAGAATATAATGTTGTGATTTTTATAATGTAGATACATCCACTTAAATGAGCCATTTTTCCAGTGACATCTCACCTGCAAAGGACCAAAGATGACTGGCGGAGGCTCTATTTTGTTCCTCCTAGCAGCATCTCTCATTATGGCCTCAGCCTCTTCCACTCTTCCCTGAGATAGCAGCCACCGAGGAGACTCTGGGATGAACCTGCCTCATTACACGACAGAGAGAGAGACACACAGATGTTCAATCCCCTGGAGCAGAGAAAACATGCTCAAATAAGTGATTCCATAAAAGTAAAACCTACTTTACAATAGCAGTAAAACTTTCAGAATGTTGATGAAGGCTGATGCTGTTGTGGTTATTTGACTGTCAATACATAGTGGCCCAAACAATGTATATTTTTCATTTTATATGAACATTTTTTTTTTTTTTTTTTTTTTTTTTTTTACAGATTAACAGATTTACAGTTACAGATTTATTCATGGTGAAAAATGTGCATTACAAGGGTACATCTTAAGTTTAGAGTCTTTTTTTATTGTACTTTTCTAACAAAGAAAACCTGCAAATATTCACATTTGAGAACCTGGGATAATTTATGATTGCAGCATTTTTGTTTAAAACACTCAAAATAATCACATATCAGAATATGTTTATTTATTATCTCTGCCAGGCATAAGCATGGAGTGGACCATGCGTTTGGTCTTGTGTGTGCGTGTCTTCATCTGTCCGTCTGTCCACAGCTAATCTCTCATACTGCTCTCCACACCAACGGCTGAACCAGCCCCTCACCCCCCACTACATACTTTAAATACTGTGATGACACTGCCATTTTCAGATTACACCACAGCCTATAACAACGGTGCTTTGACAAGTACCTGCAGCTGAACTTGGATAAAAACAAGAGAGCTGGTCGTTGAACTGAACCCTCCCTCCATTCATGGAAAGACAGTAGAACAGGTCAAAAACGTATATCTTTGACTCATTATAGATAACAAACTTTGTTTCAATCAATACATACCATCGATAAGCGATCCCACAAAGACTGCATGTTATCCGTCAGCTCTAATACTGCTGGACAAATCAGTCAACTTTTTGTGCACATTTATGGCATCTCTCATGGTTGATTCACGATTTTTGCAAACCCTATTTTATTGTTACTTCATTTTATTCCATCAGTGGCACATGTAGCAAAAGTAAACAAACCTTACCTAGTCTGTTGCAGGCCAGATTTGGGATTTTTGCCATGATTTATTTGCAATAAACATATCAAAAGTATGCAGACATAAGTACATCATGATGCTGATGCAGAAAAAACTTGACTTAACACACAGGTGAACACACACCTACCTACCACCAAAGAGGCACATAGAGGAAGCCAGGCAGAGTTAGGGCGAGGAGAAGCATCCTCCACTCTCTGATGTAGTAAGCAAACATCGGCAGCAGCATGTAGCCAAAACCAAAGAAAAGACACACACCCGCAGTGGAGAAAATTGTTCGAACACGTGGGCCCAGTATCTCTGTACCTAAGCACAAGAGGGAAGGGGAAGCACAAATAGTGAAAAACACAGGCTTTACCATTATCATAAACAAATATATCTGAGATAAGTGAGTAGAGTTGCGAATAAATGTACCAAGCACAAATGCAGCCACGTAGTTGGAGATTTGCCCCAAACCGACGATAAAGAACAGGGCACAGAACGTGGTCCAGGATGGGGAGAAGACCTGGATTAATGTGAACACTGTCTGGACTGCCATGGTAACAAACAACACAATTTTCCTCCCAAACCTGAAAATGACACAAAGCAAAGGTAAATGACCAAGTTGGAATGCAACCTAACCTAACACCAACTAGACAGTCAATCTCATTTCCACCAGCAGACCACTGTTCACTACCTGCCCAGCATCAGGCAGAGTAAAGAAAGTCAAACATTTAGCAGCTAACTGGTCAATAAAGTCAAACATTTAGCAGCTAACTGGTCAATAAAGTCAAACATTTAGCATTTTTGATTCTACTGACATATCATGCATTACTCTCTCATCTCTTTTAGACAGACCACTGGAGTGTTGACTTTGTTGATTAAAATCTGAACCCAAATTCCTACCATTTAAATGAATGAAATGTCTATTCATTGATAATGGGAACGGGTTTTTTGGCATAGTGAGATCTGAAAATGAATACATGTGACAGAAGGCACATGCACATTTTAGCCTATGAATGTTTGTCTTGATATAAAAAGTTAATGTTTTATCCATGACCTGTCAGAGAGCTGTCCCGAAATGAAGGAGCCAGTGAGGACACCACAGAAGTACAGAGAAGAAGTCAGTGGGTTCTTCCACCTGTCACCACACACCAGGTCCCACTGCAAATACACATGCGCAGCATGTAAGTAAAGCAAGTTCACAAGAGGTGTCAGATCCTAAAGTTGCAATTTCTTAACAAGAAAACAGTACCACTGTTGTAATACACGGTCACCCATGAAGTTGGAATGAAATAGTTTTTACCTCTTTCAATGAAATGATTGTGACAATGTGATTTATTATTGACAGATAAAGTGTATATATTCTCAAATCTTTATTTATCAATCTCTTCCAAACTTATCACAATGAAAATCAACCCACAATTAACAGAGGATTGTGTCTGAAAACAAAATTATGCCAACTTCATGGGCGACCGTGTATATACTGTTTTTCTTGTTAATACAGTATGTAAATACAACCTTTTATGTAACAATAATAATGTGACATTTGCTGAATTAGAAATCTTATATTGACACTGTTTTTAACATAATGTTGAATATGTTATATTGTGATTTTGAGGGTAATTTTTGGTTTGGTTTTGCTGGATACTGAATTGTGTGTTTATGCATGAGAGTGGACAAAATATTTTAAACACCTCTTAAAATGTTGTTTTTTTCCCAATGGATGACACCTGAATATACTTTTTTTTTCAATGTCTTTTATAGATCTGGAAAATATCTCTTGCTGACACCAATATAGAGTGCAGTTTTTGCGGTTAAGGATAAGTCACATTTATTAAAACCACCTCACTCCAATAATGTCTGATGGTCGGAGAATATTGTGGATGTGCGTTTTAGTGACAGTGTACTCAGAAAGTCTAAGCCAGTTATGTTAAAAGAATGACATTGTTGTTTGATTAGTAGACGACAACACATGCACTTTAAATTAATGATCCCACATCACGGAGTCATCTGCAGCCTCCTCTGTCTGTAGGAGCTGCGCAGGTTCACAAACCTCAGATGTGATGGTAGAAATGTACACGCTCTGGTCGTACTCCCACCCATCCAAGCAACTTTCAGTCGGCACATTAGACATGTTAACATCGACGCCAGGCAGCAAGCCTCTCTCCGAAAATCTCCGGACATCTTCAAGTTTGTATCTGGAGCACTTGCTGAGCACCAGGGCGCCGCTGTGGCTCTCCTCCTCCAGCGGGATGCTGCTGTTCCTCCATGCGGCGCTGAGGTTGGCGTGCGCGGGGATGATGCAGCGGTGGCGCGGCGTATCTGCGATGAACACGATGGACATGCCGGTAAAACCGTTAGGGATGATGCTCAGACAGAGGAGGAAAAACACCTGTTGCTGGAAGCGTCCCCATTCCCCAAGGAAGGCTATGGCAGCTTCATAGTCAGTCATGTTGTCTGTAGTGGCCTCTCACTCCGGACGCACAATGTTACAAGCAAAAACGAATAGTGGACTTTGGAGTTGGAGTTGGATTTGGTTTCAGCTATTAAACCATCCCACCCGCCACCCGCTGTATTCACTTCTGGCTGCGCTTGTCCTTGATGACTAATGATTACTGAACTGTAATATAAAGCCCAAAGAGGGGGGAAAGGCCTGCATTGTCAGTTTTGCAGTAATTGACTATGTAAAAATATCAAATTAGTTATAGGTATAATATAAGATATAATTGTTATTATAGTTTTAACATAAAAAGTCAGGTTCAGAACTTACTTACAGGGCACTTTATTATATACACCTGTGTGGCCACAAATGGAGAAAACAAGACGTGGTGCCATATTGACTGCTCTACATGCTAGAAAACGTTATGTGTGCCCCACTGCATGCAGCTGGTGCCTTTTAAAAAAAAAAAAATTCCTCCCCTACCTGAGTCCTCCATTGCCTGGCTTGTACTGGGATTTGACCCTCTTGTGCCTTCATCATTCATTCTTTGTGGCATAGATTCAACAAGGTGCAGAAAAGACTCTCCATTTTTATATGATATCATCACAAAGTTGTTGGCTCCACACCCCTAAGTTCTGGCAACTGTGGAGGCCATTTGAGCCTAAACATTAACTTCTCATCAAAGTAGCCAAGAGAAAATGGTACAGTAAGGTCATACTTGGATAAAAGAGGTCAGCAACAGTAGTCTGTGGCAGTTAAACAATGCTCAGTTGGCACTAGGGGGCCCAAAGGCATTACACCACCACCAGCCTGAAATGTTGATACAAGCACGGACGTAATTTTATTTTTATGTAGACACAGGGGACATGTCCCCTGCACTTTTTCAAAAGGCCGTTTTTGTCCCCTGCAGTTTTTACCGTCCAAAAGAGAATCGTCAGGCACTAGGACCAAGCGGAAAACTTCCGCTCAAACTGAAGCCTGTTTCCCTTAGATTAATTATCATTTAGTAATAGTAATAGTTTTCCTCTATATTCCGTATCACGTATCATCAAAATGGATGATTGTTAGGTCAAACCAAAAAAGGGAACAGTAAACTTAAAAGTAGCAATAGAAAACTAGAAGAACTACTAGCAAACACAGTGAAATGAAAGACTTTGAGTTTTATTAAAGATACTTCTTGCACCAACTGTGTGTCAGAGCATAAATCAAGGCTCAACAGACCAGCCAACAGTTTGCTGATCTTCTATTGTCCAATCTTGGAGAGCCTGTTACAATTGTAGCCTCAGTTTCCTGACCTCAACTGACAGGAGTGACACCTGGTGAGGGTTTCTCCTTCAAGCATCAGAGATGCTCCTCAGCATACCTTTGTTGTAACAACGAGTTACAGTTTCCATTTTGTAAACTTGAACCAGTCTGGCCCCTCTCATGTGACCATCTATACGCCTTTTTTGCCCAGAGAACTGCCGCTCACTGGATAGTTGTGCTTTTCTGCTATTCTCTGTAAAGGCTAGAGATGGTTGTGTGTGAAAACTCCCAGTAGATCAGCACTTTCTGAAATACTCAAACCAGCCTGTCTGTCACCACCAACAATGCCACATTCAAAGTCAGAGTCTTTATCCCTCCTTATAATGTAAACCTGGAATATAGCCATATTATATTCACATTCCCTACTTTGTTGCCTACTTGCCGCACGAGATGCACTCTGTACCCTTTTATCTTTGAGATGGCAACTATTTCAAATTATCTTTTGGTCCAAGGTCCAAAAACAAAGCACTTGTCACAACTCCCATCTTTCTTCCCAGAATAGCAAACACTTTGTTGGTCTATCCCAGAATCTCACACATGGGTTTGACAGGAAATAAATCATTATCTAAAGAGCTGATTATATGATACAATAAGAGAGTTAACCTAGATGGAATGTGAATACTAGTGAATACTTCCACTCTGTCTGGTGGATATAAGTTGGGGCTATAGTCATAGAGACTAGAAACAAGCTCTGTCCAACAGGAACAAAATCCACCCACCACCAGCCTACTAATTGATCATTATATCATTAGATGCTTGTTTCATCAGTGCAACCCTGGTTCCCTTTTCCTAGCCAAAGGGTGAACATGCACCTAGGAATAAATCTGACACATAACAACAAAAATTATTTATTGTTGCTGTAGTGTCCCTCGCATGATGGCATGCACTCAACTTTTGGAGCCTTGGCACTTGACACGTCAGGTGTGTGATGATGATATTTTTTGTCATGCCGCTTGGTTGTGCACCTGTGAATTGTTGTAACTAGGCATGTTCTTTTCAACACTCATTTAACTTCTAACCTACTGGCAAAATAAGAGGCATTTTGCTTGAGGGTGTAAACAAATGAGAGAATGCTTTGTCAAGGCTATATTGATGTATATGGCTGTCCCAGTTTGTTAAACATCTAATGGTGGACTGTCAATTTTTCTCTTAAGGGGTCTAGTGTCATATGCTTACCCACTGACTCAAATTAATGATTACTCTCATATCTAGTTATTCATTCCTCAGCTTGAATCAATAAGTGATTGGTCATGTGAGTGACCACCCCTTATTCACAACAATGACCTGAGATAAACTGTTCAGCCAAAAAAAATCTAAAAATATTGCAAAGGGTCTCTGCCTGTTGATTTCCCCGACAACTGATCATCCAGTTGACTTCACACTTGGTCAGATTATTGCTGGAGACCAAGTAAAGTGCTGTTACTGGTGTGAGCTCTTGAGACCTCAAGGACATATGTATTAGTTGTGCATTATGTACACACTGTGTTTGGCTTCCATTATCTATCGGTGGATCACTTGTTCGACCTCCCACTGGAAAGCAGACTCATCACCGCCCCAGGCTGATGACTGTTGTGTTATCTGTAGTGCACAGCGTGCTACCCTGTTCTGGGCCTCTGTGATATAAGTTTCCTTCACCTGCCGCCTTTTGTCTGTCAAGGAGTTTTTGATCCACTGTCAGGTGTGGGCTTGAACAGTGAGCTTGACAGGTTTTAAGTGGAGGATTTCTGATGATGATGTTGAACGCTGAGCTGAAGTTCGCAAACAGGTTACTTGCATATGTCTGCATTTGATGACCAGCAGGAAATATGCAGGTGGTGCCTGTGATGTAATTCAGGTGGGCCAATCCCATTCTCCGAAAGGATTTCATCACTGTAGGCATCAGAGTGATGACTACCATTTAATCCTTGGGAACTGTGATCATGTTTAAATCAGGGGGGACTGCACACAGCTGCAGTGATCTGTTGAAGATCTATGCGGAGACGGGGACATCCTTTAATATTGTATAGCAATGGTCCAGTGTGTTTTTACCCCTGGTGAGACACTTAACATGCTGACATGACGGCTAAGGTTTGCTCTGTTAATATACCCAAGAACACTTAGTAGGGATTCTGGATGTTTTTGCTCCATTTTTGCAATCTGTTCAGCCAGTTGTATGGCCTCACTACCACAGGCCGAGGCTGGATGTAAACAACAACTAGAATAAACAAGAAAAAGTCCTGCAGTGAATTAAGTGGTTTACAGTTTTGGGACTGCTTTACCATGAAACGACTCCAGATAAAGTGTTTTTCCAGATATTAAAAGCACAGAAGGGACATTTTTACATCTTAAAATGCTTGCAAAGTACATCATTGTATATCATGGACACATATTTTTCCTGTAATTAACTAGTGCAAAGGTCAGATAAATATCCCCACCTGAAGACCTGAGGTCAGGCCTTTGTATTGGTAAGCATTTGTCATTTTGTGCCTGGAAAAATCCACTCTTAACTTGATTTTTTGGTAGACTGCAGTTGGATTGCCACATGGTTGCCATAACTCAGTTTGAATAAATCATTTAAGCTTATTATCCACTTATGAGAAATCTGGTTTGGATACAGTAACTTAGTCACTCAACATATTCAGTACTGGGTTACATCTATCAACCAGTTCTTTTCATACTTTCTCATGAGTAGATTATTTAATCTGTAGACTGTTGGTGGGCTGTTACTAAAGCTATTTGTCTTCACAGTGATCAAAGACCATGACCTAATCTTGTCATGCATTAATGTCCTGAATGACCATTTTGTGAGGAGACAAAATAACACAACACATTTACGTAATGTAGCTCAGTCAAAACATCCCTTATTATTTCTCTGAAAAGCACTTCATGTAATTACACCAATAAACATATTAATAGTGGCACTTTGTGGCCGGATGAGGAACGCCTACAGCAACACAGTCCACCTAAGTCAATAGTTATTTCACAGTGGATATATTTGTGCACCAGACTAAATATGTGTTGCTGTAAAACTAAGGGTTGTTTTTGTAAACAAGTCAATTAAGCAGTTTAGACTAAATATAGTTAAATTAATATATTCATTATACAAGTAAACACCTATATCCATGACAGCAACAATTTCTGCTCAAGTTTTACATGAAGGCATATTTGCCTCTGCAATGTGGCTTTAAATTAGTCTAACAGGAGCTCTAATGCTACTTAGCAACATTTAGAGTACAGGCACGTGCACGTCTTTGGGGTATTTAAAAGTGTGGAATGCTGTTTAGAGAAAATACCACTTTGACCACAGGGGTGCGGGGGGTTGGGTGCGTAGATTGGCCACTTTAAAGCTTTTGATCATTTTACTTTCAGTACATCAAATCAAATCAAATCAAATCAAATCAGTGAATAAAAGGACTCCCTTTCACTCATTTCAGATAAATAGTATCTCTCTCTGCTCACAAACTGCCATGAAAAAAAACTCCTTGACAGAAGGTTTAATACTCTCTCGGGACTAGAAACTGAAGTGTTTTAGTTGTTACTCCGTCCCACTCAGGGACCAGCTCACTCTGCTCCACAGAGACCTCAAACCTAACTCTCTGGTACTAAGCTCAAGACTTTACCCCCAGCTTATACTCTGAACAATTTCACAGCATTTTTCTCCCTTGAGAGCAGGTGTTTTTTTATTTTTAACATTTTTCTAAAGAATGGGAGACTATGAAGAAGACACTGCATTCCTTGGACAGACTGGTCCTTATTTCTGGACCACATTCTTCCTCCTTAACACAGTTTTTGTCTCAACTGGATTCAACGGACTTTACATTGTCTTTGTTGGAGCAGCTCCGCAACATCACTGTCTTATTCCAGACGTTAACTTAACTGAGGAATGGAAAAATGCCATCATTCCTTTTACGATAGTGGATGGTGAGGAGGTGCAGAGCCAGTGCAGCAGATATAAGCTGGATGTTGTGAGAAATCTCTCAGCTGAAGGATATATTCCTGGGAGGGATGTCAACCTCACTAACCTGGAGCAGGAGGGATGTTTAAATGGATGGAACTACAGTAAAGAGATCTACCAATCCAACATCGTCACTGAGGTCAGTATGATACATTTCTGAGTTATTTGGAGTGTGCTTAGTTTTTAATTTAAAGGCCTAGATGTGATACATGTCTTTTTACAGTGGGACCTTGTTTGTGACGAACAGTGGAAAGTTCCCTTTGCATCCTCGACTCTTTTTGTGGGATACCTCTTTGGCTCACTAATCTCAGGCCATCTTTCTGACAGGTACTGTATTTCAACCTTTTTCTTAATCAGAAAAATTCCATATTCACATCATTGTCCAATATGAACTGTAAATATACTGTATGTTTAGTAAGATGGGTTATATACTGTACATTAGCTGGTTAAACAGAATCATGTTTAAAATGTTCTTAATACTTGTAAAAATAGAGAAATGTAAATTAGGTGAATAAGGATTTCACACTAAAGTGAATGTGACAGAAGACTTGATGTCATTATATGTCATTATAATGACAACAGCCCCATCTACTGGTTAATTTGTTAGAGAGAGGATATGTTTTCACAGAGATAAAGTCTCCAATTTTAATTCATTATCATAGAGTGTCATACAGTGATTTTTTCCTACATATCAAAACACCTTTGTCTTTATTGGGATGACAGATTTGTGCCATAATGATAGCGGATGGTGTTATCATGTCATATCACTGATGACAGAACTTGCCAAGAGTCTGCTGAACTTCCTCATTTACAGGAAGAGTTTTAGTATAATATAACACACATTTTTTGTTATGGTAACTTAATTCATTGAATTTAGAATTTAAATGCTTCTACGACAGGGGTCATCAAATACATTTGTCCAAAGGCCAGACTTTTTCTCAGCAGACACTGTAGGGGCCAAACTTTCTCAAAGAAAGACATATTGTACTTATGCCTAGCTACTCTATCATTGTTGGAAATTTTTACTTTCTTACTAAATTCATGCTATTTTTTTGGCCCATATCAGTGTCAACAGACTCCTAAAAAAACATGGTAAATCCATAATGATAACTGTGATAACTGGATACTAAAATGCTCTCAGACTTCCATCAAAGAGGTAGTTTACTGAGGAGTGATGGTTAAAAACATCATTGTAAATCTGCCAAATACCAGAACGCATTTTCTGAATTCACTAGGCTGTTATTCTGCGATTGATAATCGTTGTTCTATGATTTAAGTGTCTTTTTTCATGATATTTGTGGTAAGAGACATCAGTGTTGTATCCCTTTGATTGTAGAATAGCATGGGGTCCTGATCACAGCGGTGTGCAGCAGGAGTGTGTTTAGCTATTTAGCTCTTTTGCAGCTGTGAAAACTGTTCACCCAAATGGTTGACAAAAAGGGGATGAAGGCCTCTTAGGTTTTAGAGGTTTTTGATGTGTCACATTGGGTGATTTTGAGGACAAAAAAAATTACCCAAGTGTGTACATGTGTGCCACAGTTGTACAGAAAAAGTCAAAAGTCAAAAGTCACGTGGCATGTTGTAGCATTTTGTTTGGTTGTTCAAGATAATACAAATAAGTTGCTCGCAGTTCCCCGTGCCTTAGAGGAAGAAGAGGTGAAACGGAAATTTGGTTACATACAGCCAAGTATCACAGGAAATGTCATTGCTTTGGTCCTGTACTCCCACACACAGATAAGGCAAAAGTGATGATTTTCAGTTGGATTTGAGCATATTGTGATCTACAGTACTTGCAGTATTGCAGATTTTTTTATATACATGTAGGCTATAGTAATCTACTAGTTTTAAAATAAATTGATCAACAAAGCTAATATAAACTAAAGTTTTGCTGATAGTTTAGTCATTAGAAAGTGAAGCAAACACGTTATTAATGATCATTATGTATTCAAAGCGACAAAACAATCACAGAGATTACACTGTCAATATATTTACTAAATGCATTGTGTCTATGACTTACTTTCTTTGACTTACAATACTTTTTCATTCAGGTTTGGGAGGAAGAAAGTTGTTTTCATTTCTCTCGCGGCCCAGTGTCTCGCAGTCCTGCTTCAGTCCTTCTCTCAATCATGGAGGATGTTCTGCATCATGTTCCTCTTTGTTGGAGCCTCCCAGATATCCATTTATATATCTGCATTTGTACTAGGTATGACTTGTAAAACACACCTCATCTTATGTTTAGTCTTTTAGGCAGTAATTCTAGTCTTCTGTATGAATAGATCATTTATTTTATCTGTTTTTAATCTCATGATCATTGCTAATCATCTTGGATTGGATTGTGGACAGGAACGGAGCTGTTGAGTAAAACAATGCGAGTGCTCTTCACAACTCTCGGGGCCTTCCTTTTCTATTGCATTGGGTACATGACACTACCCTGGATTGCATACGGCATTAGAGAATGGAGGACTCTGCTCGCCGTTCTGTCTGCAACTGCTGTGGTCTACATCCCACTGTGGTGGTACGTCTCTTCTAAACTGATTTCTCAATTCTGATGTGATCATAGTCAGCATCCCAGGTTTAACACAGAGATGTAATAATGAAAAACCTTAATATTTGTTGCAACCTGTACTGATTATGCAGGTTCATCCCAGAGTCTCCTCGGTGGCTGATCACTCAGGGAAGAGTGGAGGAGGCTGAGGCCATTGTGAGGGAAGCTGCAAAGAAGAATAAGGTTGAAGCACCACCTGTGATCTTTAAAGAAACTGAGGTGAGCTAGTTGTCATAAATAAGGGCATTGAACAGTTGTGACTTTTTCATTGCAATGAAAACCCATTGGCCCAAAATTTAGTCCAGCATGAGTAAAAGCTGTTTTAGAAGGACAAAAATTGATATTTCTCTGTCAAGTTACCACATACTAATATGTCAAATTACTATAAGAGACAACAATGTTGTTCCTGTTTCTTGATGTTTTATTTTAAACTGATTTCTTGACCCTGAAACAGTTTGTTAGTACTTACATGGTCACCCATAAAGTTGGACTAATTTTGTTTTCAGACACAGTCCTCTGTTAATTGTGGTTTCATTTTCATTGTGATATGTTTGGAGATTGAATCCTAAAGGTTTGAGAAGATATACACTTTATCTGTCAATAATAAATCACATTGTCACAATCATTTCATGGAAAGAGGTCGAAAAAAATATTTTATTATACAACTTTATTTTACCATACAACTTTATGGGCGCCTGTGTAGAATTATTTAAGAATTCTTGAAAAACAGTAAACTCCTAAACTTATTCAATGTTTTTATGTGCTTTTTTAAAATATTTGAGATATTCTGTGTTCACTTCTGTAAAATGTAATCACATTAATTATTTTGTTTGCAATGGTTTTAGCTACAGGCATTGCCTCCGAGCAAGACATACAGCATGCTCGATGTTCTGAAATCCAATAACATCAGATGCATCACACTCATGTGCCTAATTTTGTGGTGAGTTGTTTTTTCTTATTTTCTTTTCTTTTTTGTCATTCTGACATTAAAATATGTATAAGGAGACTAAGGTGATATGCCAACAAAAACTGGTAGAAAAACGCATAACCTGCATGTCATGCATTTACTTTAAAATACAAATACCTTTTTTCCTTTTTTCCCAGGATGGCAATAAACATTGGGTATTTTGGATTATCCCTGAACACCTCGAACCTGAGTGGTGACCCATTCATGAACTGTTTTTTATCAGCTGCTTGTGAGGTCCCTGCCTATGTTGTTTCTACTGTGCTGCTAAGGAAATGTCCAAGAAGAGCACTTCTGTCATCATTCCTCATCATCGGAGGAGGAGTTCTTCTTCTAATCCAGTTCATCCCTGATAGTAAGATTTAGTCAAATCAGACAGTGATAATTGTCAATGACATGGCAGTGTGACATTTGAGATAAGATAAGATGTATGGGAAATTGTTTTACTATGGCATTGAAATTCAGTTTACTACAACCTCTGAAAGATGTAACGTCAGCTGACACCTTCAATGAGTTAAAGAAGTCGAACTACTCAACAGTGGATATAGTCATTAAAATTAGCACAGCATTAAACATCTATAGCAGTCAAATGCAATATTTGAATTAAGTCACTAGACTAGGTGGTGCAGTTAAGCCCTCTGGATAGAGAAACCAAGTTGCCCCTATACTGCCTTTGAAAGTGGTTCTTATCACATAATACAATAAATGTCTCACCACTTTAACAGGAAAAAAGTTACTGTGTTACTCTCTCAAGACATACAGTACAAAGAAAGATCCGTAATGTACTTTTCTCATGCATGCAGTGTGCTGCAGGAATGTATGGAATTAATATGTAACATCAGTGTTTCATCAGATCCTAGAAGGCTTACCCACGCTTACCCCCCTAAAACATCACGTAACTAGTTACATGATAGAAAACATCACGTAACTAGTTACGTGATGTTTATTGCTCCTTGACCAATAAGGGTCAAGGAGCTTTAAAGGTCTTTAACATTTATGCTCCTGTGCGATGCACTGTAAAATATTTTTTCTTTGTCAAGATGATAAAAAGCCATACTCTACTGTGTTCAAAGGGTTTTAAGAAGGTTATATAAGAAAACAGTGCAGTCACTTTAATCACAGCTCTTAGTACAAAAGATTAAATCACAGAAGAAAAAACAACACCTAAAAGGAAGGTATATAAAAGCGTCTCTGTCTTGATGAAGAACTCATGAGATCAGCACTTTAACCAATATGCCTGACTAAATATAGATACATTTTCTCTGACCAAAGAGTGTCTTTCTTCCCCCCTTCAGCCCTTCAGTATGTTGCTCTGGCACTGGAAATGACTGGAAAGTTTGGCTTTACGATGTCCTTCAGCATCGTCTACATCTACACGGCTGAGATCTACCCGACTGTCCTCAGGAACGTCGGCATGGGAATTTGCTCCTCTGCTGCACGAATTGGCAGCATCACAGCTCCTTATGTCATCTATTTGGGTGTGTAGTTGTAGAGTATCTCAGTATCTTACAAAGACAATGCATTGACATACTGTATGTCCAAAATAACATCATTTTGTCATGTAGTGATTTTTGCTCCTTTGTTTTTATAGGTACTTACAATAAGGTTCTGCCTTATATTCTCATGGGAAGTCTCACGATTGCTTCCTCTGTGGTGAACCTCTTCCTCCCGGAGACCCTCAATAGAGATCTTCCAGAGACATTGGAGCAGATGCAAGAATGTCAGGGGTAGGTGCATTTCACTTAGTTTATTCAGTTCACATATCACCAAATTGTTTTACAACATACTTGATTAGATAACACTTGCTCAGTCACATAAGCACTGAAAAACCCTTTACATCACAGTGGTTTTAGTACCCTTCCTAGAAAGAGCTTTACAGGGTCATTGATGGTACGGTCACTGATATGATAAGGCTTTCTTTATACTAGGTAATGGCTATTTTCGAACACAGGGAATTCAAAAAGTAATATATGTGTAGTTTTAATCACCCAAAATAAAAAGTCACAGCCCAAGGAAAGCAAATATAAATATGCCAACTGCCTTTTACGTATCAATCCAGTTGTGTTGTCCATATTTTACAACAGTGTGTTTTTGCTGTTTCAGGTTGTGCACTGGACCCAAAAAGAGGAAATATATAGAAGATGAAGGAATGAGGAACTCAACAATACAATGTGAGGCCAAATCTGATGTGCAGGCTCTAACTCTGTAGTTTTTCTCAATGGCCTTGGGTTAATTTTAAGAAAGAAAGAAAAAAACATTTCTGTTGCTTGAAGTACAAAACTGAAATCTGAAATAAAATCCAAAACATGGACAGCGGGATTTAAAACTTACGCTGACAAGAACAGTACTGTTGTTGTTGTTTTTGGTCATTTAAAAAAAAAAAGAGAGATTTATTTTTCTACTCAGTTGATGCTTACTGATTTGAGACTTTTTTAGTTGTAAAGATGGTGTAAAGAAACCCTTTTCGATGTTTAGATGGCTGTTACGAAATTGAAATACATGTCTGATTGGTCCCTTGTTTTTGTCAAACAAAACATGTTTCATTAAAATGTGAACAAATGAGCCCTTCCATCACATAGTTGTTTCATCTTTTAACTTAAAAAAAGGTCCTGAATGAATGTGTTTCTCAATGTGTTTGTATTGTTGCCCTGGGTGAAAAGAGGTTTAAGTGGCAAGCCGTAGTTGACATTTTGGTAAACCATATGAGAAAAGTGACACCACTCTCATGTCTGTATGGTAAATATAAGAATTCAGCCAGCAAAACAGCTAGCATGGCTGTGTCCAAAATTAGCAAAATCAGCAAAAGCCATCTTCTAGCTGCTTCAAGAACAGAGCTAAAACTAGAAAATGTCTAAAGAAATTTTGAGCTGGCTTGACTCTGGCCTGTGACTCCCACCCATACATTATTGACACTGCCGAATAATTTACAGCATATTATCTCTACCGTTGCTTAGGTATGTGACAGACCAAGCTTTCAACATCTGTCCGTCTGCCCTGTCTGTGTGTGTGTCTGTTCTCTGTGTGTGTGAGGGTGTGTGTGTCTCCCTCTATCTATCTATCTCTGTCTGCAGAGCAATCAACTGCAGCTGCTCCTGTCCTGTGACATTTGAAGCCACTGAGACAGAAAAATAGCAAAAAGTTCCTCTTGAACAGAGAGCATTTTTTGTCAATTTTTTTATTTTATTTAAATTTACCCCTTCCCACTGTAGCAATGTCATCAACTCTAAGCACACTCAGCTACAGCTGGTAATCAAGAGTTGGTGACAGAATCGACCATGCACTGACAAACAGCATGCAATGTTCTGCAGAAGCATCCCGCCCATCCTGAGTTAAAGTTGTGTGAGAGAGGATTTACATTTTTTTTTTATTAAAGTGGTTGTAATGTTTCATTGCTACAGACAAATCATGTGCCTTTACACAGCGGCTCCCAAACTTTGCCATGCCAACAACATCCTTATAGCATTAGCGTCTAGCAGGGACCCCCCTGTTGCAATTTATTTTAAATTAACATGTATATTATGATAACAAATATCAAAAATCAAACATGCAGCTTCTTAATATATTTTCCTTATTTTGTATTATTATTATTATTATTATTATTATTATTATTATTATTATTATTATTATTATTATCATTTATCATAATAATAATAATAATCAGTCTTTCTTCTGTTATAAACATTCCTTGTTTTTTCTGCCTCAATATTCAACAATAATACTAACAGTAAACATATTCTTCTCTTTTGTTGGGCCTATTTATTCATTACATTCAGTGTCTTCTTCAAGACATATATTAAAAGACATATATGAAAAAACATATATCAAAGTTTCCATGACCCCCCTGTTCCCCCTGGCAACGCCTAATTAGAAAAACAGTGCCTTAACATATATTTAAGTTAAATAGCATCTTACAGTATGTCATATTCCCATGGAAATTGCTATATACTAGAAAATTCACAAAAATAACTGTGTATGAAATGAAGGTATCTGTATAAATTTGATGTATTTCAAGGCTGTGTGATATGTTTTTTTTTGTTAAAATAGTACTGTCTGATGGTTTACATGTACATATAACATATTTTTATGACTTCGGAGACGGACAGACTTTGGTCTTAAGCGATAGTGCGAAAGCTCACCTGGTGGCTTGTAACTGTATAACTCAGCTCAACTTGCATATAAAACCTGAAATTGGCTTCATGCCACCATAGAGCAGCAGAGCACACCATCTCTCATGCTAATAGTATTGATGCAGATTATTCTTGTCTTTTTTCCTTCTTTTCTTTTTCAAAGACCAAGATTTAGGAGAGATAATGGACGGCAACAAAATTAGAGATTATGACAGCATAACATCTTTTCTTGGATCTTGGGGACCTTTTCAGCGAAGGATTTTTTTAGCATTGGCCGTCAGCATCCTCCCGAATGGGTTCATTGGTAGCTATATAGTATTTATAGGTGCTATCCCATCTCACAAGTGCTATATCCCAGAAAACTACAGCATCAGTGAGATTTGGAGAAATGTGACAATCCCTTTGGAAACGGTCGATGGAATTGAAAAGCGTAGCTCTTGCTCTAGGCTTAATTTAGACATTGTCAGTAACTACTCTCAAAACAATATCATCCCAAACATGGACGTGAATGTGAGTGAAATTCCTTGGGAGAGCTGTCTGGATGGGTGGACATACAGCAAAGAATTCTACCAGTCAACCATTGTCACAGAGGTGAGTGATAAGTTATCAGTTAACTATCCATTAAACATTATCCTTCAAGGTTTCCACAAAAGAATGGTATTTATTTTAACGACTAGTTGTCAGGGAGCCAAAAGTTATTGTACTCTCTGCCATTATTAAGTTATTTAGTGACCAGTAACACTGTGGGACATCTTATTGACAGAGAAAAAAACAATCAGGTTAAGTGATGATATGGTGTTGATATTCTGGTTGCAACAGCTGTTGTTAAACCTGCATTTACACCCTGATGTGCCAACTGCTGCGCAAACCTTATCCTAAAAAGTATGGGTGTTTTTAGAAGAGATCCTGCTTACCTGCTAATTACCGGCTCAAATTCAACGCAGTAGCTCTGTATGGCAGAACAAAAAACTGTGCACAAGGGCAGCAATTGCGTCATAACTCCTTCTCCTTGTTGGAAGGACTAGAGGCGGTGAGTTATTGCATGGCAATGTGAAAGCACTTTAATTCGAACTAAGCCTAATTATTATGTAACTAGGCTTAGATTACCCATCACTTAATAGCAATACCTGTGCTTTTTAAACAATACTTAAACGCTGTAGTTTCTCCAAGCAGGGATAATGGTACCATCTATGATTGTTATCACTGCTGCTGCTACTAACTGTACTTACTAGACTGTAGATATTACTATTGTTAAAGTAGTTATTAGGGCCACGGGGCAATCGCACCGAGCACTGGTCCCATACAGCATCAGCTGTAGGGACCAGTGCTACTGTTATACTGTGGATTTTTTCTTCTTCCTCTTCCGGACGCAATTTCGTCCCGCTACTAGTCCTACAACTTGAAGAGTTGCAGGACAAATTATATATCAAAACGTGCGGTTTGATCGGGATCGGTGTGCTATTACTTTTCTCTACAGAATACGAATTTTTCACGACATAAGTCGCGAAAAACTGCCCAAAATTTTGCATTGAAATGAATGGGACGGCCGAAAAAAAATGAGCGAAAAAGAACAATAATTAGAGAGTTTTAAACGTCTACTTCTCCGGCATAATTTCACCTAGAGACTCCATTTAAACTTTAAACAGTAGACACAAGTCTTGTGTATCGGTGTATTAATCCACGTTTCGATAGGTCATATAGTTTTTTATCAATCCCTGTTCAATGACCATGATCATTTTTGGAGAAATTCTGAGATTATAATGGGTGTGTATTGCACGGAATGTTCGTGTCACAGTGTGTGACATCATCGTCAGAGTGTAGAGGGAGAGAAAAAATTGTCAAAAAATAAATTTGAAAACTGCGCTCCAGGCCGCAAATTCCACCCTACAGAAATAATTTATTTATAGAAACGTAGGAAAATTTGTCTTCTCCCTCACAATCCTCTGGTAAAGCTGTCAGAGTTATAGTTTGGGCGTAGGACGCACAGATGCGCCACCAACACGCACCAACAGCCTCATTGGCTCCCATATTAAAAACGCAGGAAGATTTCTGAAAAAGGGAGATGGAACTTTTTTTTTTTTCTAACAAAGCTATTTTTTCATTTTTCTGAAAAAAAACAACAACACATGTAGACGTTCAGGAAGAACTCAGGACGCTCAAAGTGAAGTCGGATCAATAATAGGTATTATGGTTTTGCCAAAAATGCTTTCTGTTCGAGGCCAGAAATTCCAGTCTATCCACCTCTGCTGTCACTGAGCCTGAACAGGTGTCAGTTAATCCTGTTGATTGCTTTGATCTGATTGCCTTTGATCTTTGATGTGATTACAGTTACAGATACACACACACACACACACATGCGCGTAAGCGCGCACACTCCTCACATATGCATACACATGCTTCAAACACACACACACGCACACACACGCACACACACACACACACACACACACACTTTGAGGTTAAAGGGCATAGTTTGAAATCTCTGAAGAATCTCATCATAGTGTACACACACCGGCAGTAGCCCCCGTGGCCCTTTCAGAATTTCCCCAGGGGAAATTTTCTAGTTTAAGAGATGTTACACATTTTGACAATGTCAGTAGCTATAACTAAAATGTGTTGGTTTTGCAGTGGGACTTGGTTTGTGACAATGGATACAAACTTCCCCTGGCCACCTCTATCCAATACATTGGTGTGCTAGTAGGAGCACTTGTTTCAGGCCAGATGTCTGACAGGTCTGTAATGTACACAGCATTGCTCGAACCTTTAATAGTACAATGTTATTGTTTTGTATTTTTTATTGTATTGGATAAAGTAACTTGTTCAATTACAATCTGTATTTCTTGCACAGGTATGGAAGGAGGCCAGCACTCTTTCTGATGATGATTCTTCAGACTGTAGCAGTCACAGCACAGATATTCTCCCCAAACTGGGAGATCTTCAGCTTTATTTTTTTCTTTGTGGGTGCAGGGGGATACTCCAACTATATCGTTGCATTTGTGCTGGGTACGTTTCCCTTGAGAATTTTCAAACAAAAATTAAATATTTTAAAGTACTGTAATGGCCTGTCAGACCTGGTGGTGAAAACAGAAAAAATAATCCTGTCCCACAAATATTCTGGTTCAAGATTTATTCTTTCTGCTTTTATTATCATAATTCTGGCTTTCAAAACACAATGGAATGCATATATTATATTACTTGCTTCCTTATCTCACACAAAATCTGTATAAATGTAACTGACTGGTAATAAATGGCCAGAAACCTTAGTGTCAGGTTATATTTATCTAATCATTTTTTACACCTACAGGTACAGAAATTCTAGACCCAAAAGCCAGAGTGGTCTTCTGCTCCCTTGGAGTTTTCATGGGCTCAGCCTTGGGATTGTTGGCAATGCCAGCTGCAGCTTACTTCCTCCGTGACTGGCGCATGCTGCTAATTCCCATGGCTGCCTGTGGCCTGATATACATCCCTCTATGGTGGTAAGATTATTCATATGTTGTATTTCAGCTTTCTTTTTTTATACAGGAACCTTTACATTGCTCACATGATGTATTAAAGCATTTGTACTGCAAAGGAACCTGTAAGCACCCCAAAATTAATTTTGGTAAAGGACAATATACAGATTTAATTAAAATAAATGTATTTTTAATCTTTTCTCCTACCTCACAACTGCAATCCATACTGCATTTTTTATGGAACACATTTTGGTAACCCAATGTAGGACTGTCTCATTCTGGAAGCTTCTGATAGAAAGGCTCAGCTTTGCGCTTCTCTTTATCAGAGGTGGGAAAGTTAACCTGGCATGCATTTGCCAAACCAATCATCATTACTGAAAAACTTCTCTTTTGTAAAACTAAAACTCCTTGAAACACTTCCCATATAGCATAAATCCCATCTTCATTGGGCTTGCTGCTGGTGTTCCTGGTGTTTGCGGGGGAATGGTAATGAACACATTCTGGCTTGCTGCACTACAATGAGGCAAATTATAATAATGCCACAGCTGGTTTGCTAATTCTGAAAAGATTTACTTGGACATGCCATACAAAGATTATATTATTTTCGCAAATGCATGTTTCTCCCACAATCAATACTTACACTGGAAGGGCAGAGTTATATAAAACAAGATGGTGCACACAAATAATTTAATAGCTTCCTCCGTATTATTCTCATTTAAAAGTAGACATTGTTGGTTTGCATTCGATATATAAATGCTAGTGTGACCAGGCCTCTTAAGGTTTTGGTAAAGGACCACAGACTGAATTGGTGTGGTGCACTATGCCTGTGTCTCTGTGTACAGTATATGTGGTGATATCAATGCACCTCTGTGTTTAAACCCTCCAGGTTAGTCCCAGAGTCCCCTCGCTGGCTGCTCTCTCAGGGAAGAGTGAAGGAGGCTGAGGCCATACTGAGAGACGCTGCCAAGAGTAACAACATAGAAGTGCCACAGTCCATATTTACACAAGCTGAGGTGAGCTAGTTTTTCATATCTTTTCTGTTGAGTGACAACCATGTATCTTCAAATCTGAATGTGAATGTTTTTGAAAAGACGGGACTATTTTTCTGACACCATGAAAATTTTAGAGGTACATGATTGTCTCAGTCATACTACAAATATATGACAATCTCATAGAATAGATGTCTATACATTGGGTTTTTTTCATTGATATTTCTGCACATTACATTTAGCTGATAACAGTAGTTTAGAACGCAGGACTTTTACTTATTTTCACAGTGTGGTATTAGTATGTTTAGTTAAGAATATGAATACTGCTTCCACCACTGACAATTTCCATGTTGTATGTTTGTGTGGGATTTACACAGATTTATGTTTAATTTTGATAATTCCTTTTTGTTTTTCCCAGGTCGATAATGCTCTGGCTAGGAAAGATGAGAAACAAAACACTTTTGTTATCTTGAGCAGCTGCAATTTATTTTCTGTTACATTACTGTGTTCACTTTTGTGGTAAGTTTCTGTGATTTCCTTACAACATAAATCCTTCAGGCATCAAAGTCAATAATTATGGTCACATTTACGCAACTTGTGACAAAAAAGTGTTGGTTGTATAAGATAATTATTGAAGTTGCTAACAAAATAGTTTGGGTTTCCCATTCTATGTGTTTTTAGTTTGTTGTTTTGAATGTCTCTGCAGGATAATCATCACCATCGGCTACTATGCTTTACTCCTAAACACATCAAACCTGAACGGCGACCCTTACTTCAACTGCTTCTTGTCTGCCATAGTGGAAGTGCCTGCTTACATAATAGCCTTGTTACTACTCCGGTACTGCTCCAGGCACTTCTGCCAGTCTTCTACACTCTTCCTTGGAGGCACCATGATCCTCTTTGTTCACCTCATTCCAATAGGTAATGATTTGCTCTCTGTAAGTAAAACATTTCACGCAACATGTAATGTATTGCATATTACTGGTTACACTCATTGGAAAGGAATTTGTTGCTTTACTGCTTGTGTAGAGAGTTAGTAATGTGTTCTACTTTTGCGTTACTTCCACCCAAACAACCACAGAAATTTGAGTTGCTATTATGAAAGGGTAATGCTGTTTCACTGTGAGTAATCAAAGCACATAAGATTATTGCATTAAAAGAACATTACAAATCAAGAGGCATAAATGCACTACACAGTGCTAACTCAGTTTTACTCTTTTACTCTCACAAAGTCATGAAAGCCAAATAAACAACAACAACACAAGTGCAGAAAATCTCTTTTAGTGTGGGTGAACAGTGGTGCAGTGATGAGAACTGAATTTGAATTATTTATTTTTAGCTAAACTAAATAATAAAAAAAACAGAAAACAAATGTAGTATACACTTACATACTCCTATCCTGTCTTGCTAAACAACAATAATTTCAAAATTATTTTTCATACAGTGAATGAACCCAGCCCACAATTACTTGCACATATTTATGCACAAACCCACAATCCAACTCTATTTACAACCCAAAAACACCCAGTGCTAAAATACCAACCCATCAACCTAAACCCCTTCTTCTGCATACCTCCCAAAAATCTTGTGTCTGTACATCGTTCTAAAGTGCTCTATAGTCATGCTCCTTTTTAACTCCTCCTCCAACCCATTCCACAAATCCACCCCACACAGTGAAATACACATACTTTTCAAAGTTGTATGAGAACTGGATCTTGAGGCTGTTCTGTTCGTGTTCTCAGTGCCCCTCTCACCCCATTGGACTTTTTAAGTGTTTGCCATAACGTTTTCTTGTTTTATTTCTTTAGATATACCCAGTTTGCCTGTGATCCTTGAGATATTGGGGAAATTCGGCATGACTTCTGCATTCTGTGTGGTGTACTCAGTCACATCAGAGCTCTTCCCCACTGTTGTCAGAAACACAGCAATGGGATGTTGTTCCATGGCTGCTCGCATTGGAACCATCACCTCCCCCTTTATCATTTATCTGGGTAAGTATATTTAGTTTCCTATTTTGGGCATTTACCTAGTGCCAGGGCAATATTTGATTATATGACACAGTATAATGTGAGGTGCTATTATGTGCCTATACACAATCAGATACATTTATACCGACTCACAAAAAGTTACTAAAATATGATTTGACAACTGTGTTGTTATTTATGTGTTGATATTTTCATTTTTGGATCACTGAATCTATATATCGATACAGATCGGTATATCGTTACACCCCGTATATTAACTATGGTTTATATCAATATTGCTACAGTACAGGTGTAGAAGTTACTTGTATTCTCTGATCTTTCTCACTATTTTGCTTTGCTGTTTTTTTTTTTTTTTTTTTGCAGGACAATTCTACAAGTCACTCCCCTATATGTTGATGGGAGGTCTCGCGATTTGTGGTACTATCTTATGTTTCCTGTTGCCAGAAACTTATGGCAAGGCCTTGCCAGAGACCGTATCACAAATGCAGCTGATATGCGGGTGAGTATACATGCTGGACCTCCTGCATGTGTACTGATGCTGACAGTATTTGTCTCCCTACACAGAGCACAGCTTTACACTTGGCTTTCAACTACCAGCAGTTAGAATAAAATGTATGTTAACAAGCTGCTTTAGGATGCTTAAAGTCCTTTCACTATAATATGTGATTAAAACAAAGACAAATCCATCCACCCATCCATCAATTCTCGTCCGCTTATCCGGGGCCGGGTCGAGGGGGCAGCAGGATAAGCAGGGCAATCAAGGTGCCCCTCTATTCAGCCACAACGTCCAGCTCCTACTGGGGGACCCCAAGGCGTTCCCAGGCCAGGCGAGAGATATAATCCCTCCACTGTGTTCTGGGTCTTCCCCGGCGCCTCCTGCCAGTTGGACGTGCCCAGAACACCTCTAAAGGGAGGCCCCCGGGAGGCATCCTTACCAGTTGCCCAAACCACCTCAGCTGACTCCTTTCGACGCAAAGGAGCATCGGCTCTACTCCGAGCTCCCTCTGGATGTCTGAGCTCCTCACCCTATCTCTAAGGCTGAGCCCAGCCGCCCTACGGAGGAAACCCATTTCAGCCTCTTGTATTCGCGAACGTGTTCTTTCAGTCACTACCCAAAGCTCATGACCATAGGTGAGAGTCGGAACATAGACGGACCGGTAAATCGAGAGTTTTGCCTTCCGGCTCAGCTCCTTCTTCACCACGACGGTCCGGTATAACGCCTGCATCACTGCTGACGCCGCACCAAACCGCCTGTCCATCTCATGCTCCATTCTATCCTCACTCGTGAACAAGACCCCGAGATAGAGGTACCTCTCTCCCCACCCAGAGGGGGCAGTCCACTGTTTTTCTGCAGGTACCCATGGCCTCAGACTTGGAGGTTGCCCCAATGAGTGCGGGAGGTCCTGGTCTGATGAAGCTTTCCTAGGGGCAACCCTGGCGGAGGCCAACACCCACCGGGAACGTGTTTGATGTTGTGCCGAGTATACGGACACAGCTCTCACTTTGGTTATATAGAGACCGGATAGCTCGTAGCAACGAGCCCAGTACCCCATATTCCCCCACAAGACTCCCAGAGGGACACGGTCGCAAGCCTTCTCCAAATCCACAAAACACTGGTAGACTGAATGAGCAAACTCCAATGACCTCTCCAGAAGTCTCGCAAAGGTAAAGAGCTCCGTTGTTCCACTGCCAGGATGGAAGCTGCATTGTTCCTCCTGAATCTGAGGTTCGACAATCGGCCGGAGCTTCCTTTCCAGCACCCTGGAGTAGACTTTTCCGGGGAGGCTGAGAAGTGTGATTCCATGGTAATTGGAACACACCCTCCTGCCCCCCTTTTTTAAATATGGGAATCACCACCCTGGTCTGCCAATCCACTGGCACTGTCCCAGCTGTCCCACTGTCCAGAGCCTTCAGCATCTCTGGGCAAATCTCATCCAACCCTTGTGCCTTGCCGCCGGGAGACTTCTGCCAGGGATACTGATGAGTCGTCCCCTGAGTCTTCAGACTCTGCCTCCTCCACAGAGGACGTTTTGGCTGGATTAAGGAGTTCCTCAAAGTGCTCTTTCCACAGTCTGAGAACATCCCCAGGTCGGGTCAGCAGGTCTCCTCCCCCGGTGAACACAGCTTGGACCAAGTCCTGCTTTTCCTTCCTGAGTCGCCCGACGATTTTCCTGAACCTCTTTGAGGCTGACCGAAAGTCCTCCTCCATGGCCTCCCCGAATTCCTCTCATACCCAAGTTTTTGCTTCAGCGACTGTTGCAGCCGAGCCCGAAAGTCCTCCTTCTTCAGATTGACAGCCTCCCTCACCGCTGGTGTCCACCAGCAGGTTCTTGGGTTGCTGCCACGACAGGCACCGACAGCCTTCAGGCCACAGCTCCTACCAGCCGCGTCAACAATTGAGGCTTTTAACATGACCCATTCGGACTCCGCCACCTGATCCAAGTCACCACCGGGTGGTGATCAGTTGACAGCTCTGCTCCTCTCTTCACCCGAGTGTCCAAAACATGCGGCCGCAGATCTGACAATACGATAATGAAATCGATCATCGATCTTTGGCCTAGAGTGCTCTGGTACCAAATACACTTATGAGCAACTTTAGTTTACTCTTGCCGGGTGAGGTACTCCGATGACCGTGTTCCCGCCTAAGGGTCTTTAAATCGCTCTTAGTCTGGCCCCTCCCCTGGGACCACTTTGCCTTGGGAGACCCTACCAGGAGATATTGCTCCCAACAATGACACAAACCCCTCCACCGCGTTAAGGTGGCAATTCTTCAAGGGGACAAAGACAAATGTATGTCTTTATTTTATTATATTTCATGCTTGGTTAATATTAGGTCAGGAGAAACTCTTTATGTCACCGTCCCTGGGTGAAATTATTAAAATGTAAATAAAACATATCTCAGTGCAGACAGTTTTAATGTCTGCTGTTAACTTTAAAGAACAGAGGGGAGAAAAAAATAATTGTTTGCTATCAACCTTTCTAAATGTTGTATTTTTTGTTATCCCTTGTATAAATAACCCTCATCAAAACAATAAAAACGTTACGTCGTCATGTTGCAAAAAATAATAGTAATTATGCTCTTCTATGAAGCAGATTCAGAATGGGCCTTTCTGACACTGCTTCTTAAATGGGCTTAATCATTTATTTTTTTGTTGCTCTTACACATGCACTATGACAGGCTGTATTGTTTTCAAGGGCACCTGTAATAAACCAATGACATTAAATGTCACTATTGTTACCCTGTACCTAAATCTTCTATCAATGTTCAAACAGGAGGAGAGGAAAAAAAGAAAAGGACACTGAAGACGAAGAGAGCGCCGCTGATTATAAGAGTAAAGAATCCAAGTTATAGTTTGTCATGATTTTATTTTATTTTTTTTGTTATTTTTCCCTAGAGCATTTTACTCACCAATTTACTTATAAGATGTTTTGTTTTATGTGAAGTGCTGTTTTATCTATTTGTGTTTTAAATGTCTTTATTGTAGCAACATTTGTAACCACTTTCAACTGAAATAATAATTAAAATTTTGGTACAAACCTCCAACTTTAACTCTAGATACTGAAATAGCCTAAGGAAGGATCAATTTATTGCTTCTCAAATCAGCACAAAACAGTTTTCAGCTGTGCTGGTGTAACCAACATGGTTACTAAACCCATTTATGTAACTAGTGCAGTGCCTGTAGGAAGTATGTATTCGTACATTACATGCCACACTACAACGTCTGCAACTCCATAAAACACTTACTTTTCATAAGGTACACACACCATCCAGCACATATACAGTGAACATTGATATTCGCTGGAAACTATTTGAATATTATTGGAAAATCGAACCTTGTAGCGCACTTTAAAACTCTGAAAGATAGGAAGGCTAAATAGACTTACAGATGAGATGAGTCAGGTGTGGAAATCCAGAGTGAATTGTGTTACTGACCAGGTGTAGGTCTATCACAAAATGGGGCAGAGCTCCCCTAAAAAAAAAGTTCCCCTCCAGGAACTTTGTTTGAATGATTGCAAAACAGTACGACGCTACACCTTGGTATGTATCCAAAATAAACAAATTTTGCAGTGACTTAATTTAAAAAAAATGGTTAAAAGCATGCCAAAATAACTATACCATAATGCAGATGTGTAAAAAGTCTGACGTCATGTTTTGTCAGGTCTGTCCACAAGACGACAAACAAACAACTTTTAAAATGTTTGTTTTCTGGGCGGAGTTCGGATCGATCAGAACTTTGCTTAGGAGAAACCCAACCCCTGCAACCCCCACTCACCTTACCTTTCTAGTAATAAGCCAACATATTGTTTTGTTGGTTGTTTATTCTTTATTTCACTTGGTCCTTGTGTGTTAAATAGGCATGTTTTTGTAGGATGAGGACCTTTTCTAAAATATCTATTTTTTCACATTAAATTTTAATGTGGTTAGGAAAATTTAAATCAATGTAACACTGTCGCGTCAATTGTTTCTGTAAATGTAAGAATGCAGCTAGCAAAGCAACTAGCATGGCTCAGTATAAAAGTATCAAAATCCATCTCCTAGCTCCTTAACTAATGGAGGTAAAACTACAGCTGGTAATCAAGAGTTGGTGACAGAATCGACCATGCACTGACAAAGAGCATTCACTGTTCGGCAGAAGTATCCCGCCCAACCTGAATCAAAGTTGTGTGGGAGGATTTTTTTTGAAAATGTTACATTGCTACAGACGAATCATGTGCCTTAAAACAGTGATTTCCAAACTTTGCCATGCCAAGGCATCCTTATAGCATTAGCCTCTAGCAGGGACCCCACTGTTGCAATTTATTTTGAAATAATGTGTACATTATGATGTCAAATATCAAAAATCAAACATGCAGCTTCTTAATATATTTTCCCTATTTTGTATTGATAATTAAAAATCAGTCTTTCTTCTGTTATAAACATTCCTTGTTATTTCTATCTCAATATTCAACAGTAATTTAAACAGTAAACATAGTTTTCTCTTTTGTTGGGCCTATTTATTCAATACATTTAGTGTCTTTGTCAAGACATATATTAACATATATTTAAGTTAAATAGCATCTTACAGTATGTCATATTCCTATGGAAATGGCTATATACTTAAAAATTCACAAAAATGACTGTATGAAATAAAGGTATCTGTATAAATGTGTATTTCTGTTTGATTTAATAGATAATTTTCTGTCAAAACTGTTCTGTCTGATGGCTTACACTGAAATATTTTATGACTGGAGACAGACAGACTTTGGTCTTAAGCAATAGTGCAAAAGCTCAACTGGTGGCTTGTGACTGTGTAACTCAGCTCAGATGGCATATAAAACCTGAGCTCCGCTTCATGCTATCATAGAGCAGCTGAGGACACCATCTCTCGTGCCTCTTGATTCAGATTATTCTTGTCTTTTTTCCTTCTTTTCTTTTTTAAAAACCAAGGGTTTAGGAGAAATAATGGACAGCATCAAAATTAGAGATTATGACAGCATAACATCTTTTCTTGGATCTTGGGGACCTTTTCAGCGAAGGATTTTTTTAGCATTGGCCGTCAGCATCCTTCCGAATGGGTTCATTGGCGGCTACATAGTATTTATAGGTGCTATCCCATCTCACAAGTGCTATATCCCAGAAAACTACAGCATCAGTGAGATTTGGAGAAATGTGACAATCCCATTGGAAACGGTCGATGGAATTGAAAAGCGTAGCTCTTGCTCTAGGCTTAATTTAGACATTGTCAGTAACTACTCTCAAAACAATATCATCCCAAACATGGACGTGAATGTGAGTGAAATTCCTTGGGAGAGCTGTCTGGATGGGTGGACATACAGCAAAGAATTCTACCAGTCAACCATTGTCACAGAGGTGAGTGATAAGTTATCAGTTAACTATCCATTAAACATTGTATGGTATTTAGTAGCTATTTTAACCTCTAGTTATCAGAGAGCCAAAAGCTATTTTACTATAATCCATTATTCCATTATTTAGTGACCAGTAACACCGTGGCACATCTTATTGACATCGAAAAAAAACCAATCAGGTTTAACAACAGCTGTAGTTTCTACAAGCAGGGATAATGGTACCATCTATGATTGTTATCACTGCTGCTGCTACCAATTGTACTTACTAGACTGTAGATATTACTATTGTTAAAGTAGTTATTTTAGAGATGTTACACATTTTGACAATGTCAGTAGCTATAACTAAAATGTGTTGGTTTTGCAGTGGGACTTGGTTTGTGACAATGGATACAAACTTCCCCTGGCCACCTCTATCCAATACATTGGTGTGCTAGTAGGAGCACTTGTCTCGGGCCAGATGTCTGACAGGTCTGTAATGTACACAGCATTGTTCAAATCTTTCTTCAATAGTACCATTTTACTGTTAGGGATAAAGTAACTTGCTCAACTACAATCTGTATTTCTTGCACAGGTATGGAAGGAGGCCAGCACTCTTTCTGATGATGATTCTTCAGACTATAGCAGTCACAGCGCAGATATTCTCCCCAAACTGGGAGATCTTCAGCTTTATTTTTTTCTTTGTGGGTGCAGGGGGATTCTCCAACTATGTCGTTGCATTTGTGCTGGGTACGTTTCCCTTGAGGATTTCAAACAAAAATGAAATATTTTAAAGCACTGTAATGACCTGTCAGACCTGGTGGGGAAAGTAGAAAAAAAATCCTGTATGAGTATATCAACTGTGTTATGCTCACTTTCAAAACACAAAGGAGTACATTTATTATATAACTTGCTTCCTGAGCTCACGCAACATCTGTATAAGCGTAACTGACTGGTGATTAACGCCAGGAAACCTTAGTGTCAGTTTATATTTAACTAATCATTTTTTTTACACCTACAGGAACAGAAATTCTAGACCCAAAAGCCAGAGTGGTCTTCTGCTCCCTTGGAGTTTTCATGGGCTCAGCTTTGGGATACATGGCAATGCCAGCTGCAGCTTACTTCCTCCGTGACTGGCGCATGCTACTGATTCCCATGGCTGCCTGTAGCCTGATATACATCCCTCTATGGTGGTAAGAATATTCACAAAAAGTCACTAAAATATAATTTGACAATTTTACTCTTCGAAAAACACTTGTGAAAATCAATCTTGTATTTTTAATGCAACATGGTCTCACAGAAATGCGTGAAATAGCCACGGATTTCGCTTAACTCAAAATCCGTGGAATAGCCACGGATTCGCTCAAATTTCCGTGGAACTGACACGGATTTCGCTACAATGCAAGTTAATGACCGTCATATCCCGTGGCTATTCCAACATACAAAGTGATTATGTACATTCACTGAGTGAATACTTAGAAAATAAAACATATATTTCTCGCTAGAAATGTGATCAAAATCCATTTTTATGCAGAAACTAAGTCAAAATATTGATTTTTCACTAAAAATGAGAGAACTGTCCGCCATGTTTTTTGTTCTGACCGCCGGGACCTTGAAAGTCACGTGACTTGGAACAAACCAATAGGAACAAATATCCATGGAATAGCCACGGGATATGACTGTCATTAACTTGCACTGTAGCCAAATCCGTGTCAGTTTCACGGAAATTTGCGCGATTCCGTGGCTATTCCACGGATTTTGAGTTAAGCGAAATCCGTGGCTATTTCACGGATTTCTATGAGACCAGGTTGTTTTAATGACAAGAATATAAAGTAGGAGAGATGTGTGTTGATATTTTAATTGAAATTATTTTGGATCATTGAATCTATATATCGATACCGGTCGGTATGTTGTTACACCCCATATAGTAACTATGGTTTATATCAATATTGCTACAGTACAGGTGTAGAAGTTACTCGAGTTCTCTGTCACAGCTCTTTATCAGGGATGGGAAAGTTAACCAGGCATGCAGGATTTGTATAGCATAAATCCCATCTTCATTCGGCTTGTTGCTGGTAATGAACACATTCTGGCTTGCTGCACTACAATGGGGCAAATTATAATGGTGCCATAGCTGCTTTGGTATTTTGGTGTGCATTGTTTTGTTAATAAACTTTGCTTAGTCTATCCTCATATCTTAGTTCTTTGTTTGTTCTTATGCACCAATACCATAGCAAATTCATTGTATGTAAAAACCTATTTGGCAGATATACTTATTCTGATTCTGAAAAAATGTCATTGGACAAGCCATACAAAGATGATATTATTATTTTGGCAAATGCATGTTTCTTGCACATCCAATACATACACTGGAAGGGCAGACTTATATAAAACAAAATGATGCACACAACTAATGTAATAGCTTCCTCCATAATATTCTTATTTAAAAGTAGACACTGTTGGTTTGCATTTGATATATAAATGCTAGTGTGACCAGGCCCCTTAAGGTTTTGGTAAAGGACCACAGACTGAATTGGTGTGACGCACTTAGTCTTGTGTCTCTTTGTACAGTATATGTGGTGATATCAATGCACCTCTGTGTTTAAACCCTCCAGGTTAGTCCCAGAGTCCCCTCGCTGGCTGCTCTCTCAGGGAAGAGTGAAGGAGGCTGAGGCCATACTGAGAGACGCTGCCAAGAGTAACAACGTAGAAGTGCCACAGTCCATATTTACACAAGCTGAGGTGAGCTAGTTTTTCATATCTTTTCTGTTGAGTGACTACCATGTATCTTCAAATCTGAATGTGGATGTTTGTGAAGAGACAGGGACTATTTTTCTGATTTTAGAGGTACGTGGTTGTTTTGTCTCAGTCGTACTACAAATATATGATGATCTCATAGAATAGAATTTTTGGCATTGTTTTGTTTTGTCATTGATTTTTCTTCACATTACACCTTTAAGTACTTTTAGCTGATAACAGTAGTTTCGAACTCAGGACTTTTACCCATTTTCACAGTGTGGTATTATTATTTTTTAGTTAAGAATATATATATACATGACTGATATATATATATATATATATATATATATATATATATATATATATATATATATATATATGTATATATATATATATATATATATATATATACTGCTTCCACCACTGACAATTTCCATGTTGTATGTTTGTGTGGGAGGACAAATGTTTAATTTACACAGACTTATGTTTAAATTTAATAATTCCTTTTTGTTTTTCCCAGGTCGATGATGCTCTGGCTAGGAAAGACGAGAAACAAAACATTTTTGTTATCTTGAGCAGCTGCAATTTATTTTCTATTACATTACTGTGTTCACTTTTGTGGTAAGTCTCTGATTTCCTCAAAACATAAATCCTTCAGGCATCAAAGTCAATAATAATGGTCACATTTACAAACACTGTGTTGTATGTTAGAGACAGAGACAGGTCAGTAAGGTTTTGTGGTATTTTCATTCGAGTTTGACTAGGTTTCATGCTGTTTTGTGGCCATAAGGGCAAATTGTAGATATTGCGTTAGCAAGGATATCGGCTTGCTATTCACTGATTGGCTTACACAGTAGAGTGACGTGAAGGGGCGGGTTTATCTACCGGCTCTTAAGAAGAGAACAGACTAACATTTCTTAGAACAAGCACTGTGTTGTATGTTAGAGACAGACACAGGTCAGTAAGGTTTTGTGGTATTTTCGTTTCGAGTTTGACGAGGTTTCATGCTGGTTTGTGGCTGTAAGGATATTGCGTTTTAACAGAAAGAGTTGCGCCATCAGTAACCAGTTCTCTAAGCCTGACCAGTGACAGGCGCTGCCACCACCTAACCAGGCTTTTCTCACCTCTCTACACCCTCTGAACGAGGTCTTGAAACTTCTTCTGGATTCTCGCCAACCACCTGCCCACTGGATCCGATACCATCCATTCTCCTTCAAACCACTTCCTCTGCAGTAAACCCCTCAATCACACACATCATCAACTCCTCACATGTAAATGGTAAATGGTAAATGGATTGCATTTATATAGAGCTTTTATCCAAATCGCTTTACACTACAAACTGCGCTCATTCACCCGTTCACAAACACATTCATACTGGTGGCCAAGGCTACCAGGGCACACTTGTGCCACCAGCCACCATTGGGAATTCATTCACACACCGATGAACGCAGCATCGGGAGCCATTTGGAGTTCAGTATCTTGCCCAAGGATACTTCGACAGGTAGGCTGTCATGGTCAGGGATCGAACCACCGACCTTCCGATCAGTAGGTGACCACTATAACTCTTCCCACCACCTTCAAACGAGCGCAGGTGACTCCACTGCTCAAAAAACACTGGACCCGACCCAGGTGGGAAACTACAGACCTGTCTCACTCCTACCATTCCTTTCAAAAACTTCTTTAGCGCACAGTCTTGAACCAAGTCTCCAGGTTCCTTTCCAAGAACAATCTGTACGATCCAAAAGAGTCTGGCTTCAAGCAGGATCACTCTACTGAGACTGCACTCCTGTCCGTAATAGAATCACTGCGTCTAGCTCGAGCAGCTGGCCAATCATCAGCTCTATTGCCGCTGGACCTCTCTGCAGCCTTTGACACTATTAACCACCAAATCCTCCTCTCCTAACTCACAGAACTTGGTATTTCAGGTTCTGCCCTCTGATGGTTCCCGTCCTACCTTACAGGGAGATCTTTTAAAGTATCTTGGAAGGGAGAAGTGTCCAAACTACAAAACCTCTGGGGTACCTCAGGGATCAGTGCTAGGCCCCCATCTCTTCTCAAGTTACACCATCTCATATGGCGCAATCATCTGCAATCATGCCTTCTCATACCATTGTTACGCCAACGATACCCAGCTGTTCTTTTCCTTCCCACCAAACGACCCCACAGTCTCGGCTCGTATCTCTGCTTGCCTTGTGGACATCTCTAAATGGATGACAGAACATCACCTTCAGCTCAACCTCTCAAAGTGGGAGTTCCTCGTCATCCCACCCCGTCCCACCTCATATCAGCCTATCAATCTTCAGTTTGGATCCATAAAACTTGTGCCCACAAGCTCTGCACAAAACTTGGGTGTCATGACTGATGATCAACTGACCTTCAACGTTCATGTGTCCTCAATTCCCCAATCGTGTCGATTCGCCCTGTACAACATCAGGAAAATCAGACCCTACCTGACAGAGCAATCGACACAACTCCTGGTACAGGCCCTTGTGTTATTGCGTTAAGACTACTGCAACTCTCTACTGGCAGGCCTTCCTGCGTGCACCACCAAGCCTCTGCAGATGATCTTGTCTTCAACCAGCCCAGGAGAGCGCATGTCACTCTGCTACTCATCTCTCTGCACTGGCTCCCGGTCGCAGCCCGCATCAAATTTAAAGCCTTGTCTCTTGCCTACATAATTGCAACGGGCATGGCCCCTGCTTATCTGAACTCCTTTGTTACTTACTTACTTACTCTTGCTATGTTTCTTGACTTCATCCTTTCTTGTGTTGTATTAACTCTCATTTGTACGTCACTTTGGATAAACATGTCTGCTAAATGACATTGTAGAATTGTAGTAGAATTGTAGAACTTGTGACAAAAAAGTGTTGGTTATACAAGATAATTAATGGTTTGAGTTTCCCTTTCTATGTCTCCCATTATGTTTTCAGTTTGTCGTTTTGAATGTCTCTGCAGGATAATCATCACCATTGGCTACTTTGCTTTAGTCCTCAACACATCAAACCTGAACGGCGACCCTTACTTCAACTGCTTCTTGTCTGCCATAGTGGAAGTGCCTGCTTACATAATAGCCTTGTTACTACTCCGGTACTGCTCCAGGCACTTCTGCCAGTCTTCTACACTCTTCCTTGGAGGCACCATGATCCTCTTTGTTCACCTCATTCCAATAGGTAATGATTTGCTCTCTGTAAGTAAAACATTTCATGCAACATGTAATGTATTGCATATTACTAGTTACACTCATTGGAAAGGAATTTGTTGCTTTACTGCTTGTGTAGAGTAATGCGTTGCACCACCTTTGCGTTACTTCCACCCAAATAACCACAGAAATTTGAGTAGCTATTATGAAATAGAAAAGTGTAATGCTGTTTCATTGTGACTTATCAAAGCATAGAAGATTATTGCATTGAAAGAACATTACAAATCAAGAGGCATAAATGCACTACACAGTGCAAACTCAGTTTTACTCTTTTACTCTCACAAAGTCATGAAAGCCAAATAAACAACAACACGAGTGCATTTCTCCCAAAAATCTTGTGTCTGTACATCGTTTTGAAGTGCTCTATAGTCATGCTCCTCTTTAACTCCTCCTCCACCCCACACACTTAGATACACATACTTTTCAAGGTTGTATGAGAACTGGATCTTGAGGCTATTCTGGTCTCAGTGCCCCTCTCCCCCCATTGGACTTTTTTAAGTGTTTGCCATAACGTTTTCTTGTTTTATTTCTTTAGATATACCAAGTGTGCCTGTGATCCTTGAGATATTGGGGAAATTCGGCATGACTTCTGCATTCTGTGTGGTGTACTCAGTCACATCAGAGCTCTTCCCCACTGTTATCAGAAACACAGCAATGGGGTGTTGTTCCATGGCTGCTCGCATTGGAACCATCACCTCCCCCTTTATCATTTATCTGGGTAAGTATATTTAGTTTCCAATTTTGGCCATTTACCCAGTGCCAGGGCAATATTTGATTATATCACACAGTATAATGTGAGGTGCTATTATGTGCCTATACACATTCAGATACTTTTATGCCAACTTACAAAAGTAACTAAAATATGATTTGACAATTTTACTGAACTATTCAGAACAAGAAATCAATCTTGTATTTTTAATGAAAAGAATATAAAGTAAGAATTTAAAAATAAATGCATATCTTAAAGAGGATGATATTTGTTGATATTTTCATTGATGTTTTGGATCACTGAATCTATATATCGATACAGATCGGTATATTGTTAAACCCCATATAGTAACTATGGTTTATATCAATATTGCTACATTACAGGTGTAGAAGTTACTTGAGTTCTCTGTCTTTCTCACTATTTTGCTTTGCTGTTTTTTCTCTTTTTTGCAGGACAATTCTACAAGTCACTCCCCTATATGTTGATGGGAGGTCTCGCAATTTGTGGTGCTATCTTATGTTTCCTGTTGCCAGAAACTTATGGCAAGGCCTTGCCAGAGACCGTATCGCAAATGCAGCTGATATGCGGGTGAGTATACATGCTGGACCTCCTGCATGCGTACTGATGCTGACAGTATTTGTCTCCATGCACAGAGCACAGCTTTACACTTGGCTTTCAACTACTAGCAGTTAGAATAAAATGTATGTTAACAAGCTGCTTTAGGATGCTTAAAGTCCTTTCACTATAATATATGATTCAAATATTTATTTTATTATATTTTAAATTTGGTCATTATTAGGTCAGGAGAAACTCTTTATATCACTGTCCCTATGTGAAATTAATACAATGCAAATAAAACATATCTCAGTGCAGAGTTTTAATGTTTGCTGTTAGCTTTAATGAACAGAGGGGAGAAAAAAATAATTGTTTGCTATTAACCCTTCTAAATGTTGTATTTTAATGTTATCTCTTGTATAACTAACCCCCATCAAAACAATACAGACAGCCTGTCATGTTGCAAAAAATAAATAAATGATTAAGCTCTTTTGTGAAGCAGATTCAGAATGAGCCTTTCTGACACTGCTTCATAAATGGGCTTAATCATTTATTTTTTTGTTGCTCTTACACATACACTAGACAATACAGGCTGTATTGTTTTCAAGGGCACCTGTAATAAACCAATGACATTAAATGTCACTGCTGTTACACTGTAACTAAATCTTCTTTCAATGTTAAAACAGGAGGAGAGGAAAAAAAGAAAAGGAAGCTGAAGACAAAGAGAACGCAGCTGATTATAAGAGTAAAGAATCCAAGTTATAGTTTGTCATGATTTTATTTAGCACAAAAGTGCTGTTTTATGTGTTTGTGTTTTAAATGTCTTTTTCTTGTAGCAGTCATTTTGAAGCACATTTGCATTGTATTGTTTTTTTATATATTTTAATAAAAACTGTTCAAACTGTTTTTGGCACAGATCATTTGACTATATATATATATATATATATATACACACAGACACACACACACACACACACACACCTGTACTAAATTTTGGCGTCACCCAGAAAATGTCTGTGTTGTTTTCCATGAAAACAAACTGCTTTATTCATGAAATGAGTTAAAAAATTAATCAAAACTATAGTGAAGACATAGAAATAGAAGGGTAGAAATAATCATTTTAACCTGTACAGATCTCCAACTTTACCTCTAGATACTCAGCTAGCTTCTCAAATCAGCATAAAAAAGTTTTCAGCTGTGCTAACATGATGCACAGGTGTTTTAATGATCAATTAGCATGCCCCCTTTTTTCGTTTTAAACCAAAAACGGAAAAACGGATTTTGCTATCAGCATCAAAAAACGAAATAACAAAAAAACCAAAATGAAATAACAGCCGTTATTTGGTTTTTGCAAATTCCTTTTTTCCTTTTTTCGTTTCTCATTTATTGATACGACGTCGGACACATTAATAATTACATTACATACACATTATTAAGTACTTATTATCAAGCATAAAAAAGAAAAAAAAGTATCATCATACACTAGTATAGGCTACTGTTCTCTGAACCATGCATGGTTCACATTTATTAACATAATTATATTGATTATTTATTATGATCATAACTAATGCCGGCGGGTGAGCCTGACGTTTGGGAAGGCTATCTGACCACATGTTATACACAGCGCTGGGTATCGCCGGTGCTGCTGATCGCTTCTGAAGTACTTTTACGTTGTTTATCTTATCACCATGAGATCCAGAGTATTTGATGTCGAGTTGAAATCTGTTTATCATGTACATACATATCACTTGAATTATCAGTGATAAAAGTTTCTAACTAAATTGTTGCAATTGATCTTATTTAAGGGTTTACCATAATAATAATAATAATAATAATAATAATAATTAGTGTTAGTGAGATTTGTCTTCTGTCAGTGTTTTTGTTGAACTGTAGCACTTCAGTCACGTACCATTACCAAAAACTCACACAACCTGTTGCTGAAAGTGAAAATGCAGAAAAGAATTTAATGATGATGGCAACGCCTATTGTCAGTTCTGATCTTGTGCTTTGATTGTAGGGTAGAGACGCCTTCTTTGGATCATGTTGCAGTTTTCTTTTGCTAGATAAAGCCACCAGACAGACAGACAGACAGACAGACAGACAGACAGACAGACAGACAGACAGACAGACAGACAGATAGATAGATAGATAGATAGATAGATAGATTTTATTTATCCCAAGCTGGGAAATTACAGTGTAGCAGCAGCATTACACACAGAGACAATGACAACACAATTAAATAAAAAGAACAACCTAGGCATACTTTAAGCAATAAAATATAAAATACAATAAAAAATAAAGTGTCTAAAGAAGGAGTATGTATTAAGGAGTAGAATAGAATTCCAGTGCAGAATAAATATGAATATACATTATAAAAATGTTGGTGCTATGAAACAAATAAGGTGCAATGAACAGTGTGCATAAAAAACACATAAAGTGCATAGACAGTATGTAATGAACCAGACTATTATTTGTTATTGTACAGTGTGATGGCATGTGGCAGGAAAGATGATATAGATAGATGTAGATATAGATGATATCAGGCACCATCATGTTGACATGTGACTGGTGCAGAACTAAACATACCTGAAAATTATCAGGAATAAATTTAAGATCTAGAAGTTTTTTCCATATATAAAGTTGTGTTCACATGCTGTGGAGCTAAAAACCCCTCAGTTGTCTCCATGTATCTGTTCTCCTGCAGTTAGCAGAGTTTTCACATCATGCATGCAACATTTGGTCGATAAGGAATGCCAAAGCACGGCTACAACTCATTTTAAATACTAATTTGTAACTGCAGAGATCTGCGGCACTGCTGGTTTGCTTGAATGTGCCTTTTTGGCAAAATCTTTAAAATCAGCTTATGGTTTTATAGTATTTTTGTGTTAATGTTAGGGTTACTGTAAGCAAAATATTTGCAAACAAGGATGGTAGTTAGTTGGTTTATCAGGAAAGTTTCGATAATTTCAAAATGTTTTTAGACATTATCACAACCTTAACATAAAACAGATGCTTGACTGAAATAATGTTGATTTCCCATTAAACAATGTGTTTATGGGTGTTTTTAGTCATATTATAACCATAGCTCATGCTGAGACTCACATATGTTTCAATCGTGTCCAACAACTTTTTTTTGTCTTCTTTCTATCAAAAGCAGACACATGTATGTTGTTGGCTTAAATCTCTCAGCAAACGAGTGAAATGTCTCGTTTCACCTTGTTGCTCAGAGCTTAAAGCTTAAAACGGACCTTCTTCTCTTAGTAACGGTTGCTAATGGACGAGGAGCGTTCGGGGAGTTGAAAATGGTCAATTGCACCATCAAGGCATCAGAACCAGCCTGCTATCCATTCAGTCAGAATTTCTGTTATAGGAATTATTTAGAGTGACCCTTCAATAAAGAAGATTGGATTCGGAGTAGTAAAGTTGAATTAGAATTTATTATTCTTGTACAAGAAGGAGCATTTAACAGTGCAACACACAACGAGGGGTTACAGAGAAAAAGGCTCCCCGAGGAGCTCTAACAGGTGATTCTTATACCATTTTTGATAATGGGCTGTCCTTACCCTTGTAAATTGTTAACAGACAGTGCATCTAGACGTTTTCCTTTGTTCCCTTAATCAGTAATCAGGATATCCCCAATCTAAATGTCTTCTGACCTTCCTCTAATCCTCACTCTGTTCTAGACTTCCTTTATTGATACTTTACCCTGAACCTTACCTCACCCTGCCAGCCCCAGCAATAAAGTCATATAAGAGAAGTTTAAACAAGACATATAAGAAATGGGGACTCCCATACTCATTGTAGGAGTTAAAACATCTGAAACACTGTATAAACCTAATTTTTATAACAATTTCTAACACAGCTCTCTGTATCCCTATCTCTAATACTCCTGGGCAAAACTGCAAAACCACTGTTCAGTCTCTGGAAATGCTGTTATATTTCTACATTGTGTATTTGTTTTTAAATAATAGGACTTCTACAGTCACAGTAACTGGGTGGAAATGGAAAACCAAGTTCCAAACTCCAACCTGATCAGATCTCACACCAGCATCGGAAACATCGCAGATAAACAGAAGAGGTGACGTCACTGTGTGTGTTGTGTCAATCGATCAATGTTTACAGAAGAAAACACTGATTAAATGTTTTTTTCCCTATAGCTGAAACCAGAGCAACCTGTCGCAGCTGTAACGGGGACATCTGCACCAACAACATTTTGGAGGACATTTTGTCGCAAAAGATACTGACCCTTCTCTGTGACCATGAGCGGTGCAGGAGGAACCTTTGCTATCCAGGCCATTAATGACCAAGGTTTTACTTCCACTGCCCCGTCCAGTTTAACCCTGGACACTGGAGGCAGCGCCAACAACACGGTCATCATCACAGCGCCTTCCAACACACCGTCTGGAACCGACGTCACCCTGACCACCAACTATGTCGTGCAGCGTTTTGCTGTCCTTAAAACGGTAAATCTCCAGTTCAGGAAAAAAAACAGATTTCAATCATTGTTGAAGCTGCATAGTGAATTTCTAGAAATGCTCTCTCTTTAATGAATTTCTACTATGGGGTCTAACATCATCACACATCGATAAAATTGGGCTCATTGAATCCACAAGAGTCTCAGCTTTTATGCTCATTTTATGCAAATGACTGTTTAGAGATCCCGCAAATATTGCACAAATATTCACATACAATAGGTGAAAAATAACACAATATTGAGGAAAAAATTGTTTCTGCCCCAAACTTTTGTCCTGCATGAAAAAACTGCCTCAAACTGCATGTTATCAGCATACAGTGGGCATCTCTGTAAAGAGGAGACTTGTGGGTACCAATAGAACACATTTTCATTCAGATATCTTGAGGTAAGAGGTCAAGGGACCTCCTTGAAAATGGTCAGTCAGTTGTTCCCTCCTAAAGTTGGTTGACTTTATTTACTTTTTCTCTTCACAGGTGACAGACTTCAGTGAGCCGGTGTGTACGCTGCTCAGCAGGTCTAACTGCTCTGCAGCCTGCAGCTCAGAGATGTGGGAGCTCTCTGTCCGGGTGACTGACGGAACTAATGGGACAGGTGTGGACCGTGTGAGTCTTGGACTGGGCAACGGCACAGTGAACACCAGCCTGAGCACTGAGAACTCAACGCTGGTGTCCTACACTGCGTCCTGCTGCTCTCCTGATGTGGAGCTCCTGGTTGTGGATCGGGTGGGTAACGTGGCCTCCTGTTCCTACAGCGTCCGGGTTGCGACCACCAGCCCACAACCCGTGACGGTCCCCCAACCCGTGGTGGCAGCTGTAGTGTCTTTGTCCACCAGAGCTGTTCAGTCTTTCCTCCTTTGCTTTAGCATCACAATCTTAGGACACAGTTTAACATTTTAAATGTCGGTATGAGGAAGATTCACATTTTAAAATTATTCTCTTCTGTCCACTCAGCTGCCAGTTTATTAGGTACACTGGCTAAAATTGCCATGCAATAAAGTCTGTGAATTACTTTGTTTTATACGTCCAACATAGAAAAGCCTAACAATATTTGATAAAAGAGTAACTAAGTATACTATTTGATTTAACTCTCACTCTCTCCTGCCAAGCCTCCCCGTCTCATTTCTTTCCCGAATATCAAGGACATAAATATGGATACCCTTTCTCTCTGTTCCGATAATATTCTGATCCCCAACCACATATCCACCCCTGATGAACTGGTTACACTCTACAATACAAGTTGAAACAACATTATTATTATTAGCAATAGCTATAGTAGGGATGGGTACCGAATTCGGTACTTTTATAGGTACCGACCAAACTCCGTTGGTACTACCGAGTACCGATTCATGTGAAATCAAACGGTACCATGTTTCGGTACCTTAACGGCGTTAACTTTAAACTGATCATTGATTTCAACCTGTTTTCATTTAAAGTCTTTGATTAACAAGCGTGCTGACGATCGCTCTATTTTTTCTTTTTTTATTTACCTCCTCCTCTGGTCCTGTCTGCTCACCGCGGCCACTAGCCACTAGCTGCTGCCGTCTTCCAACCCAGCGCAGAGACGAACAGCCGGCTCTCGGCCTGCTAGCCGCCAGCTGCTATCTCTCCAATGTCTCTACCCGGGCTTGGCCTTCGTCTGCCTCGAGATTGGACCTTCCTTACTCCGTTTGCTCTCTCCATTCTTCTGTAGACCAGTCATTAGCAGCTAGCAACTAGCTGCTGCATCTCTGGTCCTCTGCTAATACTCCACTATTCAACTCAGGAATATTACCTGCCAATTTACTCCAAACTGCCTCGCTGAAATTAAATCCCTCGGACTCCTGCCTTATCCTCGATACACACAGAGCAGCCCGACTCAACTTTGTTTATTCCAACCATGCTATGACCACAATACTGTCTGACCGGTGCTGCGCCGCACAGCTACGACGTCATCACAACAAATCACACGTGCACTTGCAACCTTTTTTTTTTTTTCTCCTCCGTGCACTTGCAACCTGAGAGCGCTCCTCTGCATTCTTTGATAACACTGCAACTTTCATGTTACAAAATGCACGTCCACAACAATAAAGCACTGCTCATCCTGGATTTTATATTGTTTTGATATATTTTTTAAGGTTTATATTTTGAGAAATAAATATGTTGAATTGAAAAAATTAGATTTTATTATTAAACAAATTAACATTTATTATCACATAAACAAACGCAAAAGTACCGAAAATTGGTACCGTTGAGTACCGGTACCGATTCCCAGGTACCGGGTATCTGTACCGTATCGGTTCAAATGTGAAAGGTACCCCTCCCTAAGCTGTAGGGACCAGTGCTACTTTTATACTGTGGATTTCTTCTTCTTCCTCTTCCGGATGCAATTTTGTCCCGCTACTAGTCCTACAACTTGAAGAGTTGTTTTCTTTCATAACTGTGACGTTATCAAGTCAGGACGAACCAGTCTGCTCAGAGGCTACTCCTCTCCAGACAAGGAACAATATATATTCACTTTTCACAAAAGATAAATATTTTACAAGACAGCATCAAGACCCCAGGTACAGTGCAGTCAGCATATCTCATAATTATCACTAAATGTCAGGCAGATTTTGATATTTTGATATTTTTAGGTTTAACTAGTAACATTTGGGTAAAATCAGTCTGAAAACTATTTTTTATCATTTAGCAGCAATATAATTTAGTCTCTGTTTTAGTGTGTTTTAATTATAAATGTTTTTAAATGTTATGTAATGTAAATAACTTTAAAGAACAAAACAAGCAAAGGATAATCTACAGTAGATATTTGTGTTTTAAAAAATATACATCTGTACAATAACTAATTATTATTATTATTATTATTATTATTATTATTATTATTATTATTATCATTATCATTATCATTATTATTATTAATTTCATTATTTTATTTTATTTAATTATTATTGTTATTATTTACTTTAATATAAAAGTAGGCTAAGTTTTTGGCAACTTTGCTGCCAGACTTTTTACCATTTTTTAAAAAGTGTATTTAAAAAAAAATTCAAGAAAATAACTTTTTTTACAGGATGCAATTTATTTGTAACATATTTTGTATTTTAAATAGTCAATACAGTTACTCGATTTCATTACAGCCCTTCAGGGATCTTTTTTTTAGTGATTTTGGATTTGCTGACCTCCCCTGACCTTTGATTCAGAACCACATACTTAGTAAAAAATTTCCCCTTAATTTGTATTTTGATAAAGGAGAATAAATTTGGTTAAAAAATGTAAGGTAAACTAAACTGATTGCCTGCAAACATTCCTGTTCGCCATGAAGAGGAATAATCAAACCAAAAATAGTTTTTAAAAAAAACAAACTTTCTGTTTCTTTTTTTCTATTACTGTAGCAACACAAGAATAATCAAGAAAAATACAGATGTATTTGGTAAAAAGTTGGTGTTTTTTACTTTAGTTTAACAGCCAAATTATTTATGAAATATTTTGGTGTTTTTTCTTTTTTTCTTTTTCTTTTTACTTTTAAAACTTGCGTTGTATCAGAAAACACCCTCGTCCCAGACAAAAATAATCTAAAATAATAATAATAATGTGTTAAAAGTGTTTAAAAATTAAAAAAAAAAACCTACTGATAACGTAGGTGTAAAAAATTACTGTTAGAAATACTTTAGGTTCTTGTTTGGCAACTTTTTCTGCCAGACTTTTTACTGTTTCTTTTTCCATTACATTTAAAGTTCAAGCTTAATTTTAGGTGTGTATTTTTTTGTATTTCTTCATATAATTCACTGTAATTTAATATTCAAGACCATTAAGCAATTTAATTTTATGGTTATCTTTTGTTATGGCATTTGCACTAAATGTAGAAAAACAAAACAAGAAAAAACCTGTAACATCTGTTCTCCTCAGTTAACCCTCTCAGCCTTGTCATCAGTGCTCAGTGCTTTTGTTCATGCTCATGTGTACATGTTCTGACGGAAACGCTTGGAGGGAAATCAGATATTTTCTGTGGAACAATTCTTTCATAACTGTGACGTTATCAGGTCAGGGCGACATGACGAACTGGTCCGTACAAGGAACAAGGAACAATATATATTCAGTTTTCCCAAAAGATATATATTTCATCAAGACCTCAGGTACATTAGTCACCATATCAGTCACCACGTGTCAGGCAGAGTTTGATTTGTTAGGTTTAACTGATGACATTTGGGTAAAATCAATCAAAAAACAATTTTTATCATTTAGCACTAAAGTAATCTAGTCTCTGTTTCAGTGGGGTTTTTAAATGATAAATGTTTTTAAATGTTTATAAAATGACTTTAAAGTCCAAAAAGACAACAATTGATAATATACAGTAGATATTTGTCTTTTAAAAAATATATACACCTGCAGAATAAGTAATTATTATTATTATTATTATTATTATTATTATTATTATTATTATTATTATTATTATTATTATTATTATTATCAATAATAATAATAATCATAATAACTTATTTATTTTTACTTTAATATAACAGTGTTTTTTTAACCATTTTTAAAACATTTTTTTTTACATTCAATTTAATGTATAATATTTTTACTGTAAAAAACTGAAAGTTGCCTTAATTTTACATTCAGCAATACGATTCATTATTTTTTATTTATTTATTAGTTGTTGTTGTTTTTTTGTTTTGTTTTTTTACATAGAATTCACTATAACTTAACATTAAAGATCATTAAGCAATTTATTCACACTGTAAAAAAAACTGTAGAAAATAAACTATGGAAGTCAAGTAGGGCCATAGTTTTTTTATGCGCTATTATCTCCTGATAACGACTTATTATTTCGTTATATCCATATAACAAAGGTAGTTTTTTTTTCAGATAACGAATTAGATAAACTTAGATTTTGAGGCTTAATTAGGCTGTTTTGAGGGAAGTGCCTGATAAAATGTAGCATAAACATGATGTTTTACCTTATTAGTTAATTACAAATGTCTGTAAAACATAGTGGGAATGTGCATAGGTGCCGACTTGGGTTGAACGGTGTAGATATAAGGTCTGATGGAACCATTGTGAAGAGACTGCATGTTCCACATGGCTACTGAATATTCATGGGTGACCATGAGCATGGTGTCTGCAGGCAGTGTAAACCTACCTAATGTGTATATGATGCACCTGCATGCGAGAATAAGATAAACACTGCCTACTGTATGTCCGGGCTGGAAACTGGCTGTGAGCTGCTCACTACATGCAGTGTAGTGAAGTTTAATTGCACTTATGGGATATATTGTAACGTTAGTTGTCAAGTTGTCTTCGATTTGTGACAGGAGCTGATGTTGACTGTGTGAACAAAATAAGCAGAGTGCATGTCGGCGCCATGCAGACACACACCGCCATGAACCTTAACTCCGCCAATGTTTTTTTACAAGCAATTAAAGCGGTAGTGAAGTGAGCCGCTTGCAGCTTCATGCGCAATTACGCGTGGACACTCACAGCCAGTATCCAGCTCTGTGCATAATTTTACACGCCCAGACATACAGTAGGCAGTGTTTATTTTATTCTTGCATCCAGGTGCATCATATACACATTAGGTAGGTTCACGCTGCCTGCAGACACCATGATCACGGTCACCCATCCTAGGTGAATATTAAGTAGCCACGTGGAACCATCAACGTGAATATAAAATGAATATAAAGTGAGTATAAAAAGATTAAAATTTCAAAGTAGAATTATTCCTTGAATTTTGGACCGACCTGTGATGAATAGATGCCGGTGTTGTGCCGAGTTATGCCTGCCGTTGAGAGAGACCAACTAAAACGTGTATCATTCATTTATTTGATTTGTTTAACTGTAATGTGATTGATACGGGCTAGTGGGCTAATGCTAGCGGGCTAACGCTATATATCACGTTATGACCTATTTAATACAGTCTATGGCTTTAACATGAAAATATCATTATCATGAAATAACGTGATAATATCACGTGTGTCCAGACGTGTGCATCACTTTTAAGTGTCCTCTGGAAACACTTCTGTTGTGTTGTGGTCTTTGCAGCGCTTTTTGTTATTGTGTTGTGTTGTGGTCTTTGCAGCGCTTTTTCTTATTGTGTTGTGTTGTGGTCTTTTCAGCGCTTTTTCTTATTGTGTTGTGTTGTGGTCTTTGCAGCGTGTTTTCTAAATGCTGTGCTTGTGTTGTCAAATTGATGATTTGTGTTTTTTTAAGTTACAGCGCTGTGACCTCTCAGGGCCACTGTAGGCTACATTTGCACTAAATGTAGAATAATAACCAATTTCTCCCTGTCTGACAGAGATGTCTTGGTTGGCTGCTTTGTGTTTCCTGCTCCTGCAGACTGGAGCGTCGGGGTTTGATACAAACCCAATCGGCTCATCGAAGCGAGACTCTCTGACTCATGAGGAGATCACACAGAGAGCGCTCCTGACCGCCACTGCACAGGCGTGCCGCTCTCTGGCTGAGGCTGAGGGCAGAGACTTCACTTTCCCTGTAAGAACTGAGGTCAACTAAACTATAAACACGTTTTATTGTAAATGACAATGTTCACAAATATTTATTATCATTAATATTTTGTGTGTGTTCACAGACTTTGAATGTTGAGTCCGTTGCTTCTGCTTGTGATGCATCAAAATCATCCAAGAGCTTCCGAAGTGCCATCCAATCAGTCCAAAGAAGGAATAGACGAGTAGATACGAACCATTTCGCCCAGCCAGAACTTCACTTTAACAATGAAGAATTTTCAGGCGGAAGGAAACTCATCACAGAAGGATTATCATCTGTGAAAGCCAGCAACAAGCTGGAAAACTTTGAGGCCGCGAGAGAAAAACTGGGACAAATCTTACATGCTTTACAGGTACTTTATTCTGTCTTTGTGTCTTATTTAAACAAGGTAAAAACCAAAGTACAACAAAGTTCAGAAAGAGGCACAACTTCACTTTCATTTTCTTATTTATTCATTTATTAATTTATTTATTCATTCATTCATTCATTCATTCATTCATTCATTCATTCATTATTTATTTATTTATTTATTTATTTATCTATTTATTTGTTTGTTTGTTTGTTTGTTTGTTTATTGATGCATTTATTTTATTTATTTTATTCATTCTTTTTTTTATTATTACAAAATTGTTTATTTATTCATTTTGAAATTTTAAAACGACCAGGCAGGAATAATTTGAAATAATAATAAAATGTGTTTGATAAGTCTTTACAATCTAAAACGAACAGTAATGATAATATAGGTGCAAAAATGTACTCAAATATATTTTGTTTTAAAATATACATTTTTTAATGGAAATGTTAGTCGAGATTTTTGTCAACTACTTCAGTATGCTACGAACACATAATTTAATTAGATATAAAATGTTTAGTTATATCCCCAGAATTCCTGCTTTTTTAAAAAGATGGGAAAGCTTTCTAATATTTGATAAGTCCATTAATAATAATGCTTTGATTTGTGTCCTGATTTATGTATTTAAAGATTTACAGTTTTAAAATGTGTCTGAAATAATGATAATATTTTGTTTTGTTTATTATGTTTGCTCAGCTATCCTTAGCTGCCAGAAATTAATTATTTATTTAATTATTTTTTTTCATCCCTTGGAGGCTGGTCAGTTGTACGGTTTAAAGCCGAGACTTTTTAAAAATATATTTTATCAGTATAATTGAGGATTAAAAACAAACAAAAAATACTACAATAGCCTGTTAAAGGAGTTCTGAAATATTTTCTTGGTATTAATGTTAGGTGAAATATGCTGTTATAAACATTTATCTTGTGTATTTCTTTTTAAATAACAGGACTTCTACAGTCACAGTAACTGGGTGGAAATGGGAAACAAAGTTCCAAACTCCAACCTGATCAGATCTGACACCAGCATCGGAAACATTGCAGGTAAATAGATGATGTGTGTATTCGGAGATGAGGCAAGATGACAATGTGATAAAAAGTATATAGCCTATTTTTTTTTTTTTTTTTTACAGAAGAAAACACTGATTAAATGTTTTTTTCCACAGCTGAAAGCAGAGCAACCTGTCGCAGCTGTAACGGGGACGACTGCACCAACAACATCTTGGAGGACATCTTGTCTCAAAAGATACTGACCTCGGGATATTTTAATGTTTTGCCACTTGTCTCCTCCAAACCAGAAGGTAAATCAAGATCCTACCTGCCTCCTAAACAACTGTATTTCATTTACATTACAAAATACTTTTTGAAAAATTGAGAAATTCATGGAAAGATGTATAATTTGCTTCCGCCGCAAAATAGTAAATTTGAGTAACTATGACCCAAATCTGCAGCTCAGTTATACAGAGATTTAAAGCAAGTTTCAGCCGTCAAATATCTGTAAAAAAAAAAAAAAAAAACCCGCTCAGCACCAAACTGTAAACAGACAGTTTGCAGCTAACAGATGAACACAGTGGAACATTTAGCAGCTAACAGGCCAGAAATTTCCCTTGATTTACATATACCAGGTGGCCAGAAACACGACTCCAAATGAATTACAATGCTGTTTGCCAACAAATTCAACTTATAAGGTGATACTATTTCTGTGTTCACAACTTGTTTGCACTGACCTCAAGTGACCAAAAGTAGTTATTGCAGGTATTTTTTACAGCCTGGTATTAAAACTGTTTTGGTCTCTGTAGCTTATTTTCCCATTCATGAAAACTTTACAGTGGTAAATTTTTATATAACTCACCTGTAATTTGTATTAATGTTTATACTATATTTACATTTAAAGGCCAGGGCCTTGGGCCCTTCAGAAACCCATGTGTGACATATCAGAGACTATGTCCATGTTTTATAAAGTTTATGAGAAGTATTAGCATCAATATAAACTTTAAACTCCAACAATAAAACTAGTCAATGGGCAGAATGGTCCATTTCAAAATAAAGTGTATTATATTATGGGTTCTAAAACATTTACAAAATCAAGAAATTCCTCTTTGTGATTAAGCTTGTAAATGGAGACTTTTACTCACAGCTTTTGTTCAGGCACCTATCTAAAACATTATGATATGAGTATATAAAGGACATTCCCATGCTCAATTATTTCTCATGTTGAGACATTTTGTTCTCCTTCTGTTTCCGATGCTGAACAGGAAAATGCAGCCATGGAGGAGCAGTTGATCAAACCAGCACCATCGAGCCGACAGGAGGGATCAACAAGGACACTTTTGATGCCAGCCACGGACACCTGCACATGGAGGCAGCTAACATGGCGATCGCTGCGACCAGTCAGCTGCTGGAGGACGTCCGAAAGGCTGCTGGAGACAAACAGTTCCTCCAGTATGAGACCCAGTCTACATGTCTCACTTATGTCCTGTAAGGAGGTGGATTTCAAAGGGTTTAAACTCGTATTTCTCTTTTTTTCCCGTACTTCCCTCTCAGGATGATGGGACTCTCCAGAGGTAAACCTCTCTGTTTCGTGATCGACACAACAGGAAGCATGTCCGACGACATCGCAGCAGTGAGGACCACCACAGCCTCCATCATCGACAGAAAAGTGGGGACAGAGGATGAGCCCTCTCTTTACATTCTCGTCCCTTTCAATGATCCAGGTAGGAACTGAATGACCCACACTGTAAACGGGAAAAAAATTTAAAAAGTTGCCAAACACTTATTACTAACTGTAATTACTAACTAACTAACTATTATTTTACAGATATTTTTTTGAAAGATATGAATAATATACAGTTAATATCTATCTATCCATCTATCTATCTATCTATCTATCTATCTATCTATCTATCTATCTAGATAGATAGATAGATAGATAGATAGATAGATAGATAGATAGATAAAACCCTGTAAAATAATACAGTAATTATCTGAAATAACAAGGTACATCTTTTTCTCCCGTGGCCACCTGACCTCCAGATTTCGGGCCTCTGATAAAGACTACAGACCCAGTCGCCTTCCAGAATGCTATTAATGCACTAACAGCCAGCGGTGGAGGAGATTTGCCAGAGATGAGTCTCTCAGGACTTCAGGTGCTGTGATGTGTTACTACAGAATCTGTCTCTGCAGAATTTGACAGTAAGAAAAAAGTTTGAAATAAAACTATGTCCTCTCTTCCTCTCACAGCTGGCTCTGACCGGTGCTCCCCCTAACTCTGAGATCTTCCTCTTCACGGACGCAACTGCTAAAGACAGTCACCTGAGAGGCGCCGTGATCGCTCTCATAGAGAGCACCAAGTCAGTGGTGAGGGTTGAACATTTTAACCTGATTATGAAGCTGAAGAAAAAGTTGAAAGTGTTGACAGGTTTAAAATATTATGATGTCAGTATATGAAGACCATTCTGATGCTCAGTTATGTCTCGTAACAGCAATTTTTGGTGCTAACTTTTTTGGGTTTGTGTTATCTTTTTTGTTACTTGAGATTGAAAAAGTATGCAAAATTCTTCAACAATCCCACATTTCTGCAAGAATTTTCAATTTTCTGCAAGTTTCTGCCCTGAACTTTTATAGTGCATGAAAAAAAAGTGCCTCAAACTGCATGTAAGTGCACAGCATAAAGTGGGCATGTCTGTAAAGAGGAGACTCGTGGGGACCCTTAGAACCCATTTTCATTCAGATATGTTGAGGGTCAGAGGTCAAGGGACCTCCTTGAAAATGGTCAGTCATTTGTTCCCTCGTTACCTTCTTCTCGACAAGATATCGTGACATGGTGGGTACCAATCGGTTTCCAACGGTAAATCTCAAATTAGGGAAGACAATCCAATTTCATTAAATATTTAAGCAGTAAATAATGGACAACATACAGCCTTCCATATCTCAAGAGCAATTGCTGCATGTTTTTGTTGTGCTTTGTTTTGTAGTGGTACAATTTGGCTAGACAGATGTGCTAAAAAGAGGATTTTCCTTGTTTTCCTAACTTTTGAACCATCAATTTCAGAAACAATTCTTTTCTTTCCAGGACTTCCTTGCCATTTTGAATCTCAGCTTTCCAGTCGTATGCAATTTATGCTCAGAGACTGTTTAGGGACACCAGCATGTACAAATCTTCACATATAGGTGAAAATAGCACATTTTTTGAGAAACACTGCATAAAGTGGGCATGTCTGTAAAGAGGAAACTTATGGGTACCCATAGAACCCATTTTCATTCAGATATCATGAGGTCAAGCAAGTTGTTCCCTAGTCTATCTTCCAGACAAGGTATCATGACATGGTTGGTACCAATACATTCCTCAAGCTTTTAGTTTCTTATGATGTGAAACCCCAAATTCTGATGAAATTCCTGGTTGAATTTCAGGTGACCTTCATGATTACTGGCATCCTGGGATCACGTCGTCGGAGACAGAGCGATGGCACCGACAGCCAACAACAAAACCGCCTTTTGGTGAAAACAGACGCCCAGCTGTACAGAGACATCGCTCAGGTTTCAGGAGGTCTGTCTATTGAGGTCTCAAAGAGCCAGCTCCTCGAGGCCACCAGCATCATCACAGAGTCCTCCAGCTCCTCTCTGGTATTAACTCTCACTGTGAATGTTATAAATCACTTTTCTAGTTTAAAAGAAATGCATTTGTGTCACCAGTTTCATTGAACCTCCCAGGTGAACCTCCTGCAAGCGGCCAGGAATCCTGGAAAGGCCGAGAACTTCACCTTCACAGCTGACGAGTCAGTAAGAAACCTGACAGTTTACATAACGGGGAGCGCTGTCACCTTCACTCTCATCAGCCCCTCAGGTACACAAACTTCTCATGCTTATGTTAAAGAGGAGTCATTTACAAATCATGAATACAATGGGAAAATAAAAATGTAAAAAAAAAAAATATATATGTGAAAAGTCTGGCAGCAAAAGTTGCCAAATACTTACTGTCAAATAACAGCAAACAAACGTACGTTTTTACTTTTAAAATCTGGATAATATACAGTAAATATCCGTATTTAAAGTTAAAGTGTTTTTACTTTAATATGACAGTAAGTGGGTTTTTTTTCTTTCTTTCTTTCTTTTTCACCATTTTTTAAAATTTCTTATGACACTTTTTTATTACATTTAATTTATTTTTCTTATTCAATGGCATTTGCACTTAATTTAGAAAAAAAATCTGTGGAGAATATATATATATATATATATATATATATGTAAAATAATACATATACATATATATCTATATATATATTTATTTTTTTACAGTGTATGTCAGTGTATTGTATTGTCATAGAGAAAGTAACCCTCTGGTCGTATTGAACCTAACAGTGTACCCTAAATCCGCATAGAGTTGCTAAAAATTATGCAAAAAGTTTATTGACCTCTTGGCTTTCTAACCAGTGTGCTCCGTGTCTCACCACGTCTTGTCTTTTTTTTCAGGTGTGTCTCAGGACAGCACCGTCACTACAGGACCGCTGGTCACTGTCTCCCAGTTGGTGGGAAACTTTAAGACTCTGCAGCTAAAATCAGAAGCTGGACTCTGGGAAATTAAAATGGTGTCAACAAATCCCTACATCCTGAAGGTCGTAGGTGAGAACTGCATGATTCATGTGGTTTATTATTTTAGGTATAACTACCCCTTACCTTGAAGGGCTGGTTTATCCAGAACGAAAAGCTTGTTATTCACATGGGTTAATTTCTGAGACTTTTCAATGTCCCAATGCTATGCTTTATGCATCAGGTGAATGGCATTTGGTTTCTGCTGCTCCAGGCATTAAACATATCATTTTAACAACTTCCCAGAGACTGTTTTTTTGCAGGTACACAGAATAATCAACAGCAGTTTTCACTGGAACTACTTTTTGCAATATAAGAATAAAATCATGATAATTATGCTTCAAAAGAAACAGTGAAAGTAACTAGAAAATGTCCTCTGGGGAAATTCTGAAAGGGCCACGGGGGCTACTGCCAGTGTGTGTACACTATGATGAGATTCCTCATAGATTTCAAACAATTAATACTAGAAATGTTATGATACTATATTTTATACAAGGAGCACACCTACAACAAGCATTCCTTTTCAAGTATTTATTTATACAGCAACCTATGCCCTTTAGCCTCAAAATGTGTGTGTGTATCTGTAACTGTAATCACATAAAGTTACCTGTGTGTGTGTGTGTGTGTGTGTGTGTGGTTCTCTCTTTCTGTGAGAGATGGAAGAAAAGATGAAAGGCTTTGGGGTCGACCAATCAGAGCAGAGCAATCAACGGAAATTAGCTGTGGAATCTTCCACCAGTGAGGGCAGCCAGATGTGGACAGACTGGAATTTCTGGCCTCGAACAGAAAGCATTTTTGGCAAAACCATAATACCTATCATTGATCCGACTTCACTTTGAGCTTCCTGAGTTCTTCCTGAACAGCTACATATGGTTTTTGTGAAGAAAAATTAAGAAATAGCTTAGTAAGAGCTATTTAAATATTTAAATATGCTTTTCTACAGAAAGTTTTTAATATGGGAGCCAATGAGGCTGTTGGTGCGTGTTGGTGGTGCATCTGTGCGTCCTACGCCCAAACTATAACTCTGACAGCTTTACCAGAGGATTGTGAGTGAGAAGACAAATTTTCCTACGTTTCTTTTTTTTTTGAAAATTATATTTATTGGGTTTTTAGAATGAACATGACACATACATTAATGAGGGTTTACATGCCCACATTCTTGGATAAAAACAAAACAAAACAGACAAGACAAATTACCACTAAAACAAAGAACAAAACAAAGTAAAACAAAAAACCAATCGATACAAAAATAATAATAGTAATAATAAAAATTACAACCCTGTATTTCCTATGTAGCTGCTGTGTTGAATATTACATTTTCTCTATGCACACATATACACTTCATTATCCTTTTCAAGTTTTCAACATCTTGATCGGTGACTTTCAAGATATTCAATAAATTGTCCCCATAACTTAAAAAAGCTCTGTATTTTTCCCTTGGTGGCATAGGTTAACTTCTCCATGGCTAGAACATTGGAAAGATTGTTAAACCAATGTTTAACTGTGGGAGATTCAGTGCTCTTCCAGGAAGTTGCTATACAGTGTTTAGCCTGAAGTGAGCACAAAATGACCAAAAAATGATCTTTTTATTTGCACCTGACACTTCTAACTCCGCTGGAAGTAGTCCTAGGATAAATACCCGAGGGCAGACAGGCAGTTTGATAGAGATAATATCAGATGTAGTTTGTATGACCTTTTCCCAGAAGTTTTTAATTTTGGGCCAACTCCATAATAATGTTCCTTCTTCTTGGCTGCATTTAATACAGAAATCAGGATTATTGTTATCAAAGCGATGTAACAGGGCAGGAGTGATATATGTGCGCATAATCCATTTAAATTGTAATAGTTTCAATCTGGTGTTAATAGTCTGACATTGTGCATTATGACAAATCGTCTTCCAGTCAGCTTGAGAGATTTCTGCATCTAAATCACTAGACCAAGCCAATCTTTTACTGTCCGAGGATTCTTTAGATGCATCCACAATCATTTTATACAAAAGGGATACCTGGCCACGGCCCTGAAGATGATCTAGTATAGCCTTTTCCAGACTAGAAAGAGGGGGTTTCTGAGGGGATTGTTTAAAAGCTTTTAGAATGTAGTTCCTTATTTGTAGATATTTAAAGAAGTGCTTTTTAGGTATATTATAATTTCTTTGCAAATCCTCAAAGCTATAAAGAATGCCGTTGTGGTTATACATATCCATAATTTTGCCAATCCCTCTCTCTGCCCAGAGTCTAAAGCCAGGGTCACCTCTGCCTGGATAAAATCTACAGTTTCCCCATATTGGTGTGAAACCTGACATATCTGACCTTGCACACTTATGCATGACTTGCATAAGTGTGCTTGCACTTTACACCACACCTTAATAGTGTTTTTGACAAATGGGTTATGGGTACTTTTTAGCAGATTTGTCGAAGTATCTGCATATAAGTAGAGATTTAGAGGTAATGGGGATGTAGTGGATCTTTCTATTGTGACCCAGGGCATAACAGGACTGTCTACGAACCAGTACATGGCCGCTCTAATCTGGGCTGCCCAAGAGTACCATAGGAAGTTTGGAATTTGGAGTCCTCCCCTTTCATATGGCAAGTAAAGCAGTGTGAGTCTGAGTCTTGGGCGTTTATTATTCCAGATGAAGTTAGTAATTAATTCTTTCAATTTATTAAATAGATTTGATGGGGGGTGTAGAGGAATGGATTGGAACAGATATAAAAATTTTGGTAGGATATTCATCTTAACAATATTGACACGTCCAATTAAAGAAATGGGAAGATCCGACCATCTTTTAAGGGATTCTGATACAGATGTTAAAATAGGATTATAATTCTCTGGAACCAGGTCATTTATGTCTGGAGTAATTTTTATTCCCAGATAGGTAAAGCCGCAAGGCGAATTTTGAAATGTATTTACCGCTGGTGGGCTGTCCCTTTCATTCTTACTAAGAAACAGTATCTTAGACTTTGTGTTATTCACCTTGTAACCAGAGAAACTCCCAAAAGACTCTATTAAATTAGTAAGTGTTGGTAAGGACTGTGACAGATTTTTTAGGAAAAGTACAATATCATCCGCATAAAGGCCAATACGGTGTTCATATGGTCCAATTGTTACTCCGGTGATTAGGGGATGGGATCTGATTGTCAAAGCTAGGGGTTCAATTGATAGCACAAACAGAAGGGGCGACAGTGGGCACCCCTGGCGTGTTCCCCTGGATAGGCTAATAGGTTTTGAGATAATGGTATTGGTCAGAACTTCTGCACTAGGGTTACTGTATAGTAGTTTTATCCATTTAATTATATTCTCTCCAAGGCCAAATCTGGGGAGTAACTCAAACAGATACAGCCATTCCACCCTGTCAAAGGCCTTCTCAGCATCCAGGGATAGAATGGCCGCATCTGCACATCCCCCCCCCAGAATGTAAAATGTTTAGTACCCGTCTCAGATTGTGAAATGCCTGCCTGCCTCTAATAAACCCGTTTTGATCTACATGTATAAGATCTGGCATGTATTGCTCTAACTTCAGTGCTATGACTTTAGCTAAGAGTTTAGTATCCGAGTTCAAGAGTGATATGGGTCGGTAGGAGTCACATTTAAATGGCGGTTTACCAGGTTTCAGGATGTTTCTAATGAGGGCTCTTGAAAGAGAAGGTGGCAAGGAATTGGTTCCGAATGCCTCTTCAAACATATTTAAAAGAGGAGGCAGCAGCTTATCTTTAAAGGTTTTGTAGATATCGATGGGAAGCCCATCAGGGCCCGCTGCTTTCCCCCCCTTCATGCACATAAGAGCCTCATGTAACTCCTGTAACTCATGAAAGTTCCACTGGTCTGTCCAGGATTTCTTGGTCTTCAGGAGAAAGAGTGGGGAACTCACACCTATCGAGAAAACTATTTTGTATGCTCATGTTGGCTGATAGATCTGATTTGTAAAGTTTTTCGTAAAATAATTTGAATGCTTGATTTATTTCCTTTGGATCAGTTGTCTTAATTCCATTTAAGTTTTCTATCTCATGAATACTTTTTTCATTTCGTAAAGTGTTGATTCTCCAAGCAAGCAGTTTACCCACCCTTTCCCCCTGGTCGTAGAATGATTGTTTTAATTTGTTTAAATTTGTTAGAGCCTTGTTTGTTGACTGCTCATTATAATGGGCTCTAAGTAAGGTCAGTTTATTCTCAAGCTCTGGAGTGTTTTTAATTATGATTTCACCTTCCAACGATTTAATTTCTTTTTCAATTTCCAACATTTTGATTTTGAATTGTTTAGATTTAAAGCTGGTATAGCTAATTGTTTGTCCTCTGATATAAGCTTTAAAAGCGTCCCATCTAATTAAGGGTGAAGTTTCAGACGTGTTAACCTGGAAGAACAATTCTATGTGTTGGTCAATGAAGCGGATAAACTCCGGGTCCTGTAGCCACTTGGTATCAAATCTCCATCTGGGAGGTCCGCGGAACTCTTTAGAAGTACTGTATTCTATAGACACTGCAGCAGGGTCAGAAATTATTATTCTACTGTAATAGCATTTCTCAACGTTAGGAAGTGAAGTCCTAGAAATCAAAAAGAAGTCCAACCGTGAAAAAGTTTTATGTGTCGCTGAATAGCAGGAGAATTCTCTCTTATCTGGGTTAAACTCCCTCCAGACATCGCACAGGCCCAACTCATCCATAAAGTTAAGGATTACCCTCCTAGATTGGTTGTGAGAAGAGTCCCGATTACCATTTCGATCAATATTGGGGTTCAATGCACAATTATAGTCCCCACCCATTATAATTTCCCCTCTTAGTGATGAGAGAGTTAGAAAAATATTATTATAAAATTGTGGATCGTCTTTATTAGGGCCGTAGACATTTACTAAATTAAGATGCTGACCAAATAGACTACCTTGTAGAATAATAAATCTTCCCCCAGGGTCTAGAGTGGTGGTATTTATTTGAAAAGGGATGGATTTATGGATTAATATGACCACACCCCTAGCAAGGGATGAGTAATTAGCAGCAAATACCTGTCCTTGCCACCTTCTTCTTAACCTGATAGCCTCACCTGAAGTCAAGTGTGTCTCCTGAAGAAACACAATTTTAGATCCCAGGTGCTTAAGCCTAGTCATAACTTGTTTTAGTTTCACCAGTCCACCCAGGCCTCGGACATTCCAAGATGATATTTTACATAGCTGGTTGCTAGTCATGGAGCACTTTAGGAAGCATTTTGTTAGAGGGGATAATCGTGTATCGGTATTTCTGTATCGCCGCTTGTAATATCAATGCCACAAGAAAAGCAAGGAAACAGGGTAAAATAATAAAATAAAATAAAAAACACAGAAAAATCCTGAACATTTTGCCAGAACCTGCAAAACAACAAAACCTTAACAACTACTGACTGCCTTCCTATTTTACAGTCAAAACCAGATTAATATACCAACTTCCTTGGCTCTTATTGCTCCTACATAGAGGAGCTGCAATAAGTGAAATTAACTTACCTCTGCTACCATTTATCTCTAACCATTAGTCTTAATTGTATAATGGCCCTTTTATATGTGAAGAAATTATTTTAAAATTAAATTGCTCATTATCACAAAGTAGGAAAACTGTTTATATTATTTGGAAAATACAATCATTTACCCAGGTGCCTTCTCAAATTACTCACAACTTAAATTTACAAAAATCACTGCTATTTTGTACGAATTGGGTGTAACCAACATGTATCAGTGTGTTACACTGGTGAACAAGCATTTAGAGTCGATACTCAAACAGGAATCCAAATTGGAGTGGATTAGTTACCTTAACAACTGAAGTAGTCAGTGATAGTATCCTTTTGTCTTTTAATAGTCCACACTCAGCCATCTCCCCATTGCCATCCTTAATGGAGTAACTTCAGATGGTGATAAACATAAATTCACAGGAGTAAACAAAATATGGCCTCTGAAATCGAGTTTTCAAGGAGTACTTTGAACGTCACACCATGCCCCGCATGTTGAGAAAAGAAAAAGGATCAGTGTCCATCACTCCCGGGATATGGTCACCTCGTGTGGATATTGCTCATTTAGTCCACTCCATCTGGGCGTCACTCTTTGTTTTTATTCTGGAGAAACGTGTGAACATCCTGAGGAGTCTGAAAAGTTATATTCTTCCCCCCATGTGTGATGCAGAGTTTAGCAGGAAACTGTAGACCGTACTGGATCCCCTCCGAGCGGAGCCTCTGCTTCACCGCATCATATGCTTTTCTCTGGCGTTGCACTTCAACAGAAAAGTCAAAAAAAAACTTCACTTGCCTGTTTTCGTGCATAACCTTGCCCTTTTCCTGTGCGGCTTTCATCACCCGAACTTTGTCTTTGAAGTTTAAAAACATCATAATCAGTGGTCTGGGAGGTGAGGCTGGGCTCGTGGTTTTTGCGGGACCGGTCGGGATGCGGTGAGCCCGCTCAATGCGCACAGGTGTGGGGAACAGCTCCGCTCCGAGGACGTCCGGGAGCCACCTCTCCAGGAAAGCTTCAGCATCCCTCCCCTCCGTGTTTTCTGGCAGGCCGATGAGATGAAGGTTGGAGCGTCTTGAACGATTCTCCAGGTCCTCATTCTTCTCATTGAGCAATTTCACTTTAGTTTCCAGTGCAGTTACCTTGGACGTGAGCTGTTGCGTCCTCCGTGTCACTGATGCGGCTCTCGGCGGTGGTTAGCCGCTCTTTGATTGTGTCTAAATCCGTTCTGATGTGCGCGATGCCTTCAATGACTTCTCGGTGTCGCTCTAAACCTTCTGCCTTGAGAGATTTAATGGCCATAAGCACAGTATAAAAGAGGTGTTGGTTACTAATCACCTACATGTAAACCCTTGTCAATTGAAATGATGAATTTGGCTGTACACCTCCACAGTTTGTCCTGTTAGAACAGATGTATGAGGCTGGTAATCTGGCCGGTCCAATAACACTCTCACACTCTTTGATCATTATTTCTGATCCATTTATTTAGAATGAGATATGATGCATTTACAGATATTGATGTGTGTGTGGTAACTGAAAAGAGAAAATAAATATGTAAACAAATATAAAAGTTAAACATGTGAAACAGTAATGAATAAACAATATGATATAATATAAATGAGTTTGAAATGACATATGATGACAGAACTGAACTACAATGAATGATTATAAAGAGGAGCATGAAATGAATAAGGGACAGTCAATATTTTACGTATTTGAACTGAAAAGCGGCACTGCATAGGCCTATTATACACACACTGAACAAGTAATTAGGCGACGGTCCCTAAAGGCCTGAGCGCTCGCGGTACAATCTAACGAGGAGGAAAAGTCCGACATAAACTATGAATATATTGACTATGAACATGAAAATAAACTGAACAATATACACATGACATATGAATAAGAGTATGAATTAAAATAGGGCTACAAAACACACAGAAACAAACTGCAGAAACACTGCACTCACCTCTTAAGGACGCACACAGATATGAAAGGAAATAAAGAAAATATACTCCAAGTATGAAATGAGGTGGAATCCAGATAATGAGCTATGAACTGTAATGAAAGTGTAGATCTAATGGTAGTGTCCCCTGGAACTACAGCAACTCAACTGAGGAGAGCCGGCTTCTGTGTCTCTGATTACCATACCTAATTGGTGAAATTCTATTGGTCTAGGGGCCGCATGCACAGCTCATGGTGCGAGTGTGTGACCTTCTGAACACACAGCCTCCAGCTGATGAGAGCTGGTTAAAGTGTGCTGTTGGGCAGTTTCATCGGAGACTTTAGCTGCTTCCATCATGCTGCTTTCGTTAGCCAGGCTCGTGCTAGCTTGTGTTGCGTTGCTAGCCCGTGCAGATCTTGTTACTGGCATAGATTAGCGACGTACTGTCTTCTTGTTTTTGGTCGTTTAGTTTTTGCTTTCCCCGGTGCAGTTTGGTTATTTGGTTTTATAACAATAGTGCTTGGGGCGATTGCCCCGTGGCCCTAATGACTATTTACTGCACAAGCAGCAACCTCTCAAACCTGCATTCTCTATAATGTCCAGTAGGGGGCGACTCCACTGGCTGCAAAAAGAAGTCAGATTGTATGTAAGTCAATCGGACAATTAGTCTACTTCGGACTTTAATTCTGACTTCATTAAACATTCTCATAATGAGTTTATGGTCTCAATCTTTAGTTTGAAGTCTTCTTTATTTAGTAAATTATGGTCCCATTTAGAGAAAAATAGATGTTTTTGAAAATGTTTTGTTTTGTTTGTTTGTTTTTTTTCATTTAGAAGAATGATGAAAACGATGCAAACCAAACTGACTACCTAGTGCTAGCTGATGACGTAGCATCATTCCAGCTACCAAACCATTCTGTGCATGCATCAGCTGCAATTAGATAACGTGACAAAATGATTGGCTTGAATCTTCAAAGCATCAGTCAAACCAATAGGTGAAGTGACGTTGACTACGTCTTATCATTCTGTGGTTCTGCATTCAGCCTGTCTGATTGATTTTCTTTTGTTGTAACTTTGTCAGGTGAGAGTCCCATTGACTTCCTGTTTGACTTCTTGGAGGTGTCCCAGGGCCCTCTTGGAGGTTTTGACATTTTGGACAATCGACCCAGAGCAGGTAAAGAAGAGAGAATGTTATTACCTTCCAAAGTAACATGACTTCCTTACAGCATTAGATTTCCTCTTGTCTCTGCAGGTGTTAATGGGAGCCTGATAGTCACAGTTACTGGGAGCGACTCGGCCACGCTGACGGACGTAATTTTGGTTGAGTCTTCAGGGTCAGGAGAGGTTAACGGCAGCGTGGAGGCTCTGGGCGAAGGTCAATTCTTTGTGCAGTTTGACAGCATACCAGCAGAGGCGTTTGTGGTGCTCGTGAAGGGTCAAAACAACAACAGTTCCTCCAGAGTGTCATCATTGACTTTCCAACGGCAGTCAACCACCAGCGTCAAAGCTTCTACTGTGACTGTCATTGCTGTACGCATCTAAAAACTTATGATTTGACTTACAGATAGTTTTAAATGTTTTGATAGACAACTGATACCATTTTCCTTGTTTTAAGCTTGATTCAAATACCATCGTAGAGCCAGGAACGCCGCTGTCAGTTCCCTTCTCTGTGACCACGAGCGGTGCAGGAGGAACCTTTGCTATCCAGGCCATTAATGACCAAGGTTTTACTTCCACTGCCCCGTCCAGTTTAACCCTGGACACAGGAGGCAGCGCCAACAACACGGTCATCATCACAGCGCCTTCCAACACACCGTCTGGAACCGACGTCACCCTGACCATCCAGGCCGAGGCTCCGGGAGGAGACACCAACTACGTCGTGCAGCGTTTTACTGTCCTTAAAACGGTAAATCTCCAGTTCAGGAAGAAATGCTCTCACTTCAATGAATTTCTATTATGGGGCCTAATATCATCACACATGGATAAAATTGGGCTCATTGAATCCACAAGAGTCTCAGCTTTTACGCTCATTTTATGCAAATGACTGTTTGGAGATCCCGCAAATATTGCACAAATATTCACATACAATAGGTGAAAAATAACACAATATTGAGGAAAAAATTGTTTCTGCCCCAAACTTTTGTCCTGCATGAAAAAACTGCCTCAAGCTGCATGTTATCAGCATACAGTGGGCATCTCTGTAAAGAGGAGACTTGTGGGTACCAATAGAACACATTTTCATTCAGATATCTTGAGGTAAGAGGTCAAGGGACCTCCTTGAAAATGGTCAGTCAGTTGTTCCCCCCTAAAATTAGCTGACTTTATTTACTTTTTCTCTTCACAGGTGACAGACTTCAGTGAGCCGGTGTGTACGCTGCTCAGCAGGTCTAACTGCTCTGCAGCCTGCAGCTCAGAGATGTGGGAGCTCTCTGTCCGGGTGACTGACGGAACTAATGGGACAGGTGTGGACCGTGTGAGTCTTGGACTGGGCAACGGCACAGTGAACACCAGCCTGAGCACTGAGAACTCAACGCTGGTGTCCTACACTGCGTCCTGCTGCTCTCCTGATGTGGAGCTGCTGGTTGTGGATCGGGTGGGTAACGTGGCCTCCTGTTCCTTCAGCGTCCGGGCTGCGACCACCAGCCCACAACCTGTGACGGTCTCTGCGACCACCAGCCCACAACCAGTAACGGTCTCTGCGACCACCAGCCCACAACCCGTAACAGTCCCTGCGACCACCAGCCCACAACCCGTGACGGTCTCTGCGACCACCAGTCCACAACCCGTAACGGTCCCTGCAACCACCAGCCCACAACCCGTAACGGTCTCTGCGACCACCAGCCCACAACCCGTAACAGTCCCTGCGACCACCAGCCCACAACCCGTAACGGTCCCTGCGACCACCAGCCCACAACCCGTAACGGTCCCTGCGACCACCAGCCCACAACCCGTAACGGTCCCTGCGACCACCAGCCCACAACCCGTAACGGTCTCTGCGACCACCAGCCCACAACCCGTGACGGTCCCCCAACCCGTGGTGGCAGCTGTAGTGTCTTTGTCCACCAGAGCTGTTCAGTCTTTCCTCCTTTGCTTTAGCATCACAATCTTAGGACACAGTTTAACATTTTAAATGTCGGTATGAGGAAGATTTACATTTTAAAATTATTCTCTTGTTCGACTTAGCTGCCAGTTTATTAGGTACACTGGCTAAAATTGCCACACAATAAAGTCTGTGAATTACTTTGTTTTATACCTCCAACATAGAAAAGCCTAACAATATTTGATAAAAGAGTAACTAACCCCTCCTAAAATCAATATATATGGTTATTTAGTTCTGCTGATCGTGGGGTGTATTCAGATCCTTTACTCCAGTAAAGGTACTAATACCACACTGAAATTACTCCATTACAAGTAAAAGTCCTGCATTTAAACTTACTGAAGTAAAAGTACAAAAGTATCAGCATCACAATGTACCTAAAGTATCAAAAGTAAAAGTACTCGTAATGCAGAATGGCCAGATTGTTTCTACTAATCACTTTAAATTCATCATGTTTACTATGTTAAATCTCAAACTGAACTAAAGCTGTCGGCTAAATGTCGTGAACAATATTTGCCTTAAAATATAGTGGAGTAGAAGTATAAAGTTACATGGAATGGAAATACTCACGTAAAGCGTATTTTCCTTGTCAAATATACAATAACATTTAATTTAAAATAATTAAATTTTTGCTAAGTTCTTATAGCATTTTCTCATGGACATCTTACGCTTTCGCTCAGAGGTGAGAAACGTTAATATGTAATATGGGTGACGAATGAATGTACAAATACTTTTTTTTAAATTAATTTTAAGTGTTTCTTTAATACTGCTGTAAAACTAACTAAAAGCTATGTAATATTTATTGCATGGACTATATGTGCTGTATGTATTACAGGCTATCTGGTGTCATTTAAAACTTTCGTCAGTTTAATCATGATACTTCATTTATCAATAATCTAAGGACGATTTATTCACATTTTGAGTACTTATGCTGATATTAAGTTGTGAAATGGTAATGCATGATTATTTGATCATTTAAAATTGTAAAGGGTTGTTTCTTCTTACACAGATGATTAATACATAAATGATGAAAAAATAAAACTTTGTCTTCTGTTGTTCAGATGGAATCTCTGTTGGTCTAACATCAATATTTACAGCACAGCAATGTGTGATTATTCATACTCTATTAATTAGAAATACTAAATGATGTAAAACTGGAACCACTCAATCACCTTTATCACAGGTTCAGGGTCCAGAGAAAATAGAAGCCATTACATAGAATATATTGCATATAAAAGCACAATAAGAAAGCATTAAAAATATTATTAATCAGTTTCTCTATACCAGTAGTTGGGATTGGTAGGGTGCTGTACACTGAAAAAAAATGTGTAAAATATTTTTAAAAGTCTGGCAGCAAAAGTTTCCAAACACTTACTTATTTTGTAGATAATTTATTTAAAAATACAGATAATAGACAGTACATATCTGTATTTCAAAATAATAAATATTTATCTGTAGAATAATTTTTAAAGAATGTTTTTACTTTAATATGACGGGAAGTGTTTTTACACCTTTTTTCCAATATAGTGTTATGTAGTTTAATTTGTAAACATGTCTAATCTCTTTAAATTTATCATGTTTTTATGTTAAACGTGACCTAAAAAGTAACTAAAGCTGTCAGCTAAATGTAGTGGCTGAGCTTTTACCTGCTAATTAGGAACAAATAACACACCCTTTAACTTACGAGAAGATGGGAAATTATCATTATAAGAACACAGGTAGGTACGGACAGTTCAGTAGTTTAAGAACACCGTCATGAGTCTGATGTAGGAGAAGACAAAACTATTAACTACTATAAATAATATTATAAAGTATGGTTTCAGCTCTCCTCCTCTTTCTTTCCTACTGTCTCTAATAAATTAGAAGTCAAAGAGGTTACACAACCATTAAACCTGTTCCTGTCGCTGGCACTGCTGCTGGAAATGATACACATAGAGTCAGAGTTATAATTAGACTTCATTCAGGCCCTCAGGTTATAACAGATAACCTGTTGAGTCCCAAAAGGTTGGTTAACAGGTTAACAGGATCTGGTTAGTGCAAACTCTTTATTTTTAGCGACATTTTAAATGTAGAATAAAGTGATCTTGACAGAAATATCACAATGTTAAGCTTTGTTTTGGTTATTTTTTAAACCTATGTACCCTATCATCCATACAAGGACTGTCAGAAAGTTCAAACTCAGACGATAATGTCTGTGTCTTTCTACGATAAACGGCGTATTCTTGGCAAAGAAAACATATGGACTATTTTCAGTTTATAACAGTGTGGTACAGTTGCAACCTTTAAATTACCTACATTTCTACATTAATTTGTCATAAAATGGGATCTGATCTGCATCTAAGTCCAGAGTATAGACAAACACAATGTGCTTAAGACCACACAAACAGTTATAATATTTCATGTTTTATTGAACACATCCATGAAACATTCATGATGGTGGAAAAAGTAAGTGAACCCTTGATTTAATAACTGGTCGAGCCTCATTTGGCCACAATAACCACTTCTGATCAGACCTGCACAACGTTCAGGAGGAATTTTGGATCATTCTCCCTTACAGAACTGCTTCAGTTCAGCCATATTTTTCGGATGTCTGGTATGAACAGCTCTCTTGACGCCATTCCACAGCATCTCTGTTGGATTGAGGTCAAAAGGTGAATTTCCTTTTTGAAGTTATTTTGTGGTAGATTTACTTTGATGTTTAAGGTCATTGTTCTACTTCATCACCCAACTTCTACTTCTACCTTGATAAAATTGGGAATTGATTTCCCTTCAATGATGGCAAGTGGTCCAGGCCCTGAGGCAGCAAAGCAGCCCCAAATCATGATGCTCCCTCCATTATATTTCACTGTTGGGATGATGTTCTCATGGAATGCAGGGCCCTTTTTACATCAAACGTAGTGCTGCATGTTCTTCGTGAACAATTCAACCATAGTTTCATCAGTCCACTAAACATTCTCCCAGAAGTGTTGTTGAGTGTCAAGGTGCCTGTAGAAGCTAAGCCAATGCTTTAAGCCACTGAGGTATTTCAACAGGAAAACTAATTGACACGCTTTGACTTTGCCATGAATGATGAATGAGAGTCCAGTTGCTTTTCAGTTGAGATGCAAAACAAGTCCGTTTATTTAACATCTCATGCTTTAATCACACTTTCTCTCTTACACACATCCCACACTATATAGGCTGACCCGCCAACCACAATCGGACCATGACACACACAACAATTTACATCAAATCTGCTCTTACAGTGCCCTTTGGCAAACTTCAGGCATGCAGAAGTGTCCTCCGTTGTGTTCTGCCATGAACACAATGCCTCTTGTGTGTGGTAGACGATGGATGACGAGAGTAACGTTAACCAGTTCCAATGAATCCTTCAAGTCTTAACTTGTTAATCTGGAGATCTTTTTTACCTCACTGGGCTTTCTGCGTAGTGCATTTTTAGTGAGGGCGCCCACTTCTAGGGAGAGAAGCCAGAGTACTAAATCGTCTCTATTTGTGGACAATTTGTCTCACTATGGACTGGTGAATACCTAAAGTCCTTGAGATTACTTTGTAACCCCATACAGTCTGATGCAAATCAACAATTCTTGATCGCAGGTCTTCGAAGATCTCTTTTCTGCGAGGCATGGTTCACATGAGAAGATGCTTCTTGTGAATAGCAATCTCAAAAAGTTTGAGTGTTTTTTACAGTTCAAAGTATCTCTACACCTCACTCAAATCTCATTTCATTGTTAGGACTCCAAGTTTGCTAATTCCTGACTCCAATAAACTCTTAGTGGAGTCATTAGCCAAAAGGTTAATTTACTTTTTCTACCAGCATTATGAATGTTTTACGGAAGCCCTGAACCGCAAGTGAAGAAAAAAAATTTTGAGATGTTATCTCGTTATTTCGAGATAGTATCTCGTAATAACGAGATAAAATCTCGTTATTTCGAGATAGTATCTCGAAATAACGAGATAAAATCTCGTTATTTCGAGATAAAATCTCGTTATTTCGAGATAACACACTTATGTAAAAAAAAAAAAAAAAAAAAAAAAATTAAATTTTTTACTGTCAGATATTATCTCGTTATTTCGAGATACTAAGTCGTTATTTCGAGATACTATCTCGTTATTTCGAGATACTAAGTCGTTATTTCGAGATAACACACCTATGTAAAAAAAAAATATATATATATATATTTTTATTTTATTTTTTACTGTCAGATATAATCTCGTTATTTCGAGATACTAAGTCGTTATTTCGAGATACTATCTCGTTATTTCGAGATACTAAGTCGTTATTTCGAGATGACACTTAGGCCTATGCTGTCTCAGTGAACGGACCGGGCTGTCCAGTCCCGGCTTCCTCGTGAGGAGATCCACCGCCTCGTCACGCTCGTGTCACCACACATCCAGAGGGCAACCCGCTGCAATTTTGCCCTCAGCCCGGAGGTGCAGCTCCTGGCCGCGCTGCGTTTTTACGCAGTGGGGAGCTTCCTGGAGGTGGTGGGGGACGGCACCGGCCTCAGCAAGGCACCGGTTTCACGGAGTGTGGCAGCCGTGACATCGATCCTCCTGCGCCATGCCCGGAGACACATCAGGATGCCCACCACGCGGGACGAGGTCCGCCAGTGGGGTACATATGCGTTAATGGCTTGATTACTACTCGGATACACCTGTTAGCTGTGATCACACACACACACACACACACACACACACACACACACACACACACACACACACGTAGCCTTATTGCACAGGTGAGTGGGGTGACTTAAGCGCTGATAAAGTGGTGGGTGATCGATTTGCCTGGTATCGATTGATTTATATTTCAGCACCACGGCGGTGGACAGCTCCCACTAAGAGCTTCTTAAGAAGCTTCTTTGGCGGGATCTTAAGAAGGCAGTTAAGAACGCATCTGGGAAACACCCCTATCTTAGCGCTCCTTCTAAGCCGAACCCTTCTTAAGAGCCTTCTTAAGTCCTTAAGAACGAGCGAATCTGGGAAACGCGAATTAATTCGAGATCTTGAGAAAACAAAACAATAGTGTAGTCCAGACGCATAGCCAGTAATGTAATGTATTTGTAACCCGGCCCGTATGGGATGAGCCTCTCCACACCCTGGGACTCTGCGTTGTGTTGTTTATGATGATGGAGGGGGGAGGAGGGACCAGTCGGACACGGGTGGTCGTTATATTGCGGCTCGGACCGCGTCGTGCTTTATTTCTCACAACGGCTGGCAGCTCAACCTTAAACAGTACCAGTAAACACTGGCGTGAGGCAACAGAAAGATTAAAGGCTTGTGTTGTGTCCTTACTGATTTCCACACTAACTGGTTGCCGGAGATCTGCGCAGTTTCTGTTACGCGTGAGCTGTCCGTGGTACTGAAACAGCAATCACCCTTAATGTGATAATTTTCTGTCTGATGCAGGTCTATGTTATGCTATACGTTAACACTTTATCGAGCCTACTGATTGGGTTCATCTGTAGTCGGCACTTTGTGCAATAAAATGATTTATTGTGCCGTGCGATAGAGCCGATACGCATGTTTTGTCTTTACTGTTGTATTGTGTACAGCCTTTATAAAACTCTGTTGGGAGAGCTTGTGTTGGAGGCAGTGTTTTGCTGTCATTTCCTTTGTAATGCATAATGTTGCAAAGTAAAATAGTCACTATTTTTCCAGTTTGTCTATATTTGTCATTTTTATAGTTCTACATTTTTACGAGTCCTTTTTCTGGGAAAAGATGGCCCATCTACTTTTGTACTGGCCCACCCGAAATATTATTTCTGCCTTCGCCACCGGGTGTCTCCATGGATACCAGATGATGACTGAGAGATGCAGATCAGCAGGATTGCGGGTCACTAGAAACTTTGTGTGTGTAGTGCAATCCGTTTTGGACCCAGAGGGAATACTACCAGTGGCGAAGGCAGAAATAATATTTCACACAAGCTCTCCCAACAGAGCTTTATAAAGGCTGCACACAATACAACAGTAAAGACAAAACATGCTCTATCGCACGGCACAATAAATCATTTTATTGCACAAAGTGCCGACTACAGATGAACCCAATCAGTAGGCTCGATAAAGTTTTAACGTATAGCATAACATAGACCTGCATCAGACAGAAAATTATCACATTAAGGGCGATTGCTGTTTCAGTACCACGGACAGCTCACGCGTAACAGAAACTGCGCAGATCTCCGGCAACCAGTTAGTGTGGAAATCAGTAAGGACACAACACAAGCCTTTAATCTTTCTGTTGCCTCACGCCAGTGTTTACTTGTACTGTTTAAGGTTGAGCTGCCAGCCGTTGTGAGAAATAAAGCACGACGCGGTCCGAGCCGCAATATAACGACCACCCGTGTCCGACTGGTCCCTCCTCCCCCCTCCATCATCATAAACAACACAACGCAGAGTCCCAGGGTGTGGAGAGGCTCATCCCATACGGGCCGGGTTACAAATACATTACATTACTGGCTATGCGTCTGGACTACACTATTGTTTTGTTTTCTCAAGATCTCGAATTAATTCGCGTTTCCCAGATTCGCTCGTTCTTAAGGACTTAAGAAGGCTCTTAAGAAGGGTTCGGCTTAGAAGGAGCGCTAAGATAGGGGTGTTTCCCAGATGCGTTCTTAACTGCCTTCTTAAGATCCCGCCAAAGAAGCTTCTTAAGAAGCTCTTAGTGGGAGCTGTCCACCGCCGTGGTGCTGAAATATAAATCAATCGATGCCAGGCAAATCGATCACCCACCACTTTATCAGCGCTTAAGTCACCCCACACACCTGTGCAATAAGGCTACGTGTGTGTGTGTGTGTGTGTGTGTGTGTGTGTGTGTGATCACAGCTAACAGGTGTATCCGAGTAGTAATCAAGCCATTAACGCATATATACCCCACTGGCGGACCTCGTCCCGCGTGGTGGGCATCCTGATGTGTCTCCGGGCATGGCGCAGGAGGATCGATGTCACGGCTGCCACACTCCGTGAAACCGGTGCCTTGCTGAGGCCGGTGCCGCCCCCCACCATCTCCAGGAAGCTCCCCACTGCGTAAAAACGCAGCGCGGCCAGGAGCTGCACCTCCGGGCTGAGGGCAAAATTGCAGCGGGTTGCCCTCTGGATGTGTGGTGACACGAGCTTGACGAGGCGGTGGATCTCCTCACGAGGAAGCCGGGACTGGACAGCCCGGTCCGTTCACTGAGACAGCATAGGCCTAAGTGTCATCTCGAAATAACGACTTAGTATCTCGAAATAACGAGATAGTATCTCGAAATAACGACTTAGTATCTCGAAATAACGAGATAGTATCTCGAAATAACGACTTAGTATCTCGAAATAACGAGATTATATCTGACAGTAAAAAATAAAATATAAATATATATATTTTTTTTTTTTTTACATAGGTGTGTTATCTCGAAATAACGACTTAGTATCTCGAAATAACGAGATAGTATCTCGAAATAACGACTTAGTATCTCGAAATAACGAGATAATATCTGAGTAAAAAATTAAAAATTTTTTTTTTTTTTTTTTTTTTTACACAAGTGTGTTATCTCGAAATAACGAGATTTTATCTCGAAATAACGAGATTTTATCTCGTTATTACGAGATACTATCTCGAAATAACGAGATAACATCTCAAAATTTTTTTTCTTCACTTGCGGTTCAGGGCTTCCGTAATGTTTCATGGATATATTCAATAAAAATATGCAATATTATAATTGTTTGTGTGGTATTAGGTCAAGCACATTGTGTTTGTCTAAACTTGGGACTTAGATGCTGTTCAGATCACATTTCATGACAAATGAATGCAGAAAACTAGGTCATTTCGAAGGGTTCACATACTTTTTCTGGCAACTGTATTAGTACTTTTACTTAATTAGAGGACCCAAATACTTTTATCACCACTAGCTGAATCATTTTAACATATATTCAATTGAAAACTGTACAAAAGCAATGTAATAATTTATTCTTATTGTAAATAAATCATTCTGACTCTGATGCCTGCCACACGTTCCAGAAAGGTTGTGACACTTGTGTCTGTGTGTTAAGCTGTTTCAGTGTCCTCTCAGCCCCCAGGTGTATCATCAGGTGTCATATTGGTGTCAGAGCTGACAGTACAAAGAGGTGTACTGTATCTGTGTGAGTACTGCAACACGATGCTGGCAGCAGAGCCACGGTCTCTCACCTGTGACTCTGCAGGTGAGTGTGTTGGTGTGCAGCATGTCGTGCTTTAGTTTCTCCAGGTTTTCAACTGAAAATAGGCCTGCTGTGTTCTGTCACTTTTCTGCTCTAAAGCTTTGTAAAAGAGTTACAAGAAAAGATGTATACCTCTCTCATATGTTTCTGGAAACTCTATGAAGCTACAGACATTTGGCTTAGCTTAGCATAAAGACTGGAAGAAGATGGAAACAGCTAGCCTCGCTCTATGCAATGGAGCTAAAATCTAACCACCGGAAAAAAGCGCTTAAGCTCCCGTATGGAATGTCTCTCAGTACTTTTTCCGAAGAACTACACTTAAGTGTCAGGAGGATGAGGTATGGGACACAGTTGCGGACTCGGGGTATCTTAAAGTTATCCCAGGTGGATAACCACAAAAATAGTAAGCAATTGGATGGGAGAAGGGGAAATAAGGCAGTAGGAAAATAAATTACTCTTTTAAATAAAAAAAAAAGGCTTGGATAAGGAGGAAGGACAAACTAAACCACCACTGTCAGGCAGCTGACTTAAAAAAACTACCTCAGGGAGCAGAAGATAGCTCTAATAAAACAAAACAAAAAGGTTGTCAAGGAAGCCTTAAAGTAACTCAAGGAGCTAGGTTTAATAATGTCCCAGTGCTGGTCTTGATGCATCATCTGGGCAGAACTTTTTTCTTGTTTGGTGTCCGACAACTATTGTGTGATTGGTCAGAAATTTGAATTTGACATGTGCTGCAGTGGGAGGGCCCTATGAGGACATAAATACATCAATAATAATAATCCAATATTATATTTGGAACATATAAAACTATCTGCATACCAAGTACTTTTACTTTTGATACTTTAAGTACATTTAATGACACTTTTGTTCTTTTACTTCAGTAAGTTTTGAATGCAGGACTTCATTTTACAGTGTGGCATTAGTACTTTTACTACATAAAGGATCTGAATACTTCTTCTACCACTGTTGGACTCTGAGTGATGTTTGAGCCCTTTAATCCATCCATTAAACAAATAAATTGCACAAAGAAGTAGTGAAATGTAAGTGACTGAAACATGACACGGCTGAACAGGAGCAGTATTTGTCGACTTATCGTTCAGAGAGTTGAGCTGTGAGTTAGTGTAAAAACAAACTGCTGTTCTCTGTGTTTCCTGTCAACAACCAGTACTGCTGCAGACAAGCTCATCCATCATGCTTGCACTGTACAAAAAACACAAATATCAGAGGCTGTCAGTGGACACAGACTCTGTGCTTTACTAATTTCAATAGAAACCTTAAATAAATTACTATATCTGCACCTGTGCATCTCCAGTCTGCAGTACTTGCCTTGATTAGTGTTTGTGTGCCTTACTTTAATCTCTTGCCAATCTCTTTTAAAATAAGGAACCGTTTAAATGAATGCAGGGTGTAATCCAAGAGGCATGTCAACAACCTGCAGGTCACTCCCTCATAAAAAATGCTGCAAGTCTGCGACACAAACCTCTCTATTAAAGATGCAAATAAATAAACTCAATCAGGTGAGGAACTACCATTGTATCTGAGATTTGTTTGTTTTTTTGCTTTAGCCAGACCTAATTTAGTGCAAAGGTTTATCAGAGGCTAATTTAACATCAAACAGATAATGTTTACATTTACAGCAACTTATTCTGGATAATAAGATGATTTGGAAATGCAGATTGTAATGCATTTTAGCTAAAAAAGGAATTTTGTCATAAAGTTAAAGACAAATCTTAATGTTCCGGTGAAAGATCTGCAGTTTTCATTACAAAGAAGACATTAACACATTTATCTTTACTGTTTCAAGCAAAGCAACAGGTAGAACGAGTCCGGCATGACCCCGCCCTGCACATGAAGCTCTGAGACGCAGCTGCTGACACAATAACCATAAAGTGTGGACAGCATCAACACATCAGGTACGCTCCTCTAATAACTCATTATTATGAATATTATGAATAATGTAAAGCTAGACATGAGATTTTTTATTTTTACCCTCCTGCAACCCATATCCTCTCGGAAAATAATGTGTGTGTGTGTGTGTGTGTGTGTTTTTTTTTTGATAGAAAAGTACCATGCTTTGCAACACAATGACAACATTTTTAAGAAAGAAAGTGTTTTTAATTTGGCTTAAACTTGATTTTAAATCTGTAGGTTTAAAAAAAAAAATACTGACTTTAAATTTCTTATGCTTTATTTTAAGATTTGAAGGTGAATTTAACAGGATACTTAATTTAAAAAAACTGTTATTGTGAGCATATGGAGAACTTTTCAAGAAATTTAAGTTGAGTTTTTGCCATAAAGTAGGTTTTTGTAGCAAGGTATTTGACAACTGATGATTTGTTCATATCCGGTATTTTCTTGCGGACAAATGTCCATTTAAATCAAACTGTCCTAGTTACAAATAAAAAAGAAAGAAGCATTTTCTGCTCACGTTCTGCATCACATATCCTCTCAGAATGTATTTATTTTTTATCTAGAAGCACCATGATTTGCAACACAATGACAAGACTGAACACTGAATTTAGTTTTTCATTCTGTAAGTTGAGAAATGAAGGTGAATTTAACATGATACTTATAGAAATCTGTTATTGTGAGCATATGGAGAAAGTTTAAGGTTGAATTTGTTGCATAAAATGGATTTTTGTAGTGAGGTGAGTGTCTCAGTCAATTTAAACCAAACTATCCAAGTTACAAATGAAGAAGAAGGAAGCATTTTCTGCTCACTTGCCTGCAGTATTTGTAACCATTAACACACCTTTATTTATTAAACTGGCTTTTATTGCCTGAGCAAATGAAACTCTCAGGTGATGAAGCACCGAAGGAGAAATGGAATTAAATAAACGTGTGTGTTTCCCTCAGACGACCCGACAACTGGAGGAGCGATGTCTTGGGGGTTGGCAGCGCTGTGTCTCCTCCTCCTGCATGCCGGAGCTCTGGGGTTTGGGATCCTGCCAGGAAAGTCTCTGAGTCACCTGGAAATCACAGAGAGCGCCATTTTAAATGTCACCGTGGAGGTGTGCCGCGCTCTGGCCAAGGCAGAGGGGACAAACTTTGATCCTCCTGTGAGAATCCACTTCAGTTATCATTATATATTGATTACATTCGTTATAGTCATTTTGTACAGTATACATAGAGCTCTACACATATATAGTCATGGAAAAAATGATTAGACCACCCTTGTTTTCTCCTTGCTTTCTTGTTCATTTAATGCCTGGTACAACTAAAGGCACATTTGTTTAGACAAATATAATAACAACAAAAATAGCTCATAAGAGTTTAATTTAAGAGCTGATATCTAGTCATTTTCCATGGTTTTCTTGATAATGATTTTGGTTATTATCAAAAAAAAAAACATGGAAAATGGCCAGATATCAGCTATTTTTATTGTTGTCATTATATTTGTCAAAACACATGTGCCTTTAGTTGTACCAGGCATTAAAATGAACAAGAAATTGAAGGAAACAATGGTCTAATAATTTTTTTCCATAAGTGTATTTACACACATATATTCAAATGGTGCACAAAAACAATAACGTTCAACCTTGATTCCATAAAAGTTGTGACTTTCTCATAAATAAATCTAAGTATTACCTGTCTGTCTGTTAGGGGAAGCCTTACACTGACGGAGCTGTGGCTGTGGCCTGCGGTGCATCAAAGTCGTCCAAGAGTTTCCGGCGGGCGATGACCTTCATCATTCTGAGGAATGTACGCGTGGACCTTCGTCATGCCCTCAATGCAAGCTTCCACTTCGATGAAGAAATGTTTCTTCAGGGAAGGAAAATCATCGCTGTGGGATTACAGGCCGTCAAAGCGAGCAACAAGCAGGAAAACTTTGAGGCGGCGAGGGAGAAAGTTGGAGAGATACTACATCCTTTACAGGTATTTATTGTTTTTAAAAGAAGTTGTTTACATTATTTCCTAAACCTCTAACCATTCGGACTCCTTTTTATTGAGAATTGGGGGTTGTGGGCAGTGGGTGTTTAGGGAGAGATAGCAGGTCAACAATAAATGCCACATTGAAGTGGTGAACATCATCTGAAAACTGTGAACCAGAAGTTCCATTTGAGATCTAGCTCAGCATTTTGTCAAGTTGTTCTTGTCAAAAATCTGCAATAAATATCACTTAAATTATTAATTAAATACATTTATTAAGGTGTATGAGGGTTCAGAACATTAATATTTCTCATTTTGAAGTCCATTTCCATGTTCAACTATGTCCCATAAGTTGTTTGTTACACACATTTGGTGCTGAATTATGCAATTTTATTCATATCAAGAATAGATTTTTTTTTTTTATGGTGAAAAATTCCTCCAGAATATAACGAAGCATATATCATCAATACATCAATATGCCAAGATAGAAAAACAAAACAAAAAAAATCCATGCTGTGGGTTCAAAAACTTTTTTTCTATTTTCATCAATTGGATGATGAGCACTTCTATTCTTCAAACTGCTGAGAAACCCCAGAATAAAAAGTTTAATAAATGAAAGTGTTAACGGCTTTAAAACATTATGATGAGTATATGAAGACCTTCCTGATGCTCAATTTTAACTCAAAACAGCCTCTTTTGGGTTGTTATCATTTGTTACACATTAAGTGTTAATTGATCTTTTTCTTTTACTTGACAAATGAAAAAAATGTGCAGAATCCCAAATTAAGCCACCAAGACCCTGAGGAACACCAGAGAAAAATCCGTGCAGTTATTTGGTTTCACTGAGATTTCTGCTATAATATTATTGCCCTTATTATCAATATACCTAGGAAAGCTGCACATCCTCTGAATATTCTAGGTCTCTAGTTTGTGGTCGTTAAGTTTCATGAGGCTGTGATCCTAGTGAGGTCGAGACCCAAGAAATGCCCTCACTGCAATGAACTGGCTCCTACTGATGACTAACATCATCCTACATGGGCTCATTGAATCCACAAGAGTCTAAGCTTTCAGTGATATGTAATTCAAAGCCTGTTTAGAGACCCCAGTATGCAGAAATACTCACATACAGTAGGCTGAAATAGCACATTTTAATGCATGAGAAATATCTGTTTTCAAATCACCATGTAAAATCAAAAAATATTCTTACTGTGCAGCGTTATTTCTGCAAGTACTTGGTACCAATGGATTCCTTAGATCTTCTAGTTTCAAATGATACCAGTATCTAAACTGATAATGGTAACAGGTTTAAAGAAACTTTATGGAACATTGAGTCTAATCTTCTTTTTGTTCAACTTAAAGGACTTCTACAGTCACACAAACTGGGTGGAGCTGGGCAACAAACTCCCAAACCCCAATCTGCTCAGATCAGACACCAGCATCGGGAACATAGCAGGTAACGAGATTGAACGATGTGATGCCTGTCAGATAACAACGCTGCAGAAGAATGCAGTCTGGGTGTGACTGTAGTCAAATAATTTCACAGAGGAAAACATAGTCACAGTGTTAATTAAACACTCCACAGATGAAAGCAGGGCGACGTGCCGCAACTGCGTTGGAGACGACTGCAGGAACAACATCCTGGATGACGTCATCGAGCAGCAAATTCTGACCTCGGGATATTTTGGTATAGTGCCCATCACCTCAACCAAACCAAAAGGTAAGTGAGTCTCTTTGTGGTCACTTTGTTGGTGTTTGGGTCATTTTTTCTCTTTCTTTTTTTGTGTCTTCGTCACCATTTCCCATTTCTTTATGGTCAGTACGTGTCTCTCCGAGTGACACTTTCTGAGAAAAGGATTTGGGAAACCCCTGATACTTTGGGATGCTGGTAGGCCCTTTCAGTAACCATCCATGGTTCTGCCCTTTGTTGTTGTTGTCATAAAAGCAAGCCTCCTCACAGGTTCTCTCTGTCTCTTGTTTCCAGTCGACTTTTAATGCTACAGAAGTCTGTTCATACAAGCATTTTGAAATTCTGAATGGATTAGTGAGTTTCCATCAGCTGGTTTAGAGCAAATAAACAAAGCTGCATCAACGTACTTTGGTCAGAAGATGGCAGTGTAATGTATTGCTGTAGGCTAATTCGTCAGTAAACAGGAGAAGAAGAAGAGAGCAGGAGAGAAAAAATAATTTTAAAAAACAAAACAGGTTGCTAATCAGACAACTTTGGCCACCCATGAGGGAAAATATGTCTTCAAGAATTAGATTCAACTGAACAACTTCTAACTGTGCTCTCATGTCAGAGGAAACAGCTGATCAGGCATGTGAGTTAAATGTTCACTACATCAGAACTTGTGTGTGTCTTAGTGTTTCCATTTCCCGTTTAGCGCATTAACTGTCGAAAAAGACAAAAACAACCCCAAGGGAGCGTAAAAACTTCTATGCACCTTTTTTATAAAAGGTTTATGGAATTGCAGCGTTTCCACCAAGCTTTTCTCATGAGAAAAATGCTCAGAGAAACTCATTGATGGAAACATGACTACAGTTCACATACAGGTATTTCCTTATCAATCCATTCATTTTGTGAATTACTGTTCCATTTAGAGTAAAATAGGCGGTAAAGCAGGGAATGCTTTCATAGTGTTTCCCATTTCTTGATGGTCGGAATGTGGCTCTTTGTTGACATTTTGTGTCTTTTTTGAATGACTATTTTGGTAGTTGGGACGTTTGGTGTTGATTTGTCTTCCGGCTCTAGGTTTACCATGCAGGCTTTTCACAAAATTGTCCAATGCAGAACTATACAACACCCATATATCGCAGATTAGGAACCATTGTTTTGGGCTTTCATTGTGGGGAAACTTTCAGCTTGACGGTTTCCACAGAGAAGTAGACTGTGAATGTTCAATTTTTTCTTAATTTCAGCTAAGACTGTCTCGAAACATGACACATGACTATTTAGTGTTTTTTGCCAATAAATCTGGACTGTAAAATAACCTGGGCAGTTACATTCCTGAGAGATTTGGTTTCTGTTAATGCATCCTGAAGTTTGCTGATGTTTCTTTTTTATTGTTGTGCCCGCTTCTTTTCCTCTGTTGTGTTTTCTGCCTGCAAGACATTTTCCACACCCTCCTCACCTTACAGACATAAGGGACTTTCCTTCACTGGTTGTTGCTTTCAAATTTTTGTCAGCTTTTGTTTTAAAAGCATTTATAAGATAATTCAAGTGACGCTTTCCCTCCTTGCCACACATTGTCCAAAGTTAAAAAGAGGTTTATTGAAATAAAAGCACATAGAAACGTCTCAGAGAAGCCTGATGTTTCTTCATCATTTTTCACAGGAAAATGCAGCCATGGAGGAGCAGTTGATCAAACCAGCACCATCGAGCCGACAGGAGGGATCAACAAGGACACTTTTGATGCCAGCCACGGACACCTGCACACCACGGCAGCTAACATGGCGATCGCTGCGACCAGTCAGCTGCTGGAGGACGTTCGACGGGCTGCTGGGGACAAACAGTTCCTCCAGTATGAGACCAAGTCTGCATTTCTCAGTTATGTATTTTAAAGAGGTGTACAGTAGGTTTTTTTATCGCTTTGCCTTATCTCTCTCTCTTCAGGATGGTAGGAATCTCCAAAGGATCCAGTAAAGCTCTTTGTTTTGTTGTTGACACCACAAAAAGCATGAGCGACGACATCGCAGCAGTGAGGGAGGTCACGGCGTCTATAATCGACAGTGAGGTGGGGACAGACAACGAGCCAGCCGTTTACATCCTGGTACCTTTCAACGATCCAGGTAGGAACGTCAAGATACGTCAGATCTGGGAAATAATCTCTGTGGGTAAAAAGATACTCCCTAGACACACAGATCTTTTTGTTGTGGTTTTGGGCGTATTTATAGTCAACATGAACCTTTTGGGGTTTTGTGTCCCTTTGTGCTGATTCTGTGTGTCTCTTTTTTATTGTTTTTTTGTGATTTATTGTTGCCATTTTTGTCATTTTGGGGCTTTTTTTGGCCCTTTTGTGTTTCTTTGAAAGTGGTTTTGTGTCTTCATTAGTTGTTTGTCATCTCTTTACACACATTTTGTGTCTTTTTTGTCACTTTGCATATTTTCTTTGTTGATGTTTTGTGTCTTTTGTGGTAGTTTTGTGTCTTTTTCCTTTTTTGTAACTCTTTTACTGGTATTTTGTCTCTTTTCATCAATTGCGTCTCTTTCCAGTGTGTTTTTTTTTGTCGTTTTGTTTGTCTTTGTTGTCACTTTGTTTTATTTTGGTTGTTTTGTCTCTTTAAGGTCAGTACGTGTCTCTTCAAGTGACACTTTTTGGGTTAAGGATTTGGTGCCCCCTGATACTTTGGGCCCCTGGACATGTGCCTGTTATGCCTTTTTCAGTAACCATCCATGTTTCTGTCCTTTGTTGTTGTTGTTGTTGTTGTTGTTGTCCTGAAAGCAAACATCCTCACAGGTGCTCTCTGTCTCCTGTTTCCACCTGAACTGCAGATGTCGGGCCGCTGATAAAGACAACAGATCCAAAAATCTTCAAGTCGGTCATTGATATACTATCACCAACAGGTGGAGGAGATGATGAGGAGCTGAGTCTTTCAGGCCTTCAGGTGATGTCATATTTCACTACTTCAAAATCTGCCCCATTTAAGTTTGTTAATGTGTTAACAGTTTTAACTAAAACTATCTTTTCTATTCCATACTCTCTTCCTCTCCCAGTTGGCTTTATCCAGCGCTCCTTCAAACTCTGAGATCTTCCTCTTCACCGATGCTCCTGCTAAAGACAAACAGCTGAAAAACACAGTGATCGCTCTCATGGAGCGCACACAGTCAGTGGTTAGTATCTAATCCAGGCATCTGTATGATATAATGAATGCCCAGTGTAGAATTGCACACATCTGTTTTGGGATTTTGAGAATGTATTAACATTATGTATGTATGTATGTATGTATGTATGTATGTATGTATGTATGTATGTATTAAATTTGTTGTATTCTTTGTTTTGTTATTAATGATTATCACTGTTCAGTATAGGTTGGAAGTGAGCACCTGTCTAATTGGCTGTAGCCACACCTATAGGGGTGGGACTAACTGCAACAATAAAGTGCTGCAGAGATTACTATTACTACAGTTTATTATGGTACTGTGATAGTATAATGGTTACTCCCAGTTTCTTACTTGGTTGATTTCCCTTTTTTCTTTCCAGGTGAACTTCATGATTTCTGGCTCAACAGTGGTGAATCGTTTTAGACGAAGTGACCAGACACAAATCAGGATTTCAGAATCAGATGCCCAAGTGTACAGAGAACTGGCTCAGGTTTCAGGAGGTTTTGTGATTGAAGTCACAAAGAGTGAGCTCCCTGCAGCCACCAGCATCGTCACAGAGTCCTCCAGTCCCTCTCTGGTAATACCTCAAAGATCTTACAACTAGTTAGTGTTGTTGGTGCAAAGATTTCAGCTGTTCATCTGTTTCACGTTGATCTCCCAGGTGACCCTTCTGTATGCAGCCAGGAGCCCAGGAAAGACGGAAACTTTTTCTTTCATAGTTGATGAAACAATAACAAGCCTGACAGTTTACATGACTGGGAGCTCCATCGCTTTCACTGTCACCAGCCCAACAGGTATTATTACCTCTTTAGATTAAATTTGTCCTCTTCATTAACACAAACATAATTTTAATGAAAAAAGTGTCATAGTATTCCATAAATATATCATAGCATAGTGTGTAATTAGTTTTCATAAAAAAATATGTGAAGTTATAGCGTGTTATTTAATTTGATTTTTAAAAAGGTCATAAAAAATGCTGTCAAAATGTCTTCAAAATGTAATTTTATAATATTTTAAAATAAAATAAACACCATAGTATAGTGCGTCTAAGAAAGTGTCAAAACGTGTACCAAAAAGTCATACAAAATGTTAGTCTATGACATTTAAAAATGTCATAAAACATTCACAGTATAGTATGTCATTAAACTGTCACAAAAATGCATAGAATTAATTATGAGAAAATATTTGAAACAATGAAATCAGTTAAAGTGAAATGTGTAACTGTTTCTGTATGATTATTGTTTGTTGTTTGAAGGTGAATCTCAAAGCAGCGACAGCTCGGGATCTCTGATCAGCTCCTCCAGATTAGTGGGAAACTTCAGGACGCTGCAGCTGAACAAACAGGCCGGACTGTGGGAGATAAACATGGTGTCCACTCACCCCTACACTGTGAAGGTCATAGGTAAGGCTGTCAGGATTTAAATGTATGTTTTCTTTAAAAGATAGCCAAAACCAAAAAAACACAGTTTATCGTAGAAAGAAATCTGTACAAAAACTAGCATTAACGTCAAAATGTCCCACAGTCCTTGAACGAATCATAGGTTACAAAAGTTTATGTTTCAAAAGTTACCACAACAAAGCTTAAAACTGTGACATTTCTGTAAAAAAAAATCACTTTATTCTACATTTAAAACATTGTGAGAAATAAACCATTTGGAAAAACCAGATCCTGTTAAAAACATTGAACTGTACTGAACTGTAATTCTGCACAAAAACAAGTTTGAGTTCTTCCCACGTCTAGCCATGATTGTGTGGATTCTAATTCGGATAATATTAAAATCTCAAATTGTCCAACACTTAACCTTTTCTTTTCTCCTGACTTTTTGTTTGCAGGTCAGAGTCCTATTGACTTCCTGTTTGACTTTGTGGTGCCATCTCAGGGCCCGTTCTCAGGATATGATGTTCTGGAGACACGTCCCCACGTTGGTAATGGAAATCAAAACTAGTCAACGTGATGAATTAACCCAGCATTACCAAGGCAGACATGATTAATTTCCTCTGTCTTTAAAGGTGTAAACGGCAGCTTACTGGTGTCTTTATCGGGTAGCGACACAGCGACTGTGACAGAAGTCGATCTGATTGATTCGTCTGATTCGGAGGTAACTACAGGAACCGTGGAGCCTCAGGGGAATGGACACTTCTTGGTTCATTTTGTCAGGATGCCGTCAGTGGAGTTTGGGGTGCGGGTGAAGGGGCGGGATGACGGCAGTACCTCCAGTGGTTCATCAATAGTCTTTCAAAGGCAGTCATCCATCAGCCTCAGAGCCTCTAATATGACCATTTCTGTGAGTACCATCACTGTAAGACAGAAAAATCATATCAGACATGAAAGGAGATGCAGTAACTACACAGTTTAATCCAAGAAAGGGCTGAATCAAGCAGATTCACTTTTTAAGTGCCTTAAACCTGCATTATTTCTAATGGCCAGCAGGGGGCGTCTCTACGGGTTGTTTGTATGTACGTCAATAGGAATATGGCATCACCTGAGTCCAAGTGTAAATAGCCTTGTTCTCACAGGTCTTATTGAAGTCGGTCTGCGTTTGAAGGCATATTGAAAGAAAAGTTAAGAGCCTTGCAACCAAGTTTAAAGAAACCACCAACCAGAATCAACCAACGGATAGGTTGTGATTGGATCACAGTAGATCACAGGTTGGTACCATAGGTTGGTACCCAGCGTGTCAGTCATAACTGAAGCGGTCTAGTTTCCCTTGATTCAACCCTTTCTCAGAATACCATAACCTGGATAACTAAAACCCTTCACAGACACAAATTTACACTAAAATCACAGTCACTAACACTGTGTTTTGTCTGTCGCTCCGTATTTAGGCTGATACAAACAGCATCTTGGTACCAGGAACACCGTTCCCTGTGCCCTTCACTGTGATGACCAACGGAGCAGGAGGAAACTTCACCATCCGAGCCACCAACAGCCGGAGTTTTGAGTCAACGTCTCCAACCAGTTTAATCCTGGAAACTGGAAACAGCGCTAATGGTACAGTGACCCTCTCAGCACCTCGGAGGACCCTGTCTGGCACCGACGTCACCCTCACCATCGAGGCAGAAGCTCCGGGAGGCGGAGACACAAACTATGTCGTGCTGCGTTTAACCGTCATTAACCCGGTAAAACTCCCACACAGGAATCCCAGTTATTCAAACATCTTTGTCTCTGTAAACTACTGTGAACTATATTGTGAAAAAAAAGTTATTTTACAGAAGGTTACTGAATTATTTTACAGTTAGTAAATTACAAAGATAAAACCATAAAAAATATTGTAATGTGTAAATTAATATTATGGACAATAGAAAATGTTTTTTAAGAGGATCATCCAATTGCTGAATGGTCTTTATTGTTAAATAACATAGAATTTTATGTAAAATATGTTTGTTTTTTTTAAATGGTAAAAGGTCTGGCAGTCAAACTCTTTGACACACCGTGAAATTACACCACCTGGTAATACTCCCATTTTGTTTTTTTTACAGGTCTGCCATTTCCTAAAGTTTCTTAAAAAGAACCACACTGTAAAAAAAGAAAAGAACAATTTTACAGAAATTAGCTGTATTTATTTTTTGTCTTTTGTCTTGAGTTTAAATGCCATAAAAAAATAAGAGTAAATAACAAATGTTAACCATAAAGTAAAGGTTGTAATGTGTAAATAAATATTGTGGAAAATAAAAAATAGAATCATTCAATTGCTGAATGGTCTTGAATAATACATTTTAAAAAATATTTATTTATTTTTTCATAAATACAAATATTTATATATTGTCTGTATTTTTCAGTCAAAACTGTAAATAGAAAAAAACATGGTAAAAAGTTTTGACTTACCATCAACACACTGTAAAAATGTTTTTAAAAATGGTAAAAAGTTGTGAAAACATTGTCAAATGACAGTAAACAAACTTTAGTTATTCTTCAGGAAAATTCCTTAAAAATACAGATTTGTTGGAAACATTTTCTGTTTTTGTTCAGTCCAACTGTGCTAGAATTAAAAAGAAAACTTTAAAACATTGATAGACTGTTACAAATATACATTGATCTGCACACAAAAAATAAAAAATAACATGACAAACATATCTTAAAATTATCCATGTAATTGGTTTCTGAGAAAATATGATTTACCTTTCTGTCTCCTCGTAGATAACAGATTTCATCCAGCCGGCGTGTCAGCTGATCAACCTGCAGTCCAACTGTTCTGAGAACTGCAGCGCAGCGATGTGGGACCTCCGTGTCCGGGTGACCGACGGAGCTCAGGGGACCGGTGTGGACCGCGTCAGCCTCAAACGGGGCACCGGGAAGCTGACCACCAGCCCGGCCGCCGGCAACGAGAACATCACGATGGTTTCTTACATCTCTTCCTGCTGCTCGCCTGACGTGGAGCTGCTGGTCGTGGATCGAGTCGGGAACGACGACGTCTGTTTCTTCACTTCTCGGGAGGGTTCGCAATCTGCACAATCTGAATCCACAAGAGTCACACAGTCGACTCTTCTCTGCCTCAGCATCGTGGTGTTAGGGCTCCACGTATTGACTCAACTCAGCATCTAATGACTCCAAGTTACATAAGTTAAAGATGCATTTATCTGTACTTTTTTTTATATTAATGATGAAATGATGAATGATAATTTATCATTGAATCAACTGACTGTGAGGCCTGATAAAAACACCCAGCTCTAATCTGTTTAGCGTGCTTTGACTCTATGTTTCAGTATCACTGCACTGTAATAATAATAATAATAATAATAAAAATAAAAAACTGTAGTTTTGCAGCTATATAGATATATGTCAACTTGTGCAATAAGTACATTGCAATTATTTCCCCCCAAGGTTGAAAGGGGGTATCAGTAGAAAACGGCACTTTAAAATGTATTATTTTTTCTTTTTATTTGTCCCTTTTGTGTTTGTTTCAATGTTAAGTTTGTTCAATAATAAAAAAAAATCAATTTTTAATCTTTTTTTTAAATTCCACAAGCAATCTGTTGTATTTTAACAGTTTAATTAAACATCAGAAAGGTGGAACTGAGTACACTTAATATCACATATTTTCTAATAACGTGCAGCTGTATGTTTTCATTGAAGCTCTGAAAAACCGACTGTACACTCAAACATTGCCGTTTTAATAATAAAAAATAAGGATATTTTGCACTGTATGCCTGTTTTCGACTCTAACTGCCCCCCTAGTGGTCAAAATTATTAATGCAGCTTTACGTCTGATTTATTTTCTGCTGTAATGTGCTCATTATTAAAGAGTGCTTAGGTTTATTTCTGCTGTTATAAAGCCTTTCATGCTCTGCCTGCTGTTCAGGGAATGTATTATATTTTGCTTATGAGCCAATTAAAACACTTAAAAACAAACAGAGAAATGCTGACCAGAAAAAAGTTTATATTCACCCAGACTGAGTGAGTTAAAGACCAACTGATGGCATAATATTAACTTTGAAATCTAACAACAAACAGAAGAGGCAGACATTTTTTAAAAAACACTGTTTTATTATTGTTGTTATAATGTTTTTTAATGTATAATCCTTTACAGAACACAAAACGTTTTGCTTTTCACATTTTGCTACAAGTTCAACACGTTTTCTCCTGTTTCCTTTTATTACTATTTACATTTTGAAAAGATTTCAGAGAGACTTATGTAAAACAAACTGGTCAGGGATCGTCTGATACGGAGGGCTAGGTTAATACATGTGTTTAGCGTGCCTGTGTCTTTTAAAATGATTTGTCATTTGGGGAGTTTTTCAGATGCCAAAACTAAACAATTCCATTTGTTATTTTGCTACTTTTTATACACTACAACATTCTTTCTTCTTATATCTTTTCCTGGCAGTGCTGTTAAATAAAGTGATAAGATCCTTCAAGGTGTCCATTATTAGGAATTAAAGGCCTCAATGGAGTCTATAAATTCCTGATAATCGACACCTTGTTGGTATAGATGTAACGATACTTGAAGAGACAGTAAACTCGCAATCGCAGTAACGATTCAAATCTGTAAGATCAAACAAAAAGTAGAAAGCATTACTTTTTAATTAATTTGTTAGACGTCCTACGTCATTCACATCAACGACTGTATCAAGGCGGACAAACATCGTGGCTGCAGGATGCATAATCAGAATTTTGGCAGCATTTTGGCTTCCTTTTGGCTGAATTACAAGCATTGTCGGGTGGCAGAAATTGGCTCGGCGGCCGTTACTACATCTGTTTGAGTCCGAAGTGAAAGTGAGAAAATGAAATAGGTGAGAAGAAAACACACACACAACATAAAGCTGTCCAGAGATCTCAGCTTCTGCCTGAAAATGTAAAAGTTTGGCCATGTTATTTCTGTCAATTATTTCTCCCCTTTGATCATACTAATTGGTGTTGTATTATATATTGTTGGATAGCCTGATTCATCACGTTTACAGAGAGGTACAACTTGTAAGGATCGTGCATTTGTGTAATGAGCAACACAGATAAAGTGGGAGTGCCTAAAACAAATGTGCCAAAATCCCCTGTAGCATTCTCATCATTGATTATCACTCATAATTTGCCCTCAATCTTATTTTATTTTTAAAAAATCATATTTGTATCATTAATTGTGTTGGTTTGTTACTTCCCTACTGGTTGAGTATTATCCCGCTTATTCCATTCACACCTGTAATTTCAGCTTTAATAAATGGTATGTAGCTAGGGCAATAATGAATTGTCAGTAGGCATACTTTATCAGGAATAATACACACCCTGCAGCCAATCAGAATAACGTATTCACCCAGACGGTTGTGTAAACAGTGTTGACTTTCTTCAGACCTTAAATTCAACTTGCTCATCCCTCTCATCTGCTTCTGTTCTCTTCTCATTCTTGTGTGAAAATATTAAAATATTTGTGCCGTAGCGTTAAAGGTACATTATGTTCAAACTGGAATGTGGATTATGTAGAATCAACCGCAAAACAAAGACCGAGATACGGATGTAATTTGTTCAAATTTGTGCAGTTACACCGTCCACATTCATATTCTCACACAATGGAACCTTTTAAGGGGACAGCACACTGTCGGAGCGTTCATGAGATAGTTTCCTTGTCAATACAAGGGAAATGAGTGTCTATAATAGTTATATAGATAATTCTGAAATATAGACCAGTTCTTCAGAAGGTTTTAGAGTTTTAATGCACGTCAGTCGGTGCCATTGGTGTACTGGGAAAGCTTATTCTCCAAGTCACAGATTCTCTTCTCCTGAGACAAAACTGTGGCCTTCAGATTCTGCATCTCCTCCAACAACCTCTGAAGCAACTCGGGCTGGACAGGAGAAGAAGAAGAAAAGGAAAACAGAAGAAGAAGAAAAGGAAAACAGAAGAAGAAGAAAGGAAAAACAGACAGTGACAGGGAAGGGGGGGAATTAAGGATAAAGAAAAAGAGAGGAAAAATAGGTCAGGGACAGTGAGCAACTGTAGGAGAAATAAACCAAAACAAAGAAGGGAAGCTGTGGGAAATAAAAGTTGTGGGCAGGTACAAATAGAGGAGAGATAAACATAAATGTGTTAAAGTGAGAGACAGATCTCTAAAATACAAATTACATAATTATCACATACAAAGAGTGTGTAATAGCATAAACAACTGGAGGTGATTACATGCTGAAAAACCACCACGAGTGGGATAGAGAGATTTTCAGACTCAATAAAACCGATCCTGGTTTAAACTTGTTCTTACGGGAATTTTAGTAGAGTCCGAAAGATATATGGGTTGACAAATATTATCAGCTTAATTGGCCTATTAACGCTCCTGGTATGTTTGTTTCTCAGGATCAGCATAATGTTTAATTATCCAAAAGTGTCGGAAACCAAAAAATTCCAGTAAACATTGTTTATATTTCATCATTAACTCCATTACTAAGCATTCCAATCAACATTTAGTGCAATGGTGTTCTTCACCTCTCACAGATCATGGGTCAATGAGGAGGATTCACTCTCATTCGTTTTTTCATTTTAAAAAAAATGCATGTTAAAACTTTTTTTGTATGTACATTGGAAAGACCTACTTATAAAATACAATAGTTTTATATAACATTGAGTTTTTGAGATTTTTAGTTTACATTTTTAATTTCTTCTTTTATGGATTGACGTTGATAAATTAACAAGAGTCACCTCTTCTGTTCAGGGTCAGATTGAACCGAACAGTATCTATGTGATATAAACATGCAAATATGTGAAATGGACCATTTTCATTTTACATGTTTATTACACTTATTAAGCCAACTTTTAACTACTTTTTTAGATTTTAAACTTAAATGGGTCAATGTGACCCACAACATAACAGGAGGGTTAAAGGCATATATAAACATGTAAAATGTTAAAATTATAGTTGATCCATCCATCCATTTTCATCCACTTATGTTCCAGAGAATAAACCTTTAGCTCCAAAAAAGTAGTCAATATATTGTATTGTAAATATTGTCTTCTAATCACTGTGGCACCTCTGGAAAATGGCGCATTCAGATAAGAATGTTTTTATATTAATGTGCAACATGAAACCACAAATATTAGCCCATAAAATGCAGCTTGTTATTATTGCTCATATAATAAATGCCATAGTTTACCGGCAGACTGTTGGTCTCCAGAGTGGACATGCTGCGTCGGGTGGTGGGTCTGGAGTCCAGCACGTTCTTCCTCGCCACTTTGAGCTCTCGGCTCTTGGGCGCCACGTAGCCCCCCCTCATGGACACCAGGATCGGGTCTTCGTCGCGGCCATCCAGCCACTCCTCGGCCTCCATAGCGGGCTCGGGCCCCGCCGTGTCCGGGTACAGGTCATCCTGGAAGAGGTCTGACTGTGGAAGAGAATAAAAGAAAGACAGATGTGTTTCGGGGGGAGGGATAAAAGACAGAGCAGAGAGGAAAAGAGCACGAAAATAACATATACTCTAGAATAGGAACTGATATATATAAGTCCTGTATTCCAAATATTACTGAAGTAAAAGTAAATATATTACTGGAAATATTAAACTTAATATTGATGCATTGACACAAGCTAGTTGTATCTATAAACTCACATGTTTTAGATTAAAATACTAATCTGAAAAGTAACTGCAGCTTTGGGGAAAGAGTCGTAAAGTCAAAAGTATAATATTTATCTCTGAAATGTTTGCGTTGTTTTAATGGTTTTTGCTATTTCTTTGATTGCAGAGTACTTTGTCAAATGTTTTAAAAAAAATTTTAAATGTGCTTTATGAATAAATTAGGAGTTGAATGAAACAAAGTGGAAGTGGAGTAATGAAATAAATGGGAAAAGTACTCAAAACTGTAATGTAAATGTACTTAGTTACAACCAAGTCAAACGCTTGTAGAGAATGAGCAGACTTACTTTTCTGGGCACCGTCATCGTGATGGGCTCACACTTCTTGTCGAGAAGCTTAAATAACCTGAGAGGACAAATAGGAAGAAGAGGCAGAGAAGAGAGAGAAAAGACATCCATTTATACTTTACATGTGAAAGAGTAAAGTATGACATGACTTCAGGCACTCTGAGTTCAGAGGCTGTGAGACATTAAATACTGAAAGTGAATAAAACTGCCAGATGTCAAACATGCAGGACTGTGCTCAATAATGGACACCAACATTGAACTGCAATAAGTTGTACATATTTTTAAAGGTCATTAACCTTTAATCTTGAGGGTTATGGATTGTCAAATCCATTAAACCAATGCAATGCCTGTTTTACATGGTTTTTATACAGAAACACCCACTCAGACTTAGCATAAAGAAGTGACATAGGTTACTAATATAACCCTAACCCTAATATAAAGTAAGATAGCTCAAGCTGTGTGGAAATCACTACACAGTACGCCCTGCTGTGGATGATCCAAAAGTCAATAACATAAGCAAACTTAGAGAATGAGGTGGTGGTAACAGTAGAGCAGTCAAATTACATGTTCTGTGAGCCAAAATTGCTGTTTTTGTCAATGGAGGCTGGTGGCTTTGAGGAAACAACAAGTTATCCAACAGAAATGGCAGCAGAGGTTGTGTGTCAGTATCACAAATTGCGGCATATAGGCACGTATCGTGACTAGCGTTTCAGGGCACATTATGTACGTATCGCGGCACGAGCCGGTTTGTGGCTCATGCTATAACGGCACGTTCTAAAAATAGCACAAACTTACGGTCCGCGGTTGTAAAAAAAAACCCTAATCAGGTCATGTGGGAATTTTTTTTCAGAAGAAGCATTTTGACACTAAAACATACATGCTTCAACCAAAATATGAATGTTTTAACTTGAAAACATAAGGAAGAATACTGGGAAGCTGCAGCACGATATAAGAACCTCAAAAATAAATTAAATTAAATAAATAATGGACCCGCCCTTGAAGAGGACAGGTGGTCAGAACTTTACAACTCTCGTGCAACATGCGGCCTTTATAACCCATCAAATAATAAAATCTGATTTAATTGCTGTAAAGCTGCAATATTTATAGGATCCGTCTCTTACCTGGCAATCTCACACTTGGTGACGTCCACACCTCTCTTGGGCATGAAGCCCATCCCCCTCTGGGGCTCCTTACTGCTGAAGGTGCTAAGATAATGGACGTACGGCGGCTCGTCTGTGATCTCAAAGTAACGGACACTGCTGTCGCCCTGCACACACACAAACACAGAAAACACGCATAATCAACATGTAAAAAACGTATCATTATAAAGGCTGCAACTATACAGATCTGCACACATTTCTGTACATGGTGCACTTATAAAGTAATAAAGCAATGTCTCCGTACCTTTCCACACAGGTAGACCATGTTTGCGTCTGCATCATAGTATGGTAACAACACGCCATTACTTGTGTCCAGCTCCAACAGCGCAATGGGCTCCTCGAAATTTGTCTGCAGAGAATAAAAACGTTACAATTGTAAGACTACAATTTGTATAACTGCATCAAATTTACGTGAGATTGAAGATCTTTGTTACCGGGTCCCAGAGCCCGAGTTCTCTCTGGCTCATCCTGGTGAACCCCGTGGTGAAGATGTTTCCGTCTCTGGTGAAGATGGCTCTCATTGGTCGGATCCCCTCGTGTGGAGCCAGACGCTCCTGTTGGTCAGACATCAGTATGAGTCAAGCTACGATGCATAGGGATTCCTTTGTACGGCAGCAAATAAGAGACATACGTTTCTGAACTTAACTAGCCACTGTAAACAAAAAAACAAAAAACGTTTTTTAGGTCAACCCTTACCCTCTGGCTGGAAGGTGGGTTTTAAGAGGTTCAATATGTTGTTAATATATTTCACGAAGACTTAGCAAATTATCACATTCTGTTCATTTACATTTTACATAATGTCCCAACTTTTTTAGGAATCGGGGTAATACATATAATAAACGATATACTCCGGAAACTTATTAAAGAGCTCAGATAGTGTTGTGATATTAGTATTTTCTACTCACGCACCGCCACCACCTCCCTCTTGCGGGGGTCGCAGACGCGCAGACGTCGGTCCTTACAGGTGGTGCAGAACAAGCTGCCGTTTCGGTTCCAGCTGATGCTGTAGATGAGGTCTGGGTGGTCGTCCATGGAGAGGAGGGCCTCGCCAGTCCCCACGTTCCAGACGATAATCAGGTTATCACTGCCTGCGGTCAGAGATAAAGAACACAAAGTGGAGAGTTTATAAGTCTTTCAAGGAAATAGGTGTGTGTGTGTGTGTGTGTGTGTGTGTGTCCTACCCGCAGTGAGGAGTATGTTGCGTGCGGTGGGGTGCCAGGTGACGATGCCGACACGTTTGGAGTGTCCCTCCAGGACCACGATGGGGTCGGAGAGGGGGCGGGTCAGTGCATGATCTGGGATCTGCCACACCTGGAGAAGAAGACAATGAGAAACAAATGGATGATGTGTCTGATGTTAAACAAGAATCTGTCCAGTAATCAGTGTAGCCAGGACTGGTACCATTTTTGTCCTCTTGTATGTGAATATTTCGGCCTCCTGGGGTCCCCAAACAGTCTGTGAGTTGCATAAATCAGGTATGACTGGAAAGCTGACACTCTTGTGGATTAAATGAGCCCAATTTTCTTAATTTGTGATGATGTTAGTCAGTGAAACTTGAGCTCAGTGTATAAAATGAGCTGCTGTGACCTCTAGGATACACACAGCCTCATGAAACTTTACAACCACAAACTAGAGACCTGGAGCATTCAGAGGATGGATGGCTTTACACACTATATCGACCATAAGGGGGTGTCTCAGCAAGCAACACAAGCGCTCGCTATACAATCACTGAAAAATACAGACATTTTTGAAACATTTTTGAAACCAAATCACAGCATGGATTTTTCTTGTTGTCTTAAACTCAGCACACTGCTTCAGATTTACTGCTCAGTCATTTTAACTGGATCATAAATTTAACTGCAGCAATTGTAACATTTCTGTTGCTGGTGGAGGTGACACCCACACACTAATGTCCTTAGCTGAGTGCAACTCCAGTAAGCGGAGGGAAACATTTCTGGTGCAAAGTCCCTTTAATTTCCTTTAATTATAGCTTTTAAGAGAGAGAATATTAAAGATAATGGATGTAAAAAAAGCAACAACATCTCAGACTGAATTAAAATGTGGAATTTCTCTGTAACTGTAGAATAAATAAAAGCACAAACAACAAAACTATAAAGTCTACACACACACTCTAATGAGCCTTTTCAGATGACACAAGACACAAAGCGAAGAGAATGACATCACAGTTTTGACCTTTCAGCGACCACGCTGCCAAAACTGGACAGCTGCAACTGTCTGTCTGTGTGATGGACATAAACAAAGCACACACACACACACCCTTGTACTTCTATCTTTGTGAGTGCCCTCATTGGAATAGTGAATTTCCCCAGCCCCTAACCCTAACCCTAACCCTTTATCATCACAACTAAATGCCCAACCCTAACCCTAACATAAACCTAATTGTAACCTTAACCCTAAAACAAAGTCTGAACTCTGAAACAAGCCTTTAAAGAAGTGAGGACCGGCCGAAATGTCCTCACTTTACAAAAATGTCCTCACTCTGTTGGTTAAAAACATATTCCGGTCCTCACTATGTAGGATGTACAAGAACACAAACACAAACACACACACACACACACACACACACACTGCATCCCAGCAGCTGTTGCCATCAGAGAAGCAACGATTCAATCCTGCAATCGCACAAAGATTCCTGTAACGTCGTGGTGAACAAATGTGAGCAAGTCTGTCACAGAGACAGCTGAGCTGATGTACAGATACATGTTGAGTCAACACACTTGTTGTCATGATACAAAGAAAAAACTGTTAGAGTTTACACATGCTGACACACACACAAAGACAAAGCATTGTGATGTGAAAACAACGTAACAGAAATTTTTATTTGTTTATGATGTTTCTAGTTACATACATCCCTTGACAGGTGGATGGGAGCAAAAAAACAAACAAACAAACAAACAGGATTTTGAAGCAGAAGAAGCAGATTCTTTTGTCCCGTTGTTGGGAGTTATGTCTAAAATAAATGTTTTTTGAAGCCTAATCCTATTATTTTTACCAAACCTTAAGCCCTTTGGTGATCCCCTTTTATTGAGAGTGGGTGTTGTTGACAGTGAATTTTAAGGGGCAAGACAGCAGGTCGACAATAAATGCCACATAGAAGTGGTGGGCATCATCTGAAAACTGGAACCTGAAGATTAATCTGAAATGCAGCTCAGCACTGTGTGTCAAGTTGCTCTGGTCAGAAATCTCTAATAAACATGACTCCATCAATCACCAATTGATGCTGAATTATTCAATTTTTGGAATATCAAGAACAGATAAAATGGTCAACCCTCCAGAATATTACATCAATACAGCAAGACCTTTGGAACAAGAATCCGTCGGACTGCCAAGTGGTTTTGGTACCTAACCTTAACCAAAGTGTTTTTTAGTGTTTTCATAGTTTAAATCAGCGATTGTCTTATATTTATGTTCCAGTCTTCACATGTTTGCAGAATGTTTTCAGTGAGACATGTCAGGATGGGAACAGGTTGCAAAGGTTGAAAAACTTTCATATTCTATGTGTTTTTGGTCAAAAAAGTAGATATTTAAATGTGTTTGCTGAAACTTACAATGCCAACATTTGTTCTGGTGACTGAATTGTTTTGAATGTTATTTTATTATTATTGTCAATAGATAATTTGGGGCTTTGGACTGTTGATCAGATAAAACAACTGAAGATGTCCTATTCTATGGGAAACTGTGACTTTATATTGTAATTTTCAGATATTATATTCACCAAACAAGTGCTCGATTAATCACGAATACACTTGTTGGCCACAGCCTTAATGTAGATCACCAAAAAAAAAGAAAAATCACTCCCTAAACTGTGACAGTTATGTGACGCTTGTGTCTGTATTTGTGTCAGTGGAGCAGCTCATCACATCCAGGACACTTAACCTCGCTCACATTTCCTGCTTTCAGACAGCTAATGTTCATGTCTCATCACTGTCATGACAATTTTTCAGATATTATGATTTACTGTCTATTTACTGTGATGTACAGTCATGGAACAACTAAAAGTACATTTGTTTGGACAAATATACTGATAATAACAATGATTATCATTTTGGTTATTATCAAGAAAACCATGGAAAATGGCTAGATATCAGCTCTTAAATTAAACTCTTATGGGCTATTTTTGTTGTTGTCGTTATAATTGTCAAAACAAATCTACCTTCAGTTGTACCAGGCATTAAAATGAACAAGAGATTGAAGAAAAATGGTGGTATAATAATAATAAATGTTTTTTTTCCATGAAGGTACATATGTCAGCTTGCTTATCTGTTTAAATGGTTATGACACGCATGTGATAATTTTCCTCAAAATACAATAATTTTAAGACTTTGTTTTGATAGTTTAACATTTTTAATCCAGCAAAGCTGGTGTCTGCACTGTTGCACTGTCACTGCAGCCAGTAAATGAGATTGAAGGCACATGGTACAGAAGTAATGAGTAATTAATACAGGCTGTGTATTTCTCTGTTGATTGAGCATTTTGATTCTTTAAAATACCCGATTTGAATGAATCGGCCAACACATTTGGGCAAGTAGAGTCCTGCTCCACCTGCTAGTAAACAAACCCAGAACGTTCTCCCCAGGACACCAAGGTTGGTTACCTGTGTCAAAACGAAACTGTGAGCAAAAAAAAAGCTAAACTTTATGAACAAAGTAGTTCTAAGAAACTGCCATGAAATGTTTTAGCACATCCTGCATAGATGCACATATACATTTGAAATACAGTAAAAATAAAATCAGGCAGAAAATATCAATTAGGGAGCTAGAAGACACATTCAGAATCAAGCTCCACAGGTTATTTCTTAAATCCCAGTTTGTGCATCACATTTTATGTAAGTTACATTAACTACATCACTTAGGTCGTCCTCTCCCAAATCTCACTTTCTACAATAATATCGGACCCTTCACTTGGTCCCAGCATATTTAAGTTCAAACTTTATCATCAAACCTGACATGAAATTAAAGTTAAAGACACAACGGCGTGTCACAGCACGGTTTGTAAAGTGGTTTTAACAGATTATTTCCTGTAGGTGTCTGATGTTTGACAGCAGAACATAAACACAGACTGACGGTGATTATCAAACTGTTCTCTACAGCCTACATATGCTGCACGCTGGGCCTGAATCCAACACAATAGAATTAGTCAGTTTTTAATTGACACTTAACACTTCCTGTTAAGTTATTAACTCAACTTGTAACGTAGTTAGATTTAATTAATAATGTTGCGTGCAATCTCTTGCCTCAATTTTATTGAGTAGCTACTGTTTATCTTTTTTTACAGCGTAGGCACAGAAAGTGTTATTAAAGAACAGACAGAGTTGGACAAACATCTCAAGGACGAAATATGACGGGCAGAGTGATGAGACGGAACAGGTGGGCGGACAGTGAAGACATCACACAGGTAGACACACTGATGTCTCCACTGACTCACTTCGCTCAGACAGATGTGACAAATTTCTGCGGCGACCTCTGAGTCACCGAACAACAAACTCCTCCACAGACATTCACAGCTTCTCTCTCCCACTCACAAAGTATTCAGATCCTTTACTGCAGTAAAAGTACTAATACCACACGCATTCAAAACTTAATGAAGAATAAGTACAAAAGGATCAAACTGAAAGTATGAAAAGTAAAAGTACTTGTTATACAGAATAGCCCCAACAGATTGTTATATATATTCCAAATATATTATTGGTAATTTACATAAGCAGGGTTTGAATTTACTCAACGTAGGGCTCATTTAAACTACCATATGTACTGTTATGAGGTTCAATTAAAAAAAATGTATAATCACTTTAAATTGATCATTTTTTTCCATGTTAAATCTTGACATGAAAAGTAAGTTGTAAGTAGGCTGTCAAAAAGTACAATATTTGCCTAAAAATGTAGTGGAGCATGAGTAAAAAGTAACATAAAATGGAAATATCTATATATTCCAAATATATTATTGAATTCTTATTGATGCATTTATATAAGCAGCATTTTACTGTTACGGTAGGACTCATTTTAACTACTTAACTTACTGTCAGGTTTGATTCAATGTTTTTTTTAAAGTGGGGGTCCCGAAAGTTGATATAGCCTATGTTACTTAATATATGTATTTTATAACAGAAGACACTGAATGTAATGAATAATTAGGCCTGACAAAAGAGAAATTTTTAAAAGAAAATATGTTTACTGGTGAATATTAAGAAAGAAATGACATATGAAATATATTAAGAAGCTGTATGTTTGATTTTTAAATAAATATTTGCCATCATAACATACAAGTAACTAAAGTTGTCAGCTAAATTTAGTGGAGTAAAAAGTACAATATTTGCCTCTAAAGTAGTGGAGTAGAAGTACACGGTCGTTCATAAAGTTCGAATAAAATATTTTTTACCTCTTTCCATGAAATGAATGTAACAATTTGATTTACTCTTGACAGGTAAAATGTATATCCTCTCAAAACTTTATGAATCAATCTCTTACAAACATATCACAATGAATATGAAACCGCAATTAACAGAGGATTGTGTCTAAAAACAAAATAATTTCAACTTTATGGGCGACCGTGTGTAAACACACACACACACACACACACCACACTCACACTCTGTGGTTACCATTGCGGTGCAGTCCTCCGAGCAGCTGGCCAGGATGTTGTCATCATGAGGGCACCAGTCGATGTCGAGGACGGGTCCAGAGTGTCCGATCACCAGCGGGTAGTTCTTATCCACACGACCAGACTGCAACACATAACACGACTGAGTTAACATTTGTCTATTTCTCATAACAAAGTTAAAAACAGCATTGATTTGGTGCAGTGGCGGTTCTTGACCAGTTCTACTGTGGAGGCCAAGCAGGGGCCAGTGTTTAATCAGAGGGGCACATTAAAAAAACGCAAAGATTATATTTAAGCATTCAAACCCTTTATTTTAGCTTATTTAAAAATCTCATTTCAGTATATTTGGAAGATACAATGAGACTTTGTTCGACAATGACATTTCTCATTTTTGTGCACAATTACTTTTTTTAAATTTGAAAGTGCAGTACAGTGGGAATGATCTGTATATATATATATATATATACATATATGTGTGTGTATATATTTATATATATATATATATATATATATATACACACACACAAGCTTTTATTGCACAATTAAACTATTATACAATGTGCACATTCTGTGTTCCTTTTGTGTACAATGAGATATTGTTTGAACAAAAAATAGGTAAAAATTGTTCCGTCGTTCGTTATAAATTGATCATTTTATTATTAATTTGACACAGGGGCAGTGGCCCCTGTGAAGAACCGCCACTGATTTGGTGATTTGCAGGTCAACGAATGTCAAAAAATCCTTTAAAAAAATTCAATTTTCAATTACAGACAAAATTTAAATCCAACTGAGTCAAATAATTCTGACATAAATAATAAAAAAGTTCCTTTTTGGTAATTAAATCAAATAAAACTGAGTCAGTAAATTCACTATACGGGCTTTTTCAAGGACCAAAATAACGGCAAGTGAAGTCGGTATCTTCATGGTTGGGTGACCTTTCAGTTAACACTTAGTTTTGTGGAGCAAAACCTTGTAGTTTTGTGACTTTGCCAGCTTGCAGGAACTTTCTATTCTACGATTGGAACCGGAGCTCGGAAAGTAAGCTGTGAGCTCGTCAGTGGTGGAAGAAGTTTTCAGATCCCTTACTGCAGTAAAAGTACTAACACCACACTGTGAAATTACTCCACTACAAGTAAAAGTCCTGCATTCAAAACTTACTGAAGTAAAAGTACAAAAGTATCACAAAATGTACTTAAAGTATCAAAAGTAAAAGTACTTGTTATACAGAATAGCCCCAACAGATTGTTATATATATTCCAAATATATTATTGGTGATTTATATAAGCAGGGTTTGAATTTACTCAACGTAGGGCTCATTTAAACCACTATATGTACTGTTATGAGATTCAATTAAAAAAATGTATAATCACTTAAAATGTATCATTTTTTTCATGTTAAATCTTGAAACATGAAAAGTAACTAAAGCTGTCAGCTAAATGTAGTGGAGTAAAAAGTACAATATTTGCCTAAAAATGTAGTGGAGCATGAGTAAAAAGTTACATAAAATGGAAATACTCAAGTAAAGTATAAGTACCTCAAAATTGTACTTAAGTACAGTACTTGAGAAAATGTAGTTAGTTACTTTCCACCACTCTAGCTTTGCATCCAACTACACAACTGACAAGTATTTCATACAACTCAATGTCCAAAATCTAGAACTATCTCTTTAAATGCAAATTCACCTGCTAAAAGTCAGAGAAGAAAAAGTAACAGAAAAGTGATCCTAGCAAAACGTTTTCAGACTAAGAAAAAATAAGAAAATAATTTTTCCATATGTTAGCGAGTCACGGGACAAAAAACTGTATTTAAGCTCCTATTGACCTCCTGACCTCCCAGCTGACTATATATATATATATATATATATATATATAACTTAAAGTGTTAAAACTTGTATTTTGACACAGTCTAAAAGAGAGACTTCGGTAATAATGCAGAGACCACATGTTTCTGTAAATAAGACCAAATCTAGCAATCAAAACCTTCCAAAAAACATGTAGCATCATGGTGGATTTCCATGAAACAGGGTTGTGTCGAGGTGGTAACCCTAGATTTGTGAAAACTCTTGCGAGACTCGACACATGACGAATGAGACAACCCAAACCAGGTCAGTTCTTCTCGAGATCTACAGTCACCATGGAGACAGGAAACTAAACATTTAAATATGAAGCAAACCACATCCAAGTTATTCCTTGTTTCCCTGTTCACTGATCGTGTGAACATGTGTATCAGCTTTTGAGATATCTCTCTCTCACACACACACACACACACACACACACACACACACACACACACACACACACACACACAGACACACCAGGAGAGGTGTATTTATAGCAGAGCGACGAGGCGTTGAAAGGGGAGTTTTTCTTGTGGCCTGTTGGGGACCCAGAGGGGGAGAAGGAGGACGGAGAGCACGTTGGCGTGTATTAATAGCACGTCTGTTCACCATGACTCCAGTTTATAATCACATCCATTACCATGTCTACAAGAAAAAAAACGCTTTGTTACTAATCAACTGCTGATGAATCTCAACAGCAACAACCTTGTTACACCTGTGAAATTTCTAGATTATTTATCTCAAAAAGTGAAGTTTCTGTTGTCCAGTTTTAACTCATTCTGTTGTTTAAAACTTAAACATTCTTTGGCTCCAATACGAATATGTTATAAATCTACAGTATTTTTCTGACTGAAGTCAATCAACAGTTGATGTAAAAAGCCTTGAGACCTGCTGAATGGAAATAGCAGACAGAGCCACTAAACTGCTGCAGACTCGGCTGATAATATCGGCGTCAGAGTTACACAACAAGCTGTGTTCTGCAGCTAAGTGCACATGAAAATAAATATTTTTAACACATTTTACTGTATCATTATTGAATAAGCAGCAGTTATATATAGATTATATAGATTTTAAGATCACTGTTTTTTAATCAAACAAACCAAAACTGGCATTTATTCCACCCTGTAAAATGCATAACATTTGATAATCAGTAACAGTAATATATTTTACTTTGATAAGATAACTAGAGGAGCTTATTTTGCATGACAGTGGCTTGAAATATGATCTCTCTTAAATTAATTTAGATTAATTCAGTTTTTTCTTCCAGATGTCCATCATTTATTTTAAAGCGATGCTGTTATCATCACAAGGCTCCACTGATGCATCACATATTTAAATGCCTGATCTGGTGCTTTTTCTGTCGCTGTTTTTCTATTTTTGTAATTATAGTGTCTTTCCCAGCAAAACGAAATCAAACTGACTATCATCCAAAACTAAAACTACGTTTGCACTGCAGAAACCGTGACGTGGCACTGACCCGCTTTGAAACGATTCTGTATTTTGTCTGCAGAGGAGACATAGACTTTTATTTATGAAGTGGATATCATGTATTTCTCTTGGTAGAAGCTTCTATTTCAACCTTCAGCTCTTAAGGGGAAAAATATCTTTACTTCTCTTTCTTTTCTTACTCTTTCCCTGTAAAGTTCTTCTTCTTATATTCTCTCTCCTTACTCACTGACTCCCTAATACTGGACTGGCTGTACTTGGCCACAGTGATTGTAAGTGATTAAATGCTACCAAAAGCGTGCAAACACTCATACACAAACATATGACATAATGACAATGCTAACACCATAAAAAAAAAAGAAAAAAACTCAAGTTGAATTTATCTGATAAATTAATATTTGAAAATTGGAATAAAATGGAATTCATATAAACAACACTTTTCCCAGTGTCACGAATGTTGTGTCTCCACATATTGAAGTATTGTCATGTTTCCAGCCTCTCTTGTCCTCTCCTCTCTGCTCTGTGTAAACAGAGACATGTATGTCATGGGACTGTTTATCTCAGAGGAATCAATCATGGCTTTGCAGTGTCGCTGATGAGCAGAATTTAATGTTTTTAACAGGATCTGGTTAATGCAAACTCTTTATTTTTGGACATGTTTTAAATGAAACATTCAGAATTAAGTGATTCTGACAGGAATATCACACGTTTAAGCTTCATTTTGGTTACTTTTTTCTATGTTTCACATTGGTAACTGAGAATCAATGTAAAGACTGTCTAAAAAAGTTCAAAATTTGATTATAATGTCTATTTTTACACTCATTTTCTGTTTTTAAAAGAAAACATACTTTTTTTGGAGACACAAAGCTCAGCTGAGACTGATGGAGTGTCATTAGCTTTGAATGTATTTTGATTCATAAACCAATGTCCTGACAATCGAGCTAGAAAGAAAGACAGAGGATCACAAAAGTCCAAATGATTCATCCTATGCAGACGATGATTATCTGTACATATAATCAAGCCATAATTAGTAAGTAAGTTATTTCAATATAAATATAACCTATATGTGCACCAATGTCCTTCTCTCATGGAATAATTAAAACAAAAAGTGTAGAAAATATAGTCAAAGAGAGGGTTAATTTACATATTAAGTACAATGAGCACAACAAACACATGTAGAAGCCTATAATAATGTTTGTGCAGTTTTGGAATAATCAGCATTTTGTCCTGAGTGAAAACACAGTGACTCTGCTGTGTTTCCAGCCTCTGTTTGACCTCACTGACCTTGGAGAGCGGCAGCACCAGGAACGCTCCTCCCCCGCTCGATTCGACGATGACCGCCAGGAACTTTGGGTTGACAGCGCAGAAGGAGCTGTCCCACGTCACCTTGGACACACGGATGTCATCGTAGCCCTGTTCGGCCTTGACCGTCTGGCCGAAGACGTGGCGAAACTTACTCTGCCGCACGATGCTGCGACTCATGGCTGAGGGGAGCGAGGCAGGAGGAGGAGGAAGAAACAAGAGCAGGAGAAGGAGAGAAATGGCATCAGAGGTGTTATCAGAACAGAAATCACCAGCAGAAAAGTTACATAGCAGTTACATACTAATATATATTCATGTTGGACCAAAAGTGCCTCATTTACTTGATTTCATTGGAATCATTTAGTCTTTCTTTTGAAAATGTCTCAACTGTAAACAAAACTTTCAGCACAAATGTTTGAGATCAACCAAACAACTGAAGTTGGAGCCCTGAGAGAACTCATTAAAGATTACAAAAGGGTTTGTTTTATATAGTTAATAGTTGTTAACTATCGTTGTTAATAGTTAAACATCCCACCAAAGCCTTGAGGAACAGCAGTGACTTGGTTTAAAAATGTGTTTTGGTTGACGTTTGGATGACGTTTAGAAGATATACGGATTTAAACCATTATGATACAACTATGTCTTATATGTCTCATAAGTTGTTGGAGCAATTTTTGGGTTGATACTATTGTTGTTGTGTTACAAACATTTGGTGCAGAATTTAACCAAAATCCCACATTAAAACACTCAGACCTTGAGGAACAGCAGGAAAAAATCCATGCTGTGATTTGGTTTCAAAAACTTTTGACATTTTGTAGATTTGTGTATTTTGTGCGATTGTATGGCAAGCACTTGTTGTGTTTCCTGCTGAGGAACCCCCTTATGGTCAATATAGTGTGTAAAGCCATCCATTCTGAATGCTCCAGGTCTCTAGTTTGTGGTTGTAAAGTTTCACGAGGCTGTGATTATCCTAGAGGTCACAGCAGCTCATTTTATACACTGAGCTCAAGTTTCACTGACTAACATCATCACACATGAAGAAAATTGGGTTCATTAAACCCGACTAATTCAATGAGCCCAATTTTATGAAAGGTGAAGACTTGGAACTAACGATTGAGACCATAAACTCATTATGAGAATGTTTACTGTGTTCACAAATCTAGTCAGAATTCTGCTTTTAATGTCTTTTGCACTGATTGGGTTGAGCACCCATAATTTTGTTGTACACTGTGCAATAACAATAAAGATGATTCTATTCTATTCTATTCTATTCTATTCTTACTTACATACAAACTGACTTCTTTTTGCAGCCAATGCGTCCCCTGCTGGACATTAAAAAAGAATGCAGGTTGAAGGCACTTCTGCAATGGCTTCAAGCTCACTATGCGGTTATTTATGGACTTTTTATTATTTGAATGACCAGACAACTTTATCATGATATAGTTATCATGATGTATTTTGATTTTGAGATAGATATATTTGTTTTTGCTTTTCTATTTTTGCTCGTCACTGGTTAGAAGTGGATGAGACTCGTTAAGGAAAATGTGATGTCTGCAGTTTAATGGAACTAGACTTTGCTTGTGGTGTTCAAAGCACCAAAAGTAAATCTGAAAAACACTATAAAAAATGGGAGACTCTTTTAGAAAAATGTGATTTCACTTTCTTCCATTTCCCGATTAGGATTTAGCAACATTTCATTTCAGAATAGAATAATAGTTGGTGGGTTGTTACAATCACTATAAATCAAATCACATCAACACAGCGTTACTTTAAGTTTTGTTTTACTGAGATGTTGTTTATTAAGTTATAAATATAAGATCTTGTCAATAAATACTTTGAATTAAAGCCAAGATTTCAGTGGTTTTAAATTTCCTTCTGAATTCTCCTAAATAAAAATGGATGCTGTAATGTGTTTGTTGACTGACAACTTGCTGTCCTGCGGCTGTCCCAGCACGCAGCCAGCGGGACCCATAATCCTCCAAAACACAGGAGATGTTCTATAACCGGGCCTGCCATCAGCGCAGATATTAATAGGTGATTGTCCCACCAAACACTATGTGGTGGTCAAACTTCAGAGACAAACACTAAGACACAGAGAGCAGATAAAAGGCAGAGAGCCGTTATACTCAGGCACACCCATGTGACATCCCAAAACACATTTAACATACATTCCCAGACTGCACCGCCTTACATAAGGCCCAAACTGAAAACCTAAATCCAGAAATAGGCTGCTTCAGTCCCTGAAGAGATAAGATAACTGCAGCAGAGAAACTCAAACTATCTTGCTTTTAAAAAATAAAATAAAACCATACAGAGCAGCAACTTCAACAAAAGTCACAACACGAGAATATACAACATTTATATTAGAACTGAAGCTATGTGTGTGCAGATGCTGCACATTAAAATATGTGTTGCACCTTAATAATGGATGGTGAATAGGTCACCAGGTTATAAAAAACTATTTCTGCCAATGTGAGGGGAAAGAAAGTCATTATAAAGACAAACAACCCTTTAGACAATGGGTAAGCATCCAAAAAAAGACACAGTAACCCAAAATAATGAATATCTATCTCAAAATAATGAGTTTGTATCCAAAAATTTGAGGTTTAATAACTAACATATCAAGATATTGACTCAGCATCTTAAAATAATGACTTAGTATCCAAAAATTTGAAACTTTCTCAATATAAAGAGTTTGAATAAAAAAAAATGAGAGATTTAATAATAAAAAGAGAGAGAAACTGAGTAATTTACTTATCTCAAAATATAGACTTAATATCTCAAAATAATGAGAAACTTTCGCAAAAAATTACTTGGTATCTGAAAATATGTTGTCAAAAGACTTGAAGTGAGCCATTATTTTCAGGATTGTTTTTGTTATTTTGAGGTCATTATTTAAAGAAAGCCTTTCATTATTTAAAGATAAGTGAGTCATTCTTTTTGAATTTGCAGAAATGGTTATCCATGTTTTATAATGTTGAGGGGTTCTGCTGTTGATGTTTGTTTGAAGTATTATCTATCTATCTATCTATCTATCCATCTATCCATCCATCCATCCATCCATCCTGAAACTAAACCTGACCACTGTGGGACTCAGGCAGACTGAACACAGGACAGCAGCTCTCGTTTCTTTCCTGGAAGCTCGGCGTTATCAACAGATTTACATTCCAGCAGCACGCCAGTAGAGCCAGCTGTGGGCCGTTTGAGGCGAGCACAATATCTCGAATACGTGTATATTTTTTCTTTCTTTTTTTTAATCACTACTGCGTCAGAGACTTGAACCAAAAGAATTAAGGAAAAAATACACAAAATTGTCAAGATAAGTACTCCACAGTTTGACCAAACATTGTCTCTGTTAATTATCTTTTCATGATTTATTTCAAGCGTTTGCCAAAAGAAAATTTAATATTTTTCATTCTACATGCCTTATTATCTGATTAAAAAGTGAAAATGCTTTTGCTTTATTGGCTCTTTAGCATTTAGTTCAATTATATTCAACAGAAGTCTGCATCTCTACGGCCAATATTAGAGATGTAGACTTGAGTTATTGTGACTTGGACTTGAGTCATTGAAAGGTTTTGATGACTTGCAACTTGACAGAAAATAAACGACGATGTTCATTGTTGTTAAAGATGACATTACTGTGTCTGTGAAATATAACCTGTTTTATAATGGGTTTTTTTTTTTTTTTACAGTGTAGACTGTAAAAATACAGATAATGTACAGTAAATGTTTTTTTTAAGCATATATCTTTTTTTTTAAATAAAGTTTTTACTGTAATTTAGTAATAGTGTGTGACAACTGTTGCTGCCCGACTTTAAACTTTATTTTGATTTCTTTTAAAAGTGGTTTATGTTTAATTTAAAAATTCACTGTAAAAACAAAATAAAATGTTCCTTTCATTTTTCATTCAGCGGTTTTATGTGGGTTTTTTGAATTATTATTACTATTATTTTAAAAAATGTTTTACATAAAATTAAATGTAATTTAACATTCATTTTTTGCATTTGCAATCAATGTAGGAAACTAAGTAAATGTCTGTAAAAAAAATAAAATAAAAAACACTTTTTTGTAAGTGCAAGTGATTTTCAGTTAATTAAGTTAGAGAGTGAAAAACAACAGCCTATTCCTTTAACTGTGCCTCAGGTTAATGAGACAGGCTGCTCTGTTGCGCATGGCGCGGCTTTGGAGAGTCACAGAGCCAAAGAATGACACTGCCACTTTCCTAATATAGACATGACAAACTGCGCTGTCCCACCAGGCCGGCAGCCCCTCCCACCCGCCGGCCTCATGATCCTAAATAGTCCCAGAAAGAAGCCGGGGCTCTCTGTAGCGCTTTACCGTTAATGAAGCGGACCGTAAATCCAAACAGAGCCAACACAAACACACATAAAGACTGAGACATGAGGCTGTCAGGAGGTGTGAGGGGGGGAGGAGGAAGGGGGGAGGTTAGTAATGCACAACGTGCGTCCTTAAAGTAGCACACAGCTGCCATGCAAGATCCGCTTCGTCCACAGGGAGGAAAGTGCACAATCACAGTGTCTTTTTATTTTTAATATTATTTCTGAAGGTGGTCCGTGACTCCTCTCCAGCAGCGCAGTCGCGCAGCTGACGCACCTCCTGCCCCACTGCAGCACCGACACACACACATATTAGGACACATACAGAGCAGCTCACCTTAGGTTTTTGGGGAGCCCCCTCTTCCCTGGACAAACTCTCACGGGTTTCTTCTGTTGTGTAGTGTACTCCTCCTCCTCCTCCTTCTCCACCTTTTTATTCCTTGGAGTGATATTATTCCCTGCGATCCGGTTTCCTGGAGTTGCTGAGGAGACGCACCGGACAACTGCGTGCCGCTCCTCGAGCAGGGAAAGAGAGAGGGAGAGTACCGGGGCAGCAGCGCAGGGAGAGGGGAGGGAGAGGGTGTGGGAGGGTGGGTGCCGGCTATTTTGGAAAAGGCTCTGTCAGTATGGGAACGTGACGCGCGCCGGTTACAGAGGGCCATGCGCGCCCCCGGGGGGGTTAGTGGCACAACTGGTGGCCTCTGAGACACACACAGACACACACACACACACGCACAAACACAGACACACACGCAGGCACGCACGCACGCACGCACGGGTGCTACATGTTGAGTCCCGCACACTGTTAAAAAATAATCATCATCATCATCATCATCATCTTACAGGGTTTTTAAAGGTTAATTACTTTTATTAGGTATAAATAATCAGAAAATTCATAATTTCAAATTTCATAATTCAATTGCTTAATGGTCTTGAATGTTAAATTACAATGAATTATATGTAAAATACAAAAAAAGAATTGCATCTTTTCCTAGAAAAGGAAATTAAGACAACTTTGTTTTGTTCCAGTAAAACTTTAAATTTAATGTGAATATAAAAAGGTAAAAAGTCTGGCAGCAAAAGTTGCCAAATGTCACATGAAAGTAAAAAAAGAAATTTTCAGTTATTCTACAAATGTGTTTGTGTTTTAAAGATTATTGAGAATTATGACCATTCAAATATATATGAATCCACAAGACTCTGAGATTTCCAGTCATACCTGATTTATGCAACTCAGACTGTTTAGGGATCCCAGTATGCACAAATTTTCAAATACAATAGGACAAAATAACACATTTTACTGCATGGGATTTAACTAAAACTGCATATCAGAAGAGGGCATGTCTGTAAAGAAGAGAATTGTGGGGAGACAGAACCCATTTTCATTTAGATATCTTGAGGTCAGAGGTCAAGGGACCCCTTTAAATATTGCAACATCAGTTTATCCCTATCTAAAGTCGTATTTAAGTCCCTTCCTGACAGGATATCGCAGCATTGTACCTTATCTGAGCCCACTGCAGCAGAATTTTTTTTGTCAAAAAGTCCTTCCCGCTTTTTGAAGACTTCTACAAAAAAAACAATTTGGACACAAAACAGACCCAATAATTTCCATTCTTTAATGGTCACAGTTGAAGCACATGATATAAAAGAATATTTACATTGATAGTTTAAAATAAAACAAAAAAATCAGTTTTTGACAACACATACACATCCCCACCAGCAGCTGCTACCGAAGCATGCTCCCCAAAAGTAGCAACCATACCTTTTTAAAAAACGAAAAGAAAGCCACATTAAAAACTAAAAAGGGAGTAAAGTGCATGTATGACAGACCTCCCTGTACAGACATTTCTGATCGACTGCAGAGAAGCTTCACTTGCCACTCACAGGCACACTCCTAAACTGTGTACAAAAGAGATTAATTTAAAAAACGAAACCCACATGGTAAAAGTTGTGCTACAGGGCCGCACTCACACGGACACAAACCAGATATAAAAACATGTACATTTCCTAAAACACTCACAATATAGACCTTTACATCCCAAAGTAGCAGAAAACTCACAAATATACACTCTGCCTTCTGCTCCCTCTAACCTAAACCCGTCCTCCCACACAGCAACACATAGCACAGAAAAATGAGTTTGAGTGGCACCAGAACTGTGAAAGGACATAAAAGATACGAGTTCACTTCGGTTCATCGAAGTTGAAATTCTTTCAGACGGAGACATTCCAGGAATCCAGAGTCTGACGTTTGTGCCGGTCAGATTTGGTTCAGACTCACTGAGGTATTGTGTAGTCAAAACAAAAAAACAAATAAAACAGCATGCCTCTTCTCTTTGCACTTAATGTTTCTGTCACCAGCTCTGGATGATTCTTTCTTTAACTTTAATCTGTTGTGTTTGTGCTTCGACCTGAGCTCTCTGTGTCTACAGGCTGTAGAACTGACTGATTGGTTAATATTTGTCAGTAATAAATAACAAAATGCCAAAAGAATAGAACATGATAGATATATTGATATTATCGGCCTTCATTGGTGCATATGTTGTCCGATATGAAAACCTTTTTCTTTGATTTAGGAGAATTTGCAGATTCACTTATTTCTTCGTATTTATTTCGTCTTAGGTACAAACACAATTTGGGAGTGGTCCAGACCTGTAGCAAGGGTCAAGTGCAGATTTTTACTTAATGCATTTTATATTTCATTTATACTTAAATCCTGTATAAATTATAAAGTGGGAGAAAGTTAAGATAAGAATGCAAAAATGTTGTTGCATGAGAAAGCATTGCTTTGGGTGATTTAGAAATGGTGCGTAATATTTATTTTATTTTTTTATTTATTCTTTATTTAAATGGTCAGCAAAAAGAAACTTAACATACAGCACTGATGCTTATTTAGATTTTTTTTTTAAAGATATATATATATACATATATATATATATATATATATAAATAATGCCGAAAACATTGCTTTGGGTGTTTTAGAAATGGTGCTGGCTATTTCTTATTTATTAAAATAGTCAGCAACTGCCAGACAGTGAACATACAGTACTGATGTTGAGCTATTTATATTAATTATATTACAGGCTGACCTTTTTCTGAATTTCTGCAGGATGGGAGTACATTTTATGACTTATCATGGGACTGGGACAGGACGGGGGGGGAAACATTTTTTTTTAAATGAGAGCGGGAGGGAGAGGAGTCATTGCAACAGTAGGTCAGTATTATATTTTTAAAAATACTCTCATGAACATTCTTCAGCCCTCCAAAACTTTTTGAAACAAGGATCTAGCAGCTGGTCCCTTATTAGAAAAAGTTTTTTATGTTTTTGTGCACTTTAGAAAAGAGTTTTGGATCTTAACACGGAAAGAGGATGGGACAGAATTAATTCTTCCAAGATTGGGAGGCTTTTTTGTGGAAGTGGAATGGGACGGGAGTTATAATCCACTCCCATTTTACCCTCTGATTTCAAAGTTAGCATTTCTATAATTTGTTGACAATGTAATACATTGTTTATATTACTGATTATAATCGATTATTATGTTCTTTTTCACAGTCATTTCCTTGCAAAATTGGCGCACAATTTTTCCAGCTCAAAAATCAGGGATTTTTTTTCCCAGCTAAGTCTCAAGGATACGATACTGGTCGGGCTCTATGAAAGAACCCATCTTTACCTGATCATTTTAAACCAAATTTGCACGTTTGGGATGTCTGTTCTGATGTAGTTGAGTCGATTATTTTACCTCTCAGATTGTACCAGCTGAATCATTTTCTTGGCAGTAGCTTAGCGGCACAACAAGTAAAAACTGATGAAGAGACATGAAAGCATAAGAAGAGGAAAAACAGAAGCTGCATTCCACCTATAACGAGGTCGGATTATTCAATGAACCAACAGCGATTGGAAGTAAATATCAAGTTCACGATGGAGGATCCAGCAACGACGCGAGGAGTGAATACGTGCAGGCTCAGGTATATTCATATTTGGATGATTGTTTTTGCTGATTTTGACACAGCACTTCTACCAATTTGACTGATATTTTAGTGTAATTGACCGGACCCTTCATAGCCTTGTCACTTTTCTCATATCTCTGATTTCACAGAGATGAACTCTCAGCTGAACTGCAGGAAAAATGTACAGAAACTTGTTAACATGTCCTTTAAGGCAAGAGGCATTGGGTTGTTTTGCAACATTATGCACTTGATTTCCATTTCTCACAGGTGTGCATGATCCCTCTCGCTCTCTCTCTCACACACACAAACACACACACAGACACACAGTGAGGGTTACATGGTGTGGTAAAGGGTACTAGCAGTTCTTTTTTTCAGCCGCCTCAGGGGGTGAGTCCTTCCATATTGTTGCCTTGTGGACATCAGAGAATCCTGCTCCGGGAGTTCTCCTTTCTGTGGACTGGATGGTAAAACGACTTTCTGTGATGTTTTTCCAGCTTCAGAAAGCCTTTCGGCACCAGTCCTGAGGACTTCTGGCTGCTGGCAGGCAGAGGGAGGAGAGTTGTGGACCCGCTGCTTCTTGGACTCGTCGCTGGCTGTGTGGACTGGAGGCTGTGCGGATGACAGAGCTACAGAGGAGCGTCTGAGCTCCCACTCGTTCAGGTCGTTGGCGAGCAGCTCCAGACAGCCCAGTTTGGCAAGAGAGGCCGAGCGCTTCATCAGGGATGGAGGGGTCAGCCCCGCCTGGCGAATCCTCGCCTCCACCTCTCTGACCCTCTTCTGGATGCTGCTGCCTCTCTTCTGAGTGGTTCCCGCACTGAGGCCGAAGACCTGGTCAACGCACTGGGCCTTGCCGGCTCCGTCCATGCTCACCTGCTGCAGGAAGGCACCCAGTTCGCACAAAGTCTCCCACGTCTCCCTCATGACAATGTCCCCGTGAGGTCCCTCCATGGAGAAGTCCCAGTCCGTGCCGGACTCCAGCTCAGTCACACCCTCCAGACACAGGAAGTTGACAGAGGCAAAGGGAGAGTGGGCAGAGCGGTGGAAAGAAGAGGTAGAGAGCAATCTGGTGTCAGCAGGTTTGAGTCCTTTCGTGCTTCTGTCATTATTTCCTACTGCCGCCATCTCGACTTCCTCACCACTCTCCGTTTTAACGTCTCCAAACGCATCATCGCCCTCCTCCTGCACGGTGCCCACGTCTGACGCCCGCGAGTCAGCTGCCGCACTCTGCGAAGTCGACATCATGACAGCGTGGGCGCTGTGCGGGCGTAGCTGAGGGCCGGAGGAGGAGCTGCCGGAGAGGGACGGCGGAGAGGAGGAGGGTGACGGAGTCTCGTGCTCCTGTTTCATTCTTTGCTCCAGCTGTCTGGTGACGCGCCGCACCGACCCTCTGGTCCAGTCGCTGTATAGGCCAGCAGAAGCAGACTCCTCCTCTTCTTTGTTTTTCACTTCCTCTTTCACATTCTCAGCTTCCTTCTGTGATAAAACCTCTCCATCCTCCATTTCCTGCTGAGACTTCTTCACTTCCTGGTCCTGAGAGACCTGAGGCTTCAGTCCTGTTACCTGCACAGGGACGCTCAGTTCCTGCAAAGAAAACATAAAAATTGTAATCTAGTTTTAATATATCCATAAAGTTGTTAAAAAAAAAAGGTAAAACACATTCTGATATGACATATACAGGTAGAGCACAGAAGATTCCATTGTTCTACCACCAGGTGGCACCTTGGACTCAAGAAAAATAAAAGCTAAACAAACAAATTCATGATTTGCTACCAACTTTGCACCACAACAAGCAGTGTTTGGGAGTTTTTGGGGTCCTGTTACATGTTACTCACCCCTGCTGTGTTTTTTTTACTGTAATATATAAAATCTATTTAAAAAGTTCTGCAGCTCAATACAATCATAGCTAGAAGAAACTCAGAAATGTATTTTGTGTATGGATGATCCATATTACATTGGGACATATTACACAAGCGTAGCCTTGCAAAAAGATCAAGACATCTGCACACTTTTCTCCAATATATCAGCAAATGAAACAAACTTTCTTCAGTAATTTATTTGCAGTGAAATAAGTGTGCAGTAGTGTTGGAAGGTTTTGCAGCAGTCTTACCCGTCTCTTCTCCTCCTCCTTCCCCTCTCCGGTGAGGATCTCCTGAGGCAGTGGTGGTTGTTGTTGTTCCTTGCCGCAGCTCTTCAGCACAGCTGCCTGCTGCACTGCAGCACAGTGACTTTTACCGTCCTGACTCATTCCCTTGAACTTTTCTCTGGCACTGAAAAAGTTAATGTGATCCGCGCTGTGGCCGAAGAGCACCTCACTGCTCTGTGGAATGGCACTGGGGTAGCTGATAAAATCACTAGTGGAGTGAGGATGTGCTGCTAAGCCATTCAGAGACAAGCTGCACATCTGTTGGTCACAGTCTGTTTTTGGGACAGGCACTGGTGCAGACAGAGACTGGGGTCCGGCCTGTGGTGTGCTTGGTGTTTGTGTTGCCGCAGGCTCAGGCACTGACACGAGCATCAGCTTCTTCACGGGCAGAGAGCAGGATGTCACCTGCGGCTTGATAAGCTCTCCTGTGCAGGCTGGAGTCTGGGATGGAGCTGAGGAGAGGGGGAGGTGGTGGAAGGAGGGAGGCGGGAGAGGCTGGCCCACGGAAACACTCTGTGCAACAGTCACCATGTCTGACTTTTGAGGCTCTGGCACCAACGTGGCGGCTGTTGGCTGGGAGAGAGGAGGCGACGATGTCGGCTCCTCGGAGTCACACACGCCGTTAGAGAGGGGAGGAGATAACGGAGTCACAGAGCCAGCTGTGGACTCAGGACAGGGGGGGTCCAGCTGGCTGATCTGGACTTCAGCAGAACGACGAGGGGCCTCCATGCTTCGAGCTGCCGACCCCTCAAAGGATGAGGAGCTGAGCTGATTGGAGTGGATGCCGGTGTCGGGCTGGCTCGTGGAGTGAGTTGTTTTTCCAGTGATGGTCGAGGTTCCCAGGGAATCCAGCAGCTCTTTCACAGAGGGGCCCTGTGCACCGCCCGCCTGGTTGTGGGGGTCGGAACGGCCGAGGCTGTGTGGCTGGGCGTGAGATTTAGACAGCGGCTCGTGGTGCTCCGACAGGTCGCTGTCAGAGTGAGAACGCCACAGTTTGTTGTGCCTCTGCTTGCTGAAGAACGAGAAAGAAAATAACTTAAAGTCTTCATGCCACTACGGTCGTCTTCATGTAAACATAAATACATAATGCTTTAAATGTAATTTAATAAGGTTATTGTGTCAAATATAATGTGTCACAAATAAATATAACGCTGATATAAAAAACATAACACATACAACACTGGATGAAATGTTCAATGTGAAAGCAGTAACTATTTGTTTTGGTTTTCCAGCCTGCAAACGCTGCAAGCTTTCATCAACTTTTTTATAGCCATGACAGGATGCTGTTTACATTGAAAAAAGTTAATTTAGTATTTATTGAGTATGAACTTAGTCACAGTTGATTCTGTAAATTAAAATATACATTTTTTTTGCAGTTAAAGTAGGGCTGCACAATTTGAAAATATCCTTGCAATTGCAATGGGATTATTGTAATTTTCATCATTTTATCATTGTGTGATTTATTTGCAAGCATCTCTTCCAGATATAGAATATTACTCCCTTTTTTTATCTGAAGAATACAATTTGTATGCTTGGACATTTCTTCAGCACCACATATTTTGCCTGAAACGAATATTGTGTCTCCTGCAATTTGAATACTGCACTATTCCAAACTGCAAATTCGATAAAGATAGATTTGTGCAGCCCTAGTTCAGTGTATTGATGCAAAAAATCATACATTAAATCCTGAGCACATCTTGAAGTAGTTCAAACCTGTGCTTGCCTTTCAGTTTTATTCTGATTGATGCTTTATTTTATTAGTCTTAGCAATCATACACCCCACATGAAATACAGTTTCATAGTGGTGTGTGTGTGTGTGTGTGTGTGTGTGTGTGTGTACCTGGCCAGCAGTATGCCCTGATATTCCTCCAGCTGTCTCATAAACGAGGGGTTGGGTTTGGTCACAGCTCGACGCTCCTTGACATAATCGAAGGCCTTTTTCAGATCCCAGCCGTACTCCTTCATGGCGTACGCGATCACTGTCGCTGCAGAGCGACTCACACCCATTTTACAGTGCACCAGGCACTTGGATCCAGCTTTCCTGGAGGAAAGAAGAAGAATCACTCAGACGTTAAGGTCTATCCATATACTGTAAGGCAGTTTTAACAGAATAATCATATCAGAGAAAAGATGGAGAAATATCACTTGTCAGGAACTCACTTGGCTCTCGATATGAACTTGTAGGTGTCGTTCCAATAAGCCAGCAGGTCAGTGGCCTCCTCATCGTAAACACGGATGTTGTGGTACTCAAACACACCAGGGAAGAAATTATCGATCTCCCTGGTTACATTCAGGATGTACTGAACCCTGAGAGAGAACGAGAGGAAAGAATAGAAGAAGATAAAGAGACTCACAAAACATTTAATTTAGTTCAACAACAGTGATTGTTTGGGTCTTATAATGTAATCAAAAGTTTGTATTGAATTCAGTACAGCTTGTACTGTATACGGTGTTGTTTTTGTTCCCCTCCTTACCTGCTGTTCTGCAACTCCTCCAAATTGGATGCATTCCACTCAGATCCCTGAAGGAAACAAAAGCAATCCTCAGACTAGTTCAGAGTTTTTCAACTGAGCTTTTCATAATGCTCAAATCCTGCTGCAAGGCATCCAACAACCAACGAGCACTCCTAGCCAAACAACAACAAAGTAGCTTCAAATTTGGAGGAAATTAGAATTACACAAGAAGACTATCACATATTTTGCAACGTTCCCCAGACGTGGATTGGGCCCGACTTACAACTAGTGTTCAGACATTTAACTTAACCCTTAGCAGTAGGAATAGTCTGCTAGTGTCTACATGGGAATTTCTGCTTTTTTATTACGTTTCTTGAGGCATATTGAAATGCTTCATATCACCAAAATCTGTACAACCAAAGCTTATGTATGAGGTTATGTAAGTCACTAAATCACAATAATTGATAAAAGTATTGAAATTGTGTCATAAATAAATAATAAGGGACATATTTTTCACAACATTTTACTAAATAAACACAAAATCCATAAGATTTCGAAACGTAGAAACATGAATAACATCTTTCCTATCACTCCATAAGTTATTTGAACGATTTAATTTTTTTAGATATGACTTTTATGAGTGCCAAGAACTGTTTTTGTTTCATCCATGACAGAAATATTTTCCAGGTGCCTATATTGGTATTTCTGCTTGTTGTGATGACATTTCTTGGGACTATTTTCAAATGCTGCATAGCCATAAAATCTGTAAGAATCTAAGTTACAAGGTTATGTAAGTTAATAAACAATAATAATTTGGTAAAAAATATTAAAATTGTGCCATACATAAAAAAGGAATATAGAAAATATTTCTCAATGTTCTTTCTAAAAATTAAAGGAATATTTCTTGACACACCTAAATTATTTCAACTATATATTAGTTTTATTTTTTGAGACATGTTCACAATTATGAGCAGTGTGCTGAGGCGTTTTTATCTTTTCATCTGCAAAAGAAATATTTTCCAGGAGCCTACGTTGGTATTCCTGCTTATTGCGAAAACATTTCTTGGAGTATTTTCAAATGCCTCATATCAGAAAATCTGTACAACCTGAGCTAAAAGATTATGCAAGTTAATAAACAACAATCTTGTCCATTTCTCTTCGACATTCCTATCAACCTGCTTCTCTGCTCCTCTCTCTGGTGCAAATTAAGCTTAGTTTAGCATCGCACGCAGCCAGCGTAATGGCATCATCAAAAGCAGACAATGTAATGACTCTGGGAACAGAAGCCTTAACTTTCTGCTGCTGAAAGAACAAATGCTTTCTATTATATGATATATGCTGCTATTATAGTTTTTATTTTAGACTGATTTAGACAGGAACATGCAAAACATTTTTGCATCAAGTTAAAAGAACTGAGACACTTTCTATTCTTAAGTGTTCTCAGAAATGTATTTGTGATCTCGTGTTGTGGAGGTATTCTGAAGAAACTTACCAAGAAGACGTGGTCAAAGATCTCCGTAGGACTGTCCATCTGTCCCAGGATGACAATCATCTCGTTGTCGATGTACTCCTTGAACTCTCGCAGGTTGCAGGTCATGTTCATTTCCAGCTCTGTTCGGATCTACGGAAAACGTACAAACACACCGGTAAAACCCTCAAACAGCAAACCTAAACCTAAAATGCGAACAACACATTTTTCAGTGAAATTAACTGCAGTAAATGTCAGAGATTGATGAATCAGTTTGGAGAAGCTCTGCCTCACCTCTTTGCAGGTGACATTCTCCAGGTCTTTTTGCATCATGATCTCCCTCAAACTGGATTTGATCTGACGCTCAGTCAGCTCTCGTTCTGTAGGTCTGCAGAAACACAGCGACACGAAAAAACAACATATAAACTAAGTGCAGGTCTATTCACTTGTAGAAAGTGTTACTGCCCTGGAGGAGACATCTGAACAAACAAGACGCTTGTGGTATTATCATCATTGTATTAGAGACACGGTTACTAGTTTGATTTAATTTTATTTCAAAAAGTTTTTTGTTGTACATTTTATGTCCCAATGTTCCTGTAGTTTATATCTGATGCTGCTGAATTAGGTCAGAAATTCTGGCTGACATTATGTGCAGAATTTTTGGGAATATGCATTATATAAAGTCTTTGTATAAAGTTGTAATATTTGTAGGATTGCAATATTTTGTGTATTAGTATCGTGATATTATCGAAAACGTTAGAAAAGCTTATAATCACAGCCCTAATACTTACGCATCAGAGAAGAGCACGGGCGAGTCGGCGCGGTGCGACTGCACATCTTGCATGGCGTTCCACTCGTTGATGCGGGCCTGGTCGGAGCAGACCCGGCTCTGATAGTAGCTGACCCAGGTGAGGAACAAGCTGCCCGGGAAGTAATTGTGACAACGAGCCACCTCGCACGCTTTATGGAGTGATTGGAGGGCCGACCTGCGAGGAAGGAATTTAAAGAAAAAGGAGATTGAGATCTGTGTAAACAGATCTTCAGTGAATATTTGTCACGTGACCAGAGTCAATCATGTCTTCACTGTGTTGCTGAGGAGCAGAATTTAATGTTTTTAACAGAACCTAGTTAGTGCAAACACTTAATTTGTGGTGATGTTTCAAATAAGACATGTAAAAAAGCCTTTATCAGATACAATCCATTCCAAGATGTTGTAAAGTTCAAACTCTGACGATGATGCCTGTTTTTACAGTTTTTCTATGATAAACTGTGTTTTTGGTGATTTTCTTGAAAAAAACATACTTTCCAAAACGGTTCAGATGGTGAAGGTACCAAGACAAACATTTGCGAATGATAAAAGAGCAGATAAACAGGTGTCTCTCTATACATTAGAATATCACGGAAAAGTTAATTTCCAGTAGTTCAAGTCAAATAGCCCCAACTAAGTATTGAGTGCATATATATGGACATACTTTTCAGAGGCCAACATTTCAATATTAAACATACTTTTTATAATTGGTCTTTTGTAATATTAAACAAAAATGTAGACACTGAATTGTAGGGCACCGTAAAATGTAAGCCATAATCATTATAATTAACAGAAATTGTTAATTTAAGACGTGAAAAGTTTAATTTGGTGTGTAATGGATCTATATAATGTGTTATTTCCAGTTTTTGAATTGAATTATTGACATAAACTTTCTATGATATTCTAATTTATTAAGATGCACCTGCAGATATCAGTTTCTATCAAGTCGTGTGACTTACCACATGGCCTGCACAGAAACGGGCTTGAAGACATGAATTCGGTTATCAGTTGACACACTGAAACCCCTGAGAGCACCGAGGAGAGAAGAAACAAAACGAAAAGACAGTCAGCCATCTTAGCAGCAGACAGGAAGTGTGTAAGCTCTGTGATTAAAACACGTTTCTCACCCATCTCCGTCCAAATGTATCAACGTGTCGCTCCATAAGGCCAGAACCAGCCCTACAGAACATGAGCTGAGAGGGGAAACAGTAAATTTACTCTCCATTTTATGACTTTACACACACTATAAAAACAGACAGGCTTGTCTATGTTTCTGTCTCACCTGTCTACAGGGCTAAAATCCATTCCCAGCACCACGCTCTCCTCAGTGTCTTGGCGACCGTTGGTTGAGACAACCACCATGTAGCGGGTGATCTGAGTGTGGACGCTCTCTAAACGAACCGCCTGGAGAGGTGAAAAACAGTTGATGTCTCTGCAGCTTTAAGACGGACTTTTTATGTTTGCGTTAGATTTTGTACCCACCAGTTTGATGTTGTCCTCTGGTCTGAGGAGAGTAAACATGGTTTGCAGATGCTGCTGGATGTCCCCTGGTGAGGTCAATAACATCTTATATCAGTGTCAAGAACTGCAGTTTTGCAAAAATTACCAATAAAAAACAGCCATTTGTTCTTGAGCAGGAGCTTTTCACCTCACCTGCATGTTTGCTGCGCAGCTGTGAGAAGCGAGAGGCAGACGACGCAGAGGAGCCATTTCCTCGAGGTAAGAACAGAGCAGCTCCTTTAACAGTCAGGAAACTTTCACTGATGCTGGAAAGATGAGAGAGAAAACATAAAGAGAGTGAGAACCAGCAATTAATTAATAATGTTTTTTTACTTTCCCCAACAATCAAACACAAGTGGCTCTAACTTAACAGGAACTGTATTTTTGTGCAAATGTAAAGTTTAAAGAGCTCAAACAAGTTGTAGTTTAAACATAGAGTTCATGACAGAAGAAGGATCAGTAAATACTAAAATAAAAAAAGTTGTTGTTTTTTTTAAGTTAAGATGGCCCAACGTGAGGATTTTCTTCCTTTCTGCATCTTACATGACAGTAAACTCAATGTCTGTTTGTTTGGGACTTTTGGTCAGTCAAAATAAAGACAGTTGTGATGGGCTTTTTAAAAAGTTTTTCTGACAATTTCTGACAACTGAAAGTTAAATCGTCAGCTTTTTCATTAATCTACTAGTCTTATGGCTCTCATGTTCATGCATCAATGAAAATAATTGCTGTTTTCAGCTTCTCAAATACTAATATTTCCAGCATTTCTCTGTTTTAGGATATTAAACTGAATTAAACTGAAAACTGAACTTTTGCTTTTGGTCTGACCAGAAAGATATATTTAAATCACTTTGGACTTTGAGAAACTTCAACTTTTTTCACTTTTTTCCTGACGTTTCTTTAGACCAAAGACCAAACAATTATTGAATTAATATAGGAAATAAGCAGCAAATTAATCACTTGTGAAAACAATCATAAATTGCAGCCCTACAGGTAAAGCTAACACTGTTACTGGTGTTTTGATTTCTTTTCATTTTTACTAACTGCATTCAGCACAAGCTTTTCTTCACTATAAAAACCATCTGCTGAATATGTTTGCATTTCAATAATGGTGATTTAACTGCATGTTTTCTTAGAAAACACATGTGACATCCTGCACAAACAACATATACAAAACAATAATGGGAGAGATTTATGAGCCTTTATGAGTTTCACCGTGCAACAAACAGCAGCTGCTTCCAATAATATGCTCGTTTAATTTTCATAAAAGTACCCACAAAAACATATGAAGTCACAGAGGAAAAAAAACAAAAGCATCCACCCATTTACAGTCCGTTTATTATATTGGCACTAACCGGGAAATTATAACTCAACTGTTTCACATAACTGAGCAGCCACCTGGCATAAAATTGGCATTTGTGCTGAGCTGCTCTCTAAACAACAGAGTTATGTAACAGACTTAAGATGCTTGATGCATTCCTTAGATTTTGATGCAGCTTTGCCATTTTTTGGCTGAAATCGTAGCAAGAAACAATTACAGCAAATGTTCAACAAAGAGATTTATTGCCTGGGATTAAGCTGACCCCATTATGTTATGAAACGATGGACAGCAGTGATCCCTGATTGTTTATATGTGTCACTCTGTAAAGAAGACAACGATAAATATAGGCCAAAGCTAAGGAAGGACTATCAGAAACAGGAAGTCCCCTTCTGTCACCGTCTGCTGTGAGGACAGAGGAGGACGGGGACAGCCTTAATTATAAAAAGGATGATCAGGCAACCTGTGAGTTTAAAAGTTTCTACTTTACATTTCAGAAGTACAAGCCTGACACCAAAAAAATCTGGGATGCCATTCAAAACATAAAAACAGAATGCAAAAAATAAAAACAGAATGCATCAAATTTAGAATTCAGAGTGTATGTGTTTTTTAATTGAATATATGACAGAATTGGCGCATTATTATTATTATTTGTTTTATTTACACTTGGGACAACATCCTAACTTTTTTGGAATCGGGTTGTAGAAAAATGCAATTCATTTTGCATGCACCAAGTAATTAAATCCCATATGAAGAGGTAAGTCCTGTGTAGTGACATATTTTGATATTAAGTTTGAGTTGCTGGGAGGCATTACATTAAAGTTATTATTGACTTCCTCAGGCCATCAGAGGGAACCTACTACCAGTACATTTACTCAATTACTGTAATTAAGTAAAGTACAAGTACCTCAAGATTCTACTTGAGTATTTGCATTTATGTAACTTTATACTTTTACTTAGCTACATTTTAAAAAGGTGAATATTGTACTTTTTACTCCACTACATTTAGCTGACAGCTTTTGTTACTTTTCAGGTCGAGATTAAAAATAAACATGTAGTTTAATTTATAAAAATGTGCAATTATTTTAACTTATCAGTACATTAAGCAGCATTAAATTGCTACCTACATATATGTATCAATAATTATAATATAAGAATATATATGTAGACTTTTAGTGGGGCCATTCTGCTTAACGAGTACTTTTGCTTTTAATACTTTAAGTACATTTTGATTATTTCGTACTTTTACTTTAGTAAGGTTTTGAATCCAACACCTTTTGGAATTTGTCTTTTGGTTGGCACACTGTATGTTGTGCATCAGTCCTTTACTTAGGCAGTCTCCAAGTAAAATACATCTCGACTTGGTGGAGCAATCAGACCAACAGCCAATTAATGCCAGCTTTCAGTCCCAGCATAAGATTCTCGTCTGTAAGATTTAATCACATCCTCTTATTCATGACTAATCAGCTGCAGGTACACTGTGTGCCTTTTCCTGCTGTGTGCCCCCTCAAAATGCATTTTTAGTCACATCTGAAACAAAAACAAAAAGGTGGGTGGAGACAGAGTGCATGTGTGCATATGATGAGTACAGCATCTGGCAGACATTTCACATGAAGCAAAGGGAAGGAAACCTCTTCCTGCAGCGACTGACCCTGCTGTCATATCCTTCCTTTTATAAGTCATCATGGGAAAACCACATGCCTTTGTCAGCCCCACCACTGTGACAAAATGTTGAAAAGCAGGGCAGAACATGACCTGTGTTATGACAGGATATGAGGGGACTGTCCAGGCATGCATCAATAGCAAAAAGGTCCAACCACTCACTGATATCCTGCATTGATTTACTCTCCTGATATGCAAAATAAATCAGACTGTAGCAGCATTTATGGAGCCTACAATAACCTCAAGCTGCAATTCATAGCTAAACATCTTCACACAGACAGCCTGAGGCTTTAAGCACAGTTTTAACTTACAGCTGATAAATTTCCCCTTGAGAGATCACGGAGTTCTCGGTGAAATACGGTCTCATCGCCGCCCTGCAGCAGGCGCAGAAGCAGCCGGTTGATGAGCTCCGTGGCGCGGTCACAACACCGGGAGGCATCGCTGCTGTGATGCCGGCCACAGGGCGCACAGAAGCGGGCTCAAGTTATCGTCAGTCGCTGTTGTGGTGTTGAGATGAAGAGGGGGTCACTCCGCTGCAGCTCTGGTGAAGTCTCACTTCTTGGATGTTTTGCTTTTAATGCACATCCCGGATTGTATTATTAGGGAGTTTTGGGTCAAAGACGATAATCTTGGCAGTTTAACAAGCGCGGTAATATAGCCTGATATTCAGAAAGAGATGTGTAGCACATGCTGCAGAGGAGCAGGTGTCTGAACATCTGCTCAGTGATAGTGTTTCGTTATTCTGCAGCAGGCTGCGGTAAAAGCTGCCGTGGAGAGGGGAGGAGACACACATGGTCCAATCCGTGAAAACAGCGTCTGTCCGAGGCTGTATGAGGGATTATTAGTGCCACAACGATAGGGACAGGGGCTGTATGACAGTCATTGATAAAAATCCGCCCTCAACGTGAGATAACGACGCACAAGGCATGCTTCAGTGTGTGTATGAGACGGGCTTGAACAGGCTTTCCATTGACTGTAATGTAAACCGCCCTTGTTAATATTATACACCTCGAGAAAATTATGTAATGTAAACAGTGGGAATGTCCGGTCAGGGCGGGCAGAAGGGAGGTGGATGCACCAAACAAACCCCAGATTTCAACCCAGGAGATTGGTGTTGGTGTCCCATTTGAAACCTGCATAACTGCGGAATTATTTTTTTTTAAATTTGGTTTATTATTGCCAAAAGTTTACAGTTTCTTGTAAAGAAGGAAGTTTATTTTAAAAATGCAAATATGTGGAGGAAGGTGGCACACAGCCTCCGATACAATCAAAATCAAGTATCAGGGCTGTGACAAAATGTCAGTATCTGACGAGTTGGGATTTTATTCGTTAATGTAACTTATTATTTCAAAAAAGATTAAGACATGAGTATACACAAGTCCTAAGATGTTACTGCAATTGACAATTGTTCCTGATGTACCTTGCAGAAGATTTTGACCAAATACCATTTCAAATAAAAGGCCCTCACATTAGTACAACAGATATCTATAAAAATGGCTACATTTATTTTGTCCAAACTAAATATTGTTGTTGTTGAAACAACGGAAAGACTTAGAAGGGTTCGAGAGTTTATTTTGTTTCTGTCGAGATTAAATCAAGTGTGTTCTAGTGTGTTCCCCACTTTTCCATTGCATTTTGCCCACTTGAACAACAAGTTGAAATAGTATCTGAGTTCAAGTTGTGCAGTTGTTGTACAACTTCTTCATCTCGATGATTTTGCTTCTGCAATTGTATTCAACAAGCCACAGCTTCCCAGACTGACACATATGATTAAATGAAACCATATAAACTAACAAAACAATCCCTAAACCCTTAACTTTAAACTTAAAATGACAAGATTCAGTTTTGTGAACATCTGCAGATATAAAAATATAATCTCCATCTTCCAGGAGAGGTTTTCTGGTTGTCAAAAACATCTTACCCTGCTGACAATTTTCTCTCTTCTCATGACGACAACAGCATCGGAAAACTTGCCATTACAACACTTCTCCTGATCAAGGTATTTATTACTCTCCATACCCAGCGGGGCATCCTCGGGAGAGTTTGTGTAACACATTGATCACACTTGTTTTGTCTGTGACGAAGTTGTGTAACCAAGTCTCAAGCTGTAGCCTTTAGGGAACATCCTCACAGAGTCAGAGACACCTGACACCAAAATGTGCTGCTGCTTCTAGTAACACCCCGACCACAACAACAACAACAACAACAACAACAACGGAAAAAGGATTGAGAAATCAAAAAGCCAGGGGACCCAGGAGCTGAGAGGGAACTCGACCTGACACTTGGTTACGCTGCTTGTTTATCTCTCATGGTTTCAATTTATAGTATAGATAACAAACTGGGGGTGCATGTGCAGACACCACCTGACTGCCAATTCATATTACAGAATAAACAACAACTGCAGAGGTGTTTTCATTGGTTACGTCCATCTGTTGCCTGTGCAGTACTGCAGCTGTATGTAGCTGTCGAGGTTTAAGCCCAATAAACAGAAATAAAACACAACTTCTACTGTTCTTTTATTTATTGAGGAGATTGAAATATATACTTTCCCATTCATGTCTGAATATACTTAAGAATTAAAACTTAATTGTTCTTTAAAAGGGTGTACTTGCATCATTATCCAACTATATAACCATACCAGTGGCATAAATTGGTTGTAAAATGACAATATCATGTATCACAATAATTTCAGGGACAATACATTGTCTAACAAAAATTGTTATTGGATAATGTGACAGGCCTACATTATGGCAATAAACTATATAATTGTAATTTTAAAACCATTTTATGCAACTGATATAATAATAACAGTAATAAGTAATATTAATAGTTTTTTAAAAACTGGGAGAAAACTGCAAAGTAACAACATATTAGCTACACGTTAGATGTAAGTAGCAAAATCAACAAGTTGACGTTTTTTGTTGCACCTGCTTTTAAACAGAAGCCCAAGTCTATCGTCAGGAACACACTGCTGACTTTCTGGCAATACTTTGCCAAATGTGTTGTTGATTCTGTTTTTTTATGTAAACACAACAGGCATATCGTAACAATATATGGACGTGACCTAGCTCAGACAAGATCTGGCCCATAACCCTGTCCTCCAATCCTGGCCCTGGGCTCATCGCAACCCGTATGCTTGCGTTTGTGTTGTTGGATACATCTCTCATGTTCCACCTCACTATTCTCTCATTTGACTGCTGAAATTCACACCGTCCAATGACAAGCAGCAAAGCCCAGGATGTGGTCGTTACATGCAGACAGACACCGGACACTCCTGTGTTGCCCTTATTTCTCCAGGTACACAAACACACAGATGGTCACCTTAGTGATTAAAGCGTCACATATACTGTATAATACAGTACACACACGGATATATTTTCTACTCTTCTTATTTATGGATTTAAATCACACAAACGCCTTCAAAACACACGCACGCACGCACGCGACTGGCCCCATCTATGCTAAGAGCAGCCGAGTTTTATATGTTGTGCACAGGCAGGAAGTCAATCTTATTCTTTACAGTCAATCTTCTAGACAACATATATTAGATTATAAAGCAGATTAAAATTATTTATTGGATGCATTTTAGAGGCACACAGAGAAATTAAAATAATATCCTTCCAAGTCAGATGAATAATTAGAAATTCTACTTTTGTCCCGTCTGACAAAAAAATTATGCAGACCAAATGACGACCCGTGTCTAGGGATGGGTACCGAATTCGGTACTTTTATAGGTACCGACCGAATTCCGTCGGTACTACCGAGTACCGATTCATGTAAAATCAAACGGTACCATGTTTCGGTACCTAAACGGCGTTAACTTTAATTTATTTTTTTAAATGTATTTACCTCCTCGTCTGGTCCTGTCTGCTCACCGCGGCCGCTAACTGCTGCCCTCTTCCACCGCGGAACAGAGACCAACAGCCGGCTCTAGGTCTTCTAGCCGCCAGCTACTATCTCTCCAATGTCTCTACCCGGGCTTGGCCTTCGTCTGCCTCCAGATTAGACCTTCCTTACTCCGTTTGCTCTCTCCAATCATCCGTAGACTTTTCATTAGCAGCTAGAAGCTAGCTGCTGCATCTCTGGTCCTCCGCTAATACTCCGCTCTTCAACTCAGGAAAATTACCTGCCACTTAACTCCAAACTGCCTCGCTGAAATTAAATCCCTCGGACTCCTGCGTCATCCTCGATATGTGCACAGAGCAGCCCGACTCAACTTTGTTTATTCCATCATGCTATGCCCACAATACTGTCTGACCGGTGCTGCGTCGCACAGCTACGACGTCATCACAACAAATCACACGTGCACTTGCAACTTTTTTTTTTTCTCCTCTGTGCCACCTGAGAGCGCTCCTCTGCATTCTTTGATAACACTGCAACCTTCATGTTACAAAATGTACGTTCACTCAACAATAAAGCACTGCTCATCCTGGATTTTATATTGTTTTGATATATTTTTTAAAGTTTATATTTTGAGAAATAAATATGTTACGCAAAAGTACCGAAAATTGGTACCGTTGAGTACCGGTACCGATTCCCAGGTACCGGGTATCGGTACCGTATCGATTCAAATGTGAAAGGTACCCATCCCTACCCGTGTCAGAATAAATTCATCCTTCTCCCCGAGTTCTCCTCTGTAGGTCCTCTGGTGACGTTGCTGCTTTAGCAGATGTCTTTATCCTGCTGATGTCACCGACTTTAATCAGCAGCACAGCAGTCGGCCCTGTTTACTGCATCACTAAAGCCTTGTATAGTCTGAATAGATGTTACTACCAGAGTCAGAGATCAGATTTGCTGCAGCTGCTGGCTTCTACAGGCTCTGACGTCAGCAGTCGGGACATTCATTCAGTATTTCAGTGTGCAGACTTGCATATAATGAGTCTTTTTTTTTAACCATCGGTATGTGAATGGCTACTGATTGGACTTAAATACACAATGAAGTGAAAATGATATTATAATTTTCATGCTGTGTCCCTGTTAGTTCTTCATTTATCTCTTGCTTCATATGCTAAATATGTGTCAAAAAATGTTTTGTGTGTGTTTTTATACCAATTATTTTTACCTGTAAAGCATAAATGTCTAAAATGAAATGTGATTCAGAAATGAAAATGCAATCTCTGGACTCTGCAAAGGTACTCGGCTGCTCTCTTAAATAGGTTAATTAAAAAATATTATTCATCATACATGCAATGTATTACATCAAAAAATTCCATAAATAATCAAATAAAAAATAAAGAACATATGGAAATAGAATAAATAGTAAATAGTATACTGTATGTTCAGTATCAGTCAATTGCTGGCAATTTAAATAAAATAAAAAAATAAAGAGCATACACAATTTCTAAATAACCCAAGCATTATTTTCTGAATTGTATATCATAATCAGTCATACTGCGGTCTTGGATTATTCCTTCCAAGTAATAAAACTATATAATAATAAAAAATAAGTTTAAAAAAAAGTAAAATAAACTCTTCTGAGTAACCATACATTTACTATGCCTTGCTTGTTTAATCATTCATTTATTATAAATTATTTATTAAGTATTTAATGGTATTATGATTTATTCTATTATATTTTATATTCAATTTTGAAATATGTATTCTGGGGCAAATGCTGTATAATCATGTGATATAAAAAAAGGTATTTAGTACACCTGTGAATGCTTATGCAATAAATAAATCACAGTAAAGTCACTTCAGTATGCGGAGGTATTCACTCTTTATCCTAAAATAATAATAAAATAGAAAGTAATACTAGTTTAGAACATACTCTGAATCAAAACGACATCTGATCCAATGGCTACCTCTTTGTACACACACACAGACACACATACACACACAGCCCCACTGTGTGAATATAGATTTCACTCCCAGCTGCACAAATACAGAAAGCCCTCTCAGTCGGATGGCACAGAGCTCCAATGACCAGACAGACACAGAGGCGCTCTGACTTTGGGAGGGGCCACCAATCAGCCCCTGGATCAGCAGTGCAGCTCCCCCTGACCCACATACACAGACCTGACTCACCAGGACTCTACTGCCCCCTAATGGACAGCCAGAAAACCACAGTTAATAATCCCAAAACATGAGAAGATTTCAGGAGTTATTAAAAAGGGCCAAATAAAACAAAGATGGAAGTCGGCGTGTTAGAGTCTACGGTTCACTGGTATCATGTGTGATCTAGAACAAATAAACGCAGCAGGCAGGAGGAGGAAATTGCTGATCGCTGGTGGACTGAAACCAGTTGCAAACGTGGTTGAGGTGAAACAGGATGAACCAGATTCCAACTCTGGTTAAATGCCAGAGGCAACAAGGGACAGCTAAGGATTGTGAGGCCACAATAGCACCACAATAGCACAGCAGCTCTTTGTATCAGAAAAGGAAGGAAGTCCTGCAGCGTCAGACACATTTAATGACTTATCATCAAGTGCTTCATCAGGTAAAAGTCTATTTTAGGTTGGGCAATGTCAAAGTCAGATATCAGGGGCAGAAACGTAACAATTTTGTAAAGCTTATTGTCTCTATAAACCAATTGTCCTAACACAACACTTCCGTTACAATGTCATTGTGATCAAAACTCTTGGTTTATGAAAATCCCCACGACATATCACATTTTTGTGGAAACAGGAAGAAGCTTTGTTTTCTTTGCGCTAATGTCACACACAAGGAAGCAATTTTTTTCAAAAACAAATGCAGGTGATGTAGCACAATATGTGTCGGTTTCTTACCTCCTCGGCTGAGAGCGACGGTCATCCTCCCCACTACCGGACTCCTGAAGAGAAAGAATGAGAAAATTACAGTTATTAAAGGTGTAAATATCATACAATATTGGATTTTCAAGAGCTGAGCTTGGAGCTAGAGACGCAGCATAAAATTAGTATAAACATGTAATTATTTGGATGTTGATGTATCGCAATAATAGCATATATATGCAAATCCCAACACTGTTTTAGGCATTTTATTGAGATTTTTTTTTTTTAAGCAATTTAGAACTGTATTATTATTTTAAAAGATAACATACAAGCTGCCATCAGTAATTTAAAATTATTGCTATTTTTTTCTATAGCAGGAAAGAGCTGATTCTTTATATAGTAAAAATAAAAGTATTATTATGATAGTATTATTTATGCTTATAATGGTTGAGAATTGTGAAAATAAAGATTAATATTCTTAGAGCTGTGATTATTTAAAAAAATTGGCAACTATTTGATAATAAATTAATGATTCAAGTAATTTTTCAGGTGGAAAATGGCAAAAAAAAATGCATTTTTAGCAGCTCAAATGACATGGCCTTGCACTTTTAGAAAATAATTCCATTATATTCTGACATTTTAGAGGTGAATGATTAATCAAGAGACAGTCAGTAGATAAACTTATAAGACAAGCTGTAGTTCTAATTAAAAATAATTTTATCCATCCATCCATTTTCTTCTGCTTATCCGGGGCCGGGTTGCGGGGGCGGTCAGCTGAGGTGGTTTGGGCATCTGGTAAGGATTCCTCCCGGGCGCCTCCCGTTAGAGGTGTTCCGGGCACGTCCAACTGGTAGGAGGCCCCGGGGAAGACCCAGAACACGGTGGAGGGATTATATCTCTCTCCTGGCCTGGGAACACCTCGGGGCCCCCCAGGAGGAGCTGGACGTTGTGGCTGGGGAGAGGGACGTCTGGAGTGCCCTGCTTAGCCTGCTGCCCCCGCGACTGCGCGAAAATAATTTTAGTCTTAGAGATATTTGATTAATTTTATGATGCTCCGTAAAGGACTCACTCTGTAACTAAATTTATATATGTATCAATAAATTATTATCGTATTGTAGCAAATCCTATCTTCAACGCAGAGATCATAATCAATTAAAAAAATGTTTTAGCAACATGAAATAAGCTTCCACTTAAGACAAACAATTAGTAAGACAAAACCACAAATGAATAAAGTCCAACTGTTCCACATTAGGTAAAACAAAATTTTTAAAAAAAAAGAGTAGCTTGTGTATTTATGTCCATACTCACAAGCATACACACATACATTATAAAGACATTAAAACTCCAAACCCATATTTATGACTGCCTGAGCAGCAGATAGCAGCCGTGCACAAAGACATCAGGGAAAGCAGAGTTGAACTCTCCAGGAAAATGACCTCAGTCTGTTTTTAAGGTGTGGTCGGTCAGAGAATAACAGACACACACACACACACACACACACACGAAAAAAAACAAGCGGGGCGATGTGGAAGAGAGAATAAAAGAGACTAATTCAAATCACAATGTGGAATATGAAGCTTTGCTTAATGAGAGGGCTGAGGATTAGAGACAGATTAACACCTGGCACTTATCGTGCAGGGCCTGCTACTTATCTTGTTTACACTGTATGTGGGCTTTGCTGGCCTTAACAACATTACAGAACCATTAAAAGCTTCAGAAAAGAAAAAAGTGGATTACAGGCTGAGGAGAACAAACAAAAAGATGAACCTGAACGTGCTTTCTCTGAACAAAGATGGATGATATGGATGGAAATTAAGTTTCAGTTGGATTAGTCATATGCAGGTTAACACCGGGTCAGCGATGCAATGAAATGTAAAGTATCTGACGTAAGAGTGGGTAGGCAAAAGATGACAAAAAGATTCAATAAAAAAAGATAGAATTACAAGAATAAGATTAAATTACTATAGAGTGGCAAAGTCCATTCTCTTTTGATGGACCATAATGGAACTAGACATTTCGCATCAATTACAATATTGGCTTACTGAGCTGAACAAAAGTTAGAGGTTGTGTCTATATATTGTACAACATCACTGTTTGTTTGTTGTTTACATGAGAATGTCACCAACATTTAGGCCAACATGATGCATTAAAAAACAACCAACCATTGTAAGAATTTTTGAAATAGAAGGGTAGTTTGAGAGGGCAGACCACCACCAAAGCCATGCTTTATCTCAAAATGGTAATGAAAGTGAAAATGAATTAGAATGATTTGGATCTCTTCCAAAATGATGTGGATTCTTGCTAGGCCTGTTAGGATAATTACAATAAGGGCTTATTGTATGATATATGGACATAATTATCCATATTTCCCGTTACGTTTCCCTGCAGGTGTGTTTACTTAATAATGTCAACAACACTTTTGCCAACATGATGTTTGACAAAAAGCAGGTTTTACCGACTATTGAATTCCCAGTAACGCGGGTCATAAGCATTGATTAAGTCCTACTAAATTTCCCCACTGCAGGATGAATAAAGTGTTATCTTATCTTGTTATAAGACGCAGCACCTACTGCAAGCATGTTTTCACAGCACCTAAGCCCAATGAACAGAAATAAAACTAATCATTTCTGCTCTATACTTTTCTTTTTTTGAGGATATTTTTTTTTCATTTGCATGTGTGAATATTCTAAAGAATTAAAAGTTCATTGCTTTACTTGCATTATAATAATTGTATATTATTATTACATCAGCTGCATAAATTGGTCTTAAAATGACAATCATATCATTAATCACAATCATTTCTGACAAATAATATTGTCTTAACAAAAATAGACACCTTGACAATCCAAGAATATAACTTCCTTGTAATAAAGTAATCCCTCCAAGAAATCTATTTAAAAACAAAACAGTAACTATATTCAGAATACCAATAAATTAAACTGTAACTGAATGCATTTAAAATTTTAAAAATGCAATTTTGTAATTGTTAGTCCCCAACCCTGTATGCACACATCAAAAAATAAATAAAAATCACAGTACTTGTTATCATCTGGGAAAGCACAGATTATATATATATGTGTGTGTGAGCAAAACAAAGTATAGCATTGTGACGTTTTGCCCTGGTTATTGTTGAAGCAAAGTGAGGAAGATAATACTTTATTGTCAGGTCTTGTGACACTTTTGCAGAACCTCAGCCACATTATCCAAAGCAGGTTTCCACTCATGGTTCTCTGACTCAACAGCACAAGAGATATTTAAAACAGATCATGTAAAGTATGTGTCCAAAAAGGTTTCTGCTTTCAGGATTTTGATTGTGGCAAAACGAAGGATGAGTATGGGGATATATTTGATGTGTATTAATAATTTGTACTGTGAAGTACTTTGTAATAGAGTATTTATGTTACTAGACACATTTGCTGCTGCTGTGTCCTACATTGTGACATATCAACCAAACTTTGTTTACATGCGTAAACATGCTGAGATTTTGCATATATGAAAATGTGAGATGATTTTTCCAAAGCTTATGGAAATGTGAACCTGAATGTGCAGGCTGGGCCGGAGAGTCTGCAAGTCTGTGCTGCACTGGGAGTCACAAGTTACAGCATCAAGTGTCACCAGGTTAAAACTAGTAAACACTTCCCCCCCTGAAGGCAAAATTTGTTGTATACCGTGTGCGTTTCCCTTACAAACACCATTATTACAAAGCACACAGACACCAGGCTGGACAGGTTCAAGTAAAGATGGTGGAGAAAACACACACACACACAGGCGCGAGACAGCAAGACACAGGAAACCAGACATGTCTGTGCGATGCGTTATCACTGTATGTGTGTGTGCGGGTTGCAACATGAAAGCATATTTCCAGCAGAAAATGCTTCACATCCTTCACCACCCCCATCTGCCTCACCTTGCTAAATTACACACATCTTCTTCCTCTACTTTTAAAGCTCCTGGCATGATGACTGACTCACCTGGCTCATTCTCACATATCGAACATGTATGATAATCTAAAAAATAAAGTTAACACACTTTATATTCCTTCACACTGATTAATACTGATCTAAAACTTCTCATTACATCCACTCTATTGTGAGTTGCTTTGGAAGACAGAACAAATCATGGAAAATGTGTGCATGTGAAAAGCAAGACAGTTATCATTATGCCAATCTCGTCGAACCGGTTTGACTCAGAAAACAAAAAGGTGTTAGGGAGGGGGTCCCTTTTCAAGGCCACAGTATTTAGAGATTGTTTGTGACTGACGTTCTTGGTGAAAAATAACTTGACTGCAGTTTGTGATTTAGGACTCTGTAGGTGGTAACACACCATGCATTCATGTGGTGTTGGAATAATCAACAAAAATAAGTTCCTGACGGGGCAAATTCATGTCAAGGCCTCCTTAAGTTTGAATAATGAATAAAATAAGTCTGAAATTTGGTACACAACTTGCACAGTTTACTCATAATATGCTAAAATCATTCAGACGAAAGTCAATTTAGATTTAAGGTAAGAAGACTTGTATTTATTCATCAGTGTTTTCCTGAGGTTTGTGAAAGACGTAGGTGAATGTATTTGTCAGGGGAGTTGGGAAAATGTAATACTTTCAAATAAAATTTAAAAAAAGGAATTTGACATTTTTGACCATTGTTTTTACCATATCTATGCACAAAAAGTTGGAAAAAGCAACTTTGGAGCAGATAAATATAAAACATCTGGTCACATTACATCTGGTTAAAGTCTTTTAGTACATTTTGACGTTCTTCACATTGATTTTTACATTCATTCAGCTTAGGTGGTGTTAAAATTGTCTGGTTACCTACTGCATGTCAATATTTTGCTTATATGTAATTTGAAATATTGTACTTGATTTTGACCATTAGTTTTCTGTCCTTATATTGGAGATAAGATTAGTTAGAAAGTTATTGATTCGCATTAAGACCTGTTATCAAGTCAGGTAAAGCAATATTTTAATGATTTTAGGGAATATACACACTCTGACAAAATAAAGTATTATGTATCCACTTTGTAGCCATGTGGTTTCCATTACGATTTAAAGTTCATAAACACACATAAACAACTTCTCAACTCAGGAAATGGGACTATCTGAGAGAAGAGATGAAACAGTCTTCTGTTTTGATTTATCATAGGGTTGGGCAAAACGCAAAGCAATATGGATCTGTAAAACATTTAAAGGTTTTTATAAGCGTTGCGTGATGTCTACCAAACCAAACATCACAATGGATGATGACATCGTCAGTGCAAGTCGTCCAAACCAATCAAATATATTTGTGAATACTTCCTGTAATACTTCCTGATAAAGCAGATCAAACACAAACATTTCATACTACACTCTGATAAAACGTAAGATGACTGAAGACATGCTGACAACAATGCACACAGCAGATCTGACACAGGAAGTGTGAGATTGTGTAAAACAAACAAACAAAACACCTTAACTAATGGAGAGCTAAGAGTCTATCTTCTGAAGGGATTTCCTGCTTCTGTAGAAATAAGACGAGCAGAGAGAACAGACAAAAAGAAAACCACCTGCTCCTCTGATTTGCATGGGCACCACACACACACAGACAGACATCAAAACCGCAGACAAAGACAGAAAGATAGAACGGAAAGACAGAGACAGACAAAGAGAAAGACACACGTCCACACACAGTGTTTACATACCGAGACAGCATATAACAATAACGCAAGAGTAAATACCCGCATTCATGCGTGTCACAGGGTGCTTATTACGACCGGAAGTGCATGACATTTTTCTTGTTACATAGCTAAACTACAACTCTGCGTCTGAAAAACGTTAGCTAGCAAGATACTTTGTTGCTACGTCTATGAACATTAAAAAAAACTAACAAAAGTGGTGAGTTTGTTGTTGTTTTTGGACACAAGTAGCCAACTTGAACCTCTGAACTGGCGGAAATTTGTAAACAGGAACCCGTGGAGAATAATAAAAACAAAAGTGGTAGCAGTTTTTTAGCTAGTAAGCTAAAGTTGCTATTTCTTTTTCAAACAGGTGTAACGAATTATTCCGGAGCCGGTTAATTTAACTGAAAATGATGAGGTTCTATTTCACGCATGCGCAGGAGTACAAAGGCAAGGCACTTTATGACAGTCAGTAACCGACACAAAAAGAGAGCGGAAATGAAGCTTTAATTCGCCTTAAGGTAGCGAAGAGATGTTGGGTTTGATGGTGGCGGTGGTGGAAGCGGCAATGGTAGTGGAGGAAGGTTTCTCTTACCGAGACGCAGGGGCTGGAGCTGGTGCTGGGGGTCGGTGAACGCTGCACGGTAACCAGCGCCATTCAGCGACCGGGAAGCGGACACCTGAGATGAAGCGACGGCGGCGAGACGAGCATAATTGATTTGAAGGAGGTAGAAAGCCCAGCTGTATCCGGGTTTGTTGCTCCTCTTTAGTTTTCTCCTCGCTCTTTCTCCCTCTGACCGTTGACTATTTGACTACTCCCCGGCTGTTTCCTCTGTCAGCGCCGCCTGCGCATGCGCAACTACCCATAGCTTGTCAATCCCGATTAACCGTTTGAGTGCTGGACGTAAACAATGCAGCTGTGAGTGGAGTCTCAGTCACACAATGAGCCTTAACTGCTGATTTAGAAGTGAATTATGTTTTAAAAATTGTGCATACTGACCTCCATCATCAGGCAAACATCCTACAATAATTAAATTCATAAAACATGTGTTAACCCTCTGAACCAAGCAGTTTCTGGGTGGTTTTTTTTTGCTCTTTTTACATTTTACTGTGGCCTTGTTTTCAGTTCCTGCAGCTCTATGGAATCAGCACAATCATGGCTCCAAGTGGGAACAGGGAACAACTCAAAAATGTATTTTGTGTAGAATAGCACAGCTATAATGACATCAATAATAAAAGAAGTTGAATTTCTTTGATAAATTATTTTTTTAAATTGGAATGAAATGGAATTTATATAAACAACACTTTTCCAAGTGTCCAAAAGTGTCATGCATGTAAAGAAAAAAAATAATCTCCCCATATTATACGTATTGAACTATTTGCATTTTTACAACATTTCCTGGCCTCTCCTCTCTGTTCTGTGTAAAAAGCAAACTGCAAACATTTGTCATGTGACCGTTTGTCTCAGCAGAATCAATCATAGCTTCGTAGTTGCGCTGAAAAAGAGCAGAATTTAATGTTAATTTTAAGCTTTGTTTTGTTTGCTCTTTCTAACAGAATCTATTGTAAGATATGATCCGTTCAAGATTTTTACAATAATGCCTGTTTTTACAGTTTCTTTCAAGGATACATGGTATACAAGGTATTTTTGGCAATCTTCTAAAGGAGACATACTTTTCAAACCCGCCAGCAGGAGGGGTACAGAGGGTCAAAGGGTGACTCTAAATATTTTAATTGTATATGTATACCATTTCTAGGTTTTAGGGTGCATTCCGACAACACTCTGTAGACCAATGGTCTACCAGTGTCTACTCGCAGTACATCAGCGAAAAATAAAGTTTGTCCCACCATTATAAAAGAGACATCTGTAAAACTATTAACAGATCATCTCAAACTGTAAATAAGGTAAATTGTGACCCTATTAATGCATTTTTGATCCATTGAGTTTTTTTATTTGTAAAGGTAGTCGTTGAAAGCAATTTTAAAAAATCTGAGATGTCATCACAAGGATAAGGGAATGGGCCAAGTGCCAACTCACGGGCGGGGCAAGCCGGAGAAACACTACTGTGCATATTCAGTGGGCCTCGTATCAAAATACCTTTTTGATACGTGTTAGTTAAACCAAGTTGCTAGAACTTAAGTCAGTTATTCAATAGTTTATTTTCATGTAAATAAAAAATGTATCTTTGCATCCATGTCAATTCTAAGCAGGAAAAATATATTTGTGAACTTGTAATGTGCACGTTGTGTGAACATCCGAAAATCTCGTAAAAACAAGAGAGGCCTACCTTTATGGTTATCAGCCGGTGAGTGCAGTCCATGACGACATGACTCCTGAAGTGCTGGCTGCATGTCTCGACCATAGGTCTCGACCTGCACTGCTACACTGTGATCTTCATCGCCTGAGGGCACAGATCAAGGATAGCAGCAACCATAGCCTGTCACAAAACCACATACTCAGAATGTGAAGTGTGTCATCAGCCCTGATGTGTGCAGGTATGCACCAGAACATCCACTGTCATTACAGCTGGTGTACAACCTGGTTCTCTCCCTTTTCCTGCAACACATAAATCATATTATCAGAGTGAGTTGCACAGGCTAAAGTCAGTTCCTTACCAAACCTGAATAATAATAATAATAATAATAATAATAATTGTTCTTGACAAATCACCTTTAAAAACAGCATTTACAAAGTGCTTTAATTGAGAAAGAGCAGAAGGCAAAGTAACAACAAAGGGCTACAAAAAGAAGCTAAAAAAGACATTTAAAAAAAGATAAAATTAATACAAGAAGACAAAGATGCAAAACCTAAGGGACAGCAGGCAAATGAAGAAGATATATTTATCAGAAAAATATAACATAAATACATCTGAAGAGACAAAAAATAAAATACATTTTAAATAAAATAGGTAGAAGAAATAAAGACAATAAAAAGGAGATGAAATCACAGAAAAGAGTCTATAAAATTGTCTTTGGAAGGGATTTATAGGAAGTCACTGATTCTTTGAAGCAGCATTCGGTTTTTATGCACCACATATTCAGAACAAACTCCCAAAAAATTGCAGGTCTGCTAATCAGTTCTTTTAAATCAAGACTTTTCTGTTTTTTTCTGCCATAATCCCTTATTTCTAACACTGTGCTGTAACGCTTGGTCTTGTTTTCATTCCTGTTAAATCTACTTTAGCCTGTTCTTATTTCAAAACTTTCTTGATGTCTTGCATTGCACTTTGTCTCCATGCTTTTTATTGTTTTATATAAAGCACTTTGAATTGTATTGTTGTTAAAATGTGCTGTACAAAACAAACTTGCCTTGCCTCAAATAATTGATAACAAAAATAATTGAACCACTTCGTTGAACTGTTGTCATCAGCTCTGTTTTATTTTTATTTTTATTTAAGATAGATGCCTCTCTGATATTGAAAAACGACATTTTCAGTTTCTTCACATAACGTAATGACTCATAGTATCTATGCATCACTTCATCCAGCCTTCTGTCAGTCTGTACTGATCCATTTATCCATGCAACATCCTATAGTTCATTTTTTATCTATTCACCCATCCATCGGGCAGCTTTGGCCACTATGTTTGTACCAGAGGGATTAGCAGTGAGGCCAGAGATGAGATGAGATGGAGATTACGACAGAGATAATGGTGTTTGGATTTAGAATCGCTCAGAGGAGGCAGAGGGGAACTCAAAGCTGCAGCTTTAATCACAGGTGAGCTCATGTACTCTCTGATCTGACTTAAGAGAGTGACGTACTACAGAGCAGCTGAAAGCAGCGAAAATAACAAATGATATGAAGGAATCACTTTAAAATAGACCAGTTTCTTTGCTCTTAGTTAGAAAGACAGTACTGTCACTCTTTGTTTCCCTTTTTAAAAAGAAAAAACAGACTCACTGTCACCTTTTGTCGCTGTTCTGTGTCTTCTTTGAAGCCCTTTGCAGCAATATGATGTGTGGCTGCAGGAACAGAATAAAGAAAAATATATGTTGATCCGCTATGAGCTCATGATTATTGTGGTGTTACACAAAAGAAGTCTGGTTTCCAAACGGGTAATGGGTAATTTAAAAAAAGGATTTAAGGGGTCACAAAATGATGTCGCCTACATTTTTTGTACTTTAATATTCTTTTTTTTTGTTGTGAAATACTGTATAGTTTTGAATGGGATTTAAGATAATAAATAAATATGCCTCTTAAATAAATAAGTGTCAAGTAATACATCTTATTTTTAAAAGGAGGCATTAATTGTATACATATATGAATACATGTAAATAGAAAAACATAAATGAGACAACATAGTTCAATAAATAAAAATAAAAAAAAGGTTTCTACTTTACTTTTATATATTTTAGGGGACATTTGTTAAATAGTTCTACATTTATTTATTTCAGAAGACTTTTAATTCATAATACCACATTTTATTTATTTTAGGACACATTTATTTCCTAATGAAGATTTTTTCCCCCCCCTGAAATGAATAAAAGTTATACGATTATTACTTTTTTTAATAAAACCTATTTTATTTTTTTATTTTTAGGTTGACTTGTTCATATTTACATTTATTTATATGTTCGTTTATTTTTCTGATTTATTTCAGAACATGATACATTTATTTAATGTTTTAACTTATTTATTTATGGACTTCAGTGGCATTCAAATTACTTTGATTAGTTAATATATTATTTGCATTTGAGACGGACAGGAATGATGAAGTACAATTTGGAGCAATAACCCCATCTGTTGGAAATAAAAACAATACCTGATCCTATTGTAACATTTTTACAGCAGGCATATCAATCTATGGTCATATCATTTTTAATATACCGGGTTTTTTTTAAATCATATTATATTTTATACAGTCTATGTTGATAATTCAGATTTTCTCCATCACGGTGACTTTTTCCTTTATCTTTCAATTATAGTCTGCACTTTCGCAATAAATTGACAAACCCCTATTAAGTGTATAGAAAACAATGTAACGGCCAAAAACTAAAATATGTCCTGTAGATATATTCACGCTTCTACTGATATGCAAAATATCAGACATTTTATCTACGAGTTTAAAATACTAAAATATTGTGTCGAAAATGCTGTGTTCGATCACAGCCAGCAGGGCAAGATGGCGGTCCCTACAAAACAGTAAGTTGCAAGCTGATGTGATTTTGCTACTGTAAATGTGATTAACGTTAAAAGACAACTGTTTGAACCAGCTGGAATTATATCTATAGTTGTGATGAATGACTTTATTGCCCCGTAGCAGCCATGGTGTTGCAGCTCAGGGAATGTATTTGTGAAAACGGTGCTCCGTCCCCTGCTGCTCTTGAGCTAGTTAGCAACATGCTAACGTGATGCTAACATCGATTATAAAGCAGCAAAGGCACTTTAAACGTATTTTTTGTTTTTATAATGCTTCCATATATTCTCCATTTTACTAGTTACACTGCTGCAGTTTGATTTGATATATACCACACCAATTGAGGCTAACAGGACTAGCTGGCTAATTAGATTTGAATAGCTAATGCTAACGTTATTCATTCAAACTTTATTTGCCTATTTTGATATATTTTTGGCGTTTGTTATTTCTCAATATGGTGCCTTACATATTCCACTATAAAACTGAGCTTAGTCCTTAGCAGAAAGCCACGTGTCTCAAAAATAATTAACAAGCCATTTCGTCACCCTATTAAAATAATCACCTCACTCATTTTTTTCAAGTTTTGCAGGAAACACAAAAAATTTCACCAAAAGTGCAACATATGACATTTATTGATCATTTAACTCAAAAAGGATGTGACAAAGGATGGCTATTGGCATAGTAACAACACTGTGTGTAAATTATGTAACTTAAGATAAATAAATAACTTGCAATTTTTTGAACATGCCTTTGTGACTTAAGCAAGATATGGTAACACTTTATTTTGAAGGTGTCTACATAAGAGTCACACAAGCCTGTCAGAAACATGACATGACAAGTGTCATGAGCATTAATGTTACTTCAAAGTGTCATTAATGTTCATGACACATCCCATGTTATGTTTATGAAACACTCATGTCACTCTTATGTAGACACCTTAGAGTAAAGTGTTAATAATGTTAGTGTCAACAATAAGACACTGATAAACTAAACTGATAACTAAACAATCTCCCTCTAGCTCTTCTTTGCTGGATTCTTATCTGATTCCTATGAATGTGGTAAATTGTCAAAGAAGTGATGATCTTAAAGGGGTAAAATCACATGATCTGATCAACTGAGGATGTAGGTGATTTTACCATAGGTGGCCGGCGTCCTGAGGAGATGATTTAGGCAAAAAAAAAAAACAATTTTGACAAAAAAATGATTTCGGCAATTATTTTAACAGTTTGACATGTCTGCTCTCGCTCCTGGAAAATAGAGAAGCTTAAGGTACGGTAAGAGTTGTATTTCTAATATAAACTGTACTGATACATCATTTTAGGGGTGTAAATCTTGTATCACGATACAATTACATCGATTCATTGGACAACTATACAATATTTTCCAATATCACAAAGTTATATTTACATCAACTCATTGAAATGAACTAAATTGTGTTTTTACCATTTTATTTCTGAGATATTGAACTGGAAAACAATCAATTATTTAATCATACAAAGAATAAAAATAGACCTGTTCATCATAAAGCGCCCCAATGCATTTTAGTGCAAATGGTTTTTATGGGTTAACTTTGAGAGCCTGTGATGATCTTTCGTTTATGAACATGCTCACTTTTATCTGTGGGTTCAGTTCACTTCTCAAGACAAAACAGGGAGATAGTCGCAATAAAAGCATATGTTAAAGACAGTGATATGCATCGATGCAGTTGGATGGTTCACCGATGAATCAATCTACAGTGATTCCACTTATTATACCATCCTTGTTTTCTCTAATATCTTGTTCATTTTAATGCCTGGTACAACTAAAGGTACATTTGTTTGGACAAATAAAATGATAACAACAAAAATAGCTCATAATAGTTTAATTTAAGAGCTGATATCTAGCCATTTTCCATGATTTTCTATATAATGATTTTGGTTATTATCAAGAAAATAATGGAAAATGGCTAGATATCTTTTTTTAAATCAAACTCTTATGAGCTATTTGTTATCATTATATTTTTCCAAACAAATGTACCTTTAGTTGTACCAGGCATTAAAATGAACAAGGGTGGTATAATATTTTTTTTCCATGACTGTATATCAATGTATTGTCACACCCCTGCTGTCACTTTGAGAGAGGAGAAGATCACCAGAAACTGATATAGTGCGGTTTTGAGCTGGAATGAATATAAAACTTCTCAATGTGGATTGTGCACAGATTTTGCACTGCTATTTATTCATTTTCATTATTAATATTACTTACCTCCTGATAGATACTTATTTTTCTGTGTATTACATGACTTTTATGTTTAAATTTTTTGTATTTTTTTCTCATGAGGTGAGGGTTATTTTAATCTCACTTGCCAAACTATCAATTCCCCTCCCCGTTCAACCTCAAAATAGTGTGTAAACACCGCACTTTAAGGTCACTTGCTGTAATTTTGATGGCTGCTTTAGTTTTCTGTCAGAGGACTTTACATTTATCTCAGATAAATTCCCCTTTTTCCTTGTTTGTGAAAAACATATAAAGATGACTTTGGGGGTTTAAAAACCTTGTTACCTGATTCTCCGCAGGTACGGGCTGATATTGTCACAAAAGAAGGGAGCATCAAAGACGCTGCAGAAACACTCAGTGTTCGAGGATGACTCAGACGACGAGGTGGGTGTGATTTATTATGAGCTGTCATGCATGAATCACTGCATGTGATTTCAGGTATTTTCACCATTATGGATTTCTGTAAAAGAAACAATAAAAGTCGTCAATTGGCATTTTAGCTAACTTCTCCAAATATACTGAATATGTTTTTTTGTGTTCCTCAGACCACAGTTGGGGAGAGTCTGCAGAAAGAAGCAGTCAAAAAGAAGATGATGAAGCAGGTGAGACGAAGTATTAAAATACTACTGAGTCCACTTATTGCTTTTAACTTTTTCAGCTTTTTTACAAATGGTCGTTGGTCTGTGATTTACATTTCTCTGTCTTTCCTTTCTCTCTGTCTATAGACACGTCTGGAGATGCATAAGGCTCTGGATCAGGACAGCACTGTATACGACTATGATGCTGTGTACGATGACATTCAAAAACAGAGACTTGAGAGCCACAAAAAAATTCTGGGAGGCGGCGACAAAAAGGTCATCTCATTTATATTTAACACTGGTATAGCTGCATTTCTCAACATTGATTGGAAAAGACTCTGATTCCCTGATAGAGTTCTGATGTCCCTACTAGAAAATCAATTTTATTTTCTTCATTATAGCCAAAGTACATCCACCAGTTAATGAGAGCCGTTGAAGACCGAAAGAAAGAACAAGACCGAAGGGAAGAGAGGAAGATCCAGAAGGAACGGGAGGAAGAGGGAGAGAAATTTGCAGATAAAGAAGCTTATGTTACCTCAGCCTACAAGAAGAAACTGCTGGAGCAGAAGGAGGAAGAGGAGAGAGAGAAAAGAGAGGCAGCGATGGAAGGTGAGAGCGATACTTTACAACTGTTTTGAACTTCAGCTTGAGCTTCCTCTCTATTTTTCTATCTCAAACATACACAAACACCACCACCACAGTGCTCAATATTCCCTGTCTCAACCTATGTCATTGGCTGTAGCTCCTCGAGAGACTTCTCGACTGACCTGGATACTTAGCATGCTAGATATCAGAAATGTTTGGGCGTCTTGTTGGCTGACGGGAGCGAACGCAGACCCCTCGCAGCTTACCTCTGATCTGGGGCTTTTTTTTAAACTATGGCAGAGCTAAAAAAATAAAAAAACAGGGCTAATGTTGGGTATTGTGAACAAGGCCTTGATTCCTTCAATAAATATTTTTTGTGTCAATGCATTCTGGAGAAGTATTCCCTTCCTCAGGAGGCACACAAAGCATAACTTCAAGAGACGGGTATGTGGAAAAGAGGTCACTCTGTATGAAACAATGTAAATGATTTGCTTGATTTATTATTTCTGTTTTGTTTAGCTGCTTTGGATGTGAAGAAACAAAAAGACCTGAGCGGCTTCTACCGACACCTGCTGAATCAGACTGTCGGAGAGGAGGCGATACCGGATCGTTCTGCAAACAAGTCAGTCAAAGCTCCGCATTACTTTCTCATCCATAAACACAACAAGGTAACACATATTTCTAAAAATTATTCTGAGCCATTATTTGTATCTCTCTGTTTCTGCTTCCACAGGACTCAAAACTCAAAAGACACAGAGAGGACATCACCTGTTCCCTCACCTACGCCCCATGACAACATCCCTAGTTCATGCAGCGACAGTGAGGAGGGGCACGAGCAAAAGTCTGGGTTCAGCAAGCCCGGGGCCGGCTCTGCACACTCCAAACGCCAATACCGACAGAGGTCGCCTTCGTCTGGAAGCGGAGAGGAGAAGGAAAGGGAGAAGGAAAGAGACCGACAGAAGAAGAGCCACAGAGATCAAGACAGAGACAAAGGACGGGACAGAGAGAGAGACAGAGAGAGAGACAGAAACAGGGGAAGGGAAAGAGACGATCGGCACGGAGGAAGAAGAGATGACAGGGACAAAAGGAAAGACAGGGACAGAGACCGAGGCAGAGAAGAAGACAGAAGTAGAGGCAAGGATGGGGACAGGGAAGACCGGCACGGTAAGAGAGAGAGGAGCCCAAAAGAAAGGGAGAGGGATAAGAATGGGGAAAGAGAGAAGAGGAGGAATTCAGATAAAGACAGGCGCAAAGACAAAGATCAGGAAGAAGATAAGGAGAGGAAGAAGGAGCCGGAGAAGGAGAAGGAGAAGGAGAAAGTGGTGAAGAAGGACGAAAAAGAGCCAGAAAAGAACGAAGCGGTTGGAGAACACGGAAAGGAAAAAGAAGAGAAAGAGGAGGACAAGGTGAACAAGTTTGCAAAGCGCAGCACGGATCAGACTGTGACCTCGGCGAGAGACCGATACATGGCGAGACAGATCGCTCGCTCAGCCTGTAAGTCTTATATAGAGAAAGAGGAGGACTGAGAGCTGAGCAGCCAACGAAAACAGCCCTGAACTGCACACAACCTTTATCTCAAGGATACGGCTAATGTTTTATGTCTATCTTACAACAAATCCCATGAAAAGACCAAAAGCAAAAATGAGTTAGTTTCTTCATCTTTCAGGACTTTCCTACTTCACTTTTTCTGTTTGTTACCCAAGACTAGGCATGTCCGGATCTTTTTTTCTTTTTTTGAGTCATTTAATATTGAGTATCTATTGATAGCAAGTCCTGAATCAATTGTGTTTTTTCATAAATAATGTCAGTGTTAGCTGCACAAAATGTTGAAATCACAGAACAGACTATTCTGCTGTGGACGCGGGTAGTTAGGATCAGAAAAAATTATTTTCATGGCTCACTGATTCTTTAAACAGCTGGGCACTGTAGTTTTTAGTAAATGTTTTTCAAACAGGACTAAATAGTGCGTATGTTGGGGACCATTTTCTGCGGTGGATTGATACACATTTGATAAACCAGTGAGTATTTACAGCACCAGTATGGTCATGTTGAATTGAATTCAAATAAACTTTAGTGACCATGATAGCTACACAGACTTGTTAATTGGGTAATTTTTAGTCTTTTCATGGAATTTATTGTAAATAAGAGAAATATTAAATATTGCCAACTTTATCCTCTAACTGCAGAGTTCCCCAAACACTGCAGCAGACAGAACCAAACAGTATAGTGATGATAAAGAGAAACCTGGACTCTGTGTTTGTTTTGGACTTGAAATGTTGGATTTTTGATTTATTAATGTGAAATGAGAACACTCGACTTGTAAATTTGAGTTTTGACAGAGAGCATCTTGTAACATCACACACAGGAATATGAGTGTAAATAGGAAATTTTATCTTATAATTACTTCAGATGACATGTGAGCCATCGATGTTGTGTTTGATGACTTTTGTATCTTTCTCATGTACTCAGTGAGGAGTTAATAAATTCATCTCTGGTCCACATCTGCTGCCTCCTCATTCGTTCTGCAGTTTGACTTGAAAAATGTGTTTAAAAAATGACAGTTTCAGCCCGTAATTCAGAGGTTAACGTTTATTTCAAGTTTCAGAACAAACGTGTTACAGCTTTACAGGTTTTTGCACAGAAAGACATCTGTTCTATTAAATTCAGCAGTTGGTTGCAGGTTCCTTCTCTTGTGTGTCTCCTGTGCTCCTGTTTCAGCTTTGGTTTAGTTGTACATGGAGAAGTTGGAGAACTGAAACAAAAGAAAAGGCAGTTTGCAGAACTGTTAGTGTCTTTGGCACACTACTTCTACAATACTTATTTGGGTTTTTGGGTTATTTTCTTCAGGAATTTAAAGCGACACGGTAATTAATATATAGAAATAATTATTTTGAGTCCTGTAAGCTGAAACAAACTTGCCTCTTTCCAGGACATTGAGATCACTCCACCGGATGACTTGTCGTTGAAAGTATCTGGAAAGAAAAGCCCACAAACATCAATTTTTTTGAATGCAACATGAGCTTAAAATGTAGAAATGCTGTCGTGATGTGGTGTCTGACTTTGCAAACTTGAGGATTCTGGACAAATAAAACCTGTTTTTCGATTCACTCACTTGTAATCTTCTCCAGGCGCACCATGAGAGTGATGAAGCCCTCGAGGTTGGTGTTTGAGCTGCCAGAGTAGCGGAACATCATCAGCCTCACCAGGCCGTTGTCCACGTCGATTCCTGGTGCAGACAAAAAGAGAAAGTCGTGAACATCTTGTTGAAGCTTATTATGAAGTTTTAATTATACATAAACTGGTCTCACCTGCAGCCTCAATAGCTTTCTGCAGCTCATAGTCGGACAGAGTACCGTTACCATTGTAATCTGCACTTTGGAAGTGTTTCTGCAAAAAAAAAGATTCAACTACATTCAGAGATCAAGAGCACTTTTCACTTTATATTTTTAATTATTATTTAGAGAGAAAATAGATGGAGATGAATACAGGACAAGCCTAGGAAATGTTAGTAAATAATGAGAAAAAACACTATACACACAACACAACACAATACAATAATAAAGTAAATCTAAGTAGAAAAAACAAAAGAATAAATTATTTTATTATAAAATATATTGTAAATTATAATTAAATACATTTAAGTAGAAAAGAGAGAGAAAAAAGGTGGGGATGAATAAAGGATGAGCCAAGGTAATGGTAGTAAATAATGAGAAATAAAGTTAATTTAGGTACAAAAAAAGAGATACAATACAATAAAAACAAAACAACAATAATCAATAAATTATAAAATAAATAATATTAACTGCACATCAGAGATTTAATATTTCCTTATTTTGTGCCTCACCTTGTACTTGTTGATCTTATCCCAGAGAGTGGAGAACTCCGAATAGGTCATCGACATTTTTTGGTTGGTCTTTGCACGTTAAGTTAAGTTTGAACCATAGACATTTTTTTAATTAGCTTAGGTCAAAATTTTGTTTCAAAATAAAAAAAATATATATTTTCTGACATCAGATGATTAGACTAAGTCAGTGACAGTGTCATCTATCACTAGATTTAAATTGATGCATCTTGAGTGATTTCATTTTGACTTTGTGGCGTTTTATGGTGGTGATTTGTGCGATAAAAAAAAGCATAAAAACAACAAAAACATTTTTCCTTTTTAGGATACATCCACCATCGCTGCCATGCTCCTGCAGGTGTCCAAACGGAAGCCCATGTAGGAGCCTGTGAATGACACAGAGAAACTCAAACTCTATGAAGTAAATTTTTCATTCCTATTTTTTTTTTTTATTAAACCTCTGAACCTCAAAAAAGTGGGTCAGATTTGGCTTCGTTAAAGTAGCTTTTAACCATCTTAACCCCAGAAAAGTTAGTTTTCTGTTTGAAAAATTGGCAATAATACACCATTTGTTATAGTTTTTTTTTTTTATTATTCCAATATTCGTGACACTTGTGGGCACTTTGAACAGTGTTTTGTATATACATTCAATTTTATATCAATTTTTAAAAAATATCAGATAAATTCAACTTTATTTTAATGATAAATGGCATTTTAAGTGCAAAATAAAATAAATATATATTAAGAAAATTAAAATTAAAAAGGTAATAGTACAGAATAATAACAGAAAAGGTAAGCATTAATATCTAATTTATTTTATCTTCAATAGAAGAAATCTTGTAGAATATTAACTTATAAATATAACTTATTATATTTGTTTATAAATCGGATGAACTCAAAATAGATTTTAAATAAAATTCTGAATTGGTCAAACGATGGGCGAGATGTAAAGAATTATTGAAAGCTAATTTTTCCTTATAATATTAATAATTTTCTGTTTTTTTGTAAATCCCCAAAAGTAAGATTAGGTGTCATGATTCTTAATTAATATATAAGATATATATCAACTCACCATGAGGGAAGTTGTCATTCAGGAGCTTCTGCAGCTGTACGTGATTCAGCACGCCATACTAAAAACACAAAATGTGATTAAATAATATCAGAAAGGAAAAGGAGAGATTGAGAAGTAGATGGAGGAGTGGAGAGAGAAAAGTCACCTGGTCAGCGTAGCGCCTGAACAAACGCTGAGCACTCTGGTCGGTGACCTCCTCCTTCTCTTTGTCTGGAATCTGAAAACGAGTTATTAGATCAGACATCAAACTAAACTTTTCTCATTTACAGCAAAAGTATTTATTTGATTTTATACTTCAGGAAGGATCAAGTTCTCCTCCTTCTCATGGTCATGGTCATGGTCATGGTCATGGTCATGATCGTCTTCATCCTCTCCGTGGGGACTGGATGCAAACAGAGGAGGTGAAAATATTTAGACTTCAGAGGATCACAGCGGGCGAAAAACGTTGTTTTTTTTTAATTATATTTTGGAAGAGAGATGGACATACAAATATGTCTAAAATAAATAATATATGTATATGTATATATATATATATATATATATATATATACATATATATTTATTTATTTATTTTAATTCATTTTAGACATATTTTGATAGAAAATAGTTATTAAAACTAATGACTGCATCAATAAAAACAATAATATATACTTTTCTGAAATGCATGATGAGTACTTTTACTAGTAATATTTTTAAATTTATTTTACTTTTTTTTCAAGATGAATTTGATAACTTTAGTCATTAATTAATTCGTATTTTTTCAAGATTATTTTATATAAAATTTAAGTAATTAACTACTAAGCACATTTTAATTATTTATACAAGATATAAATCATCTAATAATAGTTTTATATTTTGATTAAAAAAAGCTGCAGTTAAAAAGTGATTAAAACACATGAATGCATTAATAAAAAACAATACTTTTATTAAATGCAAAATGAGCACTTTTAATAGTAAGAATATTTTGATGCTTATACTTCTGTACTTTTAGTAAAGTCACCTCTTGCATGCAGCACTTTTACCTGATCTTAACGTCAGACTTGGTGTAGACGGTAAGGACGAAGTCTGCGGACTGGTAGGGCTTCATGGTGGAGGGGACGATCACATACTCTCCGGGCTCCAGGCTGTGGCCCTCAATCAGGTCCCTGTTGTAGGTGTACATCTGAGTCGTCTTCTGAGGTCTGTTTGTGCGGAAGAAGTTGTAATCCAGGCGTCCTTTTGGAGTCTTGAGGGGGAATATATAGTTTAAAAAATAGAGTAAATTGCATGATTTAAATGTGGAATTTGGCTTGTGTGCACATGTGCAGTGTGATGTTTGTTCTTACCCCGTCAGGAACCTGTTGGGTGTGAAATGGGAAGAAGAAAACGTCATTATACAGTTTTTAAATCGGTAAAAAAAATTATAAAAAAAAAAGTTCACAGAATTGACCTAACACAATGACATTAACTGTTTTACTGCCCTCTTGTGGATTATTGGTACAACTGCAGTAAAAAAAATTATAATTAGAAAAAAGTTCACAGAATTGACCTAACACAATGACATTAACTGTTTTACTGCCTTCTTGTGGATTATTGGTGCAACTGCAGGCTGCAGAGGGACTACACACCTGCAGAATTTCTGCATAGAAATCTTTGCTAATTTAGAAGAATCTACAGTAAAAAAATAAAATTTAAATCATTACCAATATTTCAATAGATCTTAACTGAAGCAACTTTTATATTTTGCAGCTTATTTGTGTTTGTTTGTTATTGCATTTTATGATGCATTATGACAGACAATTCAAAATACAGTTTTGATTATTTAATTAGACTGAATAAAGATAGAAATGAATGCTGTAATTGATGTTTTTGGAGTATATTGAGATATTGTGATGTATTTATGAATGCAATCTGCTATAAAATGCTGATAAATTAGATGATTTAATGTCTTACTTGCTAGTAATTTACTTTTACTTAATGCTTTTCACTAAAATATTGTTTCAGCTATCAGAATATGTGATATGAACCATTTTGGAGAAGAAATTCTGAGTGCAAAGTGCTTTTTAATTAAATTTTAGAATTTAGATGGAGGGGGGGTTATAAAGATTATGTTGTGGAATTGCAGTTAACCATTCATCATAAATAAATATCATAAATGCTCGACGTATCAAATATAATATAAAAAAATATCATATATCCACTCTATATATGTAAAATCTAATAAATACTTCAAATACAGAATAAATATTTTCTGTCTAGTATTTAATGGGTCAGGCTTTACAGGGATAATTTGTGTTCTTGCTAACTGGTGTTATTACTGTGTTATTTCATCATTATTTTATATTTAATTGAACAAACCTTAAAGACGCTGACTCCAATGGGGTAGGATGACCTCCCTTGGCGGTTCTCCCCCTCAGGTATCTGCATCAGAGACAGGTAGAGGTTTTTGTCGGCCTTCTCAGACTTGTCGATGATGCTCACCTCCATGCGGTACTGAGGGTTCTGGTCAAAGGAAGCTGCAGGGGGCGAGAGAGGAACAGTGTCAGAGGGATAAAAGCAAAAAGAAATATCAGTCAGAGTCGAAGATGAAAGAAGAAGTGCTGCTCACAGTTGGACAGGCTGCCTCCTGCGCTCCTCCCGGCTCTCCACTTGCCGTCGTAAGTCATGGACTTCCACTGGCAGTCAACGTCTCCGTCGATGAAGTTTGGGTTCTCGCAGCAGATGAACAACATGGAGAAATTCTGACAGAAGTCCTCCAATTCCATCCTGTCATAAACAAGAGGTCAGGATAAAGGTCAGATGTCATGCACAAAAATACTGCAGAAGAAGAAAAAAGCAACCATTGTTGGGGAGATACCAATTAAATTAGAAAAAAAAATCTAATCGTTATCTGTTGCAGTTACTGAGAAAAAATATGTGGATGCTATAAAAAATAATAATTAAATAATAATAATTTAAAAAAATTAAAAATCCCTGTGTAGCTTAACATTTACACAACCAAAACATTAATCGTTTAAAAATAAATTTTACCAGGATAACTGAAGATTAAATAAAAAAATTAAATAAAATAGGATTTTGTCCCAATTCTCAACAATGAGAACATCAAATATAAACTGATTGACAGTTGGTTGAAAACACAGAGAAATGGAGCAAATTATTCTAAAAAGGAAGCAACAGTTTGTGTTTTAATGTGGTTTATTTACCAGAACTCTCCGTCCTCGCGGTCAGAACATTTCTCCCGATCCTCCGGGCTCACTCTGGACCAGTTACTGGACCTGATCACAGCAGGAACATTCATGAGTTATTATTATTGTATTGTTTTGCTATAAAATGCATGCAAGTAGAGGTGGATGTAAGATTAATTTATTTACTTGTCACTCCAGCTTCCGTTCCACTCCTTTCTGCCCCAGGGGTTCATGACACGCACCAGCTTCGTCTTACTGCCGTAATAATCAACCTAAAGATCATATGAGAAATTAAGAAATCACTTTCACTTTCCTGAAGTTTTTTCTTGTCATGCTGTTTTCTAATTCTACTTCACTGCAACTCAGAGGGAAACACTGTTACTTTTTCTTCTCTTCCTTTTATATTTATATGTATATATATATATATATATATATATATATATATATATATAATTATTATTATTATTTGTAATAATGTTGAGGTTTGGATAGTTGATTTTTTATTTTATTTTGATCTAATTTATTTCTATGTATTTATTTACATTTTAATTTGAATGCAGATATTGATATATTAATTTATTTATTAATCTTTTTTTCAGTTGAATTATATTTGAAGTCCAAGTAAATTTATAAAATATCTCAAAAGTCAATTAATTATTTGTGTTAAAAAGTGAGATAACCTTACAACATTGTTGATTTTATTTATTCTAATGAAATGTTTTGAAAATCAGTAAAATATCCCTTTTATGTATTTAACATCTGTATTTAAATGCTCATATTTATAAATTATTATTTATTTATTTTTCCTATTTATTTTTTCAGTTGAATTACATGTAAAATTCATGAAAATTAAGAATCTCCAAAGTCAATTAATTATTAGTGTTAAAAGTGCACTGACCTTACAATATAATTGTTTTGTATTATGTTTGTATGTTTTATTGATTGTTTTATTAATTTATTTCAAGTTCTTACATTTAGTATTTTTTTCAATTTAATTCCATTTAAAGGTCAAGATTATTATTATTGATATATGAATATTATAAATAATATAAAAAACATAATAATATAAAAAATATATTTAATTATTTTCTTATTCTATTTATTTTTTATTTTAGTGAACCAAACATACTTTTTATAATTTCATTAATTCATATATTTATTCATTTTAAATTAATTTATTTTAAAATATATATTATTTCTATAAATTCATATATTTAAAGATTGTTTAATTAATTTATCTCACTTTTTAATTTTTATTTTTTTATTTTTTTAAAAAGTCCCCATGTCAATGAATCATGCAATAAATATGTAGTAGAGTATTTTCACAGTTGTGCCACATGAACTTTACCTCAGTGACGCCTGTAACAGAGTAGGCGTGGGCATCCACGATTCCAGAGTCTTGCACAGTATTCACAATGCGACCCTGAAACAGACAAAACAGTCAAATCATACCAGTGAATTTGTTGTTGGTTTTTTAAAAGATATACTGCAAAGAAAATAGTTGTTACGTTTCTGGGGGGGGTCCCGCAGCAGATCATGGACTTGCACGAGGTGGCTCTGCTCAGCTGTTCCCACAGCTTGGCATCGTGGCCGTACTCGTGGGCCTGCGCAAGCTCGTGCATTATGTGCATGCCTCCACTGAAGTCCTTGCAGGCCTCAGATGGCAGCCCACCGCTCATGTCTGCGTATGTGCCGCAAACCCTGAGGGAGAAGGGAGAGGTCAGGTTTGGTATTGTAAAAGCAGCTTTTAACCCTCTGAACTGCAGAAAAGTACTTTAAAAAAATAACCAAAAACACACCCTTTATCATTGAAAGAAACTGTAAAAACAGGCATTTAAAATGTTTTTGAACTGTCCTATGGTACTTGAATGGATCACAGGTTGTAAAAGTTTTCATTAGAAAAAGTTACAAAAACAAAGCTTAAAATTATCATATTTCACAGAGCAGAGAAGAGAGGACAGGAAAGGCAGTTTACACAGAGCTGAGAGGAAAGGACAGGAAACCAATATTTTTCCAATTATCTTTTTCCAATATATATGACACTTTATTTCATTTAAAAAAATATATTTATCACAGAAATTCTAGGTTTTTTTATTTTTATTTCCATTACCTTTTTATTATTTATGTCATTATAACCGTGTTATTCTGCAAATAGATTTATATATATGTGTCTTTAAAGCCCTCTACATTAGAGAAAGTAAGTTGTCTTCTTACTTGGCGTATGCTTTCTCCATCAGAGGAGCCCAGAACTCAGTCCCACTCTTGGAGCTCACTAACATCAGCTTCTTGTTGAGAGTTGGCAGGAAGTCATCAATGACAACATCCACCCACTTGCCATACCTCCAGAACTGACACAAAGTAAAGGATCAAAGGTGAGCTAAAGAACATGAGTGTTGTTTAACACACTTATGTGACATTAATTTAACACTTACCCTGAAGTGGAAGATCCCATTGTAGTCCTTGAAGCTCTGGTCCATGGGCACAACCTGGGCCAAAAGACCTTTGTGGAAGGTCAGTGAGGAAACTGCAGCAAGAAACCAACAGTTACCTGTAAAAGGAAGTAAACAAATCTTTAAGAAAACAGAATAATCCAGATAGAAAACATTACTGTGCTGCATTTTCTTTCATAATGATGCTCTCATTTCAGACTTAGTTAATATTTATTTTATTTTTATTTTGTTTTTCATTATTTGTGTTGAAAGTGCATTAAAACTTACAACACATTTTATTTATTTAGATGTTTTTCTATATATTTTCATATCATTTATTAAAATGCATATATATCTATATTCATTATTATTTTTATTATTTATCCTTTTTTCACATTAATTTGTATTTCTTTTTATTAAAAGTAAAAGAAACATGATAATTTCTCCAAAATCAGTAAATAGTTGGCTAACCGCCGTACTGTGATTTTTTTTTTTTTTTTTTAGCTGTGAGTGAGATTGTTACTTACCCACATAACCCTGACTGAAGTCAAAGCGGGAGGCTCCTTTGGAAAATAATTCAGGCTCTCCGCTGATACCTTGGGCTTTCAAGATGTCCTGGACAAAACAAAACAAAAAGGAAAAAACAGGTGTAAAACACAAATCATGCATACAAGAAAATATACATATAGACATATTAACATGAGTAAGAATTATATTTTAAATGGTTTTACTGCAGGACGAAGCCATTCAATTTCGGCTTTCCGCTGCCTGTTCAGATCCAGGTCTCCCAGGGAGCGGTTGTCAGGTGGGAACTGATGGTCCACAAACAGCCTGTTTCTGCGGGCCGCGTTATCCTTCAGCTGCTCATAGTCCTGGTACTTGAACTTGGCTGGGTTGGTGGGGCTGCCCTCGCTTCCGTCCTGGTAGCGCAGGTTGATGATGGAGGTGCATTGAGGCATGATGACAACAAACTTCAGACAGACTCTGTGACACAGAGAGGGAAGAGAAAAATTAGAACTTGAAATGATTCAAAAAGCTAGAGGAGGTGGATGGAGATTTGTTTTACCTGCAAGCTGCAACCAACTGCTGCTCTGTTAGAAGAGAGGTGACCTGGAGGAGACCGGGTTGACTCTGCAGCAGGCTTTCCCTCACTTATATTCATGCTGTGTTGCATAATGTCTGAGCCAGACCCTCCCCCAGAATGTATAGAATCCGCCAGAGGGGAGCTGAGTTAGGGCCATAAATCATCACCTACAGCCCAATTGTCACATGACTCTCATTTCTCCGGTCAGGCCGGCTAAACTGCACAGGTTGGTCAACTGTCAAATTCACATAATTGTGCTGTCAGTTTTATGTTGTTTGTTAAAACTTCAGTGGCTTTGTGCAGCACACGTCTTTTGAATATCTTGTGAAATCTGCCAAAAATTATTTTTCTTTCTTTCCAAAGGTATTTTTATCCATTGCCAGTCATGAATAAAACATTTAACACTGCAGAAACAAATAAAATAAATGTTTTAGAAACTCTTATTTCACAGACAAATAAACTTCAAATTAAAGACAACAGTACATATAAAATATAAAATATAAAATATAAATATAATACAAATTTATATTGAAAATCCCTAAACTTAACCCAATAATAATAATAATAATAATAAATAGAAAGTGAGAAAAAACTGCATGTAATACAAGAAATACGTAATAAATAGAAAAAATAACAAATAAACAGAATAATAAGTAGGATAGGGGAAACAGATAGATAAATAAATAACGACAGTGGAGAAAATGAACTATATCAATAACAATAAATACATAAAAAATAGAAAATACACAGATACACAGAGAATAGGCTTGCAGAAAGAGATCAAAATAATAATAGTCTAATAATAATAATAATAATAATAATAATAATAATAATAATAATTTTTAATTTACTCTGTTCCCGGGATAGTATTGCCAAAAATAATGTTTAAACCAATGAAATGCAAGAGAAAAACTTTCTGAGCGTGCTGATATATTTTAAAACTCTGCACCTGATGTATATGTTACATACAGTCGTTTTGTCTGATAGTTAAGGATGCTGTAGTAAAAAAAAAAAAAAAAAAAAAAAAAAGAATGTACAATGCATGTTCAAACCATGTACATTATGATCTCAACGTTTGTACATTTTTTCATGTCTCCTGTATGTTTCTCTCAGCAGCACGGTGGGATTACAGACTCGCCCCTGGCCAAGTTTGTTCCGGCCCGAAGAGCTGTCACGCAACCATAAAATTTACATGTCACATCAAGTCGAGGTTTTTAGCTTTTACAGGCGACGAAACACACACACACGCACGCACACGCGCGAGAGGGCACACAGCACAGAGGGGAACTCTTTACATGAGAGTTTCAGTTCCTCCAGATTGCTGCAGCAACACACACATTTTAGCCAGAAATGCATTTTTAACAGAGACTTTGTGTCCATATTGTCCATATTAACACAGTTTATGCCAATTTTTTTTCTGGGGACCAACTTTAAAAAGTGACAAACCGTCTTTGACTTAAGTGAAATCAGGACTTATCTTATATTTGTATTTCAGTATTTTTGCACGAGAGCAAGCAACCCGGAGTCAAATTCCTAGTATGTGCACATACCTGGCCAATAAAGACGATTCTGATTCTGACTTTGATCTGCAAATTGTGAGAAAAGCAAATGTGTGCATCAATAAACACTCATGAAAATTAGTTTTGCCAGTTCTGCATCACCTAATATTATCTTGAATAGTTAAACCAGCCATTTCCAAGAGATATGAGTTCGTTTTAAGCACATAATTGAAAACATATGCACATGTTAAATACTTTATGAAGGCAGGATCTTGTTTTTCTCATCTCATCATGCCTTTTTAGATTTAGTACAATTATAAGAACAACACGCACATTCGGTACAAATTTGTTTCTGATTGAAAGTTATTTTCAATAAAAATCAGATACTTGTGTTGAATAAATAAATCAATTTATCAAAAATATTTAGGGTATAAGGCTTCAGAACATTATGATATGAGCATATGAAGTTCATTCTCATGCTCTATTATGTCTCATAAGTTGTTGCATCAACTTCTGGGTTGATACCAGTTGTTACACACATTTGGTGCTAAATTTTACCATATTTCTTTTGTCGAGAATCAATAAAAAAGATCAAAAAGAATCCCACAACAAAACACGAAGACCTTGAAGAACACCATAAAAATCCATGTTGTGATTTGCAAATTGAAGATTTGAAGAATTGTATTATTCTGCAATTGTCTGTTGAGCCCTTGTGTTTTGTTTCCTGCTGAAAAACCCCCTTATGGCTTTAGTGTGTAAAGCCATCCATCCTCTGAACACTCTAGGTCTCTAGTTTGTGGTTGTAAAGTTTCATGAGGCTGTGATTATCCTAGAGGTCACAGCAGCTCATTTTATACACTGAGCTCAAGTTTCCCTGACTAACATCATCACACATGAAGAAAATTGGGCACTTTGAATCCACAAGAGTCTCAGCTTTCCAGTCATACCGATTACTGTTTAGGGACCTCAGGATGCAGTATTGCATACTATTTTCTGCAGGAGAAAAGCTGCATGGTTTCTGCACCAACTGCATTGGATTTGCATAAAGTGGACATGTCTGTGAAGAGGAGACTCGTGGGTACACATCGAAGATTTTCATTGAGATATCTTGACCTCAGAGGTCAAGGGACCCCTTTGAAAGTTTTTTCCCTAGACAAAATTTTACTGAATTTTTTTACAACCCTTTCCCTTTGGTACTTACGGATTTCTTGGAACAATAGTGTTGAAAACAATAGTGTTGAAACAACCTGGCACAAACACAATAAGACGTAATAAGAAGCTTTACAAACATAAAATAAATATCAGAACTGCATTACCGAAAGGCTGCAGGTTACTTTAATGTGCACACTCAGTTCATTTAGTAATGCTGATTTTAAGCTGATTTGGACTTTGGTTGTGAAACAGACACTGAAAAATTGCTGAATTAACACAAATCACACTCAGATTTAATGATTCAACGTGACACAGAACAGACACAATGTTCACACATCCTGCAGAAAAAATATGAACGCCCCCGGCGAGTTCTGACATGTGACAATAATTCTCTCAGTATGTTTCTCATTGTTAGATTTTCTTTTCCTCATTCCTTTCAGATTTACAGTTGCCCCACGGAGAAAAGCATCATATACAGTCGAGACAAGGCATTTCTGTGACAGCTAAAGCAATTATTTGCATATTGTGCTGCAGTGCTGTATGCAAATAATTACAAGGAATGTTGACAAAAAGGAGTTTAACTGCATGTCTTCTATTGTTAAAATCTCCCCGTCCATACAGTCATGGAAAAAATATAAGACCACCTTGTTTTCTCCTTGCTTTCTTGTTCATGTGATGTCTGGTACAACTTAAGGTACATTTGTTTGGACAAATGTAATGATAGCAACAAAAATAGCTCATAAGAGTTTAATTCAAGTGCTGATATCTAGACATTTTCTATGGTTTTCTTGATAATGATTTTGGTTAGAAAACTATGGAAAATGGCTAGAATTTAAAAATGAACAAGAAATTGCAGAAAACAATGGTCTAATAATTTTTCCATGACTGTACTATTTTTCTAAAAACGCTGATGTCTGCAGAGGAACCCAGTGTGTGGTGCAGCTGCAGGCTGTAAAACAAGCCTATTTATGATACTGCTGTCAAGATCTTTGAAATAATGATCATGTTTTTAATGTTCAGACAAGCGTTGATACAGAAAAATCAATTTGTTCAATTATACGTAGGTTGTAAAATCACAAGTTTTTCTGCTTCCATCAAGTCGTGACATGTGTCAGCACACATTTTTTGCTGAGCTGCCCTTCAGACAAATTCTTCCTAAACAACATGTAAGCACGCAACAGGCTCCAAATAAGCTTATTATTATGAGCCTTCTCACTTATCTCACAGTGGTTTGGTTTTTTAAACAAATAATGTGCAAGAAGCACGAGACGGAGGCCGAAGTGATTATAGACTGAGGTGTTTCACCAAAAAAGGCAAAGGAACATTAGTGCAAATAAAAGCATCATTATACTAATTCAACACATTTTTTAAGCTTCTGATTGCACGTTTAAGCTTTCCATTTTTGCTCTAATTACACTGTACTTTGTCATAGTAAACAGTTATGTTTCCACGTGCCTGAAACGTCTGCCAGCTTTACTTCTGAGGTTATGTCAACTCTCAACACACTCATTTATATAAACAGTGACTCCTTTAATAGTATAAAGCAGGAATGTGAAAGTGAATAACTGTATGCACGCCTCTCAGAAAAGAAAACCCGTTGCAGGAAGTTACAGAAATCTGCTATAGGGGCTCCAACAAGCTGTAATTACAGCATATGCTCACTCCTGTACTTACTGTAAACCGTGTTTATGTGTTAAATATACATTTCTGCGCACTGAAACTGCAGACAACTTCAGTAAACAGGGAGATAACAGGTTCACATTTTTCTTTTGATACTTTTACAGACTAAAATTTTCAGAATTTTGTTGTGTTCATTACTTGTGTTGCTCTCTGTGTCATGATTCTGGCTGCAGAGGATGCTAGCAAAAGACTACTTTTGCATATCTGTTGGGGGTTTGGGCGGTTTGAGGGGTCGTCGCACAAGAATATTTTATGTTTTTCAATACAAAATGTGCAATGTCACATCATTTTGGACCATCATTATTATTATTATTATTATTATTACTATATCTGTGTTGAAAAAGCTGGAGCAGATAATATATAAACAACATCCCATAAAATGTGCTAAAGAAGTCCAGTGAGGACGAACTACAAAAATGAGATCTGACAGAAGTCATTCAGTTAGTTCTGGTACTTTCTACCTTGATGTTACATTCCTTCAGCTTTAGTGGTGCAGCTCAAAACAGCTTGTGCATGCATAAGTGATACTGAACTGCAAACAAGAAGCCAAAACTGCATCAAAATCAGAGCTTTTTTTCCCCAAAACTACAAAAAACAACAACCTGCGTACATTAATTAATGTTTTCATTTTATTTTATAAATAATATTGCAACATATTAGGAATGCACACTTTCTTCAAATAAACATAAAGACTTATACAATATCCAAACCGACGAAGGCATTTTATTTATGTCAAAATGTGTCAAAATATAATGCTGAATGAAATATTGTGGAGCTGCAGAGACTTCCAGGAGGACAATAATTTAGAATATAATTTTGTATATATGTATTTTTAAAAACAACAGAGGTTGGGGTTCAGCTCTGCATGTCCTCAAACCTGCAGACACAGAATAATGTTTATTCATTTTATCTTGTGAACATTATTACAACATAGTAAGACTGCACTAACCCTAACCCTAACCCTAATTAATCAAATTGTTACCAAAACGCAATATGGACAAATGGAATTTTTTTTTTTAAAGAAAATTAGAATAATGATGCAGAAATAAGTATTCCTTCCAGCATTATGAATCATGTCATAACTGTGATATCGGTCAAATTAATCACAATAAGATGTTTTTGCAAAACTCTTGCAGCCTGAGATTAAATAATTTTTGTTTATAACTGTTGATTTGCAAAAGTGGCCTCAGGCAAAGGATGTTCAGTATCACTGGCCTCATTTCATAATAACAGGAAAAACTCTGAATAAAAAAACCTAATGCAAGAAAAACTAGATCACATATTTTGCTGTAACACAGCCATCAGTCATGAAGTGAACATGTGTTTTTTCTGTGAGCTGCAGGTGCATTAAAACAGGTCGGAGCAGCTTCAGTCTGCTGCAGCAGGATCACAGCAGACAGGTAAAGGTCTGCCTGTCAATCATTCTGTCAACTAATCAGTGCACACTAAAGGAAGACGTGAGAAAAATATAATACATTCATAAATTACATAATTACCAAGCTTTTACTCTGTTGGAGTCTTTGTTATTATCTCATAAACCATAACAACTGAGAAATAATTTCATAATAGTTTTTTTCCATTAGGACTATTAGGTTAATGTTACTAAGTATGCAGCTTTTCAGCAGTTAGAATGTTTAAATCAGCCACACAAGCTGCTGACAGCTCTACAGCAGGTTGATTACGAACTTAAGGAAAATAATAATTATCTAATGACAGAACATTTGTGCTGCTGTGGAGCAGCGAAGCAATCTTACCTTTATAAAGAGGTCTGATCATCGTTGGTTAGTGGTTATGAGACAGTCGGCCCCTGGGCACAGACAGGCAGGAGGCCCTCCACCTGCACAGGAACACAAGAAGACTTCAGAGTAGTTATGATTTTTTTATGTTGTTGTTTTATCTCTTTATAATTGTTTTGACCTTTCTGTATTTTTGTCTGAAGCTGTTTTGCCCATTTTCTGTAATATTAAATTTTGTTGTTGGTTTGTGTCTCTTTGTAGTTTTTTGTGTCACTTTGTGGCTATTTTGCATCTTTTTTTAGTGGTTTTGTGTCACTGTAATTGTTTTGATCTTTCTGTACTGTTTTCTGTAGCTGTTTTGCCCATTTCTGTAGTCATTTAGCTTCTCTTAACAGTGGTTTTGTGTCACATTGTCTTTGTTTTGGGGGGTTTTGTAGTCTTTTTGTTGTTGTCTGTGATTGCTTTCCCCCTTTCTGTACATTTAGTGTCTTATAGTAGTTGCTTTGTGTGATTTTGTAATTGTTTTGGTAATTTTTTAAGCTTTTTGTTGATGCCTGTGTTTGTTTTACCCTTCGTGTAGTCGTTTAGCTTCCCTTTGTTGTTGGTTTATATCGCTTTGTTGTTGTTTTGTGTCTCTTTGTGGCTATTTTGTGTCTTTTTGTAGTTGTTTTGTGTCACTTTTGAATTGTTTTAATGTGTTTTTTGTCTGTAATTTTGTAGTCATCTATCATCTCTTTGCAGTTGTTTTGTGTCTCTCTATGGTCATATTGAGTCTCTTTACAGTCATTTTGTGTCATACTGTAATTGTTTAGGTCTGTTTGTTGTGTCTGTGATTGGTTTTCCCCTTTCTGTACATTTAGCATCTCTTTTGTGGTTTTGTGTCACTTTATGGTCATCTTGAGTCTCTTTACAATAGTTTTGTGTGTAATGGTTTTGGTCTTTTTGTTTGTCTGTGATTGTTTTTCCCCCTTTGTTTTGTGTCACTTTGCGTCTGTTTTGGTCTTTCTACAGTTTTATTTTTCCCTCGGATTGTTTTACTGCTTTCTATAGTTGTGTGAGGGTGTCTTTGTACTTGTTTTGTGTCTCTTTGTGTCACGTTGTTTGCATTTTCTGTTTTGTGTCTATTTGTAACTGTTAAGTATGACCCGTATTATTACCTTGTCCCTTTCTACAGGTGTTTAGCATCTCTCAGTAGTTGTTTTCTGTCTATTTGTAGAGGTTTTATGTTTCTTTGTGGTTGCAACTTCACATTGCCTCACCGCAGAGGTCCCCCAGGGCCCAGTGCTGGGGCCCCTGCTATTCGCTATCTACACCACCTCTCTGGGTCAGATTATCCACTCACATGGCTTTTCTTATCACTGCTATGCAGATGACACTCAGTTCTATCTATCATTTCCTCCTGATGACCCATCTGCCTCTCAGACATAGCCACATGGATGAAGGCACATCACCTCCAGCTGAACCTTTCAAAAACTGAACTGCTGGTCCTCCCTACTTAACCTACAATACACCACGACATCAACATCAAAATTGACCCCCAGTGTCTTGCCCCCACCAGGGTGGTGAGAAACTTAGGTGTGATGATTGATGACCAACTCACCTTTTCCAGTCATGTCGCCTCAGTTACCCGGTCATGCCGCTTTGCACTTTACAACATCAGAAAAATCAGACCTTACCTAACTCAACATGCCATTAAACTCTTGACACAAGCTGTTGTCATCTCAAAACTTGACTACTGCAACGTCCTCCCGACGGGCTTGCCAGCCTGCACAGTAAAATTCCTACAGATGATCCAGAGTGCGGCCGCGCGCCTGGTCTACAACCAGCCAAAAAGGTCACATGTTACACCGCTGCTCATTGAGCTCCACTGGCTACCTGTTGCAGCCTGCATCAAATTCAAATCTCTAATGCTGGCCTACAAAGTTGTCTCCGGTACTGCTCCTACCTACCTGAACGCCCTGATTCAGACATATGCTACCTCATGACCGTTGCAGTCTTCCAATGAACGGCGCCTGGCTCTGCCCCCCGTTGGTCCAAGGCAATCCAGACTCTTTGCATTTCTTGTTCCCCGCTGGTGGAACACACTACCAGTTCCAACCAGAGCAGGGGCATCCCTCTCTAGTTTTAAAAAACTCCTGAAGAACCACACAACAATTCTACTCCTTAAAGAATTGTCACTAGGCTCTTATTGCACTATATCTTGATTGTTCCCCTTTTTTCTGTAAGTCAATTTGGGTAAAAGTGTCTGCTATATGACTAAATGTAAATGTAATGTAAATGCTCCGACTCTCTTTGATTGACCTTTTGCAGCTGAAGGCCGCAGACACTCCGGGCCTGTATCCAGTCAGCTCTGTTCATCCAAACAACAAAAAGCTTTTAAGATAATTAACAGTGTGTCGCTGCTCTTAAAGTGCACTTTGTTTCCCAAAAGTATGTGGACACACCTTCTTAATTGTGGTTCTTTCTCCTCAGTTACACACATCGCTAACAGGTGCATTAAATCAAAACACAATCTGCATCAATAAACATTTACAATGCAGCAGCTCAGACTGAATGTCTCTTTATCTATATGTGATTTATTTAATGTCTGTTTGGATTCAAATCTGCAGAGAATGATCAACCAGTATGACTCGATCCGTTCTCCGAATTTGGAGTTGCAGAGGTAACACATTCTGTACGTTAAAGACTTAAGTGTGTCTCTGCAGAGCTCCCCTCAGGACAAATCCCCCTCTAACAACACGCTAACATGCCATACTTAAAACAAGCTTTCCATTATGTGTCCTCTGTCATAACTCACATTGTCTTCTCACAAGAACTGTGTGAAGCGGAGTGAAGGCAGGAGTAATTACAGGCTATGAAAAGTGCTTTGTCATCAAAGAAATGCTGAAGTACTAAATGGAGATTACTGAAAAGCAAAAGAATACGTTCTTAAAGCTTTTGATTGTCGGCTTTAAACAGAAGCTTTCTTTATTCTGAGTAATCACTTACAATTTAGTTTCCCAGAGGCTGGGACACAGGAGATTTTATTCGGGTTGGCCAAATAAATTTGCAAAATTTCTTTCATCATGCAACACTAAAAAGCAGGATGGTCCTCCTATCACATGACCAAAGCTTTATAAAATGATATCTGATTACTTTTACCCACACCACGCTCTTTAAAGATCCTTTAAAGAGCCACAGCTTACTCTTTTAAGATGTAAATAACAGACTAGATTTACAACCTCATAATCTGGATTTAGGATAACATAAAATTGGTCAGTCTAACAGCCCTGATCTCTGTTTGATCCACCACATAAACAAATAATCTTAGCATGCAGGCTGCAGAAATGATCACATTCTTGGGGAGGGGAGCCTGAACCTGAAAAGAAGGAAACTGACACACAACTGTTACCTGCTGTCCAAATCTTCAAAACTTTAAAAGAAAAAAACAGCTATTGTCATTTTATTTATTCTTCTCTCATCTTTCTTAAATTTGCATTTTTCCTGAAGTGAAAAATGTCGCCGTAGTTATCTTTGAAGCTTTGAGCCGGAGGCGACAACCTGAAAACACACAGCGCTCTGACAGGAGACAGAGAGCAGAAACTACCTGCAGCCACAGAGCACATTACAATAGCTCCCTTAAATAATGCTGCATGTATTTACCTGCAGTGGTGCACCAGCTGTACTTACATTCAAAAATAGCCAAGTTTAAACATAATTTCCGACTGGTCAAAGTTAATGTCCTACTAACATATAAAGGGTTATTATATTATATATTATATTAATGTTAAGCTTTTCATTCTGCAGTTTGAGAAAAAAGTCAACATGACGAGAATAAATGGAACTTTCTGTGTTGGTAAAGTTGAAAAGATCGTCACATGTTTCTTGTTCCAGTGTCAATAAGTCATCAGGGGAACATTGTTTTCCATCTGAACAGTTACTGCAAGCTACAACCTGATTTTCATCAATGTCATAAAATGAGCAATAATCACAATATTTATACGTATTGAGGAAAAATCAGGTTATAGCTCGCAGTCTTCTTTACCAACTCAAACAGTGACTTTATTCTCATCATTTCGACTTTTTTCTCGAAGTACATAATGAAAATCTTTCTTACTCCTCTCATTATCAACAAGCACTTTATTTTCTGAGAGGATCATAACATGGTTAATATGAAAGACCTTATTTATAGTAGGCAACTGTCAGCCAAAATTTTTTCACCCCGTTTTCCAAAATACAATTTGACAACAGTTCAGCCTGGACAAAGGGTAGCAAAACATTCATTTAAACTGAATCTGTGGTGTGCTGAACACCATGTTGAGTATGCAAGCACTGTATTTTAAATACGGCAGGTTTAACTACACATCACTGCTGAGCCTTAAAAAGACCAACTTTATTTACAGCATAAATAAACATGTTTTCAGCCTGGTACAACAAAATGTTTTGGTCTCTGTAGATAATTTACCAGTTAATGACGACTATTCGGGGGGTGAGATGCTCCATTTCTTGGCTCTTTTTTAAAATATTATTTAGGTGCCATCCATATATTACCCCCAACACACCCACTAAAATGTTCCTCAAAGCCTGTTTCACACCGTTTCGTGGACAATATCGACTTGCTTTGCCCGGGGGCCCCTTTACAAAACAACGGTTAATCTACAAAGATTAATAATCGAGCCTGCAGGATTTGCAAAAATATCTAATAGAGATTATTTTCTGCAACAATATCTTGGTTAGTGTGGACTTTATGCCTGAGGAGCTGGGATTAAATTTATATCTCCATGAGGCAGGAGATACATTTTATTTAAGACATGGTTTTTTTTCCACACAATTTTGATATGTCCCCTTCAAGAAATGGATGTGATAAAAAACATTTTATGCAGCAAAAAGTGATAAAATTAAACAACATATTGACCTACATCACAGGCAAAAAATGTCCCTGTATGGACAGATTGACTCACACGTTGGTAAAACTGCTCAGATGTGAGATCCTGCAGGAGCGTCGAGGTGCTGTGAAACTTTGATCCTCACATGTTTCCCTCAGCTGCTGATAGTCTTGGCCTTTAGATTTGTCAGGGTTAGAGGAGACTTTCTTCACCTCCGTCCTCATAGAGGGAGAGAATCATCTTTGCACAGCTGGATGTCATGTCAGGAGAGCAGTCTGATAACACATAAAGAGCAAGTGGTGAGAAGCTTAAAGAGTACCATCAAGCAAAAGGTAAAATAATAACAGGAACATACAGAATGTACCTGCAGGGTGAGCGACTGGGAGAGGAGCCAGCAATGTAGAAGTTATTTATACTCATCGACTAAATACCTGATGCAGATTAAAGGCAACACAGAGCAGTGTACTGCACATAATACGCACACACAGAAATGAATGGCTCATTATTTTTTTGTTGGTTTGATTATGAAGCTGGCATCAGATATGCAGAGATCAACATGACATGCATGTTCAACATTAGAAAGCATGAAGCTTGAAGTGAGTTCATTTTTCATGTACTTTTGTCTTCTATGTTTAAATGTTACAACAGGACACATTAAACCTCACCACCTGCCTCTGCTGGTGGATTGTAACTCAGTGCATTTACTCCATTACTATACTTCATTTAAATACATTTTCAAGATTTTTTTCTCATGCTAATTCATATTTCTACTCCACAAAAAATCTGACGGAAATATTGCAGTTTATACACCACTACAATTATTTAACATCTTTACAAATTAAAAAAATTGGAACTTGAAAAAACATTTCATGGGTGCAGCTTCTTTTCTCCTTTTCTTATGTATGTGTGTGTGTGTGTGCACAGGGATTAAAAATAGTGTTTAGTGTTAGTAATTGCATAGTGCAGTACATTTTTGTCTGCTTGTTTGTTGTTTTTGCACTTTTTCTTTGCAGCAGGTGCTTCATTGTATGCTGCTGCTGCAGCTGTGACATGCACACTTCCCCTCAGGAATATATAAATTATCCATCTGATGATCATCATTATAAAGTGTCAACAGACACAAATGTTGCATTCATGTGTGCAGAGAAGGATCAAGTCCTCCTAGGGGCTTCATACTGAAACTGGATCAGTTCCTTCGACTCGCTGAACTCACTGACTTTTCAGAGGGCACGAATCCTGCACAGAATATAAATGGGATATTTTCATATTGAGATTGTTTGGGATTTTTCGCTGCTAAAACACAAGATTAACCTAAAAGAGAAGGTCTCAAACTTACAAAAAACAACTCAAAGCCCCACAAACACAGTGAACTATAAAAAACATGCATTTTAATTTTGTTTACTTCAGTCAATCTGCAAACCTGCAGACACAACCTCTGACTAAATGATGTTTTTAATAGATATTTCATATCATATTCAATGCATAACATTAACACTAAAAATGATAAATTGGATATTTACTGCTCATTTATGTGGTGGGTTACAATAAGGTTGCCATATAGAGATTCAGACCTTCTCTTGTCAGTAAATCTTGTGCTTTAGCAGCAAAAAATCCCAAATAAAGTTACAAAAACAACAATTTAAACACACTGAGAACCTGCAGCCTTTTAGATGCCTACTCTGAGAGTATATGATTATTATTACATAACCTTCACCTACACAGTACTCAGCCTCAGACTTCAGTTCTACTCAGTAATTTGACTTTCTACAGACAATCCATCACCAGTCAGGAAGAACACGAGCTGCTGAGTAAAGTACAGACTGTGAAGACATCATGATCTATCAGAAAAACGTGTGATTATTACCAGAAATTATCTCCATGTTTTAGGTAAAATATGGGCAATTCGTAGCCCTTGAAACAGGGATGCTCCACTTGCTTTGCCCACGAGCCACTGTTGCAAAATGTCAGGAAGCCAGGGACTGGTAAATGAACAAACATGAATAATCTAGGATGCACAATTTTGCAAAAAAAATACCTTATTGTGATTATTTTTGACTGATATTATAATTGTGTGGATTGCGTCCATATTTGACAAGACTGAGACTCTAGATTGCATACTGCACTTTTAATTGTTTAGTCCTGTTAACCCTTTATCAGGCAAAGAACGATATTTGGTAACTTCAGGTAATATTTTGAGAAAAAAGTTGCAAATTTACTAGATTAAAGTGGCAAATCTACAAGAAAAAAAGTTGCAGGTTTAAGACTTTAAAAGTGGCAAATCTGTGCGAAAAAAGTCGCAGATTTATGAGAAAAAAGTGGGGAAAAGCAACTTTTTTCTCACAGATTCACCACTTTAATGCACCACGCATTTTTTTCTTGTAGATTTGCCCATTTAATCTCGTAAACATTTTTCTCAAGATATAATTTTCATATATATATATATATATATATATATATATTTTTTTTTTTTTTTTTTTTTACACATTCTGGCTGTATGTAATACCCTCCAATATTCTCTGGGGTTAAAATTTGGAATTTGCAAGTATTTCAATGAGTGCCCTATTAAGGGTTAATGCTGCAATAATATTGATCAGATTAAATGAATAAAAATTAAAAAGATACATAATCCCGCCACAGCAGGCCCCTGCAGGTCAGCTGTTTGCAGGATAGTTCTACAATTTAAGGGCATTCAGGTCTTCTGGAAGATGTTTCTTTTTTTTCTTTATTTAAAAACAAATCTCATTGTGAATTAACTTACTTCCATAGTGAACTTCATTTAATTCAGCTTGCTGGTAGTTCAACTGCATTTATATTTGTGTAGTGATTTAAGTAGTTAAATTACTTTGCCATTTTTTGTGTAGTTAATTACTTAAAATTACAGATTCATGACATTTGTCCCCCAAAAAGGCATCTAAAATGCATATTTACAAATTAGCCAAGGAACGCATGTGCTGCAAAATCATTATATAAAAAAGTTTAACCGTTTTGACAAAGGGGTTTTAAATCAAAGAATAAAATGAGTGGTGATCATTTTATCCTCAATGAAACAGACTTTATTCTAAATCCTAATGCCGAAAAACATTTACGTGGCTGCAGTTCTAATTTTTAAACATTTGCAATGAGTTTGTTAATTCAGTGTCATTCAGAAATAAATTCTGAGTTTTCTCCAGCAAGAGGCCAGAACTCATTCAGGCCTGGGGGAAAACAGGCATGTCTCCAACATTTCCTCTCCAAAATGTCAAGAGAAATTAAGCAATTTGTTCACAATACATTTTTCTGTCTTAGTTTTGTGATTGACAGGCAAAGATTACTTCACCTTGAAGTGGAATATGGCAGCAGATTAATGTGCCTTTCAAGTCAAAGCTTCCTGAACCATTGTGAAGAGCACATACTGCAGTCAACCTGTGGACCTGCAGACATGGCAGTGCATCATGTCAAAAAATGTAAAAGTATGGATCCAGCCTTTTTCCTGACAGGAAAACTTCTTCGTTGAGTAAACTGATCTTTTGTTATATTCAATGCATGAAAATAAAAGTACAACCTAACCAACTTTACCGTTGACACAAATTGCAAGGAGTTTAAAATGAGCAGTTGAGACATTTTTGCAACCCAATTCAACATTACAAACCTTTTTGAAGACATTTGAACCTTTGAATATAGCTTGTGTTCAGATCTTGAACATGCATCTGCAAGTTTACATCTTCAATTTAAAGCTACAATTACCTCAAAAGTTGTATCCCTCTGCACACCAGTCAAGTTGCAGTTTACACGTCCACTCATGTAGCCATGGCAGATAATGCTTCAAGCTCTTAGGCATAGATGCTACACGGACAGCTCAGATCTCATCAGTTGCCACACTTTAAAGATTGTGTCAACAGTTCACTATCCACATTACTTCCCTTCTGTTGCAGAGTTATGGTGTCTTATAATGGACTTTTTTTTTTTAATCATTTATGTGCACACATGATGTCAGTGAAGCAGACCATAGGAATATAAAGGGCATCATTTAGTTTGATCCCATTAGACATTTGTGAAATTTTGTCACAAATTATAGGGTTCTGGACAAGAATATTTTGTGAGGTCCCCCCACAGGGTCATCTTTGAGTCCTGGAACATGTTTGTACCAAATTTGAAGAAATTATTTTTACAGCTGAAGAATGCAAGCACCACTTAGGTCTACAGAAACGATCAAACAATGTTAAAATGCCACGGGGCTCTGGAGCTACGGCTCGTCTTCCTCTGATTAAACCCCAACATCACCTTAAAGTTTACCTTTAAAGATGTGCTGGCTTTTGGGTCAGAGATGGAGGCGCAATGACAACGAGTTGTTAAACTTAGGTTGTTTCAACACTTTATTAGTTACCAAACAGTAAATCAGACTGCTGTTCTTAATGTGGTGAAATGTTGATTTGTCTTCAGACCAGAGTCCACAAGCCCTCATCTGAAATAAAGAGGAATCAGGTTAGTCTACAAATTTAAAAACAATGTTGAACTTGTTTACACTGTCTACAATGTTACAAGGAGCACTTAAAATAAATCAAGTTAGCAAACAACCTTGCAGATGAATCAGCTGATCTGATTTTCAATGAAAACACAAGGACACTTAAAAATGAGTAATATTGTTTCTTAAATGTTTTCAAATGCAAAATCGATTTGTCATCTACTCATCTTACATTGCTGTCAACATCTTATGATTATTGTGATTTGTTTGATTATTTAACCTGAATATACATTTTTCTTCAAAGATTACACTCCAATAGAAGACCAAGAAATTTCCTAGGGAATATTATTCCACTAAACGTATTTCTTTACTATATGCACCTGAAAAAAAAAATCCACCAAAAAATGTAAGGCTGAGGGGATCCTGTTAAATGTTTACTGCTGCAGTAACTCAGTTTCCCCTCCAGGGGGCCTCAACTGCCTCAGTGCTGCTGTGATTGTCATTCCGAAAGTCCCAAAAATCTTTAAATTCAGATACTTTTCAGGTCCTCTAGATGACATCTTTAAGTAAATCCAAGATATTTCTCACCACGTGTAGCTTGCGGCACACTGAAGCCAAATTGCTGCAACTTCTTGATCCCGTTCTAAAAAGACGACAAGAAACCAGATGCATTATTCTGCAAATTATTTCAGTTAGTGCACTGTGTGACGCTGCCATCTAGTGTTCAGAAAACCGAGAGTCACCACTGAACAATCTGCCGGTAATTCCAGCTATTTCAGTTTTGGTTTCATCACAACAGGCAGCCATTTGTGTAATAAAGGAAAAAAAATCTCTACCTGTCGAAGTTACTCAGACTTTAGGAGCATTAGACCAACATCTGGAATAAAAAGGAGTGGGGAAAAATTAGAGAGAAATACATTTTGAAGAGTCCTTGGGTTTCTTTAGTATAGCTTTACAAGTCTCAGAGAAGTGGATTGAAAAAAATCGTCAGTTATCGCATCGGACGGCACTTCCTATTCCAGAGTTTCATCACTGACAAAGCTACACAGACTTAATACGTTTATAAGCTTTTCAATAAACTCACCAGTGTACAACATGAACCAAAGCACTTGTATTTAGCATTTGATTTGTCAAAACTTTGGGGAAAACAGAAATGAGTGCTTAACAGACTAAAAATAATGCATACTTAATGTTTTCTTCCACTTAGTTTAGTTGATGTGACAGCCTGAGTCTGTACCTTCAGTTGCACCTGCCAAAATCCATCTGTGCACCGTTACATGAATCAGAATTGTTACTTTTTGAGCACAACAGGACAGTTCAATGGACAATGGTCAAGGCAACAGAAATGTGTTACAGTTTTGACGGTCAACTCTTAAGCGAGTCATTTGCTGTAAACCAGTCGTTACAAGTACGGTTTCAACCAGTACCAGTTTGTTGTACAATGGGGAGTTTATAAGAAAAGCTTGTGCCTTTTTTAAAAAATATGGTGAAAATAAAATGAACTTACATGGTCCATCTTGAAGGTGTAGCTGCACCATGTAAGAAGAGTCAGATTCTGTCAGGAATTTCCATCTGCAACACCTAAAGAAACAAGAACAAAATTCGAAATTGTGAACAACAGGCACTGATCAAGTCCATTTGAGATTTTTTCCTGAAATTTTGTGTTCAGAAAACCGAGAGTCACCACAAACAGTCTGCCGGTAATTCCAGCTATTTCAGTTTAGGTTTCATCACAACAGAAACACCAACATTCCACTTTTTATACAACATGATATTTACCTGCACAAAATTTATCACCTTCAGTCCGCTGGTTCAGTTTGGAGCAGACACTGAACTTCATGGCTTTAAAATCTTATGGCAACACAAAAGTCCTCATCTACAGAAGAAAACAACAATTTGTTAAGTGACATTGAGTCCATTTATTTTGTAAAGTTATGGTACTGTACAGTATCATTAAATGTTCAGAAAACCGAGAGTCACCACTAAACAATCTGCCGGTAATTCCAGCTATTTCAGTTTAGGTTTCATCACAACAGAAACACCCAGATGCCATTTTTATACAACATGAATATTTACCTGCACAAAATGCATCACCTTCAGTCCACTGGTTCAGTTTGGAGCAGACAGAGCGCTTCATGGCAGCATGAAAGTTCTCAGCTGCAAAAGGAAACAAGGTGGATTTGTTAAGAGACATTTAGTCCAATTATTTTGAAAGGTAACAGTACTGTTCTGCATCATTAAATGTTCAGAAAACCGAGAGTCACCACTAAACAATCTGCCGGTAATTCCAGCTATTTCAGTTTTGGTTTCATCACTACGTTTAATAGTTGCAGCGCATTTTAAAGGAGTAAAAAGGTTAAACAAACCTCAGTCGTGCCTTGCTCATCTTGAATGGACCCATTCTTCTGATGAATCTAAAATCAAAGTAAATAATTTACATTAGATGCCTGTATAGATGCATCATCACCAGGAAGAATCCGTTGAGGAGACTCAGAACAGTGAGTATGAAACATCGTCAGTTGTCGCATCAGACGGCACTTCCTATTCACAGTTTTCATCACTGACACAGCTAAATTGAATCCTTAGCTAGTCTTTACTGTAACTGACCTTGCGGGGATTTCAGGAAACTCCATACAGGCAGTTTTACATTTGTAAATTTGGCACAAAGAGCCGCCAGACTGCAGTCCACCTGTGAGGGGAAAAAACACCACAAATTAGTTCAAAACGTTACATCTCAGGCACACAACACAAGCTTTTCTGTCAAGAATTTAACGATGAAGTGCGGCTTAATGCACTGAATCAATTTTCAATTTTCCAAATATCATTGAGGCAAACTTGAAGTTTGGAACCATTTTGGTCAATCATTTCTCTTTAATATTAATTTATGTTGTATTTTATATGGTAGGAAAATCCATTTAGTGGTATTTACAACGAGGTACAACATGTAAGGATCGTGCATTCGTGGAATGAGTAACAGATAGGCAAGGAGTTGTCCATCTGGAGGAAACCGTGACAGTGTCAAGTATTTATGTAAAACGATGATCTTCTATTATTTAGTTCGTATAATTTGAACAAACAAACCCATGACTAGGACGCCTAGCGGACGCGTTTACTTTTGGAGGGAAACGATATTACAAACCAAGAAATAGTTTAAAATTTACAGTAAAAGTGCACAAACCTTCCTACAATAGTCTGACAGTTAAAATAAAACAAATCTCACCTCGTTTCTCATCTTGTCCGTGTTTCTGTTTCTCCACGTGGCTGCTTCAGGCCTGAGAAGCTAATGCTAAAGCTAGCAGATATCGGGTAAAAACTAAAGTAACAAACTGCAGCTCAATAAACGTGTATTCTTAAACATTTAGTAATGTTTCTCTGGTATTTACTGACCTCTGGACGAGTTAAACTAAAGCTGAACGCAGCAACACGTTTATGACACTGAGAGACGGTTTGAAAAGAGAGATTGGCTGCCAGCGGAGAAGCTTATAAACCGTCTGTCGCGGGAATATTACGTCAGTCCTCTGTAGTTGTTGTCTGTCGCCCTCTGCTGCACCGGAGGCCGAACAACACCACACATTATTCTGTGTTTTAGGTTAATTTAGCGTTTGTGTAAAAATAATAAAAATCTTACTATAAACCATTTAACTATTTTGGTCGTTTCCATGCAAATTAATGTCATGTTTAATTTTCAATAACTTATTCCCTGTAAATAATCTGCAAATGTACATGTACATATCTATAATCTATTTTTAAGGTGCTTGCTTGTTTGCTTTTTCCTGCTTCTATTTAAATATTTTTTTCGTTTCTCTATCTTTGATATTCCCATATTTTTATACATTGTGTTTTTTACATGTGCATGGAGAGGTGCCATCCACAATTCCATTGTACTAGAGTATAAAGACAATAAAAATCTTTCTGATTCTGACGTTTCGAGCTTCTCAAATTTAATGATTTTTCTGCACTTTAAGTATTTTAAAAATTTACTTACACAGGCTGCTTATAGTTTGAAGTAGTATTTTTAATGCTGTACCTTTAGTTGTAACAGATTATTTGTACAGAGTGGTTAGGGTTATTTTACTGAAGTAAAAAATAAATGGCATGAACAAAGTTATTATTCGTCAGTAAATTTAAGCAATGTAGCGTATGGCCACAAGGTGGCGCTGTTTCACCGGCTTTCTTCAGTATTCAGAGTCTCATTAAGAGCCTGTTTGTGAGTCTTTTGCCAGTCTGCAGACGCTCTTCATCACTGTGAGCGTCATTTTGTTCTGGATGTATTTTCTCTGCAGACTTAGGAAATCACATCACATCTGCAGAGCCAGAATACATTTCCTTCAACAATTTTGTCTCCTGGAAGTTTCAGGTAAAGTTTTTAAACTTTTTTTCTGTTTTTAAACTGTTTATTCTCTACGCAAAGTTTTTTTTTTCCTGCTCTACTTAATCTGCACTTAGCTTCCACCACACCCTGACCTACAAATTATCCAATGTCAGTTGCAGCTGTTTTTGAATTTACATTCTGCATCAAACTAAGATTTTAACTCTCTCATTTGTATTTCAGGAGAACTTGCAAGACATAAACTATATTTTCTTGGTTTTGGGGAACGAGTTTTAGAGGGAAAAGAAGTTAAAAAAAAACAAGAAAAAGTGAAAGTTAAGTGTGTGTCTGTGTGTGTGTTGTTGAAGTGAGTGAAAAGTGTGTGTTTGCTGTCAGTGAGTGGCAGCTTTCAGGTGTGTATGCATTGATCCACTGCAGCAGCATGTTGCCACCTGTGAAGAAGGACCGTGTCATTACACAGCTCCCAAACGTTAGTCACACACACACACACACACACACACACACACACACACTCTCTCTCTCTCTCTCTGTGTAATGTAATTACATCTAACAGTGTTAGTACTGACGTTGAGACTTATTCAGAGACGTAAATGCTGCTCTGTGTTTCTCTAAAAGTGGACGGCTGCAAATTTGTAAAATGCTGTTGTCCTGAGAAAACCCTGAAACTCCAGACCAATCCTGCTGATATCTGGCTTTTTTTATGTACTCTGTGGAGAAAAGCTATTGAATGAACCCTGTAGAAACCTTTTAGAAAGTTATTGTGGTTAAAATGAAAGCAAGGCCTGTTTTTATGTATATAATGTAAAGCTGATACTTTGAAAATGTGTTCTTCTCTGCACATATTTAATTTTGGGGAATTGCTATGTCTTCTTTTTCAGAATATTTAAGATTATTTTATAAATCAGTGGAAAAAAAACATTCAGTGTACCCAGTGGTGGATTTTCTAAAGGGCAAAAAAAACTGAAAAGTGCATCCAGTGTAAAAAGCTTTTCTTGCATTTATCAACCAACCAAAGCTTAAGTAATTTTAAGTGAACCAAAGAGGGCTTTTTATCAGGTCTTCTTGATTTAAGGGCACCTTGGAGGGCAGTTTATCTAGATGTTTCTATAGGAGGAGCACCCTAGAGCTCAATTTATTATGTTTTATCTACCCTGGGGGCATCCACTGGAGAGTGTACCCTCTTTCTCCCTGTTTCTTTCACTGTCCAGTGTTCTTTTATCCTAATTTTTAGTCCCCACTCTCTCCACAGTGTTTCAGTCCGAATGCAGCGCTGCACACTAAAGATGGCTTCCACCCACATGTGAGGGCGGCCTGCCAGGCTCAGAGGACGGACACAGTGAGGTACGAGCACACTCAAGAGTGGATAAAACACACTGTTAGTTCAAAAGATAAAGCAGAATTCGACTCAACTCTGCCCTGGGCTTTCTTAGGTTGTGAATACAGTTTTGAAACTGGTATTAACAGATAATTGTCCTTTTAAAAAGCTGAGGAGTGCCTCAATCTTTAATTTGTGAGAGCAGGCTGCTTAAATCAATTAAGTTAATAAAGTGATTCATGCCAGAGCAGACTGTTGACCATTAAGGGCTTCATACATTTAGTCACAATATAAAAGTGTGACGGAACTGTAAAGGATCCTATTAAAGGTGTCAAAGGGAAAGTTTGGATTTGTATGGTGGTCTGAGGTACCGCTAAGGGGGGCAGCAGCTCAACAAGTTTCAGCCACCTAAAAGATGTCGTATCAGTTTAAGCGTACGCTAGATTTAGAATATTTTCACTGCAATTTGCTGCCCTGTTTTAGTTAACATGGTGAAACTGAAGCTGATTTTTGCTTTAATCTAAGCCACCAGACTCCATTGATAAAAATAGAAGTTTTGCGTCACAGAACACAGAAACTGTTGGTCTGTGACTGCTTCATTGATTGTGTTATTGTGTGACTCTGGTGAATTAGTACTAACCCTTTAAAACACCAAAGTCACAAAATAAAACAGACAAATGAACAAATCGAGGCAGCGGTAGATCAGCAACTCCAACTGTTCTGTGACGTAAAATTACTGTTTTTGTCAATGGAGTCTGGTGGCTTTGAAGAGAGTGTAGATAATGGCTTCAGTTCCTTCCACGTCAACTTAAAATGACCATACCGCCTACTGTAGGTAATGCACTGATTATGGATCAGTATTTCATACAACCACACGTCTATAACTCTGAACTATCCCTTTAACTGATCCCTGCCTGTTACTGATTGTTTCAAACTGTTAATCTGTTGTTTCCAGCTTTAATATCGCTAAAGTCATCGTGGTGGGAGATGTGTCAGTTGGGAAAACATGTCTCATCAGCAGGTAAGAAGTAATCATAAATAATTAGACCAATCAAAGGATGTAAAGTGGAAACACACAGTCAACCTGAGCAGAGCCAGAAAGATTTAAATCATCATGAAGGGTTTAACATGAAGAGTTTATTTACAGGTTGATTGAGAGATAAAGTATCTCAATTTGTATTCATTTAGTAGATCTCCTGAAATATCAGCTACATGTGTTTTCCTTCAATCATTGTTTATTTCATTTTTCTAGGACTGCGAACATGAATTGATCTAAACTGAAGTCACATTGTAAAAACTTCAGTCAGTGAAACAGAAGTGTCTGTGGAACAAACTGTGAATAATTTTATTAAAAATAAATAAATAAAGATAGTCAGTTTCTCTCTGTCCTCTTGTTGTTTTCAGGTTTCGTAAAGGTGCATTTGATAAGAACTACAAAGCAACTATCGGAGTGGATTTTGAGATGGAGCGCTTCGAGGTGCTCGGTGTTCCCTTTAGCCTGCAGCTGTGAGTACGACAGTGAAACAAACTACCTAATTCATTGCACTGACTCATCACCAGGGTAATCCCCCCGAAACCTAAACCCCCATGAATAAGCTTTTGAGATCAAAACTTTTTTTTTACCAGGCTGTAAACATTTTCATTTCTGCTGTAAAGTTTGGTATTTTAACATGTGTGTCTATGGGAATTGACTCTCTTTTGGAGCCAGCCCCAAGAGGCCGTTTGAGGAACTGCATTTTTTGGCACAACCATCATAACCAGGCCTATCGCTATATTCCCAGGGTACCGTGCTCTTGATATTAACTAACATTGTGACAGATTGGTAGGGGCTTTGTCAAAGTTCAAATTTGGGAAGTGAGATTGGACATTTCAAATGCAGTTTGAATGATAAAAATTAGTTTTAAAACTCTGTGGAGATTGATATTAATGCCTCAAGAAAGAAAAAAAAATCAAGGAGTTTAACATCATTAGGGTTTAAGCTTTAGGAGGGTGATTTCAACATATTTACTGAGGGAAATGTACACTGCTGAGAACATAAAACCCTTTGAACGACCTTGTTAATGTGTCATATTTAGAGGATAATAAGCAGGGGAACATAGATGCGCTGCCACTGCTCTCCTTCTCCTCCAAACCCCCCAAAGAGAAACATCTTCAGCTTCCTCTGATGTGTTTCAGGTGGGACACAGCAGGTCAGGAGCGCTTCAAATGCATCGCTTCAACGTATTACAGAGGAGCACAAGGTGAAAGTCTCTGCAGCATTATACCGTTTTATCTCTCACACAGTAAACACACCTTCCCATCATGCTCTCTGTTCTGCCTCTTCATTTCCTCCAGCCATTATAGTGGTGTTTGACCTGAGCAGTGTGAGCTCTCTAGCACACGCCAGGTAAGAAATACCTAATTATAATCTCATTATTGTTCCTTGAAAATGCCACTTGAAGTCTAATAAGTGTGTGTGTGTGTGTGTGTGTGTGTGTGTGTGTGTGTTTAGGCAGTGGCTGGAGGATGCCATGAAGGAAAATGACCCGTCCAGTGTTTTACTTTTCCTCGTCGGTACAAAGAAAGACCTCAGTGTGAGTGAAGTTCAGCAAGAATGGTTCGAATGGAGATAAATCTGAAACATATTATTGGTGCAGTTGGTACAATAATAATATATATAATGAACACAATGCATATATTTATTTATAAAACACAGAAACCCATAGTCAAAATAGTTCTGTCTGTGTATGTCTATGTTTGTAAGCGACACAAAATAAAATTAAATATACTAAATAGTAGCATTAATATAATAAAAATGTGGAAAAAATAAATAATATTTTTTATTTAGACACAACATTAATCAGCAACAACTATTATTTACATTTTATTAATTTATTAAAATGTGAAAAAAAGTTAGTTTTTAGTAGTTTATCTTGCCAATATCTTCAGGTCTGAAACAATTAATTTATTATCATGAATTAAATATTTTTTGATACAATTTTGTCCATCTTACTTCAAAAAACAGGCTTAAAAAATAATTAAAAAAAAAAAAAATCAATACAAAATTCTATGACAATTCCCCAGAGCCCCAAGTGGCATTATGAAATGTCTCGTATGAAAATATTTAGTTTATTATCATGTAAGACAAAGAAAACTTATTACGTTTGGCCCTTCTGCTTCAGTAACAATAATAATTTGACTGGATTAATGATGGACAAGCAGAGTTATAGACTCATTGTTGCAGCTCTGAATGTTTTACTTTTATTTTATGAAGCTTGTTCTCTGCTTCGCTCTCCTCTCTCTGTTTCCTCCTCAGTCTCCTGACCAGCTGTCTCAGATTGAGCAGGAAGCCATGAGACTCTCAGAGGAAATCAAAGCAGAGTACTGGGCCGTGTCGGCCAAGTCAGGTGGGATTGAACACACATTAACACCAACAAATCCCCGTCAGTCCTCGTCTCTGCATGCTCTTTAATCTTCTGTCTGTGTCACTGAACTCTTTCAGGAGATGGAGTCCGTGATTTCTTCTTCCGCGTCGCCTCTCTGACTTTTGAGGCCAACGTTTTGGCCGAGATCGAGAAAAGTGGCTCGAGGCACGCCGGAAACATTATCAGTGAGTCCGTTCGCTCGATAAAAAGTCTCATTATTACTTTTAACTATTTATTTTAATTTATTTACCAACAAATTAGCCCTCTTTTCTCATGAATTATTTATAACCTGAACAAAATTACAAAAAGTGTTTTATTTACTAGAGTAAGTTAAATAATTTAAATATTAAAAATAAAGAAGTCATATTAATTTTTTTGTTTGTTTTGTGTTTTATTAAACAGTAATATTACAATACATTTAAAAAAGTATATGTAATAAAAAAAAAACATTTTTAAGTGCCACATAATTTAGCCAAATTAGCTAAATAATGGAAATATTAAAAAAATGTAAAAAAATAATAATAATAATAATAATAATAAAGTAAAAGGGAATAGTATTCATCAATAAAACAGAATTATTTAAATGGGAATAGTAAAAAATAAATCCAATCTAAATGTGTTTAATTACCTAGAATTAGTTTAATAATATAAATATTACAAATAAATGTATTAATTTAAAATATATAAATATAAAAACAAATGTTGTTATTAATGAATATAAAATAAAATATGTAAATGGTAAAACATGTATGTGTTATATTACCTTCAATAAGTTAAATAATGGTAACATTAAAAATAAATGTAAAAAAAACAATAGTTGGTAAATTGTTGCCATATGCGTAATCATAGAAAGTCCCATAAATAAAATGTTTCCTTTTTAATTAAATTTAATAATATTAATTCACTATCACTTATTTTATCTTCATCACCATGTTTTTTAAGCAAATTTATATTACATAATATAATCCATAATTTACAGAGTGGCTCATTTTATGTTTTTAACAGTTTTGACAGTTTATTGTTGGTTTTCATCTTTGCTGAAAGTATGAAATACATATAATATAATTTTAATAGTAATATTGCCCGGCTTTATCATTCAAACGCTTGTCACTGTAGCTTACATTGTTCATCTGAATGCCAAAAATGTAACAGTTGTTTTCTGTTTATTTTACACAGGGCTCACAGACAGCACAGAGGCCAATCACAAACTGAACAAGAGGAAATCCAACTGCTGCTGAACAGAGACAAACAGTCATCTGAAGTACACAGCAGCACCAGCAGGAAATAAACTGGACTCAGCATGCTCAGTGTGGAGATCATCCATAAACCTTTAGACCGTTTTTGGTCTTTATAACATTTGTTCTCTCCCAATAGAAACATGAAAGTAGCAGAGCACTTTTATTTAAACAGTTAGAATGCAACTCATAGAAGCAACAATCTGTCTGGTAAAATAGTTGGTGGCAGTATGAAACTTCAAAAGCAACAGTTGTAATATCCTCGGTTAAAGCATCCATACACCATAAAGTGATGCAGAAAAAGCACACATTGATGCAGAAAAAAAAATCACAAAAGTGCATGAAATTTAGTGTTTGGTGCTCAAAATTCTTCTGGAGAACTGCCAAACTAAGAAACTAGAAAATACAAAGTACGCCCTTGAGTGGACCCCATAAAAAACGAAGTAATTTCTATGTCTCATAACAGCTTCCTCATATTGTGTTTGTGTTGTTCTGTCGTCATCCTGAGAGGCTTTAGGTTAGACATAATGAAGTTGAGGCTGTAAACAACAAGGAATGTTTATACTGCTGGTCGGAAAAAAAGAAAGCTTTGTGCTTTAACATTTATATATAAATAAAGACGTAGATCATTCATTAAACCACTTTCATAAACACGTTTGTCTGTCTGTCTGGAGCAACATTTTTCTCCCACATGAGAGGAAATATGAGAGCCGGACTCACCGGCTGGCCGTCCTGTCATGTGTCAGTGCTGCTAATGTGAACCATACGCCGGCTCCCATGACCACGGCCATCTCTCTCCTCTGACATCACACTTCTCATGATCTGTAAAATGGAGGGATTGTTCAGCAGCAAACAGGAAGTCACATCTGAGGATAATTGATTTGCTCACTGAGTTAAGTCGCTTTATGAGTCTGCAAATGTTCTCTGGTTTCCTGTTAAAAGCAGATAAACTATATATTAAAGCTTGTGTACGATGAAATGTAAATAAATTGGTTTTAATTAATGTGTAGTCTTTGTGTCGGAATAGATAAGCTAGAAATAGCAAATGTCAGGAAAATTCTTCACATTCTGTTCCCAGTTAATCATTTTTCTACTGTGAAGAAATAAATGTGCATCACATGTCCAGATGAGAGTCGCAAAGGGTCAGAAACTTTACAGTACATATCCAAAGTGAATTGAGCGGGAAAAACTGCACCTTCTAGTGGTGAAGTCATTTAGACAGACAGACAGGCATTGAATATGTTGCCAGAGACAGAAGGTTTGACTCGATAAAACTATATATATATGATAGACTCATAATTGGCACTTTTAAGGTACGTGCCATGTGCCCTGTGCTTATGGCCAGGCCAAGCTACCTATTAAACATGCTTTTTTTCATTGAAGCGAAGGGGCATTATTAGGGTTGCAAAAGGGGGGTAACTTATCGGTAAAATTCCAGAAACTTTCCATGGGAAGTTAAGCTGGGGAATTTTGGAAATATTCCAAATCTGAAACTTTAATTAACAGAAAATTGGGGGTATTTTAAACAAACTGTATCCAACCAAACATATATATCGACATTTTTTTGTCATAAGCAGACATCCATGCAAAATAATACAATTACATTTTTATTTGTAAGTTTTTTATTTTATTATCCCATTCAACATGTAAATGTAGAATTGAACATGTAAATTATTGAACATGTGATGGAGAAATGCAGTGCATTAATGGGGGCGTGGCCTCAGTAGCCATGCAGTAGTCAGTGTGCTGTGAGCATGATGTGATTGAGGAATAGCAGACATGAAAGTGTACTTGCATGAAATCTGGTTGTTTGAGTCAAGATTATACTAAAACACATTTTCCCCAACTAAATTCAATTTCCCCTTTATTCCCAATGAAAGTCTCCAACCATATGCATTACTCGGTCTCCACCCTCACAAATCTAGTGAGGGAGAGAGAGAGAGATCAGGCAGCATGTAGCATTTATGTTGTGACAGGTTGATGTAAATATTGAAACAAATCAGACAAGGCACAGGTAGTAGTGACAACCCCACAATAAAGTCATTCAACGAACGAAAAATAGCCTGAACTAAAGCATTTAAACCAGATTGTCCTACGCGTTCACAAAGAAACAAGACTCACATATCTCTTATTTAAACACAAAAAGACTGACAAACAAATTATCCTGTTTCAGTGGCTAACTGGCTAATGCTAGACAATTTAATGTTGTTATTTTTACCTTTTACCGTAAGGTTTTATATTATTACTCACCTGGTAGAAGCTAGCAGAATTTATGCAGACATTACCTTTTTAGAAGTAAATTGCTTTAAGAGCTAATTCGGCATCCGTACCGACTAATTATAGCTGATTACTGCCTTCATTGACAGAACCAGGGCATTACAACCATAATAATAACTAGGACTGCAAGCAGTACTGAACGGGCCCTCGCAGTACACGCATGTTGGGGCATGCTGCCGTCGGGGCGTGTGCGTTACAGGGGCCAGTTTATACCACCCCTATGAATTTCATTGCCTTAATTGTTCTAGTGTGGCTACGGTACCAAATATGAAATTAGACTGCCACCACAGTGCCACCTAGGGGCCGATCAATAAAACCTTAAAGGGTTATCCTCAGGAGGGCATTGACAATAATTGTACCAAGTTTTGTATAATAATGCACAAACTATCCCTTTAATCCTCATACAGTTTCTGAAGGAGGACTCTTAACTGATATGTATAAGTTAGAAGAGGCAGGTAGCAATGGTGGAAGGTAACTATGTACATTTACTCAAGTACTGGACTTAAAGTACAATTTTGAGGTACTTTTATGTACATTTTATGTAACTTTATACTTCTACTCCACTACATTTTGAGACATATATTGTACTTTTTATTCCTCTAAATTTAGCTGACAGCTTTAGTTACTTTTCAGGTCAAGATTTAAAATGAAAAACATGATACATTTAAAATGATTACCCATTTTTATAAATTAAACCATTTAAAAGTTTTTTAGGTAGTTAAAATGAGCGGAGTGGAGTCATTTCACAGTGTGGTATTAGTACTTTTACTGAAGTAAAGGATCTGAACACTTCTTCCACCACTGTCTTTTTTACTTCTTTACTTTTTTTTTACGTACATTTTTTTTTTTTCTTAAAAAAAAAATTATTTGTATTTTTTTATATTTTTATTTATTTTTTTATTAATCATTAATTTTTTTCTGCGTTTCTGCGCATGCGCGGTTTTTTCGCTTCTGCGCATGCGCGTTCTTTCTGGACACTGCGCAGAAGCGGGAAAAGGCCGCGCATGCGCAGAAAAATAAATTTAAAAAAATAAAAAACATTTAAAAATATATAAAAATATATTTTTTTATTTTTTTTAAGAACATAAAGAAAAAAAATAAATGTAAAAAAAAGTAAAGAAGTAAAAAAGACAGTTGTGGAAGAAGTGTTCAGATCCTTTACTTCAGTAAAAGTACTAATACCACACTGTGAAATGACTCCACTCCGCTCATTTTAACTACCTAATAAACGTTAAAGCGGTTTAATTTATAAAAATGGGTAATCATTTTAAATGTATCATGTTTTTCATTTTAAATCTTGACCTGAAAAGTAACTAAAGCTGTCAGCTAAATGTAGAGGAATATAAAGTACAATATATGTCTCAAAATATAGTGGAGTAGAAGTATAAAGTTACATAAAATGTACATAAAAGTACCTCAAAATTTTACTTTAAGTCCAGTACTTGAGTAAATGTAAATAGTTACTTTCCACCATTGCTACCTGCCTCTTCTAACTTATACATATCAGTTAAGAGTTAATTCGTTCTTATGACACAACCCCCTTTGTCCTCTTTAGTTAAAATAATATTTTTATTCTATGCAGGAAATGTAATACTGTATATCGCCTCTCAGGAATCTAACTGACAAAAAATAACAAAATATTCACGAACAAAAATTAAAGGTTAGGTCTTCTGATGAAAATGTTTGGTTAAAAGCTTGACTATTTAATTACATACATCAAACCAGTCTTCCATTACATGTAGAGTTTATGTGCCAGCCTCCCATTATATAGCAATTAAGATAAATGTATAATCCCCTAAAGCAAGTTTTGGTTATATTACTGGAGTTAATATATTTTATATTTTCTTGGTATTTCAGTTAACCAGTTAAGAAAACAGTTATAACTTCGACATCTTCTGCTAGTTTTTGCTCGGTAGTTATTACCTCGTGGGATGTAGTTTGCTGATGGTACCTAAAACATTTAATTGATCCAATTCTTTCCATTTTTCAGTCACTTTTTTAAAAAAAGTAAATGAGTTGTTCACTTTAAATGCTACTTTAGACATATTCCACATTGTTGGCTTGGATTTTCAAAGTGCCCCTTTTCATTTACCTTGCTAGTTTTTTGTTTGTTTTTAATTCATACAATATATGGCAAGTCATACAATAAACTGTAGCAGGCTCTCTTCAAGATAAGTGCACAATGTAAACAGAATAAAAACCTTAGCAAAGACTAAATTAATAAATAGAAATTAAAATGCAATAAATAAAATAGCAAAGTGGTCTTCTAATATCTTTAAGGCAGCTAACTCACCACATTGCACATTTTATTTGTCAAATTAATTAGGAACAATTTTTGTGTTTATCTGCATTTGCATGGTTAATGCAACCTGAGCAAAAAAATCCTTTTATTCCTGTTAATTTCCATAAATCCCTATTAAGTTTGAACCTTGAATATTACTGCCAGTTTGTTTCCCAAATCAGCATGAAGCAGACTCTGGGTTTAATATGAACACTTTTATTAAAGGGATCACAGGTAGAAAAGGTCATCAGCAGTGCCAGAGACATCATTTCTCCTTTATATCACCAAACTACCGCTGAGAGCCGCTCACAGCCTTGCTGAGGGAGATACAGTTTCTCAATCGGGCAAGAGACGTAAAACCAAGTACTCAAAAACCATAATTGTTTAAAATAATGTGCATAATATGAGACCATGATACTTTGCACACTGCAGAATGAAGCACACCATTGAATACCCAGCGCTGCTTTGCTGCTTCGTACTGCGACAGAGCCAACAGCACAAAAACACAAAAGCCAAGAGGGATGCAGAGTGGCTTAAAACTGCCAAACGATGACCACAAAAAGAGATTCAATGTGTTTTTTTAACAATATATTCATTCTACTGAATTAGCTGCGTGCAGTTCAGAATATCATAGTTAGCAATATAAACGCAGTGGGGAATCAGTTTGATGGAAGCTTCTGCTCATAGTGTTACGGTTAAGAGAATTAAACCCATCCACTGAAACATCTTCATTTTGATACTGTCTGGAACTGAATTGCAGCAGGAGATAACAGCCTGCATCACATCCCGGCATCAAACGTTAAAATACGCACTGAACTGCAAACATTAAAAACACAAGAGATTCAAATTTGAGTCAACTTTAAAGCCAAAAGTTTCTTCCATTTTTTTTTAACTTTACTGAAAAAAAGCTTCTTCTGCACTGCTTTGCATTAATGCAGATGAAGAAACCAAGGCAAATAACCTCTAATGTGGCTTATTTAGCGTCCACACAGTATTTTTCAGATCAAATAAGAGTCGACAATACAATAAAGGCTATCTACAATCAGCTGATCATAATACAGCATGTGGTGGAGACAGACAACGAGCAGGAACTGAGCCTTTAATTAATTTTGTATATCAGCCTCACACTCTGCATATGTGTGTATGTTTGTTTTGACAGAGCCGAGGCTTGAGGTTCAAACAGAAAGAAAAAAAAGTCTTTATTCATTCTGACGCATTCCATACAAAAATTAAATTTCCTGATTGGCTTGGCAAAGCGCTCTTTTGGCAACTGCACGCAAAGAATCCACCAACCATAAAAGGAGTAGAAGTGGAAACTTAAACTGTGCCCTGCTGTCAAAACCATTCATGGATCAAACTAAAAGCAAAGAGTTAAGATAGTGGGACAGCATGTCTATATAGGTCCATATCCTAGAATGTAACTGCTGTCTGATATTTCAAGTTTCTTATTCTTTTCTTTTTTTGTTGCCATTGTACTGACTTTCTGCATGACATATACAGTGTGAATGTGACTGTACAGAATACTGTGCAGCCTGAGGTCAGGAGGTGAAGCATCTGGAATGAGACGGGTGGAGAGGGAGACAGGAGGGAGGGAGGAAGCGGATGAGATGAGAGCAGACAGATAAACTGCAGCTACAGCATCAGGAGGTGAACGTGTGAGCTGGATGGACTGCGGGGTGAAAGGGGCTCAGAGACATAAAGGTGGAGGGTTATCCAGATGAAGAGGCAGTACAAAGGATGGAGTTGGGTAGGGGGGGTGTAGCGACGCCCCCCTGCGTGTCCTATCGGTCCATTTCGTCCAGCAGCGGTGTGGCGTCTCCGGCAATGGACATGGGCGTGCTCTCGATCATGGGGCTGGGCGACGGCCGCGGCGTCATCCTCTGGGCTTTCTTCCGCCCCTCTGCCTCTTTCTCCTTCAGCCACTGCTCCGCCATCTTGCCCCAGTCCACGGCGGAGGCGTTGCTGCTGCTCGGCCTGCACGGAGAGGGGGGACAGAGAGGGGGGAGGGGTTTCAGTCAGACACAATATGATGCTCAGCCTTAAAATGATGCAGAGAGTGGCTTTAGCACCATCCAGTGGCAGAAAAACAACTCACTGATTGAAGTCTATTTTGTAGTAAACAGATCAACACATATTGTGACTGAGAGATGAAAGAAAATCTAACAATGCAGATGACGGCAACTCAGGTACTTAAGAACATTTTTGTGCTACTTATACAAGAGTTCCTTTTTATACTACTTTGTACTTCTACTCCAGTACATTACTCCAATGGTAAGTTCGAGTTATATATTATATTTATTTCGGACAGGACAATATGCTTTTCTCCCCATACGATACTGTCAAGTTAGTTGGCTGACGAGTTAATGTGTAATGATTTTTAAAGTTCTGATATTCAACTTCATGATTTATTGTGATTATTATAATTCTTATGGTTTTTGTTTACTTTTCAAACATAAATAACAAATCTAGACCATGGGAAAAAGTTGCATCACACACTTCTAAAGACTGCTTGAGGCAAATTTGCAAAAGCAATGCACATCAAGACAGTCAGACTTTGTGACATATTTCAGCAGCATCAAACATTTACTGCATAGGAAAGTGGAAAATAAAATGAATTAAATCCATGAATACTTTCTGAAGTAAACCTTGTAAAATTTGTAGCTAGTGACATAATATCAACTAGACCCCCACATATCAATTACTAAAATTACAATTGCTTTTACAGTTATAACAGTAAGCTGATTAATTATATTAAGTGCATTTTTAGAACATAAAACAGCAAACTTAAACTACTCAGCCCATTCTGCCTATGTTATATATATATATATGTTAAACGGTAATTTTACATGTACATATGCTTTATATACATGTAACATAATTCTTTCCCCTCCGTATCCCCCGTGTTCTTACTTTGGCGGCTGCTGCGGCGGCTGCTGTGGTTGCTGCTGCTGTTGCTGTGGCGTCCTTCCTCTGGACGAGGTGGAGGACGATGGCGTGCTGGACGAGTGGCCGTGGTGACTGCTGTGATGGCCATGGTGGCTGTGGTGAGACATGTGGCTGCTGTGCGGGGGGCCGTGGGCATGAGAGTGTGACGACTGCGGGGTGGAGCCAGGGTACTGCGGCGTGCCCAGCGCCTGCTGGCTCGGGGTGGTGTAGGAGTAGCTGGGCGTCATCATGGGCGTCGCCATGGGCTGCTGAGGCGTGGCAAACACCTGCAGAGGAGGAAGGACTGGTTATCAATGTGGCTCAAACAAGCATGAATTATAGAACCGGATACAGAGCTGCTCCTTGTTATTGCAACAAAAAATCTCCCAGACCACAATTACAGAAGACACATATTGAAAACTGTTGGCAGGACACCTCAAACTGCAAACAAGGCTATTATAACTTTCTAATGTACATTTTTTATCCATGGAAGTTTTATATCTCTAAAGTATCCCTCAAGTCCACAAAAGTCTATTCTAGTATTGCTTATTCAGTGCGCTGCAGGCAGTTAACCCAGAGGCTAGAAAACTTTTTTGGTGTAAGTATAAGGCAAGAAATTCTCATTTGAATAAAAAGGCACCATCTCTGGATCCGGTATCCAGTTCTTAAAATGCAGCCAGGGACTCAACAAGTGCATTGACAAAAAATGTAATATATATACCACTAGTATAAGTTTGGTCTCATGAAACTGACCTCTAAATACCAGAGCGAAAAATAACTCACATTTATTTAAACATGCTATTTACTTCAAGTGTGACTTAATATTTTCTTAAGCTTAAATGTTCGGAAATTAATAGTTGAGCTTCTTTCTACTTGCACTCCCATATTGTCATTAAATATGTAGAATGATTTAACTTCATGAACTGAAGCAATTATGTCATGAATACGTATGATTAAATTCTATAACTGTACAGTGACAAACCTTTTTTGAAAAGTGCATTTCTCTTTAATCACATCAAGCTATTAAGTTTAATTGTTTTACGTATTTAATGACAATAAGAGCCCAAGAAAGAAAATTAAAAAATAAAAAAAAGCTTTCGGACGAAACACAAAGATCTCTTTTAAAATACAAAAAAACACTTATATTATGTTTCACCTGTATCATTAAGAAGAGTGACGAAGCACTATTATTAAAATGTCACAATAATATGAGGCTCATGAACCTGCAGGACACCAGATCAGTTGTTTGATGGTTTGTGAACTGCATCTTTATAAAACCTCCTGTTTAACATTATCACAAGATTTGATGTGTCCGTGTTTTCTATCTACAGTTTAAAAAGACTTTATAAAAGGAACGTTTGTCTGTTTGCCACTTTGTTCCCACAGCAATTAAACATTTAAATGTGCACTTACATGATAAGCAGACGAGCTGCCTCCTCCTCCTCCTGTGCTGCCTCCGTAGCCGTACTGGCTGGAGCCCCACTGTGCGGGGGTGGTGTTGGGGTTCTGGCCCTGGCCTGTGACTGCGGCGATGGCGCTGAACATCTGAGAGGTCATGTTGCGTGGGAGGGCGTTGACAGCTCGTGTCAAGTCTGGTGAGAAACGAATACATTAGGAAATAGGAAAAAGTATGAAAACTGCACTAATGCTGAAAGCTTAGACGTGTGTGTGTGTGTGTGTGTGTGTGTGTGTGTGTGGGTGTCAGAAAGTGGGACTCACCTGCGATGTTGATGTTGGCTGGAGTGGCGTTCAGGGATGCAGGCGTCCTGGTTCGACTGCTGTTGCTCGGGGTGATGCCTTTAATTATGGAGAAAGTGTTAAATAATACACAATGAATATCTTTACAAAGTTGGAATTTACACAATAAACATTATAGTGCTTCCGTACCTGGCACAGGCTCCTGGTAATGGTCCTTAAACCAACGGAATAATCCGTTCACGGTAGGAAATATCTGGGAACGGTAGCGGAAGCCATCCGGGGTGATGGTCACATACTCAACTCTGAACACAAAAAAAAGGATGAGAGGGGGTAAGTATGACATGACTCAGATTTGGAAATGTGATCCTCTGTAGTAGCTCTGCATCTTCGCATGTCACCATATGTCACTGTTATTCATAATAATATTTACAGCATTGTGTGGCATCGTTGTTTATTCAATATTTTCTATTCAAAAGGCTACACAGTGCGGCTGAACAAGAGCAAGAGATGATCTGGCTGAAATGAATACAAAAAGACGGACGCAAAATCAACCCTATTTATCAGGAAATAAATAAATCTGCATAAACAAACAAAATTATAAATAGGTAGAATATTGACAGTCTAAATCAGTGTTGAACTGCCATAATTATTGCCGTAAACACAGTTCGGCCGCTGCTTTTTTGTCACCACGATAGAAATGTTACAAACACACACACACACACACACACACACACACACAGGACATATCATTTCTGCTCACCGTGGTTTTCCGCGAGGCTGGTAGCCCAGGATGAATTTTCCCGGCAGATCTTTACAAGCCGAAATAAAGTATGGAATAAAAGTAGGTTTTTCTCTCTTTGTCTTGACCAGCAACTCCTCCATTTTCTATGAGAGAGAACAAGACAAATGGAGATATAAGAGGTAAAACTTGTGACCTGCAATCTGAACCTTAACATCCTGTGTCTGCCCCCAGTCCCATTTCTCTATAAAAGGAGGTGAAATGTTTAGGGCTTAAAGTGAATCAGTTTATACCTCCTTGCTCCCCCAGTTGCACTCCTGGAAGTACTTGTGTCCCAGCAGATCTCGGGCAAATGACGCCATGGGCTGAATGTAACGAGCTGTGATTTCATCAAGATCCTCAAACTCCTGCAGAGATTGTGAGAGATACTTTAAAAACATGCATCAACCACGACAACACTGATATTTCTGCAGGTGTCATTATGAAGCACAGCAGCAGCAAACAGCTTACCTCATTATTGATCCAGAGCGTGTGCCCCAGGCTGAACGCGTTCTCTTTGCCTTCCTCTCTCACGTCCACATGCTGGTAAATCCCATCAGCCACCTGATGACCACAAAACATCACACAGTCAGACTGGAATAGGCCATGTTAGTGTGTTACTGTTTTCTCTTGCATCACTCTGTCTCTATGTTACTTACCTTCCAGGTGACTGTGAGGTGGTTCTCTCCCTTGCTGCTGGGTCTGATGATCAGGTCTCCCTGGTCCAGGGTCTCCATCATTTTCTCTGCCTGGTTGAAACTGATGTTGTGGAAGTTGGGGTGGGCGATAACACGCTTTATATACGCTGGAGAGACAGAGGGTGAGCAGAGAAACAGCATAAGGTGATGATGTATTATAAGCAAACAATCACCAGAAGTCATGCAGTCATATTGCTGTTTCCACTGAAACAACCTCTATTAATCTATAGACTGTATAAAAGAAGTGGATGTAGCCACTGTAAGGTTATCTGCTGATCTGTGGGATTTTAAGCATCACATTTGGCATTTTTTACCATCACAATCTCGTTGTTTTTGGAGCCAAAAGTGACTTTCTTTGGAAAAGACGGTGGCTTGCTGCTGGCAAAGTTTGCTTCTACAATTCAAAGTATAGTACAGCTATTTAAATGTACACTGTCTAATGAATATGGTCGTCTTCGTAGCAACAACATCCTGAAGCAATAGCCTGTTTTATTGTCTATTTTACTCTAAATGGGACCATAATTTACAAAATAAACATAATTCTGTATTGCTGAAACTCATTATGAGAATGCGTACTGAGGTCAGAAATCAAGTATCAGAAGTATTGAACTTCTTTTTGCAACCAGTGGAGTCTCCCCGTGTTGGCCATTAGAAATAATGCAGGTTTAAAGGATTCTGTGATCGCTCTATGATCCTGTTATTATACTAACGTGTTCGCTGTTGCTTCTTCTTGAGCTCCTCCTCCAGTTTTTGGTCTTCAGACTCTGTGTCGAAGTCGTAGTAGCTGTCCTTGGGGAGCTTCCACTCGTTGGCCTTGTCCATCAAATCTGACGTGCGGCACGTGAGGTCGACGCTGAATTTCTCGATGTCGATTTTCATGATGCGGCAGTGAACTGTCATGCCCACCTGAAAAATGAGGGTATAGAGGAACAATCAGGTGCCACGATAGAAGGAAATGTGACAAAAAGGTCAGAATTAGGAAACAATTAATCAACTTCAAACTCCTAACAGTCACATCTTTACAAGTGACATACAGGACAAGAAGAAAAATGAAAGGCATCTGCAAATGACAACAAACAATGCCTCACCTTGACCCTCTCCTCAGGGTGTTTGACCACTTTGTCACTGAGGAACTTGGTGGGAATGAATCCCTGGACGCCGTTATCTAATCTGGACCGCACACCAATGGCCTGACCCGGACACGACCCGCTGTCAAAGTGATTCCACACCTGGAACAGGGACACAAAACAAACAAAAAGATGTTTAGGTGTCACAATCTCAGCTGTGTTCTACCAAAAGAAGAAGAGTCAGGAGTGTGGTACCTCGCTAAGTTCGGGGAAGTTGTCCTGCTGGCAGAAGGGACACTGCCACAGCCCTGTGGAGTCGTTACGGATGGCCTGGTCGTAGCTCTCGCCCTGAGGCCGCCGGTGAGCAATACCAGTTACGATACTAGTGATCAGCTTACCTGGAAGAAAAGGAGAAAAAAATTCTACTGTGACTGGTACTACACCACTATATATCTTAGGTCGAGTGCTGATGGTTAGATCTTTGGGGAACTTTTATTTAAGAGATAAGTAGTATTTCAGTGCTGTGTGTTTTACCGATATAAAAGGTCTCTGGAGTCTCCTTAGTGAGCAGGTTGAAGACCTCCTCAGTGTTGGGGACTCTGTAAGCGACTCTCAGGTCTTTGTACCTGCAGCTCAGCTCCGCACGGATATCATACAGAGTAATCCCCTTGTTGCCGTAACCCTGCAGGGACAAAACAGAGAAGAAAACAAGATTGATGATGTGAAGCATGGCTGAAGCTTGACTCTTTGTCTAAACTAAATATAAAAAGTATTCTGTGCTGTTCAGGAATGTAACTTTGGCAACAGAATGCAGACACTCAGACACACACTGACCTGTCTCTCAAGCTCCTCAGCAAAGGCATCCAGGTCCAGATCTTTCAGACGTTCTGGGTTTTCCAGGATCTCCTCCAGAGCTCCTGCTGGGTTGGCATCTTCTGCCGACTCATCGTATTCCAGAGCGTCCACAGCCATCTTTCGAGCCCACTCGTATGTCTCGGGGTGAACTCGAGAGCCATCGAGGACCTCGATGTAGGAGTCCGTACTGTGTGTGAGGTTTGAGAGAAGAAAAATCAATGCTGATTGAAAATAACAGTAGATCTGAGCATATAACTATTAAAGCCAGTAAATTGACAATGAATATTCTCAGTTAATTAATGGCAAAAAAGGAGTAAGTATTTCAATTTTAACAGCCACTAAATACTTAATATTGAAACTTAACACTTCATAGCATTAAATTATTTCAATTTGAAAACCCTTTATCTCAATTCATTTGCTATTAATTTGTCTCTTTAAAATCAAAATATGACATTTTCAGTGTTCACAAATGTCATATTTTAATTTTAAAGGGGTTAATTTATACTTAATAAATATGTCTCTTATTTGTTTACACATACTTGTTGTTTCAACATGTTAGCAGCCTAACAATGCATTCGTTCACTGCTTATTGTAGGGACACACTGCTGCAGAAATGGTGACTATTACAGGATTATATACGGTACTTCCCCAGATTTGTCTACAAAAAAGGTACTAACCTGTCCCCGAGCGATGCCGTGTCAATCTTGATGAAACCGGCACAGTTGATAAAAACTTTGGGTCCCATGTGACACATTGTGACCAGCTGGGTTCTATTTTCCAGACGTGTGTTGTTCTGCTTCAGAATCTGCACAAATGCAAGGACCATGAGGATTATGAGGTCAGCAGAAAAGGAGCTGTACTATTATTGTCGAGAGCAAGAATAAATGGCAGGAGCACAGAAACATACCTTGAGCAGGTGGGAGCCCTTCCTTGGTCCTAGGCCACAGACGTACTGGACCAGGCTCTGAGTGTGAGGATGGGCGATGGCCCTGTTCACATCCACTCCAACCTCATTCACACGGTTGATGAATTCACAGTAAAGAGCACAGAGCAAATCCTCCTTCACCACATGTTCCTGAGGGAAAAAAAGACATCAGTGGTTTCAAAAGATTGTAACTGCAGAATAAGGCTTCTTTTTATGTCTAAAGCATCTGATTTCATTGTCGTAATGACGTTTGGAGGAGCAACACCTCACATTATTATCCTTATATTCAGTGATTGGTTGACAGGTTACAAATCACTGGTTGGATACATTATGTGTCAGTGTGATCATACAGGAGAATAAAAGGTGTAAAAAACAAGGTAGGAACTGTTATCACCTCTTAACAAATGTCCATAAAGCAAATAATCAACCAACCAACAACCAACTAAAACAACTCAATTAGTCTGTTAGTGATGTCCCAGGAAATGAAATAAATCTGGCATTGATACCTTGATACTTTTTAAAGAAAACATACTTCAACATTATACAGCATAAAATATGTAGCTGGAGATAAAACAGCACAGTGTCTCACCTGTAGCGGGTGGAGTTTGAGGCAGAGAATATCGTCATCAGTGCTGCAAACCTGAGCATACTCCATCAGAGGATCCTGGATCTTCCTGGCTATGGACACGGCCTGACGCAGCAGAGGAGGGTAATCCCTGAAATCCACCTGCACAGAGAGAAAGCAGAGTGTCAGGAGAAAGGGAGCAGCAAAGGGAACATTGGGTCTGGATCCACGTGCCTGAGAATGATAAATACAAAGTGAGGTGTTCAGTATATACCTCAGACTTCTTGCTGTTCATGTACAGTGTGGCCAACTCATTGTCGACCAGTTCCACTCCCACTGCGGGCAGAGAGGACTCCTGCTCCAGCTCGCTCACAGTCCTCTTGATGTCCTCCATGATCATCTGAGCATCTCTGCACACACGACATGTTTTCATTTCAACCTCATCTCCGTTATAACATGTGAATGCTGTTCAAAATATCCACATGTAGCTTTACAACAGAAATAAAGCAGCTGTTTACCGGTTTTCCCCAGCGACAGCAACCACATGAGGTTTCTTGCCTGACAGAAACTTCTTGAGATTTTCAATGTCATTGGCCTGAAGAGAACAAATGAGTGATCATTTCAAAGATGCATTTCTTAACAAAAGCATCTGTTGACTGCACAGAAGCACATTATTGTTCTCTGTTTGTACCTTCTTCTCTCTCTCATCCTCCCTGAAGGCGTTCCTCCTCTTCATGAAGTGCGGCAGCCGCAGGAAGTCCACCACCTCCCCTTCACCGTTGATTAGAGCGCAGAAAACTGGTGTGTCTCTGTTGGAGCAAAGTTTGTGACTAAGAAACTGTCTTGTCACATTTGTGTCTTTTACGCAGCAAAAATTGCTTGATAGGTTAGATATTTTGATAGGATAGATATTTTCATAGGTTTTGGGGGATTAGGCAAAAATGACTTCATGCACATTCATATTTGCATATATTGATGTCATCATCTCACAATAATCTGCATAAAACTTAGTTGCTGTGCCATTGGAGTGAGGGACAGATGAGCTAAATCCATGTAAAATGAAGAAATAAACAAATAAAACAAAGCGAGGGAGACAACTTGGGCTGGGCTATAATACTATGTAATTATTTATCCTCTTGATCATAACAAGCAGTAGGGTTAGGCAATATGTTGATATATATCAACCAAACCATATAATGTATATTGTATTTATTTTTCTATATTATTTTTTTCTGCCATTATGAAAAACAGTGACCATACTGTGTTACAGCAATATTTACAATATTTGGACGACACTTTTCATTCTGATCGTTGAATCAGAGCAAAGCTGGAACGGACCATAGAGGCTCACATGAAGGATGAAGTCTATAGACTATTTCTTTATTGCATAACCAGAAAATATTGTGATGTATGTCATTATCAAGATATTAAATTACCTATTTCAGGATCAAAGATTTTGGTCGTATTGTCCAGCCAAGACAACTTCACTGTATTAAATTCAATAGAAAAATCCTCAATAAAACTTTTGAATAGAATCAGAGCAATGGCGCTTATAGTAGCCAACTGAAATGCACCACTTTCTCAGTGAGTAGCCTCCTCCTGCCTGCCCCACACCTACTGACAGCCTGCTCACAGCACAAGAACAGAGAGAGAGAGCAGGCACTGCTGGCAGAAGATAAAGAGCAGATGCTGGCCGTGCTCATCCACATTTTTTACGTCTAATGCCAGGTGCAAAAAACGCTAAGGTGCTACCCCTAAGCCGTATGATGGCAGGGAAAAACCCTGGTTACCATTCATAGTGCACTACTGTCTTTCTCCCATAGGCTTTGGCGCTATTACCGAATACCGGGGTATTTTCAATACCATCAAAAATGGAGATGCTGCTTTTTCAGTCTATTTTGACTGGTTTTGGTCATACTGTTTATGTGTAGCACAGCAGTCACCACCAGAGGACAGCCTATATACAGTTTACACACAGACGTGAAATTGTCATATAGCTGCTGATACATTGGAGGAGAAAAATAAAAATACTGTGGGGCTCATACCTGCTGGGTGCATAGGCGACACCGAGCACGCGAATGCCTTTACCCTGACTCTCATCCATCAGATCATCGTCCTCCTCCACTTGCTGGTCTGGTCTGTAAGGAGCTACCTTCAGCCAGTTATACAACCGACGACAGCACGACTACAAGAACAAATGGAGAACAGCAGAGGTGTTAAAACACTAATCAGAGACACAATGCATGCTGCAATAAATGTATTCAGATATCATGAGTAATTACCCTGACAATGCTCTCTTTGGCCTCTGAGATCAGTTTGCTCTTGAGCTCCTTCGCCATCTGAGGGTACAGGAACTGAGTGAGAGACCTCTCGATGGCTAAAGTTCGCTGCCTGTTCCACTCCTGCACCTGGTGACTGAACTCGTCCCTGTAGTAGAACTGTTTAATCTCATCAAAGTAAGTCTGGTCCCCAGCATACCTTAGGACAAGCAGAGGGAAGACAGAGACAGAGAGCAGAGCCTTAATATTAACACAATCATAATTCAAGCATCGCTTTCTCTACTGACAAACATGTGGATGAAAATATAAGCCGTAGCTTAAAAAGAAACTCAGGGGGACCTATCCTACTTATCAACTTCTTTACAACACCAAAGCTCTGTTGCTATACAGCTATATAAGACATTGCGTGCATAAAAATCTATTATAAAAACATTCATAAGACATTATAAAAGTATAAAAGTGTCATGCAGGTTGTCCTAATTGCAGTCAGAAGATACTATATCATATATCACACACTTAATAAAAACTACCTAAAACTAAACTCTACTCTCTATCCTACACTACATCATAAAATTTAATTCAGACATTTTAGTTGTGTCTCCAGGTTTTCATTTAATCCGTATACCACCTTTGTGTTTTCTTGCTATTAGCACTGATGTCATGTGCGTGCATGTCATGTTTTTGGGGATGCTTTGCTTAAACTCAGTCCTGTTACTTAAATTAACCACCTTACATTAAGAAAACCATATCAATTTTATTTTTTAAGCAAAACATTGCCCTAAACCTGACCTGATGCCTTTACCCTGGGTCTTCCAGTCATCATAAATTACCATATAACTAGATTGAGGAGGCTAATCGTGTGCAGATCAGTGTCACTGACAAGATGTTCTCCATTTTAGTTTTGATGATCAGTTTTGTCACTGTGCTTACCCTTTGACTCCGATAAGGTCTATGCAGATGTCAATGGAGAGCAGCCCCTCCTCCTCAGCTAGGCACATCTTCAGGAACTGATCCCCGTTCAGCTCTTTCACAGGCTTGTTCTTGAGATACTTGAAGGAATAAGCAAAGTGAGCCTCGTCTACCTCCTACAGGAAGAAAGCAAACAGAAAAACAGGTTTAGAATCTCAGAAATATTTCTGTTTTGCATCAGATGTTCAGAAGATTTTTCCAGGTCTCCATACCTTTTTGCCCTTCTTTGTAGGTTTAATGTTGATCTTGGCCCGCTCCTGAAAGGTCTGTCGCAGAACGTGTCTGACCAGAGGTTCACGAGCGATTTGCATGGCCACCATATACCTGGTTCCTTCCAGTACGGCCTCAGGAGTGCTGAACTGGCTGCACACATAATCTTTGGCCAGCTCCACAGGCTCTGCAGGGAACTGCTCTGTCTCGTGGCGCTGGTAACTGTCTCTCAGATTCTCTCCAAACTGCTCTGGAGTTAGACCAAACTTTTTGGCCAAGCCATCTGCAGTGAGGAAGACACGGGAAAAGAAGTTGAAGTGCTACCAATAAACACAAAATGGTAGTGATAATTGAACAGTGAGACAAAAGGAGACTAACCAAGTCCTACGCTCTGACAGATGCTGTACATATCTCTGCGAGACGCCAGCTTGAGGTCGGGTCCTTTCTGCTCCTCTTCTTCTTCTTCTACCTCCAATTCCTCTTCTTCACCTAAAGAGGAAGACCATCAAAATCAGCCACGTAGGCAACAACTCTTTAAACCGTTTCAATTAGAAGTGAACAATTCTGCAGTATCCTTCCATCGTCATCTAATGAAATCCATCTCACCATCCTCAGACACTTCTTTGATTTTTTTGAGCCTCTTCTTTGTGGCCTTGGCAGCATTCTGCATCTTGGGGATGTCTCGGCCGTAGTAGAGCAGAAAGTGGTTGTACACATCACCCAGCTCCTCAAGACTTTGCACATCTTTCAGCCTACAGAAAATAATCAAATAGGTTTCAACAGGCAGAAAAGGGAGTGTCGATCACCATCTGAACTTTATTACTTCATTTACCTGCAATAATTTGTTGCTTAGTGCAGCTACAACCAACCATAAGACATAACCGACGTACCTCTCCATGTCAGCGGTGTCCAGAGGGCGGATGCCGTCAGCCAGAGGTTTGTCAGGGTCGGCTGAGATCTGCTCAAACTGATAGGACTGCATCTTCCGAAACAGACGAGTCAGGTTCTGTTTCCGGGTCTTCAGTTGAGTCCACTGGTGGATGAAAAATGTACAAAGTCAAGAGACGAGAAATGGCCAACAAGTTCATGAAAGCAAGTGATTGCAAACGATTTTGAAACATGCCAACGAATATCAGATGTGATTATTATAGGTAACAACAGTTCCCAACAACGGCTTTCTGTTAGACTGTAATTTATCCTTTCTACAAAAAAGCATAACCAACCATACCTTTTCATCCCACTGCCACACCTTCCACAGGTCGTTGATGTTTAGCTCTGGCTCCACATATTCTTTTCTGTAGAAGGCTATGAATGGAACCTGGAAAAACAACAACAATAAATTGGTTCTTTTTGACAATGTCACATTTTGCATCCTTATATCTTTAAAGACAAAATTTGTTTTCAAGAGAAGATTAACCTCAAACAAAGGAAATTCATCACGAGTAAGGTAAGCTCACTGTACCTCAAACTGTTGGTTCCTCATGAAGTTGAGGGCCTCTTTGATCTTCGCAATTGTGCTGGGGCCTTTCCTGCTAAAGTTTGTGGTTGTCCCCCTGTCCAGATAATCTGTGCTCTCCTGTTCAGGGCACAGGAAGCAGCTACATTAGATCTAGATCTAAGGAAAATATAATGATTTATCCCGCAGGAGGGGAATCTAACCAGGTGTCATGACTCCAAGAGAGTTCCTTGAAATTTTTGTGCCTGCATTTGTGTGTTGAAAAGGCAAAGGCTGTACCTGCATGGAGATAGTAAGAGTGGAGAAGCCGTGTCTGAAGATCCACTCTGCTTCTTCTTCCAGTTCTTCATCCTCAGCAGGTTTCACAGGGATGGATCGTAACTACAGGACAGAGACCAGAGTCAGAAGACAGGCACACAACATCAGCCAAAGACAGAATAAATAAGATTTCAGAGCTTTAAATTGAGGTTACATGACAAATCCCTTTTCAAAACTGTAACATCACATCCCTGTAAATATTCTGCACATATTTAACTACTTTTGCCAAAAAAATCAAAATCACATCCTTATTTCCCTGTCCAGCAAAATATGAGTTGGGCTTATGTTAGCTGGTACCAACCAGTTTCAATTAACAATATTATGACAGATAGGACATAGCTCAGATTCAATAGCTACTAACTTGCAACTGCATTGACAATAGCTGTGTTTCCTTTAGGGGGAAGAGTGGCCGCTGGGAAAGTCTCAGGCCATGCCCTCTCAAATATCCGCTCACTCAGCACGTCTACATTACAAAAAAGTAATCGCTTAGCGTCAGTTTCGACAGTGATCCGTGATCACATACGCGACTGATTAAACATAGGAGACGTAACTGTGGCCGCCATCGTTAACTGTGCACAACGTCCGCTGATGATCATAAACAAACCAGCATAGCTAATTGTGCACGCGTCTCCATGGTCACGATCATAAACATTGTGATCGTTAAATTACCAGCATCACTAATTGTGCACAGAGTGCTTGTGCTGTTGTAAACTAACAGAGATCGCTAAGTGAACACCTCCTGCAACAGCAGCACATACACACTGTACTGCTACAGATCTAAGTGTTAGCCTATTAGCACTGTGCGACTGTCTACCTCGTTCCGCGACACCGGACTGCACTATGAAAGGGGAGAAAATCAAGAATTTTCGGGATCACTATGAACGCTCTAAGGCAAAGAGCCAGCACAGATCTTTTCAGCAATATAGCGGGGATTTGCGGGACCACACTATAAAAAGGGGCTTATGTTTATTGTCGCTTGTGCTTCTACTACTACTACTACACAGAGTGAGTTAAAGGTCTCTACCTCCTCCTCCTCCTCCTGAGCGAACAGGTGAAGGAGGTGTGTGTGTGGCTGATTGAGTTCTGATTAGTAGTTACTCCACTCAACTCTGCACCTGCCCAGTTTCCACAGTAGCTATTCATAAAACTGAGGAAACTGCCATTGCAATTCGATACGTTCCATAAACACACACCTGGAACCTCTCGGGCATGTCCGTGGAGCGGATCTCATTGTCTTGGTCGGTCATGTGACTGCTCTCAAGCTCGCTGGGCTCGTAGATCTCAAAGATGCTCTTCCTCCCTTGCCTCCTCTTTGTCTGCTTCTTGGGTCGGTCCCAACCCTCTTCATCCTGGTCCTCCTCCTCCTCCTCACCCTGGTCGTACGCGTCTGCGTCAAAGTCGGCAAAGTCAAAGTCTCCGCCAAAGATTTCCTGGGCCTCCTGGAGGGCTCTGTGGGAGGAAGAACAGAAAGGTAGAGAAGAAACAGTGATTATGTGCTTCACTTGAGTCATGTTTTAATGCAGCCTGCCCTATCATGCCAACTGTCTTGTTGTTTCCAAATATATAGTTTTAATTAAATGAAAAATAATGCTATTTAAGCCTGACTAGTTCATATAATTTAGCATGGGAATGGAAGCTAAAACAAGCTTCTTGTCCTAGAAATAATTAATCTTTTAAAGTAGAGATTAAATACAATACTCACGCGTCTGTGTATCCTGAGAACTTCTTGCCCCTCTTTTTGGTGATGGGTTGGCCATCATCATCCACAATAAAATCATCTATATCTGTGGGACAAAAGAACAAATTTAAAAACACTTTTCTACCACATCATTTAGAAACATAGTCAACTTTTTAGATTCTCAAAGAAAGATGTAAAAAATATTTTAATTATGGCCGACCTGACTCTAGATCCTCTTCTTCTTCGTCGTCATCAGCATGGTGGAGAGGCTCATCAACAGCCTCACCTTCCTCCAACTCGCCCTCTGCATCACCGTGAAAGATCTCGTCTGCAATCAGGTCCTTCTCATCGTCATCTTCTTCATCATCATCGAGCGTTTTTACACGGTCATATTTCTTCTTCTGTGACAGTAGACAGGTTTAAAAATGTGAGAGGGTAAAGGGAAAATTGGACACCGCTGCAACGTAGAAAGTAGTAATTAAAACTGTTTCTTACCCTTCTTTTCACTTTAACACCCAAGTTTTCCTCAATCAAGTCCAGATCATCGTCATCCAGGTAGTCATCATAATCTGCAAAGAGGAGAATTCTCAGTCAGAAAACAATATTTTGAGTAAAAGGCACTTTTGGTGCAAATATGCCAAATTGAAACGGAATAATTTTCCTCCCAATGAGTCAGAATCCAGAGCTGCATCCACTCTGCCTAGGTAAATGATAATGAGACAGCAAAAAATGTGAAGGGAGCTGATATACTACGTCGGCAGAGAAGAAACATCAAGCACCACCTGTTGATATTAACGTTACCAACATGTGGGTGCATCTGGCTCCACAGTATATGGAACTGAAAGCAAAAGAAAAAAGGGAGGCAACCTATTGTTTTATCTGCCCAAAAAACAGATGCCAGAAATATGTTCATTCTAATTATTCTGAAATTAACTTTATATCACTTTAAAATCTGCTGTTCAGCACAGCCCAGTACAAAAAAAGAAACACACATCGTTAAAAAAAGCATAAAATGTTGAGAATGTGAATGGAAACAGCAAAAAAGAAGCAGAGCTCCAGTACATCCTTTTTACCCATAACTTTCTTTCATGAATCACAACCTGCAACAACACTGTAACCATTTAAAAACTTACTGCGCTTTTTACGCCGATGCCTCACTTCTTCTTCTGAGTCGCTGGCTCCTCCACTTGCGCGTTGTTCTTCCTCCTCCTCAGGCTCCTCCTCGTCTCCATCGTCAATGAGTCCGCGTAAATTTCCTCGCTCATCCTGGTCCTCTGTGTTCTCTTCTTCTTCTTCATCTGTTGGGAAATTAAGAGGTAAGTGGTCCGCATGTCATGCAAACCACACCCGTGAAACAAAAACCAAGAACTGAAAATCTTAATTCTTACCATCCTCTTCCATAAACCTCTGGGTCTTTTTTGGTTTTAGGTCTTTCTCTTGAAACTCCTCCTCTGACTCCTCTGCCTCGCTCTCAATAAAGTCTGACATGACTGCTGTTCCTGAGAAGAGCAGCAAGAGGATGTTAGTAAACTTTCTCAACATCATCCAAGCATTTTTCTCCCAGGCTTGACATAAAAACAAAAGCCAAACACACAAAATAACTCATTCAACATGCTCTACAGCGTTAACATCCAATTTCCTTTAACATTCCTTAGAAAAATCATCTTCTTTCACACTGTCTGACAGCATTTCATGTATATTATTCATCGGCTCTTTAACATAATGTTATTACATTGAGTGAAGTATTAAAACAAAGACATGTACCTTCTTTATGGCTGCACTATTTTACCAATAGAAATATTCTAAATATAATAATTTTGCTTGACTTTGAAAAAAACTCATCAACTTAAATTACTACCGCTCGAGTGAGAAAATGAATCAAAGATCACGTCGAAGTTCCTTGTAGTTTTTTTTATTATCAGACCTCAAATTACACTGCCTAGGTACAGCGGGGAGAATCACTTTGTCAATCTTAAGGGCTGCTGAAAAAAGGTGTCCCTAACTCCAATAAAAGCCCTGAGTTCTCTCAGCTTTTTCTGTCTGTGTCAGGGCATTTAAACAATTCTGTAACGCTACTAGGTCTACCTTTAACCTTAAAAGGATACAACTTCTACTGTTTATATTCTGCCCCCAAACGCCTCTAATATCTGACAAATCCCAGATCCTACAGTACGTTATTTCCGGCTGTTACATGATCAGGAGGTCATACTGGGGCCTTGTAGTAAAGCAGAGGATTTATGATTAAAAGTAACAGAAAATATACCACAAAGTGTTGTGGATTTTAACAATGTTTGATTGCAAAGCCTTTTTTTAACAGACTGAATAGGTATGTTTTCAGCAGTTCCCTATACATAAACTTTATACTATTTACTGCACATGTGATTATTATTTTGTTCATGATATTTTAGCGGTAAACGCAGAATCACACATGGAGGTAACTCTAATGCTCTCTGTTACACCATATTGTGTTAATGACAAAGTTAAAGCAATTACTAATAAATAACCACACTGCATGTACATATTTCCATTTGACCTAGTGGTGGTTATCTTTCGACCTCTGTGTTAAAATAATCGTAATAACAAGAAAACAAGATTAAGCAGGCGAATTTAGAAAAAAGAAAAAGCTACACCCAGCAATGTCGCATTGCGCACATACACATAGAGCACGGACCGAGATGAGTCGATAATTTGCTTTAAATCTCACTAACATTTATCCAGATTATATCTTAAATGTATTTTGTAAGCGGTCAATCAACAAATATTAACATTATGTACAGAATCCTGGTCAATAACGTAACTTGCGAGCTAGCAACAAGCAAGCTATGCTAGTTAGCCAGCTAGCGAGTAACCTTTTAGCAAGTAGCTGGCAGTTTTATAATCCCAATAAAGAACTATATCGTACGCGAGAATACATAAACAGACACTATGACAAAACCCGAACCTTTTCCTGCGTTGTAGAAACAAACCAAGGCCTCTGAGCCAACTTCGCAGTCTAACGTTGGTTAATACTTTAGCATGTTAGCTTAGCATTCCCTGGAACGACAACAACAGCCAGCTAGCGGCTGTTAGCTACGCAGCAAGAGCGGAAACATCGCGGTAGACCACAGCTAAAATGGACTTACACGTCTCACTGCGGTGGGAAACTCCGTGATTATGTGCAGTGATAACGGGATTATTTTGTGTTTTGTGTGTTCGGGGAGCTTGCACTAATAGAAATGGCCGACAACGAACGGCGTGATGGCAATTCCGGGAGGCAGTGAGGAGACTTTACCGTCTTCAGCAGCGAGGTGACGCCCCCTGCTGGCGGTACCTCTGGACCCCAGCAAGCAGGTTCAGGGGGTCTCTTTTACATTTAACTATTTAACCCATTAGAACCCAGACCCAGTAATTCTTAAAGCAAGTTAATTTATACGTAGATGCAAAAAGGACATTGACGTGAACTGCTCATTCTGCTAACAGTGTGAAGGAGATCTTTGTGATTTGTTCTGGTCCTGTCCATTTGTCTGTTTTCTGGCAAGATGTCTGTACATTCATTTCCCAGAATATTTTATCTGGTGTCTCTCGTACATATATAAATGTACTACCAACAAGGCAAGGCTAAATTGAAATAATTTCATTGTTCTCCAATGCTGCACTGTAAAAAATAATCGGTTTAATTTCCGGAAAAAAATACTGGCAGCTGTGGTTGCCAGAACTTCACCGTAAAAATTACAGTGAGTGTATATCATAGGTGTATATCAGCAAAAACTGTAATTTAGACTGAATAATCCTGTTATTTTTAGGGTAATTGTGTCATTCATTCACATATCATGGTATTTCTCCATAAATTTTGCATGAAAATGTTATATTTTTACAGCAAAACTGTGTGTTTCTTCCAGTTTATGACAGAAAAAAGTAAAAGTTTTGTGCTATTCTTTGATTTATGGTTAAATGTCATACAGGACATCCTCTTAATGGATTAGAATTGTTAAATTGGTTTAAACTTAGCCACACCAGGGTGTTGAGTATACATCGCTTAGGGACTTAATGAGTTAAGGTGAAGCATAAAGCTGAATATGTGAGATTCTAGAAGATTTAAAGTGTTTGTTACACGGGTGTCACCATGGGTTCTTATGGGGTTTTTTTTATCAATTAAAATATTATACTTACAACAAGTTTCCAAGTGCCCACAAGTGTCATGACTAATTGGGAAAAAATGTATCTCCACATATACATATTGTAAAAATGTCTTGTCCTCTCCTCTCTATGTGTAAACAGATTTTCAGTGAATACTTGTACATCAACCTTTCAACTGTGCAATAATATTCAACTGTGCAATATGTCATGCACATATATATCTAATAGAGTAATCTGTCCAAAAATGACAGAAAAACATCAAATTATGGGATGTCCATAAAACAAAACAAAGCATCGTATAGACAAAAAAGTAAAAAAAGATCATTTTGCTTAAATGCAGCAAAATGCTACAGATGGACCTTTTACAGTGTGTTGAAAAAAGTTAAAAATCTGTGCAAAAATGACAGAAAAACACATTTCAGGATGTCCAAAATTGTCCTACTATAGTATGTTGAAAAAAAAGTTTTTAAAAAAGGAGATGATATTTTAAACTGCCCCAAAATCCTAAAATGGTTGAAGTCTGTTGATAGATACTATAGAATAGCATGTCCAAAAAATGATAACAAATTAAAACACCAAATTATAGGATGTCCAAAATTGAAAAAAAAAAAAGTCATACTATGGTATGTTGGGGGAAAAAAGTTTTTTAAAAAAAAAAGTGATAAATCTTATATATTATTTTTTGCGTGTGTAAATAGAATAGGAATCATTCCACACTTTCTGTTCTTTGAAATACTTCAAATCTCCAGAAGAGGATTTTGAGTCATCCTCTACATGTGGTTTTGTAAAAAATTGCCTGAATAAAATGTTACACAACAAGGACATATATTGTATTTGTTTTTAATTACTTTAAAAAAGGTAAAATTTTACATTTAACAAAAACTTGTCTTTAAATACTCATATTCATGTTCGTTCCGGTTTATCTTAATTCACATAATCATAAAGAAAGTCTTCCATTGGAGGGAGCATCTCAGTGCTGATGTGGCTTCAGACTCTGCACAGCTTCAGAGGGAAGTTCTCTGTGATCAGGTGATCATCATGAAGCACGATGACGACGTTGACTTCAAACTCTGAAAAACAGTGACAAACACAGGAGTTTGAGACAACTTTCATATCTGTCGAATACGATAATAACAAACATGCAAGTCATAGTCTTGTACATGTCATAAAATGTACAATTTTAAAAAGTAACAGTATAGTATACCATTAGGTCATCGTTTAGTATGTCCAAAAATTAATTAAATAAAAAAAGTGACGTTTGTCCAAAAGTGCCTGAAACTCTTTAGAATAGAACGTTGATCATAATAACAGTGTACAAAACTTCAATATAAGCGTCATATATATATATATATATATACAGTTGAAACCAGAAGTTTACATACACTATATAAAAAGACACATATGCTTTTTTTCTCACTGTCTGACATGAAATCAGACAATCACTTTTCCTGTTTTAGGTCCGTTAGGATTACCAAAATTATTTCTATTTGCTAAATTCCAGAATAATGAGAGAAGGATTTTTTTAGACAATTTTTTATTACTTTCTTCATAGTCAGAAGTTTACATACACTAACATTATTATGCCTTGAAACAATTTGGGAAAGCCCAGATGATGCTGTCATGTCTTTGGAAGCTTCTGATAGGTTTATTGACAACATTAGAGTTAATTCGAGACACACCTGTGGATGTATTTTATGGCACACCTGAAACACACTGCTTCTTTGTGTAACATCATGGGAAAGTCAAAAGAAATCAACCAAGATATCAGGAAGATAATTGTGGACTTGCACAAGTCTGGTTCATCCTTGGGTGCAATTTCCAGATGCCTGAAGGTGCCACATTCATCTGTTCAAATAATTATACCCAAGTATAAACACCATGGGAATGTCCAGCCATCATACCGCTCAGGAAGGAGACGGACTCTGTGTCCCAGAGATGAACGTGCTTTGGTCCAAAATGTGCATATCAACCCAAGAATAAAAGCAAAAGACCTTGTGAAGATGCTGGCTGAAGCTGGTAAGAGTGTGTCATTATCCAGAGTGAAACGAGTCCTGAGACATGGGCTGAAAGGCCACTCTGCCAGGAAGAAGACATTACTCCAAAAGAAACATAAAAATGACAGATTACAGTTTGCAAATGCACACAGGGACAAAGACCTTAATTTTTGGTCTAACAAAACTGTAATCTGTCGTTTTTATGTTTCTTTTGGAGTAATGGCTTCTTCCTGGCAGAGTGACCTTTCAGCCCATGTTGGTACAGTACTTGTTTCACTCTGGATAATGACACACTCTTACCAGCTTCAGCCAGCATCTTCACAAGGTCTTTTGCTTTTGTTCTTGGGTTGATATGCACATTTTGGACCAAAGCACATTCATCTCTGGGACACAGAGTCCGTCTCCTTCCTGAGCGGTATGATGGCTGGACATTCCCATGGTGTTTATACTTGGGTATAATTATTTGAACAGATGAATGTGGCACCTTCAGGCATCTGGAAATTGCACCCAAGGATGAACCAGACTTGTGCAAGTCCACAATTCTCTTCCTGATATCTTGGTTGATTTCTTTTGACTTTCCCATGACTTGACACAAAGAAGCAGTGTGTTTCAGGTGTGCCATAAAATACATCCACAGGTGTGTCTCGAATTAACTCTAATGTTGTCAATAAACCTATCAGAAGCTTCCAAAGACATGACAGCATCATCTGGGCTTTCCCAAATTGTTTCAAGGCACAATGATGTTAGTGTATGTAAACTTCTGACTTTGAAGAAAGTAATAAAAAAATTGTCTAAAAAAATCCTTCTCTCATTATTTTGGCATTTAGCAAATAGAAATAATTTTGGTAATCCTAACGGACCTAAAACAGGAAAAGTGATTGTCTGATTTCATGTCAGACAGTGAGAAAAAAAGCATATGTGTCTTTTTATATAGTGTATGTAAACTTCTGGTTTCAACTGTATATATATATATATATATATATATATATATATATATATATATATATATATGTTGAAAAAAAAGTCAAAGCAATTCACTCTTAAAATATTCTAAAATGCTTAAAATAGCTTCAAAAAAAGAGCCATACCATAGGTTGGAGAAAATAACTTTTAAAAAAGGTCATAGTCTCAAAGAAATGTTAATAAGATAGAAGAGTCTGATGATGTGTGGGGGGAGATTATGTGACTGCTTTCCAAAATTTCTATTTAACAGATATCTTGCATCAGGTCTACAAATCACCATATATCCATAGTAAGTATAATGCAGGATCTGTCTCAAATATAAATCTCATGTAGGTACCAGGTTCCATTGTTTGTGGGTTTGCAAAAAAATCCAAATGCTTTGGAAGGCAGGATACACAGGTGGCAGTACAGCAATAGGTCAGCAGGTGTCAGCAGACACACTTCTCTGTCTGCTCGGGAAGGTCCCTGTTTCTTATAAAAATAATGAAGATGTGATTCAGTCACTTTTAATGCTAGCTAGGAAAGCCATAATGGTGAAGTGGGTCGGTGATGACCCTCCTTCTGTTTCCATGTGGTCATCTCTGATGTCAGAGGTGGTGACTCTGGAAAAACTTGGACATTACATCAATAAAAGGACTCATATTTTTTGGTATAAATGGAGGAGACCACTGGAACTTTTGGGAGTGGACTACAATTAGGACTTCAATATAGATAGATAATATGATGGACAATTACCACATGCCTGTATTGAGGACAATGGACATGGGGTTGACTCATTTATGGTACTTTTTGTTTGATGGGGGCTGCTGTACAGGAATGCTGCCCTGTTTGCTTCATTATTGATGTCGCTTTTTTTTTTAAACTTTATGAACCAGTCTTGTAGCGCTACTATCTGTTTATTGTTTGTTTATTGTGTTTTGTTTGTAACCCTTGTCTTTAAAATTTCTAATACAAAGACTTAAAAATAAAATGTAAAAAACTCACCATATTATAGGATGTCCAAAAAAAAAACAAAGGTATAGTATAGTATGTTGAAAAAGTAAAAAAAGATAACATAGAATGTCCAAAACTTTAAAAAAAAAAAAAAAAAAAAAAAGAACATCATATGCCAGGGTTGAAAAAAAGTCAAAACAGTTCACTTTTTTTAAAATTTTGAAATGCTTGAAATAGCCCCTTATAGTGTGTTGTAATTGTATTATAGTAAAATCTGTCTAAAAATGACAGAAAAACACCAAATTAAAAGTTGTCCAAAAATTAAAAAAGTCATATTATAGCATGTTGAAAACAAGTAAAAAAAAGTGATACAATTTAAAATGCCCAGAAACCTAAAATTGTCCTATTATGGTAAGTCGTCAGATATTATAGCATAATCTGTCCAAAAATGAAAGAAAAACACCAAATTATGGGATGTCCAAAACAAACCAAACATATTATAGTATACTGATACATATAATTGTATACTATGTCAAAAAATATATTATAGTATGCCCAAAAAATGCCATAGTATAGTATGTAAAGAAAATAGAGAAAAAATGTCAGTGTCAAAGTCAAATATTTCTTTAAAAATGTCCAAAACATTTTATTACAGTATGTCATACATTTCATTCAAAAGGCATAGTATGATGTAATACATTTCACTGAAAAAAGTAATTTTTGTATGCCATAAATGTAATAAAAAGTAATTGTATAGTATGTCATAAATGTCATTATAAAAATGTCACAATGTGGTTTGTCATAAATTCACTGACCGACTTTGAAGTTGGTGGTCTCCAGTGTGGGGGAGGTGAACAGCCGGGGGAACACCATGTAGATGGGGATAGGGAGCCCGTGGCAGACATCGCCTTCAGCTATCTGGATATTCTGAATCTCTGTGGCATCTCTGGCGTAACCTTCAGCACAACCTGAACACAAAGGATATTTAGAAAAACCACCACCTCTACTGTTTAAACATAAAAGGTTAATGTATGAACTCACCACAGGTCTCAACTCGCACAAGCTGCAGCTCAATACTCTTTATGGGGACATCTGAGTTCTCCACCACCACCTCTCCAGTCAGCGGCTGGCTGATCACACAGTTGGTGGCATCTAAATGGCCTCGGACTAGAAACTTGGGCAGTACACTCCTCTGAAGGCAGAAAGTTCAAACTCTCTGTACAGATTTATGGTTGTTTTTTTAAAAATAAAAGTAATAAAATAAAATATAGCTTCTTACCTCGCGGGTGTTCTGCAGGGTGTCTGGCGTGATGGTGAAGTTGACTGGCGTGGGGACAACTTTAGCTTTCTGAGGCTGATAATCAAACAGAGCAACATATGAAACAGAGTTCAACATCATACCTGAGGTTTTTTTTTCCTTTGTGTTTTTCTGTTCCACGTCTTCCACTCCAACCCTCCTTGAAATTTAGGGGGGGATTACAGATCAACAGTTCATTTCAGCTCATTTTTGAGTTCTCCCTACTTCTAGCCATGATTATAGTGGCTTGATAAATGTACAACCCTTTTATATTACAGAGAGAAATTAGACTACAATGAATAAAATGTGTCAACACCCTAAAAAGCTTTTTTTTTGGCTCAGAGGGCAAACAGGAGGACACATATGATACATGACAAGAGATATACTAATGCAATAAGCAATCTTCACAGCTTTAAACTGTTTTATTTACATCACCAGAGAAGTTTATCAGAATTAAAATGTGTTTCACTCACCTGACAGTGCACAATGAACTCACAGTTCCTGCTCAGGTCTTTGGCCAGCAGAGAGCGCTTCATGTCACAGCGGAGGGTGTACTGAGGAAAAGACCAGAGGATGATTTACTGACTGGTAAACTGAATTTCAAACACATTGCAGCTTCTTTGTGATTTTTTTGTTTGTTTTACATGGAAGTTCATTCCTGTCTGGGTAACAAAATAATCCAAGATCTCATGTGGCGTCAGATTCAAACTCTGTGTCCCTCGCTCACCTGGATGTTAACGAAGACTCCGTGGTAGGTCTCATACAGCACCTTGTTGCCTTTCGTGTTCAGAGGGAACTCAAAGGGGATCTCAGTCTTGCCTCCTGGAATCTTTCCGGCCTTGGCTACCTCGATGTTACTGCTGATCAGCTGGATGGGCTGAAAAACGTAGGAGTGAGGAAGGTCTGATTAACATCAGCAACAGTTCATTGTCTGTAGGCATTAAAAACATTAACATCGTGTTGTCAAGTTTAGTGGGAGATTTAGAGCCTTTATCCTGATACTGCTGGCGTGCTTTAACGTTTGACTAAACAGTATTTGCTTCAATTACAGCTGACATAATTAGTCAACAAATCGAAAATTTGTTGATGGTTTAAATTATTAATCAAGCAAAAACATGGACATTCTCAGTAGTAAGAATTTAGTACATTTTCTTTGTCTAATATTTGTCTCTGGGTTTTGGTCAGACTAAGGAAGACATCTGAAGAATTAAAAAACAAGTCCTACATTTTTTTAGAGACAAAATTAATCAGGAATGAAATCGGCAGAATAATTGATAATATAAACATTTTAAAATGTTAGTTTCAGCCCGAGTTTCAGCCCGAGTTTCACCAGCGTTGAAAGAAGTATTCAGATCTGTTAAAGTAGAACCACTAATGCTTCACTACAAATTCTTAATTGAAAATGTTACTGAAGTAAAAACTATGCAAGTATAATCAGGAAAATGTACTTAAGGATGAGTAAAAAATAATCAATGCATAGATTTTTTGCTTTGCTATTTTGTGTTATATCCTTTTTTTTCTGTAAGGATGAGTGACAGATTGAGCTAATCATTATAGAAAGAAGGCTTCCATTTTAAACAGCAGACCTTCTGACAGACTTCAGTTCACCTTGACTGAGTTGTAGAAAGCCTCGAAGACACCGACACTCTTGGAGCTCAGCTGCAGGTTCACCAGCCCCTCCATGTTCAGAGAGATGCCGTGGTGCTGCAACGCCTCCTTACACACCAGCAAGATGACACCAGCCACAGTTTCCTGCACACAATGCAGCACTGTTAGGAAGAAGTCCATGACCACAACCGTCCCCTTTTTTATTATTAAAACTTTGTGCCTAACTAAGGACATATTTGGCCTTTAAAATTGTCAGTCATCATCTTGTGTTAATGCATATGGCATACACAAGTGCAACCTCATTAAAAAAAACATCAAAACCATATTTTTTTGATCCCACAGCTATTAAAGCATACAATGATGCAGATACTAAAACCCTCAATTAAAGCCCACACTAATTTGATTAATCCAGCATTAACAACCCTGGTAATCCCAATATTAAGGAGTACTCAATATATAATTGTGTGTGGTGGAATGTAACAAAGTACATTCACTCAAGTACTGTATTTAAGTACAATTCGGATGCACAAATATTATACTTGTTACTTCACTACATTCAGCTGGCAGATTAAGTTACTTGTCAGGTTTAACCTGAAAAACATGATCAATTTAGAATGATTATGCATTTTTACAAATTAAACCATATACCATTGTATTAAGTAACGAAAATAAGCCCTACCCTGGTAAATGTTACTAACACAAATGCATCAAATATAATAACCCCATCATTTTGAATATCTATAACAATCTGAGTGTGTGCATAACAAGTACTTCAGAATTTTACTTGAGTAAATGTACTTAGTTACACTCGACATCTGGCATTTGATAAATCCATCCGTGAGTTCCTAAATCAAATTAGTCGCTCTCTTCGCGGCAAAGAATCTGACGGGTGACAGATTTTGTCGTAACACCCAGACAATCAGCTGCTGGTCACGTGCAGAGAGGAAGACGCCTCCTAGCTAACTACCCAACAAACAAGCTAGCACAGCATCTTAATAAAATACACGTAACATTTACGTTAAAGAACCTAAACAGTATCGTTAATATTAAATAAACATCATGCAGACGCTGCTTGTTAGCTAGCCAAGCTAACTGTGGTTAACGTTACTTACCCCTTCATGGTAAACTTTGTTTGCTCTTTTCAGTCTTATATCCAAAGTGACGCTCATCTCTGACCATCACACATCAGACAGACATTTAAAATAGCTGGTTCCGGATTGTCTTTGTTAATGCAAACAAGCAAACAAAGTGTTTTATTTATATTAGCTTTTACTCTTCCCGTTTGTATCCTGACGAGTAGCAACTATGCCACTTCCGGGCCACATCCTTCAGATTAAAAGCAGCATTTAAACCGAAAAGGCTTCGTCGGCGGAATCTTTCAAAGTAAAGTTCCACAATAAAAATATTTTCACATTTCCTAGAAAGGTTCCACGGGAAATACATACTAAATACAAATACCCCCAATGAAACCTGTTAAGAGTAGGTTATTTTAATGTAATTGTTCAAGGCTGTGAGCACTACAAGTAAACATCCCAAAACATTCTGCACGATTAGATAGATGTAAGCAAGAAAATATATTTTTCTTTCTCCTCTCTTTTTTTTTGTAATAAATATGAACCAACCCTTCATGTAATCAAAATTAATTATTAAATAGCCTCCTACTGTTTAAGAAAACAACTTTAACTGTGAAGGCTCAGGGGTGGCCTTGGGTGTTCTGAAAAAAGAATATATATGTATTTATTTATTTATTTAAGATGCTCTGACATCAGGGCTGCAACCTTTACATGTTTCTAGCTAAGCAGTTCTTAATTAGGTTCCTGTTGATAGAAATGTTACGTCTCTGGCTCTGGCATTCAAAGATCAGTGTGTGTTTTGGATTTAAAGTTTGTTTTTACCAGATACAGTCGCCACACGACGTGCGTTGCCAAAACAACAGTTTAAAACAACCTGATACTGTGGAGCTGGTGGCTGAACCTGTTTTGTCCTTCAAACAGCTCCATTCACTTATCCTTCTGTCTATTCTCTATTACACTTTTACCTATACTGGGTCAGTGGAATCTATCAAAACATGAACTAAGCATTGTTGGAAGACGTATTTAAATCCTTTAAAAAAAGTAGAAATACTTCAGTGTAAGAATACTCTGTTGCAAAAGTCCTGCTGAAATCTTTATTTACAAAACAAAAAGCCTTTAAAGTCTACATCATACACCTCTTATGTACCACTATGTACAATCTATTATTATTCTACCATTACCATCTGCTTATCCTAATAACATAACAAACAAAGCTTACATATTTAGCCAGGAATCATGGTGTGTCTAAAATGTGAAAAATATCAGTTGTACAAAATGTTGCTTTTATTCTCATAATGACACAATGTTCAACTAACCTATATAAAAACACCTACAGCACATTAGGATACCCAAAATTCAGTTTTGGCTTTTGGTTTTGGTGTGCCATCCAAAGATTTTCAGTGGCTCCATCTCGCCACCTGTAAGAAAATTTTCTGGGGGCACCATTGAATAGTATTTGTTTGAATAAGGGGTCATTGATTTTAGAATACACTGACTGGCACACAGACTTACATATACTGGTCCAGGCCAAACTAACATATCACCATTACATCAATACATTAGTCCTCTATTATTTCTTATAGTCCTCCTCCAGTTTGAGCTTCTCTGTGTTGTTACTGAGGAAGGCTGCATCGTTGCTCACTTGCACCTTGTCGAAAAAGTTGAAATCTGCCACATAGCGGCCGCCGTTGGTGCTAAACAGCACAGGCTTGAACTCGTAGCCCCAGAGGATCTCCTGCGGGACGTAGGAAGTGCGGCTCTGGCACGTGGCAGCCGTCGACTCCATGGTGGCGTTGAGGGTCACCAGCAGCTCAAAGTCTCGAGTCTGCAGGTTTGCGGCGTTGAGTCCTGTTAGCGGGCTGTGCTCGTCCAGAACATGGTAGAAGGTGAGCGGGAGAATGAGGAAGGGGCACTCTCCACTGGAGTCCATGTAGAAGTTCACAGAGCTCTGGTGGATTTGTGTCTTCTCGCCTTCTTCCGTCACGTTGGAGTGGAGGAGCTTTCCCGTCAGCTGACACTGGATCAGAAGGCTCTTCCTCATGTTGGCCACCCTCACCATAAGACACAGCTTGCCCTGGCGCCGGCAGATCACCGCCGACTTGCTGAACTTGATGGTCTCTGCTCGTTTTTTTGGGCGAGCCAGTTTGGCCAGAAAGGCACCGGTGACAAAGATCTCAGCCAGGCCGGTGATGACGAGCTGAGCCACCAGAGTGAAGATAGCCAGAGGGCACTCGTCTGAGATGTAACGATAACCGTAACCGATGGTCGTCTGCGACTCCAGAGAGAACAGGAAGGCTCCAGTGAGGGTCTCAACGTTGGCCACGCAGACTGTATGGTTTTTATCCCGATCGGGCTCAAAGTCTCCGTTGCCCATGCTGATAAAGTAAAAAATTACCCCAAAGATGAACCACGTCATGACGAAGGTGGAGGCAAACAGAGTGAGTTTGTAGCGCCACTTCATATCCACCACAGTGGTCCAGATGTCATGCAGGTACAGCTTCACCATGCCCTCCACGTTGTCAATACGCACGTTATTGTGGCCGTCCTTGGACACAATCCTTCGCTGGACCTCGGCCTTCCTGGTCGCCATGTTGCTCTGGGTTGATCAAAACTGCTTGTGACTTCTGAGGTCTCAGAATACCATCACCAATGGAAGGACTGACAAAAGACCAAAAAAATGCATTAATATCGAGCACATCTACTCAAGTAGTTAAAACTAGGCCAGCCCACAGAAATGGCTTTCCCCTTTTTGCCCCCTTATGGTCGGCTCTGATCTGAATACTTTACCGAATGTTTACAGATTGTGAAGACTGTTACCTCTAATCATGTTATATTGTTATAAGTGTAAGCAGTATTTTAAAGTTGACAGCTGTTTCATTAACTGTTGTGGGTGAGTTTTGTTTACGAGTGTGTAAGTATTGATAGACTTTTTTTAGAAAAATAAATACTATTCTCATTGTCTTCTCCCTTTAAACTCCTTTTAGTAGTGCTCACTGATGTGTAAAATACTGTATTCTGTTATGTTAAGCGACTTTGAGTACCTTTTAAAAGCACTATAAAAATCAAATGTATTATTTTTATTATTATTTGGACACGGTTTCATGTCAAATGTAACAACCCAAATCTACTTTTTCAACAGCCTTCAATTAAAAGTAAAGTAAAATATCTTCGATGCACTTCAAAACTCACAAAATAAAAATAATCAGCAATTCAAAACTATATTTAAGTAGTGTACATTAGTTCAAACTATGCTAAAACTTTGTAATGTTCCTTTAAAGTTGCTCAATATTTGTCCTCTAAACTAAAGTGGACAAAAATACAGCAGAGGATCCAACACAATAGCACCAAATAATAATGAAATAAAAATTTCACATGTAATTAATAAAAATATTAATAAAATGTACGGCTAAACTCACAGTGTCTAAATCATTTACTTCTGTTACAGTTGCTGCTGTGTCCCAACGCAATGACAAAAAGTTGAAAGTTAACCTTGTAGTAAAGCATTGCAGAAGCCCAAGAACACTCGCTGTCACTTCAAATAATCATTGATTCCTTGACAAATCTGTGTATTATACTCACATCCCGCTGCACTGTTAAATAGTTTCAGGTGTTTGCCTTCCCCTGTCTCAGGTGTGTCACAGACAATCTGTAAGACGAAGCTGCTACAGAACATCTAGTTCAGTGTCTTCTTTCTTTCTATTGTCCTGAGCTGTTAGCGCTGAACTTTGGCACAGTCGTATTCAGGGTCCAACAAGAATGAGAGACAAAAGCTGTAAACTGTGATCTGCATGTGGGCTGGCTTTTATCTCTCCGCCTCCCCCCGTACCTGTCCACAGATGAGAACAGCAACCCTCAACACTTGAAAGTTTGTTTTGATCCTTTAATGGTTGTTGTTGCTTCCCACAACCCAGATGTATTGTTTACAGAAAGTTCTCTGAAGGACATTTGGACTTCTTGGGACACTCTTGGTGTCAGTACAAGTATGAATTAATGATTGAGTAAATAAACAAATAATTGCATAAATTTAAATTTCTGACACCGGATGAAAACAAGAAAAAGAATAATAGAAAAACATATGCATACTCCCAGCCAAAATATTTGCAGATAGTGTGTTTGAAGCTTTGGAAATGTATTTGTGTAACAGTAACATTTATGGTGTGAGAGTCTAGGAATTTTGTGTTTTTTTGTAAATAATATGCACTCATTTAACATCCTAAGTCTTTTAGAATCTGGGTTGTAATAAAGTATGTATACCAGCATCTAACACAATAACTTACAACAGTAAGAAACGTATTTGTGTAAGTCTAAAAGGCTTAAATACCTCAATTATGTTATGATAATAACATTATAGCAATATTAGCCTTCTGTACGAGAGCTTGAATTACATGTAGTGTGTGAGGGGGCATAGCTAGCAATGTTAGCTTACTGGAGTTCTGGCTAGCTAGCCTAACCAAACTATTTTAAAGACAATCAGAAACAGGATACACATACCAGCCTTTAATATGAGAAATATAATGAGGGAGTTTCATTAGATATTGTGAAAAAAGAGTGGGAATTTTGAAGGAAGACGCTAGCTATCTAGCTTAAGCAACACAATAACGTAACACTTAGCAGTAAAAGTAAGAGAAAAATATGAAATTCACATAATGCGTAAACAGGGATTCAGACCTGCATCAAAACAGCAGCATTGGTGCTGAATTATTAGTTGCTGAAAGGAACTGAAGTGAAGTGAGGATAGTGTCAACATATATACAGTCTATGGATAAAACTTAAAAACTGGAATATGTCATCTGAAGCATATGCATGAAAGCAGTTGAAGTCTCGTTTGAAGTGCTTAAAGCAGTGTGCAGTGTTTTTTATGTATGACTTTGAAGGGCGTCAGATGCAAGAGCTGAAAGCAGTTTAACTGTGATTTACAATGTAAATTGTCAGTTTCTAACTTTTAAAATATATACAGTTCATGTTGCATGTTTCTTTAAAACTTAGCCACCAGTTGTTAAACTTTATGACCTTGAATGACACGTCTTAGCTTTGTTATTAACCTGATTGTTATTGCCCACATTCCTGAAGACGCTGTATGTGTGTTGCTAAGGTATGAGATCACTAATTGATTTCCTTGTTCCAACTTTGATCTCTCCGTAGCCAGCAGTAAAACTGACAGTGTAATTTCATTGTATGAATCATGTACCAATAAAACACGTACGACATGTTCCCAGGTCCCGACTTACAAATCATATTGTACAGACTTTTTGTTTGGAACCGATCCATACAAAAAATAAAATGAAAAAAATCACACTATATATCACAATTGATACATGTGTATATATATATATATATATATATATATATTTAAATCCTAATTTTATAGGGTTTTTTTGTGGCAAATTTCTTTTGTAAATTGTTCAGTCCTAGTTGTGTCTTATAGTTTTTGGGTTTCATTAATTTGCATCATTATTTTTCTTTATTCAATCAATTTTTATTATATAATTGGTGATTATTATGAATTATTTTTATTTTACTACTTTTAACACCCTAATTCTTGTCAGTCATTTGTAAAGCTCTTTAAAGTGCAATGGATTTGTTCAAAAAGTACAATATGTGCAATTTTACCGACTCATTGATTTCTTGGTTTGACTTTAGTTGACTTTTTTCACCACAAATGGACAATGTAAAACAAGTCGAAGGAGTCCAACCCCAGCTAGTGGACAAAATGTGTAATGCAATATATAATATACTGAAATCTACAAGATTTTCTCTTGTAGGTGGCCATTGAATTAAATAAAATAATAACATCTGACAAAAAATGACAAACACTTGTTTTATTTACAGAATAACATGAACATGTTCCCCTCCAGTCCCCAGTGTATGAGGTGTCTGTCTAAGTTGTAATCAGTGTAATCGTAATAAGACACATGATGCAGAATACAGCAAACAACTTACTTTATGTCCCCCTTTTTTGTATTTATGAGCAGGGCATGAACATTAAACTAAAGGTTTATAATACAATAAAATGTAGTTGTAAAGTTAATGTACAATATTTGTCAGTAATTATAACTTAGAAAGACATATCCTTTTGTACTATATAGTAATATGTTATCTGCAGCCTACACTTATGGGTGCCCACAGCTGACAGAAAGTAGAAGTCGCTGAAAAATACATTAATAAGGATTAATATCTACATACAACTTCTTTACAGTAGTTAAAATGTTAATAAATGGTAAATAGGGGGACTTAAAGTGAAATGGTCCAGAATACACATGATTACACATGATTGATACTAATCGCCTCTTTACAGTCCTACTCCTACAGGAGCTTTCCACATTCAGCTGGTTAAATGCATCTTTTCCTCTCCATTTCAGTCCTCAGTCCAGACTAAAACGACAATTTCCTCCCCCCAATTTGAGATTTTCCCAAAATGACCGCAAGAATGTTTAAACCTTTAAAAACTGGTTTGAGGTTTTCTGTTAAACTTAGCTTTTCCAATAACCATGACGTAGTCGTAAGCGCTGTAAGCACCTCCATGTGCATTTCACCCAACATTTAAATTAATAGTTTGGATCTTTAAGTGCACCTAATGAATCAGTTAGCAACAAAATCCAACCAGATCTATGACCTGATGTAGTCTTTAGAGGTCTGGGGGCCACCAACTGACAAACAGAAGTATTCACAGCCTAAATCAGGAGGTGAAAATAAATAAGAAGTCCTTCATACAGTAAAGGTTTATTGTGGTGGAGGGTTAGCAGTCGTGGCTTTCAGGATGCCTCGCAGAACCTTGTAGTTGTTGAGTGGTTGGTTCTCTTTGGGGGGGTAACATGGTCCGCGATCTGTTGAGTAGGAATAAGGGAACCGCAGAACCCAAAGACCATCAGGCGGCAACACTAAATCGGTCTGCTCTGGGTGGAAGACTGGGCAGGGAGGAGGACCGGGCTGTACCTGAAAAACACAGGAGGAGAAAAAAACCCACATACATTAATTCAAACAAACTCTACATACATATTCTGTGTATGTCAACTTACACTATAACTGCAGTTATAAAAAGCATCTCTATTCTATCCTTTTTAAGCAGACTTTTGTTCTACGTTTACATAGGAGATGATAATATTTTTAAAGGTGCAATCGAAAAATATGTGTTTCATATCTATGCGTTCACATATTACTGACTTTTGACTCCAAGAACATTTATCTTAAGTACCTTTCAAAAGCTTTCACACAAGATAACAGTTATAGTTGACACCATTAAAAGTATGGTAAGATGATGATAAGAAGATAATATAATCTTTGGAAAGTGTCAGTTGCATTGAATCTAAAAAAATATGTGTTTTATATGTGTGTTCAGAGTTATGACTTACATACGATGCATCTTAGGTACCTTCAGTGCCTCTAATAGCTATGCTTCACAGGCTTTGCTGTGGCTCCAACAGCTGACCAAACTGATAAGCGAGCCAAGCCAGTAGGTCAAACTACAATAATTAACTTCCTTTTGTTTTTAGAACACTTGCATGCACTGAATGTCCCTTTTCCTCTCGCTCAGTATCTTTCACAACAGCTGTATTTTGCAAGCTAATAAATATTAACATTTAACTCCAGGGTGTCCTCTGCTTCATCTAGCTGACATGAATTTTGTATTTAGTGTGACATACCTATAAGTGTCTGGGAGTGATTGGGAAAGGTCATTTACACTATATACTTGCAAATGTACTTTTAATATGGAGAAGTCATAGAAGTGAAGTGGACTCACTTGTGGGTTGAGGGTAACCTCCAGCGAGGCATCTGGCACCACAATGAAAAGGCGAGTCAGCTGAGCATAGTGAGGCTTTAGGCCACGGCCCTGTGATGGGGATGGGATGTACAGCGGCATGTCCGTGTTAAGCACCCTGGTGGCTGGATCTTTGGCACCCCCTGGTCCCAGCACCTTCACTATCTTATCCGGACCACAGCTGATGAAGCGTCTACCCCTGCTGTCTTCATATTCGAACCCCACGAAGATCCGAGCCATGTCGTCCCTTCTGCGACTCCGACCAAGCCCTCCGGTGCTCCCCCGCTTTCCAACAAGGGTCTTGTTGGGGGCTGGCCAAGAGGAGGTGCCCCCATCCAAAGGCTCTGTCAATCCCGTGTCCTCCTCCGACCGAGAGCGGATGACCAAATCCCACGGCAGGAGGAAGGAGGAGCCGGGGAGGAAGCCTGGCTGTTCCAGACCGGTGTGGCAGTTGTACGACTTGGCTGGGCCCAGTTTGACCAGCGACCAGCTGGAGAACTTTGGTAGCAGGCCCTTGGGGCAGCCAGAGTGCATCATACCTGGTAGGTACTCCACCGTGGAGGGCTGCCGGTCAACAAGGCTTGGCCTCTTTTGCTGGACTTGGGTTTCGGTTCCATCTCCATCCCCGTAGGGCCCCAGGCTGTCTGTGGACTGGCCCAGACTGAGAGCCAGGCTGAGGCTGGTGTCTCCAGGTGTGTGGCTCTGAGCAGTGCTTGGCTCCTTCAGCCTCTCCGCCTCACCAGATCCTGAGGCCTCATTTGGGAGTCGCTGAGCTTGGTTGGAGGCTGGAGCTGGGTCAGGAGTGCTGGGCTGGAACACGGGAAACTCAATCCTCTCCAGTTTCCCGCAGCATTTCTCTTCCAGCATCTATTCAGAAAGAACATTATTAAACCATTTCATTTAAAACGCAGAGCACAGCACTGATTTTTTACACAGAGCAGAGAAGACAGGACAAGAGAGATGGAAAGCAGAGATTGTAAAAATGCAAAAAAGTGCAATATGTACAGCATGTGGAGCCCCCATTTTCCAATATTGGTCAAACTTATATATATATATCCTTTATTCAACCTTTATTAAAAGCCCTCCTTGAGATTAAAAAAAGCCATTTTAGCCATGATTGTAGTGTTTTCATAGAGGTACAGGACCTAGCTATCAATAAAAAGCAAGGCCTGAACAAAGAGACTGCACAGGGTTCACAGGGTTAAAGAATTTTTGCAGCAATTGGAGTATCAAGTATGAATTTAATATACTTCGCCTCTCTATAAACAAAGACAGACAGTCCAGGAAGTGCATTGTAAAAACACCATAGCAATAAGACCTGTGCTGTGTGAATCCTGACCTGGTAGAAGTCATAATTGGCAGCCTGGATGTCGAAGGGATCCTCTCGCGGAGCCTGTTTCCTCCCACAGTTACAGGAGCTGGTGGAGCGCCCCCTGCTGTTGTGGTTCAGGATGGGTGGGTTGCGATCCATGTCTGGCTTCTCTCCTACAGAAAATGAATGTGAGAAGTAATTTGTTTGTGTTATTGATTTTTTTTCTTCTTTTTGACCACTTGAGGATTTATTAAAAATTGTCAAAAATCCTACATAAGTACACCTAATAAGAGGAGGAACACCACAGAAAAATCCATGCTGTGATTTAGTTTTCAAAATTTCTTTTATGGTTTCTTTATTTTCTGCGATTGTATGGCATGCACTTCTGTTCTATAAGCAGAGAAACCCCCCATTTTGTCAAAATACCAATACAAGAAGAGGCACACATCCTCTGAATGCTCTCGGTAAAGTTTCATGAGGCTGTGATTATCCTGGAGGTCAAAGCAGGTCATTTTATACAGTGAGAGCTACTCTGTGGACTATCATCATCACACACAAATAAAACTGGGCTCATTGACTCCACAAGAGCCTCACCTTTCCAGTGATATCCATTTTAAGCAATTTCAAGACCCCAGTATGCAGAAATATTCAAATGATAAATACTTTGTACTGCATGAGAAAAACTGCACTGTTTCTCACCCAAACTGCCTGGGATTATCATAAATGTCTATATGTCTAAATGTCCTATAGAGCCCCTTTAAAAAATCAGATATCTTGAGGTAAGAGGCCAAGGGACCCCTTTGAAAATGGCCATGTAGTTTTCTCTTGCTAAAATTTACTTAACTTTGGAGCATTATTTTCGCCCTTCCTGACAATATAACTAGGTCTTTTAGTTTCATATGACACCAATATCTTCATTGTGGTGTTAAAACCCACTACAGCCTCTGAAAACAAAAAGTCAGCTGGGCACACTGACTTTTTAGGAGTTACTGCAGACGTGCAGATAGTTATTGGAATATACACTCATTAGCCGCGATGCAGTGCAGCAGAGGTTATAAAATAGTACAAGGTGTTCACCTGTCTGAGGCAGCAGGTGGAACTTGTGAACACAGTGTTGGTCAGTCAGGCTTCGCTCCTCACACAGCTGGTGGCCGTTGCTCCAGAACTTGTAGCAGTCCTCGTGAAGCTGCAGTGCATATCGCTGGAAGGCCACGCCTCTGGCATGCTGGCTGTACACCCGCAGAGCCTGGGCCAGCTGGTTCTTATGCACTGTAGTGGTGTAGTTATGGGGAAGGTTGGACTGGTAAGCGCTGTGAGCCAGTGGAAGAGCTTTCTGGCACCTGTTCTCAGAGAACTTTGTGTCAGCCTCGAGAAAACCCTCCAAAACCTTCAGCTGGCCTTGCACTTTTGTGGCTAGTTCTGCTATTTCATCATCTGTGTTGCTAATCAGGACCTGGTGCAGTCTGGAGGCGACCTGGACCCATTTGGAGTAGGTCGGCAGCTCAAAGTGTGAAGGCTGTGGGTTGCGGCCAACACTGTCGTCAAAGCCTTTCTTGGTCAGAACGAGCTCCACGTGCTGCCAGAGGAATTCCTTCAAGCTGCAGTCCACAAGCTGACCACCCATTGACATGCTGCCCGTGTCTACACTGAAGCCAGACTGCCGAGCCGAACGACGAATCTGCTGATAACGCCTTGGCCCTGACACCACCACGGTGGATTCTGGTTCACACAGGATGCAGTTGGACCGCAGCTGACCAAGCACGGCACCCACGGGGTCCTCGTCTGCTGAGGGTAACACGTACACAAACGCCTGGTTGGCTGGCACGGTGAACAAGCAGTTGCTGCTTTGGTTGGTCAGGACTCTGCTTTTACGAAAAATGCGGTATATTTGGTCCTCCAGGGCGTGCTGCAGCCTCCGCCTGGGAGAGTGCTTTTTGGGCTTGTCGGGGTTTCCTCCGGATTCTGAGCCGTTTGCAGAAACCTTAGGAACAACAACAAAATTAAGTTTTTGTGAAAATATATTAAAGGAATAGTTTGATATTTGAGAGTTATGCTTGTTCACTTTGTTCTGGAGTGTTGGGTGAGAGGACTGTCTAATGTCATCTTCGATCTTCTTTGATTTGCTTTTGCTATTTTAAACCAGATTGTGCCATTTTACCCAGTGGGGGCAAATAAGGGCTGGGAGTTGTATCTGGCACTGTTCAAAACATAAAGATGCATCAAAATCAGTGTTATTGGTAATCATTTTAAACATTTTTGGGGGTGATAAAAAATAATTAAACAGTGGCTTAAATGTAACCAATCTGGAATTTGAAGGTTTAAAGTATTTAAAATGAATATTTGGTTGTTATAGAACTGATGTTGGTTTAAAAGATTTAACTCAGTGAAAGTAAAAAAAAATGTTAATATGAAATATTTTGTAGCAGCTTTGGGAAGGGAACACTTGTTTTTAATGTAACAATGCACAAAAAATAAAAAAGCATCAAAATCAGAGTTGTTGCAGATTGGAATTTCCCAGACTTTAAAAAAATAAATTTTCCCAAGATTAATTATACATTAAAATAATAACATGTGTGGGATTTTTTTAATTAATAAAAAAACAACAATGGCATTATGTAAATAAACTGGGATTTAAAAGGGTTAAAATAATGAAAATAAATTAATATTTGGTAATTATGATCAGGACTGATGTTGGTAAAGAAATGTAACGAATTGAACAGAGAAAAGAAAATTAATATATAATTGTATTGGAGTTTTGACAGACACATCTTGTCCTGTAGGAACTGCAGAGTAACTTTTCAAAAGTGAGGTAAAGGGGTATAAAAATTACTTCATAAACAAAAACCGACCTTCAGGGGGCCGTTCATCTGGAAGACGAAGAGCAGCCGTGGAGGGCAGGGTCGACAGTTCACCTTCCACTCTTTGGACACCGGACAGTCTTTGATGGCAGCCCGGATCAGAGGGAGCACCTTCTGCCGCAGGGCGTCCAGGGCTCTGAAGAGCCGGTCGTAGGTCACATCAAAGGTCTGGTTGGGGTGGACGAGCAGCAGGACGTGGCACACGGAGAACATGTAGAGCAGGTGGAGGCAGTGCTGTCTGTCCAGTCCTTTCCAGAAGTCGTGGGCATCCGAGTGCCCGGTCCCGGCGCTCAGAGACTCGCAGGCCCGCAGCAGCTGCCGGCTGTCGCAGACGGAGGACAGCAGCAGGTAGAGCACCCGGCTCTCCTGGTGGTAGAAAGCCTGGATGTTGCTGTCCGCGGTGCCGCCGTCCTCCGGCCCGCCGAACAGCGAGAAGATGTGTTTGTCCGCTAAACTGTTGATGATAGACTCCTTCGGCGGCCCGGGCTGCATGTTGCTTTTACCGAAAATACCGACAACACACAAACCGTCGTCCCGGTAAGCAGCATCCTCCTTGAGGTCTGCCTGAAGCAGAGCCCCCATACTCACAGGGAAAGCCATGTTTGCTTCCTTCATGTTGAAAATCGGGGGAATGAAAATAATGACGCACACATTTCCGGTTTCGCAAACTAAAATGTCCGAACGGATACAAAGTTTGCCGACTTGCCAAGTTTTTGCCATTTCACCTAAAACTGAATTCTCTACTTAAACCACTCCGTTCATCAAAAAACAAATAAGTAATACGCTTTATAAAATTGTGGAGTTTTGTTTACTATCCCTTTATTAAATTAAAAAAACTTTTATTTTGTTTAGTATTTTGTAAATAAATGCAGAAAAACTCCAACTAAACACTAAACACTAAACCTTACAAGATTAAGTTAAAGTATTTAAGAATCATAGAGAAAATGTTGTATTATAGTATTTAAAGTACAAGCGCTCAGTGCAAGAAACTGCCCTGACAGTATTATATTATGTTAATATGTCATTTTTATTGTTTGTTATCATCATGCATAATAAATATAATTTTACTGTTGGTCTATACTTTTAAGTCTTTTTTTATAATTATATACATTTTTAATTACTGTAAACTTGTCTACCATTATATATTTTCTTTAATTATGTCGTACATTACCAACCTATTTTAACTTCTGTTCTATTTTATGTCTTGATGCTCATTTATTTAACCTTTTATACATATTTATTGAGCAATGTGGAGTTAGCCTGAGATCTAAACTTGTCATTGCCAATGACTTCTTCACAGTCTAATTGTTGTGCATATGACAGCAAATGATTTGAATAACTTGAATAAGAAATAATGAAAAAGGCCAGAATTTCCAAGAGTCAAAATTAACATATTCAGGTGTCCTGTTTTGTGCAACCAATGATGTAAGACACAAATATATTCAGTGATATAAAACATGAAAAACCGCAATGATTCTCATTTTAGAAGCTGGAATTAAATACATTTTGGCATTTTTTTACTTGTTAATGAATTAAATGATTAATTGTTGATGAAAATTGTTGTAAGATAATATTTTTGTCAATATGAATGCATTAATTGTTTCAGCATTAGAAAAAAATTGCAGAAACATCAAGGTCAAACATCAAATTGAAGTAACAGTGACATAAACACATTTTGCAATTATACTTTAAATTTGTAATGACTGAAATAGACGTGTGTATCTTACAGGGAAGGAGAGACACTGACATGACAAATGGTGAAAATAATAAAAAACAATACAGCAGACCACTTCATTCATGCAGTCATATGATGAGATGTTGCACGCCATCATATTCTTCATCAGTTATTCAAGACTTTGAATGCTAAAGCTTAAAGCCTTTGAGACAGGTCACTTGCTCACTATATATATATATATATATATATATATATATATATATATATATATAAATATATTAAAATAAAAAATATATTAAGATAAAAAAATATATTTGTATTGATATATTGTCTTTCTTGTCACCTGCTTATATACAGAACATGGAGGTAAAAACTGATACATAGACAATAGGAAATATAATTTTAAAAATGACAAAAATAAAGAAGACAAAACCATAAAAATGAAATACATTTTATAATGCCAGGGGTTATGTTAATTGCATAATATTATAATAATTTAATAACTTAAAGGTCTCTATAGCCCTTTCGTTTTCAATATTACATAAAATGTTATGTTGTGCAGGAGTGTTGGTTTGGCTCTTGGCATTTTTTCCAAAGATTAAAAAAAATAGCTGTGATATACAACATGCAACCAAACAATCCTCCTCCGTTTCTAGGAAAAGGTCTCAGACATTAGTTTCACACAATAAGGTAGTGTTTGTATAGTGATTTAAATATAACAGAACATGTACAATTAAGATGCATTTAAAGGCTTGAACAATTAAGTCACAACGTAAATAATTAAAGGTAAATCATTTTGTAAATAAAAAAAGGCTGGGAACATCATACCAAAAGCTCTTGTTATTTGATTTCATCTATTTAAAAAGGTCGGACGTCAGACTACGGGTGTGAGCGCTGCGTGAGCGTTCGCGACCTGTACGTAAACCACCGCGTTCTCTCTGACGTCAACGCCGTCTGATCATCCGAAATCCCTGATAACGCGGTGCGCGCTCCCGCTAGGCTCTGAATGGGGGGCTCAGTCCAGCTTCTGACAGCGAGTCCAGTAGTGTAACCGGAGACTCCGCCGACGGTCCACTCCCACCCCAGTCAGGTCCGCTGCTTTCAGTCTTACCGGTAGTTCAGCGACACTCCGGTAGTAGGCTACACATTCATTCAGGTAGTCCGCTCGTGCTCTGACAGTCCAACTAACGTTAGTTCGGTACCGACTCTCTTCTCAGCCCGGGAAGTTAGTGTACTGACGGGCGGAGCTGTCTCTGTCTGTCCAGGAATGAGAGATGATGGCCAGCTCTACAGCAGAGGAGAAAACCTTCCGACGGTTCCTGGAGCTCTTTCTTCGGGAGATGAGAATGCCTCTGCAGGAGAGCGACCCGCCGCCGATGCGCCCCTTGTCGGACCTGGTGACAGAGGACGAAGTGGAGGGGGAATGCCTCGACTTGTGTCTCCAGCACCTCTACAAATAGTTAAGTGTCCACTTTTATGTCTTTTTAATTGTTGTTTGTTGTGTGTCTGTATGGGGAAATTAAGTTAGCTGCTTAAAAGGTCGTGTTTTGAAGGGGAGTTGTGAACGGGGAGCTGTGTTGACCCCGGCTGGGTCCACATCAGATAATCCTTGCAGGATGCCATCTACCTGCTTCATGTCCCGCTTTGTGTGTCGAGCATCAAGTTTATACAAGTGTCTTTACTGAAACATTAAGAGGAAATGCACACAAAGCAGAAGTTAAAAGCTTGCGCACGACAAGGGGCGGTATGGTATTGTTCTGTATTATATATCTTTAAATGTACGCCAGTGGTGACGGTGCTGGAGGTCCACAAAAGGTGAACCCCTGGTTTTGCGTAACAGCACGACGTCATGATGGTGTAGGAGGGGGAGGAAGCCATCGCCATCACTGCTGAGCGCATCTTCATGCAGGCTAAAAATAACCTCACCGGTTACGTTATTAGCCTCAATCGTTCAGACTCTTAAAATCCGAGACTGAATTGTCACTGCTTCTCTGGAATTAATCCCACTTCATGACATTTTGCATCCGCATGTTGCTTTTAAAAAAAGGTGGCTGCCAAGCAAAGATGCATTTTAACAACCAAATTCATACTGATGATTTAAAAGAAGATGCTCTACATAGAGTATGCATGATTTTAATTCGTCAGAATCTTTAAAATAACTTTCCAAAGTCTGGAGCGACAAGAGCTCTGCCCTGAGCTCTGCTGCCTGGCCTGGTTTTGAATCCAAAATAGGTGCAGAAACTGTGCTGGGGAGAACAGTGTGGAAGGACTCATCTAGGGCAATAAGTGGCAAGGGGGACGGCTGCTCGCATGCATGTCTGAAAATCACTTTTCCTGTCCAGTTTGCCACACAGATATATATGCACTATATGTACGTGTCTCAGAAGGTCAGGGCACACTCCAGCAGTGATGGAGAGCATATGTTGTTGGCAGGATGGATCACATTGCAGACAGTAGTGCTGTCAGGTGTTTTCACCAAGATGGAGACTACAGATGTGTTGTTGCAGCCATATCAGTATTAATTCGCAACACACGGTCTTTGTCACAATTACCACGTTTGATTGGCTCCCTGGTGAATATAAGGTCATTGAGCATTCAACATCTTGCACAGCGAACCCTCCCCCTTCAGTTCTATGCTGACAACACATACACACACACATAACTATTCACTGAAGATGATTAATTGATTTTTAGGTTTTGTATAGAAAATGCTTTGTATATTCATTGTAAACATATATTTTCAATTGAAACGTGCAATATGACCACAAAGCTTGAGATGTCAGAGAGGACTACTCTGTATGTCTGAATGGGTGTTGATGCTTTTAGGTTTTAGAAAGTCCTCTTTACAAATAGATGTTATTTTGTTTCGGACATGGAAAACAAAATGCTGTACAGTGGTTCAACCAGACTGACAACTGACAGGCAGAAAAGAAACAAAGATCACTTTGAGCAACAGCTGAATAAGAGTAGATGAAATCTGCAGTCATTAAAGAAACTGGAAGCTTAGCATCAAAATGTGTGCAGATTTAAATAGAAACATGTAAGACTGGACGATATGGCCTAAATAGAATTTTTTTTTTTTTTTAATTATTTTATTCCCCCTAAAGACCAACAAAAAAATAATTAATCAAATAAGCTTTGTTTTTATTTTTTCAATTAAATAATAAACAAATGCTAAGAAACAAAGACAGGGGTGTACAAATGTCCGACATAGATTTCAGTAATTCTCCAAGTTATTACAGGAAAATGCTATGGAGTCAGGGTTTCCCTTAATAATCCATCATTGTCAAGATTTGTTGTTTCCTGCACCCCAAAATCAAAGCTTAAGAGGTGAAAGAACCATCACTACATTTCAAGAAACTGCTAAAGCGGGGGGAAAAAGGACAAAAGTGGACACAAATGTGACAACCATGGGCTAAAACGCTAACAAATTGTCTGGCTAAAACTATTAGATTTAGGCATATTTTAAGATTATTTTAGCACTCTTTCTACCTGAAAAGACAAGTTGGCTGGCTCTTTAACTTGTTAGTAGTGCATTTCACCACAGCAGCTTTTGAGCATGTTTCAGTTGTTTTAGCTTTTGGATGAAATGATCAAGGAGGCGCCTTCTTTCAATACAAGGTCAATGGAGATGGTTCGTTTTCCTCTCTGGTGGGCGTGGTCTTCAGAGTATGACTGTGGCGCTCTGTCTCTATAGAAAGAGAAGGCTAGTCAATATATATATATATATATATATATATATATATATATATGTATATTGCAATGATGAAAAGGTGTAGTTCTTGTGATTTTGTTTTTCTCAAAAAATGCCTGTGAAACCTGCTGCCAGCATAATGAATACTCTTAATTCGTTCAATACATTTAGCTGATGGTGCTTTTGTACTGCTGTCTTATTCTCATGCATGACCGTACTTGTAATGAATTATATTTTACTTTGTGGCATTTCTACTTTTACTTAATTAAAGGATCTTGAGTATATCTGTCACCAGTGAAAAAATACAAAAATAGTTTTGTTCTTTTAAACAACTCTCTGGGCTCCCTGACAACTACAGGGCTTTTGATGTGGAACAAAGCGGAAACAAGGCAGAGACATGTAATGATTTAGTGGACAGTTAGAGTGTTGTGTGAAGCCCAGTGTCAGTGTTACTTCTCACCAGGTTGCCACAGTCATTTAAAATGTAGTCTGTCCAATCTGGCTTTGTGAAAGAGTCGTCAGCCAAACTTACCAAAATAACTGTAGCTTACTGCCTAAGTAAAATGTCCCTTTTGTCTCTCATTCCTTGCCAAGGTAGCATCCTATATACAGTGCATTTGGCTTGTTGAAGTCTATGAATCACTCTTTGGCCCCTTTCCATGGAGCAGTTTATCTCAAGGGATCCTACCAGGAGCTCACCGCTCCAGCTGCTCACAAGGTCAAGGCGAGCACTAACTTTTGCTGCTTTATGTACACAGCTTGTCCTCATACCTAAACGAAAGAATATGTTGTTTGACAGTGATTCCTGACTACATGACCGCTTTATTTAACATTGTGAAACAGTCGCCTGGCGTCACCAGACTAATTAGTAAATGCGTATTAGTCTGGAACCTCTAAGTAAATTTTTGATTTCCAAGGGGAGTCATCAACAGACGGAAACCAAAATGTCTCTGTATGCAGTTGATGGACCTTCAAGCAATCAGAGCAACGAAAGACGTTGCACTCGAGGTGTTTACCGAAGTGTTTACCGAATCGGCATATTAAAAATTAACAGTGAGACATTGCAATGGACGATGATATCGTTGTTGTTAATTTACTTTCTTTTATACTTTTTATCCAATCCACAACCTGTTCTTAACAACTCAATGCATGTTATGGCTGACCTCAAATCAATATTTATTACAAATGAATTGAACATTTTATCTCGATTACTATTAATGAACAATTACTGTAAACTATTAAAGCTGGGTATTTTTTCTAATCAAGGAGTGCATATCTTTGTGCTTATAAAGTCATTAAAGAAACACACAGATTAACTATTTTGTGGTTATTTATTGAATATTTTGAACTGAGATCATCAAAGCAGAGTTTGAAATGAAAATGTCACATTTTACTTTTAAAGTTGAAATCAACTTTTCTAGAACAGAAGAAAATTAATAACTTGCATTTCTTGCAAACAGTTTTCTACAGTGTTTACATCTGACTTCTTTTTGTTTGGTGTCTTCTGCCCTGAAGCCAAAATGCGTCCAAACAACGGTTCTGAATGTGAGTTTTGATTAATTGCCCAGCCCTAATGCAAGTCATTGTATTAAACGCTAATGAGTTAAATGGTTCTTATTGGGAGAGGGATTTGCCATATCAATAAAACAATAAAGATTTTTCTGGTTCCCAGGCTAACTTGGTTAGATTTTGGCAACAAAACTACTTGTTTTTGCTGAGGAAAAGGTCATGGTTTGGGTTTAAATATGTGAAAGTGACAGTTGACCCCAAAATCAAAAATTCATGTGGTGCTCTTTACCAATCTAGAGTTGCCAATTGTTGGACATATCGGCCATAGAGATATCTTCCTTCTCTCCAATATAGAAAAACCACAACGCACCTCCGAGCTAGCTATGGTTACAGCTGAGGAGGACGGCAATAATGTTTATGTCACGAGTAGATTTATGCTTCCTTCTGCTTGGTAAAGCTGTAAGCAGATGTACTTGTAGAAAGAAAATCTTTCGTACATGAAACTGCATACAACAAGTTCTGTCAATTATCTTGAGTAACCTTGTCATTATTTTTGGAAAGAGACATTTTTGTGTTTTTCACAATTGTATTATAAATCCGCACTACAGGTAAGAAACAAATATATGTATTTTTTATTTTACCCCTTCATTGTTTGGAAACTGTTGCATTTTTAAACCCGTGGTTAACATTTTGAAACATAACTATTTGTTAAGGTTTAGGAAAAGATCATTTAAGTTATTATTTTTTTTGCATTCATTTTAATTTTTTTGCATTCATTTAAATATTTTAAATGTTTTATTTATTTTTGCATATATTTTCAGTTATTCAAAATGTATTTTTAAATGTTTATTTCCACAAACATATTTATTCCTATGTTATTTTCTTCATACATTTCTTGTTGCCTTTCTTCTTCATTATGCAAATAAGGGGGCTGTCATGAAGAAGAAACTGCAGGATCTGATTCCATCACTTCGGCAGCTGATCTCACAGATTTGAGTGCTGTCGTGGTTTAATGAATAGAAATGAGCTAGAGTTTTTTTTTTGTTTTTTTTTGGCTGGAGAGAAACTCAAACAGACTTGTTACAGAGAACACAGATCATGTATCAGAGCTGATACACGATATCTAATGTGTCACTTATGCTCCCATTAACATGGCTGCCTGCTGACAGATAAAGCTGGTGTTCTCTGGGCTCACAGCCTTCAGTGAAAGTGTACATGTTGACAAATCTGATCTGTGACCGTGTGCACAACTGACAAGTCTTTACATCATATATATCAGTTGTCATGGTAACAGCACAGGCGTCCTTGCACAGCGTAATAATGGTGTTTTTGTAATCAGCCTGAATACTGCAGGCGGTAGCAGGTTAGCCAGGTTTCAGTAGGAGTTCTTCTTTATATGACGGGATGCCAGAGCTTTGGGCAACACCAGAGCCAAAGACTTTATGCTGCTTATATCTGGTCAATAAAGTTGGGGAACATGGCAATAAATACGGTGAGAATAATATTCCAAATAATCAAACATTAGAGATTTTTCTATCAATCATCTCTTTAATGTCGTCTTGTTAAATGTGCTGCAACCTTGCAGATCGATTACTTTTTTTTACTTTTTTTTTTTTAAAGGACCAACAAGTCAGATTAGAAAAAAATGCTATACATATTGAACTATTTACATTTTTACAACCTCTCGTCCTCTCCTCTCTGCTCTGTGTAAACAGCCTGCAGTTCAGTCCAAGTTTCACTGAAATTTTGTGACAGGACTGTTGGCCTCAGCCGAGTTTTTAAATTTTTAAATTAAATTTTAAATATAACATGAAGATTAAAGTGTTTTTGATGAAGTGTCACTATTTCAAGCTTATATGTGTTCACTTTCACTGACAGAAGCATTTCACACGTGATCTGTTGAAAATCTGACAATGCTTGTTTTACAATTTCTGTCCATAATAAAATGCCTAATTTTGATGTGTGAGGGTATTTTTTTCAAGGAAAAGAGACACAATAGAGAGATGGCAAGTAATGATGGGAAAGTGACACAACAAATTACATGAAACAACATCCAACTGGACACACAACTTCGACAATGTTTACAATGGCAATGAGTTATAAGAGTGAACCAATAAAGTAAAAATTCAGCCGGAATTCCAAAACATGTTTTTTTTTTTTACTGCTCTACATTTATCTGACACCTTAAGTTACTTCACAAGCTAAGATTGGCAGCTTTTCCTTTTAATAATGTATATAATTGTAATGTTTTGGTGATAATTTTGAAGTTTGAGCTGTTGGTTTGATATAACAAACATTGTGATGGTGTCACTGTGGGCTCCGGGTAATTTTGACACCATTTCTCACTTTTTTCACTACTTTTACAAAGCAAACAATCAGTCAATGGATGGAATATATTGCATAATGAAAATAATCATTAATTGATTAAAATGGGCTCCCATCTCAACCAACTACAATAGTAAAATCCAGCTTTTACATTAATGCATGAGTAATAATAATAATTGTCATTATACCTATGTTTACGCATTCGTTTACTCATAGGCATTTCAATGGAGGACACTTTCACTTAGATAAAGGATTTGAATACTTTCTCCACTGCCGTTGGTTGGTACCTAGAAAGTATTGAGGTTAGTCCAAATAAGATATTGCAGTAAATACAATGATGTTGGTTGTCCGATATACATTGAAAATTAGTTGAGAATGTCGGATAAAGAGGATATTTTTGCTTTTGTTTGAGTGAAAACTGCAGACGTGTGGGCCATCAGAGGTTCACGGATGACAACTTTTGCTGCGTCTTGAAGCAGACTGACGTGCGTGTGTGTGTGTGTTTGCGTGGTCCAGCATCTTGCATGGCTGTCTACTGTAGCTTTGCTGTGAGTGTAATGATAGTTTGAGGCAGCAGCAGCTCTGGTGATTCATCCCAACGTGTCATTAGTTTGTCTCTGGGTTGAACAGCTAATAATAGACTTCTGCAAGAAGAGAGATCCCCTCTGTGTGTGTGAGTATGTGTGTTAATAGGGGGCGGGTGAAGCACTTGGTGTGCTAGAACGAGTTTGGGGGTGTGGACTGTGTGTGTGTGTGTGTGTGTGTGTGTGTTAAAATGACTCTAGTCAGGTTTTAATCCATTTTCCTCCAGGCAGCTGGGAGTCACATCTGAACAGACGAGGATGCAGTCGCCTCCCTCTCAACACAGTGTGATCTTGAGTGTGTGTGAAGGGTTTACTCCCAAGTATGATTTAAATTATGCTGCTGTGTGAATAAAACAGAAGACGTACATATATCTAAACAAATCCGGGCTGCGGGCAGATGTAGAAAAGAAGCCGCTATTACTGCTGTGGCACTTTATAGAAACCTGTCATTCTTTTCAGAAAGACATCAATATTTTACAGGCCAGTCACCTGGTGGTATTTTTTTATTCCCTCCGTTTAGCATGGTTTAATACAGAGAACAGTAAATTATGGATCAACAGTGGCGTGGAATTCCTTCACAGGATTTTTAAAAAACTGTTTTAAGTTAAGTTGTTGTTGATAAGTTGGGACATGGGCATGTTTACATCCCTGGTTTGAAAGTTCTTGCTTGAAATACAACTTCAGTTGCTCAACAGTCCAGGGTCTCTGTTGCCGTATTTTACGCACACGTTTTCAGTGGGGAACAGGTCCGGACGGCAGACAGGCCAGTCTTGGCACGACTTTGCATTGTCTTGCTGACAAAAGCAGGGATGTCCTTGAAAACGACATTGTCTGGATGGCAGCATATGTTGCTCTAAAACATGTGCATGTTGCCTTGGGCACTAACACATCCCGATACTAGATTTTGAACTTGTGCTGGTAACAATGTGGATGGTCCTTTTCCTATTAAGTCCAGATGACATAAAGTCCATGATTTCCAGTAAACTATTTGAAATGTGGACTTGTCAGACAACAGAATCTTTCCCTGATACTTTCCTACTTTGTGTCAGTTCATCATAGATGGGCTCAGGGTCCAGAAAATTTGGCAGTGTTCCTGGATGTTGGTTGATATTTGGCTTTTTTTTTTGCATGGTGGAGTCTTAGCTTGCATTTGTAGATGCAGCAACATTGTAGATACCAGAGCAAGAGCCCACGTAGTAAAGTCCTGTATACAGTCATGTTGTTTTTTTAATGGGGTTGTCACCATTCAACTTGATTATGACTATTATTTTAAGGTCATGGTTCAATAAAAATGTTAAATGTAAACTTTATTTTCCAGCACTGGCAGCTATGAAATCTATCACCTCTTGATTGTGTGGAAATGGAAATGACAGTGGTTAGAATGGCTTGGCTCTCAGCCGTACCAGAATTAGCTACTAGCTAAATTTCATCTGTAGTCCCCGGGCAGGAACAAATAACATAAATCTAACACAAACAAATAAGCCTTTCAAACAGCAACAACAAAGTTTCACACTCTTAAAACACAGTACATCACAGGATAACAATATTTATAATGTTATAATTTCAATTGCAATAGTCAAAATGTTTTTGTTTGTTGTTTTGAATTTTTTTGTTGGTAAATTCAGAAGAATTATATTCTGTTTCATTTAGGTTTTACACAGCATCCCAACTTTTCTGAAAACCTTACTATCGGCCCAATTGCATCATTCTGTCTTTTAATCGAGGTGAAATGAAACACAAAATAAATTTGATGCACAATCTTGTTCATGCAGAGTAAAGTCCTCCGTAGTCTGATGTCACTGTTTGTACTGACGGCTGATGAATTGATGATGACTTGAGGTGGAGTGAGAGTGGGAGTTAAATGACCCTCCACACACACACACACACACACACACACACACACACATATATGCATGCACACGCGGGCATACACAGACACACAAGCGCACACACACACAGAGCTGATAGATAGTAATTGAGGGGAGAACCTTTCTAGACCTCATTAAACAGAAATGTCTCCCGCAGCTGTAAAGAACTAGGGGGTAGATCCGGCTTCCTCCAGCACACATGACGCACTCAAGTATGTACACTAGCACACACACACACACACACACACACACACACACACACACACACACACACAATTACAAGAGTAGGTGGTGTAAGAAGAGCTGCTGGTGACAGATTTATTAAAGGATAAACCACAGACTGTAAAACTGCAACATGTTGTCTTGTCCCCCATTTTTTTCTTTGCCTTTACTTTGAATTAGGGATAAAAATCAATATTGTTGTCAACATCGTTGATATTTAAATGACTCATTGATGATTTTGCCCTTAAAAGAACATACAAATGCAGCTTTTGCTGCAAAACCGGCACAAACAGGACAAAATGAAACTGTGTAATTCTCAAAGCACCTGCAACAGGTGAAATGCACACCTAACTGTGCTCCTAAGCAAATAGCGTCCAGCAGTAATATTTGCACAAATTTAAATGAGGAAAGGTATAAAGTGTGATTTACTTCTGCAAATGATCTAAATACTTCTTCCACCACTATTTCTGTTATGTTCAATATGTTGTTTGCCTCTGCGGCATTCAATATAATAGTAATAATAATAATATAAGCAGGAATAATGTTATAATATAAAACCCATGCCTCCCATAATAACCACCCTGTTACACTATGTTTTTATTCTGAAGATCAACATTCAGTGATCGTTGGACCATTATTAGTCATGTCCTCCAGTTCAAGGTCGAGTGCATGCTTTGTTTGGAACAAGCAAACCCCTCCAGAGCTTTATTAATGAGGACTTCCCTTAGGCCGTCCTGCTGAAGTAGGATGCTGCACAGGAGAGAGGAAATACTGCCAATACAGGAGCAGCGTTAATGTCCACCTGCCCACACACTCTTATCACTCCAATTTGTACAGAATAAAGCAATTTTAATTGCTGAGCAATGGATGCTTTTTGTGCAGTAAAATAGAATTAAATCTGATGACAAAAGACTGTACAGCTGATAAATTTAAGCTTATTAATGATGAAATACATCAAATTAATTTAAAAAAACTAAACAGGTATTGGAGATTTATTTCTTAATATTGTGTGTGACATGTAGTGATTTTAATCCTCTCACACAAATGTGATTTTTGTCACAGCCCCAAATACCTTTTATCATAGCTTACTTGTTCTAGTGCGTTTCCATATTTTCTGTTTAATATATAATGTTACATTATGTACATATTCATACTACTCATATTGAACATGGTCAAATTCTTAGGAGGCTTTCACACATGAGCTGTGGGTCCTGCTCGAAACACATTCTGGTGCATACCAAAGAACCAAAGTCTCAGGGGTCGGAGTTTAGTTTGCTGCATGTGACAATGTAGTGATGAATGAAGCGAACCGGAACAAACCACATTATGGGTTGAATTTGGGTGGAAATTTCAGAATCAACACCAGACAAGGTAGTAGCAGGTTTGGAAACTGTTTTGTGGACCGGTGTGTTCTCATGATGACGTAAAGGCTCTGAAATATGGTCAAACGATTGGATAACACAGTTGCTTGTGGCTACACACGAAAACAACAAGTCTATAAATTATTTAGCGACTGAATGACACTAATGGATTTAATAGCACAGCAGATCAATGCCACATAAAAGTGAAAAAAACTCTGTCAACAATGCATTAAAATCTGCATATATATTATTATATATTATTATTATATATTATTATATTATATATATATAGCGCTTTTTGTTGTTGCTTTACGACCACTCAAAGCGATTTACACTACAGACTGCGCTCATTCACCCTTTCACACACACATTCATACCGGTGGCAGAGGAGACCCTAAACGGTCCCACCTGCCACCATTAGGAATTCATTCACACACCGATGAACGCAGCATTGGGAGCAATTTGGGGTTCAGTATCTTGCTCAAGGATACTTCGACATGTAGGCTGCGACGGTCAGGGATCGAACCACCAACCCTTCGGTTGGGGGGTAACCCACTCTACCAACTGAGCCACAGCCGCCAAAGGACATTTGTTTACAATGCTTGGTGTGCTTGATAAAGCACAAGGTGAAAACCGAACCAAACCAAATGTTGCATCGCACAGAGTTCACCAGACTTAATGTGTGAAACAAGAAAAGTGCCCTCAAAAGAATGCAGATATCAGCCAAGCGTTGAGATTGTCCTTTCCCTTTGATCCTCGGTTAAACTCTGAAAAGCATGAGGTTCCGAATTGCACACGTTCTGCAAAAGCAAAAATGTGGCCTGCAACAGGTGGGAGGAATCAGTTAAGAGGAGTGACAGGTCAGTAGTCAATGATGATACTAAACTATGAATAAAACAGGTTTATCAAAAAATTATGAATTACTGCAAACATGAGAGGTCCTTCAGCCTGCAGTCCTAAATGTGCAAAACAAATCTAAGGGCCATTGGTCCGTTAGTATGAGAGATTAGCTGCCGATATACTGGCAGACAGAAGAACAGACATACGCACACACCCACACACTAGTCCTGGAAATACTTTTGGAGAAAACATATTGTAAAGAAATTAATAATTTTGATCAAAAACTTTAGCTTTCCAACTGTCTTGAATGCTACCTTTCTCAGATTCTTTTTCTGTTTTCGCCGTATTTCTATATTTGGTCACCAGCTGCAGGCTAACTTCAGTGTTGCATTGCATATAGCGCCACATGGAGCTGGTGACTTTTCATGATCACTACTTCCACTTTTTCAGGAAAGGGTCGTAAAGAGATGGTGTGTCTCAGTTTAAATGGAGCAACAGCAATGGGCAGCAAAATAAAGTGTTTTTTTAACAATAAAGCATGAAAACATATCCTAGTAGAAATCCAAAATGCTAATATGAACCTAAAAATGAGCATGCAAAGGCCTGTGGAAGGGCATAGCACCAGCCAAGGAAGAACCCATTACAATTTTAAGACAAATATGTTTTCATATTGTGAGATGGGGCACCTTGGCGGAAGTCTTTGCTCTCCAAGTGCCCTTCTAGTTATTTTTAGGCTGCGTCTTGGCTGGAAGCTTTTGTTTTGAGGGGCATCTGTGTTTGCATACGCCCAACTTAGTTTCCTGTGAATAATACACATTTGGTTTCATGCGTAGTCGGTGACTGTCGGGGACTGTGTTGTCTCTTAAGAACCATCTCTTGTCATTTGGAGCAGGCTAACATGCCTCAGTTACAGAGGAACTGTGTTTTTATCACTCACATCCCGCTGGAATATTAATTGTGTCCCATGTGTGCACCACATTGTCATAATTTGTGATTCTGCTGTGATAACAAATGGTAGGAGGACACTGTAGCAAAGACTTAAGTTATTCACAAATGATCTTGTCCCTCAACATGATCGCTAATGTGAAGACTGCTCAAGGTGTCGGGGACGACGACGACTGCCCATAGCTTCTTTGCAATCATGAGAGTTCAGGAAGTGGAAAATCCATATACTGCACAAATTAGAAATAGAGAAAAGGGATGGAGGGTTGGATGAACCTGCACACCGCAAGCATCATCACACAATGGTGATACATATTGGATTTGATCTAGAGTATGGCGATATGTGCAATTAACATGGCATGCGATGTAACCCCTGAGCGACCATTTTTCCATTTCATACATGCACTTTCCTCTTCTGCTACCCTCAGGTCAAAATGTCACTCTATGGAATTATTTATTTCCAAAAGAATGTACTTGAAAACAAGGTTTTGTATCAGTAAATGTAATTTTGTATGTTTTTAGTTTCCAAAACTACATTAACAGATTTAAAACCTTGTTTTCAAGTACATCATTTTTGAATGAAATAATATGACATAGTAATGATTAATTATCTGCCAATCAACTACTTGAAAGGATAGAATTTCCATCAACAATTTTGACAAACATTTTGTCTTAATCATTGAAGCCATTTATAATTTACTAATCTTTCATCTTAATACAGTGAAATGTGAATATTTGCAGTTTTTCTCAGTTTTATATCATTGTAAAGTAAACATTTGTTTTTTTGGGCTGACAAAACAAACCAGCTCTGAGAACCTGTGATTTTCTCTATTTCAGACTAAATTCTAAAAAGATTAATTTTAAAAGTAATTGGCAGCTTAATCGATAATAATTTTTAGTTGTACTTAAAAGAAAACATTTTTTCCAAAAAGACATTGGTATGTTGTACATATTGTCATATAAAATGCTATTAAAGTAGAAATAACAAGAAAGAGATGTTAACTCTTAACTACACAGCCATCATTTTTTTTATAAAATGGTGGGCTGATATAATTTGACCTCATTATTGTTCGTTACACAGCTTTATAGAGAAAATAAAGCCTAAAATGTATTTAATTGCAGTTATTCAATCATTCTTTACTGCGATGGAATCCGATGGTTTTTAAGGCACGACCTGCCCTTCTCTCAAACTGTTCAGCAGCTTTCAGATACATTTTTCAAGGTCAAACAGGTAGGGATTCTAGACTATTATGTGAGCTGAACTGCTTTGCATTCAGTTCCACAAACATGACTCATCATTTGAATTATGGGCACCTTGTATGAACAAAGACGGCCAGAGACTTTGGAGCAGCAACAGCAGTGTGGAAAAGCTTCTGTGAAAGTGTCGATCTATAAAGCTGTAAGAGGAAAAGGAGGACACTGCACACTTTTGAAGGTCATTGCACTTCCAAAAATGGGGCCTCTCCAGAGCTGAAATTAATTAAGGCGCCAGTTTTAGAGACATCAATGTGAGCCACTGAAGGAAAGACTGGTGATCCTCCATTCTTCACAGCCCAGTGTTTTACGGAGTGATAAAGCATGAACCAACAACAGGCCTGCTGTTGCTGCTGCAACCTGCAACTGTTTCACAATTGCAGAGCCAGATGTTGTAAACATTCAGAGCTCAGCCAAGCCCTGGGGGCATGCAGATTATTTTCCATTTATGGCAGCTATATGCACAATGTGTCAGGCCATTTAGATTTAAAAAAAAGCCTGACAAATCTGTACATCATTTTGGAAAAACACGCCAGTTGCCAAGGAAGAAAATGATCCTGTCTTCATCTTTCTGAGACCAGAACACTACAGATGTTGAAGATGAGGCATTGTCACTCCTGCCACCTAAAAAGAGCAACAAGATCTCCAACCTTAATGACAGAATAGGTCGTCTGTTGATGCCATCCATTAGACCCATACAAGCAACCACTGATCGAGGTTTAGGGCAAAAAAACTCCTGGTAAGGTGTTGTAAAAGACGGTTTTATAATGTACGGAAATGCTATAAGTAGATACAGGATGGTGACCTGACAACCAGAAGCGACATAGTTACGTAAAAATATGATGCACAAAATGTCAGGCACGGAAGTTCAGTGATGTTTAAACCACATCATTTACTTTTTTTTTTTTTTACATCTTCGTTACTCTGAATTGAATATAAGGACAACAGAAGAACATTTTCTCCATTGTATTATTTTTTAAGATTTTTAAAAATATTTGTACTGATGGTCCAGAGTTAGCCATTAGCACATTAAACATTTTATTATGGGATGCAGTGTCCCTTTTTTAAGCAATATGATTTGTAAAGTAAATAAATGTCTCATTCAAGCAGCATAATGGCTTGTAGTATATAAGAAGAGGGCTCTAGCGAGTTTGCATGTTCTCTCTGTATTTGCATGGTTTGCCTCCGGGTGCTCGGCTTTCCTCCCACAGCTCTGGTGAACAGAAGACTCAAATAATAAAAATACTCATGACTGAGAGTGCTTCTCTCCCCTCTCCCCAGTGCATGCTGGGACATTTATAGGAAGGTATGGCACTCAGAGAGAACAGGAAAATATAGATTATGTTTTTGTAAAACATACTGAAATTCAACTTTTTTTTCTTCCTCTTTTTCAATGATTTATGGCATTAGAACTGTGTTTTACTGCACAAAACACATTTTTGAGTTCTCCCTATTTATAGCCATGATTGTGATTTTTTTTATAGAGGTGCAGGACTTAAATTCCAGTGAAAAACGAGGCCACTGTGAAAAAAAATGTGACAGGAACGAAAACATCCTGAAACTGCTTGGGGTTCAGAGAGTTAACTGGTTTCCCTTGATCAATGCTTCACCAAGTTACATGAAAATCGTGCCTGTAGTTTCATCTAATAGACCAAAAACATAACCTTATTGTTATGAATACAACTGTCTTGAAGGATACTCGTGGTTTTTGTTGACATAAAACAAAGTGTCCTTTATACCGACACTGCAGTGGACAAAAGGTCACAGTTGTACTAGTTGGAGGATGTAAATCAAATACTGTAGGCTCAACAATCACCAGTGGTGGTGGAGCACTAACTGAGGCTGGCTTCTCTGGTAATCCTAGCGAGACACTCTGATTAAGGGATTACTCCTGCAACTAATTTCAAAGGCTTGGATCGTCCAGACCAGAGCTAAGAGAGGAGAGCAAGTTTTTTATTTAATGGCTGACCAAGGACGGGGAGTTAAAACACCCAAAACATATTGTAGATAAGCACCTTCACCATGCCTCCAGCACTGACATGTGTTTTTTTCATTACTGGGCTGGTGTTTTTCTAAGACAAGATGCCTCAAAGTCACAGAAAACCCCCTTTTTTTTTAAAGGAGGTTGACAGAGCCTCAAGCAGCCTCAATTTTCAGATGTGCTCTAGAAAGCCATACAGTTACTTCCCAGAAGCCTCAAAGGATGTATATCTCCAGAGGGATCAACTCTCCTGGCTTCATATTGCTCTGATTAAACAGTGAAAAGCCAGTGGACAGACAGATGGTAGCGTGAAAAAGTAGGACTTTCAAAAAATTCCATGCAAATGCCCATCTCAGTGCCGGAGTGTATGTTGTTGACTTTCATTTGAAGCTTCATCTGCTCGCAGTATGAAGAGAGGTAGCTTTCACAAGAGTGTTGTCTGATGTTGTTTTATGTACATTGAATGTGACGAGAGCCATATCCTCTGTCTTTGAAACTAGTTCAGCTCAAAAAGGAGGTCACTTCATTCTGAGACGGTACATGTGGGACTTCAGCGGATGGTCTGATTTGTCTGCTGTAAAGTGACAAAATCGTCTAACATTTGCTTGCTGCAGATAAAGTCCATTTTGAGCTCTGCTGCTTTTCTCTGAATCATTGCTAAATAGATATCTCAGTATTTTCCATTGTGCCACTGCCACCGCAATATACATTGGGACATTTTCCTTTTTTCTCCCCTACTGTGTCATTTAATGTTTTGATGCATATGATCACGACAGTGTGATCATTCTAGTAAACTTATCTGAAATAAAGGAAACAACTGGTATGCCATTTTAGAGGGCTTTTATTTTGAAATTCAAAAGTCAGATTGGTCTTTGGAAATGTTTCATCAAAAGATAAAAAATGTGTTAGAAAGACACACACACACAAGGATTACTATTAGTAATATCCGACACAGGTCAAGTGTAAAGGGTCAATAGTGCAAGTGCAATAATCTGTTTAAACACAAGGTAAGCTGATCATTTCTTGTACTGTGGCTGAGTACTGAGTGTGGGTACTATCAGACATATTGGTATCGAAAACCTTTTTTCAGAACATATATGGCAGATAACTATGCTTTTGGTGATTTGTAAATGGTTGTAGCCATTTATTTAATTTAATTTATTCTTTATTTAACATACAGATGTCGTGTTTGTTTAGCTATTTATTTGATTTTTATTCATTCTTTATTTTATCAGTTTTAATTTCTAGAATTGGTTGACAGTGTACTACACTTTATGTATAACAAAGTATATTAATGTTAAATATTATTTTTAATACAGTTATTTGTTTCCATTGCCTGCCAAGTCATATCGATGCAAAATTGGCATAAAAAAGGTCTACATTTCATTACAGCTCAAAATTTCACCACATCAGCTGCTTGATAAAAAAAATACTCTCCAAAATCAGTATGAGTCTTAAAAACCTTATTTTGGTTCAGAGTTGTGATGAGGATGAAAGCAAAAATACTAAAAAGGTTACATAAGAAATGAGCTGCTTATATTTTTTTTCTATGACTTTAATTACAGAGTAAGGATTTTAATTCAAGTTTGTCAAGCATTACGGGGTGGAGGTTACATTTATTAAGGGGACGTTTCACAACAGCTGTCTTCTGCCAGTGTGCAGGGAGAGGTTCGCAATCAACCGGCATTTTTATCCTCTAAGTAATTTAATACTGTTAAAACAGATGGTTGGGACGAGAACAAGTTGGCATGTTGAGGCTTGAAGTGACATTTCTTTCTGCACAGAAACATTTCCCTTTTGACAGTCTTGAAGGAAACCTTTTGACTGTGCTATATGTCAAAGAATATCATGGTACAGTAGGATAAATGATACATAAGTCAATCAAAAAAGATGTTCTTCAATCTTGGCTGCAGCAGAGAGGAAGAACAGGCTGAGGGGCAGAACAGCACAACAAGGCTGCAAATATTCTACTTTTTATGTCAAGTAATCCAAAGAAGAACAAAAATAAATTTATCCTACCATTAAATATTAACCGTGATGAAATAATGGTATTTTTTTTCTTTTAAAGTCTGTGCCCCTGCTGAAAAAAATGTCCCCAAGAAAAACAATATTTACTCCTGTTCAATAACATTTAAGGAAATAATAGTTTTTACTAAAACAGGGCTCACCTTGAAATACTTTTATTCTATGTACATGCACCAGAAAACATAATATTTACCTCTACCAAATTGTTTTTACTATTTCGTGTACTTCTCTATATTTGCACCACAGCTGTGGCTGGAGCTGACCATAGTTAGAATAAAATAAGAAAAGTACACGTTTTAAAAAGACACTAAAATTGTAGATGTAGTGTGTTGTAGTGAGTTTTGTCCTGTGCAGTGATATATATTGATATAAAATTTGAGACAAAAGACACATGGTGAAAGTGTCAAAGTTCTAAGACAAAAAGTCTGTGGTGGCGACCTGTCAAGCCTTGCCCTAGAGCATACATATATGTTTTTTTATTATAAATGGGACCATAATTTTGAAAATGAACATCATGCTGTATTGAAGAACGAAAACTTATAATGAGAATGTTTACTGAGGTGAATAGATCAAGTAAGAAGTACAGTCATATTTCTATGGATTTGTATACTAACTGCCTTATTTGTGCAACTGATGGTGTCACCCCCTGCTGGCCATTAGAAAGAATGCGCGTTGCCTCTTGGTGTTTACATGGTATTGATGATGGGCTGTGCTGCTTTGTCGTTTCTGTCCGTGTCCTCTTTCACAAATGAGTTTTCAGTGCTTGAGAAAGTGGATATGGAATGGTGTGAAAAGTGTCGCTCGATGCATGAGAGTCGGGGGCCCTGCCACAACATATTTTATGTACCAAGTTTCATGCAACAGTACACAGAGAATTACATGTGCAGCTCAAGTTCTGCGTACGTATTTTGAGTCCTGCAGAATGTTAAACTAATCAGGCACATGGCGTAAATAAGAAAAAAATAAACGTGCATGGAGCAAGAGAAACTGGATTTTTATAGTATTCACAGACACAGTCAGTTTAGTCATGACACCACCTGCATAACTACATAACACTACTGTCTCGTTCCTCACAGAGACAACACGATTGTCTACGTGAAATTGGTTCAATTAAAAAGGAGCTTCCAGAGAGAGCTCAGGTTGGGGCATGATGTTGTTCTCACCAATCCACTGATCCAGCTGGTAGATTACATAATAGTGCCTTAAGGCTTTGTGCAGAGCAGCACTGGGCCTGCTCAAAAACCTCAGAGGGAATTACATGCAACTTCCCCATTCTATCTGTGGAGGCTGAGCAGAGGCTGGAGGCTTATCTGGAAACTGACTACACCACAACAGACACACAAGCATTTCAAAAACATGACACATGCAAAGCTTTACGCCTCATTTTTTTCACAGTGTGTCACCTTTAAGTCTACAGTTGCTGTCATGTCTTGCTGAAATGGTAGACCCACTGCCTACACAACACTCACAGAGATGTACTGCGGGTTGTGTGGAGGCCTTTTTTCTAATTTTATTACAGATTAGACACGCCTCTCTGCAGCCAACATTGTGCACTTCATTGTAAGTGGAACATGGCATCGCAAGTGCATGCAGCAGCACTCTGTGACGTCTGCAGTCACAGTCGCTCCATCATTCCCTCGCTGCTTGAAGTGCACAGCATTACATCAGCAGAGCTCTGAAAAACATCCAGAGGTGTACTTAGGTTAGAACTGCTGAGAGGGCAAAACACACTTTTTGTTGACATCTGCTGGTGTTCAGCTGCCGGCTAGCTGCTGGATTTTACTGTTTACTGAAGATGAGCTTGTCTTGTAATATCAGTGAGATACAGCAGTGGATGAAGTATTCAGAACATTTACATAAAGATGTACTATACACAATTTTCCTAAAATAAAATAATGCCTCTTAATCATCACTGATGACCCACTACAAGTGTGTGATAGTGTTTGTATCTGCATATTTTGTCTTTCTTTCATTTTGCTGTGTTTGGGATGTTTCTGGGGGTCACCCTTTGGGAAAGAAGCTACAAAAGCAAAAAAAAGTTTGAAAGTTCGACAACGACCATTCCTCCATACTATGCATTTAAGCCAAACACTGTAAAAATACTCCAAAGCAAATACGCTATGTCAAACTATTCCTTTAAGAATGAGTCATGCGTCATTTAATTCAGCACTGTTTTGGTCACATTTAAAGTTGTATTTTGAAACAAAAAAGGGAGTCCATAAAGTGAGTTTACCAACTAAACCATGCTTATTTCATTTGATTCAGTTCCATAAAAACAAATCAAATCAAATTGCAGGTTGCATTTTTTTTCATGCAGTTTAGTCAATGTTCTACTATCCTACAACAGTATACCTTGAAACCGGTATTCTGAGATGCAGTGGAGTAGACATATAAAGTGGCTTAAAAAATGCTGAAAGTAAAATTCAACTACCTCAGATTTGTACTTAAGTATAGTACTTGAGTAAACGTACCATAAATCACAATAAATTTAATTCATGCATGTCGCCCAGTGCTCCAGTGTTTATAATACAAATTACAAATAACATTTTGTTATTATCAGCAACTACAGCTCTTCTGGGTCTCAGGAAGAATTGTTATATATATATAAATGAATAAAAATGCCCTGTGATGATTTTTCTAATTGTCGACAAATCCAATGAAAAGAACAAAACCAACAATGTATTGATGTTACTAACAAGTATCGTCTGTGTAGCCAAAGCCTGATTCCTCTGTGCCACAGAGCTCCACTGTTGTCCAAAAACACATCAATGAGCCACACTGTTGCACTGGGCGACATGTTCCTTCATTACCAAGAACACACACACACTGTAGTTTACTTTGACTCAATCCCACACACACACCGTCCTGCTGCTACTGATGAATTCATAAAACACTTGTGTATGCACAAAGGCAGATATATGCACAGACACTTGTTTTTGGTTAGATTTGTAAAGTTGTAAATCTCTGGTTGTGTGTGCAGAAGCCGCACTCGCTGCTACGTTCAACGCACATCTGATAAGGTGTTGGGGGAAGTCACAGACAGATATATCAGTTGACAGTTATTATCGAAGGCATATCTGTATCCGTGTTAATGCTGTCCAATATGTGCCGTTATGAAAAGTTTTTTTTACATAATATATAATACAGAAAATGTTGCTTGGCATGATTTAGAAATGGTGTTAGCTATTCATTTTTTAAAAATATATCTTAAGTCAGCAATTTACTGAAACTGAACAGTAATTATGTTTATTTAGCTATTTATTTTATTCCTATTTATTCTTTATTTTCTCAGTTATCATTTATAAAATTGGCTGACAATGTAATACATTGTTTGTATAATGTAAAAAAAATGTTAAATATTATTCAATACATTTTTTTGCTTGAGAAAATGGCTCTCTGTGTATCTTTGCAGTGTGGTGAAAAATCAGAGCACAATCCACCTAAAAAAAGGCCTATTTTCATTCCAGCTGAAAAAAATATATCAGCTATCACTATATCAGCCACCATATCAGTTGTCGATTAATTTTTCCCGTCTAAAATAAGTATCGGAATCGGTCTCAAAAATCACATATCGGTCGGGCTCTAGATGGCAGAGCGAAATAAACAGTTCACAAAATCAACTACAAATATCGTACTATCCAAAGAATCAATATCATATCGTTATGAACCTGGTGATTAACACTCCTGTTGGCCCCACATGAATTTGTCAATAAGTGCAGGTTGAATTTGGGGCACAAGCTCCTGAGTTCTTCATCCCATTCCTGCTCAGTGAAAACCATGCATCTCCTAACGTGTTGATTTTGAATTTTGTGATAAACTGAAGGATGAAGTGTTCCTTTATGTGTTGACAAAATTCTCCTATTTCTTAAACTAAGTAAACTCTTTAGAAACCTCCCTGGATCAGCTGGAAAATTCATCATCACAGAGCCAAAAACAGGGCTGTTTTTCTGACTTTTTAGAGACACAGTACATGGCTCTCACAGGGCAGCCACACCATAAACATATGATCTTATAGAATATGACACATTACAGTAAAATATTAATCAGACAGTTTAGAAGATACGTCATTAAACTGCTCTCCAGATGCCAGAAAGCTCAGCAACAGACTAAAGCGCCATTTGGTGTTTGTGTGCATGTGTCTGCGTGTGTGAACTGAGGAGACAAATTAATACATCAAAGTCATTTGAAAGCCATCTTAAGGGAGAAGCAGTCAAATGCTATGATTTAAGGGTTACTGGTGCTCGCTGTGTTATGTAATCCTGTTATTCCCTCTTGAGAATACTGTGCTCACATAACAGCAGTTGTTAGAACCGCACTAAATACTGTTTTTCAAATGTTTGTTTTTTTAATTCTAAAGCATAATTTTGCATCATATTGTTGCCATACTTATTTTAGGCAAAGACATGAGAATAAATTTCAAATAACAGACAAAGGGGGATAAAAACTAATAATTATAATAATCATTTAAATAAATCCATTGTATTTTTTTCTTTCTATTTTACAGAAAGACAGAAAGAGCACAATAAATAAAGAAAGACAATAGAAAATAATATATAGGAAAAAACGAATAATGATATATTAACATTAACAGATTTTCCTAATGTGGGTTGTGGGGGGCTGGAGCCAATCCCAGCCCGCATTGGGTAAAAGAAGGGGTACACTGTGGACATTTGCCAGACTGTGTTTCTGAAAAAGTGCCGTAACAAGCTCTGCCTTCATTTAGTCTTAGAACATTCATACTACTTCTGTAACGGTGTAATATTGGCGTCCATTCACATTGCAATCTGGCATTGTGAAACGAAGTTGGAGGAGACGGTAGTGGCGTGTAACAGAGCAGCAGGAGTATGTGTTCAATAAGCAATGGCAGTGGTGAGTGCGTTCAAAACAATGTTGGTGGAAGAACTGCACATCGTGCTGTTTCTCGCTGTAGAGATTCTACATACTCAAGAAAAGTTGTTGCATTTTTCTTAACAGGATTTCGATTACTGTCGGACTGAAGTGAGGCGTGTTTCTGATGATATGGTCCACTTCCATTCTTATTACCAGAGTGCTGGTCACACAAATAACATATGTCACTTATTTTCCATCATGTAGATCCCACCTCGAACAGTCTCGCCAATCTAACGCCTCCGTCACTAACTCCGAAGGCAGTACAGATCTGTGATGTTTCTCCTTCCTTCTGAATATCCCAGCGGCATAATCGGGGGACCTAGTGATCCCAGAGGCATAAATATCGCATATGAAAAGGCAGTCTGAAAGGGGCTATAGAGACAGACGGCCATTCATACTCTCATTCACTCCTATGGGCAATTTAGAGTCACCAATTAACGTTTTAAAGTACGATTAAAGTCTTTGGACTGTGGGAGGAAACCAGAGGATCCGGAGAGAACCCGCGCTCACACACTAATAATTAAAATTAAATACAAATTAATTCATTATTTAAAACACATTCATAATAATACTATATTAAAATAATATTATTAACAATAAGTAAAATAATATTGATAATAATAATAGAAACACACCAAATTCTAATGTTCCTTTTCCTACATTCTGTAAAATTGGATTAATATGTTAGTCTGGATCTAACTGGAGCATTTTCCCTCTGAAGGCTGCTCCAGCTTTAATATGATGAATGTCTGGTACAAAATGCATCAACAGAGCCGTGTGCGTTCCAGTGGATCTACACTCTCACCTCCACTTGGCACAGAAAAGGCTCAATATTTAGAATAATGAAGAAGTGGGAGCTCGTTCTGTGGGTTTGGCGAGAGGACGACTGACACCATTGACTGTCAGTCACTCGCTTCTGTGTTGCTATGGAAACAACCTTGTTGCTCCACTCTGGGGCTAATTCTGTAGAAAAAGAACGAGCTTGTAGAAAGCAAGGAGGAGGAAAAAAAACAAAAACAACAAAACATGGCTGCATGCATGAGTCATCTGCTAACACATTCAGTCAGAGCTCTCCAGTTTTATCACTGCGAGCAGCCTGTCGGAGCTCTTTCTGCATGATTATTGTAGCTCAACACTAGAGAACAAAGGCAACAGGAGACTGGTGGAGAACACCTCTGACTCCAGATGTTACCAAAAGTCAAAGCTGCACTCAGGACATGCAGTAGTGTTCAATATAATAGCAGTCCAATGTGACTAACCGGATTAATCCAGGTTTTTAGTATATTTTTTATTGCTACATGGCAAACAAGGTACCAGTGCAGTAGATTCTCAGAAAACCAACAAGACCCAGCATTCGTGATATGCAGCTCTTAAGGCTGTGCAATTGGGAAATTAGTTGAAAGGGGTGTGTTAAAAAAAATAGCAGTGTGGCATTCAATCAGTGAGGTCATCAATTTAGTGAAAAAACAGGTGTGAATCAGGTGGCCTCTATTTAAGGAAGAAGCCAACATGCATTTCTCTTTGAAAGCCTGAGGAAAATGAGTCGTTGTTGAGACATTGTTCAGAAGAACACGGTACTAAAAAGTTGATTGGAGAGGGGAAAACTTATAAAGAGGTGCAAACAATTATAGGCTGTTCAGCTAAAATGATCTCCAATGCTTTAAAATGGAGAGCAAAACCAGAGACACGTGGCAGAAAACGGAAGACAACCATCAAAATGGATGGAAGAATAACCAGAATGGCAAAGGCTCAGCCAATGATCAGCTCCAGGATGATCAAAGACGGTCTGGAGTTACATGTAAGTGCTGTGACAGTTAGAGGACGTCTGTGTGATCTAATCTATTTACAAGAATTCCCCGCAAAGTCCCTCTGTTAAAAAAAGGCATGTGCAGAAGAGGTTACAATTTGCCAAAGAACACATCAACTGGCCTAAAGAGAAATGGAGGAACATTTTGTGGACTGGTGAGAGTAAAATTGTTGTTTTTGGGTCCAAGGGCCGCAGAAAGTTAGTGAGACGAGCCCCAAACTCTGAATTCAAGCCACAGTACACAGTGAAGACAGTGGAGCATGGTGGTGCTAGCATCATGATATGGTCATGTTTCTCCTACTATGGTGTTGGGCCTATTTATCGCATACCAGGGATCATGGATCAGTTTACATATGTCAAAATACTTGAAGAGTACCACCACGCACACACACAAAAAAAGTCACTTTTGAGTGCTTTGGGACAGTGAAAGCTACTCGTTAAGAAGAGTAGGAACGACCCTCCAATAACAACAGAAAAAGCCGCTAGATTTGTCGCTCGTTGCTTTTTTGAAAAAGAGTCACTAGAGTGGTCTGAAGAGTTGCTAAATTTAGCAACAAAGTCGCTAAGTTTGCAACACTGTTTGTCGCGTCGGTCTGTTGTCACATTCAAACTCCGTTGGTTAGCCATTACAAAAGTACCTGTATGGGAACAGAGGCCGTGGGGAACTAAGTAGTGGCCGTAGCCAAAATACTCAGCTTTCCAAAAAGTATTCAGCGGAAACACGCCTATTATTTTGATTGAGAGACCCTTAGTGGCAAAAATGACATATTTTTTATGTTTAACACTTTGGGCCCTATTTAGGTGGTCAATATTGCATGGTTTAAAGTGCATGTAGGGAGCGAATCCAATACCACTTTTGTTTGTTAAATAGCAGATGGGCATAATGTGAAAGAGGCAAATGGGTTGTATTTATCCTCACAACCCATTGCTGTATGCCATCTACTTTGTTTTTGGTACCCCTGAAAACATGACAAATAAAGCAAGTGGTTTTCTGTCTCCACCGTTTCCCAATTCTCTGTCCCATTAACAACTCCCATTTGACTGCATATGAGCGACTGCACTGGAGGAGCGTGTCCCTGTGTGTGTGATAGGAATGTGCAGATCGGCTCAGACATTATCTGAATCAGCGATTATGCATAAACCATCCACCTGAATGAATTATTGTCTCTCATTTAGAGACCTGCCACACCCACATTTCACTCCCCTCTACCAGCCCCTGTATGCTGTGTTGCTTTTTAAATTCTGTACTGTATTGATGTATGGATGGTTTAATTAGAGAGGCTGCTGTAATGTAAATGTTTCTATACTTGCAGTAATGTCACTGCAGCAAAACTGTAGTTATAAACTTGACAAAACTTGTGCCAGTTGTAATATAGATTCCTAATGTCAAACTACAGAAGTTGTCACACCTTTATCCTGCTACGACATACATAAATACATACTGCATATACTTTATTTAATTGATTCTCTGAAATTTTCAGTTTTTGTTGTACTGGGTTATTTGAGATGTGTATGTTGGTCTTCAGCATATGTTATATACCACCATTGCTATTTAACATATTCAAATGAATTTAAATTTATGAAAAGACAAAACAAATACACTGTAAAATAGAGATCTGAGAGAAAACCAACACCCTTAAATCACAATATAAATGTTTTTTTAAGGCCAGTTAAACCAGTTCTGGTGGTTCATGTAGTCAGTTGTGTTGTTGCAGTGTGATGGTGTGAACTGAGAGTAAGCTCTCCTTTTAATCCTCCTCCACTCCACATGACCTCACTGTGATGCACAAGCCATAGGGAGCTGCCATTGGTGCGCTGTGTGTTCTCCTGTGTGACCTGCAGCCAATCAGAGCCTCTCAGCTCAGCATCCACCCCCACAGGGCAGCCAGTGGTGGAACAAGTGAGGAGAGAAAGAGAGGGGAAAATGTTTCTATGAATGGAAACATGGAGGAGAGGACACTTGTGACGAACAAACCCAAATACTGACAGTCAGGCCCTCCCTGCCCCCGCATCTCCTGATACCATCTTCTTCTTTTATCTATTGGACACTGTCACATGTTCATACATCTGTTTTTTGTTTTTATAGCATGTAGTATAATGTGGCAAACAGAGACAATGACTAGTATCATCATGCAAACAACCACTTCAGTAAAATCTCAACGATAATTATTATTAAATGTCAGAGGGATGATCAATGATTCATAGCAGGCACATGTTGGAACAGCCTTCCCTATTCCCGTCACAATTTAGTACAAAATTAAAGAATCATTAATAGGGAGATGATGACTCAAGTGTAAAAAAAAAAAGTGATGAAATGCATCACTCAAATAATTTAAAATTAAGTTTATATATAATAGGGTTAGGCTGATCAGGCTTCATCGCAGTGGCTGACAGCCATCGATGAAGGAGGATCTAAAGTAGAAGAGAATGAATTAAAACTAAGAAAAACATTAAAGAATGCACATATTTTTATTGTCTATGTAATGCCCATATTTGTGGTGAAATAATCAAGAAGATGATGATTCTTAATGGTGGATTTAACCCCTCTAGTGGATTTGTGTCCATATGATTTGATCAGTTTGGATGACTTACGCTGACAATATCATTGTCTGTCGTGATGTTTCACTGAGGACTTCGTCATGTGCCCAACCCTTATAAATAAGCCTTTGATTGGCATTTTACAGAACGCTGCAGACTTGAAAATAACGGATGAGATTGGCTACAACCAGAAAACAATCTTCTCCATATCAGCTAAAACCATCTGTATGTCTGTGTTAAGTGCACATGTTATCACTCTCTATATAAATGTGTAAAGTGCCGATTAAAGCCATGATTGAATCTTTAAGAAGGACAACAAATATAGCTGCCACATTTTCAAGGAGGTTACTATGGTTACTGCATTATGGGGGCGTGCTTTAACTGCTCTGCTCCTGATGTTTCTAGCCCTTGACCCAGTTTGAGAACAAAATCGAGAACCCAACAAAAAGTATGTTTCTGAAGTGAGGAGAGGAATTACAGGACACATGCTACACATATCTCCGGTCCAGATAACCTTATTTCTGATGCAGTTTTAACCTCTGAAACTCAAGCAGTGTCACATTTTACTCAGGGTGGCCTCGTTTTTCATGGCAATATATACAAGTACTGCACCTCTGTGGAAACTTCTAAATCATGGCTAGAAGCAATATCTTGTACAATATAACAGTTTAATAATAAGTTTAACAATATAACAACCAAAATGATTTTACACAAAGGAGGAGCATAGGATTTAAAGTTTTTTACAGGATCTGGCTGCTGTAAATGGTTTATTTCTGGCAAAATTTTAAATGAGACATATAGTATGAAGGGAATTTTATTGAATTATTACAATTTTTAGCCTAGATTTGGTTATTTTCCTGATGGAAGTGTATGTCACACCTGATTTGTTCGAGGACCATTAGAAGTTTCAAATTTTGGTGATTATTTTTATTTTTGTAGTAATAAATGCTTCCTTTTTGGTGAGAAAGCATGCCTATCAAACCTGCCTGCAGGTTTTATGATATATAGATGCATGATATTATCGGCACGATATCTGTATCAGCCAATACTGGCTTCAAAAATAAATATCGAACATGATATTATAACTTATAATAGGCTGCTGCTTCCTTGAATAAACGCCCGACTTCGAAACCAATGTGAGAATTATCCAAGTCTGTTTTAAGTAGGATGTTTCTTTTTGTACTGTTTTGTTTAAAAGCAATTGTAATAAATATGTTTTAAGTATGTATCTCATTTTGCACAAAGAATGAATATAACATTATTTTAAGCTTTGTATTTTATGCCTGCATTTGCTGGCGTGCAATCATAAGAGTATGCACAATAATACTGTATGTTAATCCCACTACAGGAGAGATTATCTCTGCAATTAGGTGTGGGTGGACAATGATGTAAAATATTGGATATTGGCAAAAAATCCAATATCGTGCCTCCCTTTTTCAGAGGGTTAGTAAGGATGACACTTATAACAGGAATATCCCCAATATATTGCTAGAGCTATGACTAAGGCCGTTTCCACCTTTAAAAGTCTTTAATCTAGTTAAACCATAATTAATGACCAAATAAGGTCAACAACAGGTACAAAATGGGGGTAACTGCCCCAACTGACTGAAATTAGAATACATATTCTTTTTTTTAAATGTTCAATAAGGGCCTTTCTTGTAGTTCAAGAAGTGATATTTTAAGCATAAAACACTGTATTTATACATACACAAACTAGTCTTTTAATATCCTCTTAATCTGATGTTATCATTTACAGTTGGTCTGTCTTAAATGAGGACACATCAAAACTTTTCTTCTTCTTGTTGGTAATTAAATAGCAAACACACTGAATTTGGTGGGCTCTTTTAACCTTTTTTGCTCACAAATTACTGAAATACTCTTGAATGATATGGATAAAATATGCTATGTATTGCCTGAAGATATTCTGATACAGTGTTGAGATGGAAATGAGTAATTGCCTTTTTAATACATTTAACTATTTCTGTGTATAAGATGGTCGTCAGCGCAGTTATTTGTAGTTTCTGTTGTTGCCATGGAGAGAGGAATATTCCCTGTTGTGTCTCAACTTTACATTTGAACTTTTTCCAACACTACAGCAAACTGAGAGCAGAGCAGAAAGACAGGGGAGGCAGATTGTAACTACAGATATGAAAAGGGAAATTGTTAGTGGTTGATAATAGGAAATGCAAATCCAGACTATTTCAATGGCATTCATGGAAATATAATGTGCTTCACAGAAAAGCAGAGACCTTTAACATTGAGTTTACAAAATCCAATAAAAAAAACAACTTAAAACAAGGTAATCAAATGTTTTATTGAACTTATTTTCAACTGTTCAATTTTTGAAGTTGATCTAAATGCAGCTGCATGTGAATGCTGTTGTGCTAAATTATAAAATTGGGCATTTCAAACTTCTGCCCTACATGGGTTCAGATTAGACTTTGATTCTAAAGAGAATGAAACATTTTTCCTGTGCTTTCAAAATGTATTCTTGGGGGAGTAAATGGTGTAGAATTTGGGTGCCTTTCGAGAAACAGAAATGTTTTGTTTCAACAGGAAGTTTACCGATTGTTTTCTGTGCTCTTTTACTTCCTCTTTTTTATTCTGGACTTTTCTCTGGGAAAGCACAGAGAGCTTTTATGCAAGAGACACACTATGAAGGCTTTGTTTCATCTACCCACACCAGTTTCACCAATTTGCATGCTTAACAGATAACTTGAAGGCTCTGACAGGCCCACATATGACAAGGCATGTCAGAGAGATGCTATGAAACAAAACCATGCACAATTATTGTAACCAAATACTGAAATTAGAGATCTGAGGATTTAGCTAAAATACTCGTACATAGTCATAAATATCACAAGCGTCTCTTTAGCGAGAGCTCAATTTATTAAAGAGGTTTTCATTGATGTAATTTCATATAAAGGCCACAAAGGCCCTTTAACACTTATTTCACAACATTTAATTGTGTAATATGTTCCTGTGTTGCACTCAGCCAACCCCAGTTCATTTATTCGTTTTAAATGCACCACAATGATTATTTCAAGTGCGTAATAATCCCACCATCGTGCATGCACGTCGTACATCTCTTAGGTTTCAGCTGCAGCTCTGTAATAAATAAACACATATGAACCAGCCAGAGCTACATTTATGGTTGTTTAAATTAAACCTTTTTTTTAATTACTGTTTATTTGTATTTATTTTTTCATTAGGGTAAATGGGACCATTACATGTAGAATGAACTTGCATAGTTAAACTAAAATTAAACTTTTTAGTTTATGGAAATGCAAGCGCAACCAACATTTCATTTACATCCAATAAAGTTATTTTCTTGTGGTCAGTAGAGGTCGCTGTGAAACTGTAGCCAATACACTTAAGCAGAAGAAGACCGCTACTAAGAGAGGCTACCGTACTGTCAATCGTAAACTTTAATTGATGAGTTTATGTGAAAAGAGTTCATTCTAGCCTTTTGTATATATTGTCATTACAAATTTGGACTTTTTTAATATTACTTGTGTGATAAGTATTCTTTTTAATTTATCATTAATCCTTTTTTATTATTTTATTCCTAACGATTCTGTTTGGATTTTTAGTTATTATTTATTTATTTAATTATATATAATTAATGTATTTCAGTACAGCTTCACAAAACAGCTTGCAGCTTTCTGAGTGACTCATTATCTCCCCACTGATTTCCCAATTAACCAATCAAGATCATGCAGAAAAGGTCAGAAACTCAGATATTCTCTCCTGATTTCAACCTTGATTACGACCTGCTAACCTGACCCGACCTCGGTTTCATGAAAGGCTTTTAATCAAAACTTCACATCAGTCCTGCCACTTTTTGTACTTTCTGCACTAGTATCAAGAATAAAGTATCTGAGGTATAACTGGCTGCAGATGATCATATTTGTGCTGGACAGACATGAATAATTCATTTTCATTAGCTCTGGAGCAAGACTTGGCCCTCACGCCTCCTCATGCCGTTAATGTCACTTCAGGTGTATTTTCAACTTAATTTGAATGTGAAGGGACGGCATCCAGAAGTTGGGTTTCCATGGTTACCTGCATCTGGGGGTGACCCAGTTGTCTTGGTGACTCATGTGCTGCAAGCCTTCAGTCCTTCAAACGACCCCCTCTTCCTCTTCTTCCTCCCCAACACTCCCGTTAACCTCAACAGGAGTCACACCTCCCTCCTCCAGCACAGATGCACACACACACACACACACACACACACACACACACACTCACAGCTCTGGCCAGATGTAGTGATGTACTGCTGCTCTCACACGGAGCTGTTATATCATTTAAAAAATTCTTCAAGGCACAAATTACTGGCAGCAGCTCACTCCAGCTGACAGGATATCTGTGGGTCTGACAGGAAGTCCTAAATGTACTCAGTTAAATTGTTTAAAACGGAGTGTGCAGTGATGAGAGGGTCATCTCTCAGCAAAAATATACCAACCAAACTGCGACTAGAATTTTATGTTTTTTATAGCATGTGCTAGTAAATCCCCACACGAGTTTGTCCGTACTCTTAAAAAGGCGGTTGCTAACAAGAGGTTAAATGAGACCTACAGTGGTTGCTGGGGAGATTAAACGTCACCACGGACAGGAACTCTCTCACTAGTCCGCCTTACAATTCTTAATTGAGCATTGTGTATTGAAAAAGTAAAAAGAAAATTCAAAATTAGATTTTATGTTATCTTTGGTGTTCAAAATGTTGATTCAGTAAGTCAAAATGATACCAACTTGCATGGTAAACATTACAAGTGTCAGCATAAGCAGAAAAGTATTCAATAATAGCAAAATAGCATCCAAAGAGTTAAAAGTGCCCCACACCAATATCTGGGCACGGATTTGCAGTGGCGCTCATGGCATCTATTACGTGCTTAAAAACTACCAATTGTTTTTTAAAAATGGTGCACATTTTGATTTTGCGACTGCAGCTGAAGGTGGACATGAGGGCTGTCACTTTCCCCCAAAATCCAGATTGAATTAATGAAAAGTAAAGACAATTTGTTCAAACCAATTCCATCTTTTATGTAATCAGAATCCTCTATTATACAACCTTTTGTTTTCAGCTTTGTGACAATACATTTTTCGGATAATCCCATAGACTGTAGAGAAGAAGTGACGAAACCAATTTAAAGTCTCAAGTTTGGCCTTTTGACCTTTTGACCAGCTTGGTTTCAGTTGTGATCAGGATATGTGCTGTATTTGAAGTTTCACTGCTAAAGGAAAATCAAAACTACTGTATGGACTGAAAACTGTGATCACAAATATGTATTTAACATTTCTGTGTTGCAGTCTTATTACTTAACACCAGGCATAACACCATGTAATGTCTCAGTCTGTTATAGATCTAAGAATAGCAAAAACCAATAAAATAAAGATTGTTGATCTCCCCAGAGGATTATTGTAATATGATTTTTCTCCCTGACCCATTCATAACTGTGTCGTCTCTCCCCACCACAGTAACTGTCCATGCTCCCTGGCTGCAGCCCTGGCCAGAGCCACAGCAGACAGCCTCCTGCAGACTGACCTCACCATCCACCACCTCAACAAGACTGTGGAAGATGGAGCTGACCCATTACCACGTGAGTCCTCTGGGAGCCCATGAGACTCTCTCTCTCTCTCTCTCTTGCACACACGTATAGAGCCACAGACAAATTAGGTCTCCCACACACATGCTCAGCAGGCCTCTAACCACCAGGGCTTTGTCCCAGTTCTCCCCCGCAAACCTGCATTAAGTGGTGTTTGACCACTAGAGGGCAGAACTCCAAAACACCACAGACCAACAGATTCTCATTAAACTATAATAAATAATATTCTCATGATGTTAAGTAGTGCTGAAGTTTAGTCTAACATACATAAACTGAATCCTTTTACTCAAGTAAGACTAGAAATGCCACGGTCAATAAAAAATATTTAATTAAAAGTGAAAGTCCTGTATTCAAAATGATACATTAGTATTATCGACAAAATGTACTTAAAGTATAAGAAGTAAAAGTTGAATGTTTCCTTTCACAGTTATAGAATGTTATATATTATTCTGTTAATGTTGTAGTTCATCAATGTAAAGCCGATTTTAGACTACTGGGTTGATTAGGAGTATTGTACTGAATTATAGAGACTTCAGTTCTCTGACGGTAATGTAAAGCTAGGAAAATATTACATTACAACTGACATTGCTATTTAGTTTAGTTGCTGCCTCTGTCCACAGCAGTACATTGCTTGGGGCGTGTCAACCTCCATCTACTGTAGTTATTTCACTGACTATTGATAAGTACCTCATACAACCGCAATGTAAAAATCCAAACTATCTCTTTAAGTCAAGACAACCAAAACATTTTGGCTAAAAAAACAACAACCACAAAAATGCTTTCCCAAAAATTCAGTATCTGTCTCTCAGTGACAGAATGTACTGTCTAACTGAAAAAATATTGAAAATATAGCGTACACTTTTTTAAGGTCCAGGTTGTACCTCGCCTCTCGCCTAATGACCCAAGTGCAGATAAGCAGTTAAGGATAATGAATTCCATATAGCTGCTGTCCAAGTCCACAGAAGTACATTGCCTAGCTTCCTTGCCTGTGCTCTTGCCTGCTTCTCCAAAGTGGGCTCATGCCGACCTCCTTCTGCTGTAGTGAATACACTGACTAGAACTCAAACTATTGTGCATCTCACTGTGTCTGCTTTCTCAAAGTAAGAACTTCTTGTGTTGTGTAACAGCCGATTGCAGCCTGTTTGATGTTGCTTCACCGCAATCTGCTGTTCACTTTTTTCCCCTGGGCAAGCCTTGATGCCAGACAGTGCTGAAACATCTTCATATTGGATAAAGAGTCAGTTCACACAGTGATGTTGAGTATCGGGCGATGTGCGTGTACTTTTAGAAGGTGAAGGGAGGAACTGGGACACGGTGTAGGCTGGTCCGTCTCTAACTCACTGATACCATATTTGGGAGAGCAGCGTGAGACAGAGGACAACGGCAATGACAGGATAGACTATTCCACCTGCAGCTAACATTAGTAGGTCAAAGCCCATGTACACACACAGCCTGTGTCTTTGTTATTACAGAGAGCTGAAGCCCTGATTACTCTGTTCTACTAACTTCTCAATGACAGTTTATGAAAAGTAAAACATGTCCCTGGGGGGCTTCAGCGGTGGGGACTTTTGAAAATTTGATTCTTGACACAGCAGAAAAGGGAAAACCATTAATTTAAAATGTCTCTTTAACAGCGTCATCTGACATCTGAAAATTTCATGATTTTCCTAAACCAAAATAATTGTTGTTCACGACATTAACCAGATAAACATTCAAATATTCCTTAAACTTATTGCATCACAGACGGGGCACATATTTTTGAGTGAACATCCATTTTTAGTCAAAAACTTAAATAATACAATCATTGGAGCACAACAGATATTATGCTGATGATCAGCTGATACTACCTATATACCTACCAAAGGCATATCAGTATCTGTGTATAAATGGTGTCTGATATGCGTCTATATGAAAACTTTTTTCTACAGAACTGCAGAAAATGATGCTTTGGAGATTTATAAATTTCCTTTATTTAATTTAATTATTTCTTCATTTAAATAGCCAGCAGATGACTGATACTGAACAAACAGTACTAATGTTTATTTAGCTATTTATTTTAGTTGTATCGGCAGTTTACAATGACAAAAACAATGACACCGAACATATATTACTTTTTTTTTAATTAATTAATTAATTAATTTATTTATTTATTTGTATTTATTTCTTATTTTCTTTTTTTCATGTAGGTTTAATAATGTGTTATAATATTGAAGCAGCCTTCTGTGCTATATCGTCATATCAGTGCTAAATCAGTGCACACTCCCATAAAAAAGATCTCTTTGGCTATATCGGTTGTTGGTGAATTGTTTCCAAATAAATGGTCACTGTGTGTGTGTGTGTGTGTGTGTGTGTGTGTGTGTGTGTGTGTGTGTGTGTTTTAGAGATGGAGTCTGTGAAGCTGGCCTGGCTGGTGTTTAACAGACTCTTTGAGATGTGCTGCCTCTGGCTGAAGGAGCTGCCTTTCCGCCGCCGTCCACAGCCATACTACGAAACCTCCATCCACGCCATCAAGAACATGAGGCGCAAGATGGAGGACAAGCACGTCATTATCCCCGACTTCAACACACTCTTCAACATTCAGGTAACTACAACTTCTCCACATCACGCTTATTGATTTTATAGCATCGGCTTCCTTTTTGTACTTCTTCCTTCAGCGCTACTTTTATACCGTTTCTTCCATTTTATTGTTTGTTTATTTCAACACTTTCTGTGTGGGGCTACAACTATGTTTCATTATGCAGTCCTGTGTTACGTAATGACCATTTTAAATCACTGAATTCTTGCTTTTTTGCTTATTATGATGTAATTTTGGAATTACATCATAGGAATATCAAATGCTTCATATCCCTAAAATCTGTACAACCTAAGCTAAAAGCCTACGTAGGTCAATAAACCATAATATTAACCATTTCTCCCAATCTCTCTCTGACATTCCTATCAACCACAGCTGTTTAGCACCGGATGCAGTGTAACGTAATGATGTTATAAAAAAAAAGGCACTGTTGTCATTGAGCATTTTATTGTAGTGTTTCTGAGGATATTTGTTAATCTGTCTCTCAGGATCAAGAGGAACAGGCTTACTTTGCTGTGTTTGATGGTCACGGCGGTGTGGACGCTGCAATTTACGCTGCCAACCACCTCCACGTCAACTTGGTCCAGCAGGAATCATTCAACCAGGACCCGATCGAGGCTCTCTGCAGAGCCTTCAAAGTCACTGATGAGCGCTTTGTGAAGAAGGCCTCTCGAGAGGTAAACTCACCTGCAAACAACAGAACACATTTAGAAGTATTTACACTGCATGAGCCAGAGTACTGAGCAGTTAAAACCTGGCGATTATGGAAAGTAATCATCTGTTTTGTTAACTGGAATGCATTTATTTATTGATAAATACTACTACTACTACTACTACTACTACTTCTATGGTTGCTGCTTTAGAAACTTGGCTTTGTGGTAGCTGGGTTATTTAAAAAGCCTCTGCATGAAGGACAGAGATGAGAGCCGTTCTGTCCTTTTCAAAGGATTTCAACTAAAGGGACAGTTTGAATATTCTGAAGTGCGGCTGTATGAGGCACTTATCCTTAGTCACAGTATTACCTACAGTAGATGGCGGTCGGTGCAGGCGGTAGTACAGACACAAAAGCTTATTAATGCACTGCTGTGGATGCGGCAGCAGCTAAATGTACTTTAGCCACTTTAGGCAGTTGACTCATATGGATCATTAAACAGCTAAAGGGAAAATTAAAACAGTAATACATCTTAATCAAATCAAATCACTCATTCACCATTGAACTAAAAAAACAGCTACTATTAACAAATATCCCAAACTTACTTAAATAAAGCATGTAGTGCACAGTCAGCTGTAGGCAGAATCACATGGGGACCAACAAGCTACAGCCAACAAAGGGAGAGACTGAGCAGGGTCTGATCCAGGCAAATTATCAGCTCATGTGTGGCCCGATTGAGGTTGAGGTTAAGTCCCAAGTTTCTGGGTTTTTCCCCAAAAGACAGACTTTGAAATGTGTGCTGTAGAAGATAATCATTATTCATGTTGACTGCAGTTTTTTTTAAAATATATACTAATTTCTTACAGCCTATCAGATTGGCAACACGGGCACTGGGCTATCAGATAAAACATAGCATCACATTTTTTTCATTGACAATGTCTGTGGTGGGGGTTTTTTACAAGTAAAAGTCTTGCATTCTAAATGTAATTATGTATGTTCTTATAATAGTATTTGCATCAAAATAAACTTAAAGTACCTAAAGTAAAAGTAGTCATTATGCAGAACACCCCATTTCAGAATAAAATACATCATATTATAATTATTGATGCGTTAATGTGCAGCGCATTTTAATTAACATAATACTTGTGGTTTGTTTATTCTCTAATCTATCATTATGTATTAGTTATTTGTTCATCCTCCTGCATTTTTATGAAGCAATCTTACAAAAGCTTGTGTTTTTATTTTCCTCCTAAACTCTTTTAGCTAAAGTTCTCCAAGACAAATCGTATGCTTCTTTTTGATCCGATCATCCTGATTCAGTTTGAAGCAGTCATGCTGCAGCTGCTGAATGCTGTAATGTTTCTATGTCTGCAGCACCTGCGTTGCGGCACAACAGGCGTGGTGACGTTCCTGAGGGGCCGGACGTTGTATGTGGCCTGGCTGGGAGACTCCCAGGTCATTCTGGTCAGGAAAGGACAGGTGGTGGAGCTGATGAAACCACACAAACCAGACAGAGAGGTAACGAATCTGTCACTCTGACTGTGTGTATGCTTGGCTAGAACAGCTGGAAGTGGATCTGTAGATTCCATACTATCATTCATTTACTTACCATACAGTTTGTGATCTCCTGACACAAAAGCTTGATTGGGCCCAGTTAGGTGTCTGAGAAACTTTTAAATTTACAAAATGTACTCCATTCATTTGCACAGAAATTTGTATTGCATTTTAAAGTATAACTGGGATTTTAAATTAGAAAAGAGCGCATCTGTGGTCGGTAGCGTAGTGGGTTACGCAGGCGCCCCATGTGTGCATGTCATTCCCCTCTCTCTGTTTCCTGTCTCTCTTCAACTATCCTGTCCATTAAAGGCATGAAAAAGCCCAAAAAAATACATTTAAAAAAAAAAGAAAAGAGCACATCTAAATGTTCCATGTGCTGGTCTTCAACCACTAAATCCAACTGCGCTTTATGTGTGTCTGCAGGATGAGAAGCAGAGGATCGAGGCTCTGGGTGGCTGTGTGATCTGGTTTGGCACATGGAGGGTGAACGGCAGTCTGTCTGTATCCAGAGCAATAGGTAAACTATTGGTACTCTGTATACCACATGTAGTACATACTATGATATTTCTTTTTCATGCATGTTTTGGAGTTGTTCTGACTTTTACTTTATCTGCTGAAACAAGAAATGTCTCGGTCCTGTATACCGGTGTGAGCTTACAGAATAACCCGTTACCTTTGTTGACAGGCGACTCGGAGCACAAGCCCTACATCTGTGGTGATGCAGACCATGACGTCTTCCCACTGGACGGTTCAGAAGACTACCTGATTCTGGCCTGTGATGGTTTCTGGGACACAGTAGGTCCAGATGAGGCGGTGCGGGTGGTCAGTGACCACCTTGAGGAGAACACCGGAGACACCACCATGGTAGCCCACAAGCTGGTGGCTTCGGCCCGTGATGCCGGCTCTAGTGATAACATCACTGTCATAGTGGTCTTCTTGCGGGACCCGCGCTGCCCAGCACCCACCGGCACAGAGGACGAGGAGGAGGGTGTGGTGGAAGGAGAGGCGGGGGAGGAGGAGGAGGTAGCGGAGGTGGAGGAGGAGGAACAGGAAGAGGAAGAGGAGGAGGAGGAGGAAGACGAGGCAGCCAGGGTAGAGCGCGAGGGTGGTGAGGGAGGAAGCACTGCGGACATCGGGGGGAAGGGTCGCGGAGGCTGGCCCCTGCAACAGTGCTCGGCCCCTGCTGACCTCGCCTACGAAGACCGAACAGACTCGTTCACGGACAGAACTAGCCTCAGCCTGCTGGGGCCGTCGCTGGAGGGCCGCATCTCCCTGGCCGGGGAGTCCTGCTCCGGCTTTAGCTATCGAGCAGAACGCCTACCGAGGCGCAGGTCCCGTATCCCCTTTCAGGAGTCCAGCATCTCTAGTTTCACGGACCCACTGTGGCCCCAGACAGCCATGCTGTTAGGCCAGGCAGTGAGGCAAAGCCGCAGGCTCGCTTATGGTAGTCGCCGGTGGAGCCGCAGAAGGCCCGGTGCATCCAAGGAGCTGCTAGGCCTGTTACCATTCGGCCACTCGCTGCCGCACACGCAGCGCCACTCCAACCAGCCCGGAGTGGCAGTGCCTCACCTGCCCCACCATGCCACCATCTGAGGAGGTGACCTAAACCAAACCATCTCCTTCATTTAATCAGTTCTGCCCCCACTGCACCCCCCACTCACACACCTACCCACCTCTGCCTTCAACAACACGTGTTTCTTTGATAGTAGGTAGTTGTGGCTCCTGCAGACGTTACGTGATTATTGAAACTCTGTCGGAGGAGTGGTGCTCTCTATCCTAAGCTGAAATGTGTCCAAATGTATGCCGACTCACTAAACACAAGCCCTGCTCCTTAATGCTGTAGGTAAAGCGCAAAACTTCATCCTATCGATTACAGCCATTGATCAGTCATCATGAAGCCAGAGAGCTGGAAATGCAGGTCAATAAGATGTGTTCAGACTGAACGTGAAATGAATCTAAGTGGCTACACTGATGGAAACAAAGTCTGGGAAAGAATGGTACAGAAATACAGGAAGTTTACTGTTGTCAGTGCAAAGAACTGGAAGTCTCGTACAGTTCAGTGCACTGGAGTGTAAGTCTGTTTTGGACTTTGACAGCCGTTCAGTCTGAACACACATGTAAGTTTAATTTATATGCTTGGTCGCTCAATGCCCTCAACAGCGTCTGTATAGGGAAACTATTTGAACGAGAAGAAAAGCAAAATACGACAAAATCAGTTGCTCTGGGGTACATGCAGAAAACAATGATCTACCAATTATTTAACTAGCACAACAAGAAAGAAAACACACTGCTTGGACAAAACTATAATGAAATCTGAATATTACACCTAAATTTGATAGCTGAACATGTCATTACAAAACCTTGTGGTTTTATAACAGCCTCCACACTGAGTTTGGATGAAACCAGAGCTGACAGATACTGGACTTATGAGAAGATTACCGATAATTATACTTGACATTTAAAAAAAAATCAATAATGATATGATTCTCAGATTTGTTGTGAAAAAACCTTATTGTAAAGAAAAAAATCTTAATATGGGTCCCTTAAAATAAAAAGTTAACATTTTACAGTGTAAAAATTAAAAAAAAAATTCTGTACTGTAATTTCTTGCTGTGGACAATATATATGTGCTACTACTCAGATATGTTTATTAGCTGAAAATATTGTCCATGCAATTAAATTGGTCATGTTCCAATTAAAAAATAAATAAATTAATGAACCTTCTCAGAACAGAAAACTCTTGCATATGATCTTTTTTTTCTTGAGACAACTGTCGAGAATGTCGAGCTGCTGAATATTCATTAAACTCTAATGGCGTAGCTGTAAACCACAGCAATCCTTTGGCGGCAGACGAATAAAGTTCATACAGGAGGCCGTAATAATTGCTGCTCCTGGTTTTCTAGGACTGAAGGGCACATGCTGTTCTTTCCCCCTCCCCATACAGTCTATGACCCAGCCATTATCCGACCACAATTTGTCTACAGATAAAAGCACTTAACACCAGATTATAAAAGATTAGCAATCACTTACCTGAATAAATGCTTTGTGTAGTCCAGTATTCCAGATGGGGATATACTCCCGATATAATGTTTGCTTTTTGGAGAGTGGAGGTGTATTTAAAAATATATAATTTTTGTTAAGGTTGTTGCAAAATATTTACTTCTACACAAAACCCACTGAACAGAAGGCTTTTGAAGTGAAAAACCATTTAATGTTGAGCCATGAAAACTGCAGAACATGTGATTTACATATGTGCTCCTGAAGCCCACTCATTATTCTCATTCAGTAATTATTGAATTCATGTGTTAATATTAAACACTAAGTCTGGCTCTGTGCCCCTTTTAATATGATCTTTGACATATTTGGGTGAATGCGTTAATTCACTTTCTTGCCAAAATGTAGAGACTGACACCACTCTCATGCTGCACTTTAGATGTGTTCGCAGTGTTCAAACTCTTTATGTCAATCATGAGACATTAAAAGCCAATTTTCTGTCGACATTCATTGGTTTCATACATCACACCAAATATGATAGTTCCTCTTTAATGCTAATTCTTGATCATAATTAACTGTAATAATCAAATAACCTAATACGTATGTATATGGTAAAATAACAATGATTACCATACCCAGTAAACCTGATGAGACTGATCTGTGGAAAGGCTTAAATATTACAAATACATTAGCATTACCGTATCTAAGCATACTACCATGAGTTTAAATAGCTCTACTACATGCTATGAAAACTATTAAATCCGTCTCTTTCAAAGTACTAACAAATGTTTTGGTTGCCTCTTAATGCTGAGTAGTAAGTCACTGTTCCCTAAACCCTGCCCCACTCAAAACTCATAGTCATTTTTGAAACAATGACTCCTCTTCGGCTTCTCATTTCTGGCTAAAAACTGATGTTAGCACATTTTTATCGCAACTAGCTTATCAGCATTAGCTGGCTTACTACTGTTAGCCCCGGGAGTTGATTTAAAACTCTTGAGTCCAGTTCATTTTGAGAAGAAATAACCCAGTAATTGGGTGTTGAATTGTCAGCTACATATTGTATGTGAAATAATGCTAATAGACTGTGGTTAAAGCTACATGTGGCCGGGAAAAGGTTAGCATCTGCAGCAGCTAATAATCCATCTAAAAGTAAACAAGCAGCAGCGTTTTTGGACTGTTATTGTAGTTATCCCCAACATAACAGACACTAAGGTATGATCAGGGAATACAAGATTTGAGAATCATTTTGCTCATTTTTGATCACTGTTAGCATTTTTGGATGATTAGCTTGCGGAAAAACTTGCTCTTTGGGCTTGAGTACTAACACAACTTGTCTGGCAAATGTAACGCTATCTCAGGATAAGATTGGTCTGGGTTTGCTTGAGTGTAAACCTCCACATATCAATGCAGAGCTACTAACGTTATGCTGAGCTATAGTAGCATCCAGTACCAGTGGGTAAATACTTTCCTGTAGTACTAAGTCTAGTTAGCTAGTGATATTCTGCTTGGCTCGAAGTAAGTTAGTGTTAATAAGCTAGATAGCTGGACATGCTAATGTCTGCAGCTTATGTTACATTCCGTTATCTTTTATTTCAGGGGGTTGGGAAAGGCTTGTTTTTAAAAAAAATTGGTGCGATGCCTGAAATAAGGTCCGTGCTTAACACAAATTAAAGAAGCTTTCATGTTTTGTTCTACAACATCAGTAAATACAACTTGCAAATTTTAAAGTGTGTCTACAGAAGTTGTCCAGGATGTGAAGTATGGAGAAATCCATAGTTTGACAGACCTGCCATGCCTGGTTACGGTTGCAATGTAAGCTACGATTGGACAAGCGCTGTTTGGGAATGGGGTTTACAGAAGAGTAACTTTGGACACATTCATTATTTCCGAACATTCACTTACATTGTCATTCCCCAATTCCTTGGTTGACGCAGTGAATTTCCAACAACCAGGTTCTGTAAATCGTGCCTCCACCTTCCTCGCGCCATCATACGCAGTGTAATATTGAAAAACATGATTCACCAGACAAACAGGTATGTGCTTGAGGGCCATCACCTCCCCCAATCAGTCTCACTGGTCCTGTAAGCCATCCTGTGGACTGACTAGTGAAAGCATCAGTGGAGCAGAATGTACCTCGTGTGTCCCAGAATGTCCTCAAAGACTCAGTGAAGTGCATCCACATGAGGTGGTGTTTTTTGGATCTATCTTCCCAAAAGCATGTTAGCTATGAGGAATGTACTGTCAAGACACACAACAAACTAAAGCCACTGGATCCCTTGTGTGGAAGAAGGTCATAAAACGATGGAAATCAGTCATTTGAAATCTTCACTTAGGCACGGATGTGTTTGTATATTATGAGTACTAATTGTAAGTGGAGTGAGTGCTGGAGGAGTGTACATATAATAATTCTGTCTTGTAAATCAGTGGTTTTACTCCATGCTCCACAAGGCCCGACAGATGGGTCAGATGTTGGATTTGGAGGTGGAGGTGGAGTTGAGGATGTGATGTGACTGAAGAGAGGGGCATCGGTCTCTAAACATTGCCGCTGCCTTTAAGAGCTGCTTGAAAGGTACTGAATCAGTCTGGCTTTGACTGGAAGAGTTGTAGTGTACTATCATGGCCTAGCTGCTGTTCCCTGCTTTTCTACCCTGACATGATAAAAATATGTGGAAAAAACATTCATAAAGATGTGAATTATCGGTTTTAAAATACTCCATCTCCAATCTGCAGCTTTGATCTAAACATTTTTATCAGCCTTAAAAAAAACAAAAAACATCTTGCCAATCAAATTGTAGTTTGTAGGTTTTCATTCCAGCTGCGCAGGTGTTAGATGATTGGCATGGTGTCGATTAGAGATGAGGAACACATGAGTGAACTGAGCTGCTGTGGTGTTAAAGTAGAGTTTCACTTAGAGCCACTGTGTTGTAACAGATTAGATCTCTTACACAAATCACACGGAGCAATAAAATCTGAAGAAGCAGAGCTGCCACAGTGAAAGAATTTGTCTCAGGATCTTGTTATAATGACAAAGTTTAATCTCTGTAAACAGATATCTGCATTTGAATGTAGAATCTGAAGGCAATAGGATCAGGAGCGTCCTGGTTTCCGTTCATAGTCTGTTTGAAGTCCATGTAGCATTGACCGATCACGTTTCAGGGGGCTTTGGTTGTAGGCAGATAAACAATCCAGTTCGATGTGGAACACATAGGCCGAAAGGCAGTCTCAAGACCCATTGGCTATTGGTCTGATGACGATTTGTGTCTCAACTCCAACTTTGTTTCATGTTGCTAAACGGGCCATTAACAATGACCAAGAAGTCTTGGACCCAAAATCTGCTGGCTACACCAGAGTATAAAACCCCCATTAGACCGATTGCTGAAGGGTTCAGAGATTGAAGGAGAATGGTTGACACCAACACCCTGCTGCTGGAGGGCTACACAGTTTTGCTGGGCCATGTTGGAGGGAAAGTAGGCATGGGAAGAACCAGAACTGAGCGGCACAGGCTGTCAGATCCTGCTGTAGTATGGTCCAAATGGATGAAGTTATTACAATTCATCCTGAGAGGAGCAGGAATTTGTGTGCCAAATTCCACCCAATTTCACTCAAAACTACAAATGTTAGCCTCATGGTGGCGCTAGAGTTAAACTCATGCAATCACTAGATACATTAGGATTCATCCTCTGGGGAACATGCGTATCTGTTCCAAATTGCATGACAATCTATCCAATAGATGTCAAGATATTTCAGTTGGGACCAAAGTGAAGGACTGACTGACACCCCCATCACTTAAAATATCTTTGGGGACTTCAAACTTCTCTCATTATTACAAGATTTGATTTCCTCTTACAGAGAGATGCTTTGTCATTATAACAAGATGCTTGGTCTTTTGTCACAGAAGTGTTATTTGTAAATGGCGGCAGTTCATTGAACCATGTCACACACCAGGTAGTTTTCTCTCCCCTGTGATTCACTGATGTAGTTTCACAGCAGGTCTTTAGTGTTGATGTGAATAGCTCTCTGTCTGCGATCTGGAGGGAAAAGACGCACCACGACAGTGACGAGGATCCATGGGTTGCATTCATATAAACCTTCAGTTATACAGTGTTACTCATTATATTGCAAACTGCCAGAAGTTGTCACTGTATGAGCAATAAAAATATCACTCCTTGTGGTAAATCCTCTGCCTAAGCTCACACTTCCTCCCTCACTAACGCTCTGCTTGCACTAAAGGTTCCTCTGACGTTCTCCTCCCCTGATGATGAATAAAGCAAGCTCTCCCATAATCACTGTCTTAACTATAGAGGGCCCCTCCATGAATCTGCACTGTGTGTCTGTGTACACACACGCACACACAAAAAAGCTTTTTCTTTTTTCTCTGTAAGCAATAATGACGTTGCATTAAAAGGCTCTCTGAGGGTTTGTCTTCTGCTGAGGGAGGCAGCAAAAAATATAGTTGTCAGCCCGAACATGAAAGGTCACAGAAATGCTGAAACTCCTGAAGTCCATTTCTCATTCATTTTCCCCCCATAGAGAGTAAGATTATGAGTCATAATCTGCTCGCTCTTGTAAGGTCCACTAAACACACCTCCTGTAGGAAGGGCTGCCGGCTCGAGGTCAAACTAAATGATCTTCATGTTCGTGGAAAATGAATGTGAAGCTTTCTTCTTCATGATAAAGGAGTCAGGATGATTAGAGACTGGCTGGACTTCTTGGACCTGTTCAAATATTTGCTAAAGATGCTAATGAAGGCAGGGGACACATAAGATCACTGAGGGATGTGATTGGTCCTTCTTCTTCTTGTCCTCCAAGCTTGAAGACAAACCCCACGATTGGCTCTTCTTCAACATGCAGGTTAGGTTAAAAACAAACAAAAAAAAAGTAAAACACGCGTTGAGTACCTGTATTCTGTGTTCCTGTAGTATATAAAATATGTGTACTGTAACTGGTGACTAATTATCATGTATATAAAGATTAGAACAAGTCCTTGAGTTGTGATTGTCTCATCTTTGTCGGTTTGGTCTCCGCTGCTCATTTGGCTCCATTTAATTACTGAAGATCTTTGCTGTGCCTGGTGGTGGAATGTAACTAAGTACATTTACTCAAGTACGGTACTTAAAGCAACTATAAAGACATTTTAACGTAGTTCCTGAAAGGCATCGTGGACACCTGCTGGAAGCCCACACAGTTTTACTGGGCCAGCTGGAGGGAAGGAGGCCACAGGAGAACCAGGACCAGGACTGAACGGGGCACTGTCACACCCTTCGGCAGTAAAACAAGGTTTTCTAAAGTGATCTGGTGCTCACCACAGGGAGCCAATGCAGCTACAAGGAACTTTTATTTTGTGCCGACTTTAAGTATAAATTAGTGCCCCACGTTTAACTGACAGCTTTAGTTGCTTCACTAATTAACATTTTTGCTCACAAAAAAATGAACAACACTTAATCACTGACAGAAAAATAATTTACAATTATTATAATAATTATATCATCTTTGAGTAATTTTCTCATGTAAAAACATTTCACCATTCTAGCTTCCCAAATATGAAGATGTGCTGCTTTTTCTTTCAATAATTGTAATATATTAGTAACAATGTGGAGTATTCGACTTCTGGTTGGACAAAACCAACATTGTGAAGGGTGTCACTTCATGTTCTGGGTCACTGTGACATTTCTCAGTAAAACTAAACTATCAATTAATGTAGAAAATAATCAGATTAATCCATTAATAAAATAATAATTAGTAATAAGTTCAATATGAGCTCCAACTCAACCTACTACTTCAGTAAAATTCTACTTTTACATGAATGCATGAGTTATAATAATCTCATATCATATGGGATAGTATAACAGTAACAGCTGGGATGGTTTTATTGGTATAATTATATACTATAAGTATTTCTGAATGAAGATGGCTGATATTTAAAGGAATGGTTCAAATCTCTTATTTGCTTTCTGCCACATGTGTGATGAAGATCAATGCCAGTGGTGCGTTGTACACTTAGTACATTTACTTAAATTCTCTACTTGAGTATTTCCATTTATGCAACTTGACAGATATATTATATTCACCACATTTTTAAAAAATTCACACCAAATTTGAAAGTGATCGTGTTAAATCTGCGTTTGTACATACATACACTGAAATTGCAGAGTAAATTCAAAACAGCTGACTTCCTGTTTGCCTTAAGGCAATGAAATTCATTATCATGTTTTTTCATCTTTTTATCTATGTTATTTACTTTATTTGTACCCAGAGGTAGATTTTATTTGCAGTATAGAGTCCTCATACACGCACACAAAAGAGGCACATATCACACATCATTCAACTTAAGACAGTAGGAGTTAAGAAATAGCAAGTTAAATAAATAAAAAAAATAATAAATTAAAAATTATTAAAAGTTCTTAGAGGTCCAGACTATACTTAGAAATTGATGTGAACTAAAATACGAATAGCAAAAAAAAAAGAAGACAGAAAAATAAACAAAATAAAACAGCAAAATAAAATAAAACATGTTTAGGCTGCAAAAACGTAGATAAAGGTTAAAATGTATACATAGAAATAGTAAATACATACATAAAAGCAACAATAAATAAACACCTGTGCAAAGCATAGCAGGGACAAAACTGTTTTTGTGTCTTTTTGTTCTACACTTAGGGATTGTAAACCTACGCCCAGAGGGGAGGAGCTGAAACTCTGTGTGCAATGGATGGGAACTGTCATTTAAAATTGAACCAGTAATGCGCTGTAATTGTTTTGTGAACAAGGTCTCCAAGTTGAGCTGTGGCTCACCATTCAGTCTGCTAGACCACTTTACTATTTGGTTGACTGAGTTTTTATTTGTCAATGAGAGGTTGCCGTCGGGGTGTGTGCGTTGCAGGGGCCAGTCTATACCACCCCTATGAATTTCATTGCCTTGTGTTATAGTGTGGCCACGGTACCAAATATGAAATTAGACTGCCACCACAGTGCCACCTAGGGGCCGATCAATAAAACCTTAAAGGGTTATCCTCAGGAGGGCATTGACAATGATTGTACCAAGTTTTGTATAACAATGCACAAACTATCCCTTTAATCCTTATACAGTGTCTGAAGGAGGACTCTTAACTGATATGTATAAGTTAGAAGAGGCAGGTAGCAATGGTGGAAAGTAACTATGTACATTTACTCAAGTACTGGACTTAAAGTACAATTTTGAGGTACTTTTATGTACATTTTATGTAACTTTATACTTCTACTCCACTACATTTTGAGGCAAATATTGTACTTTTTACTCCTCTACATTTAGCTGACAGCTTGAATTACATTTCAGGTCAAGATTTAAAATGAAAAACATGATACATTTAAAATGATTACCCATTTAATAAATTAAACCACTTAAAAGTTTATTAGGTAGTTAAAATGAGTGTCATTTCACAGTGTGGTATTAGTACTTTTACTGAAGAAAAGGATCTGAATACTTCTTCCACCACTGTCATTTTTACTTCTTTAAAAAAAAATGTTTGTATTTTTTTTCCATTTATTTATTTATTATTATTATTTTTAAATTATTATTTTTATTATTTTTTAAATTTAATTTAAAAAAAATTATTTTATTTTCTGCGCTTCTGCGCATGCGCGGCCAAACAGCGCTTCTGCGCATGCGCGGCTTAAATACGCTTCTGCGCATGTGCGGCCCAAATACGCTTCTGCGCATGCGCGGCCCAAATACGCTTCTGCGCATGCGCGGCTCAAATACGCTTCTGCGCATGCGCAAAAAGCCCGCGCATGCGCAGAAGAACTGAAAGGCCGCGCATGCGCAGAAGCGTATTTGGGCAGCGCATGCGCAGAAGCGCAGAAAATAAAAAAAAAATAAAAACATTTAATTAAATTTAAAATAAATAAATAAATAAATGACAGTGGTGGAAGAAGTATTCAGATCCTTTTCTTCAGTGAAAGTACTAATACCACACTGTGAAATGACACTCATTTTAACTACCTAATAAACTTTTAAGTGGTTTAATTTATTAAATGGTAATCATTTTAAATGTATCATGTTTTTCATTTTAAATCTTGACCTGAAATGTAATTCAAGCTGTCAGCTAAATGTAGAGGAGTAAAAAGTACAATATTTGCCTCAAAATGTAGTGGAGTAGAAGTATAAAGTTACATAAAATGTACATAAAAGTACCTCAAAATTGTACTTTAAGTCCAGTACTTGAGTAAATGTACAGTTACTTTCCACCATTGCTACCTGCCTCTTCTAACTTATACATATCAGTTAAGAGTCCTCCTTCAGACACGGCCCCTAGGTGGCACTGTGGTGGCAGTCTAATTTCATATTTGGTACCGTGGCCACACTATAACACGTAAGGCAATGAAATTCATAGGGGTGGTATAGACTGGCCCCTGTAACGCACACACCCCGACGGCAGCATGCCCCGACACGCGTGTACTGCGAGGGCCCGTTCAGTACTGCTTGTTTTATTTGTTTTTAAGTCTTTAAATGGCCTCGCCCCGCCCTACCTCTGTGAGCTCCTCCACCCCTACGCCCCTGCACGTTGCCTCCGGTCGGCCGATCAGCTGCTCCTTAGGGAACCGAGGTCCAGGCGTAAGCTCAGAGGGGACCGGGCTTTCTCTGTCGCTGCTCCCAACCTTTGGAACAATTTACCTTTGCACATCAGGCAGGCCTCCTCACTGTCCGCTTTTAAAAGGAATCTTAAAACCCATTTTTATTCACTGGCTTTTAACTCAACATGAGGCTTTGCTCTGTTTTATTTTTTGTTTTTATTTGTTCTTTGTGGTTTTTTAATATTAAGATTATTTTTAAAATTGAGATTCATTTTAAAACCCACTTTTATTTACTGTTTTTTTGTTTTACCCAGCATGAGACTCACTTTGTTTTAGTTGTTTTTGCTTGTTCTTGGTTTTTATTGTTGGTCTGTCCTGCCATGTACAGCACTTTGTATCAGCTAACGCTGTCTTAAAGGGCTATATAAATAAAGTTGATTTGATTTGATTTGAACCCATTAATCCAGCTCCAGGCTCCTGGGTTATGAAAATCACACAGTAGGAGGGTCAAACCTGAACAAATAGTTTTTATGGAGCAATGAAATGAGTGAAATGCCAGGAGCCACACAGTGTGATGCTGTAACAGGGCTGTCTGCTGTTACATAAACGGCTTTACACACAAAAAAAGGAAAAAAAAGTGAGCAGTCCTCCACATTCTTTCTATAAAAAGACTCATCATTTCACCCCTCTCATAATCTGGCTTTATTCTCTCCGTTCCAGCAGTTTGGGATCACACAGAGATAACATCAGAGAGAAGGAAACAAGGTGATGGTTCTTGCTGTGGAGACAGGAAGCAGGAACGGTCTGCCTCAGTCTCACTGTGGAGGGCGTGGTTGAAGGTTACACCTGTTCACATATACCTAATTAGCCAATGCATCTAGGCATGTAGACCATGTTGTCATGAACAAAGCCATGTTGTTGCTTATCAGTTTGTGGAATTATCCTATTGTCCTAAGATGACAACTCACAGTAGTGACTTTTCAATCATAAGATATACATAAAGCATAAATAATGTTGAAAGACTTGTAACTTAGAAATGAGACCATAAATGCATTATGATAATGTTTACTGAGGTAAAAAAAAAAATCAGGTAAAAAGTCAGATCATTTTCTCATAGATTTCAATACAATTATATTTATTTTTCACCAGTACAGTTGTCCCGACAGGAGAATTGGTACAAATAGAAAAAAACACCTCATATATCATGTTTTTTTTACGGGTGGAGTCGAGGAAATGTCAAACTGCTGTTGGGCTGTTTCGGCTAGACATCTAAAACTTTGCTAAATAATGTACTTTTTCTTTTTTTTGCAAATTAGCGCTTCATTTGCTTGACAGTTTTTAAACATGCAAGCAAACAAAGAACATTATATATCATATTTGTTATTATTTATCTAAAACTGCAAAGAAACTAAAGATGTTAGATGTCGTTCAGTAAAAAGAACAATATTTGCCTGGAAAATTTAGTGGAGTATAAAGTAGCATAAAATATAAATATTCAAGTAAAGTACAAGTACTTCGAAATTGTATTTATATACAATACTTGAGTTAATATACTTAGTTACCTTCCACCACTGTGAGGAAGGAAACACAAGCAAACAGACGATCAGACAGGTTGGAAGACGAAAACAAAGGTAAACAGACATATTACCCAAACTGTCATATACATTTATCTTCTTACAGATGCTTTTGTAACCAATAGTGACAATGGCCAAAACCAAAATAAGAATTATCCTTCACTCTAAAAGGCAAACTTAGCCAAAAAAAAAAAAACCCCAAACAAACTGTATTTATTGTACAAAACAATAAAATAAAAAATAAATCTACATTGTAATTCAGGTGTTACGAGGAGGACAGAGAACATGACAATGTGGTTATTTCCAGGATCATAAAACATTTTATTTATTTATTACACAATTAAGGAAATGTACACATTAAATAATGCGCAGTGCATTCTGGGTAACATTCAAGATAGAAAGCAACTTTTGACACAAGAAGCACAAATAAGAGAAAAGGTTAATAAACGGTGAGAGCTTCCATCATGTGCACAGACATGTAAAGTAACAGTAACAGAGGAAAAAAAATCACATGATTAAGACGACTGGACAGGCGAAAATGTTAACTGCAAGTTTGACTCGACACGTCTTGGTGCAAAAAAAGACGTCCGTCCTCCTTCATTCCTGCCGATAAAGCCATGCACTTTCAGCCACGTGTGCAGCAAGCTCCACATCTGAATACACCGCAACATATTTACATCGTAAACTAATGACTGCAGACAATAATGTAACTTCTTTAAGATTAAGTGACCTTCAGAATAAAACAATGACGAGGGAAGGGTCCACTTCAGTGGTTTTATAAACTTCCCAATATGTTGCACTAAAACAAAACACTTTCCTCCCAGTATTGTGCACCGTTTTGCAGCAGCCTTTGACACTGTTTGTTGGAAGTACTGAGGTGAAAAACAATAAATCGGTGAAGAAAAGCCAGTGAAGCTGTGAGCCATCAGTGCAGCACAAAGCACACGTTACATAATTACACAGATTGTTAAATCTTTGCTGTCAAGTTCTTCAATACACCAGTTTCAACTTGAAGTCTGTTCACCCAAAATTACAGAAAAACATTTCCTTTCTTATTTCTAGCAGTCGGCAACTCTGCAGAGTTTTTGTTTTATTTGTCCAGGTTTGGAGATTTCTGTCTTTATAGTTTCTGCCTCCTCACAAACACAACAACACAAAAAGGGGTTTCATTTGTGGTGCTCAAAAAAAGGAGAGCATTATAATAATAAATCAGAGTCATCTCTTTCCAGAGCCTGAATTGTTTGTATGCACATTATTTGATGTTAAATTGTGCATACAAGCGTTTTAAGATTTTTTTGTGGCAGTCATCGTTCTGCACAAAGCTGACATGGGTGGTATTGATCTTTTCATCTAACTCTGACAAAAAATAAACATTTCTCATTAATGTCAAATCTAAATGAATAATAATGGCTGCATTTTTCCGTGTACAAACTGTTGAACATGTTGCATTCTGGTCAGTGACGGCCGAGCAGATGTTGGAGCTAAAACATCTGCTTGGATGTTGTTCCGAGTCAGATCTGCTTCGGCGTGCTTTAAAAGTTTCAGCCCACAGACATCAGAGCAGCAGCAGTTTCATAATCCGTGTGATTCAGTGATTATTTAACCTTTTCAAATGTCACACAGAGACAGACATGGTGGTTTGCTGCTGCCACTGCTGCTATTAAGAAAGAACACATTTACATAAATTACCAGAAAGGAGCTCTTAACGAGGTTCACCTCAGGAAAGAAGAAGCAGTGTCACAAAAACTGAATGTTGAAAAGGCTTTTTGGCACCGACGCTGGAAGGTGCAGGGACATGGGTGAAGGATGTCAAGTAGGTGTGGAGACTAAAGCCCAGACAGACTGAACTAAACATCAACAGCAAGCCATTATAAAACACTAAGCTCTTATTGACAGGCTACAGATTATACAGTCTCTCCTTGGACTCTTAAAAATGTGTTGTAGACTTGATTCACAAAAGCATTTATACACTGAGAAGGTGTGCAGATTTGTGCTGTTTAATTAAAGTCACTAAAGGCCCTGTAGCTCAGGTAAAATGTACTAGTTCGTAGATGGTTTTGTAGAAGAAAAGTAAACCAGCAGAGAGTCAGTTATTGCACAAACGGCATGTTTTCCTCTGATGATTTACTGAACTGGCCATGAAGAAACTGACAGTTGTACATCCCTAATTATAAATATTATGCAAGGTGAAGAAATAAGGCTTAGGTTCAATTTTAAAAGAAGTGAAAAGACCCAGGATGTTAAGGGATAGTTTGGATTTTGAAGTGTGGTTCTACTAAAGCTTTAATGTAAAAAAATAAACTTCTGCCTGAATATACCTGTACTGACCCTCTGTCTCAGTTTAAGCACCTGTCTCTGTATACTCCCTTCAAAAAAAAAAAACCTGTCTGCTCTAATTGGCTTGACAGAAAATATGGCGCACCAATGGTGGTGGAGATACCGAGGCTGTATATTCTAATGTGACAGAGCAAGAGAAGCCAAATATGAATGGCTTGTTGGATTGTTGAATCAAGTTTTCTGAAATCAAAAAAGCACTGAAAAAGTGGTTCTGTACGTGTTGATTGTCATCTACTGTATATGACACACTGGCCATGGAAACGTACCTCATATAACCACACTTCAAAACAACAGAACCGTCCCTTTAATGCCTTCGATGTTATGTGACCGCCTGAACCAATAACCACCTGAATTACTGGCCATTGTTATTATTATTTCTGTCGATTCTGAAAACAGTCAGGACACCAAGTGAAAAGTTTCGGTTTCTGGAAAAGCAGGTGAGTCGTTGCTTCGTCTTCATGCATTTAACAAGCAGTTTCTACTCTACAGATGTGTGTAACATAAAGCATGTTGTGTGTCGTCTCCAGGGCCGGTTATTGCATCGCTGTTTGTGTGGCCGCTGAGAGTAAAAGTACTGGGTTTCAGAGGGAATCACCTGTCAGCAGGCAGACTCATGTCATCAGACAGAAGCTGCTCTCCTGGAAGAAGGAAGAGGAATAACTCATGAACACAAGTGTGTGTGTCTGTGTGCGAGAATCTAAATCTATATATTGTGAGTTGGTTGACACAATAAAAGTGTTTGAAGACAGAAAAAAGTAGGCGCTCATAATAACAGAGCACCTTATTACCCAACTCTGCTCTTCTTTTTTAGTTTTTTTTGCCACATCAGCTCATTTAGCTCATAAGTAAGTAGAAATACCGCCTCTGAATCCGTGTACCATTCGTTCTTTCCATTTTCAATTGGCAATCAAATTCAAATAATGAAAAATTGACTGTTTATTTTGTTATTTGTTTTTTATTATAACACAAAAAGTGAACAAAATGCTTGTTTTTTCATATTTCAATATTAGGCTCGGTAAATAAAGGCTTCAATAAACGGGCACCAGGAATTAATTTGATATGAAAAAACAAGCATTTTGTTCACTTTTTGTGTTATAATATTGTGTTATAAATGTGTTATAAAATTGTATTATTATTTGATTATTGATTGCCAATTGAAAATGGAAAGAACGAATGATACACGGATTCCTCTGCCAACCAGCCAAGTTGCAGTTTATATCCATGTAAGAGTCATGGAAAAAATTATTAGACCACCCTTTTTCTTCAATTTCTTGTTCATTTTAATGTCTGATACAACTAAAGATACAAATATAATGAACAAAAAAAGCTCATTAGAGTTTAATTTAAGAGCAGATATCTAGCAATTTTCCATGGTTTTCTTGATAATAACCAAAATCATTTTCAAGAAAAACATGGGAAATGGCTAGATATCAGCTCTTACATTAAACTCTAATGAGCTTTTTTTGTTGTTATCATATTTGTCCAAACAAAGTTGTACCAGGCATTCAAATGAACAAGAAATTGAAGAAAACAATGTTCTAATATTTTTTTTCCATGACTTTATGTAGATTGTGTTTTTTGTTGTTTGTTTCATGGAAATTTGCTAAACATTCTTTGTAATTCCTGTAATCTTTAATTGCTGCAAAGACTGAATTTCCCCACTGCAGGACAAATAAAGTATCTTATGTCTATGCAGACCATACAACATATGTAGTGATGACTTTGAAAACATTTAATTTAATGTGTAAAAGTATATTTTTTTGCAAAATGTTGATGCTTCACATAAATCTTTAACCTGGTAGCACTGAAGATCTTTTAAATAACCACAGTTTCAAGAGAAGTGTCACCAGTTCAGTATCAGACTCCTTCTGTTCCAGAGTTATGGCACTGAATAACGACCAGAAAAGTGTTTTTGCAATATTAAGATGTCACAGTGAAGTTCACCTTTGACCTTTTTGGATATAAAATGTCATCACTTCTTTATTTTTTTTATCCTATCAGACATTTGTTTCAAATTGTCATGATAAGTGTATAAATTTTTGAGTTATGGCCAAAAATGTGTTTCATGAGGTCACAGTGACATAAACCTTTGACCTCCAAAATCTAATCAGTTCATCCTCGAGTTTCAATAAATGTTTGTGTCAAACTAGAAGAAATTCTTTCAAGGTGTTCCTGACATATTGGCTTCATGAGAACGGGACGGAGGGAGGGATGGACAGCGTAAAATCCTTATGTGTCTGACAAGGTCTGCCGCTGGCAGAAAGGCATAAAAAGATGGAATATCGCAAAAGGCTGAGGTGGAAAGTTGGTGCGTTAACATGCAACAAAAACAGACTTGAGTGAACAAATCATGATGTACATGAAGCATGGGACTTAAATGTCTACTTTTGCTTTACGTCAAATGACTACATGAAACAAACATAATTAAATATTTCTATCACATTTTCCACAGTTCTTTTTGTTGTTTGACTGGAGCTATTTTAATGAAGCCGTCTCTTTGCACCCTTTCTTTCTTTATTTGTATCCAACTGGATTATTAGCAACTCGTACTGTTAACCCTGATAAACCATCTCCTGATATTTGCAGATATTGCCAATTTTTGGTTGAAAGATTTTGATGGAAACCTGACAGTGTTGTGTTCTTGTTTTCTTCAGCCTGCAACTTTACCGTTTCATTTCACTCTCACCGCTCTCATTTTTGGGAGACAGCTTTAACGTGGGATTTTAGTCTTTGATTTTGACACAGCCTCACATCACACTCAAAGATTTCACCACATTTGTCTGACGAGTGTCATCTCTTGTCTATGAGCAGCCCAAAACTTACAGTGTAAAGGAGATTTAACCGTTGATGTTTTGACCTCCTCTGTGAGTGTGAGTGTGAGTGTGAGTGTGAGTGTGTGTGTGTGTGTGTGTGTGTGTGTGTGTTTGTTACCTGTGCAGGGAGGAGTCTGGTTGTCATAGCGGGAGTTGTTGCTCTGTAGAGCTTCGTCCTCAGTGTCGCTGTCACTGCTCGTTGCTGCCACCAGGACAGACGGCGACTGATCTGCAGACAGGATTAGACCAGAAAACATTGAACATTTAGCAAATAATTTAAAGATATAATAGAAATAAAATACAGATTTAGAACCAAAATTTCTTTCACAAATGAGAGTTTGACACACTGTTATTGTTCTCCAACTTCCTCGCAGAATTTTGTCTGGTTGTTTTAATATTCCCTCTTTCCCAAAAGAACAATTTACTTTGAATCTTTTGATGGCTGTTATTAACATTTCTTGTTGAAACACAAAGAAGTAAAGTTGAGACGTGATCAAAAATTTTAACTTCCGAACAGAGAACAAGTAATTTAAAGTAAAAATTTGACATTTTGGGAAATACAAATGTTTGCTTCCTTGCATAGAGTTGCATGACTATATACATTACAATGCTTATGTCACATTAAGATTATTGTGATATGTACAGTACTTCGATAGCATATATTGCAATATTATGCAATTTATTAGCTTTTTTTAACTGCTTATTATCTCCATGAAAAAAGTTTTGTCAACATCTCTTTTATGTAATAACACACAGTTAAAAGTGTAAAAAAAATACATTCAATTCATGAAGTTGGCTAACAGACCTTCATTAGACTGTGGCTGTGCAGAAAGTCCTTCCAGCAGGGAATGATGGGAGTTTCCTGAGCTTTCAGATTCACACTCCAACATGGCCGCCCTGCAGGTAGAGAGACGTGGAAGAGTCTTTGTGAGAGGAAAGACAGGGACAAGAAGAGCTTTTCTGTGTATAATGAGGCACTGAGACACACCCTAGGGTCCTACTGCCACAGTTCTTGCTGGCAGTCATGTAGCTTGGTCCCCCAAAGGAGAAGATGTCATCCCTGGACCCGGAGGCCCCGTACAGCTGCTGCTGCTCCACCGCGTACTGCTGCTGCTTGGAGCTGGAGGACTGCTGCTCTGACAAGGAGCTGCCGAGAGACACCAGGGGGCTCTGGGTGCCGTCAGCCTTCAGCACTCCTGGAGGAGAGACGGGAGCAGAGTTACAAGACGGGAAAAAGTCTTGTTTTGTTTTTCAGTGTGATCCAGGCAAACACAACTAAGTGGGTGTTGAGACCGAAAACATGCCTGTTAAAAACATCGGGCTGTGTGGGTGGAGGCGTGTTGGCTCATGAGCCAGTGAGACGATAAAATACCATTAAATCCAGTTGGAATAATACTGCAGACTACTGACCCTCTGCACATCCCAGCCCGTCTTTAAGGTGCAGGCTGAGCTCTGTGGCCACGTCTGCTCCTCTCAGCTCCTTCTCCATCTCCTCTGGACTCCTCCTCTTCACCAACAAGGAGCTGCTGCTGTCCAGGACAGGAGACAGAGACTTTCTGGCTGCACGCAGAACAACGACAGAGATATATTAGTGAAGTCAACTTCCGATCATCTTAGAGCTTTAAGCAAGGTCAGGCATGTTTTCTGTCAGAGATTTCAGGACCATAATACATGATTTTATGTCTTCTCATCTCAGTTATTTCAATGCACTATATTTCAGAGTCAGTCAGACAACTCTTATGGCTTCAGCTGGTTAAAAATGTGGCTGCATGCAATCATGTTTTTAAATACAATTTCCATCTGCTCTACAAAGGGTTAACTCCCTCATGTTCCCACTGGATGAGAAAGTATCTATTGATGTTTGTTCACTTTGTTCCTGCCTCCTTTTTTACATGCAGCGAAATGATCGCTAGAGTGCATTTGAGATGAGTCAGAAACAGTGCAGATCGCTTCGTCAGAATAACAAGACAATGCAGGCTGTCGTGTTGCAGGTGTTTTGCCTTCTGGGAAGTTTTGTTTGCACAATAAGCCACACAATTGCTGATCAGAACTGTTTTCAGTTAGTTCTGGTTTCCACCTTAGATAAAGAGTAATGCAACACTGACTTGAATAGGAGCCACGAGCACATTTAGAGAGGTCCCCAAAAAAACACAGAAGAGGACAGAAGTGTATATAATGCCTACATGTGTTTCAGAAGAAAAAAATAATGAATATTAAAAGCATCACAGAATGATGGGAACCTTACTGCATTAAATTACATTATATTTTTACGTTTTTAATTGTCACCTGGCTGAATTTAGTGTTTTCCTTTACACAAAGACTTTTTTTCCACTATAAATTAGTGTAAAGAGACCACACTTTTTTGTGTCAAATAATGTCCCATCAGCCAAAACAACATGACTTGTCAAATGTGTTATTATCTCAGAGCTGTGGATTACCATGTTAGGTATTGACTGCCCTGTGAGCGTCATCATCTGTAGTGAAGTTGAGATGCAGTCACTGGGGTTCTTGTCTCAATGACTCAGGCTCATATGAATGCCAGAGAGAGGGGAGATAAGTTCATAAATCAAAGTATAACGAGATGAATTGCTTAAAACTTGTCCCCAAAGCCCCCTTAGACTAATTTTCTCACAGTGAGAAGTGAATCTGCAGCAGAAAATTATTTATTGCTTCGATAATAATGATGATATTCAGGCTTTGAGCTAAGCAAGGTTTGTTGGAGCTTGATTTTAGTGGCACACACAATTGTGCTGCAGACAAGCAAAAGTTATTTCTATTTTGCTGATTTGATTGAGACCGTTTTCATTTTTATTAAAACTCCACTTAAAGAACTTGCATACTTAAGACAACATAGAGTACACATTTGATTATTTAAACATATACAAAAGCTTGAGCAACTGCCCCCATTTAATATTTGCTAACACAAAATGACTGTTTCTGTAACTGTTCTGAGTACTGAAGTTACCTGCAAATAAGTATTGTTTGCTAGTATTTTTGGAGATGCATGTTTTCCAATTTGGTTAGCTATGAATCCCACAACCCGCTGAAACGCATGTTTTCAGACCCACCACTATTTTTACCACCAGCACATCAGCACATACCTTCTTGAAACTTGCACTTGGCTTTGGCGTAGCTTGTTATTTATTTATTTATTTATTTATTTGGGGGGGGGGGGGGGACTTGAAACAATAAACTTGAAACAATAATTTATTTCTTCACTTCTTCAAAAACAAAGACTATAAAGAACTGTGGAGACTACCTGATGTTTTGGTGGCTAGATAATGTGAAGATCTTCAGCTTGTGTTTGTATGAAATAAGACTGAAGCACTGTAGCTGTACAGCGCCTTAACTTTATCAACAGTGTAGCAGTCCTCACCAGGGCGGCTGGGCCTGGACCGAGCTGCAGCTGCTCTCCCCAGCAGGTCCAGCTCACCGGGTTGACGACAAGCTGACAACTCTGAATCAGCGTGGTGAGAGGATACCTCCTCCACATTGAAGTCCCCCGATGGGCCAGGCCTGGTCTCTCCATTCCCCCGAGCCTCCAGTACTTGACTCTTGACATCAGACATCTTGCTACGGACCTCAGCCATCTGAGCCTTGAGGCGGATCAGAACCCCCGAGTCTGGAGCCGACCGCCGCACCACTTGAGGCCGCCGGTCTCTGTCTTTTCTGGAGTGAGGATGAGCTGGAAGAAGAAGAAACAGGAACAAGAAATGAGAACAGCTGAAGAGAACTGTTTGTAAAATGTCTTAGTCCTGACACTTGACTAATTCTAGCAATTAAAAATAAGAATATTTAAATAAAAATAAACTAAATAGCTTAATAAACATCAGTACTGTGGCTTTTTCGTTTTGGGAATGGTGATTTAATTTCTATGTTGTGCCTTATCTAAAAAAAAAGTTTATTATTTATATCAAGATCTCCATTATGATTATTTTGTGCTTTGTTGCTTCATGTTGCTTGCTTGGCTACATGTACGGTTTTCCTTATAAAAAACAAACAAATAAAATGGCAAAAAGTAGACTTCACTAATGTCAGAGACGGCCTCGATCACAGGAGAAAAATTTATTTGTTTTCTTTCAAGAATGAGGGGTAGCGTGAAAGGAACAATGTTTATTTGTCTCTTTAAGAGATAAACCTGGTGTCAACAATAGCTGCTGTAGAACTGCGATCCTCCAAAGGGATTATTTTATTTTGGAGGGACCTTGTGTGTGAGTTTGAGTATTGATTCTCAGTTTAGCCAGAATGATTTGTTGTTATTTGTGAGCCGAGTGTGTTTACAGACCTTGGCTGTGCAGCAGAGATACCGGAGGCCGAGGCTGGAGTCCCCACAGAGACTCCACGCTGCTGCGCTCCTTCAGATCCAGCAGCTGGATCAGGATGACAGGGTCGATTTCCAGGAGGCTATTGCTGCCTGGACCGACTGCACCGCCGGTCGCAGCTCCGCTACTGCTGGAGCTGCGACCGGAAGCAGCACTGCGATGTAAGGAACGCAGATTGGAGCTAGATCCTCCTGCAGAAGAAGAGTTCACATGGTTCATATCTGGTTGTACTTTTCTTCAGGATTATGGCTTGTAATAATCCAAAAGAAATATTGTCTTTCTTACTAAAGACAGAACTGATGTGGCTGATTAAAGGCTGGGAATATATATTGTCAGAATGATATAAAAATGTCCAGCATATATATATTTTTTTATTATTTCTATCCAGTAGTCATGACCTCAATAAATAAATAAATACATAATGAACATAATAAAACCTCTGTTATGATTTCTCAACATTTGAGCACTGATGCTTTTTAATGGCTTTTATTAATGATTTGATATGCTTTTATCAGTACCGGTACTCAAAAATGAGTGTTTGATTTAGCACCTACATAGCCTGTTTATTATGAATATGTACCCAAATGTTTGAGTTCTGACATGAATGCACCAAAATGCCCTATCTTGCAATAGTAATGACAGTGAAAACTAATGTGTGTATCTGCCCCTCCAAAATGCAATGGGTCCTTCCTCGGCTTGTGCTTTATCCTTCAACCAGGTTTCTTGAAAATCAGGCCAGTAGTTTTTCCATAATCCTACCGACAAACAGACAAACAGTCGGAGCCAAAAAACATGACCTCCTTTGCGTAGATAAAAATCACGACGCTGTGGGGCCTAAAGAATGATTCTGACATCAAACGGAGTGAACACACACACACGCAGCCCCCACACATGTACACATACAGGACACCAAGTGTTTCTATATCGGCACACTGCAAAGGGGCTACAGTGCACAAACAGTGACTCATCCTCTTCATGCTTTCAACACCAACACAGTCAAACACACTGAAGGAGCTGCTCTGAGGCCCACTATCGTATCACTGTGTTCTGCTTGTACAGCTGCCAAACAACACAAATAGATTTGATTCCGTAAATTCTCAAATAGTGGCTCCTGGGGTTTTTTATTCGCCTCAACTGAAGACAGAGCAAGGCCTTTATTTCAGGCAGGACATTAAATATTTGATGGGTGCAGCTTCACAACCTTTAAAGGATTTGTTGCTTTTATTTTGTGTGGATGTCTGAAAAAAAAGTCACCTTGGGCTCCGGGAAAAGTAATGGATATTTTTGTCTTTTTCACATCTTCTGATTTTAACCAGCTGATCAAATGATCATTAATAAGTGATGAAAATAATCTTTACTTGTAGCTACTGTTAAAATACCTGCAGCATTTCAGGGGCATAATCCCATTAATTCCCTGAAAAATTGTATTTTCAAACATTTTGAAAATATATTGGTACATGAATTATACCTGTGGCTCCAGCCAAGTCATCAGGAAGTTCTCCTTCTTCTGTTTCCAGGTTTCCAATGAAGTCGACATCATTCTCTCCTGACCTGCGCGGATATACACAAACAAACAGTGATGTATTCACTGGATATTTATAACTTTTATTACAGAGAGGAAGGAAATTCCCCTCCCTGTGTTACCACCCCTCTTACCACAGCTCATCAAGGAAACTCGGGCATATGAGTTCTGATAACTGCTGTACATTGCTTGTAAAAATCATTATTGATTTGAGCTTCTAGGAATTTTACTCACATGGTTTCCTCATCTATGTCGTTTTCCTCTGTGTTGCTGGTGGCTGTGGAGCTCCCGGAGGTGCTGCTGCCATCAAGTGGGTTCACCTCCTCCTCCGTCAGACAATCCACCTCCAAGTCACCGTCTGACAGCTCCTGGACAACACATTGAAGTTCATGGTTTGGCGGTAGATATCCAAATTTCTTTAAGAGGACCGTTTAACAGACACATAGAAACGCCCTGAGCCAATCCACAGGATGTCACAGGTCCAATCAAGACATTTAATAAAACCTATAAGTGTCAGCTGTTTGAAAGCGTTGCACTTTGGTTTCGCACCTATTCAAACATCCAATTGCACTAAATTAAATCACTGGGATCATTTCAATCTAAACAGAAGCCAGCAGTTTCATTGCTGGGCTACAGAAGACCATGCATTGAAGAAAAACAATGGAGATGTTGCATCATAATTATATACCTTATAATTAATAGATGAGACATTCTTCTCGGAAATTACAAGAAAACAATTGCAATGCTCTTCTGCACTGAGCGGATTGAACCGCTTTCAGTAAACAAACAAAACAAAGAATGAATTTTCATCAACAGGACTACTGTGAACATTTTTTTTTTGCATAACAACTGCACTTTCAGTATTTTTTTGTGGTGCATTTTGCTGAAGATAAAGACAGGTTGGAAACATCATGTTCCAACCTTTCAAATCACATCCAAACTGACACATCTCCGCCTACAGGTTTTCTCCAAAATACTGAGGGGAAACCCATTCCTGCTTTCACACCTGTAGTTTGCTTCATTTTGACCGAATAAAGGGGGAAAGGATATATTGTTGCACTTTAGTTCTGGTCACAATAAGTCTTTGTATTCTTAGAGCAAAACAATAAATATTGGATAAGACTGTATCTGCAGTATCAAATGGACTTGACAGTGACATTCCTACGTTTTGAAAAATCAACAATATACTCGGTGAAACCACTTTACTGCCTCTGCAACAAAGACAACAATGCATGTTTCCACCTTTTGATAGTTTGAGCTGATTGAACTGACAGAAGCAATAGGCCGTATATTCCATCCTTACATTAGAGTCATCGTGCTGCGTCCTCTCTTCTTCTTCTCCTTTTTTAGCATTGGACAAAGTGGTCTGGATGTCGTCGTCACTCTTCACCGAGCGGGGGTCTCGCTCAGAGGCTGTGGTGCCAGCAGCGAGCCTCAGGTCAGGTGGGGAGGAACTGCGTGATGTCTGACGGCGAAACAGCTCGATGGCCAACCTCTGAAATCAGAAATAATAATAATAATATCAATACACAGACAATGTTTAGGTGCACAGCATTAATTTGTAATGATTGTTGTTCTCACTTGAATATTATAAAATATGTAAAAGCACACAGTACCTCTTTGAGGTTGTTGATCTGCTGGATGTAGCCGCTCTGAGCCGACTCCAGCTGGCTGATGTACCAGTACTGATCTCTGCACTTCTGAAAGAAGGTGGGTGAGCGAACCTGGTAGCTGAAGAGCACATACAGGAAAACCTGCTGTTACCCTGAGACAAGAGAACTGCTTTGCTGCTTGTTTCTATAATAGAGTGCTGCAGGTGAGCAAGGTCTACAAATAATGGTGAGCATGCATGTGTGTATGTGTGTATGTGTGTGTGTGTGTGTGTGTGTGTGTGTGTGTGTGTGTGTGTGTGTGTGCATGAGCCCACCGGAGGACCAGTGTGTCCGTCTGCATGTTCAGGTAGCCCTCGCTGGCCAGGAGGTCCAATCTGAAGAAGCGGTTGTAGCCCCAGCATTCACCGACCTCAAAGTCAGAGGCAAACTCCCGAATGATGTTCTTAGTTGGGTCACTGGAGGCTTGATGGACCATCTCCACACGGTACTCATACCTACACCAAGACATTACATTACTATACAGGGAAATACACAAGGAGAGTGAAAAGAAGTGGGGATCCAGGCCACCTTTTGTAAACAACAAACTGTGAACTGGCCGGATTACAAACAATAATGAGAGGTCACGTCGATGGGAAATCATGCAGAGTGGTGAACTTACATGTCAGCAAAATCAAGGATCTGGTTGTTGATTTTAGAAAAAAAATGACACAAGACAAACAGCCCTGTCTACATCAGTAAAGCTGAGGAGCAGGTGAACAGTTTTAGGTTGCCCGGAATCAACACAGAGAACCTGACATTGTCATCTTACATCTCCATCATATTTCTAAAGGAAACTAAGAAGGCAAAAAATTTCTGTGTCAAGTTCTTGTTAACTTCATCATTGGAGAAATGGAAAGCATCCTGACTGGAAACATTAAAATCTGGCATGGTTTGTGCACGGCTCAGAACAGGATGACTCTGAAGCAGGTGATTAAAGCCCTTAGAACATCACTGGTACCCCATCTACCAAGCATGAGTGATAACAGTGAGACGATGTGCCTGCGCAGAGCCCAAAGGATATTAAAAAACAACATCCACCCCAGCCACAGCCTGTTCTCCCTGCTGCCATCTGGCAGACTACAGAACAGCTTTTTCTCCTCAGGCTGTAAGACTCCTCAACTTGTACATGAAAAAATGGTTTTCTTTATTTTTTTGTTGTTTCTTTTCTTGTGTAGCATAAAGGGTATAGGGTATATGTAGTTATTTTAGTGTTTTTATTATGCAATCAAAGAAAAAAGGTTTGGGAAACTTTTTTTGCAAATCAAAAACTTGCTTTTGAATCCAAAGGTTTTTCTTTCTGTTGAGTTAAATCTTGTGGGTGGGACCTATGCTGAAAGGAGTGAAACACATCTCAACCCGAGTTTGTGATATGCAATAATAGTAATAATAATCAAATTGATTTTACTTCCAGAAAATAAACATTTTGTTGATTGCAATGTGGAAACTTTTGCACTCAAACGTGTTCTTTTTGAGTTCATAATAAAGACACAAAAGTAAGCCCATAAAAGGGACGACAACTTGCATGACATTGTGAAACTCTCTCACTTTTTCCTAATCTTTTAATTCCTGTCCATAAATGCCACTAAACTTCCCTACTGAATGTCATTTTAGACTCATACAGAGATGCTGATAAGGATGGCAATATCCTATGTGTTTATTATTGTCAACAAATCAAATTTTTTTAAAAAGACCAAAAAACAATGTGCTATCCTCTCTATCAAAACGTTGACTTCTATACTTTAAAAAAAATAATTTGATGCTCTAGGGAGAATTGCCAGCAGCTAGAGGGTGTAGCTCTAATTCGTCTTTTTGTTGAAAAATGGAACAAAATCTAAATGCAGTTAAGGCATCTTATATAAGACAATTAAAGGTCACCTATAAAGATGCTTCAAAAGGATTGAAAGGAGATTTATTAAGAAATGATTCATACTTTGATGTTTCAGGGAGTCCAGCAGACAGTTCCAAGAACACAGAGAGGTAGTTTCCACGGACCACACCGTTACCGTCCTGAAGAAACACATCACACAAGTTACTAACACAAAGACACATGCAGGGTTTGGAAAGCTTTTAAGATCCTGTTTTCCAGAACAACAATCTGTAACTGATCCTCATGTGAAGAACAAACAAAGAAAAACACTAAAATCCGATAGTCTAATAACTGCTGCTGCTTGTTACGCTCACCACTTCACTAAACTAAACAAGCGAGAAACAGCGAAGAAATACGCAGAAAGAATTCCTTAAGGGAGGATAAGATGACAATTTGCAAAATGTTGAGCAAAATTAGTTGTGTTTAGATTTCCATAAGCACCCAAATGGATCAAGACACTCTGATAATACTGCAAATAATTTTTCTGAAAGTTTTTGGAATGTTTTATAACCTTTTCGGCTGTCTTTTGAAAGGACACTGAAGTCTGTCTCGACTGATATGCTTTCATTTTCAGGCACTCTACACTCCTTAAAGTCATGTCATAAAAATACCTTTTCGGGGACCAAAGGAGGCTAGAAAGGTGAGTATTACATACCATTTATACTGTTTTAGGGTTAACAAGTCTTTTATCAGAAAAGTCGTTTTCATTGCTTGATCACAACCCTGGTGCCTGACAAATTGTTTTGTTGCCTGAACCTTTTTAACTGACACATGGTAAAAACTGTTAAAAATGAGATTATCAAAGCTGGACAGAAAAAAATAATTGGCACAAAAGGAAGAAAGAGAATAATGTCGATGATAAAGCTCTTTCTGAACAGTATAGATGGGCTTCAATGGAAAACATCAGTAGAAAGTAAACTCACTGGGTAGACTTTGAGTCTCCAGCAGAGCCCAGATATCTGCAGAGGAGGGCTGTAGACCGGGTCAGCCCGCTGCCTCAGGGTGCTACAAACAAACAAAAACACAAACACATCAAGTCTTGTGGACAACAAAGTGTATATACTACAAACTCCTTTGATGCATTATCTTTGGGGCACAGCTGGGTGCCCTCGAGGTTTAGGACTCAATTTTGAAGCGGACAAAGCTCTTGAAATTCATTCAGTGGCAGGTGGAACTGCTTCTCCTCATCCTGTGTCAACCACCACACAACCTTCTCCTCTTTCAGTTACACAGAGAAACAACTTACAAAAGTTTGTGTTGTAATATGGTAAACTAAAGGCATCAAATACTTATGTAATACTAATGAAATGTTTCACTATTTTTCAAATATCAGCTTTAGACTACTTAAAATAAATAAAATGATTCTTCTATAGATCTTAACTAATTAGAAAATGCATTTCCTGCAGAAAATGCAGTGAGAATGCTGGCAGGTGAAACCATTTTTTAAAAATGCATTTACACTGCAGAACAGTCAGAAGTTGCACTGATGATCATCAGTCTCACAAGGTGTGTGGACAGATATGGTAGTAGTAGTAACAGATGTAGTAGCAGAGGCTATATTATTAGTAAAAGCTGTATTACTAGAAGTGGTAGTAGTAGTAGATGCTACTAAGAGGTAATTGTTTTTAATTTTGACATGTGAATGATATTTGTGGCCAAAGGATGTAGAAGTAGAGGGGGAAAATACATAAGGAATAACAATAACAATAGTGTGGATGACGTGTCAGCAGCATTAATTATAACTTATTAGAACTGAGCCACTGAAGACAAGTGTGTGTGGAAATGCTCAAAACCAGCTGGTTCATACAAATATTGTCCCAAAAAAGTCAGTTGTAGAGATTTAGTGGTCTGTATCTTTGACTGCAACAGGAACCGTTTTTTTACTAAGACACATACAGCTGACAAAACTGTTAAAAGCACACAGGCCATATTTTTTATTTTTCGTCTGCATTTTTTTTGCAATAAGAGGAAAATAAAACCAAAGGATTTACCTGAAGTTGACCAGAACAAAAGTGCTGGAGTCGTAGGCAGGAACCAGCTCACTGAAAGCACACAGAGGAGTTTGATTATATACACTAAATAAAGAAGTAGTTTACCCAACCGACTGGTTACTCTCTGCTGCTACCATTTTTATATTACATTCATCACAACTGATAATTTATCATTCTAAATATATGAATGTAAATCAGGATGTAAAATTAAACTACTTGATGAAAGGTTATAAACTACTCAAGTGATGTTATACAAGTAGTATTATTGTTGTTATTTTTAAGTGTTCCATTACAATCATTATTTTACTTTATTCTTTGTTTTTTTCCCTCTTTGAAATGTGTTTCTCCCATGTTTTTTAACATTTTTGTTTGTTTGTATAAAAAGCAAACATGCCAAAACCATGTTGTGTTATTATTTAAAAATGATGCTTCACAATAAAAAACATTTGAAAGAACAGGTTATAAACACCCTTGCATTTGCAGTATTACGAAGGTGTCTGTGGGCGACGTTCCCGGGAATAATTACAAGCTATTTGGATCTCTGAAGTGAGATCCACAACACACCTGTGATTACCTGCAGTTTGTTACACAGAACAATCTGAGAAGCTGTCATTGAAAACAGTTTGAAAAAGGATGGATTGATGGATTAATGGACGGATGGATGGAGAGCATTTATCTATATATATAAGATCCTTAAATGGTCGAGAGATATGAGTGAAAAGAACAGAATGGAGATCTTCGAGATTTCGCTTTCCTGCAGGTGAGCAGATTACCTGGTGAAGTCCGGAGGGACCGGCGTGGTGACGAAGGACTGCATGGGTTTCCGATGGACTTGCTGAAACATCAGCAGGATCTCTGGACTCTTGGAAATCAGTTCACTTTTACTGCAGGAGTGAAGCTGTTCAACACACACAAACACCAAAAATCTGCATGTTAATGATCAAACATTAATGATGTTTTTGGCCTGAATAAGGGAAGCATTGTTTTATAAATACATGAGTTTTTGTCAGGGGAAGTTGTGTGGACCTCTTCCACTGAAGTAAATTCAATTAGCAAACAAGTTTTGGGACAACATTTAAAATAAATTAAAAAATGAATCAATACATTAAATAAGAAAAAATGAATAATTTTAAAATAATACCAAATAATTAAAATAAATAAGGGAAAATAAAATGGGAAAGCGAATAAGTAATAGGTAATAAAACAAAAAAGTAAATTAAAACAAATCATAACATTTGATCAATTAATTAGTCCCTACATTGATTTATTTTTTAAAATTATATTATTTACTAATATTTATTTTTTTCCGCTTACATCTTTCATAAATTGAGCACCAGACATATAATTTATCCTTTCTTAATTAATCCACCTCTATTGTGTAAGAAACAGAAAATGTGACATGCCTGCTGGTCCAATTTGTAATACGACATGAAAAGAACTCCATTTAAACTCCACTAATATAGATTTGCAAAATACTGGAAATAAAGTGCTGAAAGGGGAGAATTCTCACCAACTATGCGGCGTACACAACTCTGTTATAATTTTTTCAACGTGAAACCTTAGCTAATATGTCATCCTATGAGCTGCCATCTTGTAGTTCCTCTGCTCGCCAAAATGACAGTAATTTTGTATTAAAAATAGTTACAATACATTGGTTTTTATAATTAAAATATAGAATTTGATCTTGGTTTGATGGTATGGCCACCATTACTATTTATTGGAGCACACTACAGCTTCACAAATTTACCAAAATGTTTAATAAAACACAGCACACGTCACTGACAAAACCAGTCCATCTGTATCAATGGAGGCTTTGAGCTGCTGCAGACTACCAACCTGATGCTCCACCTCCTGCAGGAGAGACTCCAGCAGCTCCGTCTCCTGGGTCAAGGACGTCTTCTGGCCTGGTGGGGAGGAGAGCATTTCTATTTTCAGTGCACTTGCGCTGAATGTCAGCCCTGATGGAGGCTGGTGAGTGTGTGAGTGGTCGGCTGTGCGGCTTGTGGGCGCTGAGTGCATGCAGCCACTCAGTCCAGATAAATATTTCATCTGTATATTGCCCTGTAGCTATAAAAAGGTGCCTCTCACAGCTCTCAGCAGGGAGTCTGCATATTTTGTCAGGTTGAGGTCTCAACCTTTAGGCACCAAGGTTCCAGTTGGTGCCAGTTATGGTGTCTTGCATCAACAAGAGCTCTTTTCAGACACAGAATATGTAAAATTGCTGTAATTGATTTCGTCATTCAGACACAGCTGACTTTTACATTAACGTCCCTTGTGGCTTTTACTTGGGCCAGGATCGGTAAACAATAAAAAAATATAAAAATCTTTTAAAAGTAAAATATGTAACATTTCTTCGTTAAACTGAATTGAAACTAATAGAGCCATGTTATATATTTTATTTACATTATCTGAGATGCTTCCAACAATTTTTTAAAACTAGAGAAAGCTGTAATTAGAATCAAGGACACACTCTGTTTTCGTTACCTGTCGATACTGTCACAGAGTGGTGGCTACCTGCCAGAAGCTGTCATACATGAAGTTTTTATCCAAATTTTTATGATATACTTTTTAGATCCTGCTTGTTTTCAAAGGACGCTGTTCCACATATCTGGGAAGGGGCAGGAAAAGTTACATATTAGACCTTTAAGTTGGGACTCTATGTTAAAAAAATTCTGCTGGATATGCAGTTGGCATTGATGTAGCCTGATAATATAAGGAACCTTTTTAAAAACCTTAAACAGGTCTTTAGGAGAGTTTCCTGGTTTTTCAAACCAATTTTATTTATTATGTTGAGAGGAGATTGTACCGAACATGAGAAATGTATTACAGTGACATCATCACGCCAACAAGATGCGCATTAAAAATATCTCCCTGTCAATGTCCTTCTGCAGCCTAAACATGATTCAAACAATATTCAATTTAAAGATGCACCAGCCTGCACAAGTGTCCTATAAACCCAGAAACCCCACACAGCTGCATTGTGACAGGGATCATTGTCCAGCAGTCTTACCCATGAGGGTTATGAGTTTGTTCTTGAGCTGGTTGTCCAGACGAGCGATCATCATCTCCACAGCGTTTCGGATCTCTCTGACCCTCTCATCCTTCGCTCCCCTGACAGCCTCCACATTCCTCTCCTGACCCCATCACAGAGAGAGACACAGACATTTCAACAATTCAGCCAAAACACACATCAACTGAAACATCAACATGTTGGTGCCATCTAGTGGACATCAGCAGTGGTCTACCTGCACTTTGAGAAATCTCACTTGAAAAATGTTTTTAATATAACTAATTTGATCTTTTTAAAACAAGTGCATGAGAAGTCCTACGTCTAAATTGTGCTGTAGCTTCAACATTTAACCCTGTCCTGTTTATGCCTCATTGCTTTCAATTGAGACCTTTTCTGCATTTACTGTTTCAGAAAATGTGTTCTTGCTGGAAACTATAAAAACAGGAATTATTAATGAATTTTCAAATTTCCAATAATCCTTGAACAAATCATGCATGAAAAATACTTGAAAAATTATAAAATCTAAGCTTAAAATGGTGAGATTTCTTAAAAATGCACTTTATTCTACATTATTCTACATAAACGTTCACAAAAAAAACACCAAATCTTGTGACACATTTTTTTAAGTTGCGCTCCTCAGCGCAACTGCTAAGTCATGAATGACTCGGCTGAGGAAAACAGTTGTGTGACAAAAATTCTGTGAAACTTTGACTGAACTACAGGCTGTTGTGTATGCAACTAGTGGAATGCAGTGTAAATGTGAATAGTCTCTATTTTTTTTCCAACATTGGTACACTTGTTAGACAAATGTTGTATGTATAGATTAAAGTTGTTTCAATGTTTGTAAAAAAATAAAATAATAATAACAAATAAAAAGTAATTATATATATATATATTAACCCTGTGCTGTTTATGCCTCCTTGCTTTCAGTTCCTCTTCAGTACCTTCTTGCACTGAGCAAATTAAACTGAAATAAGCCCAAGATTTTAAGAGATACTGTGCCTCATGCAAGAACAGCTCATATGAGCAGATTTGTTTTTTAGTTGCAAGTACGAGTGATTTTAGACAACTTGTCACATTCAGAGATTTTCACACAAATTTTCTCACACATTTTCTCACAGGTACAAACTAATTTCATGAGTGGTCCAGACTACAAAAAAAAACTTGTCTCACTTAAGAATTATGATTTCTTAATCTTAAAGCAACTACAAAGAGTTTTTATCTTGTTTTGAAAGAGTCTCGACGTAATATTGATACATAAGCAAACAAGACCATCAGCAAGAAAACTGACTATTTCTGTAGTTATTCTTAATGTCTGTCTTGTTTAAAAAGCAATAAGCAGTTCTCACCACTTCCTGCACCAGACTGATGAGCTCCATGAGGCGGCGGCGGAGCTTGGCGACCTCCTCCTTCACCTTGGTCACGTGCTGCTCATAGATCTCCACCAGAGGCTTAAAGGTGTGTCCGCCGTGCTGCACAATACAAAACACCAATTTGTCTCTGATTTCAGTTCCCCACTTGGGTCTAATGTAAATTGAATATTTTAGGGTTCTGGACTGTTGGTCTGTTGGCAGCCCAGCTGTTACTCCCTGGAAAACTGTTAATTGTCTGTGATTATTGAGGGTGTTTGTAAATTTGCAAACTCTTAATCTAAAAATAAAAAGATATTCAAAGTTACCATGCCTCCCCACAGAGCACACTGGTGACAGATGCATTTCTTACAGGTCCAACAGAAAACACTCAGTTTCTCGTGGTGGTTCTCACATCTGCAGAGCAATAATTAAATCACAGGTTAAATCTAATGCCAAAGAAGAGTAACATATATATATATATATATATATATATATATATAGATAGATAGATAGATATAGATATATAGGTTACATATATATAACTATACAGATTACAATTTCACAACCACATCGAAGTTCTGAATTTTTCAGTTTTGCCAAACGTAGCACAAATGGATACATCTTTTGTTTTTGCACCATCAGCTATTGTTTTTTTTATTATAACTCTGAAAGTCATTGTGTTGTTTTTCATGATTCATGGTAACAATGCAGAAAATACACATCTTGGGCCGTGTTGTAAATGATACATGGATTTGTGTTAAACAACAATTTGTAAAGCAAAAATTATATTTTTTGAATCTTGAATCCTAGAATCTTGAGTTGTGTCTCTTGGACTTTGCTCTGAAGATTTCAGCTTGAATGCAGTCTGAAATCAAAATGTACACATTCAGACTGTTGAATCATGATTAGAAGCAGAGCACTCTCTTAAGTAATTTAAGTAAGTAAGACAAAAGCGTCTGCTAAATGACATGTAATGTAATGTAATGTAAAGTAAGTAATTTAATTGGTGATAAGTGCTGATAAGTGCTGATTTTTTTTTCGAATTGGACCAAATGTCTGCATATAATATTTAATTTAAAAACATGCAAATAGCACAGAAGGAACATAATGCTATTTGCTTGGCAGTGCAGTTAAGGGTGCATTTTACGCTTTGCATGTGATTTAACAATTACAATTGACATTAACATTATTGAATGTTCTGTGTTTTTGCCACAAAGATAAGCCACTAAACACAGATACCATGTTTATACAGTGAAATTAATTATTCAGAGGATCAGATGATGGCCAGTGTGTTTTTTCACCTCAATGCTGGTGAACTTTAAAGGAATTGTTGTTCTACTATTAAATATCATTAATATGATAACATATATCTAATAATGAACTAAAAATTGAGATTTCACTCATGGCGAAAATTCAGGGTAGTGTGAAATATAACCAGGAAGTAAGTCATTCTGAAATCATGGGAAATCCTGCAACAATAATGAAAACACAGGTGGAAAGGAGACAAGGAGTGGAGGAGTAGCAGGAGGTGCTCACTTGTCCTTGTCATTGTCCTCGTGCTTGGTGAGGCTGCAGAGCTGCAGGGTGTCCAGCTGCTGGGTGACCTCTTCTGCCCAGCGACAGTTAACCAGCTCCCTCAGCTGGAGCGGAGCCCTGTGTGTTGATGTACACACACACATCTTAATACCAACCACATGCCACACAGTTTACAACAAAAATTGTTATGTTGTTTTCTATATACTCCTGCAAGTTAAATTATTCTACACAACTAAATGTGATGTCCACTGGTTACTTTTCAAAAAACAACTATACTTGTGGAATTTTCCCTTCAAACATTGACAGACAGGAGGACTATGTGTGTTAACAGGCTCTTACCGGCAGTGTGGACACTGGGCTCTCTGCTCTGTCAGCCACCGCTGTCAAACAAAAGATTACAGTTTATTGATAACTGTGTCTAATTACAAACATTTAAAACCTGCTGCCATTGTGATATATATATATATAATTCCACTCGTGCTCAGCTGCCTTTTTGCATTAATTTTTTCCAACTTCAGTTTTATCTTTCCTAAATTCTATGTTGGGCATTCTCTTTATGTGGAAAAATTACGTAAGTTAAAGAACAAAATTGTAAATAATAGTGATACTAGGCTTATTCTAAATTAAATAGTGCATTGAGCGATCACTAAATAAAATGCAAATTGCAAGCAGGCCATAGAGATCCATCGTGCTGCAGGTGGGTGACGAAGGACACGAGCATCGCTTCTTTGAGAGAGAGGACAGAGGCAGCATGCCCATAAATGTCGCTAAAATGTAAAAACATAGGTTTTGTTTTGCTCAATTTACTTAGGCACTGTGAAAAAAATGCCTGGAATAGGAGGGAAAGGCTTAATCTTTGTAAATTACCTGCACATTTTGGCAAATTTCACGACATTCATTAATTTTATTATTAATTTCTGCATTTCCATTGGTGTTTTCTGTAGAAATCATAGAGGCCTAGAACATGTGCAGCAGAAGTCTGATATATCTTATTCACCTATGCCGTTGAACTCTATTGTTGTCTAAAAATCGTCAGGGAGAACAATTTTTTTATCCGAGCCTGGGGGCAACAGACTTACTCGTATGCAGCTAAAGCAGCAGAGTTTGGAGCAGTGTGGGCAGAGACGAGCATCCCTCAGTTTCTCCATGCAGATGAAGCAGCGAAACACCTCAGCGATGCTCTGCATGGGGACAAGAGAGGGACAACTTAGCTCAGTTACTAACCACAGAAATCACCACAGGGTTGAATCAACAGCACTTAGTCACAGTATCAACAAAAACTGAACATCAAACAATTCACAAAGGTTAGCAGGTTCACTGCAAAGCTGTTTTACTGAATTTTGTCGGACTGGTCAATTTTACTTAATAAATGGAGAGTAGAACAGATTTACTAGAGAATTCTTATGCAGATAATACAGTTTTGTATGCAACTCAAGCCATGTCTAGATTAAAGCCTCCCTTTCTGTTCTTTATTTCTTTACTCTCAAGAACCTGTAATTCTTTCTTACATCTTTCTGCCATCCATACAAATAATGGTAGTGAAACAGGAGTTGTTGAATTGTATAAACACATGGGAAATTTGGGTAAATAGCAGTCTTTCTTTTAAACCTAGTGGGGCACAAAAACTTGCTTTTTAGTTTGGACTTAATATGATGTTTTCTATTGTAGAGCTAGCCTAAGAAACACAAATAGTTAAGTCGCCCTTAATCACTAATGGCAGTACAAGCAGCAGATTTGCTGTCAGAAGACTCCACATCATCAAATTTGAATGTATTATAATCCTGTTGTCGAAAACAACCTTCTCTGTCCCTGCCTCTGGGTGGCTGACGTGACGCTCAATTTTTGTGTTCCCAGTGACAAATATTACTAAAATTTGATAATATTTCATTAAAATTAATGTTTTAATATGCAGTTCATTCTTCTACTAATCCATCTGCAAACAATGAGTATCGTTCTTCAACTATGCAAATATTCTGTTTTGAACATGACATTTGTCCACCGGTGCAACTGTCCTAGGTAGCATTACTTATCTTAAAACAACTGTAATTTAATGAAAAATTAATCTAAATACATTAAAATACTTGAATGCATGTCTTACGAGTGTTTACTTAATGAATCTAGAGGATATAAGTGTTAAGGTCCCTATGTAGAGTTATTATGACACATTACATTTTGTCCGCAAAACTGGTGTCCTCCTGGAGCAACGCCATTATGTAGATATAAAACAGGCATTAATGTGACCACCCCATTACTGAGAGGGGTCCTTCCAGAATCAGGAAGGACAGAAGACATCTCTGGAGCAGGTGGACTGCACACAAGATCAGTTCTGTCTCAAATATTTTCATAATATTACTATTTCCGTGCAGTGTTGGAACTGGTCGTCTAAAGGTAGTCCTTTGGTACAACGCAGTTTAAGTATTGATCTGAATATTTTTATCAATTTACATTGATTGATCATTGAAAATAATGTAAATTGATAAAAAATATTCATAACTAATATGCCTTGGGCTTATCCATCTTATCTGTCCAACATTCTCTGAATTAAATAACTTTATTTTGTTGCACCGGTGGACACATTTTAGGACTACCACACCAAAAGTGAATAATATGCTAAATATATGAAGAATTAGAAATGGACACATTCAGTTTTGAATTATTCACATATAAGGGAATATAATTGTATGTCATTTGACATACATTTTTGAATTATTCTTTTTTTTCACTTTGAATTTGAGTTCACATCAACCACCCCTCTATAGCTGGCTTCATCCTACAGCTGTTAGCTTGGCCTGATAGATGTGTTTCACATACCTCAACACTTTGTTCATCCATTTCAGCCAGTTTGAAGTTCTTGATCTCAGGGAAGAATCAAAGAAGTTGCAACCGGGGCTCTGAAAAGAAAAAAAAAGTGCTTTTGATTGTGCTTTCAGGGTTTTTTTTTTTACATAACTGATATTTCAGTCTTAGTCACTGGAGTAGAGTGAAATAGAAATGTAGCAATGTACTGCTACATATGGTACTGTAAGTTTTATGTCACTGGTGACCTTTTTAAAAGGAAAAATCATAGTGCTCTAATTTCTTGTATGTTTTTGTTAGCACCTTCTAGGACGCCACATTTGTTTCCACATTACTTTCATGAGACTTTCAACTTGTTAAAAACAGTAAAAGAAGATGAACTACACCACTCAAATTTCAAGTCTCCAAAGGTTGCCTAGAAGGTACAGAGAGACCAAAGAAAAATGCACTAACTCAGTATTTAGATTTAAATTGTGGGGACTAAGGCTGTACTGCATGTATATGTATATATATATATATATATATATATATTTGGTTACTTCATAAAGACTTCCAGAAAACATGCAATATCATGGTATATATCCTTATTGAGATCTGACATGACCTATATCGAGAAACAATATTTTAACCATATTGCCCAGCCCTAGTGCGAACATCGACTAGTTTAAATAATTTAATTGATCTTTTTGAGGGACTAAAACTATTCCAAATGTATATATAAATTGAAATATACGATTTTTATCCATGTTGAAAGACATTGAAGAAAAAAAGAAAACCATGCATACAGCAGCTTTTGAACGGTAGTGTACTTAAAGGCATGTGTATGTTAAGTACAGATAATGCAGTATGAACGCTATAAATTAGAGTTTGGTTTGCCAAAGGGTGCCACCGCCGCTAGCTTGTGCCAAAGTGCCATCCAACATGAAAGGCCCAGCATCAGCAGCCACACTGACAGCTAAAAGCATCTCCGGGGGAAAAGTCATGAAAATAACCATCTTTATACATGTTAACGTAACTTAGCGGGCTCAACGTGGATGACCAGAAAACAGAAAATATCTAATTGTGATGCTAGTTAGCTGGCTGGCATTAGCAGGGTGGCTCATTATATGTTAATGTTACCTTCACAGAGACTTCGTCTGTCACACCTGATAAACAAAACTACATTATCTATGCTAGCACACAGCAGGCGTCGTCTCCGCTGGTTCGGCTGCCATAAAAACACAAAATATGTCCAGCTGCGGCTTGTTAAAGGCAGAATTTACGCCGAAAAACGGTTTGTTTTTTGCCCTAAATTGAAGATGTAGCGGTCGCGCTTGCTCTGAGGCTGTCTGTCCCCTAGCAATAACCAATCAAATGGCTCCTTTTCTTCTTCGCTGCATATTACTTGTTTCGCGTTTACCCGAGAGCTTCATTAATCATCATCGCCTCTAGTGGACAGACTGAATTTCGATTGTCTATTTCGTCCTATACAGTCTGTGATTTCGTCACACTGTTAAAATAAGTCATTTTTTGTCAAAATTGTTGTTGTTGTTTTTTTGCCTAAATCGTCTCCTCATGACACCGTCCACCTATGGTAAAATCTTCTACATCCTCAGTTGATCAGATCATGTGATTTTACCCCTTTAAGATCTTCAGCAACAAGATAATTCAAAGTGCTTCACATAAAACAACAAAAGCTGTGAGACAAAGTGCAAAACACACACACACACACACACACACACACACACACAAACACACCACACAGTGCAGTCCAGGAATCAAGCATATTGTAATATGATGTAACTTATAAAAATACAATATTGTATCTTACATAATCATCATAATAACCTATTAAACAGCATAAACTATGATGATAATAATAATAATAATAATAATAATAAAAACCTAGTCCCTACTTCTAACGGGGAAATTAGTCATGATTAATGTTAAATTAATGTTAAATGCTAAATGTTAAAGTAAATGCTATGAATGAATATCTAGATTTAGATCTAGACAGGTTTTTTAAAACTCGTTTTGAAGTCTGTAGATGTGTACTATACTTGTATTTGCCGTTGTTGAGCTACTAGAAAATCCTGTTGACGTTGAATGTTTTATTGATGTGATTATGTAGTTTCTGTCCCAGTTAATCGTCTGGACTTAACACTGCTGAAGTGTAGTTGATCTATGTTAATAGTAATGTTAAAGGACCATACTATACTTATTATTTACAAATTTACACTGTATTTTGGGCATGTCATTGTGTTTGTACTGACACCAGTTGTTTTCCATGAATTTTAAAACAAGATGATAATTGATCAGCAAATTCTTGAACCATGATTGAGTTTTTCAATCTTTTACAGTGGACATTATAACAAAACTCTTATTATTAATATCACAGTATAATGTAACACTGATGAAGAACGTCTCAGATGTACCCCTCTCCATTACTCTGCCATGTTTATGCACAATCACGTGTTTACTGCAGATAACATATCTGTCTCATTGGTTTATGCCAGGTATGAGTGCTATAAACAACTACTGTATACATTTAACCTTCCTCATACTTATTTTAATTTGTAGGTGCTTTCAGTTACATTTAATGCAGATCCCTGATTATACAGGTGCAGCGATAGCAGCCATATCACAATTATTGTTTGCTCATTCTGCAGAGCATGAATGACAAGCACCAAGTTGCTCTGACATTTATTAGGAGGGCTCAGGTATATTATCACAGACAGTGTGATTTATGGGATAATTGGGCTGGTGTGTTTTGGAAAAAAACAGTCTGTGGAGGAGATAACCAAGATAGATGATATTTCTCCTCTCACCACATCCGCCTCTCTCCTTTTGGGCTGGAATGGTGGACCAGCTTGGTGCTCTTGTAAGAAAAGTCATGTCACCTTGAAATAATGTTTGAATGTATCATGTATTGTGCTCACCAAATCCAGCACAATGTATTTATACACCTGTATAAGATTAATGCATTTATTTTATGATCATTCTTGTTCAAATTACTAATCTGTTGACTGCGTAGATTGATGGACTTTATTTAGCAACATTTAGATGCACACACTAATATATAAAGCTGACTTGAAGCTGAGACAGGGAGTTTGTTTGAGAAAAGGAGTTTATTTGAGACAGGGAGGGGAGGTCTGTGTTTGGGAGAGGAGCAGGAGTTGGTGGTGAATGCAGAGGGTATGAAGGAGGAGAAGCATCTCTGGTGCATGTGGATCGATCAGCTCCTGGTGGGGAAATCTGGGAAGATAGGGCCTGAAGAAAACACAAAAAGTGTAATATTAAATATCCATGCATCACCAAATCTGTTTTAAAAAATCCCATTAACCTTTATTGTAAAGAACATTCAGAGCAGAATTATTCAGAACTCATATATCATACTGCTCTCAGATCAGACTCATCAGCACTACCTTGAGTTTAGCCTAGTGGGAAGAAGAAGAGCTCTTTCTGGTCAATGCATCACAGTCAGTTGGTCTCTTTTTTCCACTCAACATCTGGAAAGACCTGTGAGAAGCTGGGGGTGGAGGTCATAGGGCAGCAGTTTGCCAGATCTTGCAGGTGGAGGAGCCGGCTGCAGGTCTCTGGCTGCAGGTGGAAAGGCTGGCTGCAGGATCTGGCAGACTGCTGCTTCATGATCTTCACCTGCAGTCTCTGCCAGATCCTGCAGCCAGCACCTCCACCTGCAGGTCTCTGGCTGCAGGTGGATGGTGGAGGCTGCATTTCCTGAAACTCAAAAACTGGAGAACTCTTTAGAGTGACACTTAAAACTACAAATATTAAAGTTAGAACTACAAAAATTAAACTTAACACTAAACTTAACACTATCTAAACTTAAACTTACCACCACTAAACTAAACCTTTACACTACTAATCTTAAACCTAACAATAAACTTAACACTATCTAAACTTAAACTTACCACCACTAAACTAAACCTTTACACTACTAATCTTAAACCTAACAATAAACTTAACACTATCTAAACTTAAACTTAACACCACTAAACTAAACCTTTACACTACTAATCTTAAACCTAACAATAAACTTAACATTACTAAACTTAAACTTAACAATACTAAACTTAACATTAACACTACTAAACTAAACCTTAACAATACTAAACTAAACCTGAACACTACAGGTAACATATGTACAGAGCTATTCAAATTATAATGAATCATTTTAGTGCTTAGCTCATTTAGGGCTGTGGCTCTTCAGATGTGTCCACATCATACTGGGGAGGATAGACACCAACCCCGTATGATGTGTCCACATGCACCCGGCCGTCTGCGTCGACTGTTTCCGTGAAGGTCGGACGATTCAGCCTCTCCCACAGCTTCTGCTTAATGCGACGACCCAGGTCTAAAGTATACGGACGTAGCCGGCCACTCTTGAACCTGTGATGAGCAGAAGAAACAGAAATTAAATCAAAATTACAAAAAACAATGTGACTCATGTGACATGAGAAGCAAAATGTGAAAAAAACTGTGTGATAGTTTTTAAATGATTGGAAAATGTGATAAATGTGTGATTTGAGCCTATACCTCAGCATGTCATCTACAACTTCATGGTAGAGCTGCTGGTACTCTTCCACGGGGAGGCCGCATATCATCAGGGGCTCGTCTGGGAGAGGTGGAGCAGTGGGCTGGGGGCTGGAGGTCACAGGAGAGACCAAAGGTAGGTCAGCAGGTGAAATTGTAGCGCTAGGCTTCAGGGCCAGATTAGATGAAGCTGGAGTATCAGCAGAAAGTGTGGAAGGCTGAGCAACAGAGGTGCGCCTCCTTTTTTTGGGTGGGTTTGCAGGAGCTGCAGAGTGCTGTGAGTCAAAGACAGAAACCTTCACATATTCTGTTCATTTTGTAAGATTTTACAGTCAAAATATAAATTCAAGGACAATACAAATCCTTCTTAAGAATTGGACTGTGAATAACTTTAACTAAATAAGAGACTCTGATGTGTCACCTGGTTGTCACTGCAGCAGGAGCATTCTCTGCTGGCTGCTGGTCTCTTGACAGCCTGTGTCAGTCGTGCCGAAACCCTCCTAACTTTGCTGGATGTTTGGCTCAGAACATTACTCTGCAATAATACACACTCATGTTTGAATCACATGTTCAGTAAGCAACATGAGGCATTGAAAAAAAGTTAATTTACATATTTTCAACAAACAATTGAAGGTTTCCTTTAAAAAAAGACATTTCTCTTCACAAGCATTGATGGCCAGTTTCTACTCCTGAAGTTTATGGAGGCCAGATTCGTTTTCAGGGGCCTCCAGGAGTTTTGATACATTAGATAGTCCACATTTTGGTTATAATAGCTATGTACTTTTACTTGACTTATATTTTGAATTCAGGATTTTAACTGTATAATGTAGCATTTCTACTATGTTATATCTTCTTTTACTTCAGTAAAATGTCCTTTTACTTCCTAGTACTTTCTCCTCCACTGTACTGCATATATTATATTACACATATTGCTAAACTCTATGAAATTACAAATAATGTTAAGTTTAAGTACTTCTAGTCCTGTTAACTTATGGCTACATTTTTATTGACAATATCAGTATATAAGGGCTGGCAGTAAGGTGATTAATAATTTTGATTATTATTATTATTTTAATTATATGCCTATATAAATATATATTATATTATTTTATATTTAATTAATAAATAAATGCGCAGATTCGTGCATAATTACGGTAAAACGACCGTCTCCTACATTATTTATTAATTTCCACGTTAATATATTTCCTGTATGAGACCCCGGGGTGGAGGAGGGATTAAACAGAGCTGATTGACTGAACATCAATGACCTTTGAGGATCTGTAAGTCTCAACTGTAAAATACATAGAAAGCAATGCAGATTGCAGAGTTCAAATCTCAAATTTTCCATGATGGAAGTCAGTTTTCTCGCTGTAACTTTTCACTCTGGGTCTTTAACTCTTGATAGGATGTGAGGAGTTCAGAGTTGAAGTGATAATTTCAGAGAAATCGTCGAGTGAAAGTTAGAAAATAAATTTTTTTAACCATCTGAGAAATTGTTTTTGTTTAAATTCTGATCTGTTATGCTGGAGACAAACGTAGCAACCATGGAATGGTTGGTCGTTGCTACTGGTGTTTTGATTTAATTTGTGTGCAATGAATCTAAACTTTAATTTATTTTTGTTTATCTGAAGTTATCGAATATAATCATTTGCCATTATAATATTATGCCTAATTTGTCATTTTTTCTAATCAAACCAATCAATTATTATAATCAATCAATTAAAAAATACATATATAACTAAAGAAATGAATTTTTGCAGCTTAGTCCCGTGGTAATCTATAAATTGAGATAGAGTTACTAGTATGTTAATGCACACTAAGTTCATATCAGTCACTATATATAACTTAATTTGACATATGTATATATATATACATATATATATATATATATATATATATATAGTGGGGTCGTATAAAAAATATTTTTTGGGGGTTATTTTTTGTCTGTGGTTGTTTTGTAGTGTGCATGGCTCAGAACATCACACTGCAATAATACACACTCATGTTGGAATCACATACACTAAGCAACATGAGCCATTAAATAAAGTACATTTTATTTCCTCATTTTTAACAAGAAAAACCCATGGTTTCCCTAAAAATTATATTTTTTTCACAAGCATTAATGACCAATATCTACTCCTGAAGTTTATCAATCAAATCAATCAAAATTACTTTATTCATCCCAGAGGGGAAATTCAGTTTAATTTTCAGGGGCCTCCAGGACTAAAATAAGCTGCTGGGCCCCTTTAACCTGTGTTCCTCACAGACTGTGTGTAGTGTGGAAAGTTTGTCTGTGTTAAGGAACTGTTCTGCATAATGAATACTTTTGATACATTAAGTAGGCCACATTTTGGTTATATTAGTTTATACTTCACTTTACTTATATTTTGAATTCAGGTTTTACTTAGGTTACTGTATAAATGAGCACTTCTACTCTGTGGTATTTTATCTAAGTGTCTGAGTACTTCCTCCACCACTATACTGCACATGTTGCTAGAAACTCTATGAAAATGCAAATAATGATAAGTTCAAGTACTTCTAGTATTAATTGGCAATATCAGTGTATGCAGGCTGACAGTAAGGTGATTAATATTTTTTATTCATATTTTTTTTAATTAAATGCAATGAAAGTATATAATACAATATTTATATGGAATAAATGAATAAATAAAATAAAATAAAATAAAATAAATAAAATAATTACGGTAAAACGACCGTCTCCTACATTATTTATTAATTTCCACGTTAATATATTTCCTGTATGAGACCCCGGGGTGGAGGAGGGATTAAACAGAGCTGATTGACTGAACATCAATGACCTTTGAGGATCTGAAAGTCTCAACTGTAAAATACATAGAAAGCAATGCAGATTTTTTTTAGAGTTCAAATCTCACATTTTCCATGATGGAAGTCAGTTTCCTCGCTGTAACTTTTCACTCTGGGTCTTTAACTCTTGATAGGATGTGAGGAGTTCAGAGTTGAAGTGATAATTTCAGAGAAATCGTCGAGTGAAAGTTAGAAAATTAATTTTTTTGACCGTTTGAGAAATTGTTTTTGTTTAAATTCTGATCTCATATACTCGACTTACCTAGAGACCATTCCATGGTTGCTACGTTTCAAAACTGGTGTTTTGTTTTAATTTGTGTGTAATGAATCTAAACTTTAATTTATTTTTGTGTATCTGAAGTTATTGAATATAATCATTTGCCATTATAATATTATGCCTAATTTGTCATTTTTCTAATCAAACAACCCTCCTTCATATTAATTGAATGAGCATGATGTGCAAGCGGCTGGTTTAGCGTGCTTTTTTTGTAATTATTACTCATCATCACTGTATTAAATAACATGATATACATAAAACATAATCAAATCAATCAATTAAAAAATACATATATAACTAAAGAAATGCATGTTTGCAGCTTAGTCCCATGTTAATCTATAAATTGAGATAGAGTTACTAGTATGTTAATGCATACTAAGTTCATATCAGTCACTATATATAACTTAATTTGACATATGTATATATATATATATATATATATATATATATATATATATAGTGGGGTCGTATAAAAAATATTTTTGGGGGGTTATTTTTTGTCTGTGGTTGTTTTGTAGTGTGCATGGCTCAGAACATCACACTGCAATAATACACACTCATGTTGGAATCACATACACTAAGCAACATGAGCCATTAAATAAAGTACATTTTATTTCCTCATTTTTAACAAGAAAAACCCATGGTTTCTATAAAAATTATATTTTTTTCACAAGCATTAATGACCAATATCTACTCCTGAAGTTTATCAATCAAATCAATCAAAATTACTTTATTCATCCCAGAGGGGAAATTCAGTTTAATTTTCAGGGGCCTCCAGGACTAAAATAAGCTGCTGGGCCCCTTTAACCTGTGTTCCTCACAGACTGTGTGTAGTGCGGAAAGTTTGTCTGTGTTAAGGAACTGTTCTGCATAATGAATACTTTTGATACATTAAGTAGGCCACATTTTGGTTATATTAGTTTATACTTCACTTTACTTATATTTTGAATTCAGGAGTTTTACTTAGGTTACTGTATAAATGAGCCCTTCTACTCTGTGGTATTTTATCTAAGTGTCTGAGTACTTCCTCCACCACTATACTGCACATGTTGCTAGAAACTCTATGAAAATGCAAATAATGATAAGTTCAAGTACTTCTTGTACTGTTAGCTTATGGCTACATTTTAATTGGCAATATCAGTGTATGCAGGCTGACAGTAGGGCGATTCATATTTTTTTTAAATGAAATGCAATTAAAGTATATAATATATTATTTTATATAGAATTAATGAATAAATGCCCAGTTTTGTGCATAATTACGGTAAAACGACCGTCTCCTGCATTGTTTATTAATTTCCGCGTTAATATATTTCCTGTATGAGACCCCGGGGTGGAGGAGGGATTAAACAGAGCTGATTGACTGAACATCAATGACCTTTGAGGATCTGAAAGTCTCAACTGTAAAATACATAGAAAGCAATGCAGATTTTTTTTAGAGTTCAAATCTCACATTTTCCATGATGGAAGTCAGTTTCCTCGCTGTAACTTTTCACTCTGGGTCTTTAACTCTTGATAGGATGTGAGGAGTTCAGAGTTGAAGTGATAATTTCAGAGAAATCGTCGAGTGAAAGTTAGAAAATTAATTTTTTTGACCGTCTGAGAAATTGTTTTTGTTTAAATTCTGATCTCATATACTCGACTTACCTAGAGACCAACGTAGCAACCATGGAATCTCAACGGCTGTTTTATAGAACTGTTTTTACAGACAGTTTACACCACTGTATACCGATGTTTTGTTATTATTAGGGCAACGGGGCAATCGCACCGAGCACTATTGTTATACTGTGGATTTTTTCTTCTTCCTCTTCCGGACACAATTTCGTCCCGCTACTAGTCTTTTTAAATATATTATATATCAAAATGTTTGATCGGCATCGGTATGTTATGACTTCTCTCTACAGAATACAAATTTTTCGCAACTTACATCGCGAAAAACTGCTCAAAGTTTTGCATTGAAGTGAATGGGACGGACGGAAAAATTGAGCGAAAAAGAACAATAATTAGAGATTTTTAAACGTCTACTTCTCCGGCATAATTTCACCTAGAGCTTCCATTTAAACTTTATACAGTAGACACAAGTCTTGTGTATCGGTGTATTAATTCACGTTTCGATAGGTCATATAGTTTTTATTATCAATCCCTGTTCAATGACCATGATCATTTTTGGAGAAATTCTGAGATTATAATGGGTGTGTATTGCACGGGATGTTCGTGTCAGAGCGTGTGATGTCATCGCTCAGAGTGTAGAGGGAGAGAAAAAACTGTCAAAAAATAAATTTGAAAACTGCGCTCCAGGCCGCAAATTCCACTCTACAGAAATAATTTATACATAGAAACGTAGGAAAATGTGTCTTCTCCCTCACAATCCTCTGGTAAAGCTGTCAGAGTTATAGTTTGGGCGTACGACGCACAGATGCACCACCAACACGCACCAACAGCCTCATTGGCTCCCATATTAAAAACGCAGGAAGATTTCTGTTGAAAAGCATATTTAACAGTTTTTCAGATCGCTCATACAAAGCTATTTCTTCATTTTTCTTCACAAAAAACATATGTAGCTGTCCAGGAAGAACTCAGGAAGCTCAAAGTGAAGTCGGATCAATGATAGGTATTAAGGTTTTGCCAAAAATGCTTTCTGTTCGAGGCCAGAAATTCCAGTCTGTCCACCTCTGGCTGCCCTCACTGTGGTGGAAGATTCAACAGCACTAGTTAATTCTGTTGATTGCTCTGCTCTGATTGCCTTTGATCCTTTGATGTGATTACAGTTACAGATACACGCACATACGCACGTACGCACACACGCGCAGACACACACACACACACAGGTAACTTTGTGATTTTAGTTACACACACATACATGCGCACGTAAGCGCGCACACTCCTCCACATGTCAAATTAAGTTATATATAGTGACTGATATGAACTTAGTAACTCTATCTCACACACACACACACACACACACACACACACACACACAGGTACCTTTATGTGATTTTCGTTACACATTTAGAGGTTAAAGGGCATAGGTTGGTGTGTAAATAAATACTTGAAAATGAATGCTTGTTGTAGGTGTGCTCCTTGTATATTATATAGTATTATAACATTACTAGTATTAATTGTTTGAAATCTCTGAAGAATCTCATCATAGTGTACACACACCGGCAGTAGCCCCCGCGGCCCTTTCAGAATTTCCCCAGAGGAAATTTTCTAGTATTTTTATTATTATTATCCTGAGATCAAGTCCATATAAACATGTATCTGTCTCAGTCCTCAGCTGTCTTGTTTAGGCCTACATTTCGTTTTAGCTGTTTTATTATTAAAATGCATAGTTATTATTGATGTTTTGTTGAATTTCTCTTTATTTGAATGTGTATCTGAATGCTTATTTAATTAAATCATTTGTTTTTATGATATTAATATTTTATGTCATTATGTATATATTTTTTCTATTGAAACCAGTCCGAACCCTCCATTGTATAAATTGCATGAGCATGACGTGCAAGCGGCTGGTTTACAGTGCTGAAATATTTTTTTATTACTTTTGGACATGTATTGGATAACATGACATGCATACAGTGGACACACACACACACACACACAGAGAGAGAGAGAGAGAGAGAGAGAGAGAGAGAGAGAGAGAGAGAGAGAGAGAGAGAGAGAGAGAGAGACTCTGTAATTCGCTGTAACCCCATTGTTGTTTTATGCAAACAGTCTGAAGCTGGATAGGACGCACTGAGGCAAATATGCAAATGAGCCTATCAGGCAGCGCAGGGTTGTACTGCAGAAGGTGAATATTTCTCCACTTAGGAAAATGCTGATGAGCAGCAGTGGATTCTAAAAACTTTTTATCCGAATACTTATTTCACTTTGAATAATCAGGGAGGACAGACAGCAGCTGGAGACACAAACTTATTGTCTCTCTGAGGTGAGTCACTCCTCCTTTTACAGCCTAATCAATGGCTTTTATAATATCATCATTATTGAATTCCTTTTTTAGTAAAAGTTATGTACTTATGATTCTTACAACTAGGAGTGTGTACAGTTTGTGTGGAGGTGAAGAGGGGAGGGGAGGCATTAGAATAAAGTGAAGATCATTTTCCTGGGTGGCCCCAGTCAGTGCTTCATTGTCCTGGTAAAGTTACAATCCTGTAGGAAAATCAGCCATATTTATCATTACAGATATTAAGATGAGCACAGACACGGTGGAGCAGTCGGAGGCTTCAGCCGAGCAGGCAGGTAAGGATATGTCACCTTTTCCTCATGGCTGCTGCATGTAGACACAGTTAAATGATTTTAAAAACACGCAAGAAGAAGAAGAAGAAGAAGAAGAAGTTCAATAGATGTGACTGGTGTTGTGATGCTGCACGTCCACAGAAATAGTTTGTTTGAATTTGAAAGTTTTTATTTGTTCCTTAATTATCTTCAACATGCAGAGTGTATTATAGAAAGCTTGTTGCTTTTGCTTTTTGTTAAGTGCTGTTTTAATCAAAAATAACATACTTTGGTCTGGATTGTCTGAGAGGATATTTGTTGGACTCAAATCTTTATGGAATCCAATTACTGCCATTAAATGAAAAATAAGATGAAAAAGTGATGAAAAAGCAGATCCTATCAGTCATTATAATGACAAAAACTAAAAAAACAACTAACTAAACTAATATTAACTCACAATCTCAAACAATGAAAAGGTATCTCTCTTTTTAAAATTATTTAAGATTAGTAAGTCTTGTCAACTTTTCTTATTATTTTACAATACAAAGCCATATTAAGTCTCAAAATAATAAGAAACTTTCTCAAAACACAAATTCCTTATTTTGAGAAAGCTTCTCCTTATGGTCCTATATAAAGTCACTTAGTTTCTCTTTCTCAAAATTATGAGAAATGTTCTCAAAAGAATTAAATAATATATTTTTTAAATCATATATTGGGACTCTCAAAAGACAGAAAGTCATTAGAGATAATTAGACATTATTTTTGGATACCCTAACAGATGTCATTATTTTAACAATATTTCTTATTATTTTGATATACTAAGTCATACTAAGTCTGAAAATAACTTATTTTTCTCAAAATAATGAGAAAGTATTTTATTTCAGAACTTTTCTTATTATTTTTTGGCTACTTTGTCATTATTTTGTATACTTATTGGTAAAAAATAATAAAAATAATAATAAGTCTTACTACGTCATAATGACTTACTTATGTTGAAATAATTACTTTGTGTCATTTGAGGAGTTTTTCTTTATATTTATTTCACATTGGCTAAAATGGGCTTCCATACAAGTTTGCCATACTATGTCTTAACAACATGTTGAATCTTATTTCTTATAGTCCAGATATAACTTTTTGATTCTAGAGTTTTATCACTCTTAAAGGAATTTAGTGCTGTTAATTACATTAGGGTTTAAAACAACAACAACAACAACATCAACATCAGTACAAAAAGCACTATGGAGCTGTGCTGTGTGGAAGTGTGTGTGGGAGAGTGTGTGTGTGCACATTGTGGCAGTTAGTTGCTATACTGGGATGCACCTGAGGCTGTTTGCAGAGAAATGCATGCAGGCTGGCCTGGGGGGCGAGGACAACAACCACCCACAAAACAAAACCAGGAACCAGCAACAGAAAAAGTGGAACTTATTTATTCAGACAATGGCTGAGCGAGAGAAGTGAACAGCCCTGTCATGGAAGTGCTCCACATATGTGTTGTTGTCAGATTTGCGCTTTCATTCAGAAGACATTTTAATGCAGCTCCTATCATTAGTCATTAGGACTGAATTTCTGCAGCAACAGTAATAAAATGAATAGAGAATTGTGATCCATTCCTGTTACATAGCTACATTACAGTCCATGAAGTAAATGAATATGAATAAAAATACACTTGAATCTGAAATAAACTGTAAAAAAAATAATAATCTAGGCTTAAAAATGTAATAATAATAAAGTTACGTTCAGCATATTTAGATGTTCAGTTTTAGATAAAAAGTGCACTAACTGAGCTGATATTCTATGACTCTTTCACTAGGGACTGAAAAGGGACAAAACAAAGCTAAAGAAATCATTATGTGTGTTAAATCTGCTGGATATTTGAAGTAACTATTGTCCAATAATGCAACAAATCAGGGATGTCTTAAAAAAACAAACAAACACTAACTCATGTTGGGCGATTATCTCTATAGTTTAAAAGATAACTCTGGTGATTTACTATATTTTTCTTTTTGACATCAAATTACAGAAAAAGATTGTGTGTATCAAGGCCTGATACATATCTCTCTGCTGAGCTCCATTGTTGTCAAAAAACAATTTTTAAAAAAGACTGTGAGTCACACTGTTGCACTGCCTGTGTGATATCTTCCTTCATTAACATGAACACACACGGTAGTTTGTTAATTTTAACTCAGTCCCACTTACAATGTCCTGCTGAGCACCAATATGGACAAACACACTGCTAAAAATAGTCGCCAACAAATGTTTTGTGTTTTTTTACTTCATAAAAAGTGACCAGTTTTGGGAAATACTGCAAATTGCTAAGAATGAAACTATATATTTGTATATATTGTATTGTATTGTATGTATTATTTATATGTTTTTAAAGATGTATATCTTTACAATAACTAATGAGCTCAAGGCTAAGACGCATATGTGGTAGGTGACAAACAACTGACAAGTGCATTGTTGGTTTTGGTCTTTTAATGGGATTTGATCACAATAATAAAATTACCAAATAACATTTATAATCCTTGAAATGCACAGCATGCCATTTTCTGCTGCCAGTTGTCTCTCAAGACGGTGTCGTAAAGTAAAGTGGCATTATGGCAACTGTTGTCTTCACCACCATTTGCTGCTTTACATTCAGCTTCTCCAGGTTAGGTAAAATATAAGTCTATCACTCTTTGTATATAAATAATAATAAATATATATGTGTATATATACACATATATATAACAAAAGTGTATCCGTTTGAACATACGCACTGTTTTTGTACTGTTTTCAGTTGAATATATTTGTCACAAAGGATTCGCAAATTATTGCATTGTTTAATTTACATTTTGGACAACATCCAAACTTTTTTTGATTTAGGGTTCTATCTATCTATCTGATACAGCTTCTGTGTTATAAAGCAGAAATGCCCTATTCAGCCCTCAAAGATTAACAGAAGTCAAAGAGATGATTGTGCCAAATAGATGATATCACTCCACTCACTCCTAGAGCAGCTTTTTTATAATTTACTTGCAGTGCACTCACCTTTTCAAATTACATGTGTCAGAGTTGTAGATGAAACAACTGGTTAAAGTGTAGAATTTTTTGTCCATATTTTAGTGCGTGTGTGTAGCTAGAGCTCAAACACAGGCTTCCTGCTCTTGGTGCTGATTTGCATGTCTTGGTCATTTCCATACTGGAAGTTTTGGCAGTGAAGCTGGTTCTGCTGGGGGGCAGTGGCATAGTGTGTGTGTGTGTGTGGGGTGGGGGTTATAGGTGTATTTGCATTGTGTGTCAGCAGCAGCCTCTCTCTCTCTCTCACACACAGACACAGTCCCAAAGGGCCCATTTGACATTCAAATGATGCGAGCTTATCCAGTACACCTTTGAACTCTTCTTCTCTGTCTGTGAGCCCTTTCTCCGTCCTCTCACTCAACACTGACTGCTGCGCACTGCAGGAGGAACACTGTACTTCTTGAAAAGACGTGTGAGAAGTGTTTTCGTGCACACACACACGCACGTGCGCGCGCGCGCACACACACACACACACACACACACACAGACACACAGACACACACACACACACACACACACACACACAAACAGACACACACATACACAGACAGTGCACAGCCGGGGCTGTTAATTAGGTACATAATTGCGTTTATATGGAACACCTTCAACTGCTGCAATTGCAAACAATTTTTGTTTCAAATTAATACATTTGTTCTGCTTGCCACAACCTTTTAATCACAAATTAATTTTAATGCAAGAAAAGAAATGTAGTTGCAGTGTTTTGTCAATTTTGCTCTGAAATATTCTGCTTTATTGCTTTATAATGAGACAAAAGTTAGCCCATAATGGAGACATTTAAAAAAAAAATTGGGGCAGTTCTGAGTGAGAGCACTGTAGCTGGCAGCTGTGAAACGGGCATTGGAATGCTATGGGGACAAAAAACAAAAATTAAAAAAATTGAATTTTATAATAAGTCGACTTTATAATAAGTCATCATTCAGTGAATATGTTGCACCTATTACTGGCTTATTGAATGATTGCTCTTGTGTCCTGCCATGCTTTCTTGTGTACTGATGGGTCAGCACACTGGGCCACATTCATCAATATTTTTTTTTATTAAAGAAAAGTCCATATCAGATTCATGATGGTGTTCTTAAACTGCAGACTTGTTCGTAATGATGCTCTTATTAAATTGATCCTAAAATTTAATATGAGTGCTCTAATGCCTAACTTTGTAATGTGTTACCCCCAAACTGATTCTGTCAAACAATTTGAGCATGTCCGTGGCAAAAACAAGAGCTTTTTGCACACATAGATTGATGCACAGTTGCTTCAAAGGATTTTATTACAGTATTGTGGCTGCTGGCTACAGTCTCTTAATACTGGACCAATCTATCCATTAATTTATTATTTTTTAGTTTCAAGATTAAACTCTAACATGTTTTTATGTCTTTACATCTTTCTTTTAGTAAAGTTTTAACATGAGAAAAAACCCCAATTGTTTTTACCGTAACATGTTCCTTTGGGAGTGGTGTGTTTTGTAGATCCAAACAAATCAAATTCACTTTTAAAAAAGCAAAGCAAAAAGGATCAACTGTAACAGTGAAATAATGTCTCATATTTACAGGCTATACCAAATGTGATCGTTAAATTGCATTTAGATCCACAGAGCGACACTTTAACTCTCTTGTTCTCTCTTCTGACATTTAGAGCATAACGGAATCGACTTCACTCGACAAGTAAGTAACAAAGATTATAATAACTTACTGCACTAAAATTCATATGAATGATGATTTCATGAATGAGGAGTTGCATTGGAGGATTTGCATTGTTGTTTTTTTATTTGTTGTTTGTTTTTTTACATACAAGTAGTAACCTCTTCCTGTTAGACACATTAGATAGAGACTTGCTTGTATCCAGCACAATGGTTGAAACAGTGCCCACATTCATGATGTATTTAGAAGGCAAACATGGATCAAATTCACTTCATTTGAATATTTTCATAATATTATGTTACTTGTTTTTAAGCCTTTTTCCTTCTTAAAAAACTGAAACTGCCAGTAAATATCTTAGATCTTAGACCCAGACCTCTCGTTATCATAGAAGAGGTCTAAAGGATAAGTCTGGTGTTATTCTATATTTCTGTTTTTGTCAACACTGCTTATGAAAAGACCAATCTGGTTTTATTCAGTCTGTGAATCAATACTTTCCGACTTGAAAATTCATCATAATGAAGACCAATATTACCAGTGCACCCAGAAGGCCCTCCATAGTGCACGTGTGCCATTGGGAGCTGGTATGTTCTCTACTCCAGTACAGCACTAGGCATGATGGGAAATGTGGGCTGCCACTACGATATTTTAGCACTACGTCTCATTTTGATCGATTAAAATCAACGCTTTTAGACTTGCAAAAAGGCACGGCCACTATCTTGGTTACCACCAGGCCATGCTGGGTAAATACTCATTAAAATAATACCATTATTTTCCAAGTAAAGAGTGATACATTAAACCACTTGATACATGTCGATGTCACAAAGTCTGCAAGAATACAGTTTAGATTAAATTCATTTCAGAAGCCTGTAATAAGTATGAGACTATATCATATGTACATTTAACACAGTTACAGTTACATTTATTCACAAAAAGAAACAAAAATATGATATGATTATTTTATAACTAGGCTCTTTCGGACAGTTGATTAAAAATATTCACTTTTTTCCTTAGAAAGAATAAATGTGAAGTGGGAATTTCAAAATAAAGGCCCATCTTAGCCCTGAATTAATTTTTGTAATCGTCATGCACTTTTTTCCTTAGAAGGAATTAATGTGAAGTGGGAATTTCAAAATAAAGGCCCATCTTAGCCCTGAATTAATTTTCGTAATCGTCATGCATGCACGGCTATTTCAGTACGGAGTAAACAAATGCACACTTTCAAAAAAAGTAATTTAAGCAAAAATGAAAAAATCCACCATATAGCCTTCTGATTCTTAAATAACCCTAAAATGTGCATGCACCTAACAGCTGCAGCTGTGGATGTGATGCATATGACTGTGCATGTACGTTGTTTTGCACTTTAAATTGAACATTTTCATATTGTCGATTCTGTAGTAGACTACACCATGTCCTTTTTAGGCATCGATATGGGATATTTTCTCTTTCTATTCTGACCACCTTGCATCAGGTAAATTAGTCGTTAGGAACATCCCGCATTCATTGTTGGTTTTTGTGTTTAATGGGATCTGTTAATAATGAGAAGAATAAAGATTATAAAAAGACTTTCTGTACCCTTACTAATGAGAATCAGTTGGAACATAAATAGCTGAGAGCCATGAGAATGGTACTGAACCTTTACCGAGGACACAAGACTCAACTGACTTTTAGGTGGTTAACATCCTCAGGATAAACTTGCTGCTCTCCTCACAGATGTCAATAAAGACTGCCATCTCTTTAGAAACATCTCAAATAGTTTGCGGCTATTTGGATTCTTCTCCAAACAGTCTTCTTGGCAAGAGGAGGACTTTTCTTTCAGTGGCTGTTTTCAGGAAGTGACATAGCCTTTAGATGTGAGGGTGGGGGTAGGTAGTGTGTGTGTGTGTGTGTGTGTGTGTGTGTGTGTGTGCGTGCGTGTGTGCATGTTATTTGCATACTGGCTTGCCCAAGGGGAGGGAGCGAGTCTATCACTCTTTGTATCATGTTTAGTGACCAAACTGGTCCTGGAGTGAGGGAGTGAGTGTGTGTGTGTGTGTGTGTGTGTGTGTGTGAGCACTGTCTCTACACACACGGACATGTAAACATGCACCCATTTGCCCCCGATGTTATATACAGACAATGGGCCTCATTCACCAATATCTTCTTAAGAATCTTCTTAGATTCTTTCTTAAGTCCTACTTAAGAAGATTTCTAAGAAGACCCTACGTCAGATTCATCAACGTGTTCTTTTTTTTTTTTTAAGATTTTTTTTGGCATTTTTACATGCTTTATTGAAAGTGAGAGACAGATAGAAAGGGGGTGACAGAGGGGAGGACATGCGGTAAAGAGAGCTCAGGCCGGATTCGAACCCGGCTCCACCGCAGCGAGGACTGTAGCCTCTATACATGGGGCGCCTGTGTAAACCACTACGCTACGGACCACCCCATCAACGTGTTCTTAAGCCACTAAATTGTTCGCAGCCGTGTTCTTAAATTGATGAATGCCATCTCCTCGTAAATTCTAATTAACATAGGATTAGTATAGGTAACCGCCCATTAATGCCCATAAAAGGGCCCATAAAAAGGACCGCAGGGCCGTGTGTAGACGCCACACAGAGGAAACAGCAACAGAATGCCTAAAGCAAAGCGTAAATGCGTTGGAGCACAAGTAAAAAGAAAAAAAAACTTTAGCAGTTCAGAACTAGAAGTTCTGCTGCAGGAGAACACTTGGAGGAAGAAAATTATATTTAGTAGCCATAGTGCAAGTTGCACCAACACAAACAAAAAGGAGGCCTGGGAGGCAGTTACAGTGCAGTGGATGCATTTAAATGAACAAGAAATTGAGGAAAACGATGTTCTAATCATTTTTTCCATGACTGTATAAACACTGCTCAAAAAAATAGAGGGAACACTTAAACAACACAATGTACAGTAACTCCAAGTCAATCACACTTCTGTGAAATCAAACTGGCCTTGAATGTGCGGTATCACTAATTGATGGCATGATTTCCAATTTACTTGATTCATGTTAAAGCGTTGGCACATTTAATTTAATTAAAATGAAAAATGAAAAAAAAATGAAATGAATAAATAAATACATAAATATGACGGAAATTTCACTGTAATGTATTTTATTGAACTTATCAAAAGAAGACAACACAACCATGCCAACATGTCAGCACTGAAATGTGCTTAAGAGTACTCCTGAGTGTTCGTAGGGTTTGTTCTTACCTAAGAAAAATCCTGGATAAGAAAAAATTCATGAATGCCACAATCTTCGTAAGTCCTACTTAAGAACAAATTTGTTCTTAAGAACGGTTCGTGAATGAGGCCCAATGTTTTCCATCATAAGTCATCATAATCTAAGCCCTTCATAAGAAACCTGAGTTAATGCTGTTTTGCTTGTTCTTTCGATGTTTTAGATCAAGACAGAGGAGATCAACGACTCGCCTCATTCAGCCGCCACACTTAAGACATGTCACCTGACACAGAGTTCTCTGATGCCTGGAGGTCAGCTGTCTGGGGTCTGTTGCTGTTTGTTTTTCTTCAGTGTTTTTATGTTTCATTTCAACAAACACAAACACAGACAGCGCCAATAACCCCAACAATACACAAAAACTAAACCTCAGACAAAAACCTAATATATATCATTTATGTCATGGAAGTATAAATGGAAACAAAGCCTTGATGTACCAACTGGCAACCTCTGTGCCTGAAAAGTGAAGCCGTTAAGGGTGTTTCCACTACAGCCAAATACACAGAATGAGGCGGGTCTCACTCGCTGAAACGCCCCTAATTTGAATATGAGCCGTCCTGAGCGGTCTTTTGACGGGACCTTTTTGGCCCTGTCAAAGAGCAGGGCTGTTTTTCTCCCCTGACCCTTCACCCTTGCTGATTGGATAGAATGCTAAGCAGGATGTGATGTAGTACTCGACGCCACAACAACACTTGCCATTTATAAAAGCCGGCAAAGCAGTGTTGCCAACTTAGCGACTTTATGTTGCTATATTTAGTGACTTTTCAGACCGCCCTAGCTTTTTTTCTCTCCAAAAAGCAACTGGCGACAAATCTAGCTACTTTTTCTGGTGTTATTGGAGACTTTTGAGAGGGCGTGGCCTGAGACTTTCCTAGTGGCCACTCTTCCCCCTAAAGGAAACACGGCTAATGTGTAAGTGCTTCAACCCATTGACACCTAAAATGCCTGTAAAACCTCTGGGGGATTTTAAAATAAGCCCCTAAAACCTGTTTTTTTTCCTGGAAATTCAACAGAAGTGTCAACGCTTCCTACTAAATAATAGATTTTTCAGCCTCTGTAGCAGATAGAAATTAAATTCAAAAAGTATTTGAGAGCTTATACAAATACTACAAAACGACGTATCCGCTTTCCAGGCTTCAATGGGTTAAACCAGCATTCTTTTGACTGAACAGCAGGGGGCGACTCTGCTGGTTGCAAGTGAAAAGAGAGTCAAAGAGAAATTACCCGACTTCTCATTTGATTTATTACCTCAGATAACATTTTCCTAATAAGTCTATGCTCTCAATCATTAGATTCAAGTCTTCTTCAATACAGCATGATGTTCATTTTTGTAAATTATGGTCCCATTTAGATTAAAATAGATCATCTATAGAGTAAGCTTTAGGGTGTGGGTACCGTATGATTGACAGGTCACAACCACAGTGCAGTGTGTGTTTTCGTCTTAGAACCTATATAGTGTGTTTTTTAAATAATCAGAGTTAACTGGAACACTTTCATCACTTGAAAATTTCTTGTCCTGTGTTCAGTTGGACTAAAGAAACTCTTAAGAGTTGCCTGTTCATTTTGGACGCCCCTTGCTAACCAAACTAGATAGACAGTGCTAGCATTAGCTGATAAACTTCAGCTCCCATTACATTGTAGACATGGTTGCAAAAAGTTGATTTAAGAAGGAGTAGAATCACCATAGCATTTAAATTTATTACATTGATTTTTTTCACAAAGACTAGATGCACATTGTATGTAGCATAACACATTACGTCCACCTGTTCACAAGAGGCTTTTAAAAAAGTCAAACTAGAAAGAAAATACATCAACAAAGTAACGTCCACAAACACATACACAAAATCCAAAATCCAAGTGTGTGTAGTATGTATTTACAGGTGAGTCAAAACTCGTGTTGTTGTGTTTCTTGCCTTTGCCGCAGGAGCTCACGTCTCTCCACTCCATGCAGCAGCTGGTCCTGATGCCACCGTCTCACCTGTCGTCTTCCTCCTCCTTCCTGCTCTCCCAGAGCCCCAGCAGCCATCAAGGTGGAGTGCTCAGTTATTTCCAGATATAAGGCAAACATTATAGGCAATTCCTAATTCAGAGGCTTATTTTAAAGGACTCTTATTTTGGGCAACATATTCTCATATGATATCTTAAGAAGACACAACGCTTTGCTGTGTTAAAAAATAACCAGTCTATTTAATGCTGTGACGATCACTGTTTTAAACACATCCCCTAATAGCATTCTATCCGTATTTATACCTGCTATGTTGCCTTACTTCCTGCTTTACTATCTCCATAACTGCTAAGGTCACTAAAGGTTGTCCCCTGACAACAAAGAATTAGCACCTCTTGGCCCACAATTTATGTTTAAACTAATGCTGTGTTAGCCACTGGCAGTTACAAGCTAATAGTTGCTAACTACACTTAACACTCTGTCCCTTGCAGCTCTTCTGCAGCAGAACCTGCTGCCCCTCGGCTGCCAGGGTCAAACTGGTCTCCTTCAGCATCAACCTGGACTGGCTCTGACTCCACAGGTAACTCCAGACCACTTCTGTCTGCACACAAGTTTAATACACTAAGAATGTCACACTGGCTATTGTTTTGTATAGTTGTATTACCCTTGTTTTGGTTTTATATCCTGTAACTTTACAGGGCTTTTTTCACTCTTATTGCTCTCATCAACATAATTTTCAGCTAAGGTGTTTTCAGTTAAAAAGCAGCAGTAAAAACTGCGAGACTAGCAGGTGAACAGAGTGGAGCTGAGCAGCTAAAGTGACAGATATTCCTCTCAGGAGTTGGTATAGTCCAAATATTGGACTTTAAGTCCTAAGGTGATAGAAACACAAAGACTCTTCATGAATAATCATGTTGGTCTATAACTGCTGTCTGGTATGGAAATAAGGTGGTTGCTGTTCAGCTTGTTTCTGCTGCCAAAAATATTTGCCATGCTACGGGACATTAAACCAAATTTTTTAACCTAGAAACTGAAATGTGATATTATGTGATATCTCTCTCATGTCTGCAGGCTATGAGTCGCTCTGGTCTGGGAGGTTCGTCTCTAGAGAACCACATGGACATGTCCCACCTGCAGATGCCCAAACACATGTCAGTACCACCACAGGAGGAACCCAGTGACCTGGAAGAACTGGAGCAGTTTGCAAAAGCATTCAAACAAAGACGCATCAAACTGGGCTTCACTCAGGTAATTCAAAGGAAGAAAACTCTCTGTGGTTTTCTTTAACACTTTTCAATTCAATTGTTTTTCAATCTGTGGAACACTGCATTCCACAGACCATTGCATTTTTGTGTGTTTGCCCTTGTTTTCCTGATTGGTTTCTAAACTTTATCATTGATTGTTACTTAGATTCACAGGATATTTACTTTAAAGCTCTATTAAAACATTCATAACGACCAGTCAAACTATTCAAAAGGTGAATTGGAAAACTATAACCCGAACCACCTGTTGTTATTGCTGTTCTTTGCAATGAGGAATTATTAGCGACACTTCACCTTCAGTCTTCAATCTGTATCGTACTGTTGCCTTGTACAACTAGTAGCAATGTCATCACTACGTCTAACCCAACAAAGATCTATTTAGGGTTCTTATTTTGCTCCAAAGCCTGAAATGTTCTGATATGCAACGATATCTGATCAAATGTGAGCATGAAAGTTACTGTGACCTTTGCATGGGAGCTCATATGATTGTGTTTTCACAGGGAGACGTGGGCCTTGCGATGGGAAAACTGTACGGGAATGATTTCAGCCAGACCACAATCTCTCGCTTTGAGGCTCTCAACCTCAGCTTTAAAAACATGTGCAAGCTCAAACCTCTGCTGGAAAAGTGGCTGAGTGACGCAGGTACAACACAGTGATTACCTTTTACTGTCTTTCATATAGTGGGCTACCACTGATTATTCTGATTTGATAGAAAATAAGCAACAAGCAAAGCAAATGTAAAAATCTATAAAATGATAACTTTAAGAGCAATTTTAAGCAGAGAAACTTACCTGATAGTATTGTTGTTCAAAGTTGATGATGATTAGCCATAATGATTTTTTTTACATTAGAGACCTCACCCGCCGACGCGATGAGCAACCCCACCTCCCTACCGGCACTGATAGAGGGCTACGGACGCAAACGAAAAAAGAGAACAAGCATTGAAACGAACATCAGGCTGACACTGGAGAAACGCTTCCTTGATGTGAGTTCAACACAGAATCAGTATTTATGAGTCTTTATAGTTAGTACTTTCTAACTTATAGAATTAGATTTTCAACATTATAAAGTCTGTTAACAGACAGACATTGCTTGACACAAATAACTCTCAAGCAACATACGTTTTATTTTAATATTATAACTTTTTATCATTAAAATTGTGTCATCAGAGCATTTATGAAAAGTTCAAAGGTATGAAAATGTTGCTACAGTCAGGAATAGTGAGAAATTGGCCCTTCTAACAAATCTGAAGAATAGACCCCTATATCTTTCATAGTTCATTAGAGGAGCCACTTAATTAAAGTCTGCTTTTTCAATCTAAGATACTAAAGTATGTATGTTATCCAGTAGACGCAGTTGATTTTCCATAGGTCAATATAAAGCTAAGACATGTCTTTGGTGTAGAGAGGGAAGCCAATGATGCCTTTTGGCTCTAGTTTTTCCCTATAGTCATCTCTGTAGGGTAATAAATATCTAAAAACAAATTGTGAATGATAAATCTTGTTGTGGATATATGCAACTGAGCCTTCTAGATTTGGTACTAGTTTCAGAAAAACATCTTTAATTTAATCATTTGGTACTGTAGGCTGGGAAATACGGGGAAACATGTATTGGCGAAACATGACACTTTGATGATCATACAGCCATTAACTACATTTTTTTTTTGCTTTTCAGAACCCCAAGCCCAACTCAGAGGAGATAACCCTGATTTCGGAGCAGCTGTCCATGGAGAAGGAGGTGGTTCGAGTTTGGTTCTGTAATAGGCGCCAGAAGGAGAAGAGGATCTACTGCCCGGTAGCTAGTTTATCAGTCAAGTCACACAGCTACAACTCCAGAATGGTTAGTTGCATCAATCGCTTTCTCTCAGAAACACAGAATAGTAAACCAGGTACACTCAACCTGCTTTGCGCAGAGGCCAGGGGCATAAACAAATAATAATATTTATCAGATAAAAATGAATATTAAGAAGGCCCATATTTTCAAATCAACTGGCTTATTAACTAAATTAAGGTACTGACACATGCAAAAAAGCGTTTTTTTAACTGATAAAACTGAAATCTGAACATTCCTGCAGGTATTGTGATGAAATGGTATGCTGTTGAATATTTTTATGGTGCAAATACATTTTACAGTCCTCATGTAAAGTTGTCTTCATCAATTTTCGCTGTTTCAGGCCTCAGCATCCAGATCCTACAGCCCTGTGCCATCAGGTGGAGGCAAGTTCCGTTTCCTACATTAACTGATAAAGTTCTGAACATTCCCTTCTTTTATCTGACTATCCTAACACATAGTTAGTGCCAAGTATGATCTATGTATGTGGGATTCTGCCCATATAATAATGTTTTGATCTTTACCTTCCAGTTTCATCAAATTCCTCTCCAAACAGTGCGAGCCGTGAAGCTTCTCCCAACAGTTTGTCCACATCATCCATCTCTTTAACATCGCAGCTCAACCCAGCTACCTACAGCACACCAGCGTAAGAATAATTAACCCTGCAGACCCTGCGGTCTCATAACACTAGCAAAAATTAGGAAATAACACTAGGAATATTCTCCAAAAAATATCACAAGGCACACATGAGGAACACTTACCAAAATAGTCAATAGGAACTGGAAATGAACACGAGGAAGACAAAGACTAAGGCCACGTTCAGACTGCAGGCGAATCTGATTCAAATCAGATTCCTACTCAAATCCGATTTTTAGGGCTGTCCACACTGTTTTTAGCAAGTGTCCAAATGGGATATGGCTCTGTTCAGACTGGGCCACATTATCGACTGATTTGACAGGTTGCTGTAGTAACGGCGTCAGATCGTCTGATGTCCAAATGGCGTCAGACGTCATATAATTGCGACGGCGACAACAACAACAACAACAAACATGATGGAGGCAGGTCACCTCAGTATATTGGCCTTATCACTGTCCAGTAGAGGTGCAGAACATCGTCTCTGCGCTGCCCGCTCTACGCGTGCCACGTAGAGTGACGTCACGGCCAGTCAAAACCGATCTGAGTGTTTGGAGCGGTTCAGACTGAGATGCATCTGTCCAAATGCGATCTGAAACTACCTCCCGAAGGTGGTTTCGATCCGGTTTGCAAAAATCGGATTTCATGTGATTTGTGACTGTTCAGACTTCAAAAGAGCCATCCAGTTCCAATCTGGATGGGCTAAAAATCGGATTTTGGCTGGGAGTCTGAACGTGGCCTTAGTACACAAGGAGAGCAAGGTGATTAGAGGCAGGTGAAACTAATCAGGGCAGACAATCAACAGCAGACTAAAGACAATTAATGACCCGAGTGTTTGCTACTACAAAATAAAACCCTAAGCATAAATCATCACTAAGAACATATAATGTGCAGAAATCTAAATAAAACAGGACACACTTAACATGAACCCAACTTAGAAAACAAAAAAACTGAGGGAAAACAAAGAATTGACTCAATAGTTATTAGCTCAGTATGTTAACCAAGGGTCCCCTAATCTAGTAATGAGCATGTGCACATAAAAGTGGCAGAGTATGCAGCATATGACCAATGACAAGTCAACTTTATTTGGCAAATGAAGAGCAAACTATACAATTAGACAAATAGGAAGAAGCTAAACACACAAAGTTAGCCAAAGGCAAAAAAATAATATGTGCCAAACAGCACTCCATAAAACCACTAATTAATATGTTTTATCTTGTGTGCCTAATAAAAAAACAGTGTGAAAATGACATTGTGGTTTTATTGGAGCATAAGAATGATTAAGCATATTTGCCAGAATGTTGGACTATTTCCAATTCACAAAAAAAGTTTTGTTCAGAAATATTCAGATCCTTTACTGAAGTAAAAGTACCAATGCCATAATGTAAAAGTACTCAACAAACAGTTCAAATTCTGCATTCAAAACCTTACAGAACTGTATGTGTCGAAGTGGTTAATCCTGTGATCATCTTTCAGGTCCTGGTACCGCACATGGAATCCAGCAGCATATCATCACTGAGAAACATGAACTGTACCATATGAAGATTGTTTTGAGAAGGATGCACACTGAAGATGTGTGACAGAGTGACACAATAATCCCTGTTATGAACAGGATTACTACTACATGCTAAATCTTAGATGGACTCGTAAAACAAAAACAGCAGAGGACTGCAAACACACACCAAATGGCTGTTAGGACAGCCTCGAGCTGTTTGATTTGTGCTCATGTGACTCTTTACTCTGCGTAGATCAGCTGCAAAGAGAAGAATACACAGAAAGAAAGAAAAAACACATAATATCATCAACACTAGTGGGGATTCTCATGTTTAAGTCTATATGCTCAAATAATTTTTGTATAAATGTGTTCCGAGCTGTTCCTCTTTTTTCTGCCATCTTTATACCAGGCTACAATGATTGTATGTTTATTGTTTATTGTATGTTTTTTCGTTCATATGATAGTGAATGTTGTGTCAGTGAACTGGATTCAATCCTACTTTGCGTACTGCTAGCCTGTCTAAATAAATATGCAGCCAAAATTTTATATTGAACATTATTTAAGCTTTTTGATTTGGTTCTTCAAAGGATAGGAAAATAGAGATGTGTTTTACTACAACTTAAATGTTATCATTGCAGTTTTGACCATCATATCTATCCAATATGGGCCGAGAAACATGATGCAAATTCACACAATTACTTTATTTACAGGTAAAACCAAAATGACCTCAAGTGTCGTTGATAATCCCTTGAATTAAGTCTGTCTGTAAACTGTAACGATGAATGTTTAGTTTGGTTAAAGATTTTACTGTCTGCCTTTGTTTTCTCCTCCAAAATAAGTGTGACTCGCCTGGAGGTTTGTTTACATCCTCTGCTCATGTTCCTTTTTGGTGATGTGGCCCCAGATCTTCAACTACAAAAATAAGACCCATGATGTAGCCTAAAAAATTGATTATAACACACATTAAAGGCCCTTAAAACTGCATTTTCTAACAACGTTAAAACTGTTCAGATTATTTCCCAAGAGATATTTCCGTATTTGGGTATTTTTTTCCCTTGCTTTTGTTCACTGGTTTGGAGTGTCCTAACGAAGCAAATTAGCTTCCATGTTTTTGTCAGCAAAAGAGACCAAAACCAACAATGTGTAACTCTGGCTCTTAAACATACAATTTACATGTATTAATCTCTGTAACTTCCTTGGTTAGCTAAAATAGCCTTAGGACGGATTTCTGTGGAAAGGAGTGCCTTGCTTCTCTTTAATTCCCCTACAGCAAAGTTAACAACAATTTTTATGTCAGTTAATTAATCCAGACTCCTGGGGCTTTTCTGGACGGTAAAATGGCAGGCTTGCAATTTGTAAATTACTTTAACAGCTAACATTACAAAGCGACCAATGCCAGATCCATGCCACCTAGTTCAGTTACAACTAGCTGGCTAACCTTAGCTTCCATGCAGCTTGCTTGATGGCTAACATTATCACTATCAAAATACTATGTTGGTTGGCTCGCCAAATTAGTACCTCAGCTAGTATGATCCACAATTTAGGTGTTGTGACAAACAGGTGATGATTTTAGCCCCCAATAAACAGTTCAAAGCAAAGGCGTATAACTAACGGTAGCTTTCTTTGACCGAGTAGGTAACTGTAAGCTAAGCTATGCTAAGATGAGCCAGCTAGCGGTAACTTCTAACTTCCATGTGGCATTGTTAGCCCTTCAACAATAATTGGCAAGCCAGTTACTGGAGCCAATGGTGCAAATTTAATATAGTAACTTTACATAAAGCAACATTATTCTGAATATCATTCTAATTTATTTTCCTGCATTTTCTCAGTGTGATGCCGATAAGCCACGTTCAGTCTTTGGATGTAACGTCATTGTTTTGGCTGATGCCCAGGATGTTTTTTTAGTGCTTATGAAGTGCAAGCACATGTCCAAGTAATAGGACGCTGACCGCAGCTCACAGCCACTTGTTTAAGTAAAAACAAGGATTTTCTAAACATTTCAATTTCTTGAATAGTATTCAGAGTTCCCAACGCCATCAGTGGCTCTCAGTACCCCTCAAAGCCTGCTAATACTTTATTTATAGTAAGTTTACAGAGTTAAACTTTGAAATTGCTGGGGACTATTTTCAGCTTCAGATTAATACACATAATAAACAATATAGTGCACATTTCCTGCAGCAGCATAGTGTATGTGTGATTTACTGAAATAAATTATATGGCCTTGTTCCTGATAAACATATCACCCAGTGCAACGGTGTGGCTAACTGATGTGTTTTGTTTTTATAGTTGAGCTTTGTGGCACAGAGGAATCAGGCTTTACACAGACATAACTTGACTGTTGGATCTGTTCATGGTTGGTTTGGTGTTTTTATGTTTGCAATAATTTAAAAAAATAAATAAATTTAGATGAAAGGAGATGGAGATAATGTTGACCTCTGCAGGTCCGAGCCAGCTCCTGTTGCTTCTGTTTACGTTGTCTCTTATTTCCTGCTGTAGCTTGTTGTTCTGATTAATACAGACTCAGAAAAATAGTCTTTTCGAGCTCAAGTCAAGGTCTGACTTCTCTTGTTTGTTTGGTTGTTTAGTGACCCTTATAAAAATAGTTTTGTGTTTTCTTTGTAGCCATTATTCTAGAGAAACATTTTGCAGTAGAACATAACTCTCAGGTCAGTTAACCAACCACAAGAATGTAGAGTCCTTTTTTTTTTTTTTTTTAATGTTCAACAATGCTAAAAGAAAGTGGAAACAGTGCTGTATGACCCTCTGAGTTAAAAATTAAAATAAAATTTTGGGGTTTCATTTGTCTTTACCTCTTAACTCCAGGGATGCTTATTTATTTTTATTAAACAGAGGGTGGCCATGTGTGTCATTGGTTTCTTTTTTATAAATTGGGCAAAGAGTAAAATATAATTTCTGTTAAATCCTGTTTTATCTGTGTATTCAGAGGTCAAAGATCAGTCAAGTTGAACTTTGGATGTAAAACTTTGCAGACAGTGTAATTCCCCCTTTCAGAGAGTGAATATCCAACATTTCTGGATTCTTCTGTGTTATGGTGATGGAGTTTTTTTTTGAGGATTTTTGTCACTTGAGCATTGGTGTTACTTAACCTAAAATTAGCAATAATAAAGTGTAAAAAGTGCTGTTACAAGTCATGTAGAGTCAAGCATTTGAAATCTTACGAGATACCTAGATGTACAGTAGCACAACTTTAAACATCTGCGGCAGTAAAATGCAACATAATGCATCAGTAATATTGATCTAAAAACATATATCATTCAAACACAGACTGGGAAAATCTTTACGGCACAATAAAAACTATTACTTGAAGTAAAGTTAATATTTCCTATACATAGTTTTTATTTAATGAGGTTTTGATGTGACTTTGATGTCAAAGTTTTCTGTCCTGAAATGGAGAATATCTGTATGTGAGAGTATTGTAAGGTCGCAGTAACAAAGAAAGAGACAGAAATTGAGAAAATGGACAGTATATACACATTTAATGATAAAAGAATATTAAAAACAAACAAATCAGAATGAGTAGATTAGTCATAAAAAAAGGCGTTGTCTTCAAAAAGACATATTTCTCTCTGTTTTACAATAACAACAAGGCTTCAATGGTCAGTTTAGTGCCTTGAATCTTCCACTGGCGGCTCCACTGGTTTCTATGAAGGCTAGATGGAAAGTTGTTCCACTGTGTGCTGACGTCAGTTTGAGCATTGTTTCCCTGTTTTCTGTGTTTGGTTTCCGGTTTGATTGGATGAGTGTCTCAGATTTCTTTGAACCTGGAACAAAGAGATTTGAGAATGACTTTTAGACATTTATAATACAATGAAAAACAAAAACCCTGTTTAATATCTCTATGGTATTCCTTGTTTAAAAGAACAGTTTGATATTTGAGGAAACACATTCTCTGTCTTGCTGAGAGTTGGATGAAAAGGCTGTTGGCTTAGCTGAGTTAAAACAAATGTGTCTGTGCTCTCTAGTGGACAAACTATGTAAACAACAATGATATAAATGCTATAAACTAATATTGGCCTTGTCTGTATGTTAGGGCTGTATCAAATGTAATTTTTTTAATATTCAGAGGAATCCAATGGTATGAATCTAGCCATATCATAACTTCATCAGGAAGGGAACTAAAAAACAATAATAAGTCAGGCATTATTTAGTGGGTGGACATACTGAAATATGGGCATTTTCAATAGAGTCCCTTGACCTCTGACCTCAATATATCTGAATAAAGATGGGTTCTATGGGTACCCACAAGTCTCCCCTTTTGAGAGCCAAAAACAATGCATATTTTTGCATGCAGTAGATATGTTTTATTTTATTAAAATTGTACATTTCAATATTTCTGCATACTGGGGTCCCTAAACAGTCTTGTAAGTGCAGCATTATAGCATTTCTTGACCTCACTGTATAAAATGAGCTGCTGTGAGCCTCACAAAACCATAAACTAAAAACCTAGAGCCTTCAGAAGATGTGTATCTTTCCGAGGTACATTGACAAAAAGGGGGTTCTCAGCAATTTACACAAATTACCAAATTATTACAACACTCTCCAAAATGTATTGTGTTCCACAAGGTCTTGATGTCTGAATGTGGTATTTTTGACTATTTTTTTAATCAATTCTTGAGTGGTCAAAATTGTTGAATTTAGAAATCTATCACAAATATAGCAAAACCCAAAGATTGTTGCAAAAACATATGAAGATAAGTGAGCATGGTTATGACCTTCATATACTTCAATCATCAGGTTCTATGCTCTAAACTTTCAACATCTGAATAGGTGCCTAACCAAAACACAATGTTATTGTTACAGATTTTATGACTAGAAAATATTGACACACAATAGCCTTCAGATGACTTATACCCCTTATATGTAGCTTCTACTTAAGACCTGCAATCTCCCCCTAAAGAAGACAAAACTTTATCTATGTGTGTCTCTAAGTGTTCAAATCTACAGGGATTTTGTGAAATGAAAGGAAATAAAGGTAAAGTTTTGAAAATGGAAGCCGTTCTTATCATCACAGCCGGTGATACTAACCCTCTGGCTCGGGGGGCACGTCCACACCAACCCTTAGCTTCTTTGTAAACGAGCCTGGACAAAAACTGAAAACAAACAATGTGTTTAATGGACTGGAATGAGCAGAAATTGCTAAAATATTCCTGCTGTGTTACAGTGTAAGACATTAAAGAGGTCAGTGAACAGATGTGTTTCTGACCAGGCAGGCCAAGGCGTCGGCAGAGATGAGCATGTAGAAGACATTGTTCCAGCCAGTGGGAGAGATCACGCCGGCTAACAGAGGACCCACCGCAGCTCCTGCAGAGAACACACCAGCATCACTGACTGTTTCTCATGATAACATCAAAAAAGTTTAAACCTTTTGGATGTTGAACTGTATGTTTTGCTGTATGTTTTAATTGAAAAGCCAAGGGTTAAATGCAAAAGTAAGACAGGAAAATGGCAAAACAAAATGAATAAATAATTGTTTTAACTGGTGTATTTTCACAGTTTCCTTTTCAATTATATATTTCAATTCAGCGCTTTTATCAATTGAAGTTCAGGATTACATTGAACGATATTAACTACAGAGCTAGTAATCAAGTTAATTTGATCCTTTATTAACCCTTTGATGCACAACATATTGACACCCCTGCTAATGCACAACATGGGTCAAAAATGAAAGCAAGCTACTTAGCTAAAAAATGGATATGTGTCATTTCCCCCATGTTGTGCATTAGAGTAGTGATACAAAAAGGGATTTTATTAAAAAAATGAAGAAAGGGAAACATAAAATTTGGATGTTTGATGATCAAAAACAAACTAATTGAGGAAAACCTGGAATACTGAATGATGAAAATAATTTATTGCAAAGATGTAGAACATAAAAACTCATACATATCGGGTCACTTTAGACGCATGTTGTGCATCAAAGGGTTAATATGACTAATAATGATTACAGGAGCTTTAACAGAGTGATGTAAAGTAACTTTATACATACCGATTGAACCAGTCCCGTCAATGATTGCTGTCACTGTTGACAGAGCCCTGGAGTTTCCTCTCAGACTTTCATGTGTTCCCTTTTGCAACAAAAACACAAAACACACAAGTATTAGCATCAAAATATAAAAGAGTTAAAGTAGTCATTGTGCAGATAGCACTTTTCGGAATAATACATTTTATATTAGTGTATTATAATCATTGATGCATTACTCTGTTGAACAATTTAATGTCACAGATGATTATGGTGGAGCTCATTTAATTGTTACATATAGCGCTTGGTAGTTTAATTATAATGATACATAATCATTGATGAGTTGATTTTATTTTGTAAACAAAGGTGCAACATAAATAAAGCTGTCAAATGAATGTAGATGGGTAAAAAATACAATATTTGAATTATATGCAAGAACCATATGTGGAATTATTTAAATTGCAAGTATCTCAAAATTAAACCTCAGAAAGTACATTACTTAAGTAAATGCAGACAACGTGGGTTAGATGTTTAATCTATAGAAACTGTGCTTATTTCACAACAGACTTGGTTTTTTTTGTTTGATGGCTTGCTATCAGACAGCTAAGATATTAAACAGAGTAAGTAAACAGAGTTTCCCATGATGCATCATGTCTTACCAGGTCAGCAGATACAGCAGTAGTGATGAGGGCGTACGGTCCGTTCACCAGGCCTCCACACACCAGCAGCATACCTACATGGGGAAAAAAACTTTAAAAAGCCACTTTTTTTTTCTCTTGCCTGTTTGGCATGCCCAAATGAAATGCTTAAAACAGAAGAACCATAAGGCCACACTGCATTTAGTGGAAAAAGGTCCAAGAGAAAAAGAAAAATGAGCGACAGGTCCTGACTGATGAGCTGTGGAGGCATGTGTCAAATGTATACATTTGATTTAAACAAGGTTTTTTTTTTTAACTTTGGCTCATTCTAGTGGGAAAAAGAACAGCAAGACCTTCTGAGACTTACCAACTGTCGTACCGATACTCCTTTGTCCAATGGAATTATAGAGGAAAAGCTGAAAGACGAACAAAATAATAATTTCACAGACATTTTTACAACATTTTCAACTTCCCCCTTAAAACTAACCAGAGAATTTTGTGCTGATTATAACTATTATCTTGCAGCACTAAACATAAACAAAACCTACAGACTTACCACCAAACTTCTTCGAAACTTCTTTTCTGTTTTAGTTTGAAATCAGTTGTTATACTATTTTTTTTTCGTCATGAGATGACAAACTTGTTATTGCTGGTGAATAACCTTTGGAAGCAGACCTGGCATTGGCAATAATTAGGTTTATTCGATGACACTCACCATTGGGCCGGCAGCGAGCAACATGACGCAGCAGGTTGTCGCTCTCCCCCCGGTGTAGTCAGACACAACGCCCGCCATTATGCCTCCTGCAGACACAAAACATGTTCAAGTCAGTTTTTGTCTTCAGGACATCTCCTGGAAAGTTACAAGGTCTAAACTGAAGACTGTGGGAAAGCTAATCCAGGATTTTAATCTTCCTAAATCTCTCTAAGATACTAAATGCCTTTCTGAAACAGCGAAAGACAACTTTTTGTTGAAAGTTAATGGCACTATATAAAACATCATTATCATAATTAACTGATATTTTACCTTGAAAGCCATCTATCTGAATTTATGTGGTTTCAGTTTCCCGTTAAGTAAGTGATAAGTAGGGAATGAAACCAAATACATTTTGATAGATGGATTTTAAAGGAAAATATCAAATTTTAGTGGTATTTAAATTCTAACATCAGTAGTAGCATTAGGAATTCAAGAAGAAAGGCCTTTATTTGCTCCCAAGAAGACCAATTATATTGCAGACAGTTGACTGTCATATATTATGTTAGTTTTTTCCCTTCATTCAGCATAAATATGTTAGAGAATCAAGTCATGTCAAATCTTACCGACGATGCCTCCTACATCGAACAGTGTCGACATGTCTCCTGCCTGTTTTGCCTCAAAATGTGCTGAAAATTAAGATAAGAAATCAACAAATTAACTTGACAATTAAATGACTTTTAATGACTTTAAATGATGTGAAACTGTAATAAATGTATCAAGCATGTATGTAAATAAATACTGACCAACGTTTGAGATGTAGAGAGGCAGCCAGTAGAGGAAAGTGTAGCTGACCAGTTTTGCGAACAGCAGGCAGAGAGAGAACTCCACGACTCCCTGAGAGAAACAAAAACACAATTAAAACCAAAAAAAACCTTTCATCATCTCAGGATCACATTTATTCCACACCACCAGAGGGTGCCAAAGTAAATATTATCCTACACACAATTGTCTATATATATATATTCAAATTGCTCAATTCTGAATCTAAAAATAATATGAAATACCGTGCCATTAATTCAGAACGACCTGTTTCAAATTAACCCTTTATCAGGCAAAGAACTTTATTTGGTAACTTCAGGTAATATTTCGAGAAAAAAGTTGCAAATTTACTAGATTCAAAGGCAAATCTACAAGAAAAAAAGTCGCAGATTTAAGAGATTTAAAGTGGACAATCTGTGCGAAAAAAGTCGCAGATTTACGAGAAAAAAGTGGGAAAAAAAAGCAACTTTTTTCTCCCATATTCACCACTTTAAGCTCTTTCAAACTAAAGAAAACAATAAAGACATTATAAACATTTTGCTTCCACTCACAGGTATACTGAGAGCCCCACAGAAGCTGATGGCCTCAGTGTGCTCCACCTCAACAATCTCTGAATGCTCGGTGACGATGGCTCCGTTCACCGTTCTGTCAGCGTGGGACGAGTTCTGCAGGAGGGGATCCGTCTCGCCGTCCTCCTGTTCGCTCTGCCAACACAAACACACGTGTGAGTGCACATTTCAGTCTTTGTTACCGGCGTGATAGAAAGGTGGATGTTTGTGGTTTAACTCACGTGGTGCTGAGGAGGAGTGCAGTTGACATCTTCAGGTTCTGAGCAAGGGAGAGGAAAAGATGCAATTCAGAACTTGAAAGCAAAATTCAGGTTTGACAAGTGTGACTAATCCTCCAGCTTCCAGAATAAACATGTCTCACACACCTAATTCTGTCCTGCAGGATGAGTTAATAGAGCCCGACCAATATGGGGTTTTTGAGATTGATGCCTATACTGATTTCAGAGGCATGAAATTCATCGATACTGGATATGGTGGCTGGTATAGTCATTTTTTGAGCTGGAATGAAAATAGACCTTTTATATGTAAATTGTGCACCGATTTTTCATTACTCCACAAATGTACCCAGAGAGCTAAAACTGAGAGCTAAAACTTTGTTAAATAATATTTAACATTATTATACTTAATACAAAGACAGTATTACATTGTCAGCAAATTCCATAAATGATAACTGAGAAAATAAAGAATAAATAGGAATAAAATAAATAGCTAAATAAACATCATTACTGTTCAGTTTCAGTCAATTGCTGACTATTAAAAAACATATTTAAAAAAATGCAAACACATTCTCTCAATTATGCCAAACTATTTTCTGCATTATATATTGTGTAAAAACAGCATTCATAACAGCACATATCGGACAGCATATACACCAATAATATCTGTCAACCAATATATCTGTTTGGCTCTAGAAATTTAGAAACAGGAGGAACCAGGCTCAACAGCTTGTCAACACTGACTGATAAACAGGAGAGGATGTTCTGAAAAATCTGAAACTTATTTTATGTACAAAAAAACATTTTTGGGCTGAAAACGGCTGAAACAGTCAGGTTTGGTGTGATTTACCCAGACAGAGCACAGACCATTCCCTCCAAACAAATACATTCTTTGGATTAGGGTTAGGGATCAATGTGCGTGTGTGTCTAAAGCCTCCTTGGAGGAGATTTGTGTGAAGTTTTAATTGATAAACAGATACTGACTCTCAACCAGGAAGAAGAAGCACAGGATCCCGGTGGAGGCGATGATGAGACCGGGGACAATGAAGGACATTCCCCACTCTGAGGACACAAAGACTCCTGCGATGAGTGAGCCCAAGATGTTTCCCACTGAGGTGTGGGAGTTCCACACACCCATGATGAACCCGCGCCTGATGATCAAAACACAAGAGCAATTCATCAGTCAGTAGTTGAAGGAGTGGTTTAACAGTTTGGGGGATGCATTTACTGGCTTTCTTTCTGATAGTGTAATTAGGATCAATATCATGTTTGTGTGTCGTTTGGTTTCATCATTTATACCGTTACTATGTATTGTTGCATTTTTGTCTATGGTATTCTTTTTATTTGTATGTAGCTTGTGAAGTTTCCACTAATTGTTGCAATGTTTGCATTTGTTGTTCATGGTCACTTGATCATACATTTCTCTGAAAAAAGCTATTTTTTATTACTACAATAAATGGCTGTAAATTGCTCAGGAAAGGTTAGATCTAGACAAAAATTAAGTTCTGTTTGAGTTCACAGTAAAAAAACACATTTTTCCGAGGTCAGAATCACAAAATAAATACAGGAGTCAGGTGTCTCCAAAAATAGTCAAGGTCTTTAAGGGTGAAGTAGTTCCATTAGTGCTAACCCATCAACAAACCTTCTATTTCTATTGTGCAGTTTAAACAATAGCTTTGCTAAAATAACATGGTGCCTGTTAATTACAACTTGTTATAGATATTATTGTGCACTACAGACTGAAACAGGAACCTGTTTCTGATAAATCTGCACACATTTTGATGCTACATTTTCAGTTTCTTTTACCAGCATTTTTGTTCTCCGTGTACAAAACAACCCTGATTTATAAAGAAGACTTTCTAAAACCTTAAAGCGTTAAAGGGTTTTTAAACATATCATGGAGTTCTCTCTGACTTCTGACTGGACCAAATCGAGCTCTTGTGGCAGCAGATTATTAATTTCTGAGCGGTGGTGTATGTTTGAGGGGCAGTCTAGATTTACGCTCTGGATCTGGTGCTTGTGGTCTGAGGTAAATCAAACTCAGGTCTCACTGTGCTGTCAAAACGTGACAAATGTGCATGTGTGAGTCGGCCAGCTACAAAAAAAGCATCTGATGCTGCACAGTCAGCAGGACTACACCCCGGTGCAGATCGAGTACTCACTTCCCCTTTCCAAACCAGTTGCCGACACAAGCCACCACTGCAGGCCAACCGGTGGTCTGCATGATCCCGTTCATGACCTGAAGAATGAAGCAAACAAACCTGTTAACTTAGTGCATCAAAGCCTCTTAACGCTGGAAACTCAACTTAAATAAGGAGAATAAGAGAACACCAGTGAGTCTTAACATTCCCACACCAAAAATACATAAGCCCAGACACTCTCTTGCAGTCATGTGATGCAGCTGTGAGTCATGTGATATGTGCGTGAGAAAAGCCTGACTAAGTCACCATGGGATCTCTACATTTTCAAGGATGATAAATGAGGTCGGTACTGACCCACAGAGCTCACGGCGATCACACCTGTAAGGGGTTAAAATTGATGTGAATCAATACAATAAATCAGTGACTTCTTGGTAGCTTCATGCTGGTGCTTAAGTCTTAAAAAATTCTCCTTTTCAGGCTTTAGAATTTGCATTTTGATCCATCTTCTGCTAAAGAGGATCATTTTTTCCTTACAAACTAAGTGTAAGTTTCTGTATGTAGGATCTGTATGTATAGGATGAGTAATATTTCTAATTATAGTTCTCTAATGGTTGAATTTGACCCCAGGAGAGGGTCATGTGATGGTGCAGAGCTCATCTGACACTTCAGAGCTGTATAACAGCATTGTATGCATGAGCTACAAGCTTTGGAGTAGATATTCTTATTTATTTAGCTGCACGTGGACAAGTTACAGCTGACTTAACACTGTTTAAACAGCACAAGCAGCAGGTTAAGTTGAAATAAATTAGCATTTCCAAGGTTGAGGAAGGAAAAAAGAAAAAGCAAGGGCAATCACATGGATGATCGTGGATGATCATGCATTATAATTTAATAGTTGATATTATTTTGTATTTGTTTTTGAATTTGTAAGTAAAAAGTGCATTCTTTTCCTCTATGATGTAGTGGAGTAGAAGTATAAACTAGCAGAAACGAGAATGAATACAATACAATACAATATACTTTGTTTCTTTCCATCCTGCAGGAAAGGAAAGCAGCCTGTGGGCAAAACTGGTGTCTTCACCTGTTTTTGAGGTGAACCAACTCGTCATGACTAACATCTAAATGTGCAGGGTGATGTGTGTGGTCAAAGGGACTTTAAAAAAAGACTGAAGTGAAACAAAACAAGTGACCAATGGAACCAGTGTGTATGTATGCTGCATGTTTGGTCTCATCTGAGTCAGCAAAAAAAAGCTTTTCTGATCTGTGCTTCCCTCTTTCTTCCCTAATGTGAGTGTGTTTGTATGCAGCAGATCTCAAAATGGATGAGAGGATGTTCAGGGCACTGGTTCTCAACCTTTTTTTGTAATGGCCCCTGGAACAATCAGGTTGATGACGACAAAAACGTGAGAAAGAGAGAGCTGCAAACCTGCGCAGACAGCTGTTTCTACCCTGCTGATTTTGAGTGCTAATTCTGAATGTCGTAATTAATAAAATAGACTTTGCAATGATGGCAATGGTGGTGAAGACAACTCCCACGATGCCACACTACTTTAAAACGTTGCCAAAGTCTTTTGTTATTGTTTTGTTTGAGACCCTGAGCAGCAGAAATTAAATATTGTGCATTTAAGTGACAACTTTGCAATTTGTAGGTTTCTGGATAATTGATACATGGAAATTAAAGGGAATTCAGCAAATTTCACATTAGATTTGGCAATTTCTTGTGTGCATGTAGAAACTCTGCTCTGATGGTGGCACTAGAGGAAAGGTCAGGGCATCCCCTATGTTTATAATGATTCAGGAAACAACATAAAGTGCATAACTTTGCGATTTTGTGCGTTTACCTGGATGAAGGCGTAGTACCCTAATGAGTGGATTTTCCAGTAGAAGCCGAGGCCAAACAGACATGTGAACAATCCACTCATCAACATGCCAAAACTCAGGTAGTACCGCAGAGACACGCGCTCTCCAAATATTCCACTGTGAACACAAGAAGTCATCAATAAAGCGCACACACACAAATCATCAAAAACATAACAGGATCTGCAGGCAACAGCAAATACAAACCTGATAAACATGCCGATGGCATAGGCAACCAGGAAGGAGTTATCCAAGACTCCAAACAGTGTCTGATAGTTGTCCTGGTCTAGAGGGATGACACAGATGGAAATATTAGCTTTTTCCATGTAATTATTTATAGTTCTGGATATTTTTTATCAACTAATAGGAGTTGTGCAGCATCAAGAACTCTCAAAAGCTTCCTACCCACAAACTTTTTTTGCAAAATGCACAACTGAGCCAGGGAATCGAACTCTTGAATTAGCACTGCCATAGGAGAACAGAACCTGTGCCTTTATTAAAAGTTTTTTATGTTGTATCTCATGACAACTTAATATCAATAATGTGCTTATATGTTGAGTATCGCATTTTTATTGTCAACTACTTGTATTAAGCATAATCTGTGACCAAACAGTGAAACCTGAAAACAATGCTGATTACTGAAAGTAAAATATGAGCTCTGTTTTGGATTTATCTGGTTCAGGAGTTACTCACACAACAGTTCAAGGTTTCTTTGATAAGGTCCTTTCCAGACGGCTGACTCAAGAGCGTATTTGTGCATACCAACATTAATTAAATACTAATCGTAATGTAATACTGTTTGTGAAGTTAGTATGAAATAAATCAATACATTTTGTCATTCAGACTGCGACTTTCAAATAAAACTAAAAAAATTTGGATTATTAAAAAAGTGATGATATCTTTTCCAGTACTAGTCCACCATATATAAACTCATGAGTTTATCCATGATAAGACTTACCAAAGGGCGCCCAGTCACACCAAGTTTCATTGTTGGTTATGTTGAGGTCTGCTGGCCGAACAACTGTGGAGCAGTTTTTGTGCAGCTCACTCTGAGTATCAGACAGAAACAAAGAGAAGGAATCAGTTAAAACGACTCGGGTTTCAGGAATCTGTGAGCGCATACATATGAGTAAAAAAAAAATTCTATCAATGAATAAATTATATATTTCACTGCCTCTCATGATAAGACATGCTCACTTTTAGTGCAAATAATCTGTCTGTGGTGTTACAGGACCATACCATTTATTAAATTGGCATACTTTATAAGCATATTTATTGATGTATTTATTCCATATTGAATGAAATGGCATTCCATATTAGATTAGGAGCATTTAAAAACAAAAGTGCAGAAAATGTGTGGGAGGAGTTTTTTGCTATTATCTGTAGCATGTCTGAAAAATAACATTGATCACTTTGGATATGGAAAGATATATTCTGGTCCAAAACATTTAATTTTAGCTTTGTGTGTATGAAGCATTGAAAGGTGGATTTTCTAGTCCAAAGAACTGAGTGCCATAAGTGAACTAGGTGAAAATAATCCCTTCTTAGGAGTTTTATGTCTCATGTCTAAGAGTGAAGGACATAATTGCATCTAAAACAGCTCCAGAGAGTATCTTACAGGTAGCATCAGACCCCTGACTCGCATTTTTCAAGTTCCCGCAAAAAAACCCTGTAGTCACCTTAACAATGCTGATGGGTTTCCGTGACAGATGGTAGGCCGTGTAGAAGAGGAAGGTGAGGAAAAGAATGAAACCCCGATACCTGCAAAACAGGGATGAAAGAATAAGGATGTGGTGGAAATTTTATTCTTTGGGTTCAAAAGAGCACACTTAGGTCAGGACGATTGAAACTTAAGAAATTAATTTGCATTACAGAGGTTACATTCCCTGAATAGTCTAAATGATAAATATGCATATGTTAAAAGCTGTCTAATGATGTACAAACACAAGAAGAGAGGGAACAACAGTACAAATTTTACTAAATAAATATTAGTAAAATGATTATCCCTTAACCAAACACCTGATATCGGCAGTATAAGGTGGCACACGTGTGCAGAAACATATTTCTAATGCTAATAAACTCCGATAAAATATAAGTAAAACATCAAGTTTTAACATCTGTCACCAGTAGGGAAAGTAACCGTTTACTTATGTTCTATAGTCATGAACACTTTTGAGTTTAAATACCACTATGTGCTGTATTATAGAGCTGAATAATATACTTTTCATTACACTTCACTCATAAGGTCGTTCTGATGTCATCATTATAGACTTCACAAACGCAGATTTGATTGCAGGGCTGTTGCACTTGTTTGCTTGACATTTTACAGGTGTTTCTAACAGACAGGTAGATAACTGTTTATGGCCCATAAAGTGCAGCGACTCCACAATGCCTGCCTCCTTTAGTTCTTCATTATGTTTTTGTCTTTTTATCACATAGACTAGAAACATGACATGGCACTGTGAGAAAGACTTTCAATTAACATGAACTACTGATTACTGAGAAGTATTTTGCAACAAACAGGCTGCTGGAAATACTACTACTGAATCAATAACACGTTTGTAAATGTGTAGGAGCACAGGTACAATGTTAATGTCTTAAAAAATAAAATAAAAATGGGGATTTATTATAAAGTGAACACTGTCTTTTATATTATGAATGTATAATTTAGATGTTAATAGAGTAAGCACTGTTTTATATAATTTATTTATAAGCTTTGCTACTAAACTGCTGGAGCATTAGTGTATTGATTGTTGTAAAAATCAGAAAACAATAATTAATAGTTCCTTCAGAGTAAGGTGACAATTAAAACTGAAATCGTATTGAAATAACTTGTCTGTTCCCAAATTCCTGAAATTGTGTATCTGTGACAGCAGACAGTATTGATCCGTTAAAGGTTGAATTAGTGTCGATAGGGCAGGAAACCTAGAAATGCCCATTTATTTTTAATGGAGTTTGGCGTGGCTCTTGATTCACACCTCAAAAACCGGTAATACAAGGCGCACACATCCCAACGAAAACGAGCTGTAGTGATACGTTTATAACAGACAATGGGATACAGTAAATTAGGTAACTATATAGGGGGCACTGGATTTACTAGCCATCAATACAAATTCACAGAATGCGTGTTTATCGACGCGGCTAAGCCAATCATTTACAGCAGGGGAGATAACACACATCTCGGTAATGGGGATACCATTAGACTGTTTGTGTAGCGTGGAGAACAATAAGTAAGGACGATAATGGAAACTTACCAACTATCTCGAGAAAAGGACGTTGTAAATCGTATACCGGGGGCCAGGGGCGCCTTCATTGTTCGATGAAAACTTGTGTCAAACTTTGTAAAAAAAAAAAAAAAAAAAAAAAAAGCCCTCAGATCCCAGGCATGTCCTCAGAGCTCCAATATCAGACAGTTACGGCTCAATAGCGACAGAAAACACTTAATGTGTAGCAGCTTATGTTATCTAAAGGTTCAAAATAGACAGCTGCTAAGTGAATGAATAAAGGAGCAGCCGTGCAGCTTCCTGATGGGAGATAGAGTCCGTAAACATGCAGCAGTTCTCCATACTGTCCCGGCTCAGTTTATATTCTGCTTCGGGTCCGCAGAGCCAGCCTACATCTGCTGGAACAGTTCAAAGGGCGCCCCTGATGATTAAAAATGATAATAATAAAAAAAAAGAGTATTATTTTTAGCCTAAGTTTGTTATTCCATAAAAATTTTCCAGACGGATCCTCCCGGCGACCACGTGACTGCACTTCCTCTGACGTCACTGCAAACAGGAAACAGCTGAGTGTGAGTGGTGTCCAACTTGAGGGTCGGGACCCTGATCGAGGACCGCGACATAACACTGAGAGGTCGCACGATGGATATTTTTCTACTGGGCCCCCTTTTCTATCTAAAAAATACGTTCGTATTGATAACAAAAATAGCTCAGGAGTTAAATTTGAGAGCTGATATCGAGTCATTTTACATGGTTTTCTTGATAATAACCAAAATCATAATCAAGAAAACCATTGAACATGGCTAGATATCATCTCTTAAATTAAACTATTATAAGCTATTTTTGTTATCATTATATTTTACCAGGCATTAAATAAACAATAAACTGAGGAAAACAAGGGTGGTCTAAAAAAATTTCCATCACTGTATATCGTTCCTAATGTTATATTTTTTTATTGTTTAAAGTGTAAATAATTGTTTATATTTCTTCTTGCTTTAATTGTTTTTTCACCAGATGCATGGAGAGAAGCCATCCACAATTTCACTGTACTTGAGTATAATAACAATAAAGATCTTCCTGATTCCGATTATTGTTCAACATTATACAGTAGCTTATTAAATTTGTTCCTATAAAAAATAAATTGTAAGACACATTTAATTAAAAAGATGACGGACTTGAGTTTTTTATTTACACAGCCCTCAAGAATGTTAGGTTGACTAACTGTACAGATGTTAAAAAATCCCACTCAACAAATCCTCGAAAGCACATTCTTGTTTACACAACTGACTTCCCTGATGACTTACCAATCAAAGCTTCACAGAGTATTCCAACATTCAGATTTCTTAAATCATCAATAAATAAAGTAAAAGATAAATTCCTGTGAGATTGTATGCTTTTTAAAATATATTATATAAAAAAAAACATTATTGCAAAGCAATGATGAAATGCTGCTTATAATGTTGACACACAATATAAATAACTCATTCTCCAACCAGTAGACAAGTTTAATCTTAATGTGGTCAAAGCAAGAGTTTGTGGTAAATTCACCTGCATTTATCTACAAATTAATGAGTGATTTTAGTCTCTGTTATTGTTAGATCCTATCGAGGACAGAAGCTGACCAAGTCAAAAATAAATTATTGAAATAAATTATTCAATAAATTAATGAATATGCCATTAAATAAAACAAAAATATGAAAAAAATAGGTAATAATTAATTGACCAAATATGACTTACTTTTTTATTTGTTTAATTTGCATAATTTATTTAGTTGTCTATTAAATTTGATTTAATTATTTGTTATGCTTTTTAAATGCATGTATATTTTAAATGTATTTCTTATTTGCAAATAAGTAAATAATACATGAATTTGAATGAAAAAACATGAATTTATGTTACATTTGATCAATTAATTAATGCCTTATTTATTTTCAATATTATTGTTTGTACATTTAATGGCACATTATTTATTCATCCAATCATTTAATTACTTATCCTTCCATCCTCTATATGACACTGAGGATACTTGGTGGGAAAAAAAAAGTATTGGACAAAGTGAACTTTTGACCCGATGATGGTGCAAGACAGAAAGTTTCCCATCTAGCACACAGTAAAGATTAACCGAAGATCACAAAAGTCTTTAGGATACATTATCTTGGAACCCTCAATGTCTGTACAAAAGTCTGTGCCAATCCATCTCGTAGATGTTGAGACACTGAGTCTCGTTGTCACAGCAGATGAAAAGTCAGCTGGATTCATCTTGTGGAAAAAATTAATGTCTGGACAAAATGTCACGGCAATCCATCTCATATTCATTGAGATATTTCAGTCTGGAGGTTAATCATGTCTTCGACCTCTCTGTAGTGGATAAAAGTGATCCCAACCTTCTCATCCGACTCTGGGTTTGACAACTTACAATGTTTTTTTCCCAAAATGTTCAACAGTTCCTTTAAAAAGAGAACAAGGAGCCTGTTTCAGTTCATCAGCTTCCTTTACTGTAACTCGAAACTCAACATTGTCGAGTGTAGCGCCTTGGCATACGCTGTGGAGGAGACAAATGACTGTCAGTATAGTTCCACTGAAGCTCAGCGGTGTTGTATACAGAGTGGCAGATGTGACGTGTGTGCAGTGTGTACCTTTGGGATTGTTGTGGAAGACACAGTTGTTAGCGCAGGTGTCGGGGTGGGAGTCCCAAAAAGAGGATGCACAGCAGCAGAGAGGAGGCGGCTCCATCTTCTCCTGAGACAGTCGCTCCTTCAGCTGAGCTCTCAGAGCATCAATGAACCTGCAGATAGTTACAATCACCCTGTTGATCAGCTTCACCGAGCAACTCACACTTTTTTAGAGTGCATACATAGTTCAATTAATTTGGTCCATTGTTCACTTTTTGGATATATGTTTAATTATTTTGTGGTGCCACAAGGAGCTCACAAAAAGTAACAAAAAAACTCTGTTTAAGGAATAATTTACCCAAAACACCAAAAAGATGTATACAGTAATCACCTCCCTTGGCTCTCTATGGACGCAGAAAAAGTTTTCTATCAATGGTATTAAAGTGAGCAGAGCACACTAAAAAATTAAAGCATGTCAGTGTAAAAAAACCTTGAAAAAATCAAAATGAAAGACAGCGAAAAAGGTTATTAAATGTCTTGAAAATGAGCATAACAAATACCTTCAAAGGAAAATAAATAAACGTTTTTCAATGTTCTATAACCTTATTTTACTGTCACATCTGCCAGACTCTAGCTATGTAAAAAAGGTAGGTTTCGAAACTTTAGCTTTAGCTTAAATTTTCTGTTGAAATGCTCTGCATTCATTATGATTTAATGGCTTCTAGTTATTTTTTATGTGCATTCTTTTGGGGGGGAAATACTACTTTTTTAATAATAAAATAGTACTCCAAAACACCAGTAAACACACTTGGATGTGTAAAATTGGTGGAGCTCCCCTTTAAGCTTTTTAAATTATTTCCATAAATTACCTTGCAGCTACTTTCCCTTTCTCCTCCCTTTTCCTCCTCTGCAGCTCCACAGCTCTCTTATCCTCCTCGAGCTTCAGCCGCTCCAGAATCAGCAGCTCTCTCTCCTCCAGCCTCTGTCGGGCCTCTGCGAGCTGCTGTACTCTTTCCAACTTTCTTTCTTCCTCCAGACGAATCTGTTCTTTCTCTGCTTTGATCCTTTAGTAAAGACAGGGACATTTGAAATGCAACCATGGCTTAATAATCACTTTTTAAATGAACATTCATATGCCAGTATTTCAGTCTGTCTGTGTGCTATCAACATTTGTGAGTATTGAGCCATATTTGGGAAAAAGTATCATCCATACTATCTCTCAAAGTTACACCGGTTGGGTCTCTAAAGACATCAAACATTCACATAAATAAGAGGAAGTTGCGCATGAGAAAATACTCCAGTCTCGTCACCTTGCTGTCCTCTTCAGGTGTTTCCTGTTCTGTTTGTTCTCCTTCACTTGTTCTCTCTCAATGTTCATGTACAGACGGCGGTGCATCAGGAACTGAGACTGACGCTGCACAGAGAGAAATGTGCAATCTGTAATATTCAGTCTGAAAGTTTCCAAACATGTAAGGACAAAGCTTCAGGCACATGTCTATTGTCTACCTGTCTTTTCAGTTCTTCTCCGTCAGCCAGAGGCCACAGGACCTGTGGGACTCTGAGGTTGGACTTGGAACCTGGATCAGGCTGCGATTTCTCAGAATCCAACAACACGTGACCACTCACCTGAAACATACATGCAAAGTCAGAACAGATATAGATAAGACACTGAAATAGAATTATTGAATCAATTTATGTTGTTGCTACAGTGTCGATACCCACATTATGTGCTATGACAGAATAGGCAAAATGTATGAAGGCCTATATGCTATAATGAACCGTTTTCACATTACAATGTTGACCAATAGATTAAATAGAAATGTTAAACAAAAAGCGCTTCTACTGAAAGTGTCTACAAGCCCTGAAGGCTGATGCTCTTGATAAAAGTTGCACTTGTCTTCCGGGACCTGCTACGCTGACCTAATTTCATATCATATGTCACGTAGTACGTCAACAAACAATGTGAGAGGAGACACTTCTGTTTACATCCTGGACCTTCCTTTTTATCAAGACATGTTCTCTCCCCCATGTGGGAGTATCAGACAGTGTTGTTCAAATTGATAATTGACTCTCAATTATGCAGATCACCTCATCTATTTGTGTCTGTGTCTATACAGTCATGGAAAAAAATATTAGACCACCCTCGTTTTCTCCTTTAAGAGTTTCATTTAAGAGCTGATATCTCACCATTTTACATGGTTTTCTTATTAATGATTTTGGTTATTATCAAGAAAACCATGGAAAAAACATGGTCTAATATTTTTTTCCATGACTGTATATTGCTTGCTCTGCATTTTGATGGTGATTTGACAATGCCTGACGAAGATCTCCATTAGGTGGAAAACGTTAAAATTGCTGGGAGCATGTAATACTGTGCAGATCCTTTGTCTGATTTCAAAGTGGATGAGTGTCACAGAGAGGTGACAAGATTTGTGGTAAAGGTGTTAGATAGTTCAGCCTATCTAGATAGTTTGTAAAGAATAAAGGCTAGTTTTGTTCCTGAAATCTTTGTTCCTCTTGAGAAAAGCAACTACAAAGAAGGTATGATATCATATCTAATAATATATCTTTTTAATGGAAAATAATACTTTTTTCCATGAAGCATCAAGAAGCTAAATTTGATTACATGTGGGGGAAGTGGAAAAAGTATATTTCCCTGAAATGCTTGTTTTCTCAATCTCAAGTGAAAAAACAAGCTATGTTTTAATTTTGTGTAAACATTTTTTACACAAAATTGTAAAAAAGCTGAAAAGATTGCTCATTTTGTAAAGTAAAACAAAAAAACTGTGTGATGTTACTTTTACATGGTCCAAAATAAGGAAAAAAAAATGTAATTGTTTTTTTTCTCTCCAAATGATATTAGAATCTTAACATGAGATTAGAACCAATTTGATAAGCAGAATCTGCATCAATAAAACTAAAACGATATCCAACCATTTTTATACATCATGCATCCAAGATGATTAGAAAAAAAATACAAGAAGCTGCTGCACTCTGGATATTCATTAACCTTCTGCTGAACGAGGGGACACTCATGTTGACTGATAAAGAAATGATCGTCCCCCTCTTTCTCTGCCTGAACATCGTCCTCCTCCTCCTCCTCCTCCTCCTCCTCCTCCGCTCTCAGCCCGTGAGATCCGATTTTCTGTTGGGTGCAGAGGAAGTTGTTTTATTAAACCCTGGATGTGCAAGAACACACACACATATATATAAAATTATAGGAACAATATGCTTTTGAAAGAGGAACAAGTGTGAGACACAGACGCTCACATGTCTGGTTGGAGAAACATTCCATTCGCCTCCAGGAAGTTCTGATGTCATTTCCCCATGGCGGCTCATCCGACAGGCAGCCAGTCTGAGTCTGACCTGCCTCATGCCTCCGCTTGACTGGAAAATCATAGAAATAAATAATCCTACTGATTAATCATTGTCACATTATTCTATCACTCACACAAGGAAACAATGCAATCATTGTCAAAAACACACATATTGCACATAGAAAAACATAAAAACAGGAACACAGAGGGCCGGATGTACAGGACCAAGGGATGATAGAGGATAAAAGTGTGTTTGGGTCCCTGACCAGATGCTCCACAGTTAACACAAATACTGGATTTTTACACCCAATGCTATGATGGCAACAAATCAGACAACATACATTTTGACATCCTTACATTAAATAAAGATCTCTTCAATTTGGTTGTTAAAGAATTGTGACCAAGATAACTACAGAGTGGGATTTTACAGTTGACAGACTCACCAATGCTCCCTGGTGATCAGACTATATAATAAAGACTGAATGATCTCAAATACATCTTTGACCTTTCTGATCTGCCATTTCCTCAATGATCATCACCCAAACATGCAGCTTTGTAAGCATGCCCCTCAAAAAGCCTCGGCATTAAACTATGGCTAAAACAGCCTCCACTCTTCTGGTTTCTTTTAATCTGACTGCAGAGATTAAGTTGCATTCGGATTTGGCCTGTAACATAGCTGCACTTACAATATGTAGATTTATGCACAGAATGCGAAACAATGTGCAAGTTCTGCCCGAAGACTTTAGTCATACAACATTTGCTGCAGTTAGCAGTGGATTGGCATGCGAGTCAGTCACACCATGAGGGGGACAAATTAGATGACCCAGCTGGAAGAACCATTTGTGGGTTCCTGGTCAGCTACAGCAGCCACGGAGAGAGAGTCGTGTATGGTGCAGCTCAGTACATTAGGTAGCTTGTCTACAGTTCATTTTATTCAAAAATAGCAACAAGTCAACATGCTGTGGAACGCCAGGCCATGAACTGTGTGTGCAACCGGTAGAAGTCCACAGATGGCACCTGTACACACTGGAACGAAAGTATGTCCCAGCCGTCTGGTGCGCAGTGTGTTGAGTGAAAAGGTCTGTGCCGCAGACACCTCTGTCTCATTATCTCTGGCCGTAGAGCCAGTAGCACCAGTCACCCACATGAGTTGCATTTAAAAAAAAAAAAAAGCTTGTAGAGCCTATTTTTCCTTTTACCATGGGATAACCTTCTCTTAATTTCATTTGAAATAATTAAATAATATGAAATAATTTTTTTTTTAGCTAAAATTCTCATTTTCAGTTCAAATAGTTAATTATTTGAATCCCCCAAATTCATCCCAAAAGGGTTGAATGGAGTTCTGTGTAGGCAAATCAAGTTCTCCGAGGGAATTCCCCAAACTGGGGAAAAAAACATTTCTTTGTGGACCTGGCTTTATACATACATGGGCATTTTCACGTTGAAACCCTATGGTTGAAACAATGAATGGTCTCTCCGAAACTGTATTTATTTGGAACAGAGACCTTGCCTAAAGCAGCCCCTAAGAAAAAACAGCCCCAGACCAAAAGCAAAAACAGGTGTGTGTCCATTTTTTGGATCTTGTGGTATTGATTAAAGCCAGATTGATTATTTCTATTTTAAAATAACTTTCCAGTATGAATATGCGGGGAACGACAATTAAAACCTTCTTATATCTTATAGGTAAAGTTTTGTGGTAGGTGGACACATCAAACCAGTAAACAGATAACTTTGCTAAAACTTTAATTATATAAAAAAAAGTATACCCTCTCACCTGCTGAGAACTTCTCTCAATCCCCCTCTGTTGTGCAGCTCCTGCTGCAGACATCGATCGCTCACCAACAGACCCTTGACGTGTCCAGGCCTGATCTTGCTGTTGTGGGATTCTCCTGTCAGGTTTAACCTGGATGTAAACAAAGAAAGAGCGCAGCCATTGTTGAAAATAAAATACTATTTGTGTGACAAAGTGCTTAGTCGGCGCCCTCCCCTGAATCATTTTAGTGACCTATTATTACCTTGTTAAAACTTCACTGTCAGTCACAAAGAATGTCATCTTTACCTCGGAGTCTGTCTGCAGCTGCTGTCTTTTCTTGCTGACTTGAGCTTGCTGTGCCACACGATGGCGTACTTCATCTTGAAATCGTCGAAGGCTCTCTTCAGTCTCCCTCCTCTTGTCTTCCTGGATCTCCTCAGTTAGCAAAGCCAGAGCCTAAATCCAAGAAATTTGAGGACTGTTTGGACTGCTTTAGGAAAAATGGATACTTTAAAGTAATGTGATATATGCAGCAACTATTTCTATTATTGATAAATTGTTTAACTTTTTTTAAATGAAGCTTCCGGATGCTGTTTTCAGATTTCTAGAGTCTTACACAATATTAAACTTGATATGTTTGGGTTTTCGACTGTTAGTCAGACAAATAAACAATATGAAAATGCCAAATTGGACTTTTACAAATTGTGATGGGCATTTGAATTTTTTTTTACAGTTTCTGGACTAAACAGAATGATCTCCTAACTGAAAATAAATGAACAGATAAAATCAATAATAAAAATCAGTTAAACCTCTGTTGTTATAGTTGCCTTGCAGATTAAGGTTATTAATAAAAAATATATAAATTAACGAGTAAATTATGGTGCATAGATAAAGCTACCCAGAAGAATACAAAGTAATTAAAATTATCTCCATTTGTCAGTTACAACATTAAAGAAATCCTTAATTAAAATCTAATAAAATAACAGCCTATATATTATTGTAAGATGGGCCATTATGTATAATGAATATTTCTACTTTTTGTACTTTAGGTACATTTTAAAGCTTTCATTTGTAATTTTAAATTTTGATTGCAGGACATTTACACTGGGGTATTTCTATTTTTACTGAAGTAAAAGATGGGAATACTTCTTCCACCATTGGTTTATGTCAGGGGACGGCAACCTTTACTAACAAAGGAGCCCTTAATGGCCAAAAGAAAGAGAAAAATGTTGGAAGGCAGCCACAAACCTTATTTTGAGCCTTACAGTAAAGTCAAAACAGCCTACTAAGTCTAAATTAGTCTACCAACATTACTGATAAGTCATAATAAGCATTATGAATATGATTTTGTCAGAATGCAGCGAGGACCCAAGTACTAATGAGAGGCTGGACAACAAAGAAATATCGCAGGAGTTATTCAAAATTGAAAAGCCTAGCTAGGGAGTCTAGATTCAATGTTAAAACATTTGAATGCCACATATAAGCTACACATTTGAATTGAAGAATACAAATTGGTTTGGACAGACACCAATGATAAAAAGAAATTCAAATTTAAAGAAATAACCATTTAATTTCGGGGTTTTTTTTGTCACAGCAGAAAGCCCGAAGAGCCACATGTTGCCCATCCCTGGTTTATGCCAATCTTAGCAAAACTCAGCACTTTCCCTTACCTGCAGGCTGCCTGGTCATCACCAAAAACGGTCTCAGCAGCCTGGCAACACAGTGAAACCTAGCAATGTTTACTAGCGTTAAATGCCAAACTCACAGAGGGGTGCTCCACGAAGTCTTGTCCGACCTCCACCCAGGCTCCCACCGCCACTACCGCCGGGTTCCTCTCGGCCAGCACCTTGTTGGCCCCTCTGCGGGCTGGGTGCTCTTTGCTCCGGCTAACTGAAGCTTTGCTCGTCGAAGTTTTAACCCGGTTAGCACTCATTGGTAACGCTGGCGTCGTTAGCCTGATGCTAACCCACTGTTTAAGATCTCTTCTCGGTATTCAGTTGGAAAAGTTATACATTGACATTAATGTCATGTTAGTGCGGATGTGTCGACAACATAATGTACACTATTTGCTAAATGTCTTGACAATAAAACAAAGAAACATCGCTGTAACATTAGTCAAAGCTTAACTAGTAAACACAACAGGTTTTTTTTGAGTTTCGCTCACTAAATCTTCCTTTAGTTTCCGGCGTTTGACAAACAGCTCACTGGCGCATTACTGCCCCCATCCGGACAGGAGGCGACATTGTGTTAATGAAATATGCCTGTAGAGGAAAGACAGAGATCAACTATTCCATCCATCCCTCCTTCCTATGTTAGACACATCCGCCAAATTGAAAAATAAATAATTAAATGACTGGATAAATGACCCATAACGCCATTGAATGTGCTATAAATATTATAAAAATGGTTGTAAAATTTAAAAAAGCAAGGTATTCATTAATTGGTCAACTGTGTCATAAACTGATGTTTTAATTTGCTTTGTTTTTTATTTACCTTGTATGAATTTACACATTTATATTTCATTACATTTATTTATATATTTATCAGAGTCAAATTTACTTCCATTAAAGCACTTTCAAAGTACCTAAATCAAAACTCTCCAGATTCCCAGAAGTCACACACAGATTGTTTAATTTCAAGTATCAAAAGATTTTGGGTTAACATAATCGATGATGTGCAGATGACACCTTTTGTTGAAATCAATTATTTTTTAATACAGTATATTGAAAGCATATTCCTAACCTTAAAACCATAACAGTTCAAATTAAGCACTTCCAAGACTGTTTGAAACCTGGCATGGACAGCCTGAAACTGTGGCAATGCAAACCTGCAATAACTCCAAAAGAAGACTCAAAAGATTGTTAAGAACCCCCAGAGTCAGCTGAATGGGTATGACAAATGGCTGTATTCTCTAAGGCTCTGAGCTGTTTCTGCAACTCTTCAAAGTCACATTGCATTGTTTCCACTTTAGTCTCCTCCTCTGGATTCGTTGTTGGCACTACACCATCACTGTATGCACAGCTGACTGGAGATCAGTGGGAGGCAATTCAAATATAAAGTATGTATACAGATAAAATGCTTTCTATTTATATCCTGATCTGCCTTCTGAATGTCCTTGACAGTAACAGGCAACAATTTAAATCTCCAGAGGCAGGATGTTCTGAATGTAGGTCACTCTAAAAGGTCTTATGGGACAAAAGATTATATTGTAGGAAACTTAACCCCTAACCATTCTGCAAAGTTGTTTTTTTTATGTCTTTATTTAAAAAAATGACAGTATTTTACAACAGGAAAATACAATGAAATTGTACTGCACAGTGCGCAACATTGACATTTTCAGATATAAAGGTTACTCTGAATGTTGGTGGTTCTGACAAACTTGCGGAGGACGTCTTTGCTCGGAGACGGGTCCAACTGAAGAGAGAAAGAGGAAAGCAGAGTCAGGAGAACAGGAAAACAATGCAGATGTATTTTAGTCACACTCTGACCTTTAGAAAGTCCAGTATGTAAACAGAAAAGCAGTTTACCTGTATGGACTTGCCAAGATTGGTTAGTGCAGGCTTGTAGGTCTCCATTGTGACAGAGTCGGGGCCGATGACATCACTGTAACACTGGTAAACAACAGCGGGGATGCGGTGGACCTCGCTGTGGTTCAGCACTGATGAAAAAGCACAAAATAAGAAGAATTAAATCTTCAGAATATATGGGGACTGGAAAGTTTGTCTCAAGGTCCTCTGTGTTCTACATCCCGATGAAATGTTTGGACTTTCAGTATCTTTAAGTGCTCCAGCACCAAAATGACCAAATCAGGATGAAGCACTGTGAGCTCAGTTGGAGCACTAATGGAACTACATTTCATTCAGTTCACAAATGAAAATGACATTTTTTCCCCCGCATACAGTCAGCACAAGCAATCTGGGATTCAGTGACTCACTTAAGGACACTTAAAGGTAAAGAATGAAACCTGGCTGAAGCTGGATTTATAATGGATAATGCTTTACACTCTTTTCATTTCCACCCAGGTAACATTAAATCGCTTTTCAGATTACTGGTGCAGCATTTTAGTTCATCAATTCAAAGAGAGCAGTGATGATCACAGAGAGAAGAAGGTCAGCACTGAAATGTCTTTGCAGTTGATGTGCATTATTGAAAAAGAAAATAACTACTGGGATAGGCAGTAACTGTTTGTGTACGCAGCCACATGCAGAACAGACATTATGTTGACTGATGCATTTAATGTGGAACCAAATTAAACCAGGTCCGTCTGGAAACTTTAAGACGTTTGCAATGTGTGCTGAGGTTAGTGTTGATGCATTGTTTGTTTCTAGCGATTTGAACGAAAGTTTTAGGGTTTATTTCAGCTACTTCTTTAAACATCTTGCGAGTTTTGTGATGATTAGGTTGTGGAGGTAGGTCTATTAATGTGCTGAGCCACACACTTTTAAAGTTTAGAGAAGTTTCCAAGATATTAACGAGCTTTTGAAAACCTTTATTCAGCTTGGTCCAATAATGATCAGACCTACGGTACAAGGGAAGTAAAAAATGTGTCTAAAAAACATTACAATAGACTGTTATGGTCTAAGAGGCTTCTATTGTCACAGTCAGACTTAAGTTGTGAATTGGATTGGAAGCATTTGCACAAAATTTCCATTTTTTTAGGCAGTGATTTACCTAATTTTAGGTGAAAATAATTTGTGAGTCGTTTTACATGGTCCTCCTCCAAGAAAATGTTATACCTTCGCTAGAAAATAATTTCACATCATTTTGGACCATTATGTTTACAGTATCTGTGTATAAAAATGTAGAAAACCTCCAGCAGATAATAAAAACACCCAAAGAGCTTAAAAGACAAAACTTGCTTGTGGAGTCCACTGGGGACCAACTACAACCATTAAATCTAGGAAGTCATTGTTAGTTTTTGATGCTCTCCACATTGATTTTCCATTAATTCAGATTAGATGGTGCCAAAAACAGTTTGCGTCTTAATGGAAGAGAAAACCCTGATTGGGCCAAGTTTCATGTTTCGAGTTCATTCCAGCTCCTGGCAATTAGAGCTGCTGCGGCAGACAACAAATAATAATAAACCAGCACAAACTCATTAGGGTTCTGCCCTGTCACAGCTCTAAAAATAGTAGTACCTGCAGCTGGAAGACCAGTAACTATGTTGGGTTGCTCCAGTGACTGGCAGACAGGCTGACCACTGAAGGCGGCGGTGTGGAGAGAGCGCAGGAAGGGAGCAGAGCTACAGCACAGATAGTCTGCTGTCTTGTACTCAGCCACAGAGCTATCTGACAGCACCGTCACATTCAGCTGTCTGTGCTGCAGACAGTCAAAAACCTGCAGGAGACAGAGAAACAGTTTAGATCACCCTGAAAAATGCCTGCATGCTTTTACCATTGTAATCTGTAGTATACAGAGCTTTAACAGTAGACAAATAACAATATTACAATCAAATGTATACATATAAAATGCTTTTTATTGTTATCCTGAGATGAGTCCTCCTCTTCCTACACTGTTGTGCTTCATTAATGTAAGAAAACAAACCTGAGTATGACTGTAAATACTCTATCTTTTACAGACTGAGGAAGAAAAGCTGCCCTCAAGTTTCTTTGCATAAAATCCTTGAATCACAGTGCCATGTGGCTGCTTTCTTACCTTTTCTGTCCACTGAAATTGCTGGTCTTCTGCAATGTAGCATGTCACTTGGCATATCAAAACCTTGAGGGAAGGGAATGAAAAAGATATTTTCTAATGCAACATTTGTGGATTGAAGACACATTACATTACACTATTTATCAAAGCCAGATACTGTAAAAACAGGAATTGTTGTCAGATTTTGACATTTCTTATGTTCGTTGAACAAATTGTGTAATCATCATCATGAAAATCCGTTTGTTCGACTCGTTTGAGACTTTGTCAAAAATGACACACTTTCATTAACGAGATCCTGTTAGAAACATTAATATAAGATATGATATTAAGAAAAAGGTATAATATATAATTAAATAAAAGCTGATGAATTTTCTCTTCTTGACTAATCGACTACCAAATCGATTAATCATAGCAGCTCTATACTATAATTATTATAACTCCAACATTCTGCCTTGGTGTCCGGCTGGGGAGCTTTGCTGCATGTCAATCCCCATCTTTCACTCCCCACTTTATTTTCAGTCACTTTCCTCAATTGTCCTTTGTCAACACAGGCCAAAATGCCCAAAGAATACTTCCGAAAACACTCTCCAACCTATAGACAATCTTCAATCATCATTATATATTATGGTTGTGATAACAGGAATTTTAGTAAATCAGCAATCTAATGAATGAACGGTTGATTGTTACAGAATGTGTCGTTCACAGCTGCTTTACACTGTATAAAATTGTTCTCCTTCAACTCATTAAATCGCTGCAGTCGTCTGACAGAAACGTGTGATAAATCTGACGCGGCCATTCACCACGTTTATCTTAATTAAAATCACGTGCAAACGACACCAGGCTGATACGAAATAGCCACACATACGCACACACACACCTGTACATACATCAGACTGGGGGGGTTATGACTCTGTGCTCTGACAGTTTATGGAGGAGCAGATTATCCTGGCTCATTAATCCTGTGTGTCACGGCCTACTTTCCAACTTTAATATCTGAAGAGGGGATTCATGTTTTGTTTCATTATTGAAACAGTGCAAAGGCTGCTGTAGCAGATTGGAAACAATATAAGGTGAGATACAGTATTATCTCTGAAAACAGAGAATTCATGCAGTTATATAAGCTGCTTCAACTGACAATTATTGTGGCTATGATTAATTTCTATTGTCATTGGAAGCATCTGCATTCCATTTCTCTAATTTATTCAGGTTTATCCTTTAATTTGTCTCCCATTTATAGCTGGAATCAGCCATTATAATGTGCTTTTAATATACAAGAAAAGAAAGAAAAGAAGATCGGGAGGATCAGGAGCTCTTTGAACTGAATGATTATTATTGAGAGTTGACAACACTCACTGACATCATAACATATCACACACATGCTGTTTTGCTCAGTGTGTCACTCACGGATCGGTTGTCTTTGTGTCTGTAGAAAACACACTCCGACTCCTCGCTGGTTATCCCAGTTACAGCCCGGCTCCTCTCGTTCCACATGGATGCATGTCCCACTGCGTCCCAGTTTTCAGATGTGAGAACGTACACAGAGAGAAACCCTGTGAAGACAGAACCTCTCAGTATTCAACAACAACTCACATGTGAGACGTACCTATATTAACATACACCTGTTCTCACAGCAGACAGTGGAACAGGTGTAACTGCTATTATTTAAAGAGGAGAAACGATTAATGTCTATCAGCACTGTTTAAGAGTATAACATGTAACATCTCCACATTCAGAATGTTTTGTTGCCTTGTGTACATATTTCAAACTTAACTCTATATTTTAATCTGATGAAAGATTTAATTCATGGACGTCTAGATCTTAATTCATGAAAGAAAAGAGCTGAGCAAACAATAGCAGCAGCTTAGCTCGCCATTTATTTATTCAGGGTTTTCACTGGTTTTATTCAGCGGTGTGTTCGTCTAAGAGAGGATGAACATCCTGAATGATAGACATTGAGGAAATCTGAACCCGGGATAGCTGAGTGTAATGACGGTATTGTTACATCTTGCCATCAATTAATTGTGGAAAACCTTGATGATGATTCACTGTGATGGACATTTTTCACTATTTTCCAACATTTTATAGATAAAATTATCAATGGAATATATGAGAAAATCCTGCTGGTTTACTGACAATCTGAATGAAATGGAACCATCATCAGCTTTAATATTCATAAAGTTGTAAAGTTGCTTTTATTCATAATAATTGGATCTGAAGTTTAAATCAAAGTGTGTTGATTTGTAGCCTTGCTGCTTGTTGAATTAACAAGTTGTGTTAATTAACAATCTAAGTATTTGGTCATTACTGATCTTATTATCTTAAAAAACATTCATGGAAGTCTGTGTTATTGCAGAGCTAATATGGCAGCACCAAATCCCTCACAGAGGTCATTAAAGTTTCATTTGATCTGTAGTATTATTGGGTGTGCTGTTAGAAGGCCTCATTACAGGTAATGTAACATACAGCTGCAGGCAGGCAGCCACTTACTGGCAGCGTTGTGTCCCACTGCGAGGATGAAGTCTGAACACTGCAACTTGTTTCCGGATTTCAGCGACTCAGAGACTTCAGGGCTCCAGTGCAGATGAACCTCCCTGATGTAAAAGTAATGTGGGTTAGAGAAGGAAGAGCAGTTATGGAAAACACTGTGCAACTAAATATTTGAAGATTTTCTGTACAAGTTTTCACTGGGGATGATGATGCCTGCAAGTAACTACATTTACTTCCTTAAATGAAGTTATTACACACGTGTCTCTCAAGCCTTTTTCTTAAGGTTCTTTACACTCTATCTATGACAACTCAAATTAATCAGTCTTTATCCCATAAAACACCCTTCCTTATCAAGAGATATCCATTGGCTCAAGTGCATGGCTTTGAAGTATTTCTTCTTGTTCTTTTTATCCTACTTTATACTTCTACATATTTTCATTGTTCTAAGTACAATAGAAAAGGTTGAGCTTTTTACTCTTTGACAGCTGAAGTCAAAGCTGAATTACTATCTGTGCAACTTGGGTCCCATTAGCCCCAGGTGCACTGTGTGTCAATGTAACTTTTTTTTGAGTACACACCAGTAAAATGCTTAATCATCTGATATGATGGCGCTCCTTCATCCCAAAATCAAAAATTGATCTTACCTTTAGTGCTATTTATCACTCTAGATTTTTTTTTTTGCTGAATGTTGGAAGCGTCAGTAGTAGAGATATATGCCTTGCATATGCATATAAGTTAATGGAACCATAGTACCAAGGGTCGGCAACCTTTACTAACAAAAGAGCCATTTTTGGCCAAAAAAAGAAAGAAAATGTCAGAATGGAGCCACAATGATGATAAAAGTCTTAATTAGCCTACCAATATTACTAATAGGTCATAATGAGCATTTATTAATATGATTACGTCAGAATCAGCAGGGACCCAAGCGCAAATGAGAAGCAGGACACCGAAGAAATATCTCAGGAGATTTGGAATCGAAAGCTAGCCTAGCTAGGGAACCTCAAAACTAGACTTGAAGTTGGCAAAATTTACAGGTTAAGGCGTTGGGGCTGTAGACTTTTTAAGCATTTTATATTCATATTTAAGCTGCACATTTTTACAATTGAGGAATAGAGATCAATGATGAATGAAAATATAAAGAAATAGCCAATTCAGTTCGTATAATTGTTTTGTCGTATGATTTGATCAGTTTGGATAACTTGCACTTACAATATAATCGTACATCATGATGTTTCACTGTGGACATCACCATATACCATTTGGTAGAAATTGCTCAACCCTAAAAGTACTTCAACCCCTATATATGAAAGCTCACTGCAATAATTATCAATTAATGGAAAAAATAACTGAACTACTTTCCTGCAGTTTTCCAAACTAGTGATCTAAATGCAATCTATATTTAATGTTTTATTTCTAATTAAAATGTATGTTTTAACCGTTACTAGAAATTCTGCCCTTTTCATGAGCATGTTAAAGTTACATTATAACCATTTGTCTCTCTCTCTCTCTTGATCACTGTACTGGTCTTTGCAAATTGTTATTATACTATTATTATTAGTTATGTGTAATAATTGTCTTCTGTTGCCTTGTGCATATCGTCACACTGCTAAAATAATTGCCTAAGTGATTTTTTGTCAAAATTGTCGGGTTCTTTTGCCTAAATCATCTCCTCATGACACCTGCCACCTATGGTAAAATTGCCTACATCATTAGTTGATCAGATCATGTGATTTTACCCCTTTAAGATAATGGCCTATGTCAAGTGTGTGACTTAGGCGGATTTATTATGTCCAAGTGAAAATAAAATGTGACTTAGGCAATTTTTTTGAACATGCCTTTGTGACTTAAGCATGATATGGTAACACTTTATTTTGAAGGTGTCTACATAAGAGTGACATAAGCGTGTCATAAACATGACATGGGATGTGTCATGAACATTAATGACACTTTGAAGTAACATTAATGCTCATAATACTTGTCATGTCATGTTTCTGACAGGCTTGTGTGACTCTTGTGTAGACACCTTCAAAATAAAGTGTTACCATATCTTGCTTAAGTCCCAAAGGCATGTTCAAAAATTGCCTGAGTCATTTATTTCTCTTAAGTTACATATATTAAACACAGTGTTATTACTATACCAATAGCCATCCTTTCCTACATCCTTTTTGAGTGAATGATCAATAAATGTCATATGTTGCACTTTTGGTGAATTTTTTTGTGTTTCCTGCAAAACTTGAAAAAATTAGTTAGTCGATTATTTTAACAGGGTGACGATATCTATTTGTCATGTGGTCATGTGTGGTCATTTGGACATTTTACACATGAAGAAAGGTAGGATCATGTGTGGTCATTTGGACATTTTACACATGAAGACAGGTAGGATTCAGCCCTTTTCCAATAAGAACTATCACTAAAATATGAATTAGCTTTAACCAGATCAAGTGAAAGACCCTGAGGAGATGGTCATAAACAAGTACTGCATTTGTGGCAATTGTAACATGTTACAAAGATACTCTGTTACAAACCATCTCTAGTGTCACTAAAATGTCATGTGTCATGTTAGCTAGCTAGAGCATCCGTTAGATGCTAGTTAAGTTGTATCAACGTTTATTATGACGTTAAACATCATATATGAATACAAGGATGAAGGACACATACAACTTTACGTCTAAGAAGTAATTTCATTAACTTGGTTAATATAAATCAATGAAACTGTCTGACGTCATTTCATGTCGTAGATTCATGCTTCCTGACTTCATGCTAGCAGGCGAACACTATTTACCTCTTTTCCTCCAATTCTCTGCGGATTTCTTTATCTTCTTCGTTTTCGTCGAGCTCCTCTTCATCTTCATCCACAGCCCGAGAGTACACCGACAGAACTTCACCGAAAAACGTCGCCATAACCACGAAGTTCACCAAAAGAAAAGCGAAACTTTGGCTAGTGCTTCAGACCCGTAGCCATGACATATATCCGCTACTTCCGGCGGTAGTGACACCCCTTCAAAATAAAACTTCAAACCATAAATCCTTAATAATAATAATAATAATAATAATAATAATAATAATAATAATAATAATAATAATAATAATAAATAATCTCAAAATTGAGAAAAACTTCAACGACAGAGATAAAATAATATTTTATTTTGTGTGGGGACTACATGCCATAGAAGCAGTAAACCTGAATAAATTAATAAATTGAAGACAAAATAAAGAAATGAATAAATAGATATGACAATAAAAAGCTATTTAAATTGCATAATTACAATACCGTACACATACAGAAATAGACATACAGCTCAAAAATAGGATGATAAATATAACAGGTTGCTTTCTATACATGAGATGTGACAGTATAAACGTAAACTCAAAATCTACCTGTTCAGCCAGGATTTTGATTATGAATGGTTTTTAGATATTATTTACCTTATTTTATCAATTTACTTTATTGTATCTATGTTGTAATATTTTAGTGTAGTTTACTGAACAAAATTTATTGTGTTTTATTGTCATAATTAGTAGTGCTTTTCATCCTTTTAATTGCTCTAATTTTGTTTTATTTCACTCAGTTTTACAACTATTGCTGTAGCTTGTTAAAATAATGTTTTAAAGGACCAGCCACTGTGGGTAAAAGGGGGGTGCCCCTGGATTTACCACAGTTGCCATGTGTCCTTTTGCTGTACATTAACTGCACTGGAAGCCTCCTGTCCACACAGGTCCAGGAGACATGACAGCTCCAGACAGAGAAAAGCTTTGGCAGGGTGCAAGACCCTCCGAGAGTGTGTGTGTGGCTGAGGGTCATCAATAGGAAGTGGACAGAACCACGTTGGGCAAGTCCATATCAGGTTGAAAACAGCTGTGAGAATCATACATTCATGAAAAAATCATATTCATATAATCAATTGTGTTTGACATTATATACTGCAAATTTTTTTTGATAAATGGGTACAGAAAGATTGTTTTGGATACGGCTGTGTTGTTCTGTTTTGCTCTGCTGTCTCTCCTTATAGTGCTCTCTGTTCTGTGTCACCTGGAGCCGAGGGGGAGAGTGGACACCGTATGGTGGTAATATTATTATATTATTACTATATTATGTACAGAAATTGACATATTGATGACACAAGCTTAGTGGTGTTGTGTGTTATGTGTATTTCTCGTATCTGTTCTGTCTGTGTCTGCCTCATCTCCATGGTCATCGTAGGTAAAACCCTTTCCCCATATCAAATGACATTAATTCACTCTGAAATGCATGCTTTGCTGCTCACTGATATTGCTACTATTCATAATTTTGTTTGAGTTGGCCTAATGAATGTTAGGCCAAAAGAGGGAATTGTTAAAATAATTGATTATTTTCTATATTGGTAAATGATTTTGTGCTTTATTTCTGCTTCTCTGTGGTCTGTCTCTGTTCTCTGTGAGTGACGCAGGTCACTATCAAAGGTCAAACCTTCAAATCAAATCAAATCAAACTTTATTTATATAGCGCTTTTCATACATAAAAATGCAACACAAAGTGCTTTACAAAAAATAAGAAAAAACAAACAATAAAAATGACAAAACCCACCCCTCCCTCCCCCACATACACATCTGTAAGTATACATACACAAACATGCACACACGCATTTAGTCATGCATGCACACAAACACACTCAGACTCACACACAGCACATATTGATTGACAGTGTAGAGACATGGCAGGCACCGAGGATCCAGATGAGGAAAAAGCAACCTGTGGGAGCATCCACACTGAGAGGTGGCAGAGCCCACAGCCATAGAGGACGCCGTCACAGAGACCACCAGGACCCGGGGAGACCGGGGCGGACTCCACACATGGTGCAGAGCCACCCAGTCCCCCGGTCCAGGGAGTCCCCAATACCACTTCCCCACGGGCAGACTAAAAGACAACAGGACAGAATAAAAACTAAAAGACTAAAAGACAACAGGATAAAAACTAAAAGACTAAAAGACAACAGGACAGGATAAAAACTAAAAGACTAAAAGACAACAGGACAGGATAAAAACTAAAAGACTAAAAGACAACAGGACAGGATAAAAACTAAAAGACTAAAAGACAACAGGACAAGATAAAAACTAAAAGACTAAAAGACAACAGGATAGGATAAAAACTAAAAGAGTAAAAGACAACAGGATAGAAAATAAAAGATAAAAACTAAAATACAACGGGAATAAATAAATAAATAAATAGTAAAATAATCAGTTAAAAGCTAGACCAAACAGGTGGGTCTTGAGCCTCCTTTTAAAAACATCAACAGTCTCTGCGGTCCTGATGTCCTCTGGCAGGCTGTTCCATAGGCGTGGGCCATAATGGCTGAATGCAGCCTCCCCGTAGGTTTTAGTTTTAACTCTTGGAATGATTAAAAGGCCGGTGCCAGAGGACCTCAGGACCCGCGAGGGTTGATATGATAAAAGCATATCAGATAGATAAGATGGCCCAAGACCGTTAAGACATTTAAAAACTAATAAAAGAACCTTAAAATCAATCCTGAAACACACGGGGAGCCAATGCAGTGATTTTAAAACTGGTGTAATGTGCTCCCGCCCTCTGGTCCTCGTCAGCACGCGTGCAGCTGAGTTTTGTAATAATTGTAGGTTGTGGATGCTGTTTTTGGGAAGACCAGAGAGCAGGGCATTAGAATAGTCTAAACGACAAGAGATAAAAGCATGCATCAGCACCTCCGTGTTGGCCTGGGAGAGAAACGGGCGGACTCTGGCTATGTTCTTAAGATGGTAAAAACCTATCTTTGTTGTATTTTTAATATGAGGAATAAAACTTAGCTCAGAGTCAAAAATGACGCCCAGGTTCTTTACACATTGTGAGGTTTTAAAATCTCGTAGTTTTGGTAAAAGTTTCTCTCTCTTGCCTTCAGGACCGATGACTAAAACCTCTGTTTTGTCCTGGTTGAGCTGTAGGAAGTTCACTGCCATCCATGACTTGATATCTGAAATACAGTTTAAAAGGGAATCAATTGGCTCAGTGTCATCAGGAGACACGGCGATGTACAGTTGTGTGTCATCAGTGTAGCTGTGGAAGCTGATGCCGTGTCTCCTGATGACGTCCCCAAGGGGAAGCATATACAGATTAAAAAGAATTGGACCTAAAATTGACCCTTGGGGAACCCCACACTTGATTTCATGTGTTCTGGAGGAGCATGTATCCATACTTACAAAGAAACTTCGATCTGAGAGATAAGAACTGAACCAGTTAAAAACAGTACCAGAGAGGCCGACCAGGGTTCGGAGTCTGTTTAATAAAATGTGATGGTCTACTGTATCAAAGGCGGCGCTGAGATCCAGTAGAACCAAGACTGTTAATTTCTGTGAATCTAAATAACACCTGAAGTCATTTAAAATCTTTAAAAGAGCTGTCTCGGTACTGTGGTTCATTCTAAAACCAGATTGATATTTCTCTAAAATGTTGTTTCTATTTAAAAAATAATTTAACTGGTTAAAAACCAGTTTTTCTAAAATTTTACTTAAAAATGGTAAGTTGGATACAGGCCGGTAGTTATTTAAAATGTTGGGGTCTAAATTACTCTTCTTCAGAAGGGGCTTCACCACTGCCGTTTTGTAGGCAATGGGGAAGACACCCGTCTGAAGAGAGCAATTCACAACATTTAAAATCTGTTCCTCAAAGAAAGCATAAAATGATTTTAAGAGCGATGTGGGAATAGGATCTAAAAGGCAGGTTGTTGGGTTTACTTGGGAGAAAACTCGACCAAGTGTCCTTGCATCAACCAGGGCAAAACTCTCCAGTGTTTCCTCAGATAAGAGCGATGGTTCAGGTGTGTAAAAAGTTACATTCTGGGATAAAAGACCTGTAACTTCTTCTTTAAGAAGCTCTTCTGTCCTCCACTCGTTGCCTGTATTAATGGCACATGTTTGAAATCATTATCTGTATAAAAGACACCTGTCCACAGACTCAAACAGTCAGACTCTGAACTCAACTATGGCCAAGACCACAAAGCTGTCGGAGGACACCAGTAAGAAAATTGTAGACCTGCACCAGGCTGGGAAGAGTGAATCTACAATAGGCAAGCAGATTGGTGTGAATAAATCAACTGTGGGAGCAATTGTGGGAAAATGGAAGACATACAAGACCATTGATAATCTCCCTCGATCTGGGGCCCCACACAAGATCTCATCCCGTGGGGTCAAAATGATCATGAGAACGGTGAGCAAAAATCCCAGAACTACATGGAGGGACCTGATGAATGACCTGCAGAGAACTGGGACCAAAGAAACAAAGACTACCATCAGTAACAGTAGTAAACATGGCTGGGTCTTCCAGCATGACAATGATCCCGAACACACCACTCGGGCAACGAAGGTGGCTCTGTAAAAAGCATTTCAAGGTCCTGGAGTGGCCTAGCCAGTCTCCAGACCTCAACCCCATAGAAAATCTGTGGAGGGAGTTGAAAGTCCGTGTTGCCCAGCGACAGCCCCAAAACATCACTGCTCTAGAGGAGATCTGCATGGAGGAATGGGCCAAAATACCAGCTACAGTGTGTGCAAACCTGGTGAAGACTTACAGGAAACGTTTGACCTCTGTCATTGTCAACAAAGGTTATGTTACAAAGTATTGAGTTGAACTTTTGTTATTGACCAAATACTTATTTTCCACCATAATTCACATTCTGTCTCTCATAGTTGAAGTGTACCTATGATGAAAATGACAGACCTCTAATCTTTCTAGAGAACTTGCACAATCAGTGGCTGACTAAATACTTTGTTGCCCCACTGTATATAAAGTATACTCTATACATCGTGCAAAGATCTACAGTTATGATATTTACATGTTAAAAAACTGTATTTTAACTATAAAAATATAGAATGTACACATACATTGAAGGTTCATTGCATGGGGATAATCCTGACACTAGGTGATTTTCAATACAATTTCTATGTACTTTAATTTTTTTTTACTGTGATTCATTTCCAACAACTAAGATTTGACTAAATATTTCAAATGCACAGAAACTGCTTCATCTGAGCAGCTCAAACAAACACACTGTCCGTGCACACAGAGATGTGAAACACCAGTCGCTCCCCACAATCCCTGTGGGCAGCTCAAAGCCCCGGGCTGCATGCATGAGTACTGCCTGTCCAATGTATTTCTGCCTGAACTGCTCACTTAAATCAATGAATGATTTAAACCTGTGTCTCTCCAGTGGATTCACATGCTGCGTGGTTATACAATGCATATAGGGGCTTGAATATGACTAACAATTAGCGTAGGAATGTGCTATTTTTGGCCTTTGTGCCAATTAAGGGTGAACCTGACATACCACATGACTCCACCAGCTTCTTAGTGGTAATACATAATTAACACAAGTGGAAGAAAGCAGGAGAACACAATTCTTAAAGGATGCTGGCAGAACATTCGGTTGTACAGCTCGATGGAAACATAAGCCAAGTCATGTTAGGGCAAATTGGCCTCAAGTTGACTGCAGAACATCCATCCTTTCCATTGTGTTGTATAATTCATTTCCCTGTAAGCTGTGCCCCGGGAGATGAGGGACAAACAGAAATGTGATGACATCAGCACAGCCATAAAAATGCTTCATTGTCACTCGAAAAAAAAATGTCTAGTGTTGGAAAGACAAATTGGATAGCAGGGCAAAGCCTGGAGTAGAATAGAGAGTAAGCTCTATTACCAGTGCAGTGCAATAATGTAGCAAGAGGCCATAAAGTAACAGCAGGAAGGTTTCCTGTCACAACATGGAGCAACATGCTAGTAGGAAGCTTCAGGCTGCTGTTAATATAATTGATAGTGGAAGGAGAGATAGAAGAAGAGAGGGAGGGATGCTCCGCAGCTTAACAAAGCCTCCAGGCTCGAGACAACAAGAGAGGAATGTCAACAACGGGACAGAGAATGTCAAAACATTAGGACAGTCAAAGGAGAGTGTGTGTCTTTACCTTGTCTCACGAACAGCAGTACGTCCTGAGGTTGGTGATAGTGGCTGGCTCCATCTGTCTGTCTGTCTGTCAAGAGCACCAGGTCCCTCCAACTGGCCTGACTGCCTGGTTGGCACAGACATTTTGCACAAATTAAGGCAGGACACTGCAGGTGAATGAGGTGAAAAAAAAAAAAAAGGAAACCTAATAAGCATCACCATCATTATCCCCTCACTACTTAATTTTTTTTTGTATTATGTGTTTATGTTCAAAATGCATATTAGGCTGTACCTTAAGAGTATTTATTCTTGATTTAATGGCAATAAACAGATCAAGGTATGCAAAAATTATTATGCAGATGTGCAAATTTTTATTTTTATTTTAGTCAAATATGTGAAAGTACTATAGGTGATTGCATGATATTAGGACATTTTTATTTATTTTTTATTCATTTCATTTTTTCTTAATTCTGTTGTTTGACATTGTTAGAATAATATTTATTTTTTTGGCCTTAATGTATTTTTATTTTCTCAATCAGATGATTCTGTCATGTTTTGTTTGTCTGATAACCTTATGTATATGTATAAGTTTTTGATTTTTTATGTTAATAAAGAAAAAAGCAAACATCTTCCTGTTCAGATACCTCTGTGAATAATGCTTCATAATAAAGATATTTGGAACAAAATGTTCTCCTGAATTCAGCTGAATTCAAAACTATGTAATGCAGGAGACTTTTAATGCCTGGCAAAGATCTGTATTCTACTCAGTGCAGTTTACTAGTTTTTCTATGACACCTGTCATCAGCGTTGTGAGATGAATGATAATTATCATATTTGTATGATAATTTTGCTGTCAGTACAATGTACGATCAATAACACCAGAAGTACTGTAATTTATAATTATTTGACCTCTGCATTTGGCACACCTGCAGATGATGTAGCAGCCAGACTCAGAGGAGGAGCTTTGACATTATCACTAAGGCATGTAGTGTTCAAGTCAGGTGAACTAGTGAGCCCAGTTATTTGTTTAATTAGCTTAGTTTATGGCCCTAAAGGGAAAATTCACCCCCCAATAAAAAATACATATTTTCTCATATCTGTTGCACTGTTTAGCAATCTAGATTGTTTTGGTGAGTTGCAACCATACCAGAAACAAAATATGTAGTTCCTTCTTAAGTTTTAAATCTATGGTTGATACATGAGCTGAGTGCCATTTTTCATTTACGAAATGGAGAAAAACTGTAAGAAAAATGTGACAAGAGACCTGTGACTGTTCATCATTCCACCATTTATTTCCTTATTTATAGTCGTCACAAAGGGACAGAGCCTTCCACACACACTCATATAACCATGCACCCACTCCATCAGACCACCTACTCACACTCACACTCACTCGTGGGGGTAATTTAAAGTGTTCGCTCCAGCTGAGCTGCATGTCTGTGGACTGTGGGAGGAAAGTGAAAGCGCCTGGAGGATTTTCCACGCAGACACACAGAGGGAACATGCAAACCCCACTCATGCAGAGGATCAGTTGCTTAGGAACAGAATTGTTCATCAACTGGGGGTGTGATCACTTCTGAGCAAAGTGTGGGTTTAATCATGTGAACTTGTGTGTAAATGCTCGCAGGGCTCTGATGATGCTCATAGTGCCTGGAGGTGGGTGGAAAAGGTGAGCTGCTGCTGATGTACCATCGAGCAGCTGAAGAAAAGATCGATATATAAGGACGTCAGTGAGCAAAATGTGAAGAAAGGGATATTTACTGAAGTTTGAGGTTTTATTAAATATATATTTATTAAAAAAACCTTCTGACTGATAACATTTTTTCACTAGGAAACAGCATCAACATGTATCTTTTAATACAAAAGGTAGCATGCAACCTTTTACAAAAACTGTATAGTCTCTTCTGAATATAAGCTGTCAATCAGTTTGATTCGATTTGTTGTCCTAATGAATAGTTCATATGATTTCCTACAAGATGTAATGTACTGTAATTTGTATGTATCCCATAAAGTGTTGACTGTTGAGAAAATAAGTAATTAGTAATATTAAAAGTCACATAAGTTTGCCGGATAGGTAGGTGACAGGGGTGGTATATGGATTTGCGTCTCATTTTTGGAAATTATGTATGTACGTTTTTTAAGCTTAAAATTGTTCTTTTTTCCCAATCTTAGATTAGCGGTTTTGGTGCCTAACCTTAAGGAAATGGTTTTGGTGGCTCACTGTTTCACACTCAGACAATCTGAGTTGGCCTTTGTTCAGCAGGTACTAGAGAGTTTTGCAGCCGAGTATGAAGCAGTTGGGATGAGTATCACTGTAACACTGAGGCCAAGGTTCTCTGCCGAAAAATGGTGAATTGCCCTCTCTAGGTTGGGAGTTTCTGCAACAACTGAAGGAGTTCAGTCTCAAGGTCTTGTTCATGAGGGAGCGTAAATGGAACATGAACAGAATGCAGGGATTGGTAAGGCATCAGCAGATGTTGAGCCTCTTGAGTTTATCTATGTCCCGACCCTCACGGATAGTCATGGTTGTGACTGAAAGAATGAGATTGCGGATACAGTAATGAATTTCCCCTGTAGGCTGGCTGGGCTCAGCTTCAGATAGGGTAAGGAGCTCAGACATCCAGAAGGAGTTCAGAGTAGAGTCACTCCTTCGCATTGAAAGGGGATAGTTGAGGTGTTCTGGGCAGCCGATCAGGATATCTCCTGGGCACCTCCTGTTAGGGGTGCTTGAGGCAACTGGTAAAAGGCCCCAGGGTCGGCCCAGAGCACGCTCAAGAGATTATACATCTTGCCTGGCCTGCAATAGTTTGTGGTTCTCCAAGACAAATTTTAAAAAGTTGCTGGCAAGAGGGACGTCTGGAATACCTTACTCATCCTGCCATCCTCACAACCCTGTTCCATAAGTGGACAAAAATAGACAGATTGATGGATTGATGATTCAGCAAGGAAAAACTTAAACTCAATAACAGTTGTGGACTCACTAATTTACTCCTGGGAGGCGCTGCAACTCCCTGAATATTGATCCTGCTCCAATTCACACATGACCCTGTGAAGGAAATGTTCCTGAACATTTCAGGGACAGACTGTGTGTCCCTGAAATATCCCTTCCTTACAAGAGGAACAAAGCCGGGAGGTTATCTGTCTTCATTTAGAATACACAAATATACAATCCCCCTAAAATAGATGCATGCAGTTTGTCACACTAGAGCATGGTGACAGGGTCATCATTAAGAAAAAAGAAAAATCAATTTGTGCAAAGACATTTCCTCTCTGCGTACCCCAGTCATTCTTTCCTAAAGCCATTTCTGTTGTGCACAAAAGAAAAGTTGGCCTGTGTCTGTTTGTGTGTGTGTGCATGTGTATGTGTGTATGTGCATGCATGAGTGCATGCATGGTAAACTGGATTTTGTGCAGTTCATTAGAAATTCTGCTGACAGAGACTTGCAGTGAAAGCAGTGGTGTGTGCGTGGAAGGAATATCAAGAGGATGGCTGCTGCCTTGAGATGGCCTGCAGCTTTAAAGATATCAGCTCGTTCATAATAAAGACACACAACGTCTCTCTCTCACACACACACACACACACACACACACACACACACACTGAATGGACAGTAGTGTGTACATCAATATATGTTTAGCATTCAGACCCACAAAGCTTTCTCATTACAGTTAATAATCCTGATTAAGACAAGCTGCAGTCAGAGTGCACTGGAAAAGAGTGAGTGGCTCAATAATAGGCAGATACATAATGTATCATTAAAAATGTAGTTTCAGTTGTAGTTTTGGTTTATAATGAAACAGGCAGTGGTAGAAAGTACCTAAGTACATTTGCTCAAGTACTGTACCATTGGAGGGAATCAGTGACAGTTCAGAGGGAAATACTGTACTTTTACCCACAACATTTAGTTTATAACTTGAACCCAAATAAATAATGATATTACAGGATAAGCTACCCAGCTGTATATAAAGTGATTAAAATAAGTTCCGCCTTCACTAGCTGCAACATTAAGCTTCTTGCCAACATTACTGTCTTTAAGAGAAAAGTAAAGACCACCCATGGAATCCATTGGTACCAACAATGTCGTGCTAACAAAAACTAGCATGGCCATTTTCAGAGGGGTCCCTTGACCTCTGACCTTAAGTTATCTGAATGAAAAGTTTGGGGCAGAGGTCATGCAGATTTTTGCATGCAGTCGAAATAATGTATTTGGATATTTCTGCATACTGGGGCCTTCAGGATTGCATAAATTGTGCATGACTGGAAAACTGAGACCCATCTGGATGCAACAAGCCCAATTTATTCATATGTGATGACGCATGCTGCATAATGTTGTCTATCAAGCAGGTGGGAGTGGTGGTGGATGGATTAAACATCCCTTCTTTCAACCAATACTAATAATGAATATTGTTGTTTTTGTTGATGTAACAGATTATTTTTACACAGTGGTATTGCTATTTTTACTGAAGAAAAAGATCTAAGCTCACTGAAAACTGATCAAAACCTACCTGGAGGATTTTTTGTAGAGATGTATTAAAACAAAACTGCTGTAATAGACATTTGAAAATTAACCATAAATCAAATGACTAATGTGTTGCTTGTTGTATCAAACCCACAGAGAATTATCACCCAACTCTTGAGTTCCCTGCAGTTCTTCAGAGTGATTCAACATCTTTCATTTCATCTTTTTGTTTTTTTCACAGCCCACGACTTCTCTGTTGTGGTTCACCGTCTCATCAACCTCATTTCCAGCCTCAGCAGGCAGTGAGAAAGCACCGATAAACCAACTGCTGTTTGTTGATGGGCAGGTAGCACACAGAGTGCAGAGGTGTGAAATTGGACAGGGTTTAAACTTCTCTCTCAAGCTCTTTTTTTCATGAAAGCTTTCAGAGAGCGTCTGTCTGAATGTGTGTGCCATTATCTCTATTTGTACGATTCATCATTGACTACAAAGATACGCGGCTGGACGACACTTGGTGTGACTTAATCTATTTGAAGAGGCTTTGAAAGAGTCTTTCTGCATTTCTACTGCCACAGCTAAAAACTCACCAAAATTAAGCTTCTTGTTGTTTTGTTCTGTGTTGTTTTAAGAAGTTATTCTATTAGTTTAAGGTTAAGTGGCTCCTCTGTGGTTGGATTCAGGTCAGGTGCATGGATGTATTGTGGGACAATGGGTCCCTGGGCATGTGAGAACCCCCCACCTCTCAGTGGTAATCATACTGAGGCTCATTTTGCATCTCTGTAGTATGGATGTACCCAAAATGCATTATTAGGGAAAGCACAAATAATGAGACAAAAACATATTCCTTTACGCAAAGTTGCTCACTGTTGTGTGTATTTGTGTCAGACTAATAACATTGTGGCTGACTAAACGATAAAAATGCCCATTCTGTTTGTGACATGGAACTTTAATTACACTAACTAGTCATTTCATAGAGTCATTGCTCTAGTTATTTTGCATGTCTTTTTGGTCCTTTTGTGTCTCTTTGTAGTTATGTGTGTCTTTTTGAATCTCTTTGTGGTACATTTTTTTGTTAATCTATGCAGTTGTAATGAGTCTCTTGGTGTTTATTTTGTGTCTCCTTGTAGTCTTTTTGAATATCTTTGTAGTTGCTTTGCATGTGTTTATGGTCTTTGTAATTTGTAATTGTTTTTCAGCCTTTTTGTGGCTGTTTTGAAACTCTTTTGTGTCACTTATTTGCTTGATTATTTGCAACTCTTTGTAGCTGTGTCACCCTCTCTCTCCATTGCAGGACGGAGAGATTCAAAAGATCTTTCACTCCTACAGCCATCAGGCTGTCTTATTCTAACAGAGCTAACAGACTACCTGAATTTCCCCTCAGGGATAAATAAGGTGATTTTGATTTGATTGATTTTGATTTGATTTGATTCGTCTTTCTGGCTGTTTTATGTCTCCTTGAAACTATTTCCCCTTACTTTCCAACAAGAAATGTTAAAACTGCTTCAAACAGAGGCCCTGGTCCAGGTCCACCCCAAACCCTTTGGACCTGTGTCCTAGCTCATTCAGTAATCCATCCCTGGTCAGGTGGTCTAATGTGGGTCACTTTGACCTGGAAAACTGAGCTGACCTGTATGCATATTAGAATAAGTGCTATAATCACTCTCCATTTAACGGCCTAAAACATATGCCAGGCTTTAAACTGTGCATGAACACTTGTATAAATCTTTCAGTATGCACTCATCTTCAGTGAGTTCATCATCCAGGGACCCTCGCTGCCTCCGAGGACATTCATTTTTTATGCAGCCCCGCCGGTGATGGAGCATGTCCACAAGTAGGAAATTACAGGAAGAATGTTGAAAGCTCTGTGGTACCAATACAGAAAAGCACAGAGACTTTTATCTGACTTAGTGTTCTTCTTTGCTTTTATCTGTTATTAATACACAGTGTTTAACATATCATTCTGCAGTGTAATCTACTTTGACTGGGGCACTAGGCTCTCACAATCGTTTGAATTTGGGGATGATTGAGATGAAAATCAGATTTTTGATTAAAAAAAGTTACACTTCTAAGATATAAGGCTAGGTAACAATAGAGTCCCTGCTTTTTATAGGATCAGACAGTGCCCTGAAATCCTAAAATGTCCTCATAGAGAACTGCTAATTGTTTAAGACTGTTGGGAAAATAGTTTTAAACACACAATATGTATTTCCAGTATCGTCATAAAGCAGTTTGGGATCAGGGGAGTTGTTATCTTTACCACCATTGCCGTCATTGCTGTCAGCTTCTACAACCCAGAGGGGCTGCGAGCTGAGCTGCTGCTAACGTCTGCTCTGCTTGTTTCTCTGATAACTTTAGATCCAGACGTCTGATGACTAAAATCCTTCATCATCAAAAATAGAGAATTGAAAACCACCGAGATCCAAAAATGTAGCTTAAAGTTGGATCAAAAAGTCAGATCAAATGTGGATAATATACAGTGAATATGTGTGTGTGTGTGTGTGTGTATATATATATATATGTAGAATAACTTTTTTTTTACTTTAATATGACAGGAAGTGTAACAACTCTTGCTGCCAGACTTTTTAATTCATTTTTTAAAATTCAAATTCAATTTAAAGTTGTACTGTAACAATTTCCCCTAAATTGACATTCAGCAATATGCTTTTTTTTTTTTTTTTTACATAGAATTCACTGTAATTTCACAATCAAGGCTATAAAGCAATTGAATTATACTGTAAAAAAATATATATATATTGTCCCGTTATATTAATGAACTGATATCAACTTCCATATTATGGTTAATATTTGTAATACAAGTAATTTATTTTTATTGAAAGCTAAGTGTCCTCAGGTTCTTAGACAGGTCCACCCACTGGCCCCATCTGGTTCCAAAAATACAAGATGGCAATGGCCAAAATGCAAAAACAGTAATCCACAAACCAATGGGTCACTACGCCCCATTTGTTTTCCACAGTCAAACAAATGAAAAGATGTGATAATACGTTTGCTTGTTTTCTGTCAAAAAGAAGTTTAACCTCTGTCCAAATGTTGTTTTACAGCATGCCCTGTATACTTTATTTTTGCAATGCATCATGGGGAAATAGTGTCATCAATCAACACCACATCAAATCAGTGTTTTTTAGTATGCATACTTTATCACCTTCCCAAGTGTGAACACACTACATAATCAAACCTGCTAGAATTGGTATGCTGTCAGGAATTGAGATGCAGTCAGATCATCTGTTCTTGTTATGGGAAAGTGTAGAGACATACTGTATGTTTTCACAACGCTTTAAGGTAGGTCAAGGTGTGGCCTCATTGTAGAAACACTCCTGGCTGCCCACACTTCTATATTTGGAGTACGTGTCACACAGCCTGCAGCAATCTTCTAGTCAGGGAGGAGCTGAGCTCGATCTGGTGGAGGCCAAAAAAAAAAGAATGTTTTTTTTCATTTCAAGTGACTTTTTTGTAAAATATTTGATCTCTTCAGCAAAAGTAAAAGCGGGGAGTAACATGTATTATTCAAGAGTAGTTTTAATATGAAATCAAGTGCTTAACAGTTATATTAATCCTCTTATTTAGAGTCTGTGGAGATTATCCAAGTGATGAGGTCTCTGGAAGGACAAAGTCAAAGGCAACTGTCGGTCCAGCTGGGTCCATCACTCATCACCATCACTGAGCCAAAAGAGTTTGTTCTGGAAGTTGACTTTTCAGATTTGAAAGTGTTTTTTTAAAAAAAGAGAGTTTTTGAATGGAGTTCGATAAAAGCTGACATTTTGAGGCTCAGCATTGAGGTTGAAGGAGGGCCCTGAACCTGAAGGCTGGAAACCTGAAGATTAATTTGAGATGAAGCTCAGCACTGTGTGTTAAGTCATGAGTCTGTCATAAAAATGTGTTAATTAATTAAATAAAAGTAACAGGCTACTTAACGCAGATACATGTCACATGCTGTGACTGTTATATGATTATGTTTGATATCATTAGATTATTATTACATATATTTATGTAAAAGCAGGATTTTACTGTTGCAGTCAAGCTCATTCTGTAACTAATAACTAACTAACTATTACTTTCATTATGGATTAATCGATCAACTCTTCGGTTTGCAAAAATGAGTACAAGCCTCAAAAATATTAAAATAAAAGCAGCAAATCCTCTGATTGTGAAGCTAGAACCACCAAATTGTTTAATTCATTAATTGATTTTCTGACAATCGGCTAATTAACTAATCAACTAATCATTTCAGCAATACTTATACAAACCATTACATATTTTAATTCAAGTACAATTACCTCATTTGTACTAATATTCAATACTCAAGAGTGTTAAATGAACATTGTGACAGTATTTAATTGTGATACACTGGTTTAATTAGAAAATGAATCCATTTTCAGCTGTGTATTTGGGATAAATGTACATCAAAGTTAACACATTCCATATCTGAACCTATTCACATGGAGTAATGTCCAAAAATATGTGCTTTCAACCAACTTTCCATGTCTGAAATTGTGGGAAATGGCTAATAATTTGGGGCATACATATACATGATTTGGCCCAAATGAATGCATGGCAACTGGACCTTAGTTACACTCCTCATTATTAGGCTTAAAGGCTTCAAATCATGCAGCATTTGACTGACCACACCCTCAGGAATGTCTGTTGTTACCGACCAGGGTCATGTGTTAAAACTAATTTACCTTTTTCGTTATATGATTTAAGCATGAGGTGAATAAGCATGTACTATTATAGTGATTAGAGGGGAATTTAAGCACTCTGGTGTTGGTAATACATGGACTACATTTGAAGGGAAAAAAGGCAGCCCTGCCAGCTGACTATACGGGACCTTTAATGCAGCTGCAGCTCTTCATTCAGATGCTGAGTGGAGCAGCGGATGACCGGAGGAGGGGACGCTTTTCTAGGGAAAACCACACCACAGCTCTTTTTCTAATCGCATTTTTGAAAGCCCACTTTGATGCACACTGAGGGATTTCCGCCGTTACTTATAGTATTTAGCTGGGGAAGCGCTGCCCTGGATGCAGACTGAGCGGATTGCGGCATCAAAGCGTCCTGAGTGATCGGAGCTCAGCGGCAGCAGCAGCAGCAGCATCTCATTGTATGAAATGCGTCACCGTGATCCTGTTCTCCCATTTACACATATCGGCTCTCCACTCACGGACTGTGCCCCGTACTGACAATTTCACCAGGTAAGGATTTCTCTTTTATTTGAATGTTTTAGCCTTGATATGCAACAAATGCAGACATTGTCCTCTAACATGTTAAAACGCTGCGTGGGGTGCAGGAAAATATCTGTTTGGCTAAATCTTGTAGGCCTTCACAATTTTAATAGATGATTTATTGTCCGAACATCTTATATTCATAGGAGCGTCCGTTTTTCTAACTGAGCATATGCTCTATTAGGGGCTGGCAGGTTTTTATCTCACATTGTGATTTAATGGTGCGTATGGTAATTGTTTCAGATTATTGATGTAGCCTGGACCGGTTAATGAGGACTGGTGGGCGGGTTTCTGATTGTTCCGTCTCTCATGTGTGCTCTTTTCGGTGCAGGTAACCACATGCGCGGGCCGGTGTCACCGCGCTGAGCCCGGAGAGCACGAAGGGTACTGGGGTCAGAGAGACAAGAGTGGCCGGGAAAGGTGGACCGGATGACAGCCAGAACCTCCGAGGCCTCGGGACTGTCGGTGCCGCTGCACCGCTGTCACGGTGGTTCCCAGGCCAATAACGACACCTCCTGCGCGGAGCAACTCAGCTTCTTCTCGCCGCTCTCCTCCACCCTCGCGCTCCTCGTGCTGGTGGCCGTGCTCGTGGGGATCGTCCTCGTGTCCCTGGCCACCTTCCACTTCCACAAGAGGAAGCTCCGGAACAGGAAGATCCAGCGCGCGCAGGAGGAATACGAGCGCGACAGTCGCAGTCCCGCGCGCGGCGGCGGCGGCGCAGGGGCGAGCGGGGAGACCGCGAGGCCGTGCGTCATCGTGCGCCCGGTGCGATGTGAGGAGAGGCTCTCGTGCCAGAGCGCGGCGGAGAGCGTGGACGTCGCCTGCACCGGAGACCAGGAGCTGCAGGAGCCAGCTCCTCTTGACTGTTAACTTCAGGGAATGAGACTGTGGAATAAACAGGAAAAGCAATAAGGCACAAAGAACTCCCACACCCATCTCTGCTGCTTGTAGATTACTTAGAAATGCAGAATACTAAGCAGAATAGTCAGCCTAGAGGTAGTGGCAGTAGTACTACAGTGGCACATTGGATAGCTATGTGGCCGCACACCTTCTTATAGTATTTAGCCAACCGGTAATTCCTTATGGGACTGTATAAAGTATTTGCCTGCTTTGACTTTTGGACCTCTTCCTCTCCCTCTGCCTAAAACGTTGTTTAAACCCTCAAAGATGTTTAAACTTTAAATCCTTCCTGGGATGTGACACACAGTTGTGTTAAATTATTAAGAGTTTGGTGACACAACACAGACCATAATGGCTCGCTGATCTTCCTTGGCATGTCTCTCTGACACACTACCAGTATGTAGTTAGACTATAATGGATGTTGTGGTGCTGTTAGGCAGTGCAAAGCTGCATATAGGCTGTAGAAAATGGCTTATTTGTTTGCATAGTATTTTTTCCTTAAATTAAGTGACTTAGCATATTTGCCTAAAGTACTGTCCTCCAATGTCTGTTAGACATCTGTAGGTAGCTCTAGTTAGCCTGACAGGATGCAAGACTTTTTGCTGTAGTAATGCACATAAGATTTTTTTTAATGTGTCAGATAGTATAGCGCTAATACAGTATTTTCATTTTTGAGTATTTATAATGTATTCTCTGACATGTAATAAATTGAGAATCCAACAGAGGGTTCAAGCCCGTCTTTTTTTATTTTTATCCGTCATATTGTATCATAGTGGGCCTAATAGAAATTCTGTGTCATTTATTATATGAATTCACTGTAAATGTATGCCATTATGAGAGCTGGAATGTTTTACAGTAACATCATCTTTCTGGAGTTCATATAATCTGCCTTATCAAAGGAAATATGTAATATTCTAAGTTTATAAATAAATACTTACCTTATGTTAAACCTTTTGAATGTGTCATTAACCTTCACCACCTGAATACGACTATCAGTATATTGAACTGACTGGTAAAAAGATGCAATATACGTGACATTATATAATATGCAAATGTTTGGATGGATTTTCATTACGTCACAAATGACCTTCCTAGGGGGGATCCATAGAGTCTGCGTAGGGTCTCCTGCATTTAAATTACCAATGTATGACTGCTTACACAATTTCTATGGCATATATAGAACCATGTAGATATACTGTCACTACACAATCAATTGCATATAGAACAACGTCTACTGCGTGTAGACTCCATTATTCTTTCACTGTGATTTATTGACATGAAGGTTATCCATAGAAGTACCACCCTTAATCTCAACATCCCCCCATAATGGCGCCACAGCCTGTCTTACTTGAGGTCAGTGGAAGTGAATCAGCATCAGTCACTGTGTTGGCCAGGTACCAGGACACCATGTTCCTAATTGTCCCCAGCAAGAAAAAAGCCTGGGAATATGAAGCAGTCTTTGGCACAGCTCCAGCCCTGGAAGATGCACTGACAGACTGCCCGTCTATCTATATCTCATTGGCATAAGTGCAACAGAACGAAACCATTTATCCTTGCAGGGAAATTGGAAGTAAGTCAACAAAAGATGACTAATGCATTTTACATTCAGACTTATGCTTGCTTCAGAAATGTATATATATTAGGATTGGAAACATGTTTTCAGGATAAAAAAACAAAAAAGGGATTTTACGGAACAATACCATAATAACTACTATGAATAATTGTGGGGGGTTGGTTAAAGTAAGGTAGGATAAGTGATGAAGTTGGCTGTCGGTAGCAAAGGATGGATCTGAGTGACTAGGGATGTCAATGGTGAATAGATAGATATTGGCATTTAGAGATGGATGGTTGGATGGAGGTCAGTGGCTGGGTATGGGCAGTAGTAAGTGGCCAGGAGATGATGGGGTCAGGGAGCTCAGTAGAAAGGTACAGAAGGAAGTTAGTAGCTAGGAATGAATGAAGCGCAGTGGACAGGATCACTGGGGGACCGTGACTCGGGATGGATGGAGGCTCAGGGCCAGAGCTGGTCAGGGTATTGGAATCAAAGGAGGTCAGTTGCTAGAAATATATGACACAAGAAGATCAATGGCTAGGAATCAATGGACAGCAGTGGCTTGGAATCAGTGGACAGTGGCTAGGCATGGAGAGAAGTCAATGGCTAGGAATCATTAAAAGTAAGTGGCTAGAAATGGCTGGAAGTCAGTGGCTGGGGAAAAAATGGAGGTTAATGGTTAAGAATGGATAAAAGTCTGTGATCAGGAAACGACAAATGACACTGGCTAGGAATCAGTGGGGATGAGTGGCTAGAAATGGAGGGAGGTCAGTGGTTGTTAATCAGTGGAGGTTATTGGCTATAAATCATTAGAGGTAAGTGGATAGGAATGGATTGAGATCCGTCTATAGGAATGGATAAAAGTCAATGACTAGGAATGGAAAATGTCAATGGCTAGGAAACAGTGGAGGTCGGTGGCTAGAAATAGATGGAGGTCTGTGGTTGGGAATCACTAGAAGCAAGTGGCAAGGAATGGATTTCCTTTTTAAAAACTGCAACCATGACTTTTTCGTAAACCTAGCCAAGTAGTTTTATTGCCTAAACGTAACCAAACTGTGAAAGTTGTACAATATTTAATATAACAATATAATAGTTTAAAACTTCAACTGTTATGTTTTCAGTATAAGGACTTGTTGATCTCCTGACACCAGTGGAGCTCCTGTGGGTCATGTTTCGGGGTAGAAACAAGTATAGGCTGGAGAACTTCAGAGGGCAATGGTTGGAAATATGATGAAGGTCAATAGTTGGGGATATATGAAGTAGGACTGCTATTGCTACACATATAGAGCTGCATTGGAAAGAGAGAGATGAAGACAGAGACTTTTGTGTGACTTAAGTTTGCTCTGGGAATAGCCCAGTTATTGTGTATAGCCTAATTTAGAATTAATGAGGTCATTTTTCAGGGTTTTGTTGTCCCACAGGGTTTTGCTCCTCAGTGCTGCAGACAGACTTTGCAGGGGACGTTGGATGGCCAGTGAATAGATTAGGTCCTCTGAGCCTGTTTATTATAGCACTATTATGGTTGAGTGTAACTGTGTGTCACCTTAGGAAATTGGTCTTGAGTTAGTGCAATTTATAAACATTTAAATAGGATCACATAATCTAGTGCAAAGATTTGGTGAGTATTTGTGATGCCAAGTGAATAAAGTTTTGAAAAGAATGATAGTGTAAAAATAAAGTTTTTTATTACCGATTTACTAGCTTTCTCCTGTGCCAACCCCCAGAACAAAGTTTGGATTTTTAACCCCGTTATTGCTAGGGATATGTGTTGAATTGATTTTGCCTGATAGCAAACAGAATTGTCAACTCGTTCCACTCTGTTTCCATCTTCAGTCTGGCATTGCCTTCGTTCTGTAAGATTTCTGTGAAGGAGGGGAATTGGATATTTCCTAACCAGTCACTAGAGGTCAACGTATTTGCCTGAATCTACCATCATTTTAAGTTGAAACTGATGAATGGCCTTGCCAACTATTGGTTTTGTTTGGGTTTTAAGAGTTATGCAGAGCAAGTTTAAATTATTATCAATCGCAGCCACCATAGTTGTTATTACTCCTTGGTTCTGGCACAGCTCGACAAAAGCGTTAATCCTGCTCATTGGAACAATTGATTTTCAACTGGGAAATCATTGTTTAAGGTCATGATGCCAGACTGATCAGTCAACTCTGTGAAGTGGGCGGACTTATGGGTCTGGACTCGGAATTGATTGGTTGTACCTTGTCTTTTTGAGACAAGATTTAGACTGTTATTTCTAAAATAATTTTTCAATCTAATCTGTTGAACACACACAGCGTTTGCTATTTTTACCTCTCTTTTCAAACTGTTTTTTCAGTCCTCCAGACAACCATTGATTTCCTATCATTTCTTGGAACTATGAAGATCAACTTGCAGAGGCTTGAAATCTTGTTGAGTTGGCATTCCTTGGTGGGGTTCACACTCAGATTTCTTCTTTGTTGTTTGAAAAATAGTCAGAATGGTCAAAATGTTCTTTTCAGTGAAAATAAATCAGCAGGATCCTTTAAATTATAACAAGAACAGGGAGTTTTTTCTGCACAGCAGGTGGTCAATTGGAGGAGACTGAAGTGAGGCTTGCAGATTTGGGCCTCCTCCAAGTGACGGTACTCCACTCAGGTTGTTCCTACAAGGCTTGGCAAGTAAACTACTGGGTGCACCAATTAATTGGTTTCCGGTTGCACTCAATATAGAACTAACACCCTGCCAGGAGCCTGCCAACCTGCCTGCTGTGGAGCATCGCACTCCAAAGGGCCACACTTAAACAAAAGCACCATGCTTGAATACAAAATATTTCATAAGGTGAGGGGATGAATCAGGCCAGCATTCAGTTACAGCTTACTCATATTGATGAGACTTTGCCCTCCACTTTACAGCCCACTCTGATTATTCTACTGAGTTGCATTAGCAGATTGGTTCTGCACTCTATATCTCAACTCAAAGCGATGACAAGTGACAGTTCACTGTCAGGAAGAGAGGACACCGCTGCTCCTATTCTCACCCCTGCTGTCAGGTTTTCGACGTGGATGATTTGTCACCACCAGTGTCTGTTTGTATGCTTCATTACTGCAGGTTCAAGCTGTGTCTGTGAGGGTACAGTACCAGAAACTCAGACAAGTACCTCCACTGTTCAGTCGGCCAGAGAGGGAATAACAGATAAGCCGTATTCAAAGCTTGTATCATTTCTCTGTGGTGTAATCTTTATACTTCTTGTTGGAGCTTTTGAACAGATCCTCATACATTTAGTTGTCTACCTCTATTCTCCTGTCATTCACATAAAATTTAAAAACCATTATTGACGCAGCTATTACACACATCACTGCAAGATGCAGCAGTTCATAGGTAACTTGGGGATTTAAACTGGAGTCATAAGGAGTTTAATAAATGTATGAATGTGACAGAAATAAAACCTCACTTTGTTTCCCAGTAGATTTAGCCATAGCCAGTTATGTGGCTCTCTGGATGGCAATATCAGCCCAACACTTTGATCCAGATGGAAGTATCTCATTAAGTTTTGGATGGATTAAAGCAAAATTACATAGAATAAATATTTTTGTGTGATTTAGCCCCCCTACAGTTTGAGAGTGCAATTCTTTCTCCACCACTGTCGTAAATATGAACAGCTGTTGATGTCTATTTGTTATGCTTGTATTAGTTACAATTAAAAAATGTTGAAAACTTAGTATAGTTAGCCGGCTAATACCACTTACCAGTCCAACAGCAGGAAGGCCAGCGTGTCGTCTGTCTGCAGTCTGCCATGATGGACGTAGAGCAGGGATTCCCAAAGTGTGGTGCGCGGACCCCCAGGGATGCACTAACTGCTGCTAGGGGGTGAGCGAGATGAAAAATGTAATGCGGTCTGATAATTACACAATTGCATTTTTAAAAGACGTGTAAATAAACATTTCCTTTGTAAAATGTAAAATCAAAAACTGTAATATTAATTAATAAATGCAGGCTATTCAAAATGCACTTCATCTTAAAATGAAGCGTAGAAGAAGTTATCTTCTTCCATTTTTCCAACATGTGTTATGATGACGGGGTTGTGTAACCTCCACAGTCATTTAAACTTGCTGCAATTTTTGTTCAACGTGGCTCAAAATATTATAACATTTTCCCCAACTTATCTGCCTCTGATCCTGAGCCTGTCATCCATCCTCTTACTCTTAAAAGTGGAAGCTTGATGGGCATCCCGGTGGCTCACACTGGTAGAGCGTGTACCATTAAGGCTGAGTCCTTCCTGTGGCGGACCCGGGTTTGAATCTGGCCTGAGGTCCCTTTGCCGCATGTCCTCCCTTCCGTCTCCCCCTTTCTATCTATCACTTTCAATAAAGCAAAAATGCCCAAAAAAATAATCTTAAAAAAAAAGAAAGTGGAAGCTTGCGCATATCTTTATTGCATTATTTTGAAACTGTGTTTCAGATGAATTCAAATGTGATATGTGTGTTCTGGTCATCTGAGCATGATTAAACATGCCGCCTTTAATATGGCTATAAAAAAGCTTGTTGCATTTTGTTTTTTTGAAGGTGTGGGGGATTGAGGGTGCGTCAACCCGGCTGGGACGTAGAAGGGGGTGTGCAGCTAAAAAAGTTTGGGAACCGCTGCCGTAGAGGATGGGGAACCCCATTCTGTTGCCCGTTAGCCCAGGCTCCAGTTCAGGCACAACAACTGAACATGCTGACCACAACGACAGCTAGCAGCAGTTGGCGGTTAGCTTTACTTTAGCAACAAGTAAAACTTTCGCTCCATTAGGAAACTCCTAAATCACAGAGTTGAGACAGAGGACATTCATTAATCTAAATATGACTCAAAAAACAGTGACAATACTGGTGGTCTGTTTAAGTATTGCAGCAGTTTATACCTGCACATGAAAGTTGCAAGAACTGCTGTTTGGAGTTCAAGTGAGAATGGCTACATGATCCCTATTACAAGTCAGTGAAGCATCAGAATGATATTAAAGCTTAAGTTAGATTAAAATAGTTGCTTTAAGATAGCATTTTAAACTAGAAAAATTCCTCTGGGGAAATTCTGAAAGGGCCACAGGGGCTACTGCCGGTGTGTGTACACTATGATGAGATTCAGAGATTTCAAACTATGCCCTTTGACCTAAAAATGTGTGAGTGAGTGTGTGATTTGTGTGTGTGTGTAGCGAAAACCGCAGTTACCTGTGTGTGTGTGTGTGTGTGTGTGTGTGTGTGTGTGTGTGTGTGTGCGTGCGTTTGAAGCATGTGTATGCATGTGTGAGGAGTGTGCGCACTTGCGCGCATGTGTGTGTGTATCTGTAACTGTAATCACATCAAAGATCAAAGGCAATCAGATCAAAGCAATCAACAGAATTAACTGACACCTGCCAATGTCCCGGAACATTGAAAGGCTGGAATTTCTGGCCTCGAACAGAAAGCATTTTTGGCAAAACCATAATACCTATCATTGATCCGATTTCACTTTGAGCGTCCTGAGTTCTTCCTGAACGTCTACATATGTTTGTTTTTTTTCAGAAAAATTAAAAAATAGCTTTGTTAGAGCGATCTAAAAAAACTGTTCCATCTCCCCTTTTCAGAAATCTTCCTGCGTTTTTAATATGGGAGCCAATGAGGCTGTTGGTGCGTGTTGGTGGCGCATCTGTGCGTCCTACGCCCAAACTATAACTCTGACAGCTTTACCAGAGGATTGTGAGGGAGAAGACAAATTTTCCTATGTTTTTATGTATAAATTATTTCTGTAGAGTGGAATTTGGGTCCTTGAACACAGTTTATTAGCACTGGTCCCATACAGCTATTGCTGTATGGGACCAGTGCTCGGTGCGATTGCCCCGTGGCCCTTTCCAGTTAATTTCCTGGCAACCAGCCAATTATATTTTTACATTTCCTTTTTACAAGAGGACACCTTTCGTTTAACACCCACCTTGTTTAAAAAAACAACGACCCTTTGGATCAACTCTTGGGCATTGTGGAGTCTGTTACTATACATGTGCACCTACTTTCACATACAAGTAAATAATCATGTGATCCAAACAAATTAGACAGATAAACATAAAATAAAAAATCTATTATAGCGTTAACATCGAAATTGTATTGATTAAAGCAAGCTCTGTTTTCTTAAAGACTGAAACTCAAAACTAATGTGTGATGAGAGGCTAGGACAAATACACCCCCATATATTTTTGAGTCACTGGGACTCCAAACAGTGCTATGTACTGTGAGTACAGCACCAAACAACACGTTGTTTGCTGCAAGATGGCTCCTGTTGAGGCCCACCACTGAAGGTTCCTGAAGTGGAGAGGGGCTTTAAGATGAGATAAACTGATGGATGAGGCTGCTACCTGCCTGGCACGCCTGTAGATTTATGGCAGCATGGCTGCATATCCTGTATAGTAATCCATTTGTGGGACACTGCATCATTTTTCTGACAGCTGAATTAGAGTTCTCTGTGATTGCTCACCTTAGTTTATAGCACAAAGGCTTGGAACATCAAATCCTGCGAAGAGGCCAGTGATATTTTTCCTATTAAGAATGTTATATAAGTTACATTTCTGTCAATGCATACATGCGACTGAAAAATTCTGAGTCACGTCCTCCCACATCTTTGACTAATGGATGTCGAGTGGCAGCAAAGAATAAGCTTGGCCTCACTTAGACAACTGGTCTGGGTCAGTAAAAAATTACATCTTTGATTCAATCCCATTAGAAAAAAAGAAAATTCTATGTGACTATATTCAGTGTCGCAGACATTAACCTGAAAAAAAAAAAAAAAAAAAAAAATATATATATATATATATATATATATAATAAAGCTGATAGAACTATTCTGTAGTGAGTGCAGTCATGTCAGATTTACAGGGAGATAAATGAATTTATTATTGCATTTTTTCCAAACAAAGTTACATATTAGAAAAATAATCCATCCAGATTCACTTCCCACATGTTCATTTTTCAATATGTATAATATTATCTCATATTGAAACTTACAAACATATTATTAGAACTGAAGTGGCAGCCAAGAAGGTAAAAAAAAATTAACAGACAAAAGACAGGCTCTTTAAAAGGAAATATTTAAATAGCAGTGTCCACTTTCCATTTACTCTCCTCCCCCTTTCTTCTGTTTGGATTTCTTCTTCTTTTTCTTGGCTGTCTTGCTCTCAGACTGTGTTGTCTTGCTCTTCTTGGCCGGGCTGGGCTGAGAAGCTGTCGCTCCGTCGGCCGGCCGCTTCTGTTTTGTTTTCTTGTCATGTTTCTTTTTGGCTTGTCCTTTGTCTGCTCCCGGTTTGTATTTGAAGGTCGAGTTGTTGTCGGCGGCGGCTGCTGCTGCTGCTGCTGCTGGCTCTAAAATAGGCTTGTTGCGCTTTTTACGCTTCTTTGTTTCTGGCAGAAAACCTTTCTTCTTCTTAAGGACTTGCTGCTGGTTGGCCTCCTTGTCAGGCTTTATCTTTTCAACTTTTGGTTTCCTGTGAAAGTGAACATAAACACATACAAGGTCAATGTGATGGCTACAATACACTGTGAAAGAAAACGCTTTGAGATACACGAGCCCTGTGGTAAAGTTATCCTGGGTAAAGCTCATTTTTATAAAAAGGAACAAGAACAAACAAATTCCTTGTTAAAATTCATAAATTATAAATTAAAGCAGCTACAAGGTACTTCCATTTGTGTGGATTCTGGCAGCACCTGTGGACAAAAGCCAGTGTTCCCAGGAGCAGAAGACTGCGGTTAGAAAACCTCTCATTATACTGCAGCAGTGATTTTAAAAAACAAACAAACGTATCAATGGTGGAGAAAACAATGAAAATACACTGATGTTGCCAGTTTGGCCCGATTTTCATGAAACTTGGTGGAAGGGTGTAGCAAGCACTCAAGAAGAAGCCATCACATTTTTTTTTTTTTTTTTTTAAGATTATTTTTTTGGCATTTTGTTGCTTTATTGATAGTGAGAGATAGAAAGGGGGTGATAGAGGGGAAGACATGCGGCAAAGGGAGCTCAGGCCGGATTCGAACCTGGCTCCGCCGCAGCACACGGCATACATGGTTAGCGCTCTACCGGTGTGAGCCACTGGGACGCCCAAAGAGGCCATCACATTTTTGAGTTGATCCAAATTTGCAAATTTGTCATTGTATTTGTGCTGCGTTTGTATGGTGCCGGAATACTCTGAAAAATGTGTTTTCTGTCATATTTCATAGCTCACATGATCTGTGTCCTTTGCCCTTTGTTGTCACACAAACACTGGAAACAGCTCTATGTTGATTAAACACTGAGCAATAAAATAAAATGGATCTTTTTTGCAGCGTCCATGTTGTTTCCACATCTTGACTTAAAGCTCATGAACACATTGAAATCGGAAGACCGTCTTCCCAACTTGGGATATGCATCCAAGGAGCATGTGAATACACTATTGACCTTGGTGGAAGTCTGCATTCTTGTGTGCTGAGGTAAAACCTTATGGTTACTTAACCTAAATGAGAAACCTGGTTTACGTTATTGAAGTAGAAGATTAAAGCTGTGTACCCACACCTTTTCTTTCAGGCGTTACTGCACACTGCTATGAGATGACCTCCCATTTATCAATGCCATCCATCAGGTTCCTAATGTGTTCATTTCAATTTATCATCAACCTTTTTTACACAACTTTTAAAAATATTTTACAACATTGTTTTCATTTAAGCAATGAAATTGTCAATCTTTTGATTATTTTGGAGAAGTGGGAACTTTACCATTTTTCCCGCACCCTCAGTTGCAATACTAGGTGTTCAATATAGCTGCCTCACACTCAATATATTGTTATTTAAATTTAAACCACACCACAATATTCCCATGTACCCCCTGATAACGCCAGAGGGTTCAAGTACCCGGGTTGGGGATCTCTGGATTAGAGAAACCTGATTTCTGCAGCTACATTTCTCCTGATCCCTTCCCAAAGTGAAGACTTTTCTTTTCAGTTTATCCAATGTATTGATTTTGATTTAGTTCATGCCCCCTACATGACATTTCATAGAAGAAATCTTTACATTCAGCACACTAATGCACGTTAAAATAAGTGAACCATGGAACCAAACTTATAAATGGAAGTGTGTGTGTGTGTGTTTGGGGGGATCTCATCACTAACGTGCTGCATGTATACACAAATTTAACTTTTTAACCTAATTTCTCCCACAAGCCTGGTATCTTGGGTACATGCATGACAATCATTTCTTGAGCTCACACCACAACAACTCACATGACTCCGAAGTGTTTCATCACAGCCCAGTAGGTGTCCTCCAGCTTGCCCGTCTTCTTGAAAGCGATGGCGCTGGTGAGGGACTGCAGGACCTTCTGAAGGGGCTCCAGGTCCACAGACAGCTTCTACACGGTGCAGGCAGCAGAAAGCAGAGGCGTGAGTCAAACCCCATCAAGGATTCCCTCTCATGAGATCACTGGACCAGCCGTTCACTCTCACACTGTCACTCCACACTTACCTGCTGGTTAACATGCTTGACCAGGAACTGACAGAGCTCCAGGGTTTTCAGCACCTTTTCCTTCACCACTTTGCTCTCAGTTTGCTCGATCTGGAGACTCTGAGAGGAGAAGACACCAAGGTTAGACTTCAGCATTAATCAGAAGTGAACAAGCAGTTATAACATAGTTGTACACCATCATAAGGACACTATTACTTAATGTATGGCCACTGAAGGAGTCATAGTTGTTGAATTATATATAATTCAACAATTATGATTCATGAAAACCATGGGAAACAGCTAGCTATCACCTCTTAAACTCTTACGAGCTATTTTGTTATCATTATATTTTCCAAACAAATGTACCTTTAGTTGTACCAGGCATTAAAATGAACAAAAAATTGAAGAAATCAAGGGTGGTCTAATATTTTTTCCATGACTGTATATCTGCTTAGAACTAGATTATAGTGTTATAACTCATTTTGTAATGTTTATATACTGCTTTTAAAAAAAGTAATTTTGAAACATTTGTATGGACGAAACTGTTTCATGACATGCTTAGCAAAGCTCAATAAAGCAGAGCAGCCCGGAAACAGGACTGAGGTTACATTTTATCACCAAAAAAGCATTTAAAAAAAATGTCTATTGTTTCGCAGGTCTATATAAGAACTGCAGGAGCATCTAACTATGCATGCGTTTACACCTCAGCTGTCCTGTGGACACACAGAGGTCAGCGAGTGCAGCTCTAATCATCGTTCATCACAGCCTGATGCAATTTCACAAACCTTCGAGAGCAATATAATTAAAATTTGCACATGCGTGAAGGATGTTTCCACTGCCCTCGTTATAGCCTTGTGTTACATTACACATAGAAAAATGACTTAATCAGTTCAGAGCTTCACAGAATTGAAACTGGGGGGAAAAAGAGCAATGGTAGCGAGTTGGTACCTGGTTATCGGCAGAGTTAACATCTAAAACAGTAAAATGCAACATACACATCGATGCAGCAGTAATGAAAAGTTATGAACCTGTTAGTAAAGAGTTGTCTATTTACACGTTATAGGAGTGGTGTCTCACTTTCTTCTCTGAGTTTGTGTGCTGTTTGTTGCAGCATTTTCCACATTTGAAATAACTTATATAATCTTTAAGCTTGTTGTAACACATTCATGTCCTTTTACTGAAGAGTTACACAGTATTTGCACTGCAGCTAGACTAAAAAAAAACATCTTGTTCAAGCTGTAGCCTTTTGTAAAATATGTCATTACTGAAACACCTAATCACATTTCCTCACTTCCTGCATGCATTTATTTTATTCATATATTTGAGTGGGAATCTGAGTGTTTTATTGTGCGTTAATCCTTTATCCCACTGATCCCCGAGCAGTGTCGGGGTGGTTTTTTTGCTCCTGTCACATTTTATTCACTGTGGCCTCGTTTTTCACTGCAATACACAAGTCGTGCACCTCTTTGGAAACAGCACAGAAGTAAGAAGAACTAAAATATGTTACTGCAGTAGATGTTTAAGGTTGTCCTCATTTATGCATTCCTGTAGATTAAACGACCCAACAATGTATAAAGAAGTTTATACAATGTTGGGTCGTTTAATCTACAGGAATGCATCATATTCTATTACACCGTACTACAAGCATGCAGAAAAACAAAGAAAAACAGCCAGTGAAAAAACAACTGAACATGACAATGAAGAAAAACAAGAGGGAAAGAAAGTCTGTATACTACATAAACCCCGAAAGCTTCTCAGTGTTGACAGATGCAGCTCCTCCTCAGTTCTAACCCTGTGATGTAATATTGACTTACCGCCTCCAGCTGACCTGAGACCTTCACACAGAGCTCCGTCCACGGAGCGCCGCTCAGCAGCTGCTGAACCTCCCGACTCTGCATCGCCCGCAACACCAACACACATGCTTGGCCCTGAACACAAAACAATGTCCATCAACAGGAACTTACACACAAATTCAACACATACAGATGGTTCTAAGTAAATATGTAGCCTCTTTTTTTTTATTTGAATTTTTGATTTGAATGATTTATTTCAAATATGCAACAACAATACAATAATAATAATGCATCAACAGGAGTCAGCCCTAGTGACTCCTGCACTGACAAGGCCGCCAAGCACTCTATAAAAATGCCACAACATATTTGAAAAGGGGTGGGAAGAATTAAAAACTTGTTCAATCCCATCCCACTTCTTTAAACAATATTAACAGGTCATAAATCAATGTAACATCTGTAAATCATGTAGCATCTGAGATGGAGGAAGGAGGGTCTCCTTTACCTGTTGGTGCACTCTGACCCCAGATGTGATGTGCTGCACAGCTGCATCCAACAGCTTCACACACAAACCCTAAAAAAACCCCAACACACATTAGTTACTTCTGTCATAGAGACCTGAAGCACCTTGTGAGATGTGTCGCTGTAACTCACCGGGAATCTGGTGAACAAGTCTGTGAACATCTGAGTGCTCAGAGGGCTCTTCCTCTTGCCCATGAAGGAGCTCAGAGCGTCTCTGAAGATAGCAGAGACCCGATCCACATCCATGCTGCCCATGAAGCTCAACTGCACACAAACACAGCAATAAAGAGCACAGCGGGTCAGTTTTTATTCCTGACAAGACTTTTTCGCAGTCTTTTTCCTGGCATGTTAAGAAATATTTCTACAACTATTTGATTTTTTTGCTCCGTTTTTTTTTTAAATTCAGCATTATTTTAAAGTGGTTCCAGGGTTGGCTTTTTTAAGTCACCTTATATTTGGAATAATTAAGAAACTATTCAGTTATACTGCAGCTGAATCATGAATTTTTGACATTTAAAAAAAAAATCACAAAAGCTTTATTACAGCAGCCAAACAAAATTCTTTGTCATTTGTGTTTTATCTAATGCTTTACAGGATTTGAATATTAGGTGTCCTGGGTCACTTAATACCTGTAGCTGTTGTCATGTTCTTTGAAAAAAACAATATTGAAATATCACCAATGCAACAAATTTTATTTTGAAGTGCATGTTTCACTGTCCATAACTTTGTCTGTTAATAATGACCCTGTTCCCAGATGATGAAATCTACTGTTTTTGGTGGTGAAATCCTCAGTTTTCCTCCAGCACCATCATGAGGTTGCCATGTGTGGGTTTAAGTGAAATGTTTGTACTTTTTAAACATTAAAACATTGCCCCCTGAAGAAGAACGCTTGCCGATACCTTAACTTACTTTATCTAGAAGCATCATCAAGTTAACGTTTGAATTTGTCCATTACTTAATAAATAAAACAATAAACTCAAACATCTGAGAGCAGCATCCTCTTGCAACCATCTGGCGGCACAGACAACTGAAAATATGTGAGCAATAACTGAACATAGGTGACACTTGGAATCTCTTTTTGAGCAGCGTAGGGCTGCAACTAACAACTACCTTCATTTACCTGTCAATAATATTTTTGCTTAGTCTATAAAAATGTCCATCACAATTTTCCCAGAGCCCAAGGTGACGCGTTCAAATGTCTTGTTTTGTCCGACCGACAGAAAAAACAGCAATGTACTACGATATCTATAAAAGCAAACTAGAACTGTGTGTGTGAGTTAGACACTCTTGATAAAAGGGGGCCAAGTTATCCAGCACTGACCCACTTCCTGACCCAGTAAATACTGGGACAGACCTGGAATATTTCTGATGCAAAGCTGGACGTAATGAGCGATGTAAACAGTAACAATGGCACTATTATCCAGTGATCTTAAAGCAGCAGCACACACTGCAAGGAGGTTAAGACTAAAAACACAGGCAACAAATTAATCAGTGTGTGTAAACATACATCATTTGCTGCAGCTCCGTCAGCTGGCTGCTCCTCTTTGGCCTCAGCAGGTGGAGCTCCTCGCAGCACTTTGACCACGTACAGAGACGCACTGCAGCGACAGTTCAACATTAGCAAAATACAAAAACATCCAAGACCCAAATTAAATGCACGGCCCCAGGGTTCATACGCATTTTCGACAGTCAAATTCAAGCACTTTCAAGCTTCTTCAGCACTTTACAGCTGTGTTACACATGTACAAGTGAATCTCAATAAATTAGAGTATCATGGAAAAGTCAAAATTTCAAGTAGTTCAAGTCAAATAGCCCCAACCAAGTATTGAGTGCATATAGATGGACATACTTTTCAGAGGCCAACATTTCCATATTAAACATACTTTTTAAAATTGGTATTATTCACATTTTTTGAGACACTGAATTTTAGGTCTTCATTAAATGTAAGCCATAATCATTATAATTAGACGAAATTAAATAAATTAAGAAGTTAAATGTTTTCATTCCGTTTGCAATGGACCAATATAATGTGTATTTTCCACTTTTTGTATCAAATTGCTGGCATAAATACACTTTCTATGATATTCTAATTTATTGAGAGGCACCTGTATATACAGTACTTACAATAAACTGATTATTTCACTTTGTCAGATTAAATTAGAAGTTTCAGGTTACAAAAAGAGTCACATTTAGTTAGACTTGACTTTTAACAGAATATCATAATCACAGTTCATATTTTTCATTCATCAACTTCCAAATGCACTTGTTCAGTGTAGTGAAATGGTCATGTTATGCGTCATACCCTTTACATATTTTCCCAGACCTTTTCCCTTTGTATCGGTGATCAGTTTCATCACACTTTCAGATATTGTGCTATTATCATTTATTATTAATATTATTCAGCTCAGTCATTAAACAGTAAGTTGTACCTGAAGTAGTAGAGGCAGACTGAGGATTCGGATAGTTTCTGGGCTTTAGTCATCAGTTTGTCCAGCAGGTCATGGAGCTCCCCCTGTCTGTCACCGACGGTCCTGCAGTAAACCTTGGACCTGCACAGCTGGTTCCTACCAACAACAAAAAAAAAAGGGAGGGGGGGGATCACACAAACAGGTGAGATATGTGTGTATTCAGTCAAAGTGGGAATCAGTCCAGTTCTTGAGATATGAAAACCTAGCTGAGACATCAGGCTGCCAGCTGCGACTGTGGATCAAAACATTCTGAAATGTGCATTTCACACCAAATACATAATGATGTTGAAAACTGTACAAAAACAAACAAAGGCTGGAGACAACAAACATTAAATCAGTAACAGACGCAGTGAATTATCTCGATCTATAGCTAACGTGTGTTACCTGAAGATATCTGCAGCTCGGCGGAGGAAGTCCTGCGCCTGCTGGTCGCTGTCGGAGCTCATTCCTCTGTCGATGATGCTGAGCAGAGGCTCCACCAAACCCAGAACAAGTGGACTGCCAGCCTGCCGGGCCACAAACACCTCGATCAGGTCCAACACCTGGAACACACCAAACAGGGGAGAGAGACAGGTTTGGAGTTAGTGGAAGGCGTATTGGCTTCTAGTCTTCGTGCTAAGCTAAGCCATGCTAAGCATGTTCTAGAGCCATCTCTGGACTGAATACACACATGACATTGAGATCTTATGGGACTCTGATGGGACCAGACAACAAGCATTATTTCCTGGATGACGTACCTTGATCTTAAAGTCTCGGACCAGCGTCTTCTCTTTTTGTATTTTCGCCTTTTCATCCTTCTTGGCCTGGGTCTTTTTCTTCTGCTCGGAAAACAGCGCCGCCAGGCCCTTATCCAGCTCCATCATGGCGTCGTCATCCAGATCTTCATCACTGCTGCCGTCCCCCTCTGTTGCCTGAACACGTGGCACAACAGAGGACTTTACCACAATGTGCAGTGGGATCTGAGACATATTGTTCTCTCATCTAAAATGTCTCAATCCAACAGTGTTACTATATCCAATAACATTTATATCAGCAGAGGTGCAGAAGTTGGTACTCTTCTCTGAAACAATATTAAATATAGGCTGAATTAGGCAAAATTTCGACTTTAAACACTCTTTATTTTAAATCTGACCTTCTCTAAAAACCCACCAGAGCATTCTGCTGCTTCAGGACCTTCATCAGCTCCAAACGGAAACTTTGGTCCACAGCGCCCTCTCCCATCTCCTCCTCCTCCTCTTCATCCTCCTCCTCCTCCTCATCATCCTCTTCCATTGCTTCATCATCTTCATCCTCATCAGAGTCATCATCTGACCCTTCAGACTCCTCGTCCTGGCAGAAGCATGACCACGTGTTTTAGGATTTCAAACGTTTCACAGTAAAGAATATAACTTGTGAATAAGTCCGACAAGGACTGACCTCCATCTCCTCATCATCATCTTCTTCATTTGGCTTCTTCTTCTGGGGTTTGTTGTCATCAGTGACGACCACAGCACCGTCCTCTTCGTCATCCTTGTCTGGGTCCAGAACCTACACAGAAATACTCATCTTTACAATCACATAAAAAGCTTGCAGTGAAACACATAAAACCAGGGTGTCTGAATACAATTAGAGATCACTCATTGCTTTGGAGTCACTCATAGCCTCGTTTTACTTACATCTAAGATGGCGGTGAGGGCGGCCGCAGTGACGTGGGGGCAGACGGAGGTGAAGACCGTTTTGCAGACCTGTCTGATGTGACGGCTCGGCTGGGACAGCAGGGACAACAAGATGTCCACCAACACCTCCACCCACTCCGGCTCCTCCTCCTGCTCTGTGGCTGCACCAAAGGAAACAACACACACATATTTATACAGCACATTCACATACTTTAACATACAGTCATGGAAATTAGATTAGAATTATTAGATCACCCTTGTTTTCTCCTTGCTTTCTTCATTTAATGCCTGGTAGAACTAAAGGTATGTTTGTTTGGACAATTTAATGATAACAACAAAATAGCTCATAAGAGTTTGATTTAAGAGCTGATATCTGGCCATTTTCCATGGTTTTCTTGATAATGATTTTGGTTATTATCAAGAAAACCATGGAAAATGGCTAGAGATATGTACCTTTAGTTTGTACCAGGCATAAAAATGAACAAGAAATCGAAGAAAACAATGGTCTGATAGATTTTGTAAACACATATAATCACTTCATAAAGTTGCAATGACAAACATTACATTATCAAACAGTTTCCTATTTACATATACAACAGACTTAAGGTTAAAATACACGACAATTCCCATTTCAGAAAAATAGAGGTTATATTATTTGATTAGAATTATGGATGCATTACTTTGTTCATTTCCTAAATGTTGCAGCTGGTAAAGGTGGAGCTAAATTATTTACTTTATATAGTGTTGGGTAGTTTTTTTAATTCAATATTTCAAAATCAATTAAAAAAACAACATTTGACAACACTTTTGTCATATGTTTCAGTGGAGTAAAACACACAATATTTCCCTATGAGATGTAGTGGAGTAAAAGTATAAAGTAGCAGCAACTAGAAATACTATTAAGTACAAAAAAGTACAGTACTTGAGTAAATGTACTTGGTTACATTTGACTCCATCATTGTGCATAAATCCTTACCTTGTTTCTTCTTCTTCTTGGCCTTCTTCTCCTGCGCTTTGTCCATGCAGCTCTGCAGGTCCTTCATGGTGTCCAGCAGCTCTTCAGGGGCCTTTCAGGGAAATTTTTTGGTTTGTTTGTCAGTGTTGTTAACAGCAGAATAATAACTACAATAATCACGACTCTAGTGGTATGCTGTACCTTGAAGAGGTGCATGCCGACCAGCAGGAAGAGCTGCTGGAAGGCGCCGCTCTCTGCAGTCGCGCCCTTCTTTGCTTTCTTCTTCAGGTTTGCTACCGACTGCATCATACTGCAAGAACACACATATAGGAGCAAAACTGTCAAACACAATCCTACTGCGTTTAGTAATGCTGTGTATGATGTGTAGCAGGTTATACATTTAACCTGTAGCTGAACAGAAATTACTCCAGCCCATTTGTGGCTTTTTTATTTTTTATTTTTTTAAACATTGTGGCTGTGTTAATGCAAATGATAAACTTTTTGTCATGGGTGTGATCTTTTTTATTTTGGAAGTTCAACCTCAGCTCTGATAATATCTATATCTAATATCTATAATAAACTGTGTATCCAAAATTCAGACACTTGCCCATTTTTTTCTTCATAAAAAACACAATGGTATTATGCAGAAAAATGGCCTTTAAATTGCTAATATTCTATATTGGTAGTTATGATCTGGACTGAATTGGTTAAAAATTAATTCAATTCATTAACTCGGTGAAAACAAAATAATAATATAATATTTATTCATTTCATGGCAGTTTTTTGCTACAAACATTTTTGTCCTCTAAATGGCAGCAGAGCTTTTTTCCCCCAAGTGAGACACAAGACTTAATGACTTCAGTGTTATAATTAGTTGATTGATAAAACTACGAAAATAAGCTCCAAGTTGTAATAAGCTGAATTTTCATTAAACCTGTGCAAATATATTCATGAGGGAGGCTGAAATATTGTGACAGTCAGATTATTTCTGCTGTATGCTGTTGTCCTACCTGTCCCAGGCCTGTCTCTGCTCGGGGCTGAAGGGCTGGCTACTCTGGACGCATTTCGTCTGGTCGAGCAGGACTTGGGCGTACTGGACCAGGTGGTAGATCCACAAGGTGCCATCAGCTGTGACGCCCTGTACACGCTTTTGGTTGACTGTGGCGCCTTCAGCAGAGTCCTGGGCCAGAGGCAGGTGGTGCATGGACAGGAGGAGTCTGGAGGAGGATGGACAGACAGTAAGTCAGTCAATCAGCTGTGACACAACGAGAAAACTGAACAAGACCGCGAGGTTACATGCATCACGTCACATTTGGATTTCTCTTGTCCTCTGTGCAAACAGAGTAGAAAGCATTAATGTTCTGCAAATGCTGATAGAAATAAACTTCACTGGCTGTAGTGTCAGATTATCATTTGATACCTTTTCACATTTCTACATTTGCCACATTTGTCTGACCTGCTGAAACGCTGTGGCAGGAAGAACAAATGGGCAGTTTGTTCTTCCGAAACCCTCCAATGTGACCGAATTAAAGCTAATCTGCAAAGAGAGTGAAATTCCTCCACAGTGATGTGAAATACTGATCTTATATAAACCTTTTCAAAGTGCTGTACATTTGAGAGGCGGCTGTCCGAGAACACTACAGATTATTTCATCTCTCACCCAAAGAAGGTATTGACAAGCACTCCTCTGGTCTTATCATCCAGTGGGACAGACAGCTTCCCCTTCGTCTCTGGGACATCTGCTGAGGCCTTCTTGGCACTGAAGAATGTGTGGAAAAAGATAAACCTGGAAAAGAAACAACGCCAGTTGACGGTTCACTCTTCAAACAAACACAGAGACCTTGACAACACTCAACTGCAGGCAGGTCTCACCTGGCCACATCCATGATGAGATCCTCTGACTTCTTCACCTGGTGGTTGTCGATGATCGAGGAGAGCCGAGAACCAATCCACTTCCTCAAGCGGAAGATGGAGTTCTCCGTCCTGTGGTGGGAAAAATCAACAGTTGCATTCATCCAATTTCCATCCAGACTGATAAACAACTCAACGGGCGAACACACTCACTGTTCGTTCGCTTCCTTATTTTCCTTCTGCTTGCGGGTGCTGAAGTCCAGCAGCTTGTCCAGCTGCGGCTGCAGGAACATGTTCTTCAGCCAGTCCACGTAAGGCTGCAGAGCTGCAGGCTGCAGGTGCTGCACCACCTTCCACACAGGCGACACCACGGGGAAGCCCTGGTTGGTCAACGAGGAGAAGCCCACCATCACTGCCAGCTGTTTGTCAGCATCCTGACAGCCCTGCAGAAAGTCCGACACGTAGGTGTCCATCTCTGGGGCCAGCTTGAAGCGGTCTGGTTTCTTGGAGAGGAAAATGATGGATCAGATTGTATGAATGATAGATTGATTGTAATTCAATGATTGTAAATATTGCTTTCTTTTATTGTTATTAGTTTTTCTTTTCTTTTAAAATGAATAATAGAATTACAATAATTTATTGTAAATATTGCTTTCCTTACTGTTATCTTTTTTTTTTCTGACGCTTGCTTTGGCAATATGTACAGTTTTACGTCATGCCAATAAAGCCAATTGAATTGAATTGAATTGATTAATGAGTCAGCTGTTAATACTTCATCTACAGCAGTGCAAAAGGCTTGTTCCAACAATATGATGTTACAAATCAACAAATGAAAGTTAATAGAATAAAATAAAATAAACACCAGTTATGAAAAAAATGTAAAAAATTAAATTAAATTAAAAAACAATGATAAAAACGTCAAAACTAATTTGAAAAAAGAGGGAGCTTGCCATTTTAAAACCCAGAAGGCAGCGAGTTCCACAATTTAGGAGCATAAAAACAGAAAGCACCAACCTGAGAAGACACCACATGCTCCCCATACTGCTTCATCACCTCTCCAGACAGCACCTCCTTCAGCTGGTCTGCAGACAGAAGAGGCAGGGCGCTGCCCAGCAGGCGGAAGCTCAGGTAGCTGCACACAAACAGAACAACACAGCAGGGGAACATGTTAGCAGGATGTAGCTCAGTGGACCAGTGAGGGCGTGAGAAGTCATTACATCAAACTGAATGGTTCCACAGAACTATCTGAACTCTGCTCTCCCTGTGAGCACTCACTGAGTTGGCCCCGCCTTCTCCTTTAACATGCCGTTGACGATGGCGGTATTCCAGAAGAGCTGGAAGCTGTCTTCCTTCAGAGAGAGCTTCAGGAGGTCCAGCACCACTGATGGTAGGACACACTCCTTCTTCATCGAGTGGGCTGCCATCTTCATCACCTCGGTCAACCTGTAACACATCATACGTAGAAGCTGGAATGAGGGAAACTGGTGCAAATGTAGCAGAGAGATGTTGTTACACTAGATTATGAACTTTTATTTTGATTTTTATTAGGATAATGTGGAGAACTTTTATTTTGAAGGCGTAAACTAAAAGGGGTAACTTCCTGTTTTTATATTTCATTTTTACAAAGGATTGTGATGCTAATCTGTGGCAAAATTATTTTCTGTATCATTTGGATGTACACAGAGGCAATTACATGTAAGTTTTAATTAGTATTTTGCCAGTTAAAGAAATGGATTCTCCCGTTGTGGACAGAAGTTATTTTCCCACATTTTTGCTCTCTGTGTTTTGGGACTTTGAGAGCGAATGTATGTATTTCTCTGCTCCGCTATTTTATTTATTTTACTTTACTTTAATACTGTGTATATAGTATCTGTTTGTTATCTTCGTTGGGATTGAGAGAAGTGATGTTTAATGATGTCTAGTGTTGCAATTTTCACATATTCTGTAATTTATTTTCATGCCATACTCTGTAAATAACTTTTAGTCAGACACACTGAAGTACAGTGAAGGTGGATTGTTAAAAAGACGCCACTCCTCGTGTAGTGAAAGAGTGTTGTTGTTGGTTGATTGGTTGTGATCTGTATTTCTCACTACTGTACTGTATTACAGGTATGTGCATTCGCATGATATTTATTTAATTTTGGTCCGAAAATTGCACACTGTTATAAAGATGTAAATACTGTTTTGAATGAAAAGTATTATTGTTACTGTAAATATTATATCTCTCCTCTCTGTGTTTTGGGACTTTTTTAATACTTCATTACAAGGCTTCTTACTTTCACAAACATAATCAGTCATTTCGTTTTCTTTACAATATTGTACCTTGTATTTTTCCCCCCTTTTTTTTCAAGGTATATATTCACAAAATAAATAACAAAACATAGGGTAAACAGACAAACATATATACAAGGCAAACTGGTATTCCCCACATGAGGATCTCCAAGAAAAGGAATAAACAACAAACTAACAACACAAAAAAATAAAAAATAAAAATAAATAATAATAATAATAATAATAAATAAGTTAAAAAGTTGTTTTGGGACTTTGAGAGTGAAGGTGGTGACAATAGGAGGTGATCTGTATTGCTCACTACTGTACTGTATTACAGAGCGGAGACCATGAGAGAAAAGAGGAGCAGCCAATAAACAAGCTTCAATTATCCTGTCGTTGTGGTGTCCTCAATTACCAACAAAAAAATTCAACACAACGCAGAGTGACACCGGCTACACAAACATTAACGTAATTCCAGAATGTGTTGATATCCTGTAAATGAGTTAACCATCTGAACCCAAAACTGTTTCAGGACAGCTTGTTTTCTGACTGGAGCGTACATTACACACAATAATTTCTGTTTTCACACTTTTACAGTAGGAGAAATAGTCGGATGTGTTTGAGGGTAAAAAAGCTCACTGTGTTCTTACCTTGGGATGTTATCAGCGTTGATGATGGTCGAGGAGCCCAGCAGCTTCTTGAGTTTCTTGGGTTTGAGTGTTTGTGGGAAACGCTGCAGTGCTACCAGCAGCAGCTGCAGCTGCTCCGGAGTGTTGAAGGCTGATGCCAGGTCAGTTTTCAGGGCGCTCAGCAGGACCTCCTCAAACACCTCCTCTGGGATCTGACGGATCGGACAGACATGTTAGTTTTAGAAGAGAATGGATGGATGTGCTATTTGATTTTGCAGAAAGAAAATAATTAAACCACTAAAAGTGAATAAAGAACCCATGGACACTTCTGCTACTACTGCAGTATTTGAAGTAAGTAGGCAAAAGCTGACTAAAAACCAAAACATTCAATTCAGTATTTACAGAAAAAAAGTTGGGATGCTGTTTAAAATGTAAATACAAACAGAATGCTTCAGATTTAGAGTGTACTTACATGAGTTTGAACATAAAATATACTGTCTTTGTACAGTTTTCAATAAATGTATGTAAAAAATGTGGAATCTGTGTTCTACATGTATATAATGTGTTTATAGAGGCATGGTTGCTATATTTTCATCACAGGTGTGACTGAGCAGCAGTTGTCACCTCATTGAGGATGTCCATCATGGTCTTGTTGGGCAGGTCCTTCACATGTTGTCTATTCTGGCTGAGACTCTGCAGGAGCTGCACACATCCCAGCACCACCTGTGGCTCCTGCAGAAACACGAGGCGAGAGCTCAAAGATATGGACAACAAGCTGTACATTCATTATTTCTTTTGATCCATGAGTCATGCACAATTTCTCTCTTTTCATTGTTCAAAAACGCAAAAAAATGTGAAGCTCTTGTGGTGAGACTACTTACTTTAGAGAGGCGGCCGGACTGCTGAATGGCGAGGACACCAAACAAGTTTCCAAACAAAGCATTTCTGAAAAGTTTCTGAAAAAACAAGGCAACACCTTTCATTCATAAAGAGCTCATTTATGTAAGTAGCTTTTGGAGCAGAGAGAGAAAACTTTAAAAAACGCTCACCTTTTTCACTGCCTTTGGATTATGCTTTTGTTTGATTCTGTCGAGTATGCTCTGCAAAGAAACATCTTCAAAGGCACTTAAGACCTGAAAAACAAAAACTCAGGTCACGCTAAAGCCAGCAACTGATCATATTTTTCTTATTTCCTGCTTTAAGCTAAGAGCATTTTCTCAAAACTAATGGAAGAGCAGTCGCAGCTTCAGCCAATACACACTTGTGATTTACAGCTCAATAAGTGCTGCAAAGCCTTGCATCCCTCTCTAAAAGGTATAATTTTAATTTATTAAAAGTAAATTACTTCACTGTTAATAATTCAATGTGTGTGATAAATCTTATGCAAAAATCTGTGATGTCTTAAAATGGTGTTTTAAGTATAGATAGACAGAACTATATTATAAATCCATGAGGGGAAATGTATGCGTTACAGCAGCATAAGACACAGGAATATAATAAAAAGATAAATGGAATTAACTTATAAAACAAGTAGGATCAAGTAGAAAGTAGAAAATTACTGCAAATCTGCAGTGGTGCAAATTAACTAACCATCATTATTTTGTGTTGTGTGGTAGCTGTCCATAATGGGGAGAAGTTTTAAACAGTTCTGACCAGAGCTGACTTATTGTACACTTATATTGCAATAAGCAGGATTGATTTCTTGTACCTGTCCCAGGGCCACGCTGAATCCTGGTCTTGCAGTCTCTCGTGTGTGAGCCAGTCCATCCACCAGCCTTTTGAAGGTGTATTCCAACTCATCTTCCTGAAGTGCACAGACAGCAACACACCATCATGCCTCCACACTTAGTATAAACACTGAATACAACCGATAACAGAGTTTATAAAAGGTAACAGGCAAAATATTATTATTATTATTATTATTATTATTATTATTATTATTATAGAATAACATTTTCTGGTTTTTTTTCTCACCAACGCATTTACATAGGAACATTTTAACTTTTTTATTTTGGAGTAAAGTAAAGTAGCAAGTAGCAAGTACAAGTATATCAAGACTATACTGAAGTACAGTAATTCAATTCAGTAAATGTACTTGGTGAAATTTAATATCTAAATGTATATCCTTCTTGTGAATAGAATTTAGTTACCCTGATTTATTTTAACAGTATACATTTTGACATACTTTTACTTTATTGTTACTTTATACTAAAAAGTAAATAAATAAAAGTTACTAATAGTTAGTTTTTACAATTCTGCACAATGTGTGCTTTTACTTTTGGTACTTTAAGTACATTTTGATGCTCATGGGTCGATGACGTGATCTAACTCAGTGTCAGTTGGTGTAACCAGTCATTTTTTCCCATAAAAATCTGATTATATACAGGAAAATAAATGTGAACTAAAATGAGGATAAAATACAATCCACGTTTACATTGCAACACTATGGTATTTAATTAATGTTACATAATTTATCAAAACTTCAGAAAAAAATGGTTGTTTTTAGAATATGTTCTGCTCAATATTGACAAAATGTGTAAATGTAGAAATACTAAAAAAAATAATAATTTCATGTTTTTAAGAATGAAGTAGTTATATGTATAAGTCCACTTAAATACAATGTAGGTGGATGAAGTATTTAATATTTATCATTTTTTTGTGGTTACACCATTTGTCATCTTGCCAACCCTTATTTGTCACTGACCGTTATACTATTGAACTTTTACGTAAGAAAGCCTAGAGCTTCAGGACTAACATATTTGTATTCATACTTTTAGAGCTTATTCCACCTCTGCTGAAGTTACAACTGTACTAGTAAGTGAAGTGCGACACACTCCTGTTACTGTCCTAACTTCAGGCTATCCCCACGCTGGACTCTGCCTCACCTTGTTGTTGGTTTTCAGGTACTGGATCAAGTTCTCCACGGCCTTCAGACGGACCTCCTGATCCGGTTTGGCTAAGTCCCAGAAGAAGTCGAGGAAGAGGCGGTTCTGTTGCAGGATTCCGGCCGGTCGGACCGGCTCTGGTACTTCCATGGAGAGCTCCACCATCTCTACAGACATCTCTAAACACCTCCACTGCTGCCCATGCTGCTTCTGCTGCAGGAAAACGTGCCTCACTGCGCCGCGACTGCTTCCGGGTCGAACACTTTTTTTTCCCTCTGCAAAAAAACTTTATTCAACAATGCAGAACAGCTTTGTCAATGTCTTTTTATGGATTTCTGCCTTAATAAAAAACACTACCCTTGTATTTTCAGCAATAACACAAAAATAAAAAACAACAATACAATATAGGACTCTTAATTGATATGTATAAGTTAGAAGAGGCAGGAAGCAATGGTGGAAAGTAACTATGTACATTTACTCAAGTACTGGACTTAAAGTACAATTTTGAGGTACTTTTATGTACAGTTTATGTAACTTCATACTTCTCCTCCACTACATTTTGAGACATATATTGTACTTTTTATTCCTCTACATTTAGCTGACAGCTTTAGTTACTTTTCAGGTCAAGATTTAAAATGAAAAACATGATATATTTAAAATGATTACCCATTTTTATAAATTAAACCACTATATTTTATTTAAATTTTTTATTTTTTTATTTTTTTATTTTTTTATTTTTTTATTTTTTTATTTTTTTATTTTTTTATTTTTTTATTTTTTATTTTATTTTTCCGCTTCTGCGCGTGCGCAGCTTTTTCGCTTCTGCGCATGCGCGGTTTTTGCGCTTCTGCGCATGCGCGTCTTTTTTCGCTTATGCGCATGCGCGGGCTTTGGGTGGTTCTGCGCATGCGCGGCTTTTTGCGCTTCTGCGCATGTGCGGCTTTTTGTGGTTCTGCGCACGCGCGGCTTTTGCGTTTCTGCGCATGCGCGAGTCTTCTGGACACTGCGCATGCGCCAAAACCCGCGCATGCGCAGAAGCGCCAAAAGCCGCACATGCGCAGTAGCGCAGAAAAAACCGCGCATGCGCAGAAGCGGGAAAAGCCGCGCATGCGCAGAAGGGGGGGGAAAGCCGCACATGCGCAGAAGCGCAAAACGCCGCGCATGCGCAGTAGCGCAGGAAAGCCGCGCATGCGCAGAAGCGGAAAAAAAAAATAAATAAAAAAAAAATAAAAATGAGATCAAGTCCACTGAGATCAACTATGAATCTGAATGTCTCAGTTCTCTGTTGTCTTGAATTCGTTTGGTTTTCATTTTTATATAATTAATCTGAATCTGAATGATTATCTAATATAATCATTTGTCACTGTAATATTTTGCCTATTCGTCTTTTTTTTTATCAAACGAGTCAGAACCTTGCTTTTGAGCCGCCACAGAGAAGGCTCTGTCCCCACGAGTACAGAGTCTGGACTGCGGTACTGCTGGGTTTAAAATTTTGTCTCTTTATATTCATTTTATGTTTCTTTATGATCATTTTGAGTCTCTTTGAGTGACATTTTGTATGTGGACCCTGGGTTTGTACATGGTAAAACCCACCTTGAACTTCACTGAGTGAACAAGCTGACAGTTTTGGGCCTGCAAACTGCTTTTAAACTTCCTTCCCTCTCTGACAGCGAGAGGTCAGACAGACAGCTGCTGCTTCCTGTCTCTGGGCATCACACTGATGCTCCAACCCCATCACGGGAGGATGGGGTTTTCCTCAGCTGGTTGAGAAGCAGCAGGTGGGACGATAAAACTCCTTATCCCCAGATCTGCCTGTGTCTGTCTTTATCTATAAGGTCAAAAAAGGATAATCTGAGTAAGATGTTAACTCACATCCAGGTAGGCGGTCAGCACTCCCTCTGCTGCAAAGTCCATAATATCAGCTATCATGAGTAACAAAGACACAGCATCTCGAGCGCACAAAGTAGTAACCCGTGGCCTTGTATTATTGATGCATAAATGTGTTCATCACTTTAGTGTTGCAGCTGATAAAAGAGTAGTTAACTTCTAATAACTTTTATATACATATCTAATGTATAACAATATATAAAAATGTCATAATTCATTTCTTGAAGCAGAAAACAGAAATAGTCAAGTAAAAAGTTCAAAATCATACTTAAGTATTTACATTAACTATATCTAACTGTATATCTTCCTTGTAAATAATATTTAAGTTATCATTTTTTATTTCTTCCAACTTTTATATACATTGTTCTATTTATATAACTTATAATTATCATTTTGTTATAAATATTAAGATATATTTTCAAAAATGTCTGTGTAGCTGGACCTTAGAAATTGTGAAAGGATGGATACAATGTTTTATATCAATTAAAAACGTTTGAGGCCGTTTGTGGTTTTTCAATGATTGTCAGCTTTTTAGCGGAATCAGATTTTCTGTTAGTATGAGTAAGAAAGCTATATAAGAAAATATAAGAAAAAATATATATTTTCTTCCGAAGTAGCTTAAAATAGACAAATATTTTAAATATCTTCTGATGTTAGAATCACGTTTTATTACAGCCTCCAGGTGGCTTGCTTTTTAATTTATAGGGTCAGTTCACCCAAATGACCAAAACACCCTATCATTTAACTCTTACTAGTATAGTTTTTAACGTGTGATGGTTATTCTTGAATATCATAGAAATATATATATACACGGTTTCATGTGTGGCGCTCAAAGAATTAAAAAAATACATGAATACAATCAACAATTACTACTTGATTGACAGTTTTTTTCATCACACTGGTTTAAGTTGCATCCTGGACCATGATTGACTTCTAGATGAGCTGAGATATCAGGATTTAAGGAGAGCACAGATGAATGTGAAAACAGCCCTTTACTGTCAAATTGCACAAACATCTTTCTGCACAGTGAAGCTCAAACATCAAGTGAAGGAACAAGAAGGAAAAATATGTTTCTGAGTGGAACAGGACTAAATTGAAGCTGCAGAAGGCAAATATAACAAACAGCCACAGCAGAGATCCACTTTAGACATTATTGAAATGGGACAAAAAGAACTGAACTCAAAGCATTTATTTTTCAATAAAAAGATGTTATTAAAACTGCATGCAAATTGTGTGATTCCTGGACCGGATGATTTATTGGCAGAGGGGGCGTTGAGGTAAAAGAGACACCATCACAATCAGTGTTTTTTTCTTTGGGTTCTTTCATTCGGTGGGAGCAGCCAGCACAGTGTCCAGGGTGCTCTGAGCCTCTTTGATCTGCTGCTGCAGTCTCTGCTTCATGGCCTCGTTCTGGGCCTTCTTCAGCATGTCCTGCATGTCTCTGATGGCTGCCCGGTAGCCCGGGGCGTTGTGAAACACTCTGATGGCTTTATCGCCACTGCACACCAAGAACCGTCCGTTAATGTCAAATCTAAGGTCGTTGATGTCCTCGCTGTGGACGCCGTGCATCTCCTCCTCCAGCTGGCCGCTGGCAGCGTTGTACATCGCCACGTTAGAGCCGTCACTGATGGCCACCACGCGGCCGTCTGGAGACAAAGCCACCCGGCTACCTTCAGATGACGCACAGGGGACCGTCTTCAGCAGGTAGGGGTCCTGCTGCTTTTTGTACTCCACATCTGTGTTCCACAGCTTCCACGTACCGTCTTTGGACACGGTCACCATTCTGATAAATAAAAGGAAAGAAAACATCAGTTACACATTGCATTAAAAACAAAAGAAGTTCAGATAGAGATTCTTATTTACACTCAGCCTACCAGCACATCTGAAGCTTACTAAAGGCGTTCTTCTCATAACTATAGACAACAGTCGTGTTTCCATTTAAGTCAAATCAAATTCTGAAGCAAAATTTTTTAATGTTGCATTAAAGAAAATGAGATTTAGAGATGTTTCCATCAACTGGTTTACAGTGAATAAACAAAGCTGCATACATGTACTTTCGTCAGAAGACGGCAGTGTAATGTATTGCTGTAGGCTAATCTGTCAGTAAAGAGAAGAAGAAGAGTTTATGCAAGAAAGAAACCGGTAGATTGCTAATAGGACAACTTTGGCCTCCCATGAGAGAAAATATGTCTTCAGGAATTAGATTCAACCGACAACTTATAATTGATCTTTCGTGTCTGCTCGTCCTGACCGGCAGAGCAGAAGCAGCTGATAAGTCGTGTTAAATGTTCGCTAGGCCAGAACTTATTCGTAAAAAGCGTTTCCATCTCCAGTTTAGTGCATCAACCATTTTTCGAAAAAAGACCAAAAAACAACTCAAGTGAGCGTTTAAAACTTTTATGCACATTTTCAACAGTTTCATTGAATTTGGTGTTTCCATCAAGCTTTTCTCATGCAAATTATCAAAATGTGCATAGAAATTTGTTGATGGAAACACACCTAGTGTCTCTGTGGCTTTGTACTGTAATTAGAAAAGCTGTTGATACCTGTGAGAATCATTGGAGAAGGCAAATGCGTGAACTCCTGCAGAGTGGCCCTTCAGGTCAAAAGCTCGCGCCACCTCTTTGAACTCTCCTCCCTTCCCAAAGCAAACCTCCCACACCTTCACGTCAGGAGTGAAGCCACATGACGCTACAAACCTGAGAGCACAAAGACGGACACAACACACACAATTATATCTCCACTTTAGTCAGAAGTGCGAATGTAAGTAACATAAAGTTAAACAAAAATGTAAATATAGCAAAGAAGTCTTGAGTACCTTCTATGGCAAATGTACATTGAGTAAAACTTGATGATCATCACAGAATTCAAACATGAAAATGGTTCCACTTTTCAGGCTTAATGATGGGCTCATTTGATCAGGTGATGACTTTAGGAGATCTAATTCAATTTCTACTGGATACAGCGCCTTAAAAAGTATCACTGTTGAGATTTTTTTCAGTGTTTCACATTTGTGTTCACATTTAAATAGTCAAATAAGCCAGTTTTAATCTACTTTGATTCAGTGTTGTAAGACAATAAAACATAAATGGGTGAAAATGTTTTCTCTCTTCTCTGAGATCACTATTTGTTCTTTCAAGTGGAAGATTTGCAGTGATGGCGGGTTGGACTGACCTGCCACATGGGGAGACGGCAGCATAAGAATTGGTTATCTGGTTAGTGTTGATGGAGGCCAGTACCTCTCCTTTCAGGTCCCAGATGTGGATGCTGGTGTCAGTGGAGGCGCTCATGATGAACTTGCCTGCAGAGAGGAAACAGAGAATCTTTGAGACTGATGACAAACTAGAAAACCTGGAAAGGATACTGAAAAGATCTTTCCTCAGTTTTTTTCTGCTCATTTGAAGCCATAGTCACCTTGAGACTTTGGCAAAGAGGATCTCAGTCAGAAACATCTTGTTTCTCTTGTCTCCGACAGCTTTAATCACACAGTTAAACATGTCTGGCTGTCTTTCAACAAACCATGTGTCATAATTGCATTTATCAGAAAAAATAGCCAAATCTAAGCTTAAAATAGAGATATTTAATCAAAATGAATTTACTCTACAGGTTTTGCCAAAAATAAATGGTTCAGTCTAAACAGATCGTATAAAAAAAAACATGACATTCTGCACTTCATGAGAAGCCATGAATGACTCAGCTGAGACGGACAGTCATGTGAAGAAAAAACTGATTTGGACTGAGGCTATTTACACAGAGCAGAGAGGAGAGGTTGAGATTGTAAAAGTAAATAGTTCAACATGTATAGCACGTGGATCACACCTTTTCCCCCCCTAATTAGTAACACCTTTTTTCCCCAAATTATCAAAGAAATTAAACTTGTGTTTATTTTTTCTTTTTAATAGGTTATGCGATTATAACTGTATTATACTGCTCATAAGACATTTTTGATTTCTTCTGACTTCCAGCTATGATTGTGCTGTTTCCAGAGAGGTTCAGGACATTAACAAAAAAACAACACCCTTAAACTTAAAATCTTCTTGTGTGTACCTGTCTCTGCAATGCCAATGTTGAGGATGGTGGCCTTGTGTTTCTGTGGGAAGTCCTCAGGAGCGGCTTTGAACGTCATGGTACCATCCTCCTTTTTGATCATTTTAAAGATTCGGATGGTATCTCCATTGGCCAACCAGGTGATGAACGCCCTGCAATGAGAAAAGGTGAGAGGCAATGAAGGAAGTGATTGAATTATTGTGTGTCTGTATTCCAAAAATTACCTCATGATGATAGAGGGACATTTCTTATTGACTAAAAAAGTTTTTTTTTCCGCATATTGAAACATAGACTGCATTTGAAAGTTACTAGCCCACAAACAACATCTTGCTTAACAGAATAATCTGTCAAGAGTTTGTTAGAATTAACCTGCTATAAAAGAACAAGAAGATAAAGATTCCTTTGTGTCAGTGAGGATCTGCACAAGCAGCAAAAAGCAAGAAGTTGAGACCTGGAGTCTGGGCTGAAGCGGACTAGCGTGGCGTGATCCAGCTCCACATTGGCCCTCAGACACTTGTGTTCCCGATCCAAGAAGTCTTTGGTGCTCCAGATCCGGACTGTGCGGTCGTCGGCGCATGACGCCAGGTACTTCCCGTTACTGCTGAAATCCAGGCATGTCACGTTTGCACTGTGGGCCTGAAAAGTACACGGACATAGATACACAAATGATTTAAAGACTTGCTTTTGAGAGGGAGCTTAAAGCGGGGCATCATTTGTTCCTGTTGAATATGTAAATCTTTTAAAAACACTTTGGAGAGAGCAGAGATAACAGCTTCAGCTCCCTCAACATACATTAAAACAGGGCTCTCTGGCAGCAAGGTTAAGGTTAATATATCCTAAATATAGCACCTAAACTGATATTGATAATGATTTTTAAGGTGGCCAAAAAACATACTATGGATAAAAATCATAAAACCCACTTTAAAAAAAATCCAAACTGTCCCTTTCATGTTGTTATTTGGGCAAAATGTTGATTCAACCTTATGATCTTAGATGTCTGTCTGTCTGTCTGTCTGTCTGTGTGTTTTACAGTATCATTGTGATCTCCAGTTTACCTTCAGTGAGGATGCCAACAACCGATGACTAAAAGTGTGCTGTGAAGCTTTTTCTTTACGGCTGCGCTGCTTCTCCTGTTTCGGTTTCTTCGATGCAGCACCCTTCACAGCACTGCCTTCAGCTGAGAGACAAAAAAACAAAACATTTAAATTTTAACGACAACTGACTAAAATCTCAAGGATTCTCTTGATTGTAGATCTCTGACACACAGTAAGTGATGAACATAGTGATGACATGGGTTGTTGCAGCTTGTAGCATCTGGCAACAAACAACACACCTTTGAAGTAGTAAATACAATGCTATCAGACTCAGAAAAAGGTTATTTTTTGTGCACACTTGTTCTTTAAAATACTTTATGCATTATTTGCTAAATTAACTGTGCTGATGTTACAGAAACAGTTTGAGATGTGTATATATAGTATTTTTTGTTGTTCATCGTTGCTATATAAATTATATATGATATATTTTCTTTTCACCCACTTGTATTTGCATAGTAGTGCCATTTGTATTGTAAAGTCTGAAGAAGAGCTTTGCTTTAATAATAAATACTAAATAAAATAAAAGCAACACATTGCCAGTTCCTTCCAGCTTGTTATGGCTGCTCCAGTTTAAATCTGCACACATTTTAATGCCATGCCTCCAGTTTCTTTTACCAGTGACTGCTGATTTCCTCTATTCTCATTCAACAGTTACTAAGAGGGATCGTTGTTTCTTTCTGTCCTTTCAGTTGTCAGTCTGATTGAATCAATATTTTGTTCTCTACCTACAAAACAAACCTTTTATAAACGAGAACATCCGTATGAAAAGAGGACTTGTTATATGACGTCACACTGTTAAAATAATCGCCCAAGTCATTTTTTTGTTAAAAATGTTTTTTTTTGCCTAAATCATCTCCTCATGACGCCAGCCACCTATGGTAAAATCGCCTACATCCTCAGTTGATCAGATCATGTGATTTTACCCCTTTAAGATAATGCGGATTTATTATGCCTAAGTCAAACTAACATGTGACTTAGGCAATTTTTTGAACATGTCTTTGTGACTCAAGCAAGATATGGTAACACTTTATTTTGAAGGTGTCTACATAAGAGTGACATGAGCGTGTCATAAACATGACATGGGATGTGTCATGAACATTAATGACACTTTGAAGTAACATTAATGCTCATAATACTTGTCATGTCATGTTTCTGACAGGCTTGTGTGACTTATGTAGACATCTTCAACATAAATTGTTACCATATCTTGCTTAAGTCACAAAGGCATGTTCAAAAAAATTGCCTAAGTCATGTATTTCTCTTAAGTTACATACTTTACACACAGTGTTATTACTATGCCAATAACCACCCTTTGTTACATCTTTTTTTAGTGAAATGATCAATAAATGTCATATGTTACACTTTTGGTGAAGTTTTTTGTGTTTCCTGCAAAACTTGAAAAAATTAGTTAGGCGATTATTTTAACAGGGTGACGATAATTAAAAGTCAGACTAGAAATAAAGCAGTCATCCCATTGGTCCATCAGTATAGCCTTCGCAGATTGGCTAACGACGGGTGACAGTCGCTGAAAGTTGCTTTAGTTTCTTTTACCCGTTTCCTAAGTGTGAATTTTTGCGTGAATAGGCAGGCTCCTCTCGTGCTCCCCCTCGTTGAAAGGATAAATTAACGAATGAAGTGGCGTGGGTCAAAGGCCACAGAGAGACAGAGACGGAGTTGGTGACTCACCGCTCCGGCTCGAGTTACGTTAGCTAACAGTGTGGCGCTTACCGGCAAACTCCGCCGCCGCTTGCTGTATTTCCTCTCTTATTTCTTCTTTCCGTCTGCCCACCGCTAATGCGACCAGAATGACCAGTGCACCCAGTAACAAAGTCAATGCGAACAGCGCGGCTACCTCCATGTCTAAAGTTTTGTGCCACGTACTTTGCACTGCTAACGTTCACTTTGCATCCACTCGCTACTGATGGCACTGCGCATGCGTCCAATCCTTCTTCTTCGTTGACTTCACTGTACAGCGGTAAACCGAGATAACCGCCGCTACCGCCACCCAATAGACAGGCTGTAGTCCTGCATGGACAGAAAAAATAAACTAAACATTACAGGTGCATCTCAATACATCAGATCAGGGATGGGCAGCTTAAATGCTGAAGGGGGCCACAATTTTTCATCGACTATATATGTGTATATACATCGACTATATATATTTTTCATCGACCATATACTTAACCAGATATGATGAAACTGCAATTTTAAATATGTTTACAGTGCAGTAACTTAACATATTTCATGGTCAAATGCATGTTTAACAGTATAAATATGAATACAAGAAGTTTGAAGCAAATTAAAAAATAACCACTTACTGTGGTTTCTTTTTTTCAGTGCAAGAACAGCAGACCAACATTAATTGCAATAAGTAATTTTGTGCATTTTTATACTGAACTTTTAAGATTTCACGCTCAAATGTATGTAGTTGTACTGAGGGCCACTTCAAGTGAAGGTGCGGGCCGTATGCGGCCCCCAGGCCTCCAGTTGCCCATTCCTGCATTAGATTATCATTGAAAGTCAATTTCCCGTAGCTCAAGTCAAATAGCCCCAACCAAGTATTGAGTGCATATAGATGGACATACTTTTCAGAGGCCAACATTTCAATATTAAACATACTTTTTAAAATTGGTCTTTTGTAATATTCAAATTTTTTGAGACACTGAATTTTAGGTCTTAAATTAAATATAAGCCATAATCATTATAATTAGAAGAAATTAAATAAATTAAGACATAAAATGTTTCATTCTGTGTGTAATGGATCTGTATAATGTGTTATTTCCACTTTTTTAATTGATTTACTGACATAAATACACTTTTCTATGATATTCTAATTTATTGAGATGCACCTGTATGCCTGATGAGCAGTTTTGGAAGTATTAAAGTACTAAAACTACACTGTGAAAATCCTCACTACAAGTAAAGGTCCTGCATTCAACATCCTACTCAAGTAAAGAGTATACAGGGGTTTATACAGGAGCAAAATTAGATACAATTATAGAGGAGACAGTAACTCCAATAAATCAGCCAGTCAGATGGGATAATTCAGGAGGAAATTGAGTCAGTGCTGGACTCAAACCAGACAACGGTGAGCAATTAATTCCGTTTCTTTTTCATATTTAACAGGAAGCACAAAGCAAGTTGCTTTGACTCAAAAGCATAGTTTGCTGAACACAACTTATAGAATATTGTGTGTACTCTGCAGAAAGTACATTACCTCACCTCATATTTACTGCTTGAAGCACACTCTAAAAGGTGTATAAATTGTGTTCTCATACATTTCTTTGTGTAAAAAAGAAGTCAGTGAAAAACCCAGTCTTTGTAGACATATCGTTTTTCTTTATGGCTGTCTAGCTCGGCAGTTCCCAAATGGTGGGGATTTTGTGACAAAGTTATCAATGCAGAATACAACTATACAACAACTTTTTTTAATTTACTATATTAGTACTTTGTGTACACTCATTTCCCAATACAGAGGCAAATGATATGCTACCCTCACAATTTAAAGATAAATAGGCATTCACAGAGTGATAAGACTGATAATGTGTGTTATAGAGGCTATTTTACATGGTTATGAATACAGGTGTGCTTTGAGATTTTGGTTTGCACTTTGGTGTGCCTTGGGCACAAAAGTTTGAAAACCAGTGGTTTAGCTTCTCTCTTTAGTCTTTTTTTAAATCTCCGTTAGAATTTGTTTGTGTATGTGGTCATTTTGCATCTATAATCTTTTTTAAAGTGACTTTTCAAGTATTAGTGGTCATTTTGGATTTCTTTCTTTACTCGTTTGACTGTCCCTCTAAATATATTATAAAGCATTTCAAACAGACACTCGGACCCAGTCGTGGACACCCTGGGCCACCCATCCATCCATGAGTATAAAACAGTGCTTACAAGTAAAAGTATGTTGGTCTTTTGTATGTTAACTACAAGAACTGCATAATATTGGTATTCAGTATACAGTATACAGTTGGGACACAGATAAACTCAAGTGATCATAACAGTGATTTAAATGGCCTGGTCACATGATCTCATGGGAGGAAAGAAGAATTGGACCTTGGAAGTGTTAAAATGTGTTCTTGTTGGAACATCCATGTCCAAAATTCATTTTTTATTAATTCAAAATTAACCATCAAAAACTGCATCAGATACTGCTCACTTTTCACAAGTAGAGGTGAGAACAGAAATCATTGATAAAATAACTTGACTGCCGACATTAATGAGTTTACGGTCATTACAGTTTGAGAATTTCTGTAATTACTAAACAGAGAAGGGTTTGTATTTTAGTACATCTGACATTAAATTAATGTGGTATAATCTAGTATAACAGCGATATCCCAGAGGTGAAGATAATGTGTTGGTGTGCAGATGTTTAAAAAAAAATCACTATTTATTAAAGGTACATCTGCATTAACAGTAGTTAAAGGTAAAGTCTAAATCGATCCTGTCAGATTTATTTTTCAGTGAAGTAACATGGATTCAGTGCCTGGAGTAAAGAGAGGTAGTCTGGCACAAACAAACACATCTCAGGATTTAAAGAGGAGATAAAGATCACAGATTCTTTTCACAGGCATGAAGTTGAAGAATTGGCTTTGGTTTTGTCAGCACAAGTTAAGAGTAGTCATCCTAATCAGATACTGACCTGCTAATTACAACAGTGTTGGCAATCACTATTAAAAAAAAAAAAAAAAAAAGGCCGTCCATGGGAGGACTCTGGGAATGCTTGCAATGACAAAGAGTATGAAACAAGAACACAAGGGTCTGCACTAACTACATTAAGACATTTACTACGGCGCCCTTAAGTGCAGAAACACATCATTCATTTACAGGGTCAGAGAGCCAATTAAAAAAATAATTTAAAAACTCAAACGTCTCATACATTTACACTGCAGTGTTGTGTACCTTATCTGAATCCACTGTGCATTTCACCCTATTCAGACTAGTTCAGATAATGTACTCAAATATTCTGTAACATACAAACCAGCGAGCGTTCCACGTAAAAAAATAAATGTTTGAGCCGAGGCTCCATGTCTTTGCCGGACTCAACTTTTTCCTTAAGACGAACCAATGGGAGTGTCCACATACTGAAAATGAAAAAAAAAAAAACTTTGGATATGCTTTTGTTCAGAATCAAACTATTCAATTGTCCTCCCTCTCTCTCTTCAAGTATAGTACATTGTGTCTCCTCACTGCTACATTCCCTCACTGGGTCATGTAGTCATCCAGGCAGCATTAACTCAACAAGCTGGTGTGCTCTTTCAAACTCCTCTGCAATCACAATGTTTCGGGCCAGCACGACCCACAGCAGGAGGGGAAGGAAGCAGAGGGCATGGTGGCGGCCTGGTTGTGGGGGGGTGGTGGACTTAGAACAGAGCAATGTTAGCCAGATTAACCATAGCAGCAACAGCAGCAACAGCTGAAGTCCTCTGAAAGCGGAGCTGGACACATGTAGCAAGTTACTTCTTCCTGTTGTGTTGCCTCCGTGCCTGCAGCCTCTGGCGAGCTCCGGATGGCTTTGATCCAGCTCCGATGGAGAAGGAGGGTGTCGCTGGAGACCCTGATGTCAAAAACACACAGAATGTGTCATTTCTAATGATCAACATAAACATTTCATTCTTCTTCTACACTTTTAAAACACACATGCATCAGATGATTTGCCTGAAAAAACACTCTGTCATTTTCTGTAATAACCTACCGAAAGGAACAGCGTTGAAGCCTTGGACTGGAGTTCCAGGACTTCCGAATGGAATTGGACCTGCCGCAGCACTCTGTCCGAAGGATGGGGTTGACGTCCCTACAAATAAAACAGCAGTCAACTTCATTAAACCTGAAAAAAAATTTTTTTCTATTTTTGTACGAAGAGGTTTTAGTTTTATATGATATATGCCATTGTCAGTCAAATTTTTATTATTCTCATTCAGTCAAAAAACTGCAGCAGATTTTCAAATTATTGTTGTTAAGTTATTCAAATTTTCAGACAGTGACCTCCACTGAGACCAGTTTGCTGAACTGCCGGAAGGATTCGGCATTGTTTAAGAAATTACAATTCCAGTACGAATATCACTACCCCTTAACATGATACTGCTCCGAGTAGAGTATTTAATTTGATTCATGCTTGCTGCAAGCAAAACCATACAGATAGTCTACCCAATAGTTTTGGGGTACAAAAAGGATTGAATGCAAGTATAGCTTAAATGGAGAAGTTACAGGATTGTTTCATATCAAATATTAAAATATTTTTGGTTTAAATGATTTTGTAAATCAAACACCAGATTATGTTGACAACACAAGCATTTTTAGGGAGCATATCTGAAGCGTATTCCTAACCATCAAAACGTTATGGCTAAAATTAAGCATGTTATAAACTTTCAAGACTTTGTACGAACCCTGGTTTAAAACAAACAAAAAAGGAAAAAATATCCTTACCAAAAGCTGGTTTGTCAGTACCAGTAGCCCCAAAGTTGAAGCCTCCCATCTGTGGTGCAGGGTTATTGGAGACTGGTGTTCCAAACTGGGGTACTGGCATACCAGAACCAAAGTTAAATCCACTGGTTGCTGACTGAGCAGGGCCGGAGGGAGCCGGCTGAGGAGCAGCACTGCCAAACGTGGAGGGAGTTGGCTGAGGAGCAGCACTTCCAAAGGTGGAGGGAGCCGGCTGAGGAGCAGCACTGCCAAAGGTGGAGGGAGCCGGCTGAGGAGCAGCACTGCCAAAGGTGGAGGGAGCCGGCTGAGGAGCAGAACTGCCAAAGTTGAAGGTCGCTGAGGAGGAACTCTGAGTCTGAGTTGTTGCGCCAAAGCTTGGTGCAGCCGAAGGAGCTGTGGTGCCACCAAAAGCAAAACCAGAGGAGCTGGCTCCAAACGCTGGTGGAGCTGGGGTCCCAAAACTGGTTGCTGTTGTGGCAGCAGCTGAGCCAAAAGCAAAAGGTGCCGGGGCGGGGTTAGAGGCAGGTGTGGATGATGTTCCTCCGCTGCCTCCAAAGGTGAATGGCTTCGGCTGGGCCGCTGAGGAGCCAAAGTTTGGCTGCGCTGCCGGTGCTTGAAACGATGACTTTCCAAAAGCGAAGGTGGACTGGGTGGTGGCAGGGGCAGTGGTGGAGGCTGTGGTGGCCATGGCAAAGCCTCCAAATGAAGCAGTAGTTGTGCTCTGGCTGGGTGCTGTCTGGCCAAAAGCGAATACCTTCTGGTTGACTGCTTGAGGGTCCGGCTGTGCGGCACCAAATCCAAAGGTGCTGTTGGAGGTTGTGGTTGCAGCAGCGGGGGCAGCTGCAGTAGTGGTGGTAGCAGTCCCAAACTGAAATGTGCTCCCTGTATTTGGGGCCTGTGCTGGGGCTGAGCTGCTACTTGTTGTGGATGGTGCTGACCAGCTCCCAAAGAGGGATTTCACAGCTGGCTGAGCTGCAGGCTGTGTGGTGGCGATGGAGCCGGTGGAGGCTGCGCCAGTAAGGGTGGCAGTAACAGGGAAAGCAGATGGGGTAACTTTAGTGCTGCTTGTTGGTGCACCAAACATTGAGGATGTACTACTTGAAGAAACCGTAGAAGCTGGGTTGGTGGTGGCGGTGTAAGGTGGAGGTTGTCCAAAGCCAGCGCCTGCAGTGGCAGCTCCAAAGATGGGCTTAAAATCTGGGACAGGGGGTTTGTTCTCTGGGGCTGTTGTAGCTGAAGAGGTGGTGGTGACAGAAAAAATGGGCTTGAACCCTGAAGCCAGCAGAGGGTTGGTGTTACTGAGTGACGCTGAGCTGCTGGCAGGGGCAGGGGCAGCGGCAGTAGCAGCGACTGGGTTTGAGGCAGAAGAAGCAGCAGCAGCGCTGAACTGACTCCCCAGTCCAAACAGGCCTGCTGCTGCTACAGGTGGAGTGCTGCTGGAAGCCTTGGAGACTTGAGCCAGCACCTGAGTAAAGGCAGAGGGCTGCTCCACACCAGCAGAGGAGGACTGAGACTGGGAGGAAGGAGGCACCTGCGGGGTAACCACTGAGGTCGAAACCTTCAGGATTAAGCCCCCGGGTTGTAACGGTGTAGTCGAAGCAGACACTACAGACACAGAACAAACAAAGCAAGATGTGGATGAGCAATACAACTCATCAAAATTTTCACAACGTGTAAATGAAATTAGTTTTTCCTTTAAATATTCTTCGGTGTTAAGGATTATTAACCCTCTGAACCAACCACAGGAATGAAAGGCATGTTTAAAAAACAGAAAAATAAAAATGACACCATTCATTTATCCCTAAAACAGTGATATTTCATCAAAATCACTATATTCTACCTCTTGTGAAAGTTTTTGCCAAAAATAAAGCATTTGCAATTGTAATAACCATATCCTGTACAAAAAAAAAAAACTATGAGCTAAACCTATAAAAAAACTTTAAACAGGTTGTTTCGTTCAGTTATCGTACCTGAAGTTGTGTTGGCAGCAGGTGTGGAGCTAGCCGGAGTGCTGATCTTCACTTTCAGAGCCTCCAGCAGGGGGTTGGGGGTTGCAGGTGCCGTGCTGACACTAATGCTGGGGCTGGGATCCAGGTTGATGACTGGGATGGCAGAGCTGGGGACTGTGGGCAGAGGAGCTGCCAGAAGGCTGCTCAGGGTGGTGGTGGTGGTGGAGCTGGTGGAGGATGCCGGCTGGGTAGAAGTGGTTGCTGGGGGACTGACAGACTTCTCTGGCTCTGGAGCTAAACAGGAACATATCAACAGAGAAGGTCAGAGGTCAGGTCTGATGGTCTCAACAGTCACACCAAAACAAGCAGCAATGAAAAACTACTTAGCAAAAAATGGCAGCTTGTCACTCTTACAGTGCCCTGAGTCTGTTTGAGTGAATGGAGGCTAACAGTGCAGAGATTAAAGAAGAAGAGGTTGATTTCTGTATCTGCTTCCACTCACCAGGTGTCTCCAGGACCTTCTGGATCTTGCTGAGGGCAGCCTTTTTCTCCTCATCAAGGTCTTTCACAGTAATAGTGTAACCAAGCTCTGGAGGCGGAGGCTGCAAATCAACGAGCACCGAGAGTTGAGAGGAGATATCTAGGTCGACACACAAATATATAAACAAGGGTTTCTTGGAGCATCAAATCTGAAAATGTAGCACTCCTTACCAGAGAGATTTGATCATCCCGTTGGCTGGACACCAGCTGGATCTTCCGTTTCCTCTTCCCACCACTACCAGTAGAGTCAGATGAGGTAGTGACTGGGACCTTGGGGACTGGTGTCAGTTTGGCTGCAGCAACATCATCATATAAAATGGACAATGCAAGTTAAATCCAAATAAATGACAACAACACAGTGTTTACTTCTATACAACCAAGGCAACATTTTTTGTAGGGATGCTTTGATCAGAGACGCTGGATCAGTATCTGCACTAATACTGATCTTGTTAAATGAATCAAGTAATGCCCAGGTGTGAAGTAGTTTCTTTATCTCTGTCCTTATAAAAAATAATTTATTTTATTGACAGCTACAGCCATTTAGTCATTGTTATGATCCTATCAATTGTCAAGTTGAAATTTAGGTGAACATTTTGAAATGGAAGTTAAACCCACAACCAAGATTCCAAATAAGTTGGGACGTTGTCTAAAACTTAAAAAAAAAAAACAGAATGCAATAATTTGCAAATCCTTTCTGACACACAACCAATTTTAAATAAATTGAGACACAACAGAATGTAACAGAGTGTATATTTACAAAAAATAGTTTGAACAGAAAATATATTGTACTGCAAAGTTCCAAGCTGTGCAGATGTTTAATCTGTATTTAAAAAAAACCAACATACCAATTGAGGTATATGAATTAATATCAAGTCATTCAGTGCATCCATAGTTTTTGGTGTCATATTGATCTCACAGCAGAGACGAACAGTCTTCCCATTTATGTAACACGCTGCTACACTGCTTGATGCATCTTATGTCAGCAGCTTAACACAGGGATAGTGCAGGTAATCAGGTTTAGAGCAGAGGAGTCTCACACAGGTTAGCTCCATGTTGGAAAAGGTGATACAAAAATAGAATAGAAGGGAAATATATATATATATATATATACATACACAAACACATACATAGAGCTGCACTTTTTAAGCCCAGGAAGCCATTGGAGAGAGATGATACTTACAAGTAACAGGTGCCTTGTCGGAGGCTGTCTGCTCTGACCTCACTGAGGATGCTGAGCTGGGCGACTGCCCATCGTCCTCTCTGGTAATGAAACCACAAATTACAAACCGTTCTATTGGATTAAATATGGATGACTAGCAGGAAACCAGCAGAGACATACCTGGCTTTTTTGGAGGCTCCCTCTGGAGTCTGAGAGCGAGATGACCCGGGGCTGGACAGAGGGGGGCTGGGTGCCGACCGCTTCTTCCACTGTGGTGGTAAAAACATGGAGCTAAAGCGAGACCACTCCACTTTATCTGTGCACGAGCATGTGTACTTTAATGCAGTGGATAAGTGTTACCTGGTTGAGGCCTAGTGAAGAGCTATAGGAGCTCTGGATAGGGTTTCTCCTGCTGCCTGGGGTTCCTCTCGGAGCATGGACCCCACTGCCAGAGCTGATGGAGGAGGTGCGAGACCTCTTCATGAGGGAATCCTCCGCCAGTGAGGTCATCCCTCTTTTCAGGCTTCCTGGCCTGGAGGAAGGAAGAGAAACAATTTCCACCTACATTTAGACAGCTACACTATACTAAAATTCAAATTAAAAGTAAAAGTTTAAAGACAGGATCTGACAGTCATCAAATTGAAACAGTTAAACTCACTTGGGGACCAGCTGTGATGGCGTCCCATTGGGCAGAAGACGCTCAAAAGCAGAGTGGGCACTTCCACCGCTGTCGTTACGCCTTTGGAAATAAAAATGGAAATGAAATGGGTCTTAATGCAAAATGCTTTGTTTGCTCTTGTTGGTGTTTTAGGCCTATTGGTCATGTGTACTGTAACTGAAAACTGCAAATGAGCTTCAGTTTTCACTTTGGACATTAAGACTCCATTTCCACCTGGTATTAAAATCAAAGAGGGTAAAAAGAGGCAATGTCAGGGGGTCAAATGGCTTCGTATCACCGGGGTTCAACTCATGCATAGTGAAATCTGGTCTGCACATGCATGTGTTTTCCTAACAGTATAATGCAATTTGACCCTGTGACCTCTCTTCTTTCTACCCTCCTGGATTAACAAACAATGTAGTTAAGTCATCCTAGGTCAAGGGAAGTGATGTGGGAGACTCACAAGGCTACAATGTGCAAGGTCAGGATCAAGAGACAAATGCAGAAAACCGAAGGTGTCCATACGATACTTTTCAGTACACTTGCTAACCTGGCTAATTTACTTATCCTGTAAGAAGGCAATCAGTGATAGTGGAGAAACACATCATACATACCTTCTTTTGCTTTTCTGTTCAGTTGTGAAGCTTCTGTCCTCATCCTCCACTTCTCTCTTGCGACTTTCCTTCAACACCTTGAGGACACTTTCTCTGGAGCAGGGGTCCACAGGGGCCCTGGGGAGGCCAGCACAACTCAGATGGTCCAAGCTGAAAACAAAAGGGGACAATAAAGCTTTGGTCAGTGTCAACATTCAAACAGCAAAGCGTCCGGGTTTTACTGAGCACTAAACTTATGACAAAAAAATGAACACCTATAATGTAGTAGTACAATAAAACACCAACAGTCAACAGAGTTGTATCAAACTTAACCTGGGAAATGATTTACATAAATAGCTGAAAGACAAGACTTGGAAACGAATAACACATTCTGAATGTATTACTGTGAAGTAAAAGTGTTGGCATGAATGTCAAGACCTGGGGGAGCTGTGGTGGTCAGGCCGGGCAATCTTCACAGTGACTGGGCTGTGGACTGCCGGAGAGTTACGAGGGCTGAGGATGTTTTTCTTCCTGAAGCCATCCCACTTGACAGGAGGCAAGACTCCCACTGATGAGACACCCGGCTGCTGCAGGGGGTAGTGGCGCTGGGGGGTGATGGTGAACCTGCCTGTGCCCAGCGGCTCCCTGGGGGGACAAAACATTATCACGCAATTATGCCAAGAAAAGTCCAAACATCGTGTTTTTCACCTGCTGGTTGCATCTTCAAAGATATTTTTGTGATCCCACAGACAGCTACTGTCTGCCAGGAATAATTTAAGGTTCTCCTGGACTTAAAACAACAATTTAATTCAATATTTGGACACATTGCACCCTGCTCTTCTTCCCCGCCATGCTATCTGTGTCAGGTCAGTATAGTCTATAAAATATTGGATCCAAAAGTTGTTTCAGCCCTGAGTAAACATTTCATCACTCAGACATCTTTGAGCTTACAAATAGTTCCTTTGAAGCTACTATCTGGTGCTGGATAACACATTAAATGATTCTTCTAAGGTTTGAGGGAGAAGGCCATAAGACCAAATCACAGAGTAATGTGCCGAATGCTGAGGCCAACGATGGGGCATGATTACAATATGCTGAAGTTGTCAGTTGTTCATGTTTGTATCAATAAATGGCATTTTTCTCAACCAATAGTAGCCTTAGGGGATCATCATACCATAAAGCCACAGGACTTGAGTCAAGGGCACACCCCACACTGACCTGGAGGCAATTTCATATTTGCAGTGTATTATTATCCCAAAAATAATGAAAAACTTGATCAAGAAACCAACTCATAATTCTGAGAAAGTCCCTCATTATTTTGAGACACTTAGTCATTATATTGAGAAAGTTTGTCATTATAATGACTTTATGGATTTTATAAAACTGTACATCTCATTGATGGATTTCTGTTTGTTTTTATTGAATGAGAACGACAACGTCAAGTCCACCGGTCTGATAAGTTTTATTTCAGATTATATGAATGAATATGATGAAAGAAACAGCTGAGCATGTTCAGTCTCCAATTGAAAAAGCCTTTTTTATAAACTGAAGCCAAGTTTACACTCATAACGATTCACAAATTGACATTATTGCTTTTTTTTTTTTAGAAATATCTGTCTCTATTACATATCGTCACACTGTTAAAATAATCGCCTAAGTCATTTTCTGTCAAAACATTTTTTTTTTGCCTAATTCATCTCCTCATGACGCCGGCCACCTATGGTAAAATCACCTACATCCACAGTTGATCAGATCATGTGATTTTACCCCTCAAGGATTATGAACTATGTCAAATCTGCTTAAGTCACACATTTTTTTAAGCCAAAATAAAATGTGACTTAGGCAATTTTTTTAACATGCCTTTGTGACTTAAGCAAGATATGGTAACACTTTATTTTGAAGGTGTCTACATAAGAGTGACATGAGCATGTCATAAACATTAACATGACACTTTGAAGTAACATTAATGATCATGATACTTGTCATTTCATGTTTCTGACAGGCTTGTGTGACTCTTGTGTAGACAACTACAAAATAAAGTGTTACCATATCTTGCTTAAGTCACAAAGGCATGTTCAAAAATTGCCTAAGTCATTTATTTCTCTTAATGTACACACAGTGTTATTACTATGCCAATAGCCATCCTTTGTTACATCCTTTTTGAGTGAAATGATCAATAAATGTCATATGATACACTTTTGGTGAAGTTTTTTGTGTTTCCTGCAAAACTTGAAAAAAATGAGTTAGGCGATTATTTTTAACAGGGTGGCGATATCCGTCAGATTAAGGTGAGATTTAAGAGTTAATAATTAACGTTAAAACCCGCCAAGAAATTGAACTCTTGACGGACTACGAGCTAAACGTGGTTGGATGATGAACGTACCCAGCAAACGACAGCCTCCTGTTAGGTGTATAGACAGCATGGTTGGGTCTGGCCAGTTTTTCCCGCAGCTGCTCTCGGGGGTTTCTCCCCGCTCTTGGCCTCCCGGTGTCGGCGGCTGGACTCTCGGGTTTCCCGATGTAACTCCCCATGAGGAAATCCCGAGGGCTGAACAGAAATGAGTCACTTTCCAAGGTTTCCCTCCGATAAATCCCAGGTTCAACGAGCCTTTCTCTGAAGTGTCCCTCTGCTTCCCGGAGCTCGGTTTTGTTTCTGCCGCTCTTCGTTCTCCCCCGTGCGGCCACCGACACGCCGGTCACCCCCCAACCCCACAACCAGCGCCGGAGAACGGCTGGGACGGTCAGGCCAGCCCGCGGATTGAGGCCTAACCTGGCGGGAAGCGGTTCTCCGCTGAGATAGTAACACACAATACAACAAATAGCAAGAATTAAAGTCGCCCAAAGAAAAGTAGGAATATAATAAAGAGCAAGACTAACTATGGCTAAAACAGAGAGAATCGCTAAATGTTTCTCTCTAGGTGACATGGCGGCAGCGCGCCGCCGGAGGACTCTCATATCCCATCATGCTGTTCTTCTGACGCTTCTTCTTCTTTGGATTTCAGGCTTTCCACGGTTCGGGGCAACAGCGCCATCTACCGGGTCGGAGAAAACCGCAGGATTTGAAAAGTATGTTTTCTTTTTAAAAATCGCACAAATACACCTTTTATTGGAGAAAGAAAAGTGAAAAACTGTCATTATCGTTGGAATTTAAACTTTCCGACAGATGGTTCAGTCAAAATCACTTTATTCTACATGTGTCATTAAAAATGTTGCCAAAAATAAACACGTGAAATAACTAGATACTGCTAGAAACATTAAATTATGCCCTCGTCAGTGACACTGTGAAGCCATGATTGATTTTGCTGAGATGAATTGTTGAGTGACAAATATTTACTGAAAATCAGAATCAGCTGGCTGTTTATACCATAGCCTGTATATAAATAAGGTTTACACAGAGCAGAGAGTAGTGGACAGGAGAGGCTGTAAAAATGTAAACAATCCAATATTTATACTTTTTATAAATATATTTAAATATATATATTTAAAAACATTTTTTTAACAATATTACTGACATTTGTGGGCACTTGGTGTGTGTATATGATTCCATTTTACTCCAATTTTTCAAAATCAATTCACCAGAGACATTCTTTTTTGTGTGATTTTATGCCTTTTTTTTAATGATATATTGCATTAGAGAGAGCATTAAGGTTAAAAAACAAAACAAGGGTAAGGATACATATAAATAATAAATGCATATTAAGAGATATGAGATTAACTTGTGAAACCGTTGTGACAAGAAAATTAAGAATGAGTAGTTCCCTTTGCAAATTAAAAAAAAAGTTTAAAAATAAATTTACAAACATATATGAAATTGAAGCATGATAATTATTGTATATAAAAGGTTTAGAACAATTTATTTGTTGAAATGGTTGCCTGTTAATATGTTGTGTAAAAAGGTTGGGTAAAATAAGCTTAAGCATCAGTCTACACCTTTATAGTGAACATTGTTTTTGTTTTCCTTGAAATTTAATGCCTTTGAGTTTATCCTTCTAATGTTAAAGTGTCCAGAAAAAGCCTTTGAGTTAAGTTTATTTTTTCCACACTACTTTTTCAATTGCTCAGAAATTAAAGACAACTCTCAGCAGAATGTTTATTTTCTAAAACACAAGATAAAACATTTTTATAATACAACATTGATTGTAAGTAAAACACAGAACTCTTGTTAGAACAGAATAACAGAAATTATGGCTGAATATCACAGTCACTCCTTATACGTGATGTTAATGTACAGAAACAAGAACTGTTCAGTGTTCTCACATTTTCTAAAACCTGATTTCTTGTTCCTTGAGTGTGCTTCTGTCTTTTGCACTGAGTTGGGACATTTGGACTTCAAAGATTTTATCAAATGCACTGTAGTCCACACGAAACGCCCCTTTCTCCAAGGAAATGCACGACTCAAATCGGTGGCCCCAAAGGACCTCGTCCTCTGTGTAGGATGTCCGCGCCTGGCATGTCATGCCTGCAACACAGAAAAGCATTAGAATACAAGTGTGTAAGTGTCACTTTATTTGAAAAAAGACTTGATAAGTAAATTCAGGACAGCATTTGCAGTTAGACAAATGCACTGTAAAGCAACATTTTAAATAGTCTTTGTTCATTATTAAGCAAATACATATTTTTCTCTACATTTCTGAACTTCCATCTACGCTTCAACATTCAACATTCTTGATCAATAAGTACAGCGAACATCAACTGTCTGTTATCCAGAGCCAATTAGAGCAGACTGTAGCTTTAAATAAAGGATGTTCTAAGAAATTCTTAGTTGAGCAGATAATCAATCTTCATGGCTGATGCTGGTCTTAGACTGCCTTTGTTTAGTTACCAGTAAAATACCTTTGATAATGTTAGGTATGTCAAGGACTACAGCTGTGTTTTATGTTTGATGGTACTAGCACACACAATAGGTGATCAGAGAGAGACAGTAGATGGATCAAAGCTGTATCCTGAAGATCAAGCAGTAGGCCATGGTCTTTCCATCGAATCAACAACTAAATGCACCATTTAATTGCTTGACAACTCTTCTTTCAGGAGAGAAAAGTGTCTGAAAATGCAACGTTTTTAGCTGCATTGCCATGATCATGACCTTAGTTAGAGGACAGCACATGAATTAAAGAACACTTTTACAAACCCGATGCTTCCACGATGCCCTCGAGGATGACAATGATCTCAAAGGTCTCCCTCTTCAAGCGCTCGGACCCCACCTCCCAGAAAGGGCTGCTGTCATTGATGACATGGGTGATGGTTTGGGGTTCCACCAGAAGCAGCCTGTCTCCCCCGCAGTCATAGCCCAGGTTGATTTCCGACTGCTCCAGTGGGATGAACTCGCCCTCCTTGGTCTGCCTGGATTTGATCAGTTTGGCCCGGATCTTAGCATCCACCATGTGGCTTGCTCTCAGATCACCAATGCGGAAGAGCAGGCACAGCTTCTCGTCACGCTGACATATGACGCAGTGCTTGCTGAAGATCAGCGTCTGGGCCCTTTGCTGTGGGCGGGAGATCTTAACAAACATGCAGCCCACCATCAGAGCATCGATAATGGAGCCGAGGATGGACTGGACCATCAGAAGCACCGTACCCTCAGGGCAATTAGCTGTCACCATCCTGGAGCCGTACCCAATTGTCCTCTGGCTCTCTAATGACAGCAGCAGGGCCGACAGAAAACTGTCTACATTTTGAAAACATGGCTCCCATAGAGGGTCATGAACATGTGTGATGTCATCGCGCAACCAGGCACCGAAGAAGTAGATCCCACCAAAGGCCACCCATGTGAGAATGTAGCACATAGTAAAGACGAGAAGGAACCAGCGACACTTGAGGTCGACTAATGTGGTGAAAATATCTGAGATAAAGCGACTCTTGTCTACAATAGGTCCCAGATTGACCCTGCACTTGCCATCCTTGGTGATGTAACGTTGGCGCTGATTGCTGGCGGAAACATGCAACGAGTGCTCGTCACCCAGCAGCTTACATCTCTTCTTGTGACTCTTTGCACCATGCAGCTTCTCGATTGCAGAGACAGGAAGGTTGCTGCTGCAAATGGAGCCTCTTGATTGCCACCTGGAGCTGAAACGCTTGAGGTGTCTGTTGCGATGTGAATGCGCAGGCTTCGGCGCCTCCTCTATTGGTTCCAGAGGAGCTATGTGGAGAGTTAGCGGCTGGGGGGGCTCCTGGTCGGCCCAAGTCAAAGCATGAGAGGACTGGCTGCAGGGAGTCTGGGTGGGAGAAGCCTCCCGGGACGGTGGGAGTGATGAGCACTTTGTATAGTTCAAGTTGTGGATGAGAGAAGCTCTTTCTGTGGTCATCATGGCAGAAACAGCGGGTTGAGCTGTAGCCTGAAAGAAAGGAAAACAATTATATTAATTATATTCGGCACACAGGTCCCTTGACCTCTGACCTCAAGATAACAAAATGAAAATGTGTCCATTCTATCCCTGAAAAATGCAGTTTGTGCAGAAATCTCCAAAATGTCAAAACTTTTTGATAACAATTTCAGCATTGATTTTTCTATGGTGTTCCTTGGTGTCTAAATGTGGTATTTTTTAGTTATTTTTTTAAACCTTTTTTTTTTTTTTATAACAATTCTCGAGTGGTAAAAAGTTTGATCTTTCACCAAATCTGTGCAACAAATGGTATCAAGCTAAAGTGAAGTAAGAATTACAAAAACACATTTTTGACAGCAGTGGGACAATCATATGTAAGGCTATACCTTGTAGGTGTAAGGAGTGTAACGGATTGATTCTGACTGTGGTCGGGGCAGGTATGCCAGCAGGTGTTTTGCAGTGAGAGCCTGTGTCTGTGGAATGGTGTTCCTGCGAGGCGCGACCCTTACGGAGCTCCTGATGTGATTGTTGCACTGAACGTTTTGTAGCGTTTCTCTGCTGCACATCACAGTGGAGATCATCGCTCAGGTCCTCACGATGTTGAATCCCCTTCAGGTTCTCCTTCTGATTTGATAACACAAAGGCAAATATGTCCATTTCATGGCAACACATTGATATTATTTCGAGGCTTAGACAGTGGTGGAGGTAGTATTCAGATACTTTACATCAGTAAAAGTACTAATACCACACTGTAAAAACAAAATAGGCTGAGGACTGAAAAATATATATAATTTTTTTTTACCTGAAATAATTAAGTGGTCACTCAAAAGCCCTCTTATGAAAAGTAATGCTTATTATTATAAACATATAAGGTCAAAAGTTAACAAAATGTAACAAATTACAACCATTATTGGTGTTATACACTGTGATTGGCTGCTAATATTTAAAGAACCCAAAATGTTGTTTCTCCAAAATTGCCTGACTTCAAACTACGGTTATTTAATAAATAACAGAGCATCATATTTTTTAGGCTCTTCATATGCAAAAATCTCAAATTCTAAAGTTACTAAAACTGCCAGATAAATATAGTGAAGTAAAAGTATGAAGTAATATAAAGTTGTAATACCAAAGTAAAGTACAAGTAGCTAAAATTTGTACTACAGAAAGTTAACTTGACAGAGTTTTCTTTGTCTTTTTAAATCAAACATATACAGTATTTTAAATTTTCTTTATGCATCTCCTGCTGCCCTTCCAAGAACAAATCCCTCCAGATTCATCTATACATCAGCCCGAGCTGTGATGCTGTATGATAACGTGCCAAAAGAAAATGTTTCTGCTCTTCCTCCCCAGTATAACATGAGGTCTCATCAGTTGGAAGTGGGCTGATCAGCGTCTCAGTCACTGCTACAATTTATTACACATGTAGGGATTATCAGTAATCCTCAAAATTAATCGGAGAAACACCAAGGAGCACGATGGATTTGAAAAGATTACTGGCTGTCTTTGCCAGAAGGCTTAGAGAAAGTATTGTCCAGATGTGAACTGTGGTAAATTCACTTGTCACTGGTGAAAATGTTTAAACAGTGCTGTGATTATTGTGCCACAACAATAACACGATAGGAAATCTATCCTCTCAAGCGGGCGGATAAAAGATGAAAAGTCTATTCTGAATCTCAGTGTTGTTGGATTGTTTTTAGCTACTAATACCTGGATTTATGTGCAGGTGCTGTGATTTGTTTTGGTTTTTGTATTATTTGACATATGGAGGATGGAATATAATCTATCTATAAACACAAGTGGCACTTTTACAGATACAGCAGACATCCTTTATAATTATTTAGCCACTTCAACTCCTGTGTTCTCTCTGTCTTTCGGAGGCTGTAGCAGTCCGAGAGCTACAATGAAGATATTCATAACATAATGACAAGAAGACCAAAAGTATCCATTGCCGTCAATAAATCTGAATGTAAATGGGTTCTAGGTACCCACAAGTCTTCCCCTTTGCAGACATGCCCACTTTATGCTAATCTCGTACAGCATGGGCCGGAATTATGTGATTATGTCAGTCCCAATAGTTGCCATGTTATTGCAGTGAGAAACTTGACCTCACTGTATACAATGAGCTGCTGTGACCTTTTGGATAATCACAGCCTCATAAAACTTTACAACCACAAACAAGAGACCTAGAGCATTCAGAGGATGTATAGCTTTTTTATGCATATTGACAATTCGGTTTCCAGAAAACAAGTGCTTGCCATTCAATTGCTGAAAAATGCTATTCTTGCTGAAACTTCCAAAATGTGAAATGTTTTTGATACCCAATTACAGCATGGATTTTTCTGTGATGTTCCTCCAGGTTTTGGTGTCATTGTGTCATATTCTGGAGAAAGTTTTGAAAATTCTCCAGAGGTAAAAAATTAAATAAATGCTACATTTAGCACCAAATCTGTGTAACAAATGGCATCAACCCCAAAATTGCTGCAACAACTTATGAGACACATTGAGCATGGAAATGGATATTGTTTCTGACTTCTAGCATTGACTTTTGGGCTGAATAGATTGTTACAAAAAGAGAAAAATACTGACATACCCTTGTAGAGCATACCTTTAGGATGAAAACAGCTGCTAGCAGAACTTAACTTCCCCGCTGGAGTCATCAGGTTTGATCAGATGTAGGCAGCGTGAAAGAAGTGAGGAGGAGGTGCTGCAGCTGTGTGACCGTCCAGCTGTTTGTCTCCGCCCCCCTGGTGTCATTCAGAGCAAAACACTGCATGTTGTGGCTGCTGCAGCTCCACAATGTGTATAATTAAGGACAATGGATGATTATTGTAATGTGTAATGATACTAATTTAAATAGCATTTTTCTTCACAAAGTTCTAATCATGAGTCTCCCTGACTGATCATAATTTTTCTACATCATTCTCATAATGGAATTATTTTAGGCAATCAGAATGCTGGATGTAACTCTGTTGCAATGTTCAAAACCTCTGCCCATTTATGCCATTTTATGATTACAAAAAAATTAATCCTTTTATTGAATCCTGTATTTTTTCAGTTGTCCTGTATTGTTTTGAACACCATGATGTGAATGAAATTACATTTTTAACAATCAGTTTGAGCATTTAGATTACTGCTAGACCGAGCCTTTAATAAAGGTGCATGCATCCCTTTTTGTGCAGAAGCAGGAAGCAAGCACTTTTTAAACCTCGGCGAAAATTGGAAGTTTTTGTAAGTTCAAATATCAACAGATATGGACTGAAGCTAAATATTCCTTTGGATAAAACTTTTATGCATTTATAAACATGTTTTTAATGCATTCTGACTTTTGGACTTGACAATACACGAGAGTTATTGTAAATGTGTAGTATAATACTAATAATATTAATGTAACCTCATCTTGATCTGTAGATACTGGGTGTAAACAGAATGCATAATTCTCAAAGACAAACAATTTGGAAAATGTTTTCGAAAAGTTGAGTATTTTGGTTTATTTGTTCAAATAATAAATACATAAGACTTTAATGGTTTGAGATGCAACATCCAGGGTTTCTTTTTTTCAGAATAAATGGATGCTTAGGTCCAAACAAACTCTCTCCTGAAATTACATTAGTAGAGAAAAGCTGATATGTAGTTTGATTAACGTGTAGCAAAGTTAACCCTGGATAGGACAAAACATGTGAACAGATGGCAGCCTGCTGGTTACACAACCTCAGTTGGCTTTGTCGTGGTAAAGCCACAAAGCTATACGACTATAGGCTGCATGTAAAGAAGCCTTCATGTAATCTCTGTGGGACTAATTGCAGAAAGAACATATCCCAGATTGATTACAACCAGTTTATACCGCCATAGCACCTCCATCAGACAGACCACTGCACGTCTCTGTGACACAACTGTTACACACGTCAATGCATATATTTATTGCAACAGAAAATGGAAATGAACAGACATAAACCATATTTTCCTCAGAGGAAAAAGTGCTATAGTTGCTTCCTTTTTGGTCCAAGTATCTATTTTATTTTGGTCAGAGCTACAGCTCTCCTCTCTGTGTTCTGAAACAAGGCCCGGATCAGATTCTTCACCTCCGAACTGGAGAACTCCAACGCCAGCGGACCTTTACTGTCGGCCCACCTGAGGACAGGAATCACAGACAAATCAGCCAATCACACACATTAATAATAACCCATTTATTACTCATCATCATGTTTCCTTCTTACCTGTCAACTATCTCCTGCAGGTTGGCCCGCAGCACGATGACTAGCTCCTTGAAGGTACTCCACTTCCTCACGTAGAGAGGAACTTCCTCCTGATACTTCTTGTTTCCTTCGACCAGAGGGGTGAAGACCAGCGGACCTTCCTCAATGATGGTTTGGCACAGAGTGTGGAGGTGCTCCCCGTCCTCAGAGGAGATATCCTTTAGATGGTCAAAGTGAGAAATAAACTCAATAATGTCATGGAGTTTAACATAATATAAAAGAGATTAAGACTTATGTCTGTGTTTGAACTTGAACCCACCACTATACATGGAATTGGTGTTGTGGAAAAGTAAATCATGCTAAATTTGTCATCTTACCACTAGGGCTGGGCGATATCGACCAATCGTCATATCCCGATATATTTAGGCTGAATATCAATATGCAATATATACCCCGAAATTTTTATCTCAAAGTGAGAGCAAATGTTCAGTCAAAGTCAAAGCCAAATATGACATAGTATTTTTATTGAATCAGTTAATTAAGTGAACATAAATACTGTATAACAGTATTACAAGCTCCATAAAGTGCACATTTAAATAAGAAAAATATCTTAAATAAAAGTTGGTCTATGAAATAAAATAGGCCAATCTTTTCCTGAAATAAATATATATTTATATGAGAACAGAATAACGAACATTTCAAAATAAATAAATATGACAAAACCTAGTAAGGGCAGCATTTACATATAAAGAAATGCAAAATGGTCTAATTCCATATCACATGTAAAAATATATCGATATATTTTTTTATAGATATATCGCCCAGCCCGACTTAGCTATTATACTACAGGTAATTCAACCTTCCCTGTGTTTTTAAACATTTTTTACCTTGCTGATTGATGACTAGCATTATTTTTTGTTTCTGCTTGGCCACTGACTGATTTTAATTCCAGCTTTTATTTGAGAATTCACTGTATGAGCTTCACCCACTTGCAATTTCAGTCCAAGAGCTAATAGGATTTTGCATAACATCTTCAGTGCTTTTACTGTGTTGTATGTTTACTTAAGTAAAGGATCTAAATACTTCCTCCTATGTTTCTAGAGGGACTGCAATAAAAAAAAAAAGAAAAGACAAACCTCCAGCATCATGATTTTGGCAATGACTTCTGTGATGGCTGTGTTGAGGAGGGTGCCCATGGCTTTACAATAGATACCGACTGGTAGGACATCCTGCCAAACTGTGCCCAACTGCTTCAACTGATGGATGACCTGCAGTCAAGTGAACAGAGGATCACTGTGTGAGTGAGAAAGAGCGCATGAATGTGAAATATACAAAATGCTTTATACAGGAATGTGGTGCAGCTGAATTGCAATTTTCTCAAAACAGTTACATGTTATTTTTATTATTTATATTTATATTTACTCTCACCTGTCTTACTGCTTTGCTGGCTGCTATGTAGTTGTCTTCATCATCCAGGTTGCAGAAATTGTGAGCGGTGGAAAGTCTCTCTAACAGTTCAGCTCTCTGAACATTCATCTGTGCCAAGAAGCACTGGGCGCCTGGAGGGAAATGACAGAAGATCGCTCTGTATATTTCAAGCCAATCTGGAGATTAGATGTTGTTATTCCATATGTAAAGTGGAAATATTGGCCTGATACTGCGACAAGAACTATCAGAATTACGAATTGTCCGAGAATTTGAGTAGTTTTGGAGATACATTTCTGCACTGAATGTTGTGGCAGTCAGCTGTGAAACGATTTGTTTACCCAGTTTCCTGAATCCTGGCACCATGTCAACAAATGTTGCAACGCCTTGGCTGAGTTGCTGTGGCAGGTGAGTTCTGAAATGGTGACTCAGGGTGAGCAGGTGGTGGGCCAGGTACATACAGTTGTTGTGCTGGATGGCAGCAAGGTGAGGGAACTTGACTAGATTCTCTCTGGATGGAGAAGGAGAGAAAAAGTAGGAAACCATTTATGCCTTCAAGGCGAATATGTTGATCTGCTCCGAGTTATATGACGGAAGCAGCCTTACTTGTGGTACATCGGGACGACATCACAGAACAGTTGGAAGACGTTTCTCACGGTGAAGAAGAGTTGAAATGCACTGAGAAAAACAGAAAGATTGATTTGATTTTACAATAATGACAGGTACAAGTGGTTGCTCTTTAATAGAGCAGCAATAACTCTAAAAAACCCAGGAAAATAGCATGTATTTGCCACACGTGTGCAAAAAAACTACATTTTGGAGCCAGGGCTCTAGATAAAAAGCCTGATATGATAGAATGCATGATTTAAAGCTGTGGGATGTTGATTTTAATTGGTTTCAATGAAACAGTTTTGTTCTTAAAGGTGTGTGAATTTTGTATGTACATTTATTAAAAGGTTACCAAATAATCATAACCAAGGCTGAAACTCTACAGCATATGAAATTACTGTAAAGGGATTGTTTTTTTTCTGTTTAGAAACACTAACAGAAGACAGTTCGGTCACTGAGCACTGTAACATACCATTGTGTTGAGCTTCCAACGGCTTCACTCAGAGTGTTGAGTGCCAGCTCCATCAGCTGCTGCACTGACTCACTGATGCGGCAGGCGGGCAGACACAGACTCATCGCTGACAGCTGCTTTGAGTTCTCCATTGTAATCTCGTCCCTTACGGTTTCTTTCATCACCTTCGCCTCTGACGCTGGAGCCGGCAGCTTGGGAAGACGTAGCTTGTAGTTTGGTGTGATCTGTCAGAAGAAGATTGGAAAAGAAATGAAGCAATTAAACAAGACAAAGTAAAAAACATCTGCAGATTTTGTGGAATAATTCATGTATATCTGAAACGAGGGTCCAAGTGTTGTACGCTTTACAATCCAGTCTCCAGTTATACATGCACACATCAGCCACAGCTAACACATACTTTGACGGTGTTGTGCATCTTTGAGGTCATGAGTTTTCGGGCTGCCACAATGACATCTTTGCACTTCTTGCTGGCAAAGTGACAGTTCACATTCCTGGCATATTTCAGCAGGTCTGTGGAATCACCCTGTAGATACTCCATCTCCTTCAAAGACTTCTCAAACTCCTCTGTTTCCTTGATAACCTTGAACAGGTACAACAGAATAAATATATTCAGTAAAAATGTATTTTTTTTCTGTACAATATCATTATATAATATAAACTGCTGTTGGGTCCATACTGTGTTGTATTTCTCCAGCTGACTGCTGTTGGTGGGGATGGAGTTGAGCAGACACTCTTGGATGATGCACTGAGAAATTTCCTCCCAAATCATCTCCCCCAAGATAGCAGAGAGCTTTTTATTACCAATGGACACATCTAAAAAATAAGCAAAACAGTGACATTTAGTAACCTAACCATGATTTAAATGCTACAAATTGTACTAGGGTCCCAGCTGTACTGTACCAAGCAGGTGTGAGTGCAGTGTCCTGAGCACCAGGAGCAGTTTGCTGTAGACCTGTGAAGGAGTGGATCTCTCTTCCTCACTCTCCTTCAAACACTCCAAAGCCAGGATGGTTCCCCCCTCCTGCTGCTCGGTTACCGTCACTGACAGTGATGGGTACATCACCAACGGCTTCAACATGGTCTTCAGCAGCACCTGACCTGAACGACAACAGCAGAAACAAGCAGTGAGCAGGTTCAGTCTGTTGGAGGATAGTAAAAACTACAGTTTTAAAGTCAGGGCTCTAGACTCAAAGTCTGATATAGCAGAATGCATAATTTTAAGCTGTAATGCCCTTGGGATCATTTGGTTTTAATGGGTTTCAATGGGACTTTTTTCCCCACTGAGCAGGTTTTGACCTCAGATATATTGCGCTTCAGAGAGAAATTGACAGATTAACAGGGTAGATAAACTAGCTGGCATTAGACACTAATAGCTCTATTGAGACAAACAGTCACATGACCAAATTTCTGTGAAACTTGGACTGAATTGCAGGCTGAGAGGAGAGGACAAGAAAAGTTGCAAAAATGTAAATAGTTCAGTAGATTTTTCCCAATATTGGTTCAAATTCAACTTGCATTTCTTTTTTTTAATCTTTTATGGCATAAGAAGCTGCTCGGAGTTCAGACAATTAACTGAAATAAAGAGTCTGGAGAGTATAAAAACACAAATTTTACAAGCTGATGAGTGTTGCTATCTCTTACTGAAGAGCTTGATCTTGTGCTGAAGGTCTCCCTGGATGGCCAGAGCTTGCAGGACGCCACGCAGCAGAGCTGGTGGTTTCATTTCATCATCCTTGTTACATGCATGGCTCAGGTTCAACTGCACCTTCAGGAAGGACTTCAGACCTGCAGGCTCTGGTTACACACATCCAACAGTCACTATTAATACCTCAAACCAAGATAGATTTGCTGATGATTTTGTAAACATGTGACAATAAAAGGCAAGTTTTTAAATCGCATACATTTTGTACAAGCTGGGTTGGTAAAGACAGCGATTCTATGACATTTTGAGACTATTACTGGAAAAAATACAGACATTGGGTGAAAGGTGAGAGCCAGTAAGTATTTTTTTTTTTACATCTTGCACAATTCTCAGAATAATCACATGTATACCTACATGTATACGCTGTACGTAAGAGAAACAATTCTAAGTTAAGTCTCCTGTATCTTTAAAACACTGGACACTGATGTATTTAAAAACGTTTGGCTTATTTTGTCTAATGAAATTATTTTTTGCAGCACAAACTTCAGATACTCCACTTGTATAAGTGCCACACCTGACACATAAGTCTTCTGGGAAAAGACTAACCTTTTGAGGAGGGTAATCTCCAGATGACGAGGCGCTTCCATTCATCCCCAAGATGGTAAATTAAGTTTTCTCTCTGCACTGTCAACTCAGACCTCAGAGCGCTGAGCAGTGGCAGCTGGGAGGTCTTCCAGTCCTTCAGTGAATCCACACTGGCCCTTGCCTGGAAAAAAATAAAAACTTAAATGAGAATAAAAATCTGTTAAATCAGTATAATCCGGTGCATTCAGGAAATTTATTTATACAGCCCAAAATCACACCTCAAACCACAGGAGGCATTTCAGGAGCCTTCAACAGTAGAAATGCACTGATTGCAATTTTCTCAGCTGATTCTGACAGTGACTGAGGTTTATAGGTTGAGATAAGATTTGTGTTTACTTTCAGATGTATTACAGTGGTAGATTACACATTTAACATACATACAGAATAAATGATCTCTGTTGGAATATCATAATGTCAGCCAGAGTGGAGGTAAGGTTGTGTGGACATTGATGTAAGCAGCTCTTACCCTTTCCAGCTGGTTGGCTGCATCAACATACTTCTTGTCCAGTAAAGCTTCGGTGGACTCCTCCATCGCACTGTGAAACTGAGTCACACAGACAAAAGGACTGTCACTGAAACATTCCAGACGTTAAATGATGGATGCTCAAAATATCAAAGCTTCAGCTTTTATTTAATAAATGGCTAATAAAAAGCCCTACCAGGACAATCCAAATAATAACTTTTATTAGCCTAGTGTAAAGTTCCAGACACTATTAATTTGAGACTACACTATATTTTACTTGACAAATGTTTCTTGTACCTCTTTGAGGTGTCCAAGCATTGTTATGATGATAGTATTTTTCTCCATCTGATCCTTCAGCTTTGCATACTCCGCCACTGACACGTGGATATTCTGCTGCACCTGTGTCCACATACACAAGAACCAAACTGTGCAAATCTCCTGTAAATCCACCTCAGGGAACATGGCCTAAGGATTGCTTTAATGTAGAAATAGTTTCACACATACCTCAGTCTCGACAAAGTCTTTAAGAGCATCCATTTCTTTGGAGACCTCATCAACCTGCACCATTAACTCCTCAGATGCTTGAAGGTTGGGGAGGAAGTCATTGTACCTTTTGTTTATCATGTCACATACTTCTTCCTATGAAATAAACATTAAGAAAACAGTAAATAGATCATTTGTAACAAGTCTGACATTTTGATTTAAGCCCAGAACACAACTTTTTGCAACTTGTGTTCTATAACACCCCTTAACTTTGTGCAACGCAAGCAGTTTCTTTGTGTTCTTGTCACATTTTACTCACTTTTACAAACTCAATTTAATTTCTGTTAATTTGTTTTTGTCAAGCTACTATCTCAGCAGAGTCATTCATGGCACTCCTCAATAAATGCCTGTTGTTTCCAAAGTCAGTCATATTGACCAAAAATATTGCCATAGTCAAGCAGTCCTGCTGTCAGAAAGTTGCAGTCTAAGTTAAAAAGAAGGGGTAGCAAGTGGCATGAAATGAAGATACTTAAATAAAATAAATACGTAAAGTACTGATAGTATTACCTCAAATTTGAACTTATACACAGCACTTAAGTAAATGTACTTAGTTACATTCTACCACATTTCATCCAAAACGGGCCCTACTTCAAGTTATTTTCTTAATTTAAAAAAAGGTAACGTAACTTCTCAACAAGCATCAAAGATTAAAAAGAGAGAAACATGGTACATATTGGAATTACAAATAAGTATTTAAGGCATTGCAAATATTCAGAGTCCTGGTGACTCGCTTATCTGTAACACTAATCTGTATTTTAAACTATATTTTTAATTTAATTCTTAAACTGGTTAATATTACGTTAGATTTCATTCAGGTAATTTGCTACTTATGGGTATAACATTTACCACATAAAATGAGGATATTTAAAATGTAGGATTTTTTCATGCTAAAAGTGAACCCACATGACATATCAAAAAACATGTTCAATATCCATCCAGAAAAACATCTCCATAGTTTAACTGTAAATAAGACAGCCACGTCAGATGCACACACAGCTGGCTAATAGACCTGCTAACGAAAATGCACTTCATTAAACTAGCTGCTCCGCTGTGTAATCGCAAATAGTGTGGTTAAGAGTATTTGCAGCTACATTTTATTTCGAGGAGCAGCATGAAATCAAACTAGCGCTGGTCAATGGATCGGAGAAGTTTGGTTTCTTTCCCTGTTAGCGCTAACTGCTAACTGGTTCAAACTTTACTTAGCTCTGCGTGGCTAATGCTATGCTAGCTGCTATTACCTTCGTATCTTGCACTTTACGCGACATTTTGGTGATTTTACTGGACAGGTCCTCTTTCTCCAGTTTGCCGGAGCTGGCGAGCACTTCGGTCACAAAGGACGCCATACTTTATCAACACAGAAACGTTATAATGTTTTTAAAAGTTTGAGTGTTTGACAGATCAGCTCAACAACAAGCCCTGCTCAGGACCCGCCAGCTGCTCTGATTGGTCTGTTCATGCAGTCCATGGTCTGGAGATGTCGGCGACTGGATCCTGGACCCCCCCATCTCTTCTTCGTTATTTATTTGAAGACGGGTTGTTACCACACCCCACCACTACCGCCACCTGCTGCTCAATGCAGAAACTTCAGGAATCGGACATAAAGTCATGGACAAAAGCTTGTCTTAAAAATGTTTTAATGTCATGTTGTGTTTTAGTTTTTAATTAAGTGTCTTTCAGGGTGTCCTTCCTGTAAAGAAAAATAGTTAAAGTACCCTCTAGGCTGGTTTTAAATGTGAGTAAAACATGATTATTTATATATATATTTATATTTATTTATATTCAGTCTGAGCAAACAACTATACAACATGGATGTATAAAGAAAATAAAGAGCTCTAAAAAGTAATCCTCGTATCGGAATCATTAAAAAAAATAAGTCATGCTATACTGTTTAAACACACTTCTTCCTGCATCAGGGTAAACTTGATTAATTAATTTAAATTAGGTCTTTAAGAAACTTTTTGGGGAAATGGGCCGTTTAACAAATTTAGAATGCATTTTTTTCGCCACTGATTAAGCTCTATACAGGCATTGAAAAAAATATTAGACAACCCTTGTTTTCTTCAATTTCTTGTTCATTTTAATGCCTGGTACAACTAAAGGCACATTTGTTTGGACAATTATAATGATAACAAGAAGAATAGCTCATGAGAGTTTAATTTACGAGCTGATATCTAGCCATTTTCCATGATTTTCTTGATAATGATTCTGGTTATTTTCAAGACTTTAAACAAGTCAATTTACTGCTGTGTACTCCGGTCCAGTAGATGGCAGTAATGACCGTGTAAAGTGGTTTGTAAACCGCCAAAAATCTAACTACCCATATCTCTATGGCAACGACAACTATCCATTAGCCGTCTGTTAGCTTCTCATAGTTAGCAGCTACTTAACGCTGCAAAATATTCGTCTATTTACTGACACTCTTACTGCTTGCATTAGCAAACACTTCGAGCGGATAGCCAATACATTTCATGTTGTTTCGTGTACGACAAATACAATACGTAGCTCTGTGCTAACTCTGGCTATTGAAATGTGCTAGCATAGCTAACGTTTGTTTCTCGGATGCTTACTTGTTTGATATTAATTTAATGGCAGACAACTGGAACACAGATACTGGAGAGGCTGTGTATCGTTCCCGGGATGCAGTCAAAAACTTGAAAATAAGGTAAGTAGGAAATAGCAGTTACCTATAGCTATAAAACGAAAAATGTGCTAAGTTAATGAAGTCGGAGGAGTTGAGGGGATTTACAGTGTCATTTTACTGTAAGAGTCTGCTTCTGTAATGTATTTAACCGGGTAAAGCGTTATTTAGATTAAAAATAAAATAAAAACTTCTTTACAAGCGTGTCCAAGTCATCAGCAGCCCATTAGTCAGCTAGGTTTTAGAGACACAACATGTAAAAGTTACAGACCATCAGTGGTGGAAGATGTATTCAGACTTGTAACTTTACTTTACTTGAGCATTTACATTTTCTGCTAATTTTATACTATTTCTTCACTACACTTTGGAAGCAAATTATACTAATTAATTTATACTTAATTAATTATACTTTATGCTTCTGCATTTATTTGACAACATCAGTTACTAGTTTCTACTTGCATATCGTCACACTGTTAAAATAATCGCCTAAGTCATTTTTTTGTCAAAATTGTTGTTGTTTTTTGCCTATCTCATCTCCTCATGACGCCGGCCACCTATGGTAAAATCGCCTACATCCTCAGTTGATCAGATCATGTGATTTTACCCCTTTAAGATCATCACTTCTTTGACAATTTGCCACATAGGCATCAGAGAATAACCCAGCAAAGAAGAGCTAGAGAGAGATTGTTTAGTTATCAGTTTAGTTTAGTAGTGTTTTATTGTTGACACTAATGTTGGTAACACTTTACCCTAAGGTGTCTACATAAGAGTGACATGAGCGTGTCATAAACATGACATGGGATGTGTCATGAAAATGAATGACACTTTGAAGTAACATTAATGCTCATGATTCTTGTCATGTCATGTTTCTGACAGGCTTGTGTGAATCTTATGTAGACACCTTCAAAATAAAGTGTTACCATATCTTGCTTAAGTCACAAAAGCATGTTCAAAAATTGCCTAAGTCATTTATTTCTCTTAAGTTACATAATTTACACACAGTGTTATTATATTACTATGCCAATAGCCATCATTTGTTACATCCTTTTTGAGTGAAATTATCAATAAATGTCATATGTTACACTTTTGGTGAAGTTTTGTGTTTCCTGCAAAACTTGAAAAATGAGTTAGGTGATTATTTTAACAGGGTGACAATATTCAAGTTATCAATACAAAATTAAGTCAACAAAAACTACAATGTATTATTATTGTTTAAGCTACTGACAGTAATGTAAACATTAATGCATGACAATAGAATTGTAGTCTCTGCTGACCATCTCTCTGTTTGCGCTGAGTGGTGAGTTACCCAGCCTCAGTCAGGAAACATTATTTCATCACAGTATCTATTTGTTTTCCCACCTCAGGGTGCGTATAGAGAGGGTGACCTCCACAGCAGCCCTCTCTCAGCACCTCCAGCAGCAAGTTCTGTCCCAGCAAGACAGAGAGGACATTGAACTGGAAACCCTTAGCTCACATGTCCAGCCAGGTATAGGTCTTTACTTGTTCTGCAGACGGCAGAAAGTAATCTATACCAACAAACTTGTATTTAACCATGCATACATGTTTTAGGGTGGATATTTCCCTCAAAGCAAATTTTAATAACTTTCTGTTATTCTGTCATCAGGTGATAATGAGGAGGAGCTGGTGGTGGGCTGGCAGGAAAAACTCTTCAGTCAGGTAGCACTTTTGAGTTTTTAGTAGGGCACTTTATGCCATTTTTATTTGATAAGTCAACTAATTGTTGCAGCTCCTGTGTTTAATATTGTCAGTCCATAGCAAATTATAATGATTTATGACTTCATATAGCTCAAAGTGATTAAAAAGAACAACTTACAGGTCAAGAGTTAAAGGTAATTTAGCTGTTTACTTTGCTAAACCCCCTCACCAGCATGTGTCTCTGTCTGTGGTCACAGTATGAGTTTGAGCTGTTCCAGAATGAGAAAGCATGCCAGAGCCCTCTGGACCGTCAGTACGTCACTGAAATCAAGGCCCTGAACAAATCCAAGGGCAGACGTAATCGCAGAATTTCCACTTACACTGATCATGACCGCTACACCAGCTGCCTTCCATTCCACCAACTGGTAGGTTATGCTACATCCCATAATCAGTCAATCTTTATATGTATATATTGCAGTTGATAAAAAGATACACCAGAAAAATCAGAAATATTTACCGGTTGGAGACCAGTGCACAAGAGAAAATTGCTTGGAATGAAAATAAGTATTAAAATATAAAAAGGGAATAAAATAGAATATTAAAAAAAAACTACTACTAATAATAATGTATATATATGTGTGTGTATAAAATAACAGATAAAAGCTAGACCAGACATGAGATATAATTAAGGAGGATTCTTCAATTCTTGTGTGTTACTGTGTTTGAAAGTAGCTTGTTGTTTTTTGACCCTGAAAGCAGCACTCCACTGACATATTGACCACAACTAAATCCAGCCCCACATTCCTGGCTGAAAGGATGGCCAGCCTGAGACACAGACGGCAGGAGAGACGCACCATGTAGGTCAAGCAGCAGCTCACTTATTTCAATGAATTCATTGTCTTCCAGTGGGAAATTCTGTTTCACAATTTTTGAAATGCATGTAATTATTTATGTACAGCACATGCATTAAATTAGGCAGTGAAGATCAAATTTCATTAACTCTTTTATTTCACTTTTTAAAAAATCCTCTGTTGTCCTTAGAGGGCAAAAATATACTTATAAAAAAACTGTCATAACATCATATATTATCTTCCACTTTCACTGAGCTAAATCTTTTAACCAATTCAGACCTGATTATCTCTAACAAATATTGATTCCTTTTATAAAAAAGTTTTTTAAATGCCACTGTTGGTTTGTTTTTCACACTTTACTCTACTGAAGAAAATATCCCTTGTGAGACAGAAAAGGTACATCCAATTGATGGTTATGAATTCTTTAAGACAGTTGTAATGTTTAATGTTGTCTGGCATATTTTGCAGGGATTCTAGTATCCCTAAGTCAAAGATTGTCAACTGGGAGCCCACAGAGGAGTTTCTGAAGAACAGTCATTTGGTGAATAATGCCATGCAGACCATGCATATCATGGCAAACCTGGGCCCCCCTGGAGGGTAAAACCACATTTCCAATAATTTCACTCTTTATTGCTACATGTGGTGATTTGCTCAGTTTACACCTAGTACAAACTTGCAAGCTGTGTTATTCTTGATTGATTCTGCCTCTTAGTAGTAAGTGAAGAAATTGTTTGCTGTTTGCACATTTTATTGAAGGCATTAATTAAAACTGACCTGTGAATATTGTGTGGTCCCGTTGTGATTTTCTCTCTATTTGTTTTATCAGGCTGGACAAACAAGACAATGAATATTTGCTTGTAACCATAAAAACAGATGGCAATGGAATAGTCACCGTAAAACCTGACTTCAACAAAGGCAAAGAGCCTTACAGGCAAGTTCACAATATCAACATTTTATTAAAACTTTAACTGTATGACATGCAAGGAAATTATGTTTGTAAAATAAAAGGGATAAAGGGATACATGGTTTTTGGACAAATGAAGTGATGAACCGGTGTGTGTTGTTGTGCAGGATTACAACAAAAGGGGAGAAGAAGGAAGTTTGGCGTCTCACTGTGGAGAATGAATGCACAGCCATGCAATCAGAGGAAAAGGAGAGGGAACAGAACATGTACAAAGACGTGAGTTAATCTGCATTATGTTTAGAATCAGAGCAGAATTGAAGAGTAGAGTTTAAATGTTCATGTACATATTATGGAGTCAAACAACATGTCTTATCATATGTCTCCAGCTGTACCTACGGCACAAGGACTACCTCAACAGCCTTGTTGGGCAGGACTTTGAAATGGTAAGTCATTGAACAAACTATCCTTGCAGCTTGAGTGTGATGTGACAATACGGATCAGTGCCCTTTAAAGTTTCCCAAAGGCTAAGGTTACATATTTAAAGTGGAAACAGGATTCCAATCCATCAATAAAGTCGTTTTCTCTTGCCGGATAGAGTTTGACTGTCACTCCGTTTGTTTCCACGGTCTGCCATTTCTGCAAGCTTGGGATAGCAAACGTAAGCTATTTCATTAAATTGGCCCTTACTAAAATCTGTTCTGGTAAGCAAAGAAGAACTGACTGGATTTTGGAGGTCAAAGGTCAAGGTCACTGTGACCTCACTAATAGGCATAACTCAAGAATTCATACAATAATTATGACAAACTTTCAAATTGACTGTGACATCATCATTTGTAAAAACACTTTTCAACGGGATAACTCAGGAACAGAAGGGAAGACATTTGGTCAGATACTGAAGTGGTGACACCAAAACTGTTTTGGTGAGACTAAAACTGTGGTGACTGTGGATGTGTGTGAGGCATCCATGTTTTATAATTTGTAGCTTCTTTGCAACAACATCTATATTTGAAGCATTTTCTACTGTCATGGATACATATTAGGTAATTCTACAAATGACAAAAAAGCAGCAATTCCTCACATTTAAGAAGCTAGAACCAATGTGTTTGATGTCTGCTTGAACATAACTGAAATAAATGATGACATTTCAACACTGGATTTCTATTTACGAGATTTTGAATCTTAATATAACAGTAAGCAACCCATTTGTTGTGGTCTGAGCTGCTGGTTCTCTTGTGTGAGATATAGTGGTTCTGAATGGCATATATAGAACCTTGAAACTTGCTAGCTAACATGTTTTATGGTGATCTGTTTGGTCTACATTCTTAGCCTCCTCTAGGTATTCTGCGTTACGTGATGAATGGAGAGATAGGTAAGTAGAAAAGCTGTGGTCATCTGTCCTGTGTAAATTTCAAAAACTGCTTGTCTTTGATATTTAAATCTTCTTCTTCTTCTCCTTACCCAGTGTCAGCCAAAGGCTTTGAATATGATAACTTATACATCCACTTCTTCATGGAACTTCCCAACAGTAAGTCACATACACTTTACAACACCATTTACATTGTGATACTCATCAATATTTTATATTAAACCAAATTTGATTTTCCACTTCAGCTTGTGTTTTTCTTGTTTGTTTAGATTGGTCCAGTTTGCCCTTTCAGTCTCACTCAGGGGTTACGCAGACCTGTAGGACCAAAACATTAGGGAAGGTGTGTATACTGTACAAGAAACTGCTGAGCAGATTCAGAGTGTGGCTGCTGAGATTTGTTAAACCCTCAATATTTTCTTTGCCAACAGGAAAATGTTGCTTTCTTCAGTTACCCTTTCAGCTTTGAGGCTTTCTACATGAGTGAAAAAGAGAGTGAGGGTTGGTATCAGCCACGGAATATATGATATAATATATAATATATGTGTTTTATGCATTCGTTCAATGTGGGTGATTTTGTTTATTTTATTGATGCAGTACATCTAAGAGATTCAACTGACACATGATGTTTCTTTTTATTTCAGAGTCAATTCCCCAGTGGCCAGTGGTCTACTTCAAGGTTCTTTCTCTGGACTCCTGGCAGCGCTATCGAACTGAAGGCTATGGATATCTACTTTTCCCTGCCATGACGGGTAAACTATGTACACTGCAAAGTGATTAGATCAAAATTAGGGCGGCAGCAAACTGTTTTAAAGAAAATGTCAGGAAATGCAGAAAACGACAACAATAGCAGTAATTCCTGACATTCTTGGCATGAGTACTTGATTATTAAAATATTAGCTTTTACTTTTCTGTTGTTTTAGCTCTAATTAACAATTATAAAATGCATTAATAAAATACTATTCATTTAGAATTTTGAAGGAAAGTGTAAATATCTGTTGGGATTAGAAATGTAGATGTCAACCAGAATCACTAATTCTCCCACAAAAAAGCATTTCCATGTTCTGTACATTAATATTTAATGAGAAATATATTAAGAACGTTTTTCAATATTATGACTAATTCTTTCATTAGAGAAAATTTCTCAAAATAATTAATTATTTTGAGATCCTAGATTTTTGGAAAGTTTCACATTAAAATAACCGACAGGATTTTATTTTTCATCACATTGGCACATTTACATATATTTGCCCACATTTTATGTTTTGTGTGTGTGTGTATACTTGTGTATGGCAGGTAAACATACAATAACATGCCATACATGGAGACCCCTTCAGACGGGGACAGTCTCTGCACTGAGACGCTTCTTTATCGGAGGTTCTCCGGAGCTTGAAGACCACAGCTATGTCAGAATACCAGGGACCTTCAAGGTAGACTCAAACCTCTGATTAAGCTCTCTTGAGACTAAGAGTAGATATTTGGTTGATGTTCATACTATGTCAATAATTATATTGAGGATTTCTTTGGTTTATTTTTATATTCCCATATATGGCTGCAGGGAGAGAGGCTGAGTCGCTTTGGCTTTTGCACTGAAACCGCAGGAAGTGTCACCTTTAATCTGCATTGCATCCAACAATCCAGGTAAGTACACTGTGAATGTGTCAGTATGAGTGTGGAGATGATTATTATTATTTTTGTTTAAATTTACAAGTAATGCTTCATGTACTGTAGCTGTACAGTGTGGTTCAGTATATCCATTTTATTTTATGTTTCAGGGCTTTTGTTGATGTCACCATGATGAAGAAGAGGAGGCAGAAAGTGTTTGACCAGCTGGGAGGATTTAATCAGCAAGGAGCTGTTTGTACCATCCTGGGTAAAGACTTTTGTTCAGATTAACTTTCAGCAGGACCAGGATGTGTAAAGATCAGTTTGAAGCTGAGTTGTGTTGTCAACACCACTTTCCAACTCTACATTGAATCCTCTGCATGGGTGTGACCTTATGAAATATATTTAAATAAAGGGGCATTATAACACATATATGGCACTGTTCCACTTGTCATAAAAAGTAATTGCAGCTTACACCTTGTCACTGAAAGGTTGATTTCATTCATTAGGGTTGTATAGTGAGATTTCTTCTCCAAAGATATCTTAGAAGAACATCTGATTTGGCTTTTAGCACAGTATTTTTACTTTTAATTTGATGAATGACATTTTTTACATCATTGTTTATTATGTTTTTTTCTCTGTCAGAGGCCTTCCAGAGGGCCAGGAGAAAGATGCAAGAGGCCCGCGAAAGTCTTCCCAGAGATCTCATCAACACCACTTCCCAACTGCACCTCGAATCCTCTGCATAGATGTGAAAACTACTATGGAGAATAGAAACGACAATTGCCATTTAAAATACGACAAGTTTGCTGTGTTTTGCTGAAAACATAGGACTATGGTGTACTGTAAAGAGTCAGAGAATTTTTTTTGTAAAGACAGCTGTCAATGTTGGGAGGTAGATATGGATTTTATGGTTAAGAATAAAGCAAAAGCAAAGCTAATATGCCTACACAGTATCACCCTGCATTATAATCTTTGTACAGTCACTTCGTCTCATATTTGAGTCTAATTTTAAGTTACAGACCGCGCTGCTTGTGAAAATGAATGTTACATAAAATAAAATACTTTCTTAGATTTTGATTGTATATTTTTGATTGGTTATTTCAAACATTATCATTTGTGTTAATTTTTTTTTCTCAAAAAGAGTGAACTATAACCACAATTTTGGGTATTTTTCCCCTTGTGATTATAGCCATCGTCAGTCAAATTTCATACACAATTGTGCTTATACTAAATGTTTTGTATATGCAGTTGAGGGCTATGTAAGTTGTGTGTATAGGAGCTGCTGTACTGCTATATGTGGCAAAGGAAGGTGGACTCTTACTAAAAACATTAATTCAAGAATTTTACAAGTGCAATTCTGAGTTACTTGTATTTGAGTGTTTCAATTTCTATTATATTTAATATCCATACTCCATATGTGTGAAGCCAATGCTTTACTATTTACTCCACTACATTTTGATAGCTGGGTTCTGATTAATAACACAAAATGAGATGTGTATGGTGAATGATGTATAGGGCTGCAACTAGCGACTAATGTTATGATCAATTGGTCTGTCTATTCTTCTGTCGATAACTCAAGAGGGAAGTAGTCCAGTTTCCGATGACAGTGAACGCACCACCACAATCCCGAGTCTCCATCTTCCTCCAACAGGGCAAGGGACCAACTTGCGTCTTGCAGCCACAGTAACATTTTTCTGCTGACATAACCCCAACCAGGTATTTTAAATATTTCACAAATCAACATTTCTATAACGTTATTGCTATTTCGCTGTTTGATTTCGTGGCGATCCGTCAGCTCTGCGGCTCATCATATAACCTCTGTTAACGTGAACATAGCTGCCTGTCAGCAGCAATGGAAACTGGGCCGCTGGTCTCACTTATCTGTTTTGATGTCACATTTAATCTTTTAACATTACAAGTCACACCCGACTTGGGAACGCTTGCTGATGCTGGTACAAAATACGATGGTGGGTTTATAATGTTAGCTTGTCGTGATTAGCTAGCTAGCATCGCTAGTCCAGAGGTAGCGTTAGCGCCAATCGTAAAACTGCTGCATTTAACGTTAGCATGCAGCAAGCTAACGTTAGCAAAGTGAAACTGCTGTGTTTCGAGTTAATTGTAGCAATCTGGACATTTGGGAGAGGTCAAATGTTGTCACGCCCAATACATTATCGGACATGTCACGACTGATTTAGTCTTAGCTGTGCTTTTACAAGGGGGTGAGTAGGAACACCACATAGCAGCTACAGTTAAAATGAAAGCAACGGGTGTTTTGATTTTCAGTTGTATTTAACCTTAGCTTAAATTACGTCACGTTCACGTTAGCTAACTTGCGTCCACCTAATGATGAGAATGTATTGCACTATTGTGTACCGCAAGCTAGCTGTGAAAAAAATGGATAAACCAAAATGGTCAGGCTTGATGCTATCTTTGAACATATCTGTGTAGGTTAGCATTGAACATTTCTTTATGGCATCCTACAAACGGTACAGAAACATCACAGTATATTTTAAATGTCTGTGTTCTATTTTTGTTCATTTACTAGCGCAAATGTACAAATATTAATAACCTGATGACAAGATAAACTAAGGTGACATTGACAACAGTATGTGGACCCTAGTGGTGGAAGATGTACAAATATACTTCAAGTAGCTAAATTAAAAGCACTCATTATGCCAAATGGCATGAATATTATATTACTGGATTGTAATTATTGATGCATTAATGTGTGTGTAACTAATGTTGTCAAATAAATGTAGTGGAATAAAAAGTACAATATTTTCCTCTGTGATGTGGTATACACCCATATGTGATTGTTGATTATGTCATATCAAAACCATTTATATACTGCTATACAGCCTTTGCTCTTCTGAGAAGGACTTTAATAATGTTGTGGAACCAACTGCTTGGGATTTAATTCTACTGAGCTACAAAGTGAGTGAGTTGGGGAACTGATAGTGTTGATTAGGCCTTGAATGGGGTAGAGGTCAGGGTTCTGTGGAGGCAAGTCAGGTGCTTGGTAAATGGTAAATGGACTGCACTTACTGTATATAGTGCTTTTATCCAAATCGCTTTACACTATAGACTGCGCTCATTCACACACACATTCATACTGGTGGCAGAGGCTATCGGTGCCACTTGCCACTATTGGGAATTCAATGCAGCAATGGGAGCAATTTGCATTTTTTTCAGTATCTTGCCCAAGGATACTGTAGCTGCCATGGTCAGGGATTGAACCACCGACCTTCCAATCAGTGGGTGACTGTTCTACCAACTGAGCCACAGCCGCCCAAACCTAAAAAATATAGACCTTGGCTTGTGAGCCAGCCATTGCCATGTTGAAATGGTAAAGAGCCATCCCTAAACCTTTGCCACAAAGTTGGAAGTACCCTCTTGTGTAAATGCTTTGGAAGTATTAAGGTTTCCTTTCTTTGTAACCAGACTATCAAACCACTGACTATTACTCCATGTCCACCAAACTTTAGAGTTGTCACTGTGCATCCAGGCAGGAGGGAAACTCTGGGCATCTGCCAAACACAAATTGGGTTGCAGAGAATGAAGCCAGATTCATCTCTACAGATATGACATTTCCACTGCTTCACAATCAAGTGCTCACTTTACCCCACTCCAACATGTGATCTCAGGCTTGTGTGCCTCTGCTCCACCATGGAGATCCATATCATGAAGCTGCCAGTAAACTGGGGTGACCTTGCTTCCTGAGACAGTTTGGGACTTGCTTGTGAGTGTTGCAACTAGGGATGTGTAATGATACACTATGCACTTGGTAGTCCTGTTTTGCAAGCTTGTGTGGCCAGTCGCTTCATGGGAAATACTGTTGTTGTTTCCAGACATTTCTAATTGGTAATAAAGACTCTTTATTTGCTGACTGAGTGAGAAATCTGTCTTGTGGGAAAGATGTATCCTGTGATAGTGCCATGTTGAAAGTCACTGAGCTCTGCAGTGTTGCCCATTCTACTGCAGATATTTGCTGGAGAAACAAATATGGCTTTATGTTTCATGTTCTGCATCTGGTTAACGAGAAAGGCAGAACCCACTAAAACTTTTAACCACATATTAATTTCGCCCATAATTACAATCATGTTTCATGAAGAAGGTTAAACGCCAATGGTGTGTGTTTTTATACAATTGTCCTGCAACCTTGATATCTTAAGAATTATTTAAAAAGTAGTTAAACTACTATATACAGAGAGAAATTATATACAAATGCACAGTCATCTATGTTCCATATTAATGCGTATAGAGGAAAATGCAAAGTACATCCTGAATTTCACATGCAATGAGGATTTGAGAATGGGCAAAGGGGAAATTGAGGATGGTTACCAGGAATCCTTGATGCAGATTTTGCTGATGGCATAATGCATTTTATTTGTCCTGTACAGATTTAAAAGACTCCAGTCATGACGGACTCCAAATATTTCACGACAAACAAAAAAGGTGAGGAAGGAAGGAAGTGAAGTCAGAAATTCTCTTTTTTTCACAATGCCTGACAATTCAAACTGTGCTGCGTTTCCAACACTCAGTGTGATTCATCTTACAGGGGAGATCTTTGAACTGAAGGCAGAGCTGAACAATGAGAAGAAGGAAAAGAGAAAAGAGGCTGTAAAGAAGGTCATTGCTGCCATGACTGTTGGCAAGGATGTCAGGTATTTATATGTTATATTTATATAAATTGAAACTCTTATAGAACTGTCTGTTTATATGAATTATCATTTTACTGTAATATGAACATCAAATCAAAACAAAGCCAAACTACAATTTAGAGTTGCATAAGTAATCAAAATTTGATCAAAATCGCAATTGCTGGAGGTACAATATTTGTCATAATACCATTCTGAATGAAGTATTGTGGTTCCTGCAGAGAAGTGCAGACCTACTCATCAGAAATGCAGATATGCAATTTGCCCGCCGGAAAGTCTGTTCTTAAGAGTGAAAAGTGAATTGAACACAGATGGTTATTGAAGCAGGAATGGAAGGAATGTGGACGAGACCCTTTGTTGCACACTTGGAGCTCTGCCCAGTGTCACACCTTTGCACATCTGGCCATGCGGAAATCAAATCTAGACAGTTTTGTAAAGTTAAAACAATGAGAAGTTGCGTTTTCTGCCGTAGACAACGCAGCCAATCCACACGCACACACACACACCAACACACATTGCTGCTCACTCTTCCTATGGGTAACACACCCCTAGAGTATACATTTGGCCTTTAGGGTGACTTGTTTATCACATTACTCACAATATGATCATAAGATGAAAGAACCAAACTTGAAAGCCTCTTCCTGTTAACGCTGACTGAGTCATCTTGCTTTGCTATCAGTTCTTTGTTCCCAGATGTTGTGAACTGCATGCAGACCGACAACCTGGAGCTGAAGAAGTTGGTGTACCTCTATTTAATGAACTACGCCAAGAGCCAGCCTGACATGGCCATCATGGCTGTCAACAGCTTTGTCAAGGCAAGGCCCATAAACAACTTGATATGGTTTTTAACTGTGTATAACACAGTCAGGGTATCTAGTTTTTCCTTGTCATATATGACAGTAAACAGATCATTTTATGTTTTTCTTACTGTAAATAATAATGTACATTATATGTCCCCTTGGGAAAATGAGTTTTTTCATTTTGTTATTATTTTGTTATTCTGTTGTTGGTTGGAGAATATCACCTTAGGCTGTGGGAAAATTATATATATAACATTTTCACAATTTTAAGACATTTTATAGATCAAACAATTAATCAATAATGAAAACAATCGTTAGTTTTAATCCTCTAACTCAAGACAAGTCATACATTTTGTACAAAAATATGTGAAGTATGAACGTGTCTGGAGTATGGCAGCATGTGCACTTGTGTTTGTATTGTTATTACATTAGAATATTATTTATAGCTGTAGTGAGAACTATTGTGGCTACTACAATTAAACAATAATCAGCTAGAGGTTTATGTTAAATACACAAAGGATAAATTAAAGGTCTTAGAATTGCTCTGACTTCGTCATAGAATGGAATTTAATAATTGGTTCGCAGTGAGAAAGTGCCTTAGTGAAAGCTAATCTGATTAAACTCTCTTTAACTTATAACTTCTCTTCTTTTCTTGTCTCGCCTTCCAGGACTGTGAGGACCCCAACCCTCTCATCCGGGCTCTTGCTGTCCGCACCATGGGTTGCATCCGGGTGGACAAAATCACAGAGTATCTGTGTGAGCCGCTGAGGAAGTGCCTGAAGGATGAGGACCCGTACGTGAGGAAGACTGCGGCTGTTTGCGTGGCTAAACTTCATGACATCAATGCTCAGATGGTGGAGGACCAGGGCTTCCTGGACTCCCTGAGGGATCTCATTGCTGACTCAAATCCCATGGTACGTGTCACTTCTTCTCAACCTGAGCCTTATTTTTTTTCATGTACGTTTTGACTTATAGTGCAGTCATGAAAAGAGTTTGATTGAAATGTTGGCATGTAAATCCATTGTCCAGTCTTCAACACAGCCACTTGGGGTGTAATGGTACACAAACGTCCTGGGTTGGGAGTCATGGTTTGGTGTCAGTTTGGTAAAGTGGAAAGAAATATTAGACCACCCCTTTTCTTCAATTTCTTGTTCATTTTAATGCCTGGTACAACTAAAGGTGCATTTGTTTGGACAAATATAACAACAAAAAGTTTAATTTAAGAGCTGATATCTAGCCGTTTTCCATGGTTTTCTTGATAATAACCATCATTATAAAGAAAACCATGGAAAATGGCCAGATATCAGCTCTTAAATTCAACTCTTATGAGCTATTTTTGTTGTTATCATTATATTTGTCCACACAAATGTACCTTTAGTTTTACCAGGCATTAAATGAACAAGAAAGCAAGCAGAAAACAAGGGTGGTCTGATATTTTTTTCCATGCCTGTATATGAAAGCATTTAAAAACACTAGGATGCTAAAGCTAGTGCATATTTTACCTTATACAGTCTGCACTGTAGTACTGAAGCAATGGCACCATTCTGAAAGTGTGATGTAAGTGATAAAAAAATACTTGTAAATAGGCCCACTTTTGGCTTCGCTATTGCTGCATTAATTGTGTTAGAAGAAATGTTTTGATTTTTGGGATAAGCAGTGATCCTAACAACCCTTCAAGACGTGTTGATTTACAGTGAAGTTGTTGATGAAATCCAAATTACATGATAGCAAGAGAATGAACACAGAACACCTCTGTCCTTTAGGTTGTGGCCAATGCAGTTGCTGCCCTGTCTGAGATCAGCGAGTCTCATCCCAACAGCAACCTGCTGGACCTCAATCCTCAGAACATCAACAAGCTGCTGACGGCCCTCAACGAGTGCACCGAGTGGGGACAGATCTTCATCCTGGACTGCCTGTCCAACTACAACCCCAAAGATGAGCGCGAGGCCCAAAGGTAGCAGTCACTCTGACTAAAGTATGGAATGTAGGCCTGTGCTGGTTGACCATCATTATGACTATTGGTTATTGAAGAGACAATTGTGGATTGCTGTTCTTCCTCCTGATTTCAAGACAATGTCATTTAATTCAACCCTTTTGGGTGGTGGGGAACTGTGTATTTATTCTGATCAGTCTGCTGTGATAATCCTTTAGTACCAAATATGTGTTTTATTTAGAATTATAATGTAATGTGGAAATATATGACCATCTGAGAGGGAGCTTCCAGCTGTTTCTTTGTCCTGTCTGCCATTAAGTCAGGTTTTGAGAAAGGGACAGCATAGATATTTGTTATTTGCCTAAGCCAATCTAGTTATTTTTTAAATGTAATTTGTCAATGCTGTGTCCAATTTGTGATACTAAAGAAGGATAAAAGCTAAAACCGTGTCAGAGCCACTCTCTTTTTTCTGTATCATCATCCTATTATATATGTGTCTTACTTGACTTAGATTCATGTTACCTTACATTTCTCTTAAATCCCTAAATCCAACCTTTTCCTTCCTCTGTTTTAAAGCATTTGTGAGCGCGTCACTCCCCGGCTGTCTCACGCCAACTCAGCGGTGGTCCTGTCAGCTGTCAAGGTGCTGATGAAGTTCTTGGAGCTGCTGCCCAAGGATTCGGACTACTACAACACCTTGCTGAAGAAATTATCCCCACCCCTGGTCACCTTACTCTCTGGAGAGCCGGAGGTCCAGTACGTGGCTCTGAGGAACATCAACCTCATTGTGCAGAAAAGGTGGGTGACCACAAACAGCACATTTTAACCATTAACTTGTTAAACCATTCAAATAAAAGATAATCACCCTTTAGACAGTTTACGAGATAAACTATAGCCCACTAGTAAATATTGCCACCTAAGAAAGTAAAAAACATTGTCATATATTCAGGTCAATAAAGCCAAATACCTGTGTTTGTTTTGGATCCGATCTAATGTGAAATGTTTTGCTTTGTGTGCAGGCCTGAGATCCTGAAGCAGGAGATCAAGGTGTTCTTTGTCAAGTACAATGACCCTATCTATGTGAAACTGGAGAAACTGGACATCATGATCCGCTTGGCCTCCCAGGCCAACATTGCCCAGGTACCTTTAATGAAACTACATGGGACTGTTATTTAAAGGATAACTTTGCTACCAGGGTTGACCCTGAATAGTCAACTACTCTGCAATTTCAATCTAAGGAGCCAGATTTGACTCCCAGTCTAATCTTAAAATCGTGTCCGTTGTTTATAGAAGTTTGAGGGTTATTTTCATGAAGACATCATACTGGAACAAAATAATACAATTGAATCACAACTAAGGGCTACAGTTAGCACTCTTGCCTCACAGCAAGAGGGTCGCTGGTTTGAGTCCGGCCTGCGGGTCTTCTGTGTGTTTCTCCCCGTGTCAGCATGGGTTCTCTCCAGGTACTCCGGCTCCTTCCCACAGTCCAAATACATGCACTTAGGTTTAATTGGTGACTCTAAATTGCCCGTAGGTGTGAATGAGAGCGGTTGTCTGTCTCTATGTGTCAGACCTGTGATAGGCCTGGCGACCTGTCCCCCGTCTCTCGTTCAATGTCAGCTGGGATTGGCTCAAGGCCCCTCCATAAGCAATTAAGGATAATGAATGAATGAATCACAACTAAGCGTTGTTTACATTATATTTCATGGCTCTGTCACTTTCAGGTGCTGGCTGAACTGAAGGAATACGCCACGGAGGTGGATGTTGACTTTGTGCGCAAGGCTGTGCGAGCCATCGGACGATGTGCCATCAAAGTGGAGGTAAGGAATGATATCGACACATGATCTCTATGCTGAAGCCTTCTCATGTGCATCGAGCAAAAGAAATCACTACACTACACTACTTCTCTGCAGGTCATTGTGGTAGTAGGAGTATACACTAATCTGATGGTAAAATTATAATACATTCATAATTGAGTTAATTATTTATGTGTCTCTTTGATACTTGAAAAAGTTGAAAGTTTTTCCTAGTTTGCCTGTCTCATCCATGCAACAAGACAAGAGGAATGTAAAAGATATTTATCAGGGAGAGACCATTACAGTTCAGTTTGTTAATAAAGCAATTAAGTGCAACAAAAAAAAATCTGTATATATGTTTTTAAAATTAAATTTGTTTAGATTTTTTAAAAGTCACATATGTTCACAGTAATGTTCAGGAAAAGACTGTACGCTTGGTGATGCTGCAGTCATCTGTACTTGAGTAATGTTGATGAGGTTTCTCTTCTCTGTCCTGTTCATCTCCAGCAATCAGCTGAGCGCTGCGTCAGCACCCTGCTGGACCTGATCCAGACTAAAGTCAACTACGTGGTTCAGGAGGCCATTGTGGTCATCAGGGACATTTTCCGCAAGTACCCCAACAAGTATGTTTCCCACTAAACCGTTGAGAACTACTCAACGAATATTAACTATTAACTATTTTCTTTTATGTCATGTATCATGGGGTGTAACCCAACACAAAAGTCATGGTTCAATGAGTTTAGTAGATTGTAGGCTTTGGAGGTATATGTCTTTTATAACATCATACCTTCCTGACATCTTTCTCAGCTCAACTGCCTGTTACACTGAGTAAATAATAAATAAAATAAAAAGAGCAGCGTCTGTATTTTTGACGGTATTTAAATTCATGGATTTATAAATACTCTGGTATACCATGACTCCGCCTGAGTGTAGTAGAGTATTGTACATTGTAGCAATAAGCTGCTAGCATAGTTTCATTTTGACCGTTGAGATATTGGTGTTCTCCAGGTATGAGAGCATCATTGCCACACTGTGTGAGAATCTGGACTCTCTGGATGAGCCTGATGCTCGTGCTGCCATGATCTGGATTGTTGGCGAGTATGCCGAGAGGATCGACAACGCCGACGAGTTGCTGGAGAGTTTCCTTGAGGGCTTCCATGATGAGAGCACCCAGGTGGGTCCATTCATTTGCTCCCAATTAACTGAGGTGCACTTGGATCATAAACATACAGAATACAGATACAGACATCAAGTTCAGCAGATACACAGGTTGTGAGATCAGTCTACAAAAATATTGCCACCCACATTTGTCATGCAGGTCAAGTGTTTGTGAGGTTTTGTGTGTGTGATTGCATGAGAAAAAGGTTCTCTGAATTTATTGTGTTTCTGTAACAGTAGTTATCAGCTGGATGCTGCTGGTCAACATATTTTTATTTGGAAACATCTTCATTATAACCCGTACCATCGTGAATCCCCCCACACATCATCCTGTTTGGCTATTTCTTACTCTGTTTGTTTCTGCTGCCCACTAGACTGTTAAAAAAGGACTTTGGGAGACATTGTACACTGAAAATATCATAATATAACACTGTGTGCTTTGATTTCCAGGTCCAGCTCACTCTGCTGACGGCCATTGTCAAGCTGTTCCTGAAGAAGCCATCGGAGACTCAGGAGCTGGTGCAGCAGGTCCTCAGCCTGGCTACTCAGGTGAGTGTTGTGTTTTACTCTGAAGAAGTGCAGGTTTGATGATTTTAAAAATGTATTACAGCTTAATGGTGCATGTTTCTTCCACTCTTTATGGGTACAAATTGCAAACGCTGTATCTTGTCTATGGTTGCTCACACCGACTTACAACATGACGTTATTTTATATCCACGTCATTAAGTTTTATAGGTCTAATATTGTAATAAGCAAACTGCTTACAACTTGAAAAAACATTGGGAAGAGACATTGAAAAATACTAACTTTCAGCTTTCACTTTCACATATTGATGTATTAAAGTACCTTATTATGTGGACACATAGTTCAAGCCCTTGTTTTGTGTGAGAAGCAAAGCTTTCTGGGGAATATCAAAGTATTTTCCCATTCTTTTCTTAGTTTATTTAAAATAATATTCCTACTTTGAATAAATGGGAAACAAAGAAATATAATTTACATGTTCTGAACTTTCTGCCCTCGTACAGGATTCTGACAACCCTGATCTGCGTGACAGGGGCTACATTTATTGGCGCCTGTTGTCCACTGACCCTGTGACCGCCAAGGAGGTGGTGCTGTCAGAAAAGCCGCTGATCTCTGAGGAGACAGACCTGATCGAGCCCACCCTGCTGGACGAGCTCATCTGCCACATTGGCTCCCTTGCTTCTGTCTATCACAAACCGCCCAGCGCCTTCGTCGAGGGCAGCCACGGAATCCACCGGAAACACCTTCCTGTGCAGCACAGCAGGTCAGACAAACAAACACTGTGCACATTGTTACAGAACTATATAGTCTTTTATTAGTGATGCCCTAAGGTGACTTTTTCAGTCCTGATAGATGTGCCATCACCCATTCTGTCAAGGTTAAGGTTACCATCCAGAAGGCGAAACAATATACATGTGTACACATAGATACATACAAATAGCAGTCTAGAGGTCTGTCATTTTTTAGCTCTTGAGCAATGCTGTAAGGCCTGAAATAGTTGTCGCATCAAGTTGAAAATGGAGTCCACCTTGGAGTATATGTAAACTACCATATTTCATAGCACATTTTATACTCCACACACCGTTCTTAAAAACAGGATATTGCCCAACAGACTTAAGATATTGCTCCATGTCTTATTAATGCTAAAAAAGATTCAGTTCTGCTTATTTACAGGAAATCATGGATAGAAGTTTTCAGTTTGTCAGTGGATGTTCACAGGCTGACTGGATTTGGCTTGTCTGGTCTGCTTTAATAAGGAAATTTTGTCCGCAATAGAGCTTTGATAATGTAAAATCCCTATTTGCAGTTTAGTTGGATTAGTCCCAGCTCGGACTGGGCGATATGGACCAAAAGTCCTATTCCAATATATTTAGGCTGCATATTGATATACAATATATACATCCTGATATTTTTATCGCAAAGTGAGAGTAAATGTTCCGTCAAAGCCAAATATGACATGTCACAAGTAGTTTTATTGAAACCGTTTATTTAATTAACATAAATACTGTATAACAACAGGAGTACCTTTTTAAAAAAATCAAAGCTCCATAAAGTGCACATTTAAATAAAAAAATATCTTAAATAAAAATATCCTATGAAATTAAATAGGCCAATCTTCTTTTGAAATAAATGTATTTATCTGAGAAAAGAATAACAAACATTACAAAAGAACTAAATATGACAAATCCTAGTAACGGCAGCATTTATATATAAATAAAGAAAATAAAATTGAAATATATCGATATATGCAACATGCTCTAATTCCATATCGCATTAAAAAATATATTGATATATTTATTTATATCGCCCAACCCTAGTCCCAGCACAACATTGTAGCATGAGATGACAAAATGTCCCAAGCAAGAAAAAAAACAACCTGCAGATTAATGTTGCTGACCTCGGTTGGGTGTGACTCTAAAGACACCATGAAATCATCACTTTGTTATTCATAATATCAAACCCAGTTTTTGATTATATTTAGGGTTATTTGTAGCCAAACAAAAATATCAGTTGATGTCAAAACTTTCCGTCCCTTACCAGTTCTACCGTTTTCTCCTTCGACAGCATTGATACAGGTGAGAGCCCAGTGAGTGGCGGACCAGCAGCTGCCATGGACCAGCCACATGTCATCCCCAGTCAGGGTGACCTTCTGGGTGACCTGCTGAACCTGGACCTGGGCCCTCCAGTCAATGTGCCCCAGGTCTCCTCCATGCAGATGGGTGCTGTGGACCTTTTGGGAGGAGGGCTGGACAGTTTGGTGAGCCTAAACACACACACACAGACGCACACATTTATTATGCTATAGAGTGGAAGCATTGGCTATACTTGGGCGAAGACCCAGTCGGCATTTCATACCAAGGCTTCTTGAACAACGCTTTGGCGTGGCATGTACAAAAGTCATCTAGTGCTGACTTTTTTTTTCCTGGGATTAAAATGTCATGTAAGTATGCTTGTAATTTTAATTGTTCTTAAAATATATCACTAAACTGTTAAATTTGCTCGATTACCATATTAATAAACAGGTATTTTTTTCCAATATAAAGCCACATTTAACCTTGTTGTGTTTTTCCTCTGTTAATGGTCACTTTTCCACTACTTCAAGCTGCTGGAATGACTGGACTCCTTGATAATCGTCTTGCAGATTTTGAGACTTATTTTAATATCTAACATACTGAGCAGAGTTGCAGAAAGTGAGGGCTCCTCTTTATGGGTTGCGGTTGCTAAGAAAGTTTCTGTCTCTGTCTTTGTGTGTTTGGTCTGTCTGTGATATTTGGATGCTGTCTTTGGGGGCCTCTCTTCTCTCCTGTAGCTGGGGGGAGACCTGGGCGGAGGTGTTGGGGGAAGTCCAGCAGTAAGTCAAGCATTTCTGTTTGGAAGTCTGCCTGTCTGCATGCTGCATGCTCGCTGCAATTAAAACCACTGCACTCTTAAGCCAACTTCTTTTCACCAAGTTTTTAAACCTGGCTTCTCTGTCTTACTCTCGTATTTTCAGTTAGAAGAACACACAGATGTTTTGCATGCTTTAGCACATTTTCTGGCTGAGAAAAAACATCCCGCAATTTTAACTTGCATTCATGTTGGCCTGGATAAGCCATTAATAAACCTGCCTTACCATGATTAATATCAAACAGGCTTTACAATAGAAGATATTCAAAAAGGGGAAATTGTGGTAAAGGTAAACAAAAACAGAATGCATCAAATTCAGCATTTAGTGTATATTTACAAAATCAACAGTTTGAACATTAAATATCTTGTCTTTGTACTGTATTACATTAAATCTAGGTCAAAAAGGAAATGTTTGCATTCTGTTTTTATTTGTTTTTCTACATTGTCTCAACTGTTTTGTAGTTGTAAGAATCAATTTTTTTTTAATCCCCACAGCTAGTTCACAATGTCTCTGTTGTAAGGGTTTTGGCTAAGCGCTTGCTATTGTTTACATTTTGTTTGTTTTTTGTTGTTTTTGTTTCTTCCTTTGGCATGACTTTGTGCTTCTTTTTGTAGGTTTGTAGCAAATTGTAGACACGTTGCCAGTGATGCTTACTAAAATTTTACCTACTTACATTGTGTGTTGTGTTGTGTGTGTGTGTGTGTGTGTGTTTTTTTTGTTGTGATTGATTTAGGTGGGACAGAACTTCATTCCTTCATCTGTCCCCAGCACTTTTGCTCCGTCACCTACGCCCGCTCCTCAGGCTGTCAGCAGCGGCCTCAACGACCTGTTTGAGCTTTCCACGGGCATGGCCATCACAACTGGAGGTTTTATTTCTCCAAAAGCAGTAAGTTCACACAACTTCACGACTCACTTGAATAATGGAAAACACACATTCAGTCAATTACAGATGCTGAAATGCAAAGCTACAAAGTAATGTGAGGCAGTTCATGGGCAGGCAGCATACTTACATGTGGTTTAAAAGCATATTAAATACATGCTGATGATGATTATTGTAGCCAAACAAAATTCACAATAACAATAGGGTTGATTGCACTGGTACATATTTTTCAGGTGTGGCTGCCTGCAGTGAAAGCCAAGGGACTGGAGATCTCTGGAACCTTCTCTCGCCGCCAGGGCCACATGTACATGGACATGTCCTTCACCAACAAGGCCCTGCAGCACATGACCGACTTCGCTGTGCAGTTCAACAAGAACAGGTCAGTAGTCGCGTTTCTATGCGCATTTTGAAGATTTGCATGAGAAAGGCTTGATGGAAATGCTATAAAACTGAGCAAAAAAGTTTTTACGTTCGCTTTAGGTGGATTTTGTCTTTTTCAAAAAATAATTAATGCGCTCAATGGAACGGTAGATGGAAATGTTAATTTTTCCAAATAACTTCTGATGGAGGGAGCTTTTTACTCACATGACTGACATGAAAGAACAGTTATAAGTTGCCCAATTGAATCCAGTTCCTGAAGACGTCTGACCAAGTTTATGCAGCTTTGTTAATTCTCTCTAAACCAGTTGATGGAATCGTCCCTAATTCACATTTTCTTTAATACGTCATTTCAAAATTTTGCATCAAAATTTACTTCGACTTTAATGGAAACATGACTATAGAGACAAAGAGGAAAGCCGTGTTCAACTACAAGATAACCACAATCAGTTACATCTCTCTAAAAAAAGTAGAGCTGCTGCTTGAACTTTGGCTAGGTGTACCTCATACATTGGCAACAGAGTTAATACATTCTAACTGAATACAGGTACTGAATGCCACCAGTGTTTGATTTTTGTTGTTTCCTTCCTTGTAGTTTTGGGATGATCCCTACCAGTCCTCTGCCCGTTCACACTCCGCTGATGCCAAGCCAGACTATTGAGGTCTCTCTGCCTCTCAACACCATCGGGCCAGTAATGAAGATGGACCCACTCAATAATCTGCAGGTACAAGCACTCACTCACCAGACATTTGAACAGTAGCGAAACACATTTTAACGATTTTTGTTTTATTTTATTTTATCAAGAATAAAATAATAATATTCAAACATTTAAGTAAACAATAGCAGCACATACAGATAAAATATAATTTTAATATATATAATACATATGAAACAAATAAAATCACAATATTAAAAGATAAAAAGTGAACTGGTAAAAGTCTTGCTATTTTAACGCAAGCCATATTTTTTTCCTAAATCAAACCAAGAAGTTCTCCCAACAGCTCACATAACAGATAACACATAACATCAGGATTTATGAATGACCAGCACTGATTTCATTGTGTCCTCTTGTGTCTTTCTGCCTTTCTGCAATGTTTCTTGGCCCATGTTTTGTCATTTCTGTTGTCACATGATGACAATTTAAACATCATCTGTACAGAACATGCATGACGTATGTTGTCTTATTTTGTTTATTGTACCCAGGTGGCTGTGAAGAACAACATCGATGTCTTCTACTTCAGCGTACTCATCCCTCTCAACATATTCTTTGTTGAGGATGGAAAAATGGGTAAAACAGCATCACATCTGTCTTCACACCAAAAACAATATCTTGTACAACAATTTAAGCAGGGATAAATATTTACATGTAGAATGTCTATTTATGTAGTTATCACATTTGATGTGAAATGGTTTCTGAAATTAAAACTAAAATTAACAATTATTTTCATTATGAGTTAATTTGGTTTATACAATTATAGAAAATAGTGAAAAATGTCCATCCCGGTCTCTCAAAGTCTTTGACTCTCTGAACCCTGGGCAAAATCAGTATGTTTTTTCCCCCTCATCACATTTTACTCGTCGTTTTTTTTTACTGCAGTATATAAGTCCTGCACCTCTATGGAAACATCACAATAATGACTAAAAAATGTTTGTTTGTTTTTCCTTCTTCAGAGCGACAGGTGTTCCTGGCTACCTGGAAAGACATCCCCAACGAGAACGAGCTGCAGTACCAGATAAAGGAGTGCCACCTAAATGCAGGTAGGACAAATTGTAAATAAAGTTGCCCTCAGTTGCATAGCAATGGGCCTTATTCTCTTTCAATTTTTTTATTAAATTGTAAAATGTGTTCTTAAGAAAAGTCTGTCAAATTAAAGAAGGTGTTTTTTTTAACTGCAGAGTTGCTAATACCTGTGTACCTATAATATAAAAACCCATTTCCTTGAAAGTTGAAAGGGCGTGCCTGTTGATCATACTTAACAGGTATCCTATAAAAGGGCATGACAATGCAGTGCCATGTAGAGAATTTAGTGAAAAATGCTCAAACTAAAGTCTAAACATGGTGGGGTACCAGCATCTGATGAGCCCCTTGCAGCTCTTTTGCTAGCTACAACTCATCTAAAGACCTCAACGGTTTTCTCTTGTGTTTTCTTTCTCCACCCACATGCCTATCTTTGGACATTTCTTCTTCTGTACCTGAAGGATACTTCCAACTCACCTATAATTGTTTCACTATCATCCTGGCAGCAGGATGACTCACAACCCCGGGGTGGTTATTCTTAGCTGGGCCCAGTGTTGTGAATACTGAAAAAATCTAAAGGTTCCCTGTCATTGATCGTTAAAATCCTCATAGCGCTAATATACAGTCAAATCCCCTTTGCCAGTGTTAAAGTTAGCATTAGTGTGTGTGTATTGGAGTTAGTACTGATAGAGATAAGACTCTCGTGTGCGTGTGTTTCATGCGGTTTATCTTTGTTCAGGAATTCATGTGAGTTATTAACTTGATTTTTAATCCTGGTTTTACAGACACAGTGTCAGGGAAGCTGCAGAATAACAATATTTACACCATCGCCAAGAGGAACGTAGAAGGCCAGGATATGCTCTACCAGTCCCTCAAGCTAACTAACGGCATCTGGATCTTGGCTGAGCTCCGTATTCAGCCCGGGAACCCCAACTACACGGTACAGTATTCAACAATGTGCAGTCAACATTTACTGTTGGGCCTTCAGCTCTGCTTTGTGGTTGTGTGTTGTCCAATCATTTGCAAATTATTTGTGAAAAAAGGTACAAGGTCTACTGTAGAACTCCAATGCAGGTGAACGAAGCAGAATTTTAAGGCGCCTCCAAGTATCAGTCGGTATAAGTTTATTCTATAATTTGAATATTTTAGCCACTTTCCAGCAGAGATAATGAAGCCCTTCACTGTAATAAATTGTTCTGTAGTCATTTCATTAGGGCCTCGGGGCAATCGCACCGAGCACTGGTCCCATACAGCAATAGCTGTAGGGACCACACACACACACATATTTTGAGGTTAAAGGGCATAGTTTGAAATCTCTGAAGAATCTCATCATGGTGTACACACACCGGCAGTAGCCCCCGTGGCCCTTTCAGAATTTCCCCAGAGGAAATTTTCTAGTTTTACTTAATATATTTGATAAAAATGTAAATGCGTCCTTGATTTTGAGGCAGGTGTTTAAGTAACTTTAATATAAAAATGTTTGAGATAGAATCTACTTATTTCACTTTATTCACCACTTTAAATCTCATAAATCTGCGCATTTTTTTTCTCTTGTAGATTTGCCACTTTAATCTCGTCAACCATTTTTTTGAGATTTTTTGGTCACAAATTTGAGATTTTTTTTTTCGCAAATTTGTGTTAAAAATGTTAAATATTCACTGTAATAAATTATTCTGTAGTCATTTCATTTTACTTAATATATTTGATAAAATGTATCAAATATGTATGCGTCCTTGATTTTGAGGTTGTTTAAGTAACTTTAATAGAAAAATATTTGAGATAGAATCTACTTATTTTGACCACAATAAATATAATATTTTATTTGACAGTCACTTCCTGTTAAGTTATTAACTCAATTTTATATTTAATTAATAATATTGCGTGCCTCAATTTTATTGAGTAGCTATTGTTCATCTTTTTTGACAGTGTTCAAAGCCACCAGACATTCGTCATGAATTTGATGAATCTGAACTAAACCTTTAAGTCACACATTAACACAAAGAAACTAACTAATCAAGGCAGCTGTAGACCAGTAACTCTTGTGGTCTGCAAGGTAAAATTACTGTTTTTGTCAATGTAGTCCTCAAACAGCCCCACCAAACAATGAATTCAAAGACAGTTTTGGAACAGCATCTTGAATGATGTCTGTAGAATTGAAGGTGTCTCCCATTGTAACTCTGTGTTCTCTGTGTTTCCACAGCTGTCTCTTAAGTGTCGGGCCCCAGAGGTTTCTCAGTACGTCTACCAGACGTACGACTCTGTGCTGAAGAACTGATCTCACAGAGAAACTATGCTTCATCCTGACAACAAACTGCAGTGTTTTATCATTTTCTGCCACCTGCAGCTAACTGCCAAAATAAGGGTATCCAAGCGGTAAAAGATAGCTACTAAATAATTTGGAATATTGGGCAAATGTCAGTAAATCCAAAAGTATTGTGGATAGATAATGTACTGAAGTTAAACAGTATGTTGATGTTTGATGTTTCCATTATTTTGGCAGTTGAAAGCATAATTAAATCCTCTTATTCAACCCCCTTCTTCTGTTTTTACCTTTCAGTAAAAACATGTCAACAATTCCATCCTTAACTTAGTGTCTTAATGTTGTAAAGATGTGACTGATGGTAAAACTGTCATGAGTGGAAAAAAAATCTCCCCAGTTTCCACAAAGCCAATGTTTTATTTTATTTTGTACGGTGTACGGCTTACACTCCTTTTTGTTTCGATTTATTTTTTTATATTAACTTTGCTCCAGTTGCACCTGCAAAATAATTCCAGTGTTGATTTGTTCCTTTTGCCATTAATGTGAGTGAAGAGAAACCAACAATGTGATGATCAGATGCTGCCAACGTCTGCCCTACAGCAGGTTTGCCTCCTGAAGGTCAGAGCTCATAATTACTTTTAGATACATGCTAAATTAACAAAAATGGAGCACATTGAGCATTTGTACCACTGTTTTTCCTGTTATGACTTTAACACAGCTTGTATTTAAGGGGATAACTTACAATTTATGCAGCGTTAAGAGCGAAAATACTTTTTCCTACAAAAGTATGAAACGTCAATCGAAAACTTGACATGACATTCCAAAAGATGGAAAAAGAAAGTGACCAGATCCAGGCATTTCATTGCTGCTACACTTAAGTCTCCTGACATTTGTCCTCTTATCTGTGACAAAACAATATTCAGAATATTCAGCAATATAAAGCAACTTCAGTGGACCTGTTCTGGCATTATAGAATTTTTTTTTACATAATTATAAAAAAAATAAAACATGTCTACGATTGCATTATAAAGACACAAAAGTAACTCCAAAACATCCAGTTTATTAGAGGAAAACTGTCAGTAGAACAGACGGTCAAGGAACTTCTGACTGAAGTAACGCACAGCACATTTGTTTAAATTCTTGTTTAGGTTGCCATTTTATTTTCAACTTGAAAGTCTTCACTCCTTAGCGTGGAACCACTACACAAACTACAGCAGCTATTGATAATGTGTTAACACACCAGTGCCACTCCGTTTTAATAACATTTGCTAATTCATTTCACATGTGATTCTTTCTGTAATAGCCCCGTTTACTGCAACCACACAGTTGAACGTGGCTTTACGCATCTGTTTTGTCATTCCTATTTATTGTGCATCTACCTCTGCGTGTTTCCTTTTTAACTGGCTTTATTGTTGCAGTAGCTTCAATTCTGTAATGTGCTTTAAACGATTCACCTTTTTCTTTTGATACCAGTGTTGTTTTTTGTTATCTTCATGCCATTTGCTGTCAAGACAGTCTAAAGCTGTGGCAAGTCGAGCGAACCAATCTCACAGGACCAAGCATTCACGCAAATTAAATGCCAAGCTTATGTTTCAATACCTTAGTGTCAATATAATCTTCTAATGTTGGCTATTTGTGCCATAAGGCCCTAGTGCAATGTGTTTCAGTGGTGGTGTAGTTAATGTAGCTAATAAATTAACATGTATTGGTATTACCCTGAAAAGGAAATTAAGTCTTGCCTTTATCTAATCAACAGAAAAGACTTTTTCAGCGTAACAGTTGTGTTGGTGACACTATTTTCCTACATGTAACAATAGGTTTATGTGCCTGCATGAGCCCACTGTCATTTTTATTCTTTCTCATTTAGGCTTTGCTCCATTTACAAACTAATCCCTCAACTTCAAGTCTCTATTGTAGATCTCATGTTTGTTTTTTTAAAGCAGCATTGTCTCCAGCACTCCAACACATAGACGTATATCTAAAACCTTTGCCAGCAATACAGGATGTATGGTGAGAACTATCGAAGCATCTTATGAGATGGAATATTTCAATTGCTGTAACCCTGTTGTAATGATTTGTTATTGTCACAGTACCACATCTTATGTCATTAAACTGTCAAAAACATGATGCATCACTGTGTGTTCATATATATATGCGTGTGTATAATATTATACACGTAACAAATATATATTGCAACAATATGCTGCAATAATTGCAACATTAGTTTTTTGTTCCCAGTTTTCCTGCACGTTTTAAAGTGGCCTTTTATTAGTGTCCACCCTGATGCACACCTGTGCATTGATGACATCTGTGTGTAATCAGCATTTTGATTTGATGCACCTGTTGTACCTTTGCAAGGTACAAGAAGCTTACTAGCACAGATTTTAACAAATAAGTGAACAAAAATAAGTCTGTAGTGTGCACAGAAGAAGTCTTAGATGTTTTAGTTCAACTAAATAAATAGAAAAATTGCATTTTTTTAATTATCTTTTTCAAAGCAGAGTACACTCAAGAGACGGGTCACAGTTAGAAAGGTGAGTGGAAAAGCCAGATTAAAATGTTCCTCCATATTTAATACCATGCACATCACCAGGGTGGTAGCCAAGCGTCAACCTTTGAGCCTAAACAGTGAAGTCAATGCAGAAGTGCCTTAAACCTGCATTCTTTCTAACGTCCAACAGGGGGAGACACCAGTGGTTGCAAAAAGACGACCATTTGTATGTAAGTCCATATGAAAATGCCCCTACATTTCATCTGATTTATTACCTCAGGAATAATATGGTCCCATTTAGAGTAAAATAGACAAAAAAGCAGGTAGGGCGAGGGTACCCGACTACCACAGTGCACTGTTTTTTACTTGGACTGAAGGCCAAATCAAATATAAACTTTATTTAGTTTTAATTCATTTATAGTGTGCTCACAATGTACATTTTGGCCAAATTGAATTGTGCTGAATTAAATAACCACCAAGATTCAACACGATAACATTCATGTTTGAATGGGATCACGTTTGGCTCCAATGAAAAGTAGCTCCTTTGAGCTGGGATTGAACCAGAGACCTAAGGAAGACTGTCATTAACAACCTACAGTCTCTACCAACTGAGCTATCGAAGGGAGCAAAGTGCTTCTAATGGATCCGCCTGTGCATGGATCTGCATCTTTTGTCTGATTAAATCAAGCAATGAAAAACAATTTTACAGTCCTCTCAGTCCCGCTCTCTGAGGTGGAGCTATCTTCAAGCCTGATTGCAGATGTGGAACACCCAGACTCAGCACTCCTTGGAGGATCAAGAGGCTGAAGCTCCAGTATTCACAATCTCCAACCTGACAGCACCTATTGGTTTTGTTTCGCCGTTTGGTATATTTTCTCACACAACACTTCCACAGCACATTCTCACACATCCACATGCACACACTACTGATTCTACTGACTCAACACACCTCATTCTGTACTTAATTTGTTATTTTCCATTCATTCTAATGAATATCTTAATTTAACCTTGTCCTGACCCCCCTTTCTTTGCTATAGCCTTGAGCCAGGGCTATGACAGATGCGCTTCACAATCATTCTTTTATCAGCTGAAACGATGCACTAAAAGACAGCTCAGCTAAAAAGTCCCTTGACATCTTTTCTTGCTGGCACCAAAGGATATCATGTTAGCTGGAGTTGAACCAGCAACCCGAGGAAGACTACTTTACCAGCCTACAGTCCTCCACTCTGCAAACTTAGCTATCAAAGGGAGGAAGTTGCTTTCAAAGGTTTAGCCTGTGCATGGATGTTGAAACTGATGCTTAACCAAAATTTTAATTTGCAAAAATCAACATCATGACATTAAAACTCAAGGACCACAGTGGTAATATTACAAGAAACTAGAGAAATGTTTCACATTTTATTAAAGTGTGTATAAAAGTGAAATGCCGTCCACCAACATGGCCTTATCTTATCACTGAAAATGCTATTAAATCATCTAGTATAACTAAAATAGTATATTACATTATTTCATAAAATATTTCAAAGTAACTGCTTTATTTCACACAAACACTACAGAAAATATCACAGATCTGTAAAAGAGTAAAAGATTTACAAGTGTGATTTTCTTTTCTTTCTTTTCTTCAACCCGTTCTCACAAGTCTTAAGATACTCATGCTTGGTCAGTGCCTCTCAGTGTCAAATAGAGAAAGACAAGGCAGCCTTTAGCGCCTGTATGAGCACCGGGCCTTTCATTTACTTCAATGTAAACCCTTCTGTGTAATTATCAGATGATCAGAGTAACGAAGATAATGTAGAGAGTGAAGTTCCATTTAGGCCAGGATGACAAAGAAGACCACTATTCATGTCCCATGTAAAATCTAGAGTCAATGTCAATGACTGTTGTCATTTTAATTAAGGATGTAAATTAACCTCCGTACATAGATACTGTACTACTATGTCACCAACCTAACCGCAGTTGTGTTGCCTTAACTGAGCGGTTTCCACTCAACATGAAAGATTATTTTGAAAAGCTGATGTGCATGTAACGAGGAGAAACTGACACATCGAGACTGCCCACAGGCACTGACCAAGTCTAGGCGTGAGAATCTGTTTTTTAAGAAACATTATAATTGTTTTCATACATTTACAAACAACACACACCATCTTGTTTGATGAGGATTTGGAATTGACAATACAGAATAACAGAAGAATCTCTATCATGCTACAATTTGACAGCTGCAACTTACCGACCCCAGCTCAGCTTCATTCAGTCTTCCTGCCATTTTCCAAATTTTCAAAGCTGTTTTAAATCGTTTCTGATGTCACAGTGCCTTTATATTCCTCTACGGCCCGTGCTTCAAACTGTAAAAACAACTTATATCGAAGTTACATTTTACTGTAATAACAACATATCATCAGGCAGTAGTGACATTATTGTACAACCCCAGAAAATGATTTTGAGATTTTTCCCAAACTCCACAGAATGTGCAGGAAGTTGCCATCCAGGGTGAGAAACAGTATAAAGTAGGATGCTCAGACCTCCCACTTGCTGCAAGGTAGAACGTTTAAACTGATGGGCTCTCAGGTATACCTATGGGAGGAGTGGGCAGGGGAGCCATTAGAATGGGGGAGAAAACCGTTGTAGTCAGGGCAGCTGTTGTAGCATGGCGGGTTCTCCAGCTCGGAAGGAGATCCAATACTGTTGCTGGACGAGTCATCCATGGAGGGATCCTGCAAAACACAACAGCTTCAGCCTAAATCCATTCTCTGACAACAGTTATCCAGTTAAACCAAGTCAAATTAGTAAAATGGTATTTATTTTGTGGAAATCATAGTGATGTTGAGAAATGTACCTTTTGTTGCAGGATGTAAAGAGAAGTTACAGCATTTACTCCATTGTGCTCTGTCCGTTTTGGAAGCCCACCATCTGTGGCAAAGCACGAAACATTTGACTGTCATTCAAACACATTTCTAATTTCTCTTCAAGTCTCAGTGAAGATTTGTCAATGACTTTTTTCATTAACTGTGGTCACAGTGGAATATTAATTCACTTTAACAATACCATACCTGTGTGATTGATTGGTGAGTGGTCAGAGTGGTCATGTAACCTGGAGAGAGGCTTTCTGGCTGGATGTTTTTTTTTTCTAAGAAAGATAAAATGATATCAGTGCATTAACGTTATGTTTTCCTAAAATCAGCTTTGTGCTACTTAGGGTTGTTTGTTTGCAGTTCATACTTTTTGGAAGGCGTCCAGCAGGCACATATTGTTACCAAAGTGATGAGGAGGAAGATGCCCCCAGTGGAGAGGATGATATAGAGGGAACTTCTTCCTGGTAAGATATGTAAAACTACAGTGAATGAATGTTAAAAGTGAATATAAGAACACAAGAAAGGATTTCACAGAACAGGATTGTTGAATATACTCAGTCAGAATAAAACTCAACATTTTAATTTTCTCAGGGAAGGGCTCATTTTAACTACTTAATATACTGTTATAAGGTTTAATTTTAAGAAATGTCTAATCACTTTAATTTTATCATGTTTTTAAAGCTAAATCTTGAGCTGAAAAGTAACTAAAGCTGCCAGATAAATTTAGTTGAGTAAAAAGTACAACATTTGCCTCAAAATGTGGTGAAGTAGAAGTATAAAGTTACATGAAATGGAAATACTCAAGTTCCTCAAAACTGCACTTAAGTACAATACTTAGTTCCATTCCACCACTGAATATTGCTTCTTTTAACTCTCAAAACACAATGTCAGTCTGTTGGTCAGTCCACCACCAGTCCAGACTGGAGTATCTCAACAACTTTTGTTATATATATATATATATATATGACACCCGTGGTGCATAGAGAATGGATATAGAACATCTCTTTGATTCCCCAGACTTTGGCAATCCCCCACTTATCCTCTAGCACCACCATGAGGTTAACATTTGTAATTGTGAGTGAAAAATCTTAACAACTATTGGTTTGAACGCCATTACATTGGGTGAACACATTTATACATCCATAATAACTCATCATTTTGACTTCTGGGTCTGATAGAATTTGAAAACTGAAATGTATGGACAGCATGGTAGTGTTCTCTTGAGTTGATAACAGATGAACCTTGTATCCATGCCACTGTGCCTAGCATTAACTCTTGTTAAACCATTAACTAAAACCACATCACTTACTGTAAACAGTCAGTCTCATAGGCAAGCTTGTCATATTGCCCACAGGATTCTCCACTGTGCAGCTGTAGATGTCGTCATCTGCCATCAACACCCGTGTTATGGTCAAGAGCTTCTGGTCAGATGACAACACGAACCTCGTCACATTGGTCAGTGGTTTTCCACCTTTGAACCACCTGTATGTAGTCCTAGTTCCATTGTCATGGGAGCAATTGAGAACGACGTTTTGGCTGAGCTCCAATACTGATGCCGACTCCATGTCAATATAAGGCCTGGATATAGACTCTGGAGATAGGCCACAGTAGATACAGTTTTTTAAGTAGAATAAAAACATGCTTTTCTGATGCAGTGTTTGATGCAGTATAATATGTTGACCCTGAGGTCTGAGGTCTGAAACACAATCATTTCAGAAACAAATCAAACCCAAGACAAACAACTGCCTAGTATAGGAGATTATTTGAAGGATAAGCACTTTTATCAACATACTGTCCTTTGCTCTGCCAAGTGAGCTATTGAAGTGGTTCAGCCTCTGCATGGAATTTGAAAAGACTCAACATAATATATGCTTAAACAAGAACACATTGGGCACCAATGAAAAGTAGCCCCTTGGAGTCTGAATTGAACCAGCGACCTAAGGATGACTACTATTACCAACCTACAGTCCTCCGCTCTACCAACTGATCTATTGAAGGGAGCAAGCTGTGTCTGATGGTTCAGCCTTTGCATGGATCCACATTGTCTGATTAAATCAAGCGATGGAAAACAATTCTACAGTCCTCTGCTCTACCAACTGAGCTTTCGAAGGGAGCAACATGCTCCCATTGGTTCAGCCTCTGCATGGATGTTGAAATTGATGCTAACCAAAGTTGTTTTACAAAGACTCATTATACCATTCATGATGAAAAAATCACCAAGCATGTGCTTAAAATTATTTCAGAAGACATATAGTGGATGATGATGATGATCATTCCTTACATCAGATGAAATGATGAAATGAAACACAGAGCTCTGGAAATGAGGTACTTTGACATCTTTTCATTCTGAATCAGAACCAATGAAAAGTAACTCCTTCGAGCCGTAGTTGAACCAGCGACCTAAGGGTGACTTCTATCATCAATCTACAGTCCTCCGCTCTACCAACTGAGCTATCGAAGGGAGCGCTCAGTGGTCCAACCTCTGCATGGATGCTGAAACTAATGCTGAGCAAAGTTTATTTAGAGTCTAGAAGAGTCTAGTCATCAAAAATCAAATTGAACATGAGTCTCAGTTAAACTTGAACTTGTTATCTTACCATCCACAGTGAGCGTGATGCTGCCCTCTCCTGTAAAGGTATCATCTGTGATGGAGATTTCCACGTCGTAGGTTCCATCATCAGAGAGTCTGAGGTTGTGGAGAAGCAGAGTCCCATTCTCAAATACCAGGATGCGATCGCGATACTCAGGCCTCAGAGTCCCAATGATGTCGGTTCCAATCGACTGGACAACAGTGACGGACTTTTCCCTCTTGAGCTGCCACTTGATGACCGGCAGGTCAAGGCTGAAGCTGGTGTAGCGGACGGACAGCAGGGCCTCCCCCCCTACTGCACCTCTAATGAGAGTGCTGGGGATAGTCATATTCACTGCCAGCACTCCACCTGCAGAGAAAAAGTGTATGGGTAATAAATCGGCTGGCAAGCAAGTAGAATTAGAATTAAAAATCCAAATCAATTAGATTTTAATATGTTATATAATATTATATTATATTATATTCTTGTATTATTTATATTATAAATCAAAACTACACTGACAGCGAGATTCCTGAGACAGACTGCGATCCGCCTTCTTGTTGTTGCACTAATGAGTATATTAGCTGGCTTGTTATGTCCGGTGTTGTTGCACTTACTTGATGTTTGGCTGTGTAAATAAAGTTATCGACTAGTTTTGTTTTTGATTGCAAGTAATGAAATCACAAAAAATCCATGTGTACTGCTGTTCATATTCATGACAGCGGTAGCAGTCAACTGTTGAAAATTAGAAGGCTAAGTTATTCCTGTTTCATGCTTCTTGTGGTAGGTGAGGTGTGGACGGCATACATGTTCCCACTAATGTTCATTCTACTTGCGGTCAGAGGCCTAACATTCTGCTTTACATTCTGCCTCGCTACATAGAGAGCACACTTCTTGCATTGACACTGAATTTTGGCGTTACACATAAGGACATTGTGTACAGTGCAATTATCCAATTTGAATGTAATTTTTTCAGGGTTGCCCATTCTAATGGCTTTATGAACAACGAACAGTTGCAGCATCCATGCAGTATGTACATAGTTTGCATTACTCACTTTGCATTTCAGTTTTATTGTTTTTTCAGATACAGTGAGTGCTACAGTCGTTAGCTGAAGGCTAGTGTGGGCATCACGCCCCATCTCTGCTCTACACTGGAGCCAGTTTGCATGGCAGATCCACATTACCATGGGAACAGCTGTCAGTCCTTGGGATGGGCCAGCATGAACCAACAAAAGTGGGGATTGTTTGTTCAAATTTCCTTCTTGGCAGTTCATGAAAAGAACACTGGGAGCAATCCAGATGCCATGCTAGCTTTGCAGAAACAGAGCAACTCAGTGACTCTGCTGCTAAGCGCGACAATAGCAGGACAGTGATGAGACACAGCCACAAGTGAAAATGCCAGAACATCTGAAAACACTAGTTCTGAGTCAGCCTGTAGGCACAATTACTGTATTACTTACAAAGGGTGGCCACAAGACTGTAGAAGCACCCACACAGTCCAATGCAATCCGAAAGCCCAACAACAAATACTACCTTTGTCATGTCTATAATCGTCAGTTCTCAAAGATGTAACATGTTGCAATATTATGCATAACACTGCATACCATAGACCTCTGGTCATAACACGTGTCTAAATTTGTACATTTTCTATTTCTATTTCTATTTAATATCACTCAGTCGAACTTTATTTGTATAGCAACTTTTATTACAGGTTACTGCAGTTCGAAGTGCTTTGCAGATGGCTGTCAAGCCATTAACAAGACACAACAAACATTAAAAGTAAAAACAACAGAAAAGGCCAATGCACACAGGTCAATAAGAATTATGAAAATGTGATCAAATAAATGTAAATTCTTTAAAAACAGCAATGGCAGTAAAACAGTGAAACAGTGAAAATAAAAAAAAAGATTAAAGACATATAAAGATTAAAAAGACAACAATAAAAAAATAATGGCTATAGAATAAAAATGAATTTAAAAGTCACATTAAAAGCAATAATTATATGTGTGACGCAATTGTTATGCATACATCCACTAAGCTCCTATTGTTGTAATTTTCCTTCCAATCTCCAGCTAATATTGACAGCACAGCTGTCTCCGTAAATATATATAAACATTTCCATAATTTAGTGGGAGGACCCTCTAATTGTTTCATCCAGCAAGCTCATGTTGACCAAAACTGACTAAAATCATATCTGCATTTTGTACATTTTTGGTGGCCTTACACTGATACTAACAGACTAACAAATAAACAAACAAACAAAAACTGAATTGAAAAGCATACTTATTCTGCTGTTTTCTTAACTGAAATCTTTCGGACACAAAGCATATTCCTAAAGTAGAAAATGCAACATACCTGAATTGAAGGAAACGAGACACATGAGCAATAAAATCAGAGAAATTATTTTAGCTTTTGAAGGAGCCTCCTTCTCTGCCTTCATCTTGGGTCTCAAGCTTTGTTTTCCTCCCAGACAACCAGCATGATTTGTGACTCTGGGCAGGACGGAGAACACAGTCTCTCATTCAGGCTCTGCTGGGACTGAGTACATGTTGTTCTCAAAAGCTGATGTAGAAGCAGGACAAAAGTGTGTGTGTCCGGATGTTCATTTTGTTTGTCTTGTTAGCTCCATGTTTTTATTGCAACAGTAACTGATATATTCATAACCAGAATAAAAGCTTTAGTGTCGTCAGTGTCAGCATTCCTCAGAATACAAAATGAGAGAATCAGTGTTGTTCAAACAAACCCGATTTTATCTTGCAGCCGCACCACAGGACTTGGATAAATAGATGAAAATAAATAGTTAATTCATCTTAAAAGAATCCACTGCTAATTTTTTCTAGTCTCTAGTCATGCTAGAACTTAACATAAATATACATAACACTTTGTAAGCTATGGTAAGAAATCATTATTGATTAAAAAATAATTTGTAAACCATAAAAAATGTCATTACATAGATTGAAGGACTTGATGTTTGTTTGATTTTGTAAGATGTGTTAAAAAAAATATTTTATTTTATTAATATTTTATTTATATTTTATTTATTTTATCTATAAAAAATATTTGGATGGCTATTATTAAGTTGCAACTGATGATAAAAAATGATTTAGATACTTAATTCTTGTTATTGGTTTATAATGGATTTGTTAAGGGGCTTTAAACAATGTTAACAAACATTGAGATGTTTGTTAACAGTAAAATAACTACGGTAAAACTCGATAAAAACTTTATCGGGTTAGAATTATCATGGGCAATATCATGCACAAGGATTCTGCAAAGAACAGCGAGACTTGTGACTCTCCTGCCCATAGGACATGTCAAGGTAAGTGAGGTTTTTCAGAGTGATGATTGAAAAGATCAATTTCATACAGTTAAGAGTTATAATTAACCACAAATGTATGTGTTTTCCTCATTTATAGAGCACAATTCAACATCTGCAAAGGCTAGACCGGCTAGAAAAAGGAAGGCCAGTCCTGACCAGAGGACCCTCAGAGAGGAACCATCGAAGATGAGGATGGGGAAGAGGAGAAGATTTGACCTTTTCGACAATGAGAAGGCGTGTTGCTCGAAGGACATTGGCAAAGGTAGGCATGTGACATTAGGACCAGATAGACAAAATTGTACCAAAAGTACAAAAGTATTGGCAGGTGGAGCTCAACTTTTATTATATTTATTGATATATAGGTTGTAAATTTCACCAAGAGCTAAATATAGTTGAAATGTATCCTAAATAATACTCCATACTTTATATTTATTTGTATTTTTCCTCTAAATATGTAACATAATTGGTAAATCAAGGCATCAAATAATTGTGTAACATAGTTTCCCCTCTAAATGAAGGTGGGGTAGAATTATACATAAGTAACAAATTTGGAAAGATTAAATTGTAAGTAAAACTTACAATTTAATCTGAAAAGTCATTGACATTGACATTGTCACATTCTCACTCTTCATAAGTTTTATGTATCTCTGCATAGTTTGACTTTTACCCCCAGGTTTGGAGATATTTGTCTCTCAGGGTTTTGTGTCAACCCATAGAGAGACATCTCAAAACCTGAAGATATAAAACCAATACTATCTGCATGGTTAGACACCATATAGAAATACAATGTTGATAACAGACTCAACTTCAAAGGCCTTGGTAGGCATGTTTTTTCACTTTAGCAATGAATTTTGAAAGAATGACAGCCTATTTTGTCGTTAAGTTTGGAGAACCTAGGCTGTTGTCCATGTTGCCTGTAAATGTCCACAAGCTAAACTCCCTCTGGGTTTTTTTTCTCATTCATAGAAAGCTGCAACGCATCTGTTTTGGATGTGAAAAAGAGAGGTTCTAAGAGGAAGGCTGACACTGATGTAGAAGGACCAAGCAGGAAGAAGATGAGGAAAATGGACCTCAATGGGACTAAGAAGGAGACTAGGAAGGAGACTAAGAAGGAGACTAGGAAGGAGACTAGGAAGGAGACTAAGAAGAATGTGACAAAGACGGCAAATAAAAATAAGGCCAAGAAAGAGACCAAGCAGACTCCAGAAGCCCAAAGAGGTAAGTAGATTTTAAAAAATGTACCATTTGGTTTTAGCGTAAAGATTTAAATTAAGTATAACAAAGGAGGGATTAATATGGGAGCTTCGGTAACATTTCTCTGGTGTTCCTCACAGCTGTATTAACTCACAATATCTGTCTTTTTTTGTCTGTTTAGCTAAATTTAACGCGAAATACAAGCAGCAGAAGCAACTTGGCGAAGGAGGATGTGGATCCTTGTTTGCTGGCTACAGAAAAGCAGATCATTTACCTGTAAGTGCCACACACATACTGAAACACACACACACACACACACACACACACACACACACACAAATACACACACAGAATGGTCAGAAAGTGCTAACCAAAGTTTGTTTCCCAAAGGTTGCCATCAAACACATACCGAGGAACAAAATACTATACTGCAAACATGTGGTGAGTAAGCAACATATCCTGCTGTTGAAATCAGCCCTGCACTATCTAACTATTTTTATTTTTGATTAATCATTCTAAATTGTTCTCTTTCTTTACTCCTTTATCTTTCACTTATGTTGTTATGTTTCAGGATGAGGATGGGAAACTTCTCTCTGTTGAGGTGGCCATCATGCTGAAACTTGCTGCTTCAACAAGAGGATCAGTGGAGTCACCGGCATCCATTTCACTCCTGGACTGGTACGATCTGGGCAAGGAGCTGATTCTGGTGCTGGAGAGACCACTTCCCTCCAAGGACCTTCTCGAGTACATTGATGCCAAGGGAGGTTGCTTAAAAGATGCAGAGGCCAAGGTAAGCAGCTGTTGTTGATTTAAGAAACATCACTCTATGGGAAACACTCTATAAAGTCCATGACTATAATTCATAATAAAAATATACTTTGCATTTAAAACAAAATGCATTTTAAAGACATGTGTGCACTCTGCTTACAGTGATGTATATAGTAATTAAAACACTTGTACTTATCCTGCCTTATAAGAATAATCATAGCACATTCTCCATAGCAGTTCTCCAAATGCAAAATGCAAAGGTTATGTCATGGTTATGCTATGGAATCTTGATCTGTATAGGTCAACAGATCATTGGTTTTATGGACAACAAATTCTTCCTTAAAGAAAGTGATAGTGATAAAGTCGATTTTTCTAGTCTTGCTTTTGATTTCAATAATTAAAATTAAAAGCTCTTTTTGACTGATTTTTCAACCTAAAAGTAAATATAAATAAATATAGCATGCTATAATGACTGAGTTATTGCACCTAACTGCTTATCTTAACCCTAAAATCACATTTGAATGAATTATAACAGTGATTATAATGCATTATAAAAATATTCTAATGTACTACAACTTTGAGAACTTATGATGTGTTATAGACATGGATGTCATGGAAAGTGTTACCAATTGACTTCTAATCACAGCAGCTTACCCATCATCATGAATAAATTTCAATCAGCTACGTCAGACTCCCTCACTCATCTCTCTCTTTTTGTCTCTCAGATCATAATGAAACAGCTCATTAGTGCAGTAGTTCAACTTCAGAATGAACGTATCTTTCATCGGGACATCAAGGTGGACAACATCCTCATCGAAACTCTTACCATGTCTTATATGGTAAGATGTCAAGCTTCACAAACTTACCTATTTGAGACTTTTGCATTTGAACAAAGCTTTTTTCTCTGCCTCACCCTCACCACCCTAATATTATGTCTGTATATTCTAGGTGCCTCTGCTCACACCCCTCCGGAGTGGTTCATTACTAATACCTACAGGCCCGGCCTCACCACGATTTGGCAGCTAGGTGTGATACTGTATGAAATGCTCCACCGAGAATCATTTGAGACCACAGAATTCCTTGATAACAAGATAAGAATCAGCGAAAAGCTGCCTAAAGGTAAGAAAAGCACACACAAACATGACAACAGACACAAATCTCTGAATTTTAGCTTTTTATTTTTGATGGATTGCAGATGTCATCATAATCTTTCATCTCCTTCTTTTCTCCAGACTGCAGTGACTTATTGAGGATGTGTTTGACAGCAGACCCCAAGCAGCGTGTTACCCTGGAGCAGCTACAACTTCACCAATGGCTCAGATAAAACCACACACACCATATTATCATCATTATTAACATATACTATATTAATGTAATGTATATAATGTGTGTGATATATAATGTGTGATATATATATATATATATATATATATATATTATATATATATTATATTATATATATTACCCCAAATACACACAGTTTATAAGAATAAGAATAAGAATAAGAATATTAGGAATAATAATATTGTAATAATAATATTCCTATATATCATATTGTAATTATAGTTATAATATTTAATATAGTTATAATATTAATAATTTAATATAATATAATATTTATGTATATGTTAATAATGTTTTAATGTTATGTTTATGTTTAGATTGTGTTTGTGTGTGTATGTGTGTGTGTGTGTGTGTGTGTGTGTGTGTGTATCCCTAACCCTACCCCGAACAGACAGAATGACACAGACCGACACAGACTGAAACAGACCAACACAGAAGACACAGGATGACACAGACTGACACAGTCAGCACAGACGACACAGACTGACAAAGACCAATACAGACTGACACAGGATGATACAGATTGACAGAGACAAACATACACAACACAGACTGACACAGATTACACAGATGACATAGATCGACACAGATCAACACAGACCGACACAGACTGGCACAGACATCGCAGACGACACAGATGTCACAGACTGACACAGGTCGACACAGAGGACAGGGACTGACACAGACCGACACAGACTGACACAGACAGACACAGACAGACACAGACTGACACGGGCCGACACAAAATACAAGTTGACACAGACGACAGACTGACACAGACCAACATAGACTGTCACAGACAACACAGACTGACACAGACCAAAAGACTGTCACAGACAACACAGACCGACAAAGACAGACACAGGCCAACACAGACTGACACAGGCCGACACAGACAACACAGACTGACAAAGACCGACACAGACAACACAGACTGACATAACACAAACATCGCAGACGATACAGATGTCACAGACTGACACAGGCCGACACAGAGGACAGAGACTGACACAGACTGACAAAGTCTGTCACAGACCAATACAGACTGACACAGATGACACGGATCAACATAGACCGACACAGACCCACACAGACCGACATAGATGACACATACTGACACAGAACCACAAAGACCGACATAGACGACACTGACTGACACAGATCGACACAGACTGACACAGGCCGACAAAGATGACAGACTGACACGGACGACACAGACTGACACAGACAACATAGACTGACATAGACCGACAAAGACCGACACAGACCAAGACAGACTGACACAGACCGACACATGCCGACACAGACTGACACAGGCAGACACAGACGACACAGACTCACACAGACCAACATAGACCAACATAGATGACACATACTGACACAGACAATACAGACTGACCAAGACTGACACAGGCCGACACAGACTGACATAGATGACACGGACCGTCACAGACCGTCATAGACTGACACAGACGACACAGGCTGACACAGACGACACCAACTAACACAGACCGACACAGATGACGCAGACCGTCACAGACCGACATAGACTGACACAGACAACACAGACAATTCAGACTGACACAGACCGACATGGATGACACTTACTGACACAGACGACACAGACTGACACATGTCGACACAGACTGACACAGGTCGACACAGAGGACAGGGACTGACACAGACTGACACAGGCCGATACAGATGACAGACTGACACAGACGACACAGACTGACACAGACCAACATAGACTGTCACAGACAACACAGACTGACACAGACCAAATTAGACTGTCACAGACTGACACAGACGGCATAGACTTACACAGACCGAGGCCAACACAGAGGACAGAGACCGACAAAGACCGACAAAAACCAAGACAGACTGACACAGACCAACACAGACTGACACAGATGACACAGACTGACAAAAGCCGACACAGACAACACAGACTGACACAACACAAACATTGCAGACGACACAGAGATCACAGACTGACACTGGCCGACACAGAGGACAGAGACTGACACAGACGACAAAGACAGACACAGACCAAGACAGACTGACCCAGACCAACACAGGCTGACACAGACTGACACAGGCCGACACAGACGACAGACTGACACAGACCGAAACAGACCAACATAGATGGCACAGACCGTCACAGATAGACATAGACTGACACAGACCAACACAGACAACACAGACTGACATAATGTTATAGTGTCAGTCTGTGCAGCGTATTGTCCGTTCTACAGTAAAACCAGAATATTTTTGCTAAAAAGCAGATGAGTCCATAAATAAATCATCGTGTGTGGGTGTGTAAAGTCCAGTTGTTTGGTGACTGTGTCGAGGAGCATGAGACTTGCAACCTCAGTGCCTTGTTTTGCTTTGTTAGCAAACTGGAATGGATCCAGCTTGTCTGACAGCCCATCTAGCAATAATGTACACACTGCTCTCTTTACACTTACATAGGATCAATGTCAGGGCCACTGGCTGTAGTCCTTCAGATCCTTAGGTTGTGTATTTTTGGGGATTGGAATGATGGTGGATTCCTTCCACTGGTTGGGAACGATGCTGGTGTCGAGGAGGTGCTGAAACAGCTTGGTTAACACCCCACCTAGCTGGATTGAGCATTCCTCGAGCACACTGAGCCTGTCAGGGCCAGTGGCTTTGTTAGGGTTAAGTCTATGCAGGATGGAGGTTACCAGCTGCTCATCAATGGTGGGAGCCTGGAGGGGGGAGCTCAGGGTTTGAGGAGTCCAGGTTGTTGGTGTGCTGTTGATGTTGAACCAGGTGAAGAAGCAATTTAGCTGTTCTGCGAAGGAGGCGGGGTCTGAACATGCTACCACTGCAGGTTTGGATGCTCTGCCCATCATGGTGTTCAAGCCCTGCCATGCCTTTTTTGCATTTCCTGATGTTAGTTTCTTCTCCACGCTGTCCTTATAATTAATTTTAGCCAGTCTGGCCTTCCTCCTGAAATCCTTCTGTAGCTCTCTCACTCCAATGTCAGTCTGCATTGGCCTCTGCCGTCTGTGTCAGTCTGTTGTTGTTCTGTGTTGGACTATGTCAGTCTGTCGTCTATGCTGGTCTGTGTTGTCTGTGTCAGTCGTTTCGGTCTGTATCTGTCTGTGTCAGTCTATGTCGGTCTGTGTTAGTCTGTGTCAGTCTGTGACTGTCTGTGTCTGTGGCAGTCTGTCGTGTTTGTCATTCAGTGTTAGTCTGTGTCAGTCTGTGTCAGTCTGTGACTGTCTATGGGTCTGTGTCAGTCTGTCGTCTATGTCAGTCTGTCTTGGTTTGTGTCAGCCTCTGTTGGTCTGTGTCAGTCTGTCGTCTGTGTTGGTCTGTGTCAGTCGTGTTGGTCTATGTTGGTCTGTTTCAGTCTGTGTCTGTCTATGTCAGTCTGTGATGGTCTGTGATGGTCTATGTTTGTCTATGTCGGTCTGTGTCAGTCTGTGCTGGACTATGTCAGTCTGTCATCAATGTCGCCTGTGTTTGTCTTTGTCGGTCTGGGTTGGTCTGTGTCAGTCGTTTCTGTCTATATCATGTGTGTCAGTCTGTGTCGTCTGTGTCAGTCTGTGACTGTCTATGTGTCCGTGGCAGTCTGTCGTCTATGTCAGTCTGTCTTGGTTTGTGTCAGCCTCTGTTGGTCTATGTCAGTCTGTGACGTCTGTGTCTGTCTATGTTGTCTGTCTATGTCTGTCTGTGTCAGTGTGTCGTCTGTGTTGGTCTGTCTTGGTTTGTGTCAGCCTCTGTTGGTCCGTGTCAGTCTGTCGTCTGTGTCGGTCTGTCTTGGTCTGTGTCCGTCGTGTTGGTCTATGTTGATCTGTTTCAGTCTGTCGCTTATGTAGTCTGTGTCAGTCTATGTTGATCTGTGATGTCTGCGACGTCTATGTCAGTCTGTGTTGGTCTATGTCGGTCTGTGTCAGTCTGTGTTGTCTATGTCGGTCTGTCAGTCTGTGTCAGTCTGTGACGTCTGTGTTAGTCTATGTCGATTTGGGTCAGTCTGTGTCAGTCTGTGTTGGTCTGTGTCAGTTGTGTCTGTCTATGTAGGTCTGTGATGGTCTGCGTCAGTCTGTGTCATCTATGTCGGTATGTGTCATCTGTGTCAGTCTGTGACGTCTGTGTTAGTCTATGTCGATTTGTCAGTCTGTGTCAGCCTGTGTCGTCCCATGTCAGTCTGTGTTTGTCTGTGTCAGTTGTGTCGGTCTATGTAGGTCTGTGATGTCTGCGTCAGTCTGTGTCGGTCTGTGTCCGTCTGTGACGTCTTTGTTAGTCTATGTCGATTTGTGTCAGCCTGTGTTGTCCCATGTCAGTCTGTGTTCGTCTGTGTCAGTTGTGTCGGTCTGTGTCAGTCTGTGTCAGCCTGTGTTGGCCCATGTCAGTCTGTGTTCGTCTGTGTCAGTCGTGTCAGTCTGTGTCGTCTGTGCAAGTCTTTGTCGGTCTGTGTCGGTCTGTGTCGGTCGTGTTGGTCTATGTTGGTCTGTGTCAGTCTGTTGCTTATGTAGTCTGTGTCGGTCTGTGATGGTCTGTGTCAGTCGGTGACGTCTATGTCTGTCTGTGTTGGTCTAGGTCGGTCTGTGTCGGTCTGTGACGTCTGTGTTAGTCTATGTCGATTTGTGTCAGTCTGTGTCAGCCTGTATCGGTCTGTGTTCGTCTGTGTCAGTTGTGTCGATCTATGTAGGTCTGTGATGTCTGCGTCAGTCTGTGTCAGCCTGTGTCGGCCCGTGTCAGTCTGTGTTGGTCTGTGTCAGTTGTGTCTGTCTATGTAGGTCTGTGATGGTCTGCGTCAGTCTGTGTCATCTATGTCAGTATGTGTCATCTGTGTCAGTCTGTCAGCCTGTGTCGTACCATGTCAGTCTCTGCTTGTCTGGGTCAGTCTGTGTCCGTCTGTGACATCTTTGTTAGTCTATGTCGATTTGTGTCAGCCTGTGTTGTCCCATGTCAGTCTGTGTTCGTCTGTGTCAGTTGTGTCGGTCTATGTCAGTCTGTGTCAGCCTGTGCCGGCCTGTGACGCTCAAAGTGAAGTCGGATTAATGATAGGTATTATGGTTTTGCCAAAAGTGCTTTCTCTTCGAGGCCAGAAATTCCAGTCTGTCCACCTCTGGCTGCCCTCACTGTGGTGGAAGATTCCACAGCTGTTAATTTCCGTAATTTAATGATTATAGTAATAATAGTGATAATACTGTTATATTTCAACTTGTAATACATTTATAATAATAAAAAGGTAATATTATATGTAGTAGCAGTAATAATAATAATAATAATAATAATAATAATAATAATAATGCTATACATAATTTAATTTTATATAATAAAATAAACTTAATATAAACTTAATTCCAATGCATTAATATATTTCTTTATAAAGATAGTCATTATATTTGTGAAAAATATGATTGTTTCTAATTACATTTTAGTTGAATAAAAATATATTTTTTAAAACTTTAATTCAACTCCAGTCTTTTGTCTTCATTAAAGTGTTGTTATTTGGTTCATAATAATCATAATGTGTGGTAATGGTAAATGTGTGGATAAACATTGGTCAACAAATGGATGCCTGTGACTTTAAGGCTCTGCATCATCAACCAACCACCAATGAGGGAAGACGTTGAACTGCTTAGCAACAGAACCCAAACAAACAGCAACCAAGCGCCTCAAGTATTCATTTGTAACATGTTACAATTAACGTTAACACAAGTTAACGTTCATGTTTTCGTAGTAGGTTGAGCCAATTTAATTACTCCTCTTGATATTTGTTTCAATGGCTGAAGTAATTATGTGTGAGCCATTTGAGCTCTACAATCTCTTCAACCAGGGCAGCCATGTGTCAAGGCTGGCAGAGATCAACTACCTCTGCTTGATTGGTAAGAGATGGGAAGCAACGTTTGCTCAGTTGTTAATGCTTGAGTTTATGCCAACTCTTAAGATGAGTTTGCTTTGCATGATTATGCTACTTATGGTGATAATTGTATTGGTGATGATTGGCTGTATAAGTTACTTATTCATAGTCTATGTGTAGTTGACTGCAAGCCCCCAGTTTGGAGAAGCATGGAAGCTAGTAGACACTATACTGCTGTGGACAGAGGCATATATACTCACCAGCCACTTTATTAGGTACACCTTGCTATTACCGGGTTGGACTGTCTTTGCCTTCAAAAATGCCTCAATTCTTCATGGCATAGATTCAACAAGGTGCTGGAAGTAGCTTTCTGAAGATGGGTCCACTGTAGTCATAAAGGGATGGACATGCCTTTTGGCCAAGATAACTGCTCATTGGATATTTCTTCTTTTTAGGGACCATTCTCTGTAAACCTCAGAGATTGTTGTGCATGAAAATCATCAGAATATTTTCCCCGGTTTACATTGCTGTCAAACAACCCTGTTGAAGTTTATGCTGGGGGGATTGAAGCCGTTCCACGCTCTTGTCAAAGCCACCATATTCCCTTGACAAAAACAGTAATTTTACTTTAGCATTCAGTTTTTCCTGCAGCAGTACATTGCTTTGTTGTCAGTACTCCTGCCTGCTTCTCCAAACTGAACTGCAGGTTATATACTGACTATGGATTATTACTCCATACCCCCCCTACATCACCCTTCAAACAATTCAAACTATCCCTTTATTTCAATTGAGTTGAAACTAACTTGTGTATTGAATGTCTTGTTTCTAGATGCTCGTGAAGCCCAAGACTACAATAGGAGCCACATCATAACAGCTAGAAATGTCAAAATGGTACGGATGTCACTGTATCCACAGTTTTCAATCAGTCTGGGCCTAATTAGTACAAATTGGTGTAAATGGGCAAAGTTTGGCTGTTATGAAATGCTATCTGAAATCTGTGCTTAGCAAATGTTCAGTACTTTCACAAATAGATCAGTTATAGTGTTGATTTAAAGCTGCTCACAGTTCACTTCACTACCCACTGAGAATAAGACCAGATTTCATAGTGCATGGTGAATTATTTGCTACTATTGCAGGATATTTTAGTTTTCTCTTTTTGCTTTGGGGTTTTTCTTTCATCGCATGTTAGTGGATGTTTTGTTAAGATTGTATCTCCTCATACAAGAAATTGTGTAGCTAAATTCAGGAGTGCTTTTATTTATGATGATGGTAAGCAAATGTTCATCTTGTTCATCAACTGAAAGACTTAGTTTCTTAGTTCCTTCGTCTTTTAGGACTATTTTTAAAATATCAAAACTTTCTGTTTTGCTCTTTGGAGGATTCAGAGGGGACGTTCCTCCTGCCAGAGGCTGTGGAAGTTGACAGCATGCAGCACGTGGTGGTCTATGACAGCAACACAAACTGTTTACAGGAAAAAGGTAATTCTTCATTGAAGCAATATAGCACTGCAGCATCATGTTAAAAAAATCTGTATTTTCCACTACTCCCTTGAGCCGCTTTGGCAGCAAAAATATGTTAATTGATGTTCACCAGTTGGCTTCTGACTGTGATTGCAGGCAGAGCAGTTGAATGTGCCCAGGTCTTGGCTAAAGCTAGCCTCTGTCCAGTCCACTTAGTGAGCGGAGGCTTTCAGAGGTTTTCAGCTCTGTACCCTTTTTTAAGGACTGAGAAAATCATGTACACCATCACGGTAAGACACACCTGGGGGCTTCATCGCTCATTATTAAGTCTGTGGAGGTTCATCTCAGTCATCCAGGTGGTACAACATCTGGAGGGAGTTGAATCCAAATACAGCAATTCAGTTTGGAGGTTAAGTTCAGTGATTTAGTTTAAGTTTTGCAACTAAAAACACAATCCTTGGTCAGTGCAGAGGGCCGACCTGTGAGTATCTACAGTTACAACCCAGTTGCCAAAATATATGCTGGCATTGTAAGTTTCTACACACCACAGACGAATTTCCACATTTTTGACACACAAACATTGCGGAACATTGCGGAACTGCTGCAACCTGTTCTCAATGTGACACATGACAAACGCTGCTTTAAACATGTTATATAAATGTGACGAATGCTGTTTTCAACACATGACAGTCATTTATAAATTACTTGTAAATATCTAAAATATGTGGTCTTCATTGAAAGTGTTCCAGAAATAGATTTTGTTCTCCAATAACTCATTTAATTAAACATGCTACTTAAAGTTAAATTAATATTTCTGGACTGTGTCAGGAGCTGGAAAACCTGAAGATTTATCCAGTGGAGATCATAGCAGGGCAGCTGTATATGGGTGACCAGGAGCATGGCATGGACTCCAGCATCCTTAAAAACCTGAAGATCAGCGCCGTCCTCAACTTCTCACAGACTAACACTCTGGAGTAAGACAAGACTGGATGGTTGAAAAATCATGAGAGAAACTTTGAATGTCACTGCTGTTAGATTTGTTCCAAATTTCTTTTCAATTTAGATCCGGAAACGGGAACCAGACCATCCATAACATCCCTGTGGCGGACTCAGTGATGTCGGATTTATATTCAAGTTTCGAAAGGATTTGTAGTCTTATTGGTAAGTTGCACTTTACTTAATAAGCTGTTTTAACTCCTTAGAAATAAAATGCATCTCCGTTCAGGTTAAATACCTACGTATGTGTGCTGTGTTCGCTGTATTTCCAAGTTCTCAAACTTTCCAATACAAAAATATATAAGGTTATAGAAGGTTATTAAAACCAACAAAACAAAAAGCAGCTCATTGTATGGATGCATGAAAATTTGCATTAAATGATACGTTGTGTGCATTTTTAGGTTCACACATCAGCATGGGCTCTCGAGTCCTGATAGTTTCCTGGCACGGCAGGAGCCGATGCAGTGCTGCCACCATCGCCTTTCTCATGCAGCACCTTAAATACACATTTGAGGCAAGTGGGGTTCATTCAGTTTTGTGTCAGTTTGTGCAGAATGCAGTATGTGCTGGGAAAATTATAGTCCTAGTGCCACTGCATGATCTTAGGATGGTAGCGATTAAACACTGCTGAGAATGCCTGAGAAAAAGTGTTTTTAATTATTTTTATTCTTGACATGCAGTATGTTATTGTTGTGCATCAAAGCACTGAAAAGAGCAAGTTTATCTATTGTGCATGTTTTTGTTTTTGAAAATGACAATGCTTTTAACAGTGATATGAGAATAATATTGATCACAGATGGTTCTGGTGTGACTTTTCAGGAGGCCTGGAAGTACATGCTCAAATGTAAACCCAGCATGAGGCCGAACACAGGGTTTCTACAGCAACTGTCTGACTGGGAGCTTCACACCATTGGAACAAAAGCGACTAATATCTCTGAACCTCATTTTTGATTAAAAAGAACCAGCAGCTATTACAATGACACATTACAGGAGTTTTTGTCTTTAAAACCTCTTATATCATTCAGATAAGCCATAAATAAACCTTAATGAGAGAAGGTTGAATAAGTTCTAGGTTTTTAAAAAAAATCCTTAAACAGTGAAGATAAACAATTAAATCCATACCTCAATCCTTTCATTTATTCATTAATTCGCTTGAATTCATAAGTTATCTGTACATTTTATGGGCTTCTTATGCTTAAAAAACTATTTAATTAAGATGCAATTGTCAAGGTTTGCATAAATAAAAATATTATTAAACAAATATTCATTATCTTTGTTTTATATAGAACTGCCAAACTTAACAATATGATATTCAATAATGGGTTTTAAAACCTTTGTAAAGTAACAACTCATGTATCCTGTCCCCCCAAAAAAGGTTAAAAATATTATATAGATGTAGAAAAGATGTTCAGATTTACATTAAACTTTTTTTTGTATGCTGTGCGCTTTTGAGTACTTTTTGTATTCACAAACAGTTATATTATTATATTATATATTTATTGTTAAATATAATTTACTGTTATTTAAATGTCGTAGTTCATTCCTCACATGGCTCTGCCAGAGATGCTAACAATATAGAAACTGATAGGTTCCCCCTGTCTGGAGTTACATCAGCTCTAAAAATACAGGCCACATGCCAAACAGTAAGAGTATATTTTCTTATAATGTATCTTGTTCCAAACAAACAGCCTGTTTCATTGAAATTGATTTGTTTCTGTTATAGATGGCTATTATTAGAGCAGTAATCTGAATATAAATAGCCAAATCCTGCTAATAAAACGGGGCTTATGAGATATAATGCTGCTGCACACAGAGCAGCATATTTTCAAGTCACACCAGCGGTGTTAAAGGTCCTGCTGCTGATTGGCTGAAACGAGGACCACGACGCCCGCAGGAGTTTTGTAAAGGGCGTCATCGTTACATATGAGAATACCGGACGTTTAATGTGGCATTAAAAGTAAAAGCATAGCGTTAGATCGCCATTATATACACAGAGAATAAAACAGTACTGTTAATGGAGACTTTATAAAGTAAAATCGTAAGGTAAAAATGATGGAAAGTAAAGTATTCTGTAGACCCTGTTGAATGATTGGATATATTTGCAATTAGGCCAAACAAAACCCCAAACTGAGTTTAATCTGTAGGGGAAAACCCCTCTAATAGAGGGAAACTTAACTGTTTGACTAATTTGAATTGTGCTTTAAACTTCGGATGTTAGATGATAAAGATAAAGACTCTATTCTATTCTATTCTATAACATTTCTTATTACAATATGCATGACAAAATACAATTTGGGATAGCTGAGAGAGAGAGAGAGAGAGAGAGAGAAATTAATAAAGAAACGTTTTGGTTTTATAGGTATGGGCTTTAATTGCTTGCCATACTTACATAAATTATATTGGTTTTTCGTTGAAATAATATTTCAACTCTTTGAAGTGTGATATGTACTTTATAATACACCATTTTTGTATTGTCTGTGTCTTAGGTGGTGTCTGTTCAGTCTGGAGGATGAGAATTTTGCCTGTCTGTAAATTAGTCTATTGAATAATTCATTGATTCATTATCCTTAACCGCTTATCCGCACTCGGGTCGCGGGGGCTGGAGCCGATCCCAGCTGACATTGGGCGAGATTGACACCTACGGGCAATTTAGAGTCACCAATTAAACCTAAGTGCATGTTTTTGTACTGTAGGGGGAAGCCGAAGTACCCGGTGAGAACCCACGCTGACACGGGGAGAACATACAAACTCCACATAGAAGGGCCGCAGGCGAACCGGCGACCCTCTTGCTGTGAGACAAGAGTGCTAACCACTACTACACCACCGTGTTGCCCTCTATTGAATGATGAAAATTAAATAAAATTGTTAAAAAATCAGTCGCAGATGCTTTTATTATGAAGGGTGGGACCGGAAGTAGCACTTCTCCGTTGGTTTTCCATTGACACTGACAGCAGCAACTGTTGCACACCACAGCTGAGGTTGAACGTTACCCTACTCTTGGAGGTTTCCTGATGCCAGAAAATGTTGTTCAGTCCGACGGGTTTAAGTGAATGTTTACGCGAATGGGAGGATTTAGAGAAGAACTACCAACAAATCCAGGTAGGTCAAACGACAGCTCTGTCCCAGCTAACACCTATGAAAGTGTGCCCTGCCCTGGTAAGCTAACAGCCGGAGGAGTGTGGGAGGGATCCGCCCTCGGCAGATCGAGATAGTTGTACTTTGAAAAACACAAAGTCAGTGAAAGTTAAAGTAGTGAGTAAGTAAATCTGCTACCGGAACTGTTGTCACATTGTCCCAACACGACACTGTTTTGAGGGAGCACCACTAACGTTAGCCACAAGTTTTTTTTATTTTATCTGTATTATCAAACAGCAATGCAATGCACAGTTACAAAGAAGAAGAAACGAGTTACAGAAAGACAAACAATGCAAAATATAAAATAGAAGTAAATAATATTTTAAAAAATAAAATAGAAGAATAATTAAATGGAAAAGAATGAAACAAAAACAAATAAATAAATAATAAAAGTCAGTGAAAGTTAAAGTAGTGAGTTAGTAATCTGCTACCGGAACTGTTGTCACATTGTCCCAACACGACACTGTTTTGAGGCAGCACCACTAACGTTAGCCACAAAAATGTATTTATTTATTTATTTATTTTTATTTATTTATTTATTTATATCAAACAGCAATACAATGCACAGTTACAAAGAAGAAGAAACGAGTTACAGAAAGATAAACAATGCAAAAAATAAAATAGAAGTAAATAATATTTAAAAAAATAAAATAGAAGAATAATTAAATGGAAAAGAATGAAATAAAAACACATAAATAAATAATAAATAAAACAGACGCAAGATTACATGTTAAAGACATTAAACGCATTAAGTGCATATGTTGGCAGTCTTCACTGCTTTTTTGTTTTGTAGACAGGAGAGAGTTGAGATATACTGTTCAAACTCCGACTTCAACATAAAGAAATTTGTTTGTTTTTTTACTTGAAAACTTACATTTGTGCATGTGGTATTTGGCAAAAATAAAAAATTAATTTATCAGAAAATATGCATCATCACCCTTATTTTTAAACAGCCAAATATGACATCTTTATAATGCAAAGTAAAACCAGTGAAAATATTTGTGTTAACAAACGAGGCAATGTCCTTCCAGAGTTTGTATGTAAATTCATAAGACCGAAATAAATGTGAAATAGTTTCAGGGTACAGATCACGAAAACCACATTCCGCCTCAATGTCAACTTTAAACTTATGTAACAGCACTTCCGCTGGGTAAAATTTATGTAGCAGTTTAAATGACACTTCCTTAGTTTTATTAGTTAAAATAAACTGTTTTTTAACTGTACAAAAGTACAGTTACACAAGTACGCTACATTACATTTACTCTGAGTACTGAGCTTAGCTAAGCTACAATTTTGCAAGTACTTGTACCTTACTAGCATTTGCGTTGTTCATTACCTTTAATTCACCAAATATATTTGATAACTTAAGGTAACATTACTAGTAACTTTGCAGATTTAAATTATTAATAGATTAAAAAAATAGAGAAAAAATATTAATATCCTTGAATATCGCAATATTATGTTTTGTGGCACTGTATGGAATCTCAAAAATACCGTATTGATTTTTAATTCATAGTTTGCAGGGCTCAGAGGGGCAAGTGAAATGTTTTGTCAGGCTAGTATATTTTGCAACTCACTTGCCTGACAACTTAGTCATGTCCATTCCTTCTTGTCTCTGTTGAAAGTTGCACATGCTGATTGACGTGCAATACTGATTGGGCACTTAAAAGAATATTGTGGTGGGTTTATACCATGCCCCCAGAGAGAGCACCAGGCTTTGAAGCCAATTTGACTTAAACGTGGAATTAAAATGTCCAGGTCTGTCACTTGATGCCATGGAACCCATAAAAAAATTTTCCCTGTAGACTTACATTGAGAAATAAATGTCTGTAAATTGGCAGAAACATTTTTTCGAACAACTTAAAAACCCCCAAAATAACTTTTTTTACATTAAGAATTTGATTAATTTGGTCCAGTAACATTTGGAAAGTCTCAAGGAGCCTCATGATTTAAACCATTTTATTTCCATTCAAGTTAGCAAAGCACTAAACCTGCCAACTAAAGTGTGTGTTTCTTCATGGACCCATCGATATAGAAGATGCATAGAAGATCTAGGCATTCATTTTGCAGTGCATAGAAGTCAAACTTTTTGGTTGTTTTCATGCACCACTTAACAACTTTCATAGGATTGAACAGGGCCCCACCTCCAATGCTGTGTCCTGAAAGTTTATGAGCTGAAGTGCAATCGAGCATTTGAGTTATCCTGGAAACAGGAGTTTTGTTGGGTTTGGCAGATGTGCTCGAAACTCAAGTTTTCATGATTAAATAACTGCTAATAAATGAAACGATATGTGAAAGGGAAAGTAAAAATTTACTTTGGGGGAGAAGAATTCTGGAAGTGCAAGTGAAATAAAACATAAATCTCTGGCTGCCCCAAATCCTATGAAGTAGGTCAGAGTAACTTTTTTTTATATTTATGTTCCATCATCGCTGCTGGAACATGAATGACTGGTTAGACAGAATTATGAAATAGGAATTGCTTCAGGGCCCTCTAAACTCAAAGCATGATCATGATTACGACACAACTAATTCTGGAGCGACTGTCATATTAGGTCACATGCTTTGTAGAAAAAAAGTAAGCCTCTGTCTGTCATTTCACCAAAATGGCCAGCTCACATATATATTATACAGATACATTCACTTACATGATTCACTTACATCACTCACAAAAACAATGTAACAATAATAATAATAATAATAATAATAATAATAATAATAATATAAAGGTCTAATGCCAAAAGACAAACAATAATACAAAAAAACTTCCTCATTTAAAGGTAATTCTGGTACATTTTGCTTGTTTTAGCCTGTTAAAAACGTGTAGCAATAGAAGACTAAATAAAACTTTGGCACTGCACAACACAACTTTATATCCTGCTTTTTTCACCTGCAGGACACCCATCGTCTTTATAAACAGAAACTTGAGGAAGTGACCAAACTGCAAGACAGCTGCTCCGGTGCTATAGCACGTCAGAGGAAGAAACTGAAAGAGCTCACTGTGTCCCTACAAGAGTAAGCATTGGTTGGGCAATTGAATGAGAATATTCTAGCAGCATTTGTGCAAGAGCAAGTCAATAGTGTACAACGTGCTAGGTTACTTTAATGCCCTTTCCTCTCAACAGAACTTGCATGAATGATGTTTGCCAGTCTGTGCTGTGGTGTCATAATGTTTTTTTTTCCATGATTAGATGCAAAGAAAATCATCCAACAACCAAATTAAGTCCGGAGGACATGGAGGCAATGACTGAAATTGAGGGCTCCATCAAAGACAGAGCAAATGTTTTCTCTGAGATGGAAGCTTTTCTGCCAAAGAAGAACGGGTGTGATTCTCTGTGATGTGTTGTGTGTATTTTGATGGCAAAAAGAAGCTTAATGATAAATTAGCTGTATTTTTGTCCCAGTAAACATGAAAATGTTGAACTGTTCAAAGCAGTTGTACAGGCACAGTACATGTATCATAACTGCTCTAACAGATGTGATACATGAGGTAACAAAGCACCATATTTTTATTTTAATCTTTTCACATTTTAAAACTTAAACTTAAAAATTATTAAAATGTTTAAGGTGTTTGCATTGTGACTGACTGACACGTCTCCCTGTTTAGGTTGTACCTCAATCTCGTTTTAGGAAACGTCAACGTAACACTCCTCAACAAACAATCAAAGTAAGTCACACCGACGTTCCTTTACTTGCAACAATGTCTTTCTAAAAAAAGTCAAGTCATGTGACATTAACATCCTGTCATCATTTCAGATTTGCCTACAAAGATGAATACGAGAAATTTAAACTGATCCTCACGGTCATCCTCTTCGTGTTCTCCTTCACGTGTCGCTTTCTGTTCAGCTACAGGTAAGATTTCCCAACATCTTGTTTAGATTTGCAGAACTTTTCTGAAGGAATACTGCATCTGTTTCTGTGCAAAGAAAACGCCATTGTGCTGGATTCTATTTATCATTTGACACTCTGAATTATTTACTGCAACAGGATGGTGCACATGGGATTGACTGGGAAAAAACAGTGTCTGTGAAGGAAAATGCCACTTAGGCCCCGTTTACACAGGGACGCTTGCGGGTAAAAACGACAAAATATTTTATCGGAAGTGCCTTTCGTTTAGACGGTGACGGTGTTTTTGGGGCTTAAAAACGCAAAAATCTGAAACCACCTTCCAAAGTGGAAAAGTTGAATACGCTCCACCGTAGCGTGTCCGTCTACACTGCCAAGACGCAAAACTCTGCTCAGATCTGCTCACGTCACGTATGCATTTACGTCACATACATGCTCCAGTACAGGAAAATAAACAAACATGTGGGATTATTTTCATGCGTCGGACCTTCAAGCTGTTCTGGCAGCTCTAATAAACTTACAGGAGTCTTTCCACCAAATGTACAGGATATGTACAGATAGTATTAGTGAACAGAGAAGGATCTGGAATTACCTCTATCACATTTTGGATGCAGCAATTGGTCGGAGGCGAGCCAGACGGCTTTGGACCTGGGAGACCTAGTGGATGGTGGAGAACTTTGTGGAAGGAGTATTTGATGAAAATACGTGGTGTGAAAACTTCCACATGCCCAAAGATGCTCTTATCGCTTTAAGTGATGCCGCCTGGCATGCATACCCAATCCAATTCCACACACTTTTGCGTCACCGTATGCACGCAGATTTCCTCCCGAAAACGCTCGTCTCAACGTGGAATAAAAAGTGAAGACGCAACGCCACTTTTGCGTCTTCTGTTCAGACCGTCATCATGTAAACGTAGCCTTAGTGCAACAATTCAGAGGGAAGGGAATGCCCAAACAAAGTGAATTATTCCCAGTCTAATTTATCTACAGTCATTAAGTCACCATGGTAACTCCTAGTACATGCATGCTCAGGTCTGACTGTTGCTGGTATTTTGAAAACCAATACCAAAATTTCCAAATACTGACCAATGTTTGTTTCTGTCCTCTATTGATGCCCAAAGGGGATATAAGGGTGTTGCAGCAGCAAAAGGACAAAAAGGTCTTAATAGAGGTTTTAAATCGTGGCTAAAGAAGAATCACATTATTCTTACACCCAATACCACATACACATACTTGTATTTGGCTTTTAAAAAAAATTTATTTGTGGTATTTGTAGATGTATTTTGTTGTTTGTGTCTATGGTCTCTTCTGGTGTATTCTTTGTCGATGAATTTGTGGATGTATTTTCTTAAAAACCTCCTGTGTACAGATGGCATACAATTAACACCATGTGTCTGGTCTTTTGCATACATCACAAATTTTAATGCTACGGTGACGTCCATATAAAAAAACCCCAACATAAATATGTGCAGGTATATTAAGAAAGCAAACAATAGATAATTAGTGTGTAAATGAAATTAAATATTTAATACAAGAGCAATTGAACTCAAAATGATAAAGCAAAAGTGGCATATAGCACTGTCCATATGACGGACTACACTATGAATGAATGAGGCTGTTGAATTGTTATTTATTAATTAATTATTATAGGTTGTGTTTATCTTCTTTATACGCCTGTTTGATGATATTTTCAGAGCCCTCGATGCACTGTTCAACTTCCTGTTGGTGTGGTATTACTGCACACTCACCATTCGGGAGAGCATCCTCATCAGCAACGGCTCAAGGTCTGGCACAACTCACTGTCTCCACTGTTTTTATTATAATAATAACAAATACACTGGTAACATAAATGTCTCCTCTGGGTTTTACATGATATAATTTTCCTTCATACAGTCATGGAAAAAATTATTAGACCATTGTTTTCTTCAATTTCCTGTTCATTTTAATGCCTGGTACAACTAAATGTACATTTGTTTGGACAATTATAATGATAACACCAAGAATAGCTCATAAGAGTTTAATTTAAGAGCTGATATCTAGTGATTTTCCATGGTTTTCTTGATAATAACCATAATCATTATCAAGAAAACAATGGAAAATGGTTAGATATCAGCTCTTAAATTAAACTCTTATGAGCTATTTTTGTTCTTCTTATTTTATCTGTCCAAACAAATGTACCTTTAGTTGTACCAGGCATTAAAATGAACAAATGCAATGAAGAAAACAAGGGTGGTCTAATAATTTTTTCCATGACTGTATGTTGGGGGTGACACATATATATATTTTAGTTTGATGTCAAACAGATCCAGCTTGTATCTATGTACCTGTCATAACATCCTGTTGGCCCGCTGTACTTCTGTACATACAGCCCTGATTCCTTCAGTCCTTCATGTTGTTTCAGGATCAAAGGTTGGTGGGTTTTCCATCAATACGTGTCAACCTTCTTGTCTGGAGTCATGCTCACGTGGTGAGTAATATCCACATTTATTCAGAGGAAGAGTTTTTATACTTTTACTTTAACTTCACAAAATGTTATCATAATATATTGACTGGCTGGTGTTGAAAAAGTACCATCAAAATCCCTTTTTCTCTTAAAGTTTAAAGTTTGTGCTCCATTCTAACTAAATATCGTGTTTGTTTGCAGGCCTGAAGGTGTTCTCTACCAGATGTTTAGGAATCAGTTCCTAACATACTGTCTATACCAAAGTAAGAGAATGAAGCTCTGTCCCAGTTCCGCACTACATTCTTACATAATTAAATATACAGAATTTACAAATCCGCATAGTAAACGGTTTAAGCAAGTGGTTCCCAGTGTTTTTGGCTTGCAGTGCCTTAAATGAAGCAAAGCCTACTTCCACCACTCATCACAGGATATGATGATAGTGTGAGCCTGCTTAATGTGGCTATTACAAAACTCTAACTATAACTGTGTGCTTCAAACCATGTTACTTCAGATTTAAGTGATTTCTTTCTCCCCATATTATTTCATTTTCACTATCTGAACCTCAAGCAGTTTCAGGATGTCTCTTTGCTCCTGTCACATTTTACTCACTGTGGCCTTGTTTTTCACTGCAAGATACAAGTCCTGCACCTCTATGAAAACAAAACAATCATGGCTGGAAACATGGAGAACTCAAAAATGTCTTTTGCAATAATTTCTTGACACAAAAGTTGGAAAAAATTGACTTACATAGAACATTATATTATATTATTATATAAAACATGTAAAATAAAGGGATTTTATTGAAAAGTCACTATTTTGAGCTTAGATTTGGTTTCTTTTCCTGATGTAAGTGTTAGTCATACATGATTAGTTCAAGGGCCGACAGGAATGTGGTAATCCGACAATAATTTCCCAATGTGATAAGTGGTGTTATTTTGGCAGTTTCTTAAAGGTTGTGGGATTCAGATAATTTTAGGGTTTTATGCAGCATGAAGAGAAAATAAATCCAGTATTTACAGTTGTTTGATAAAAGGAAAGCATGATTTTATGTCACAGGAATATTTTTTCTCTTTTTTAATCCATGAATCATCTTGTGACCTCTGCTCTTCCCTAATATGAAGGACTCAGGATAAACACTGAGGCTGAACCACTAGTTTAGACAGTTGGCATATAAAAATAAATGTACTTTGTACATACATGTAAATGTACAACAGTGTTTAGCTTAGTTTGCCCGGATCACAATTAGCTAAAACCGTGATGTCAGCTTGTCTTCTTGGGGTCGAACACAGAATTCACAGAAATGATTTGTTTTTACAAAAAATGCATTCAATCTTTCACTGTTTGTTTGCACAGTTAATTGCATGAAGTTCTCATTAGAAGTTTTTTCCCTCTGGTATTTATTTCATCAAGTGATTACAGTGTTTTGTGTGAACAGGAAACATGTACAAAACTTGCAGCAAAAGGCACTTAATCTGAAACCTGACAAAGCTACTTTCAGTTTTATATTTGGAAACAATATACATTTTATCCCTAGAATATTGTTACTTTTTTTTTTTTTTTTTTTTTACACATTCCCATTTTTACAGTTTTACTGTCAACTGTCAACAGACATTTATTACTGATGTCTTGACAACCACTGTTTTTTATGTGTTCCCTGTTCTGTTTGCAAAGTAGGCTTTGTCCAGTTTCTCCAGTACTACTACCAGAGTGGCTGTTTGTACAGACTCAGAGCACTGGGAGAAAGGCACAACATGGACGTTACAGTCGGTGAGTACAAATGTCTCATCACTGTCGGCTTCTGGGGGCAATAACGATATACACATGTCTGTAGGGTTGCCAGTGTGGGCCAGCTGGTAACTCTACAGGACTGAAATGTCTCAACAACAATAAGATGGATTGCCATTAAATTTGATTCAAACATACATTTTCCTATGTGCCACCAGCAGGCTCACATTTCTGGTTTTGAGTGAAATTTCTCAGTAACTGTCACAACATTTTACATCTAGCACCGTCAACAGCTCAACATTTTAATGTGTCCAGTACTTCGGTTCATGACTTAATACCAGTACTAGTGGTTGCATAAGTTTGTCCTTTATGCAAAATCTTTCACTAAGCTCAGGGGTTCATTAAGGAGCGTTGTGTAAAGCCTCTAAAGGTTGTCTCCTTGCTGAGGCTTTCACGGTAGTTACTGTCAGCATACAGAATGTGTTGTTTTCCTCAAAGAGTGCAAGCATATAATCCAAAGTAAATTTAACCCGCCCATAACAAATACCCACAAGCAGAATATGTGGCAGAAATAACTGACAACACTGAGACACAAAATGTTGCTGTAAAACAAAACCGTAGATGAAGTAATGAAGAAATATGAAATATTACCATGACAACAAGAAAGAAGAAACATCAACATGAGTTTTCAAAGAAATGGCATAGCTGATTTAAATCATCTTGTATCTCCTCCTCTTCAATCACCATAAATTCAGCCACTGTCTTAAGATCCACAGGTGATTTCAGTATGGTGTGGGAAATATGTTTACTAAGGACTTTGTAACAATGCATTAGACAATACTTTGGTAGTAGGTATGGGATTAAAATGTAAGGGCAACTTCAGCCTAAGTGGTTTTGTGCAATGAGGTGTTTAGTGCTCATTAACAAATCTACGTATGCTAAAAGTAGGTTAACATGGTAAACAGTAATCCTGATAAATAACAGCCTTGTCATCAGCGCATTAGCATTCAGGGCCACTAGCATGGCTTCAGATTCTTGTTCAACTCTACAGTTCTGATGGATTCTTACAGAAAGTGTTTATGTAAGAGGAATAAGGAATAATATCTTCTAAGTTTCAGCTCAGTGATTCTCTTCTCTTCTCTCCTGGTGTTCAGAGGGTTTCCAGTCCTGGATGTGGAGAGGCTTGACCTTCCTTCTTCCTTTCTTGTTCTTTGGCCATGTGAGTAGCCATTCTCTAAAAAAGATGTGGCTATTTATCTCTGTAAATTCTGAAGATCCATAGCTAATAAGTCCCATTGAAAAACATAAATAAAAACAATCTGGCTGAAAATCTCCGGCCTACTCCACACATACTCTGTACATATTTTCCTTTGTATCATCTGTATAGTTGTGGACTAGGCCTCAGTTCGGAAAGTTACATGTATTAACTTTTTTTATTCCAAAGCTGACTTTTTAAGGCATTTTTGACTGTTGACTGTTCCTCCTCTTGCAGTTCTGGCAGCTCTACAACAGCATCACACTCTTCAGGATGTTTCAACTCCCAGAGTGTAAAGAGTGGCAGGTTTGTATGCCAGAGAGCTTCAATGCTCCTTATCCATTTACTTGTGTAATGTCATATCTCCTCTTCATTGCAGAGGACTCCTCAGAGTGTCTTGTGGTCCTACCAAACATGCTTATTCTGTGTAAGAATGGCCATAATGTTAAAGCTTTTAATCTTGGAATCAACTAGAGCACTGTTTCACTGCCACACTCATAAGAAAACCCCAGTTGGTAAACTTAAGACCTCAATTTTAATCTGCCTACTTTTTTTCAGTTGTGATATATTATATCATATTATATATGATACATTTCTATGAGGAATATATGGGACAGACATTAACATCTTTCATTGTAAATTTGAATGCAGATATTAACATAGATATTTTGGTATACAAGAAATCTGATAGTTGTCTGTGTATCACTTTATTTTCCAAATGTTCTTTGAGTCATAAAGAGTCTCTGACCAAACTATATTTATTATTTTTTCCCTTGCTGTGGTGCAGGTTGCGATGTGCGGCTGCTCTTACATGGTGCTCTTCATGGGAAACTTCTTCACCACGCTGGGAGTGGTTTACCAGAAATACATGAACAACCAGGACAAGCCCAAGAGCTTTTAAGAACTGGAAAAATGAACAAGAATCACCAAAAATCCTCCCTTTACGGAATGTGCAAAGTTACAATCAGCTCTAATATTCTCTTTAGAGCTCTTTATCGATGTTCTCATTGTTGTCCTTGTGGACCAGTTACATGTACTGCTACTTTTATCAATGTCCTTAGATTTGATTTTTGTGTCAATAATGGTCAAAGCAATAACTTGTACAGGTAGGTCACAGACATTGTTACACTGACCTGTCCGGAAAAAACACCAGGCAGGTCTTACAAGTCAGGTTGTTCAGTTGTGTACATTTTGTACAAGTTTGTTACTTAGCAGCTGCTGTGTATTTTTACTTTGCAGAAAGTACTGAATAAAACACTCCTCCAAACCCTCATTTGTTTTGTTTTCTGTTTCCCCTCCAAACTCTAAAGAGAATGTCATTTAAATTACATTTGAGTCCCTGCGAGGAAAAAATATGTATTAATGCTCAAATAGGCAACAATTAGAGAAAAATCCAGAAAAAACAATGTAGATTTGTGTAAGAGAATATTTTCTTTTTTACTCCCCGTAATCATCTCACAACCCCTCAAATGTATATTGTGGCCCTTTGAGGGGCCCAACCAAGAGGTTGGAAATTGCTAAATAAACAAAATTCACTCCACTTTGAGCAATAACAGCAGATCTTACACATTGATACAATAGAATTAACCTATATAATAATACTTAAAAGTACATTTTGATGAAATATTTTCTACAAGGATTTGCAGGACTTGCAATAATGTTTTTTTCTCCAGTAATCTATTTATACTTGTGCTTGAGTGAAGGATCTTACTATACTTTTCCCACTACTAGTGATACAATATTTCTGTTACATTTAGTACTTCATGTTATAAGATCTTTCACTACATATTTCTACATATAATGTCTTTGGTATAATCTCATGCTCAACACACTTGTGGAGTATTTCTGTCGTTTTTCAAAATGTATGTAGAACATAAAGTACACTTAAATGATATGATCAGAATTTAACTCCTGTCCCTTTATATTTTAATTAATGTATTCAGTCATTTTGGCTGTGTTATTGCACGTGGTATAGATTGTTTTTTTATTTTTTTTATTTTGGAACTTAAACCTTAGCTCCAATAACACAGTCGAGTTCCACTGAAACCCATTAAAACATTTTTTCTTTTAATCCCAAGGCCATTGCAGCATAAAGCCATGCATTCTATTATATCAGGCTTTCAATCTGGAGCCATGGCTTTTTTTCCATCAGACTAATTTACTCATGTTAGCCCTATGGGGCAGATACATGAAATTTTCCTGGTTTCCATTTGTGTTATTGCTGCTGTATTATGGAGCACTGTAGTGTTTGAAGCAATACATCAAAATCAATATTATTGCCAATCATTAGCATATCCCAGACTGTGAAAAGATTAATCCCTCTAACATTTAGCATAAATGAAATAATTCAATTGGTATGTATTTTTAATATATAAAATCAACAGTAGCATTATTTAAACAAACTGGAATTTAAAGGGTTAAAATCCTGAAAATTGCTAGTTATGATCAGGACTGATGTTACTTAAAAGATTTAACTTTTTTTTTTTATTATTTAACTATTAATATGCATTTTTATGGCAGTTTTTTGATGCCGATGTTTTTTCCTCCAAGGTAACAAAATTGCGTTTTTTAGCAACTTGTCTTACTGCATTACATCAAAATGACCACAAGGTGGAAGCATTTCATTTTAACAGGTGACAGCGAACACAATCTAGCTCTTGCTTCACTGTAGATTAAAACACTCATTAGAGTTCATCCATTCAAACTTGAACTCTATTTTTGGACAAACATCATCACACTTTTTTTAGGTTGAAGTCAGGCAGTTTTGGACAGTTTTTTTGCTAGTTTACAGAGAAAGCCACCAAAAATTCTGATGACTGGCTAAAGTAATACTTTTACAACTTGTTATGGATCTTTGCAATATTCCTTTAAAGAAAATATGTTGCCAAGGTAAATACTTCAGAAACATTTGAGCTTCAAACACATCAAGAACCCCACCTGATGGGATAGTCATTGATGGTTAAAAAGGACACAAAACAATTAACCTTAATTAAAAAACAGTAGAACGTTCATTTGTGTTTTAAATAGTTGAATCTAATCATCAGCTCAGTCATTATTCATTAAATCATCATAATTTTGTGACAAAAAAAAGTTCTGTAATACGTCAGGGTGGCATGCAATGCTATCCTAGAAACATGCAGGTTTCAGAAAAAATAAAAAAATAAAAACAATTATTTATATATATATATATATATATATATATATATATATATTACCCATTTTACTCAAATGCATCATTTTTATTTGATTTTTAGTCTAGATTTTATATTATAATTTACATACCTGTGTATTTTATTATGTTTATTTTAAATTATTATTATTATTATTATTATTATCATCATCATCATCATCATCATCATCATCATATTTTTTATTTTTTTTATATTCTTTTATTCTTTATTATGTCTTTTTTATGTAGTGCTGGAGCAAGCTATGTGAATTAAATGTAATTCAAATTCTGCCACAGAACTTCATGACTTTAAATCCAGAATATAATAGACATAATTGGAAGTAGCATTTTGTCTCCAATGCCTAGAAAACAAGTTTTGTTTAATTCATCTGTGGTGTCTTTTCTGCACACGTGGACGTTTTCATATGCATGACACAGTAATAAAATTTTAATGCACACCATTGCCACTGTAACTAAAAAGAAGAATGGAAAGATTTCAGGAAAGCTGCCGTTCTAGGGATTTGTGATTTAAACATATCTACAGTAGAGCCACAGAAATTTTCACCTAAGATCAGAGGGAATAATACCTGAAAAATTTAAAATGGAAACCAGCCTCAATCCCAATTCATTACAGAAGAACTTCCCCCACCCCAGCAAAAAGTCTTGGATGAGTTAGTGCTGCAGGGCTAGTGAGAGCGAGGCAGGGCTGAACAAACGGGACGAAGAGCAAAGTGAATGGGGTGGTATCAGAGAAGAAGGAGGGCTGGGTATTCTCCCAGCCTGCACCTCTTTCATCTTTCTCATTAAAGCATGGAGCAGTGGGGGCCGCCAAGAATGAGCCCAAGGACATGGGGATCGGGGACTATGTCTGAGCCTCACATCAGGAGGTGGAGAGGGAAGGAGGGACCAGCCACAGCGAGTAGACGGGCCGCCATGTCAAACCTTCACCTTAAACTTAACCCAGCGTCCCTCTGGGACCCAGATAAAGACCTCTTATCTGTGCTCACCTTCTCTCCCTGCCTGGGAACGAGTCTGGCAGCAGCAGGGAGGGCGAGAGTGGTGGGGGCGTCTCTGGTTGAGTAGGTCCGAAATACACAAGCTTTCTCTCAGAGAACGAATATGAAAGCGGAGGGCAGCTTCCATCTGGGACAGACTGATTAAAAGAGAGGTGAAGAGAGGAAGTAGCTCATGATAGAAGAGGTGCTTCTGAGAAAAGAGACTGAGCCAGGAGTGGAAAGCTTTCAGTGAGGCTGACATTTTATCTTGGTGATAGTCTGTGTTTTGTGGTGTTAACAGTTTGGTTTGAAAGCTTGATTTAATACAGATTGTTTAAGGTCTTAGTTTGTTTTTTTAAAAACAAAGTATTTTGAAAATACTTATAGCTCCTCACTTGAGTGTAAAAGAAATTGTTTGACCTTTTTGGGAAATGTTCTTATTTGCCCTCATGCAGAACACTACAAGAGATCAATAAAGGTGGATCAAACGCTGTTAAGACCAAAGGCTGTGGAAGTAGTCATTGTGATGTCAACCACTGGTCTGTTAACTCTGGTTTTTAAACCTCAAGTTCAATGTTTTGGTAATCACCATCCTGGTTTATGGCGGTCACCATATTGGGTTTTTTTTAGCAAACAATGTATGTGCAGAACGGATCAGGAGCGAGAATAACACTACGTAATCAGATAACGCTAATGCTAGCTAACTAGACTCACTAACTAGATTTACTGTGTGTCTTTTAGTCCAACTAAATCAAATCAAATCAAGTTTATTTGTATAGCCCTTTACAGTAGCCAGAAGGTACCCAAAGTGCTTCACAGGAAATCCATAAAAACAATACATAACACATGCATAACATATAAGTACAAAATAAAAGTGCTGCAGTGCTGCAAGGTAGTACGAGCCATCGACCATAGCCATACATAGAAAGGAACAAACAAAATGAGTAGACCTAAGAAACAGAGTTGGCAGAATTGAATGCCTAAAAAAGTGGGTCTTCAACTTTGATTTAAAAAGGCTGAGATCAGAAGTGAAACGAATGTCAGGGGGCAGTTTGTTCCACAGCCTTGGAGCAGCGACGGCAAAAGACCGATCGCCCCACTGTTTAAGCCGTGTCCTCGGGATCTCTAAGAGAAGTTGACCCGAAGAGCGCAGGGCTCTGCCACAATTGCGAACAGTTAAAATCTCTGACAGATAAGATGGGGCCAGTCCATTAACGGCCTGAAAAACAAATAACAAAAGTTTAAAATCAATTCTAAAACGGACTGGAAGCCAGTGGAGTGATGACAGCATAGGGGTAATGTGTTCCCGTCTCGATGTGCCTGTTAAAAATCGGGCAGCGGCGTTCTGTACAAGTTGAAGACGAGAGATGGAAGACTGGCTGAGGCCAACGTAGAGGGCATTGCAGTAATCGAGTCTCGAACTGATAAAAGCATGGATTGCCTTCTCGAGATCCGGCCGACTGAGGAAAGATTTCACTTTGGCCAAGAGATGGAGCTGAAAGAAGCTTGTGCTGACAACAGAACTAATCTGTTTGTCGAATTTGAGTCCATTGTCAAATATTACACCAAGGTTTTTAACATGTGATTTAAAAAAGGGGGCCAGAGTGCCAGAGTTTGTGGCAGAAACAATTGACGAAGATGGTGAACCAAACAAAATGCATTCAGTTTTGCTGTCGTTTAAATGCAAAAAGTTCTGTGCCAGCCACCGCTTTATATCAGAAATGCAGTCCAGGAGCTTAGTGAATGCAGTGTTATCGTTAGGACACATGGGCAGATATATCTGCAAATCGTCTGCATAAAAGTGAAAAGACAAATTGTGTTGTTTTATAATTGATCCCAGAGGAAGCATGTACAAAGAAAACAGAATAGGGCCGAGAATGGAACCCTGTGGCACACCACAGGGCAGGGATGCGGCTGAGGAGCAGTGGTCGCCAATGACGACAGAGAAGCTCCTGTCTGCCAGGTATGACTTGAACCATTGAAGAGCAGTGCCACGGATACCAATGTGCTGCTCTAGGCGAGATACAAGGACTGCGTGGTCGACTGTATCGAAGGCCGCCGTGAGGTCCAGCAGCACCAGCACAGCAGGATTACCAGCGTCCACAGACAAAGAAATATCATTGTGCACCTTTAACAGTGCAGTCTCTGTGCTATGTCGGGATCTAAAACCAGACTGAAATTTTTCAAAGGTAGAATTGAGCTCCAAAAATGCCTGTAATTGAATAAAAACAACTTTTTCTAGAACCTTAGAAAGGAAAGGCAGGTGGGAGACGGGTCTAAAATTGGAGAGCACAGAGGGGTCAAGATGCGGCTTTTTTAAAAGGGGCCTAACCATGGCGTGTTTGAAGGCAGCTGGAACAGACCCTAAGCTAAGACAAGTGTTTATAAAAACAAGCAGACTTGACCCAACAGAACTCAGAACCTCCTTCAAAAACTTAGCTGGAATGATATCTAAAGGACAGTTAGTGGGTTTCATGCCACTAACCACCTTAGAAAGAGATGACAGGGAAATGGTCTCAAACTGCTCGAAAACAGCAGTCTGTGCCGGAGGAGCACAGACTTCAACAAGGGACAAGTTCAAGTTACAAATGGTTTGCCTAACAGATGCCACTTTATCAGTGAAAAAAGACATGAACTCTTCACAGGTTGCAGTGGAGGCATCAGACAGGACAGTGGGGCGTGGGTTAATGACAGAGTCAATAGTGCTAAATAGCAATCTGGGATGATGAGAGCTCTGAGCTATGATGGAGGACAGATATTTTGCCTTGGCTTCCTTTAGAGCTCTCTGATAGGCAGCCAGACTGTCCCTTAAGCAACCCAGGGATACATGCAATTTGTCCTTCTTCCAGCGCCGTTCAGCCTGTCTGCAACGTTGTCTGAGCAGACGGGTGTGGTCGTCGAACCAGGGATCTGGCTTAGTTTTTGAAGATTTTTGCCGAAAAGGTGCAACAGAGTCAAGGATCGCAGAACATGTTGAGTGGAAGGTGGAGAGTAGGTTGTCTGGACAAAGGGGAGGAACCAGCCCACAGTCATCAAGCAGCTGAGAGTCCCTGAAGGCAGCAGCAAACTCCCCGGCTGTTAATGGAGAGAAGATTCGGTGTCTGCGAGGTGAGGAGACTGGTTTATTGGCAGATGGGGGGGCAGCATAGTCAAAAACAACAGGGAGGTGATCCGAGATAGCAGTATCAACTATTTCTCTGAGGGAAACCGAAAGCCCATGAGAAATTACCAGGTCAAGGGTGTGTCCATGCTCATGTGTTGGTGCATTAACAAATTGAGTGAGATTAAAAGAATCTAAAAGGCCTTTGAATTCGTTGGCCAGTTGATTTGCTGCACAACAAACATTAATATTAAAATCGCCACAAATCAACAGCTTATCAAACTTCGGGATAAACTCAGACAAGAACTCAGAGAACTCTTGAAGGAAGTCCTTATCAAATCTGGGTGGGCCGTAAACTGTGGCACACAGCACAGGGCACGTGAGGTCAATCACGAACAGCTGCAGTTCGAAGCTGGAATAATTAGTAGCGCTTTTCGCCCAGCATCTGAAACGCTCCTTAAATATAGCGGCCAGACCGCCACCGCGACCTGCAGCTCGCGGGGTGCTAAAGAAGGAGCAGCCGGGAGGGAGGAGCTCCGAAAAAGGCGCTGTTCTCACCTGGTTTCAGCCAGGTCTCTGTCAACAGGAGGAAATCCAGATCGTGAGTTTTAAAAAAGTCGTTTAAAATAAATGTCTTATTTGTAAGAGACCTGGTATTTATCAGCGCCGTGTGGATTGCACATAGATCAGTCTGGCGAGGAAAGCGACTGAGGGAGCGGAGATTCGCCGGCACACAGCCCCGCTGGGAAGTCCGCACCGGCCGACAACACGGAAGCAGCACCCCGGTGTCGTGGAGAACCGGCCGGAGCCACCGATATCTGTACTCCGAGGAACTCCGCAGATCGTAGCCCCTGTAGACAGTGAAGGATCCGGCTGGTGGACGACAGGGATCGTGGAAAGAGGAGGCCAGGGACACCTTCAGTTTAATGAGGACTCCGCCTCGCTTTCAACTAAACACTAAACAAGACATATTTAGTTTACCAAAACTGTTACAATAAACTGTATTGAATTGACAAACTGTGAAATGGAAAAGATGAAAGATGAACACACAGTGAGCTGTGGTAGCCCCTCCCTAAAGCATACCCTACTTCTATTACTATCTGTCTACCATCTATCTTACCATCTATTTTACTCTAAATGACCATAATTTACCAAATGAACATCATGCTGCATTGAAGTGGACTTGAAGTGATTGAGACCATAAATAAAATTAAAAAAACAGTGAAAGGTAGGGTCATTTTCCTATTGACTTTCATAGAAATGGACTCCTTTTTTAGCAAACTGTGTAGTCGCCCCCTGCTGGCGAGTAGATAGAATGCAGGTTTACGGCTCTTCTGCATTGGCTTTACTTTTCAGGCCTCGAGGTTGCTGCTTGGTTCAGAACAAGCACAATGCAAATTTTTGGCACAGTGCAATTACATACTAAATCAATGCAAAGACGCAAATAGAGGCAAATTATTTCCAGGCAACATTACTGACGCATCTGTCTTTGTAGTACCCTGAGATTCTCATGCATAGCATAGCCCTGATCGATCTGAACTTCATTCAGAAAACAAGCATTGTAAAAGTTGCTTGCTTTTCATCTCTGGTGAATCTGAACTAACCCTTTAAAATACCAAAGCTACAAAGTAATATAAACAAAATTGACTGAGGCAGCTGTAGACTAGCGACTCCTGTATTCTGAGGTAAAACCACTGTTTTTGTCAAAGAAATCTGGTGGCTTTGAAAGAGTGAAATATGCAGTAAATGCTTTAGTTCCCTGTTGAAAAGGGTTGTCTGACAGCAAGGTAAAGGGCTGGAAATATTCTTAATATGGTGAAGTACACTGTTTATCTTCTGTATCTTCAGTACTCCTCCCTGCTTCTCCACACTGAGGGCATGCTGACCTCCATCTACTGTGGGTAATGTGAATAAGTGCCTCATACAGCCACACTTCAAAAAAATCCAAGCTATCCTTTGAAGTCATACATCCTTGAAGGTTTAGTTGTATCAAAGCAGATCTGAACTTGTCCTACAGCCCTCATCATGTACCTGAAATCTGTAGCATTAACTTTCGTCTTTCTCTGTAGACGAGAGTGTGAGTCACAATCCAGACCAACAGCACATCTCGCCAATCAGCAGAGAGGGAGTGAAATAAATGCATATGATTTAAGTAAATGATTCAACAAAATAAGGGTTGTAAAGACAACACACAGCTCTGTTGCAGCAAAGAGATTCAGATATTTTCCCTCCTCATTAGTAAATTGAGTCCCACGACAGCCACTCCTTCACCTCTTGAAATATGAACTGAGTGCCAAATTAAATATGCATATTTAATAGGAAGGGAACATGATTACATCCACTTGTTAAATGAGAGCATGAGGAATCAGGAAATCTGAGAAAAGAGAGAGAGGGAGCGAGAGAGAGACAGAGAGAGAAAGAGATCTTCATGGCCTGCAGAGTATGAAAGAAAAAAGAGAATTCATCTTTATTTTAACACGGCTCTTTGGGAGTAACCCTAGCAGGACTTCCCCCCACACTGTAGCGCTGATTACACACATTCTGGCTTTCTGGGGGTTTGCGCTGCGGGTTCCTATAGCAACCACAAAAAGCAGACTGTAAAGAGTAGACTAGCTTGCCATGCGGCTTCATATTTTTACCTTCTTCTTGAGCCATCAAACAGCATTTTGGAATAGGCGATGTGTCTTCTTCTGCTCCTCAAAGTATTTCTTTGTCAGACTCGATGATGAAAAAAGGACAAATCTTACAGTACATTTCATCCAATATAATGTAGATATTCTTCTTTTATGAATGTTGGACAACAGTTTCTTTCATTATTTTATATCACTTCAGAAACAATATTTGCCCTGTTGTTTTCATGTACAAATATTCTGCTCTTTGTTTTTCTGAATATATTATTTCATTTTTTCTGAAAAACAAGTGCAGAATTTTCAAGCAAAAAATCATCTGCAGTGGTTTTTACTAAATTGAAAAGATAATTATATGAGGGCAAATATTTTTTCCCATGAAAACTAATTATGAGATAATAATCTTATTTATTTAGGAAAACAGGTTTTAAAAATTACGTTAAAAACTTTTCTCAGAATTTTAAGATTATAACTTGTCCTAATATATTATTTATATTATAATTTTGCAGTGTTTTTTTTCTTAATTCATGAGATAATTATCCGAGGGAAAACATTTTTTCCACAAAAACTTTTCTCAGAATTCCAAATATTCCAACACCAAAAGGTAAAATATATTTTCCACAATTTATTTTTCTCATAACTCTGAGATAAAAATCCTATTAATTCAGAAAACAGACCATTTTTTTACATGGAAAATATATTTAATATTTATATTATATTTTTATAATTATATTTATTGATATAAAAAAAATTGGGATAACTTTTCTCAGAATTTTGAGATTATAATCTTGTTAAATTAGAAAAAAAAAACAGGGCATGGGCAGATTTGTCAAACAATCACAGGTGTGCTGTGAAAAGCCAAACATCAGTTATGAATTATTTTACTACATTACTTTACTAATGTTCTACCCAAGTAGTTTTGTTACCTAAAATTTACCAAGTCATGAGCATCAGCAATAACACAGTTTGGGTTTGTGATAGTGAAACTAAGTGAAAGAGGCTGGCTCACCCAAATCATCAACAAACAAACCATAACTTATTTTTTCACTTCCCCTTAGTATCATCCATCCATTTCATTTTATGTGTCCAGGATTTGAAACTTCTGCCTCTATTAGCATTAAGTTTGCAGTAGTGCTTAGTTTGCTCATAGCATTGAGGAATAATATTTACATATTCAGCAGCAACATATCTTTCCAGAAACAGTGTCTCCACTCTGCATAATCCACAGGCCTCACTGTAAACTGCTTTTATTAAAGATAGTCCCGATGCTTACGGCAAGGTCTGTGGATTATCCAGAGTCACTGACTCTGAGAAGTAAACTCCAGAGTTTAGAAGCCCTGAAAGCAAACACATGAGGCCCACAGATAGATACTAGCAGGTAGATGTCAGCTAGAAGACATTGTCCTGAGGCCATACTTGATAATGTAAAAGAGGCTCTATCAGCTGTGTTCATGAGTGTGGCAGTTGAGTTTGACTAATGCAGAAACATGAGAAGCTGCAGTAGTCTAAAGGAGAGGATCACACAACTCTACTCTTTTCTACATCACTGATGGACAGTAATGATGTTGTTTGGAAGTTTGTGGCTGAATAAAGCACAAAAGTTGAATAAGATAAGATTCTAGGATGCTGCAAGCTGTGACTGCATTCGGCCATTGTTGCCCAAGAAAATGTTAGAGCACATAACTCACCATAAAACTATAATTTAGCATGTGCATGTATGTCACCTTCAATAAACAAGATACAAGTAATGTTAATTAGTGAGCTTTAAAGGGGTAGTTGGCTGGCTGGTTCTCTGCTTTGAGGCTGAAGAAGTGCTGACTCGGGCTCTCCAGCTCTCCAGCTCTTTCTTAAGAAAGGAAAGAAGTTTATTTTCCCAAAAGCTTTATTGTACCTGGATAACAGTGGGAAAATGCCACCCTCAGCTGCCCTGCTCACTTTGGCCAGATATGGTCAAAATCATTTTGCATTTTCCAAATCAAAGTAGACAAATTCCTTAAAGTCAGAAAACAAAGACAAATCAATATTCCAATGCACATATAGAGAATAAAAACACACTGTAGCAGTATATAAAGCCATAAAAATATATGTAACTCACATTTATTTGTTAGAGCATACACAACTGCGCCCCACAGAGTCCTTGACCCACATATAGGTAATATTTGGCCCTGAGGGGCCAAGGAATGAACAATGAAGTGGGTCAATAGGCCCACTCCCACACACACTGCGTGCTCTTGTGAGCCAGATGGCCAATTTAGTGTGAGCCAAAAGAAAATTAATCAGAACACATTTTGTCCTCCGTCTGATTGAGTACAATCACCCTGCACAGTGCAGGATAAACAGCCCGCAGCCTCCTGCAGAGTCAGTCAGCTGGTCAGGTGCAGCACGTTCACTGAATGTGTACATACACAGAGGTCCATAGAGCATCACAGGAGCAAACACTTTCATCAGCAGTATAACACTAAAGCTGTCAGTTTGTGATCAAGTGTTGTAATTACTTTTTATGTGTGCGTGTGTGTATGTACTTTCTTAAACATGGCTTGTATACAGTATAAATTTAATTCAGCCAAAGACATTTTTCCGCTTTTTACTGAATTTGTTGTTACTGCCTGGATTTACATGTAGCCTACAGGAGGACAACAAGACAGGTCTAGTGTGACGCTGTCTGGCCAGATTTTCTTCACCCAAAATAAACAGTTATATTGTTTAGCTTGTCTGTGCCCACATCTTATTACAACCCATATTTACATTTGTTGTTAGACGGCCACCTCTAGTTGATGTTGTATAAAGATTGAAAAAATGCAGGAAAACTCACCCAGGAGACTCCAGTTCATATTTTCTGAAAACAATATTGTCTGAAACAAGTAGATTTATGTGCAGGTGCATAGTACTGCAGGACAGGACCTCTAACTCTGACCTCACAGCTTGGTTAGGTTTAGATGAAACGTTTAGTTAAACACTCACCGTTTCACACTTTTGTGTCTTTTATTTGTCTTGATATTTTTTCCAAAACAAGTGATGTGTTGCCTTACCTTTACAGAGAGTCATTGGCAAACAACATATTCTGTCGACTGCGCCTGAGGTGTTGGTCTAGCCTAAAAAAAGTCTTCTTATTCCATATATTTACCTGAAAAACTAAAAAAGTACTCTGTGAATTAAGACCGTTTGCCTCACCATGAGCTCCAGCGCTCCTTGGCACATAATCTCCAAGTCTCTTCAATACTCTAATTGGTTTTTTTCATATAACAGTTAATTATTTATTCTGTAAATGTTATTTTCCTCATGATGGTCTAAATGCTTCTTCAAAGCCGCCTCCACACTGCCAGGAATATAATTGAGGAGGAGAGCCACTGAATTAATTTATTAAAACTGCATTCTATTTAATAGTGTTTGCCTTTTAAAGTCTAAAACCTTGACAGTAAAAAAAATCTTACAATGTAAACTTGTCCTGAGGCTGTCAAACCCACAACTTCTCACAAAACAACACAGAGGATGTGACTCTGCAGGGCTACAGTGGTACCCAGTACATCACTTCTGTAATGAGAATGGGCTTGTTGCTTTCCAATGCACTGACGCAGAGAAGCTTAAAAAATGGTTATATATTTACAGCAGGAACAAATTTAAGCAGGTATAATACTGATGGCTCTAAAGAACAAGAAGCTGCAGGGAATCACACAGGCTTGAGGGCTAAAAATCTCACATTGTTCACACAGAAGCCCCCCCTCTGTGACAGGTTTAAAATATCACATCACTGCTTGTGTTGCCTTTTTGTAAAGCTTTTCTGTGCAATATCCGGTTTATTGCCTTTGTTTCCATCTTTTCAGCACAAAACAGAGTGAAAAGGCTTCTAAAGCCTCCATCTGTTATTGTTACTTTCACTGCAGCCATTGTTGGTGAGCGCCGGCCACTGCTATTTCCAGTTTCCCCTGGTTACCATTTCCCTTTTAAATCATCCTGTGCCCCCGCACTGAGCTGAGGTGTAAACAAGCAAATAAACAAAGCTGGAGAGAGTACACACACACATTTGTAACACAGATGATTCTGCATGTTCACTCTGCAGAAACAGGAAACAAAGAAAAGAGAGGGCCAAGTGAAACTCTATATGATATGTAGTAAAGAAAAATGAACGAAACACACAAGAGTTTCTGATGAATGTTGAAAGTTGGTCATGAAGGACGGCTTATGTCATGTTTTTCGGTATGTTTAGGGGACATATGACAAGGAAAGATGAAGAGAACAACAGCACAGACTGCATCAACTTCAAGACACTTCACATGAAAATATTCTTTAATATCCTGTAAAGTTCTGTAAAGAATATCAGGGTTTTTTCTGCTGAATCATTGGATTTCCGGGATAATTTTTTTCATTGCCTAAGGGTCAGGAACTACTGAGTCAAAAGGTTTATACTACAATATGTAACCATTTTTCTATTTTACACTCCACTCCACTCTTTAATGAGGTTCTCCAGGCTGCAGGAATGAAGCTCAGTATCTTTCCAGGAACTGACAATCTGGACACTCTTCAGTGCCTAGCAGGTCAGCTGAACATGAAACATACAACTTTACATTGATTAATTAATTAGGATTTGATAGGATTAAAAAAAAACTATTTTCTCAGTAATTAGTACCAAATTGAGATGCAATTCAAAATATTTAATGAGAAAGAGAGAGAACACTTGAAATTAGCCTAAGAAAATTCATCATCTGAGTTATTTTGTCTAATATGTCTCTCATTTGGCTTCTATATAAATAACTGTACAACATTCTTGACAGAAAACATCCATGGAAATTATTAGAAAATAATAAAACTTATAATAATAATAATAAAAGCGTACACTAAAAGGGTGAATAAGCCGAGCAAATGACGAGATATCTTGCATGCACATTTGACACTTTATCTTAAGAATAAGATCACCGGAAAGCTGATATTGTCCAAAAAGGAAACAATAGGGGGAAATAACTGCGTGTCAGTAAAACAAATTTCAAAGCAATCCGCCCAATAGAACCTAATCCTTCTTGTACAAGTGGATTGTTTGTCCCGAGGACAGGTCAGAAAGGCCAGCAGGTCAGCAGAAACATCAGCGTGTATCCTTCAGGGGGTAATATGATTACCACAGCAAATATAAGAGTGGTGTGTTCAGTATTCTTGCTCTGGTTAAAGGTTATTGGATAGAAAGAGCAGTATTTTTTAAAACCCTAAATTATGTTCTTTATATCCAGTGCAAACAATTTTTAAAGTCTCCCATTCTACAACATCTGGAAACAACAGTATTGTTGAGGTAAGGGAAAGATTATGGTCAGAGTAATAAAACTATGTGTAAGGTTGAGGTCAGGCAGCTAAAACACGTGGTTAAGATTCAGGAAAGAATGTGGTGGTCTTTGAGAAGGCAAACTTTAATTGCATGTTTGTGATGCGAAGCAAACTCTGGTCTCCTTTTTGAAAGTCAGAAGACCTACACGGCATTACTTTCTGCCTGGCTCCTTACAGGAGACATGACTTCCTGCTTTGGCACTGAACATTAGTTCTGGATGTAAATCATGAGGTACCGGGTGTGTGAGTTTGCAGGTCCCTTTTTTTAAGCCTGACTACTAGTAAAATTTGGCAACTTAAAAACATAAAAGACAGAAGTATAACACAAGTTTAAAACAAGAATGACACTCAGAGAGCAAAGACCTCTGACAAGGCCAGTGGTGTATTCACATGCGCCTCAGATGGTCCCATTTCCAGAGTCGGGTCAAGTCAAGTATTTTTTCCTGATTATTCCAACACCAATCTCGCAATGACAATGAATGTGAAAAATAATTTGTTTATCCACCCCATGATTCGGATGCACCCCAAATTATTTCAAATATTTTTTTTATATGTAGACACCCCACAGCAACAGCAACAAAATAGGAAGGGATCCATCACCAAATTTTTTTAAGCGTGAAGTTAATGTTGTAAAACAGTTCGGTCATCAATGCACCAATGATTAATGAGAAAGAACAGGGTTAGGCTTATACAAATTGTACTTCTGTAAATAGCTTCTAACACAGGACCTTATTTATATACAGTCTATACACAGGACACATGTACTGATCTCCTGGTTCAAAGACCAGAGACTTGACCCATCCACCAACCCGAGAGGCAACCTATGTGGCTTACAACATTACGTTGCTTTGAAATTGGTCAAACTTTGGTGGGATACCTCTGAATGCCAATTCATTATTTTTCTTAGGAAATCATAGAAACCGTTCACGAGGACAACCTGCCCCATCCAACCCTTCAGGACGTTTGAGGAAAATAAAAAAATAAAAGAAATACAGAAATATATACAACAAACATGCATGTAGGTGTACATACACACACAGTTGTACACCTAAACCTGTATAGAAAGACATCAAACCTGTATGAATCCCACCAAAACTTAATAGGTTCTTCATCGGCTATGTTTCGTGAAAATCGGGCCAGTAGTTTTTCCCTCTTCTGACAGACAAACAGACAAGGTTGAAAATATGCCCTGCTTGGTGGTGGAAAGCATTGCTCACTCCCCATAACTAACGCACTAAATGCAACAAATACAATGCAAAAGCACATAACTGGCAGCTGCAAGAGGCAGCCTGCTATAAAAACCGCACTGAACAAAGCAACCATAGGGCCACTGCTGTGTCATGGCTGTCTGTGGTGCACAGGAGGGGTTACAAAACACTGCTGCAGCACTAAACTGCGTAACAATAAAACAGCTCAAAACACAGGGGTTTCACTTGTTATAAATGTCAACAATAAAAGCATCTGTCAGCTAACCCAATTAGAGGTTAAAGAGTGTGTGTGTTTGCTTGCAGCACGACCAGAAATATAGAGAATAACAACAGTCAACTGTCTTCAAGCATGCAGACGGTTTTCATGTGCACTTTAATGGGAAGCTTTTACCCTCAAATTGACCCCCCTAATTTCAAAATGTTGCACAGTGAACAGTTAACACCTTTGGGAGAACTGCACGCTTGACTTTTTTATGTGATTGGATGATTGAATGGGTTAAGGTTAATAGTGTTAGCCTCTGCACTTGGAGTTGTCAGTCAAGTAACAGGGGGGCCAGTTTCAAGGGGCCAATCTCAGCACTCTGTGACATACCTTCCAATGCATAAACAAGAAACCGAAGCCCACATTTGTATGTGAGAAGTTAAAAGGTCTGTCACCAGGTCTGTTGAAGACGTTGCTTACATTTCATAAATTCTAATTTTAAGTGTGTGTTTTCCGCCTGTGAGAACTGCCCCAGAAAAGAGGAGTGAAGCTCTTATTTCTTGTCTGCGGAGCTGTAAACAGCTGAAAGGGCTGCAGTCATAATGTGGCCGAGGAGGGGGGAGTTTAAAGCTGCCTTATCAGAGCTGCCTGAAGGCTCCAGCTTTTTTTTTTCTGAATTAAATTTTACCAGGATTACTGAACACATGTAAACATTCAAGGGGCACAACATGAAAGCTGCTCTGTTTATTGTGAGAGAGGAAGGTCAGAAAGTAACTGTCTCTAGTACACATTAGCATAGATTTTGGGATATTTAAAACACTTTGTCCCCACCCATTAAAAACAGGAAAGTAGCTTAGTACCGACACATAGACCTAGAAAAAAAGAAAATCCTTAGTTGTTGTTTTTTTTTTAGCACAATAAAAACTTGTAATAAGTGTTAATTAAGTAATATTTTAAGATTATTAATTCAAATGATGCCTCTGGTGCTGAACCCAACGAACATCTAACTCTTTGTTCTGTATCTCTGCCCTGCCCGTAGCCTGTATATGGTCAAACCTTATGTAAAACAATGTAAATCCCTTCCCACTGGTCTGCAGCACTATCTTGAGGTTACACTTTTTGACCACATTTTCAACCTGGTTATTAACATGTGATCTGTATCTGTGTTATCTCCAAAATTACGAATTTTACAGGCCTTTGCATTCACACTTCATTAGTATTAATAAGCTTTCTTGTTATCTCGATTTGCCTGCTTTGTGATTGGATTTGTATTTTAAATTTTTGGGAGGAGGAGCTAGTGCAAAGCAACAACTAAAGGCTTCCAGTAATTCTTTGCAGCTTCTCTAGCTATCATGTGAGTTGCCAAAATATGATTGATGAGCAAAGCTTTCAGGTGCGCTGGTACCAAACCTGGCAACCTCACTGTGATGACAAAACTTTACAGTCTGTACACCCAGCTGATGTTCACCAACAAATAGTTCTTTGTCTTCTTTAAATTTTTTTTGTTTCTGCACGGATTAAAGCAACAAGGAACTTACATTTTGTGTTGATTTTGGCGGCCTTTTTGTCCTTCCGCCTCTTGCCATTTTTCATTTTGGAAGCGAGTAAAAGAAAGATGCAACTAATTTTTAATACTCTTTCATTTTTTAAACATAACTGTTTGCAGGTTGCACAGTGATGTAATGTATCTATTTGTGTATATAAGATTAAAAACTGTCATATGATGATGGTGAAATAAAGTCAACATTGTTTTAGCCACCAACGTAAATTCATTTATTGATGTAAAACCATATCTTGCTAATTTTTTCATAAAATAAAATACACATTTTACAAGAAGGTCAATTCAGGATTGGATTTCAATCTTTTTAAGTCCCACAATTCTCTCCATCTGTTCAATGACAGACGAAGGTTGACTTGTGTTTTAACCTGTGCTTTATCAATGTCCCTTTAGCTTTTTTTTCTTGTTGATTTTGCAGTAACTCAGGCCCCTGGGACAGACATTAAGAATAACTAGATCGACATATGTTTTTGCTGATGTTCTTGTTTGCTTATGTAGGTCATATAGAGGTATCATTATTAAATTGAGACTGTTATAACCAGTTAAAAACCCTTAAATCTCCCTAAATATATGTACAAGTTAAATAATGAGCTTTAAGGTGGTCATTTTTATTTTGAATAGAATCAGGCTTTATGCTAAGCTAAGATAACTACATCGAAATGGTATCAATCCTTTCATCTCACCCTCTGAATGAATGCAAACAGGCATAATTCTAGAAATCCAAAAAATTGTGAACTTTGTCTTAAATATGGAGTGTGATTATTAATTAATGCAGAACTGAATAATTCATATGATGGATGAAAATATTGGGTTAAAACAAATCAAGTCTGGAAGATTTCCACATGCCGCAGCATAGAGCACACAAAGGCGGTTGCAGTCTCTCTATTATGTGAGTATAAAATAGATGGCACAGTCTTGGACATTTTTGTTAATGTAATCAGAGAAGAATGGATGGATTTGAAGTGTGCTGTCTGCTGGTGATTAAGAGCCGCCCTGACCAAATTTTGATTCACTGCATTTGGGAACAATTGGCCACCTGGGTCCCTGGGATGGTGTCTATATGGAGTCCTGGCCCCGCCCCCTTCCTCCCTCCCTCTGTGCCCTCAACGAGACACTGATTTGTCTGAGCTGAGGTGTGCCAGAGTGATTCATTAGTTCATTAAGGTGTCTTGTGGCCATGGCAACAATCTCTCAGAGGGGTCAATGGTAACATGACGGTCCCCTTCAGGGCGAAACCTGTCATGGGATCTGAGCAATGGCAGGAGGTACAATCAGTTACCCATCCCCCAAACATCCAGAGGTCCCATAACCTATTTATGCCCTCTGCCTTACAAAAACACACACAAATGAGCACACACACATCACCACAACGCACAATGCTCCAGCTATAATCTAATCAGAAAATTCTTGGTAGTATATCTAATGATTCGTGTTCCAGTAAGCCTCCAATAAACTTCACCTCTAACACGAGATGAAGGCACATGGTTTCCTTTTTTTTTTGTTTTTCTGCGAAACAATTCAGACTGTGTGCTCAATTTATTCAGCATCTGCTGCGTGTAGGTGTAGCACAAGGCTTCACTCTATTAAATTATGTGAGTTGAAGTGAAAAAGTAATGCAAAATTAAATATTTTTTGTTGAATTAGGAACATCATGTTTGTTTTTACCTTAAACAGAGACAGAGCCTGACAGGTGATATGGGTGAATTTTGTGATAAACTTGCTTACAAGTTAATCATTTCTACCGTGAATTACTTATTTTATGCATGAACATTGCTCCCATCATTCTTTCCATTCATGTACATGGGTACACACAAATAAAATGCAGCACAAAATATTGCCATGACAGTGAAAAAGCAAAAAAATACACTGTAAAATAATCCACAACTTTGGTGGGATTTATTTGTCGATTTATTTGTTGAAATTGATCCTCTCTCTTACGTCACAGCCAAAATCCAGCAATAAATATATAATTTAACAGTGATGAGGCCTGCACATCAAAAGGTCTATTCACTTTGCTGTAATCTCCACAGCAGTAAACATAAGGGACATAGTAATATATAAAGTCCTTGCCAGGCAGATTTTATCATTGTTCTCTTCTTCTGTCTCCGGCCAAACTTTTACAGCCTTCTTGGTGATGCATTGTGCTGCTACAAGATGAGCTTTGCTTGCACAATTTGGAAATGTGGCCTCAGCAAAACACTGTGGGCCTGATAAGAGAGAATTTAATGAAAAGGTTTCGGTTGTCCTGTTGATACAGCGGTGAGGGTGTTGAGGATGCAGCAAGTAAACTTGACATTGAAATTTAGGACTGCAATCTGCATAACGTTTATGAATATTACATTGGTCTAATCAGTGCATTGTAAAAATGTCCTTATACTGTTACAGGACATGGAGGATTTTTTACTATCCAGTCACCAATTCAACACACATCTCAATGCAACTCAGGTTTTTGCAGGAGCTCCCTGAATTCCTCAATTTAAAAAGTTTTCAGAGCAGAAAAGCAACCAACGTCATCTGCGTTTTTGCCTCATTGTCTAATTGGATAAACAGAGTCTGCCGAGCAACATTTAAAAAAAAAAAGACACAGCAAATTTTGCTCTTCCAACAAGAGTGTTTTGCAACGATCCAAACGTGCCCTGATCAGGGCCTTGAACTTGCAGTGCAGAACTTTTGTCTCTACGTATTTCCTTGAGGAGCGCTCACTTCAAATCTTTTTTGTGCAAAGAAGGGCAGAAAGAAAGAAAGCCATCCTGTTTTAGTGCAGTATCCGTGTCAGCATAGACTCACTGGCCACTAAAGTGGCGATGTGATCTTCTGCTGCTGTTTTTGTTTTTTATTTGAGTTACTGTCGCCTTTCTGTCATCTTGAAACTCTGGCATCAACAAGGCATTGGATCACTGGATATTTTCTCTTTTTCGGACAATTATCTGTAAACCCTAGAGATGGTTGTGTGTGAATATCCCAGTAGATCAGCAGTTTGTGAAATACTGAGACCAGCAAGCCTGGCACCAACAATCATGTCACGCTCAAAGTCACTTAAATCACCTTTCTTCCCCATTCTGATGCTTGGTTTGAACTTCAGCTGGTCGTTTTCACCATGTCTACATACCTAAATGCATTGAGTTGCTGCCATGTGCTTCGCTAAACCGGTTTACCTAATAAAGTGGCCAGTGAGTACTTTCCAGCATACTATAGCTGCTCCTCTGTCACTATGGTCTCTCCACCTTTCCTTCCCCCTTAAACCTGCAGCAAGCTGACATAATAATCAGTAATAATATAATAATAATCAGCATTGTACAAACTCATTTGACAGTGACTTGAATTTATATTTATTTCTATGTAAAAGTCCCCCTCTCCAGCTTTAACACTCTTACTTACTTTAACTTTAATGGACTCCAACTACACTAATGCAGGCTTTGACTTTTTTGTGTAATGCTATTTTCAGACTGAACACCTGCTTAAGCAGTGAAAAACAGTTTATACACACACAGAAGAATCTATCCAATGATGTCGTTTTTGGCAGAACAATCCTCCTGTTCCCATTTGGAGGGTTGTTAGCGTGATTGCTGTAATTTACTTTAAGATGTTATAGACATAAATCTTTTTTCCTCCATCACAGAAACAACTTCTTAAAATCCTGTATTTCAGGATTTATTTATTCATTTATTATCTATTGGTGAATGGGGTCCTTTCTTAAATGCCCACCCCTTCCTCTGACAGAGTCTGTTCAACCATTGGTCCTTGACTTCGTCTGGCATCCCTGTGGTGAAACACTCTGCCCCCAATCTGTGTGAGCAGAGCAGCCAGCATGTAAGCTCACTTCAGGCTACACAGACAGGGACGATGATGATGAGTACAATGTCCTCTGACTACTTCAAAGATTTCTTTATGCCTTGATGGATGATCACTCGTATGTTGGCATAGACAAGAGTTTTCCTTTTTAATTTATTTTGTAGTCTGAACCGCTCAAAGCCAATACAGTTAGTATTCATCCGCACACATGTACTGAGAAAGACTCAAAAGTAAGAACAAAAGACATTTTTACTGTCAGCATTAATTCAAGATATAAAATGATGGTAATAATGGTAAAGAGGTAACTGATAATACACATAAACCTCAGACAGGAAGGGTCTAATACTATAAATATACACATGGTAAGTGTATCCTACACTTACCATGTGTATATGCCAAAATGTTTGTCTCAGTTATGTTTGTTTTATTCAGTCTTCTCATCTCTCTAGAAGTGTAGAAAGAAATCCAAGATTCACAAACTGAGAAATGAGAAGAAGGGAGGGTCCCTGTCCCCCAGACCCCTGCACTACCATTCTCTGCCGTTCCACCAGATGCCCTCAGACTTTTTTCTGTCTGTCCCAGTCACCTGACTCTCTCATTCACCTGCTCACCTGTTTCCACTTTCCCTCATTAGCTGGTTCTCAGTGTTGCTTCCTGTCTTCCTTCCCAGCCATCTGTACTTGGACTTGGACCTGAATCTTTGCCTTTAAGCTTATGACTCTTCACTTCTTTGGTAAACTGTTTCTGTCTCACATGATTGTTTGCATTTGAGTCCATTCCCTGTCCCATACAAGGCCAGGATGTTTCTGCTGCATCAATTTTTACCAGTTTAACTGTTTCCTGCAAGTCCCCCAATTTTATGGAGCAGTAAACCCTTGAAGTACCCCTTTAAGATTATATGTAGTCCTACTTATTTTCCTTCCTCTCCCAGCTACAGGGAAATGATGAAATACTTAACTCACGAGTGCCTGAAATTTAAATTTCCTTTGGTGGAAGTGTTCTCTGGACTTGCCCCAGCACAAATCTGAAGACATTTTTTTCTAAATTGGTCAAATCATTTGGCTAAAAAGTGAGTTTTTCTTGCTATATTTAGTCTTTATGGAATGTATACTCAGGGAAAACTCCAATGAGTATACTATACCCAAAGACTAAATATAATATCAGAAGAAAATGGCTCATTGAACTCATAACAAATTGAATCTCAAAGATATGCACCAGGCAGTGTAAATAAATGTCATGTGTTTTTGGACTGTTGGATCATAGATAGATATATATCATATATAGATCATATAGATTGAAGCTTATCTCTGGAAATATTACCTATTACCTATATATTAAGTTGACAGCAAAGCGAGTTTTTTCTTCACAGACGCCTGTCAGGTTTGATTACATTTACACAGCATGCATGTATTTTAACCATAATGTATTCTAATCAATCTTAAATTTGACACCGTTATTTCTTTTCCCTCTCTTAGCTCTGCAGCCAAACAACAGCACTAGAGATGGCAGGAGTAAAGAAGACATGAGAAAAAGGTGAGGGGAAGGGATTTAAGAGTACAGTAGAAGAAAGATTTGGCAGAAGGGAATCATCTTTTCAGCTCTTTTTTCCTGCCTCTCCTCTCCATTACAGGGGGAAAGAAGGATTTCAGATGGGGTTTGGGATTTCTGCCCACTTCAAAGACTTTTTCACACGAGCTTCTGACTTTCTTTCCACTCTCACATAAAACAGACTTCATTTCCAAAGGCGAGCGGTGATATTTGTGTGGCCCAACCTTCATGTCTGTGAGCCAAGAAATTAAAGAGACATATAGATTTTTACTGCAATATCTGACTATTCTGTCTCTGTGAGGTGTATTTACTTCAGCAAGAAAGTTGAACAAATCTCTTCTTTCCTTATCTAATTAGGTATATTTTGATGCTAAACCCGATCAGAAAACATGTCATTTACAAGCCTTCCAGATTTAGCCCCCTTGCTATGTGGCACGCAGGCTCATTATACCGCCCCCCATCTGAGTATCTCTACCCACAGCTTGAGCACACAGGAGATTTGGCTTTCTGACAGAAAACCTTCATAATAGCAATAGTATTAACAGTAGTAGTAGTAGTAGAGCAATGAAGTACTTGAGAGGTTTTAGTGGATGAATGGGTCAAACATAGTTCTTTTAACTAGGCGTTTTGGGTTTGTTTTCATTAGAAACTACACTTAGCTGACTTATTTTACTTTATTTTTTTTATTTTCTAAGTTACAGATTCGGTATAGGCACCAAAACTACTTGGTCAGATTTTGGAAAAGATTGTGGTTTGGGTTGAAATAGACTTCTCCACAGCATTAACCACGTGTTAGAAAGGCTCTAACGTAACTTTTTCCATGTTCACTGACTCTTGCTTTTTTTTTTAGGAAGGTGGTTGTAGAGAGAGGTTCAAAAACAGAGGGTGAATACAGGTTTATTCAGACAGTCTCAGGAAAAAAATGAGTTTTTTGATTATAAAAGCATGTAAACATGATGTAGTAGAAACCTGAAATACAAGTATGAACCTATAATTATCATTATTTGTCCCATTTAAGTGATGATTTTGATTGTAGTTACAGTATAATATAGTTTTATAAAGGGTTTCAGAGTAAGGTGGGGAAAGGTAATATGAAACGGGGGCAAAATTAAAAAGAACTGATGTACTGAATTGGTTTAAAAAGTTGTAAAAAGGAGGGTAAGAAATGGATCAGAGAAGGGACTTTAAGAGGAGATTGACTTCATCTTTCTCATTACAAAAACATCCCACCAATCTTATTTCAGTTCTGAATGACATTTAGGACCGGAAACTGTTTCATAACTCATTTGAGAATGAATCCTATCTTTTATTGGGATAGAAAATAAGCAATTAAGGAACCAAAATGAGTTTGGAGAAAGGATAGGACACAGCCATGAGTTTAGGAATTGCTTGTATAATAGGAAGATATGATTTATTTGTAAGTATAGGTTAGTTTGTTTCATTTTTACATATACACACACATAAAAAGACAATAAGTATATATATCTTGCTTATTAAAGACCATTACAAGTCTTCTTTTGGAAAAGTTTAGCCAAAGTTATGAGAGCACATGGTTTGGCCAGGGTGCCTGCACAGAGGGTGGATGTGATTTTTCTTTTAGGGCGTAGCATGAATTTCCGGTATGCTATGCTGTCCTTGAGGAACTCCTCTGCTAGTATGTGGCAGGTGAGGTGGAGAAGAGGCTGGACATGCCATCTGTCATGGATGTAGCACATGCCTGTCCACACCCTCCCAGGACAGCAGTAGAGTTAGCAGCTAAATGACTGCTGGGCAGGAGGGAATTTGGCTCTCTAAAATGAAGTGGAAACAGGGGAAAACTGCAAAGAAGAAAAACATCAGTTGAGTAAGATTTAGGCAGTGGTGGAAGAAGTATTAAGATCTTCTACTGAAGAAGTAGCACTAAAATTACACTGTGAAAATATGTGTGTGCAGCTGTCCTGTGAGAACCATGTATCTCTAAAAACTTTTCATGGTGTCAGAAAAACAGCCCTGTTTCCAGCTTTGTGACGAGGCATTTTCCTGCTGATCCAAGAGGGTTTTTTAAAGAGTTTGTTTAGCTTAATATGTAGGAGATTTCAGTAACCAAGGTCAGCTTCAGGCCTCAGGATGAGGTGGAAGAGAACCTCAGTGAACAATGAGCTACTGCTACTAACAAAGGAGTGAATGTGTGGGCCAGCAGTTGACAGTTTGAGGAGAAGCCTGGCTAGAATCACGTCTCATAAGTAAGGGGTAGATAGATTTCATGTGAGAGACGGTTTCCTCCAGAGTGGAGCCAGAATTTGGCTCTAATCCAAAGCAAATATTCCCTGATATGAGGTGCAAGATACACTTTTTACACATGTGTGCAGCTGCTGCTGTCCTCCTTTCATCAGGCAGCTCATTTTGGTTTATTTTGAGATGACAAAGGCTGATTGTGCTATTAATTATATAAGCGCTAGTGTAGTATGATATCAAGGAACAGAGTCAGACTAGTAATGCTCAGTAATGGTTCTCGACCAGAGGTCCAGACTTTCTACAGTGTCCTTCAAACAAATGTAAATAGCCAAGGCTGTTCGCATGAATGGTCCTGAGGTATTCAATGGAAATGCTTCAGGAAAGTTTGTGACCGTTCAATGTTTTCACATGAACGGGTTCATATGATTACTCACAGGAACTTGCATAGGCAAGTTTGTATAATATCCTCAGAAATATAAGGCTGCTTTAACCATGTAATGCTCTCTATTTTAAACATGTTTACATTGTGGAATGAAACCACCTGGTTAAGTTGTTTTCTTGTTTGCTTTGGTCATAACTATTACATCAGCTAAAGGTCACCCCCTAACGACAAACATCAATATGGGTCATTATCAGCTGCTTGTACACACAACCTATATGGCCGTTTGAGTGGGGATGGTCCTGCTTTCAAAATCTTACTTTAAAGTATTTTTTTTAGTACTGACTTTCTATTTTGCACTGAATTTCTATTATCCTTATGTATATATTGTAGATACCTATAACATATTATTCTTTGTTATATTTATATTCATTCAATATGTTGACTCAATTTATCTATTTTACATACCTGTCATACATAACCTGTTCAGATTGGGGATAAATAAGGTATGTCTAATTAATAATATGGAAATTTACCAAAAGTAAAAAAAAAAAAAAAAGATTCTAAAAGCTTTTCCTGACACTGTATGTCTGTAGCAGCAGATTACAAATCCAGTTGATCCATTGTTAAGCAAAATGAATTCAGTTAATCAAACCATCAGCATTTAGAGTGTACCACTTACAGTCCGTTTAAAGGCTCCTTCTGGTAAAACTATAGTAGACAGTAAGTGTCATGTAACTCCAAGATGTTCGTCTCCATGTCTAATACCTGTGCTGTGTCCACAGCTGTAGGCTTATGTATGACAGGACCTGACAGCTGGGTGAGCGACTCCAGGAAGCCTTTCTGCTGCAGCTGTCCGACAAGGTGACTCTACAGTCACTGATGGAAACACCAGAAGCCTGCTCACTTTACTGGAGGAAGTCCACAGTACGTAACCTTTGCTCTGCATCACAGCTGTTTATGTTATTTCTTATTTATTCCTGTGTTGAAAGTTATGCAAATATTAATATTGTCCTACTTTTAAAAAGACTAATATGAATTAGACAATATGTTTCCTGGAGAAAATATGTGGGCGAGCTAGAAATAGTTGGAAGTCGACTGATGCGTGAAGTGAGTTTTTCAATGGCAGATGCTGATGGTGGATATGTAATGCAGATATCATTGTCTTAGTGTTGTTTTGTATCTGATAACACTAATCAAATTAATAATGCCAAATGAGGCAAAAAAGAAGAAGCTTGAACTTAAATTACATCTGCACTCTGTCTGCAGTATAGTTCATTTGTAACAATTTTTAAAAAATCAACAAAATTAATGTTCACAGGTAATAAAAAAAGACACTTAACTTAAAGCAACCTATTAATGAGCAATCAAGGTTTGGGTGCATTTATCAACAGTTAAGTTGTGTTTTGTGTGTTGTTTTAAGTTTATACAACAGCATAGATGGATGGATGGATAGATAGATAGATAGATAGATAGATAGATAGATAGATAGACAGACAGACAGACAGACAGACAGACAGACAGACAGACAGACAGACAGATAGATAGATAGATAGATAGATAGATATAGATTTATTGTCAATGATGAAATGTCATAGGAGCTTGCTTATAGATGCATAGAAATATTTACAATAAAGTGTATGAAAAAATATTTAGAAAAAGCTTTGTACAAACAGTGCAAGATAAAAAAAATACTATACTATACAACAAGGATGCAGCATAAAGTAGTGTTTCTGTGTCCTGTTGTTGGAAGTTATGCATCTGTAAAATCAGATGGAGTATCCGTTATCCAATGTTTATGTATATATATATATATATATATATATATATATATACACACACACACACACACACACACACATCATTGGTAATGTTTCTACTTTTATTACTTTAACTACATTTTCTTACTTTTACTAAAATAATACTTTTAATGCAGCTTTTACTTGTAATAGAGTACTTTTACAGTGTAGTTACTACTTTTACTTATCTGAATACTTCCTCCACCCCCTGCTGGCTGTAGATATATGACAATGGTAGCCTATTAATCTCCTCTAAAAAAAAGCATTATAAGCGTATTCCTCCATAATGTAGTGCAGTACTTCAAAATTGAATTTCCGGCCCATGTGTTAATGCATTTATCACCTTGAGCCGCTATGAAAATGCAAATAAATAAAGTGTCCCTGTTAAGCTGAATTCAGCCAACAGGCCACGTGACTCAGGCTAAAAGGTGTGCAGGAGTGATAAGGTGCGCTTGTTATCGTGACCTTGAAGACTTTCTAGCCAAGAAAAAAAATCTGTGTGAATTAGGAGTTTGTAGCAGAGGAAAACACTGATAAGCTGCTTCTACCACCACCACACACATAAAGCCTCCACAATAGGAGGACCCCGCCAGACTGAGACTTTAATTGAGCTCCCTCCCCTCTCCTCCTCCTCCTCCTCCTCCTCTCCTCAGTCTCCTCCGGGCTGCTGCTTGCTTCAACTTCAGTCGACGCACCACTTCAGAGTATTTTGGACTGGATACGACGAGCAGCTTTTCCAACAACATGGCTTTCTACTTTGTACTGCTTCTTCACATGTGCCTCCTCAACTGGAGCGGTGAGTTAAAACTAACATTAATACGCCATTTTTTTAAGCAGACAAGTTTTTAGTGAAGGAGGAGGTTGAGCCGTTGAATTTGAATGAGAATACAACGTGTGGCTCACTTGGATGCTCATACTAAATGTCCCACAAAACACATTTTTGTTTTAATTTACAAGAAAGCAGTTTTCTCGAATATTTCTGTGTTTTTTTTTTTTGGTTAATTGTGTTCGCCTATTAGTAGTTCTTCGCTTTCGCAGTGAAATTGAAGGTTCACATACAGTGCAATAAACGCATGTTAAATTTTGGTGCATTTCCACTAATTTAATACTTTTTTATGCATCTCAGCTCTTAGTTTTAGTTGTTTCCAGTCGAAAATCTTGTAGTCGTAAAATATTTAAAGGTGCAATTAATTACTCCGTGATTAACGTACCAATTAACCCAACAACACGTAGCAGTGTAGGTTTGAGCATGCGTTGGCATGTGACGGGAGTTTTATTATAAAGGCTTGTGTCATAAACTGTTTTGCTACAGAGTCTGGGTAAGTTATTAAAGGTTTAACTAGCTGTAAACATCTAAAGGACCACAAACCACAGCACCAAACTTAGTTCTCAAAGCAGGACATGGTTATTGTGATGTTATGCACCAGTTCAAACCCACAATAATAGCAATGTGATGGAAGAGGGGTGGTTTTAGACACGGGACAAAGGAGTGGGATACTCAGAACCAGTCTGAGTTTATTACTTTTTAGAATGTGAATAAGGTTCAAGAGTTGGATGTTAATGCATTTCTTAACTAATGTGAAGATTACGGTCTCTTTTTATTGTGAAAATGGTGAAAGATGCTCAGATTCCCAGAGTTCAAGGTCACGTCCTGAAATGTCTTGTTTTGTCAGACAAAGTGTCCCATAATACATACAATTTACAGAAATATTTAACAGAGAAAAACAGTAAATTCTCAGTTGAGGAACTGAAGCCTTGCTGGATGATTTAATTTATTCATCAACTTATTGTTTCGACTCTAAATGAAGTTTATGACAAGTTCACAGCAGGTATGAAACATGGGATTAATAGGACAGTTCAGATTGTTTGAAGTGGGGTTGTATGAGGTACTTTACATACAGTAGATGGTGGTCGACACGCCCAAATGTTGACACTGAACCTAAGCAGTGTACTGCTGTGGACAGGGGCAGCAGCTAAATGTATTTTAGTAAGCTAAAAAAATCTGTATTTAAGTGTATGCCATATAAAGAATATTTTAACTGGTTTACACCGGGGGAACTGAAGCTGTTCTATGCTCTCGTCAAAGCCACCAGCCTCCATAGATAAAAACAGTAACAACGCTGAACAGGTGAGTTGCTGGTCTTCTACTGCCCTAATTGGTTAGTTTATTTCCCACTTACAGTAGCTTTATGCCCTCAATATTAGGCCAACAGAAGAACACTTACTCAATTATACCAGATTTCTTAAGGAAACAGTTGTAACAGTAACATAGAACAACCCCATGGCTATATTAGGGCGGACCTAAAACGTTTGGGGCTGAATACACCCCCCTGCTCCGCCCCTGGTTTGTTTGTGTAATTGTGTGACTTTGATTAATCCGAACTAACCCTTCAAAAACACTAAAGCCGAACGGCCAGTTTGGAGAAGCAGGCAGGAGTTCTCGTACAATACGTATGAACTGCTGTGGAGCAGGAAAAGTTATTTTAGACACCAAAAAAATAATCTATTGCTGTTTGTTTGTTTGTGTTTCTACACATATTTTCACTGCTTAACCTTCAGTCAGACAGCACTTCTTGCATGGGGTTAACTAAAGCTAATTCTATGCTCTTGCAAAAGCCACCAGACTCCTTTGAAAAAAACAGTAGTTTTCCCTCACTGAGTTGCTGGTCCTACTGCTGCCTCAACTGGTTAGTTTGTTTGTGTTATTATGTGACTTTGAAGAATCTGAATTAACACTTTTAAAACACAAAGTCACACAGTTTCCTGGTACTCCTGCCTGCTTCTCCAAACCGAGGCCAAGCTGACTGCCGTCTACTGTAGGTAATACACTGGCTAAGGATAAGTCCCTTTAGGGGTTGGGGCTAAGCATGTAATACTGACAGCTAATTAGAGCCAAAACAGTTAATCAAATAACAGATTAGCGGGTTAACAGAAAATTAATTGGAAGTACAAAAAAAGATTTTGGAAATCTATCAAGAGTAATAAAAGATAATAATTCTTATGAAAATCCATTTTCCCCCACTACTCTTAAAAGCAGACATCATGTTCACTGGTGGATTAACTACAGACAGTATTAAATGTAAACCTTCCTTCATTTCCATGCAGCATCTCACAACAGGACAACACTCACTCTGTCCCAACATTAAACCTCTTTTTCTCTTAATTCCCTGTTTTTTTACTCCATCAGCCTTGTCTTAATTGGGTTACCGCCATTTAATCCTCATCTCCTCTCTACCTCCTCTGGAGACGGAGTAAAGCCGTCTGTTTTTGGATTAGGTAGTTGGTCAGTGATAGAGACCCCGGCCCTCATAAAGAGCTTCCAAACCCAGCTCTGTCAAAACTGACCTCCTCCCTAATGGGCCTTGAAGGGCACTTACATGAATACAATTTGTTGCTAAAAGCATCTGTCCTGCGTGGAAATAAACCCATCCTCAGTATGACAAGAAACCCTAACATGTCGTTTAGCTGATGCATTGTACACAAACCTCTATATCGATCCGCAGACCAGTGTTCATCAGCATGATGGGCATGTCGTGTTACAGGAATGGGCAAGTGGTCCGAGCAGTGCGGCTGTGCAGTAAATCAGAGCCGTGGCAGAGCTTTTACGCTGACATTTACTGAACAGAAAGTAGTGCTTTCCAGTTCACGGCACCATTAAATATATAATATATATATATATATATATGTCTACCAAACAAGGTTTTAATCCTCAGTGCATTTAAAGGAGGCAAGGAATCTTTCTAGTTGTTTTTTGTGTGAAATACTCTCACTCTTCTAACTGTCTTGATCAGTGTGTCAAATATTCAGCTATTCCTAGTGACAATAGTATTTGTATAGCATGTTTTTTTTTATTTGCTGCGTTTATTAAATTGCAAGAGTGGCTCTGCACCATGCATACTCAATCATGTATTACATAAGATGGTATAAAGACTTAATAAATACTAGCTACTAGTAGATGTCATCTCTTAACTCCAACTCCATTCTTGTGTTACAAGTAACTAATCTGACTGTCAGACGTACAGAAGGGGCACTCTTGGCCTGGATATTCTTTATCGTGATCTGCTGGCTACACCACAACCACAGAACTATTGTCTGTTGCCCCCAGAGGCTGAATCGTTGTCAGACCGATAGCCAATGGATTCTGTGATTGGGTCTAGGTTGACATTTTAATGGTGTTTGGAGTGACACCATCTATAACACCTTTGATATCAGTCAAACAGACCATTGTGTCTCGCGTGTGAAGACATTTCAGCAGCTTTCCTTAATGGAGGACCACAAACTTTTTGTTAAAGCCGAGGGATATTGTGGCTTACAACTTTTGTTCAGTAAAGCCTAGAAGAGACGACTTGCTTCCTTCTTGACTGAGAGCTTTCTGATTCTGACTGTTGTTGTTTTAAGGTTATTCATGTCAAGTGTGTGGGGTAGTTCACCTTGGGAATGAAAAAACTGCAGGAATAAAAACAAAAAGACAACCTTCTCAAATAAGGGAATTTCTTGGTTTTCTGAATAGTTTCATCATATATCACCATCAATTGCATATCTTTGCATGGTTTGTCAAATAAATCAAGCAATTTAAAGATGTAAGCTTTTGGCATTAATACACCATGACAGCAAACATTTAAAGCTATATCTTAGTTTTAAACAATATGCTATGGTTGTGTCTCAATATAGATGTTTTGGAAAGCAATTCAGTTCATTATTTACTGAGATTTATGTTGACATAAATCCTAGAATGAAATTCAGAATGATACATTTAATTAAATGAAATGACTCAGACTGCCAATCTTATTATTGAGATATTCAAATTGTTCTTAACCACAAGGTCAGACTGCCTGATGAAAAAACTACACTTCAATATACTGTGCTGTCAACCAAAACTGTCAAACTATGAATGTTTGGTCTTTGTCTCCTTTACTCATTCTATGATCAGATTTAACATTTATATATTTAAGAACAGTTCTTGTTTGGCTGTGAGTCTGAAGACATCATTAATCATTCATTGTTAACCAGATAATAAAGAGCAAAGTATTCAAAAATGAGTCGTCAGGTATCCCAGTGAGGCAATCTCCTCGTGTAAATAATGGCTGGTCTCCCTGACCTCCTCTTCATCTGTCTCTGTGGCTGAACGCCTGAGAATGCCTTCAGTCTGCTGCAGGACTCGTCTGGATGCGGCAGGAAGTGTGCAGCTGTTGGCTGCAGTTGTTCATGTGGGATTAGTGCATTTGCCTGAGTGATAGCCAGGCATGACAGCCATATAATCTAATGTATTGGCTCATTGTTTTCATTAAAGAGAGTGCGCTGTTTGATCCCTGTGGCATTATAATGGTACCTTGCTGTAGCGCTCAGCATATGTAAGCTAATTCAACTAACATGTATGTCAGCACGGGGAATAATCAAATACCGCACATCCTATTGAGTTAACTCTTTTCATTACTTTAACTGATTATTCAAGCTTGTGAGCTTTTTTCTTCATGGACAGCACTAGACTTTAAAACCAGAGACCTGGGTCATTTGTCCCATGCTTTCTTTAGACTATTCGCACACTTTGTTAAGATTTTTTTTTTTTTGTTAAATATTTAAAAAGTAAATGCCTGTCTTGGGTTGCAGGTCAGTGCTTACTTGTTCAACACTTAATTATCTTCCTTGAACCATAATTGAGTTTCTTGATTTGGCAAATGCAATAACTCATGCTTTAATTGCTAGGAGCAAGATATTGTTCACTGATTTTTTTATTGTTATCTTCGTTTAAAAAGTAGTACTTAAGTATGCTTTGCAGACAGATTCTCTAATACTTACTCAAATAAATATTGCAATATTTTGTGTTTAGTTTTTTCCCACTGGATTTCTTTCAATGCCTGAATCGATGTCATTAAAACGTTTCATTTTAGTCTACGCAGAGGTGAGAGGAAGTTACCACTTTCATCAAGGTACTCTATGAGTAGCATGACGTCTTTTCCAAGAAAAAACAAAGCCCAAGCATGAAAGCACAAAGCTCTACAATAAAATTAGAAAATACCCATTTTAAATAGTTAAATACTTATAAATCACACAATATTCTTCATCCAAGGATCCTTTCAGTATTGAAGAGATAATCATATTGTCCCAGCCCTTCTAATATTTTCCTTGCTTTTCTTTGTCAAATTGCAGACAAAAGTCCAGATCAGAGGCAATGTGATCAGTACAGCTATCTGATGACTTTTGAAGTAGTTACCATAAAGCAAAATAGTTGTATATGAATGTGATTTTTAAGATTGAGGGGGTAGATCAAAGGGAGCACCAACACATCAGACTTGATTATGTTATTAAACAGCGACAGGATTCAAAGCAGACATTGATTTCTAAGAAAACATGGAAGCTTATCCCCTTAAATGTGCTAAACCTGTCTGCCGCAAATGGACCGAAACAGGCAAAAACTACTTGCATTTACCTTGTTCTTAAAGCACAGTTGTTTGGTGTTTGTTGTGTCAGTCTTTTAGTTTAAAGCCTGGGCATGCTGTGAAGATCCAGTCTTTGGTGGAAAGCCTATGCATGCTCTGAAGATCCAAGAAATGCTGTAGAAAATCAAAGCTGTAGCTGTTTAGCTGGCAGGAGCCGAGCTGACATCCCCCCTTAAGCTTAAATTGAAGGGTTTTCAAGGGCCTTGTCTTGCATGTGTAGTGTATCTCTGCAGCGAGTGGATAGTTGGTGTTTGAGAGGGATTTTATATCCAACAGCTGCCTCTGTAGTTTGATCCCTGGCCTTCTGGGAGGGAGTTTCTCTAGTATTGACTACCTTTCTGGTGCTGAAGAGCTGCCCAAAACATCCCTGACTGGTGTTCTATTCAAAGCACATCATTCAACAAAGTGAAAAATCTATCCAGCGAACAATCCGCCCTAAAGAAGATAGGACCAGTTTTAGGGAGCTGGAGACAGTTGTTTTAAGCAAACTCAATCAAGAAGAGGAATGAAGGAAAGTACTCAGGAGAGGGAGGATCATCCATGTGCATTCAGCTGGTGAAGAACTCACAATGGAGGAGTGCCAGAGCACTGAACTTTTATCGGCAACATGAACAATGACTCCAGCCCCACACTTATTTTTTTGTGTGTGTGTATTTATTTTTAAATAAGGTGCTGCAGGGCTTCACTTCCCAGTTTTTTTTCTCTTTGCGCTGGGAGAGTGCTGAGAGGGTTGTTTCTTAAAAGCCTCGTTGAATCCCAAATATTGGTTTTGGCTGCACTGCTTGCACTGGATTGATTATTTGTATATGGTATTGTAAAAGCAGTAGGATAAATGTAGAGGTATGTTTTTGCCCTGGATGGATAGTCCATAATATCATATCATTATACCATAATAACAGTCTACTGAAAGAAATGTTTTCTAAGCTTTTATTGTGGACAACTACTCGGCCCTTGTGGCCAGATTTGTCCCTTTTAACTTCATATTCGTAGGAATTACTTTCCTGCTCAGAGAATCACTCCCACAGTGCTTACTTGTATTAGTATTTCCACAGAAAAATGGCTGCATACCTAGATGTTATGTTCCCAAGAGAAACACAATTTTAGACACAGGCCTCGAGCATTTGATAAGAACTAGGCAGTGGATACCTTATTTCTTTTTACCTTATTTCAAAAACGACAACATTCCTGCTCAGCTGTTAACTTGGCTAATGAAAATCAATATCCCAGTAATATTTCTGGTTACATGCAGCCATGCATAATCTGATTAACATAACATGTTGTTTATCACATTAAAATATGGTTACCACTAGTTGCTGACCTTAAATGTACACAAATTCATTGTTTTGTATTGTTTATGCTCATTGTAGGGCTTTAACATGTTATTTTACAACATGTAGTAACTTTAGCTGCTAAATGGAGAAAAGTATAAAGTAGAATTTGTGCCTCAGAATTGTACCGTAGTAGTAAATGTCCTTCATTATTTCCCATCAGTGCCACCAGGCAGTGCATCATGAGAAATCAAAAAAGGCCAATGCATGTTCATAAAAAGCCCGACACAAAGCGTTGTTGAGTGCATTGAAAAACATGCAGCAGTTTGAATTAATAATATTCTCACTAAAAGCATGCCACTGATTAATTGCTACAAGGTGAACTTATAATGTGATCAATCATTGTCACCTCAGCTGAATCAGGCAGCTCCTGATGTGTCTCGTGTTGTGACCACTTCAGTCATGAGATGATGGTGTGTGTCGTGTGGCACAGCAATAAATAACTTTTGCTATGTAAGAAAAGCTCTTAATGAATATCAAACGATAAGGGCAAAATAAGCAATCTGGTGACTCAATGATAGCAAGAACTGATTAGGTTTTGGAGGTCAAAGGTCAATGTCACTGTGACCTCACAAAAATACATTTTTAACCACCTTCATACACAAATACATTTCACAAACGTCTGATAGGATACAATGGAGACGTGATTACATTTTATATTCAAAAGTTATATATATATGAATGAGTCTGGACACACATGGATGTAAACTGCAACTTGGCTGGTTTGTGGAGGCTTATGATGCAAAGCAGTGATTCTTGTTAAATTTAGTTTGTTTCCTCTGTAGTAGCATTAGCACCAAGTGAATTCATTATTTAGGCTAAATATATGACCGTTATATGCATGCATGTGTAAAACTATGCATATATTTAGGCATGTATGTGTCTATGTGAATAAGACAGAGCTTTTTCCTTTGTTTTAAAATAAGACATTCATTAGTAAGATTTCAGTCTCGAGTAGATTTGGCCACTTGTCTATAAACTCTGCACAGGCTAAATTGGCCATCTGTACATGACGTCCCTTCATATTTAGAAGACCCATCTGTGGGACACATGGCACTCTCTTGGGCCTCAATCCAAGTCTTGGCAGCAGTCCCATCAGTGCCAGAGGGAGAGACAAAAAACCTCCAGTATCGCCTTCATTGACAGTCCTCTCTTTCCTCCTTTTCCCACTTCTCTCCCTCTTTGGTCGGCAAACAGAGCTTAACCAGCAGCTGCACACACCTGACGCCCAATCCATCGGACAAGGCACATTCTGCTGTGGGGGCAACAAGCAGGGGCTCACGTTACAGAGAAATAGAACACCACAATGGTCTTTGCTTCCTTCCCGCCTTTTCTGAGTTGTGTCCCCCCCTCGTGTCTCCTCACACACCTCTCTCATGCCCCCTTTTTTGGCTTTTTTTTTCTCTCTGAGTGCAGTGGACAGAGCCTGGGAATATTTACTTTGCTCTTGTTGTTGTCAACAGTTCTGATTGAAAGAGCAGGAGCACACAGGAAAAAGATGTATGCAAATAAAGGGTGGGATTTACTGTGATGTGGTAGGGCTCCCCTTGCTTGGTTTGTTTAATTTTCAACCACTATGAACTTTGTTAGCATTTATAGGAATATTTGTGCAAAATTTAAGTTAATGTCATGTCAACTTTCTGTCAGTTGATCAAGCTTTGGAACACAAAGCTGGCACCGCATAACATACCACCCACATGGAGCCTTTCTTTCTTAGAAACTGGAAGACTGTACTTCCAAAGTGTCCAAAACAGCAGAGACAAGAGATCCTGAAGCCAAACAGACCAATTTGATTCCGGAACACTTAATTTTTGGCTTGAAATGTGTTTTTCTTCTACCTGACATTTCTAAACATTTTAACCTGTTTAGAATTTGTTTCATTTTGGTCAGCTTTCTCAATCCCCTGACATTCCAACTTGTAACAATAGTATTTAAACTACTTACTTGTTTCAATCTCTCCATGGCTGTATCTAAATTACTTAGGAAGATTTAGGATCTTCAAATAATAATAATAATAATAATAATAATAATAATAATAATAAAATAACATTATGACAATAGTGGTGCAAGTTCTCCATACATACACACACACACACACACACACACACACACACACACACACACAAACACAAAATAACACTGAACATTTCCCCACTGATCAAGTACATTCTCTCCTATGGAATGCACACCCCTCCCCTTTGCATTTTGTGGATTACAAGAACGTTGATCCACAGAGATTGAGGAGCAACTAGTCCACATGACTCACCACCATGACAATAACCTTCAACCGTGTAATTTAAGAGTAATTTATTAACCCTTACTAATAGCATAACCTTATCTTTTAGAACTTAAATCTTAACTGCCTACATCAACTCAAGGTATTTCTAAACCCGCTCACTTCAGTGCGCAATTTAACTGTCAATATAATAAAGTAAAAGCCGCATGTTATATGCTCTAGATGTCACCTGTTAATGATATGTGTAGCTCCTGAATGAGTTCACTAAGTCCCTACTGCACCTTGAGGACTTTTTGGACAGTTCAGTTTTTGTTGATAACTGCCACTGCTTGCGGGAGTCCCTTGTAGAAATCTTCTGCTTCCTGCAGTGTTGAAAACAGATGAATCTTGCCACTGTGCAGAATCCTCAGCTTGCACGGGTTGTATTGGAACCCCTGGAAAGCATTGATGTCGATAAAGCTCTTTATCACAGGTTGGAATCCTTTCCGGACACGTACCGTTTCGGCTGAGAGGTCTGAGCGAACGTGATGTTTAGCTCGTCATGTTTGAGGCCCTTCTTTCTGCTCTCCCGGTAGACAAACTCCTTCTCTTGAAACTGCAAGAACCGCACCAACACAGCGCTGTTATGGTTTGGTCTCCCGGGAGCCAACGTACGATGAGCTTGCTCTAACGTGAATGTCTTTTGAGGTGACAGCCCGAGCCACATTGGTAACATTTCCTTTATAAAGTCAATGAGTGGCCGTGTCCCCTCTGCTCCCTCTCGTAATCCAAAGATATGCAAATTCTTCCTTCTCCCCCGGTTCTCTAGGTCATCGGCTTTTGCCTCCAGAAGCTGTTTCAGTTTCCCCTTGCGCCGTTTCTGTCTCATCAATGCGGGTCTCCGCCTGGTCAATGCGAGCTGTATTGTTCGCAACATCTTGTTTTATCTCATTAACTGCATCCTTCAGTGTCGCCAGAGTATTTGTCATACCCACCAGGTCCTGTTCAACAACATCGAATCGTGTCCCAAAGTCTGACCGCAGTGACTTAAGCTCGCTCAACACGTCTTCTATGCTAGCCATATTAGCACTCGCCGTGTTAGCATCTATACTGCTTGGAGGGCTCAACTGCGTTGGATTAGTGTCTGTCTTTCGTCCACGAGTGAAAAGTTCACACTGTTTTCCACCCACTGGTTTTGGCATGATCTCGTCGCTTCTTCTTTATGAGATGATCGCAGTTTTAAGGGTTTTTTAAAGAAAGAGTTAAAACAAGGTATCAGAGCTATGCCGCTATGCGGCCATCTTGGTCACGTCGTTCCGGAAGTTTTCCTACCTGGCATTTCTAAACGCTGATGCAACCCAGGTCATTGTAGTGAGCCACACATTTGAAGAACATTAGAAAAATAGTGTAGAAGCTAATAAAAAATGAAGGTTTGATGTTAAGATACTGGATTTTGGATGCTGATATTAATAACCAACGCCTGATAAATGTATGTTTTTGATGAAGATCTCCCTACTTTGGTTACTTGTGTCTGCCGGAACCTCTAATGTCTCCCTACAGAGTCAGCCCATTAAATTAAACTAAAATAAATGGGAAAAAAATGGCCCAATCCTAGTTAAAATGAAGAAGTTACCCATTAATCAGAGATGCTGGAAGGTGGAAAGCACAGATTCTCCTTTAAATCCTGAAGCGTTTAGGTGTGTGTGTGTGTGTGTGTGTGTAATGTGATCACAGCACTATGTCATGGGTTAGAGGTTTACCTTGTATCTTTAGGTCTGTTGTCTTGTAATGGATATAGGATATGTTTCATCCTGGAACAATGCAGATGCCACCGACTTGTCGTCAGTATTTGCTCAGGGCTTCCCCTAAAACCACGTCATTGTCTCAAGGAATGCCAAGTCCTCCGATTTCTTTGGCTCTTCAGGTTTATGTCAATGTGCTCTCCAATGTGCCAGTGTCACCTGAAGAAAGCCTTAAGAGCCTGCAAAAGTATATTTAGTGTGGCAACAAGCTCACCACCAGGATTGAGTTGCAAAATGTCATTTTCTTGACATTTAAGGAGCAAAAAGCACAGAGGCTATGTGAACGCCTGATAGGGAAAGTGATTTATAAAGACAGCCACAAAAATAGCTTCTTTATGTTTCAGTCCATATTGTTTTCAACCAAACGCTCTTTATACAGGATTCTAGTGTTTAATTCAGGGACAAAGAAATGCATGGACAGGCTATGTCGAAAGGTTTGAACATGATTAGTTGCTGTTCAAGTTGTCCGAGATATCATAGGGATAGGGATATCATTTAATTATACTATCACAGCCAGATAAGCTACCCAACGACCTAACTTCTCTGGCAACAGGGGGTCACCAGAGTCATTTTAGATGTATCGTCTAGTAACCTTGAATATCTGCTCCAAAATGTATGGCAATCCAGTGCAACTCTGATTGGGATGTTTTGAAACACGTTAAGAAAAAACAGAATGCTTCAAATTCAGAATTCAGTCTATTTATCAAAAAAGGTTTACCAGTTTTCTCAAAAAAATGTACTGTCTTTGTACAATTCTCAAATTAATATGTCAGAAATGATTAGCAAATGATCCTATTCAAATGTATTTATGTTTTAGACCACGTCCCAAGTTTTTTTCAGAGTCTGGGGTTGTAGATAATGCTGAATTAACAGATGCACTGCTAACATGGCTAGGAAAAATATAGTAAAACAAAATATTTTGTTGAATTCATTTACCATCAGATCACATTGTTAGATAATATATCGAGATATCTGGCACTGTGCCAGTCAGTTTCCTGTCACATCAGCTTGCATTCACATCTGCTGTCAAATTAAAATGAAGTCAGAATAAATCCAGTCTGGCTTTGATGGTGAAAAGACATCTCCGTGTTTGGCGTGTACATGTGCATATGAATATTCATGACGACCTCGGGGCTAACCAGAGCGGCTTTCATGGTGTTTGCCTCTTGTGCTAATGGGCTGTGCAGTGGAGCGGATATGGAATACATCTGGCAGTGTTTTTTTTTCTGATTAGCCTGTTCATTACTATAAACTATGCAGCCAGCTATAGTCTCAGATAGGCAGGTTATGACTGAAACTTTTCATATTTTCTCAGTCTTTTCAGCATAAAATCTGCGAACCAGGAGTCGTCAATGCCCAGTTCCTTTAGTTAAAACCATAAACGTTATATGCTTTTTAAAATGAACATTGTATGAAGCAAGTGGAGAGGATGTCTGTGTATGATATCATGCGCAGAACGGGATTATAGAGTCTTGTGTCAGTACGGCGTCTGTAAATGTTATCCCAGCCCCTGAGGCTCAACCACCAGTGCAATGGTAGACGGCCAGATTTTACTCACATTTCATGCTTTGTGTGGGACTCTCCCCCTCAGCTGATTCATAGCGCAGGCCTAATTATTTTTGTCTTTTACTGTTGTTCAGTTAGTGGTTGCGGGGCATTTGTTTGGCAGATTCCCCAGAGGGCTCATCTCTTTGTTTAAGTGTCCCTCAGGAGAACCAAGAGAGGCAGAAAATAAGCTGGCGGAGAAAAACCAGCAGCAACTGTTGATCGGACAGAGGAATTTCTCCAGAATATCTCCAGTCTGTAACATTGTAACACAATTAGGATTACAAATATTGGTCTTTTTTATTATCAATTTATACTTGATAATTTATTCAAACTTGTGAAAATTTTCCATCACAATTTTGCCAAGCTCAGGGTGACCAAAAAGATAATCAGTTTAGAGCTGCTAGCGAGATCAAACTTAACTAGGTTGTGACATTAATTCACTCCCACAACCTACTGAAAGCTATGAAACATGAATATTCAACAGATAATAAATAATAGATAACATACTAAACTAAGGAAATCAGTATATTTTGACCGAATCTGCAACCAGTGAATTTTGTGATTTTTTTGTTTGTTTTTAAATTACTTTAAAAAATCAACTAATAAACTAATTGATTAATTGACTGATTGTTTCAATACTAAACTAAGTCTAAATGGATTGAATCTGTGTGTAAAAAGTGTATTAAAAAGTATGTAAGTAATGTTTTTCTAATATGATACGTGAAGTATACATGTTTTCCTTTTAAGATTAAGATTAAGATTCCCTTATTCCAACAATGGGGAACACACCATGCTTAGGAGCAGTGGGCAGCACATTTCTGCATGCCCAGGGAGCTGTGTGGGGGTTTAGGTACATTGCTCAAGGGCACTTCAGTCCTGCGATTTGAACTGGCAACCCTCTAGTTACAAGCCTGATTTCTAACCTTTCCCATGACCATTTTTTGTCAGATATTTCCAAGATTAAGAATTAACTTTCACCCTCATTTTTTTTTCATGTAGGATTCAAATTTCTCAAAGGTAAATGTTGTTTAAAGCAGCCTATGAAAACCTCCTATAAAATAATTTATTCCATAACTGGCAAAATGGTGACTTAAAGGGATAGTTTTGGATTTTGGACATTAAGTTGTATGAAATACTTGCCAGTAGTGTAGTGGATGCAAAGCTACTGGCTTACCTGAGAGTTGCAGCTCATAGTGATATTACTTTGTCCTGATATGTACAAGGACCATTGTTTTGTGGTAGAATAGGTGACCTTTTAGTGTACACGTAGTTTGTAGTTTCATGAACCTGCCAGCTTGCCAGAACTTTGTATTCTATAAGCGGAACCAGCCAGAACGCTGACACCAGAGCTCGGAAAGTAAGCTGATAGCTTTGCATCCACTACACTACTGGCAAGTATTTCATGCAACTTAATGTCCAAAATCCCAAACTATTCCTTTAATCCCTCTATCAAATCACAGGAATAAGTAAACCAAATCCCAGCAGCTGCCAGCTAATAGTTTTTGATACTCATTGCTTTGGACATAGTACCAAATAATACTCAATAGGCTTGATTATCTTGTGACAGGTTGACTGGTGTTTAGGTAAAAGATGAATGTATTGAGATAAATCTGTTAAATAAGAATAAGAACCTCTTTTATTTATAGAATCTGTATGCATTTTGATTCTCTCCGGCTCACAGAAGTCATAAAGTAGACGTGTGGTAGGAATTTTAGACAAATGCCTTGCAGTCTGAAGTGAGATGAGCTGAATTTGAATTGGGTAAAGATCAAACAAATAAGCCTTTTTCAAACTGAGAAAGTCTTCAATATGGATTCCACAGCATGCAGAGGGAATAACAAGAGATTCTTTTTGAGTAGATGTTTGGTAATAACAGGGTTTACATAGTGACTCGTGGTGGGCTTTGTTGAGAAATGTCACAGATCTTGACGTGGGACGTGATAACAGGCTTTGTTCACAGATAAGAATCTGACACTGAAGGGTGATGTCCAAGTCTCAGACAGGATTTATTAAAGAGCCACGGTGCAGAGTTGACTTTTGGGGCAATTTAGTGGCTGCCAGACACTGCCTGTGTCTTTTGAAGACGTGTCTGATGAAAGCTGGAACGCGATCTACCTCAGCAGCTCAAATTTAGGGTCTGGAATCTGCCCTGTGGGTCTTCCTCCAAAACCAAGATTTTAGAATAAAGATGTGTCAAAGGCCTCAAACTAACACTGTCCCATGCACTCTAATAACTAGACTAAAGACTCTAAGTTAATGTGGAAAGCAGAACTGAGTATTAAAGTCAACAATAATATAAATGGATGATTTGATGACTTGCTCATTGTTGAAGTGTATTTCTTTATAATATACATAGAAACATCTAAAGTAATGAAAGTAAAGTTCAGAGTATAAAGTACATAGTGTGTCAATTTAATTCTTTATAGATGCATACAGTGTCAGATATACCTGGAAGTTCTCTGCTGATAAGTTATAAACAAGAACTTGGTCCAAAACCGTGTTTGTGAGTAATTATTTAGTAGCTGGAAAGAACTCAACATAATAAAACACTTGAATGAAAACCAAATAAAGACATCATGCTTACCATGATGGATTATCTAGCTATTTTGCAGCCAGAATTAAGCTCCAAACAAATTAAAATTGGTATGTGTGTCTGTGTACGCTATCACAGGCAGAATGGTTCGTGTGACCGAGATAATACCCTCAACACATTTGGGTTTTATTGGTACGGTCTGTGCAGGTTGGCTGGAACATTGTGTAGATATGTCTGCAGTCCGTCCGTTTGTCCATGCATTGAACACAAAATATGTGACGGTTAGTCATGATTTTGATGTTACTCTAACTGTATTGCAGCCTGCAGCCCAGGTCATAAGAGATAGAGAGAGAGATGGAGAGAGTGGGTCATGAGCCATTGCCCTCAACTGAGGTGTTGCACATAGAAGCCCTAGTCGTGTCACCGTCATGTCAAAATATCAGATTTGACATCTCATGAAGCAGTGAGAATAACTTGCATGTTGTGCTGCTTAATCTCTGCATGAAGGTGACGTATCTCTGAAGGTTGTCTTGCGTAACGCATTTGACGTAAACCGTAAGTGACTTTGTGTCCCGAAAAGTGATTTCTCGCTGCCTTAAATGCACCTCTCAACTGTGGTGGCAGAACAACCACAAAAGCTCCCAGCATCCCTTGAGGCGGAGATGAGAACATGAATCTGATCTTTGCCAAAGTCTCCCTGTAGTTCTTCTGACATCATGAGTGGGTGACAGAAGCAGACCCCGTTGTCAGACAGGAGTCATTCGAGGTGGTTTGGGCATCTGGCGTGGAAACCACCCACGGAGACCGGAGGAGCAGGATGAGGTTGCCGGGGAAACAGACGTCTGGGCATGCCCTTTCGTAAAAGTGAGCCTGACCTAGATAATTAACTGAAAATGTTGTGCATCTACTCTAGGCTGCAACACTGTTGATATGTTGAATGAGCAATTGTTAGTTTTCCGTTCTGAAAATGTGATTGTGGTTTATTTTCAACCACTTAATTGGCGTAAACCAACCTCGCTTTAGCTGAAAATAACAATTTTAATGCCATATTTTGTTGCCTTTTTTAGGTTTACGTGGCGACACTAAGTAAAGTTAAATTGGCTATATCATCTTATGCTTTTCTTTTCAGCAGACCTTTCCTAGAATTACATAAATCTGTCCTGAAGATGCATGTATCTACCACATAGTGTTTGTTTAAGTCCTCTGCAGAGGAGATTAAGTTGCAACATATGTCATATGTATCTAATATGCAGTCCTATTGGAATAACAGACCCCATCCAGAGTCCCATTTAATAAGTGATGGCTCCAGAAGTGCTGTTCAGTCATCACCTGCGTGATTGTGTCTCTTTAGATCCCTTAAGGTATGTTGGCTCGCTGCCTGCGTTAAGTCCAAAGAGCAAATTAAACAGTTTTTTTTTTTTTTTCAAAAAACATTTCCTAAAATACCCAAGTATGATTGTGGAGCAGAAAACCTGCATAAGAGATCTCTGACTCTGCAAAGCCCCCCGCAGAGAGGAGGAGTCACGTCGCCATGGGCTTCCTCCACCTCCAGCCAGCTTGGCATCTGCTGCCCAGCAGAGACCAGGAACAGTGATATCGACAGGCCTGAAAAACCCTGCTTGTGCTTATTAAAGGGAACATAACACATGGCCAATACTAGTGGAGGAGTAAGACACGCTTACACTGGCTCTATATGATTCATTTAGATTGTGATCTGTCATGTTCTTGAGTGGAGTTTAAAGACCACCAGTTCTTTATATCTCACCACCTGCTGAGATTGTCGTTTAGGTCAGTGATTGTTAACGACTCGGCAAGAACCAAGTGGCGCCTAATACCCGGCGGCAAGGACATAATGTTGGAACATCATACATTGTCACCCCCCCCCCCCCCCTCCCCACGCTCTTCTGCTAGCAGCCTGCACATGATGCATGGTGTGAGTTGAGTTTTTGACAGGTTTTGGTCACTACACTGGATAGATTTCCATCACTAATTCTAACCCGGTGCTGGAGAGGAGTGAGTGACACGGGCTGAGAGAAATCTGCTGTCAGCTAAAATCATGTTTCACATTACAACATTTAGTCCTCTACATTAAAGGAATAATTCACAATAAACCCCAAAGTGCCCCAAAAATGAATCCATCAGTGCAAACTAGGGCTTTTCCCAATGTCAGTTTTTTTTATGTTCCAAGCTTCTTTTGAGGTTTTTAAATGACACTTTGGAGTTGTAGAAAATGTTTGTGGCACACAAGTCTTAAACAATTCTTGGCAGCCACCAAAGGAATCTAATTCTACAAATAGTTTTATACTAAAAATATGATCTATTCTTTATCTGCAGAAATGTGGGTTTAAGCTGAATAAATAAACTGCAGCATTTGAATGTTAATAAAGAATTCAACTGTCAAGGTTATGAATGAAACTTCAAAATAAAGTTTAATACAGGTTTATGCCATGCTGTTTTTAGTTATGTCTAAAATGTAAATAAAACAGTACAAAATAATTTACTATTCCATTTAAAGACATATGTTCAGCTGAAAGTTATTTTATGTTCAAACTAATAAACCTTTTTTGTTTTTTTGTAAATATTCACTCTTAGGTTTACCATGTGAATTTGGGAAGTGATACATCTATATTTTTGCAATAAATATTGACTTGAAAATGTTTGTGCCACACAAATTGGAAACAATTCTAGAAAGCCACCACTGGAATCTAATACTACAAAGAGTATAATACCAATAATATTACAGCGGCCTAATCTTTATCTGCAGCTGTGTGAGATACTGGGTTTAAGCAGAATAAATAAACTGTGTCAATGTTATGAATGAAGCTTCAGACTACTGGTACAGCCCAAGTGCAAACATATTAAATGAAAGTCAGCAAAAAGGTTGTATAACTTCTGAAAAACTTTCTGAAAACCCCTGTGCAACATTATCCAAGTGTCTTGTTCAGCTTCTTGAAGGAACTGGCACAGCATGAGGCCTTACTGATGTGTTTTTAATAGTTTTTAGACAGTAATCGATGTCTTTCAGATGGATAATTAAACCACACCAGGCTATGGCATAGACAATGTAGGATCAATTAATTGTTGGGTTGGTCTTTTGATGAGATTGATTGACCAAAAGAGAAATATTGAATATATTTGTCTTGAATGGCTGCTGCAATGATTAAGTGCTGAACTTCTGTAAAGTTAGAGAACTTGCAAGAGAGATTTTTTTTAAAGAAAGGATAAAAGCATGGTCAAAATTGAAGCAGCAGAGGATGAAATACCCCGACTTCTAAACCCTGGATCCTACACTCCCCATAATGCCAGTTTTCTCAGCTCCTCCAGAACCACAGAGGACATTATACAACTGTTTCCACAGCTGAGTAGTTCTCTCCACAGTGAGAAAACTGGTCCTCATGTGTAAAATCAGTGGAGTGATCCTTTAATAGAAGGCAGTCATGCTGTCAAAGGTGCTGACGTGTTCGTCCTGATAGATGAAGCCTCACCTCAGAAGACTCTCTGAGCTGACCAAGAAATGAGCTGCTACTTTGGAACTTTGCTATAACTTTGTAAACTTCACTGAATAAACTTAATTTTTCAACTTTATTCAGCTTTTATTCAGCATTTTCAGGGTTATATTGCCTTCACATTCTCTGTGTAGACACCCACCCGTCGTTCAGTGGACTCAATCTGCCTAAAGCTTTTTTTGTGAGCATTTGATCACCTTATCATCTAAATGTTAGCTGATGGGTCCTGTACGTGTCTCCCTGAGCTGAATCGATTCTCATGTGCTCCTCAGGCTCAAATCTTGTGGTGAAAACTGAGTTTACGAGATGTTGTCGGCTGTTGTGGGTAAAGCAGTCCTGTTTTAAAAACAAATAAGAGATTATCTGTGAAGCTCAAAAGGTTGTTTTGTATCAACTCAGGAATCCTCGGAGTGTTCTGTTCATAAGTAAATAAAAAAGCTGACATACCTTTATTTAAAGATCTATAAACCCTATATGAACAGTACTACCACAACGCATCATAAATGGTTTCTTGCTATATTGTATGCAGATTTAAAAGCATTTTAAAGTATTTATTAAGCCTCTGAACCCCGATTAGTTTCAGTGCGTTTTTTTTTGCTCATATTTTACTCAGTGTGACCTCCTTTTGTCACTGCAATATGCAAGTCCTGCATCTTTATGAAAACAGCATAATTATGGCTAGAAGAAGGTGGAATTATATTTTGTCACTTGACTGTTGCTCTCAGCCGAGTGATTCACAACTTACAGTTGCGTTGTGGAGCACAAAATTTAATGTTACATCTGGTTTGTGCAAACAGTTTTTTATGCTAAATTTTATGAGACATGAATAAAGTAGTTTGATAAAACACTTTTTCAACCTCAGATTTGGTTATTGTTTTTCCTAATGCTAAGTGTTTGTGACACTTGATTTGTTCAAGGGCTGTCGGAACTTGAAATTCGCAGAGATCCTGTTTTTACAGTTTCTGGCTTCAGTAATGGTGTAATTTTCGTGATTTTTTTAAAGGAAACATGCCATTTAAACCTGCCTGAGGGTTGTCAGGTTCAGAGGGTTGTTACAATAATATACAGTGTTTTTTCCATAACTAAAACTTCTCCCATGACGAAATATTTGATGTTATTAGTACTTAGTTTTATCATATTATTATTATTATTATTATTATTATTATTATTATTATTATTATTATTATTATTATTATTAATATTATTATCTTAATATACACCAGCCTCCACTGATGTGTACTAGTTTGTAGCAAATATGTTTATATATGGTTAAAGTATATAAAGAGTTACCATAAAGGTGAAAGACATAATAATGGCTCTGCTCTATCTTTGGCATATTTGTGTTATTTTCAGTGCATTTCCTGGTTTGGCTGCAGTTCAGCAGGACATCAGGCTCTGTTTGGCTCTAAATGAACTGGCAGTACTTCATTCACTGACACTGGCATGCTGTTAAAAATCGCGAAGCAGCACATCAATCTCTTCTCTTCATTATAGACATCAAAACCTTTTCATATCTAAAAAAAAATCACATAAAGTGAAAGGACTGATCACACTGGAGGGGTATGAGGAAGTGCTTGGGAAAATGTCCTAATTAAATAAGAATAAGAAAAGCTCAAACACACAATGAGCATTTCATTACAGAGAAAACACTGCTTTGATTCGATTAAGCGGGTCTGACCGGAGCACGAGGAACGAACATCAAAAGCCTGTTTACAGACTTTAATATAATCACAGTTAATAGCACTCCATGTGTACCGTCTTGCGACTCGCCACAAAGCTGTGGTCGTCTCTGCCGTGCGATGACTGTTAGGAGTTGCCGGGTAATTCTCTAGGTCGTCTTAGCTCACAGATCAAGGCCGCTGGTCTGGATCTTTGAACTTGACATTTCAAAAGGGAGAGGATAAAGAGATGCTTAAATATCAAATCCTCCCCCACTCCCTCAGCCCTGATATTGGACGCTGTTAAAAGATCAACCACCTAATCAAAGGAGAGTGTTCTGAGTGGAGGATTTTCCCCGTGTGCCTGTCTGTGAATGTTAATTTATACATGTTTCAGCATAAAACTGGGTTATCTAACTTTTCTCTCATCTTGAGCTCTTGTGTGTACGAGTTCTTGTTATATTTTTAAAAAAATGTTTACGTTTGCCACATGTGTTAACTAATTCTGTGGCTTTTTGTTCAGTGTGTGGGTCACCACGGTCCCTTTGAACAGCAGTTTGCAACTCCATTGTGATGTTGTTTTTGTGTTGTATCATTCCCCTAAGTAGTTCTATTGTACTCAACAAGTTAATTCCTATGATCTGGGAACGCTGGGACATGAGATTTTTTCACAATTTGTTAAAAAGTAAATGAAATTAAGGACAATTTGATTGAAAAGTATTCCCTCGTTTGAACTGACTGTCTTAAGGTCTCAGAAATGTGATGAGTTCAGTGTCAAAAGTGACAAACAACGAAAATCTAAGCGGCATAAATGCAATCAGCAGATGTAAAAAGCTAACGTTAAGCTATAAACAAAATACACCACAGACAAATGACTTGAACATCACCACCACCAAGCTGGTGATTATATTTAATGTCCCCATCAACCTCTGTTCAAAACATGAAATTATATTAAACTTGTGTTAACCACAGACCTTTTTTTTTCGGGCATCAAACCAAAAACCAATTAAAATAACCAACTGACTTCAAGACCAGGGAAGTGGAGTTCCAAAAATGCTAACACATTTCCTGGTTTTAGGACTTATTCCTGCAGCACCTAATTAGGTCCACTAGTATTAAATACATATTGATAAGTGCAGCTGTAAGACCCAAGTTTATTTTGGAGTTATTTTTAACTATTAAAGCTATTCTAATCTTTGACTGAATGGTGAAACTTTAAACCCACCGAAATGCACTTTTCTATGTCTTTTATCCATTATTAGAGTATGTTTTATGTAAAGATTGGGTAGAATAATGAATTTGATTGACAGCCTGTCCGTTCAGTTGTATCTAGTTGGAAGCACAAATTGTGTTCAAGTTTCAGGCCAGTTGTGAGCATGAAGGATTATTTTGAAAAGAAAGAATACTAGAATGTTGTACTTATTGACAGCACTTGAACATGGCATGGGTTGAGAGGAAGTGCAAGATTTTTTTTTTATAGATGCACAGGTGTGTGTGAGAGGGAAATCAACAGGCATTTCATTGTGTGTGGTCCTGTGATAATACGCTTTTAAGTTACTCCTCCACCCCCTCTATACACACACACACACACACACACACACACACACACACCCCTATCTGCCCTCCTTCCTCTCCTCTCTCTGCTTCTACACTTCTTCCCACAAATCACTTGACAAATGAGCTGCCCACAGGTGTTGTTGGAGCGCCCCCTCCCCAGCTGCCCCTGTCCTCCACAGTATGGGAATGGGGGTTGGTCTTACTATTGTTCACAGCTGCTTGTGGCAATGTGAACCCCACCTCCTCCATCCTCCCCGGCCCAGCAGGACACAGTGCCACCCGACTACTGGGAATCCAGTCGTTACCACAGCACTGGCTCAAGGTCTTGGCACGTTTTGGCTCAGCGAATAAAACAAGTGGTGGATATTGTCTGCTGAACCCTGAGAACTGGAGCCTCCCAGTCTAGAGATCAAGATAAAGTAGGCGTAGAGCTGCTCACTGCTCTCATATCAAACAATGCAGCTGGTTATGAGTTCTGAACACAGATATATCATTGTGTTTGACATTGTGTCTGACAGTCTGCAGCCATGTGAGTCCAGTTAGAGTAAAAGGAGAAAGTGTTTATTACTTCCTTGAGGCGATTGCTGTGTTTTGGCGTGAAATACAGGGCAAGTTTGTTGTGAAAATACATGTGTTTTAGATCTGTGAGAGCCATCAATGAGGCTGCTGTGAAGGTGAACATGTTTTGAACCTTTGACTCTCTCAGACTGTGTTTACATGCACACAGCAACTGAGGCTATTGAGAGAAAACATGATATATGTGCTGTACAAATTGTCCTTACCTAACAAGAAGCAGCATAATGCAAAATAATCCACCAATTAAAAAATATTTGAACTGGCAAAACACAAGTTTTTATTGTGAAGCAGTCACAGGAAATGCAATGTGTTTGACTGAAATTTGACACTGTTGATCAAAAGTGTGTTTACAAAACGTTTACAAAAAGACAACAGTAATTTTTAGCCTTTTTATGACAGTAGATCAGTTTCAACAAACAAATTAATTTTCTCAGCTAAGTAATTAACTATATTAGATCTTGTGGTTGATGGAATTTCAGAATGATGGAAAAAATGCCAAATATTGCTATTGACTTCTTTATTAAAATGCCAATAGTTTGTCTTGCTACAATCTAATAGCACCAATTACACTTCTGCTCTAACACTGATATACCATTTAAGTGATGACGTCATAAAACATGACAACAGACATTCAAACTACCTACCCAGCCCCCGGTGACATATCCACCTCCCTAAAGCAGTCAAAATAGGGGAAACACTGCCTTAATATCGTTGGAAACCAATTATTGATTATCTCTTCAATTGTTGGTATATGATCTGAGCAGCGCTTAGCACAAGCCTACCACCAATGCAATTTACTGACGAATCAAATACGAGCACTGTATTTGGAAGGATAATATGATTGCTGCCGTGATAACTTCCCAGAGTTGTAAAGTCCTGTCAAGCCTTAAGCCCACATGTGCTTTGTTTGCTCCCCACCCCGTCCTCCTCCATACGTTTCCCTCCCCCACACTGCGATGCCTGACACTGTCTGGGCTGCACTCTCTTTAACCTGCATGTAATTTCCCATCACCCAGCCTGAGAACATCTATAAAGACGACAAATAATTTACTGATTAAGTAGACAAAACATTGACATCTAAAAGTCTAATCTGATTCAAAAATCTTTTTGTTGTTGGGTTTTTTTTCCTGTGAATCTGCCACCATGCTATAGTCGGGCAGCTGGAACGCTCCTAAGAAAGCTCAGTTTTAGTGATTTAGTTGATAAAATTCCAATCCAGGACATTCACTGACTCACACATACATACATGTACATATCAGTGGTTTTCATCTTTCTCTTCTATCAGAAAAGCTGCATGCATGCCCACTCAAACACAACAAAAAAACATTGAGCGCAAGCACTGATCCTAGAGCGGAAACTGGTCTTTTTAACAAGGCTATGGCAGTGATGGTAGAGGGATAAAAGCATAGTGGCATTAAATTGTTAGTGTGTTGACATTTTGCTGTATAATCAAACATTATCTTAACAGGCTGAATGCATTTACATGTAATCAAGTAAGCAAATCACTGATTTCTTAAATCTCATATTAACTAGACTAGTGCAGCGCCTGTAGGAAGTATGTATTCATATAGTGGGAGATTAAGTAGATTTTTCAATTATGGACAAATGAGGTTGTGTGTGAAAGCACACCATCCAGCACATACACATTGAACATTGACATTCGCTGGAAACTATTCGAATATTATTGGAAAATCAAACCTTGTAGCGCACTTTAAAACTCCAAAAGATAGGTAGGCTAAACAGACTTACAGATGAGATGAGTCAGGCGTGGAAATCCAGAGCGATTTGGGTTACTGACCAGGTGTAGGCCTATCACACAATGGGGCGGAGCTCCCCTAAAAGGCGTCCGATCGGAAACAGTGCAATGCCGCAACACGTCCTAGGTAAATGATATTTTGAAAAATGTATTCAAAAATCTTCAAAATCGAGGATGCACACCATCGTGCCATGCACAAGCCACATACGAAATCTTAGGTCAGTCTGACTAACGGTCAGCGAGATATGCCCTAGACACACACACACAAACACACACGCTTCTTGCTTTTATAGATAGATGAAGGGTTTAGGAGAAACCTACTTGTGCTTTTTACCCCTTAATGTTATTATTAGAGTTAAGAGCTGAAATTAGTCAATAAGTCAATCAACAGAAAATTAATCTGCAACTTTTTTCACAAGTGTTTTCCTGTTTATGTCACATATCAAGCAAAAAGGCCCAAATTATACTAATTTCATATTTTCAAATGTGTGCTTGTGTGGCCTTAATTTGTCTTATGTAATACTGAATTGAATGTATATTGTCTGCCAGACCAAAACAGCAATCTCAAGATTTTCTAAGTTGTTGTGATGTACATTTTTTAGACCAAACGATTTATCGAGAAACTAATTGGCAGGTTAATTGACAATTACAGTAGTTTTTAGTTGCAGCTTTACAATGGTGGCACAATCAACAATGATGAGTTTGTTTTAGTTTAGGTGGATCACCCATAAAAGAACTGTGCGTCATAATACTGCATAAGAAACAATGTCATAAAAACACAGCAGCTCATTGCATTGATGTTGCTGTCTCTCCCAACCCCCTTATCTGTGAAGTGTCACCTATCTGTAAATTTTCTTTCAACTGTACTTCAGCCATGCGCTTCCTTTTAAGGCTGAAATAACACATCTATAGTGCAAGGCTTTTGCCTACAACTGCATGGAATTGGCATGAAATGGGGGGAAACTTGTGGTTACCCGTAGAGCCCATTTTCATTCAGATATTTTGAGGTGAGAAGTTAAAGGAACCCCTTTGATAACCGCTACACCAGCTTTTCCAACACCAAAATTCAGAGCATAATGTGGCCCCCTTACCAGCAAGCTTACATGACTTGTTTGGCACGAGTGCACGAATTTAGCTTCTATAGTTTCATACGATACCAATATTTTCACACTAGCTTTATAACTGAGCCTGCTACAGCCTCAGTAGAATTGGCTGAGGCTGCTAATGGTCCCACGCTCTCAGAGGGCTATCATGACAATTTTTCCTGGACAGTAGACGACCGTGTGAAAGTTAAGCCATTCACTCCAAGCTTTATAAAAAAAGAATGGCTCATGTCAAACTCATATTGCACAGTGTTTCCTGCACTTAGGTAGCATCAAAGTTAGATATTAAAGAAATTAAGTATAATGTCTTAGTAAGATGTTGTTCCATCACACGCCAACAGCTTCAGGGCTCTTTGGCATGGACTCTTCAAGTCTCTGAACTCATCTGGAGGTTTGATCCTTCTACCTGAATATTTGTCACGTCCAGCTGGATCTGATCCAAGTTTCTGTCACAGCATCTCTAATCGCTGCCAACACCGTGGGGATCATATGGTCAGTTGTAGAAACATGAATGTACTGTCTGTGAGGTGATTGGAGCTCTGCCCATTTTCACAGGCAAGGTTGTCAGACTGTCAGTTCAAGATGGGTTTTGATGAGGGGGGTCTGCCATTGGAAGTGATATTATTATTATTTAATAAAATAATAAACAACACTGCTTTGGAGTCGTGTGGGTGTGGAGGGGCGGTGTAGGACTGGCCTGGGCACAGGGAGTAGCCTCTCCTCCTCATTAGCACAGCAGTGCACCTGTGATCACTCTGATATTCTCTTTGAGAGCATTAAGGTTCTCAGCAGGGGATTTGGGGGGAGGCTGGGGTTCGCCATTTTGATCCCGGTGAATTAGGTGTGGCGTGCTCGCCCGACAGCTCCCCTCATGTCTGGTGGATGGGATGAAAGCAGAAGAAGTGCACAAATAGGCCTTTGTTGTAGGACAGGCACAGCTCGAATGCTAATACAGTTGGATACAAACAGACACAGACCCACAAAACAATGCAAAAGGATTTCAAATAAATATGAAAATCTGAATGCACACATCCACAGAAATGGACGTGTTTGTGATTTCTCCTAATGTATGTGTTTGTGTGTGTGTGTTATAGAGGCGTAGCTTGCAATCAACATTAAATCTAATTGTGTACGATTTTTATGTAAAAACCCAGCCGACTCATCAAGCACAATGAGAGGGTGCATCAGAGAACATTCCCACTAACTAGATTCAGCCTGTTTGCATAAATGATTATTATGTGGTTGGGTATGAATACCAGAGGAATTAATCATCCTTCTTATTGTTTTTGTAGACTTTGCTTTTTTGCTTTCTGCTGCAGTGTCACTGTGTGGATGATTTAAACCAATTGCTCAATTTTTATGAAAGTTTCTGCAATAATTATCAAGTTGTTTATTTGATTCAATTAATGTTACGCATATTCATTAAGTTAAGGTCCACATCAAGATACTAAATGGCAGAGGAATGACTAAAGCTTGCAGGTAGATGATGTAAACTCCCAATTAAATGTCCTAGAACATCCTAAACGTAATGGCAGTGAAGTGGAGTTGATGAACAAGCAGTAAAAGACAAATGTGCATTAATCCAAGGACTGATTGGCTCAAGATATCACAAGCAGAGAGATGATTAAAATCAGATTAGATCAATGGTACTATATTGAAAATACCCACTTGGAGATACTCAAACCTTCAGAAAATCCTTGTTATTAATGTTGAGTTAAGTGGCCTGCAGTCAGCATCCTGTTGTTTGTGTACACTGGGCATCGGCCAAAGTGATGAGAAATACACAAGACTGAATGTGATTTGCCTGCCTCGTGTGATTTAACATTCTTTTATCATCACGTTTGGAAATTACTTCATCAGCTAATGTTAGGATGCTCACCTTGTCTTAGCACATGTTACAGTTAGCTAGTTGGTCACCCTGTGCTAGCTACTTTCATTGCAAAAGAGTTGGCAACACTGCCTCAGGGTCTGTTTTGACCCCCCAAACCCTCCAGAAAAAGTTCTGTCAAGAACACTAAATTGCTGTATTTTTTTGTTGTTGTACATAAATTATTTTGCATTTATCAGAAACCCTGCATACAAAGTACATCATGTTGGTTTGGTGGTTATAAGAAAATAGTGTGGACTGTAGTGATGCTGGGAACATATATATATATATATGTATATATATATATATATATATATATATATATGTATATATATATCCAGCTTATGCATATTTACTGTCTGTATCTACACTGTCAACTATTCAATAAAGTGCCAAGACAGAGTACTGATTATGCCAGATACTCTTATAACAGTGACTTTAAAAAAAATCCAAAGTAAGCAGAGCTTGTGGTGTCTGGAGATTGAAATGGAAGTGATTATCTCGGGCCCTCCCTTTCTGCTGGATGGTTGAAGGAAAGCTGATTTATTTGGCACCTAGTTTGTGGCTTTCAGTGATTTTCAGCACCGTGATGATGACCACAGGAGCTGGGATAAGAAGGCCTTTGTTAGAATACAGCAGCAAGTCAGCTTGCTGTCGTCAGAAGTTTGATTGGAAAAAAGGTCTCCTATTTATAGTGTTAGAATAACATCTGAGGCCTCATACCTGGAGCCTCTAACCTTAATGTCTCGTCTTTCACACACTTTAATATGAGACGAAGAAGGAATCACTGCTGTTTCCAGATTCTGTCTGCTGCAAAATGTCATTTTGTCCACCTTGAGTGAAGTAGGATCACTCCACATGTTGTTGAATGTTAGATTAATCAATGGAAATGGTTCAAAAGCTGCAGATATTTGTTGTGACGTGATGTGGTTGTTGATAGGACAGGATGTGATCCATACTTGTGGTCAGCGTTTTGTCCAAGCATACCAATCCATTTAGGAAAAGAAAGGACATCCAATAATGTGTCCTTGAATTGATATGCATGTTTGAAACAGAAACCATAAAGAAATGTAACCAGTGTTTTCTCCAGAACTGTAGCATTGTGGTCAGGGGTCTTTCTGGACTGTTGGACTGCAGTTGCTCACATTTCCAGCAGTAGTTTTTCAGTGACTGACTATATTCAGCCACTATCCGGTACTAGATAACGATTAATCCACAGTTTTTATACTTGGACTGGGTCTGTTTTTGGTAAGCGGAATGACTAGATACTAAATCTGTGTTTTATTTCCATGTTGTTAGCTGTGGGGTCGGGTTCCTAGCAATGAACTAAGCAACACGACTGCTTAATGAGTATTTAGGAAAATGTTTTAATACAGGCTCAGTCTCCAAATTAGTTTTTGTTCTGCTGATAGCTAAAGGAAACCCCCCTTGATGTAGACACAGTGTTTAGCCTGTTGACCTTTAATTAGTCATCCTGTGGCAGCGGAGCAACCTGCATGCAAGAGCCCAACAGCTCTGGAGGGGGTCTATTGATGGGTAGTGGATGCAGAGGAACAAGCCACACTCACTGCTGAACATCAGATACAAGCATAAATAAAACATTCATGTTGCTCCTTTAATGAAGTCTCACCCATCGGGTGTGATGATGAAAAATTAATGCAGCTGCTGAGAAAGTTGCTAACCAGCGGGGATGATTAGCAATTCTTTAAAAACCAAGTGTTGGCGCACTGTTTGTTGGAGGTTCGAAGATGTAGTAAAACCCATAAAATCAGTAGAGAAACATTCCCATGATGCGGGTATGCAGGCAAGCTTTTCAGTCTCAACAGATTTCTTTAATTCAGCGTGGGCTCAGAAACATAGATCACGTTTTGTTGACACATTAAATTCAAAGACGATGTGAAGTTGTCTGCAAGTGCAATGTCAGCACTGTTTTTTATAATTATGTTCACTGGAACTTGTTTTGACAAATATACAACTAAAAAGGCAGTCATGCTTTTTTTTGGTAAATTTTGTTAAGACTATTACATTTGGTGAAAAGCGCAATATGACTTACTAAGACAAGAAACTTAAAGTTTAAGACTGGCATTTGTGTACAAAGACTTGAGACTTACTTATGCCTTGCAAAACACTGGTACCTATCAGTCTAGCCTCTTGGGCATGTTGAAATTTTGATAAAAGTTTGATTAATTGTGTAGCCCTACACAAAGCTAAAGATGTGTGAATAAAAGGGCAGTATCAGCGCCACACATTTCTCATAGTCTTACCCTGAGTGAGTCCACTTTGACAGTGATCATGAAGGGCCCTGACCTGGAGCTGTGATATGCTCTGCTGCATTAAAAGGGGGATCACTGATGCATAAAGTGGTGCCTTTGAGGAGATTTGCAGCACTTCCTTATCTCTATATGTGAAAGAATAAATCCTGGACCTTTCACTGCTACTGACTGTCACTTAGGGAACAGGCTGCTGGGAGATTTGTGCCAGATGCTGCCTCTGAAAGCACAGACAAGGACAAGGAGCTCTCATCTCCTGTGTGTGTGTGTGTGCGTGTGTGTGTGTGCATGCTCTTTGATGTCAGGCAGTACACAGTATCCCCCAGGTGTTCGACACCACACCGCAGTTGTGTATTGAGAAATCCTCCTCCCTGTCATCCACACTTACATGCTAGCTTTTTACACCCTCCACTCTCCGAGGGACCCTCAGTGTCCACACACAACTTTTATTCAGACGTCCTGAAAAAGTCTGAACCACTGATCCTCTTTATATTTCCTCTTGACTAGTTTTCTCTCCCAGAATGTATCATGTGGAATAAAATTTATGACATTACATATGCAGAATATGGTGTGTCTTTTAATATTCAAACCCCAGACAGCATTCACTTGAATCATCATATTTTCAAGTTGTCCATCCATACAACTCTCCGTCTCTACATGCATATGTCCCATTTTTATGAATTCAAATATCTCACAAGGGAATTTCTTCAAATTTGGTACAAATGTGCACTTTGACTTGAGGATGATAGATTTTTGTATTTAAACGCAAGGTCACTGATCATGAAACACATTTGTGGCCATAATTGAAGAAGTTGTACACTAAGTATATCATCATTTTTCACAAATGTCTAAAAGGATGAAATGATGACATATTTTTCTGAAAGGTCAAGATCAGCTTCAGTATGACTTCATAATTGTCATTTTCTGGTCATTATTCAAAGACATAACTCAGAAACATTGTGACTGGTTACTGAATTGGTGACACTAATCATAGTATTCCACCTTGATACTGGGGGGTTTAATTTCTATATTATATATTCTCTTCTTTCCAAAAATCAGCCTGACGTATATTGGACTTTTTAGGGTTTGCAGATATCTTATTGTAGGACTTCTCAGAAACATTCAGTTGTATTTCATGGCCCACCAGGCATGTGAAGGATTAGTGAGTAAATGAGGCGGGTTTGTTGTGTCAGAGGTGATTTGAACTCTTATCAGTGGTGGAGCTGCAGATCTACTGCAGACTTAAGCTGACAGCCTTAATCAAATGGGAAAGCCAATAATGGTGACCACTGTAGTTGGCGTCCGTGGGTATTGTCTCTGCGTTAGGCAGATAATGAGCGACTGTATGCAAAGGCTGTCCTGGAAGTATCCCTCTCATTATGTGTGTTATTGCCTGGTTTGTATTGTGAGAGTCTGTCTCTATTTGCATTGAATGGAAGGACAGGAAACCAATTTGTTGTCCCCCTTAAGTCTCCTAATTCTGTCTGTATCGCCTCTAACATGGTGTGCTTGCTCTATAAACATTTTAGCGAGGTTAGAGTGCTACATAACAGCATAGATTATTTATTTTAAAGCTTATTAAGATGCAGTAATACTCTAAACACATGAGATCATTACCAAGAAAACATTTGTGGCAGAGGTGAGACCAGCTGAAATGCTTGAATGGAGCTTTTTTTTTGCATAAAAGTAGCGCTGCAGCATCATCTTGGCTTCTCTGTGGTAGCATTGGTATTTATGGGATATGTGGTCTTAATCTTGAGAAAGGCTGAATTGTGTTTGGTCAGTCTTTCTTTTTCTTTTACCCAAAACCCTGATGATGTTGTTGAAGAAGGAGGGGAGGTTGAATGAGACAGAAGAACAGAAGTGGGGAAGGATTTTTTTGTTTTGTGACAAAAAAAGTCAGCATCTGTTGCACAAGACGTGGCCTGATACATTTTATCCTGCAGGACATGAACCAAATTTCTTGCCGTTCCATTTTTGTGGTTGTTAGACATTTCACTCAAAACCACAAATGTCAGGAGATCATCACAGTCATGAGGTTACCTCATCTCAGAACAATGAGCGTCTGTACACAAAAATCAGTCAATCCAACCAGTTGTAGATATTGGACAGGATAAGTGAAACATGACCAGATAGTGGTTCGAGAGGACGTCAGGAGATAACTAAAATCAGTATGCTTCGTCCTTTTGGGAACATGGATGCTTTTATGGAAATTCACGACAATCCAGCTAATGGTCTTTTAGAAATGACAGTCTGTAGTGGACTGACTGATATATTATCCAGAGCCATGTCTAGCATGACTAGAAGTATCAAGTACTCAACGTTGACGTTGCATGTCTTTAGTCACTAAAGTGATTTAAATCATCTTTGCCAGTTTACGTTTTTATTCAAAGTTCTTGTACAGCTGCTTGTGTTCAGACATCAACATTCAGAAAAGTTTTGCTTTAAATGAACAACGGGGTTCTGCAGAAGAGGCATCTATATTGCTTTATGCAAGGTACTGAAATCATTTTGGTATTGGCACCAAAACATATAATAAATTGGCACTAGTTTTGAACGATTCCCAGCACTGCTGTGTCTACTGGCACGATGGCAGCACTGATATCTGGATCACAAAGGAGAGACGGATTTAGGAAAGGAGAAGAATTGAGCACATTCAAAAGCTAGCATTAACCCTCTGAACCCCCAGCAGTTTTAGGGCGTTTTTTTTTTTTTTGCTCCTTTTCACATTTTACTCACTGTGGCCTCGTTTTTCAATGCAATACAGAAGTCTTGAACCTCTATTGAAACAGAACAGTCATGGCTAGAAAGGGAGAATTCTCCTCCGGTTAAAATGCCACAAATCATTAAAAAAGCAAAAATGCAAGTTGAATTTCTTTGATGATTTACTTTGCAAAAAGTAAAAATTTAATTAAAAAAACAAAACAATTTTACAACCACTTTTGCCCTCTTTCTGCCCTGTGTAAACAGCCTACAGTTCAGTCCAAGTTTCACTGAATGTTTGTTACGCAACTGTTGATTTCTGCTGAGTCACTTATTGTTCCCTATTTGTTCTGAGGAGCGTAGAATTTGTTTTGTTTTTTCCTGAATCTGGTTGTTGCAAAAGCTTTATTTTTTAAGTAATGTAAAATAATATCATTTTACTAAAATATCACTATTCTAAGCTTAGATTTTTCCTGACGGAAGCTTTTGATTAGTTGAAGGACTATTGGACATTTGAAATCTAACAATAATTTCAATGGTTGGTTTTATTTATGGTTTTATTTAATCCATGTGACTGGGGATTTCCACCGGGTGCGTTACGGCCACAGAACGGCTTTGCCGCGGTTTTCTCCGTCTTCTGCCCAGCGTCAATTCACACCGGGCGCGTTAGGGCTGCGGAGCGGCAGCATAGCGAGCCAGCCATATACATGTGAGATAACAAGAACACGCGATAATCCTGAACATGCGGGAGACCGCAAGATCCCGTGATAAACTGTGTGTATAAAGTAAACAACAACAAAAACCAACAGCTTACTTTGCTTCTCTGACGTGGAAGATCTGTTGATCTATCCAAACAATGTGTTCTGTCATAAATAATTGTATGATGTTCCACTTCGACAATCAGTCTCTTGTCGTCGATGTTGCCGATCCTCTGAGACCCTTTGATTGATTAATTGCTGATCTGGTGCCTCGGTCATAACATGTTGATGTGAAGTAGTTTTAGGCTGCGTATTGTGTTTTATTTTGAAAGGAGTGTATTACGTTGATTCTGAGTTGGACCTCCTGTCTGGTGCGATCTGCTCTGTTTAAATTTACGACGTTTAGCAACGGCTCGCAGAGAAAATAGAAAAACTACCTAATGCTCGCGGAGCGGAGAGCCGCGGCTGGGACGTTGCTCTCATTGAGTAGAGTGGCAGCGATCAGCAACGGCAGCTTGCAGCTGTTCCGCGGCCGTAACGTGCCCGGTGGATATCAGGCTTTACTGTTACTTGAACAATGATATAATAATGGTTGCATAATGGATAGTGCCGCAGCAACATTTTGTGAAGAAGTAAGTCTTCATTTGAAATTAATTAGTGTCTGTTGTTGAACAGGGAACGTCTCGACCTGCCCCCTTCTGTCGCTCATTTCTCCGACAGACCAAGTCATTTGAGGTCCTGTTGTCAAATACAAGCCTGATCCTGTCAACACGTCCAAACATTCTGGAGTGGTGTGTGTTGTTTTTTTTTTCTGAATGAATTAGCTCTGTATCACTCCGACACAGACAGCAGACAGCCATAAATATATGCACACATACACACACACACACGCAGGGAACGGTTTTGGTTGTCAGGGTCCACAGATCATGGGTCATGTGTGCTTGTGCTTTAGTCCATGCAGCATAAAGTCACAACAGGAACAGATAAGACCGGTCCCAGGTTGGCTTTGGAAGCCAAATCCCCAGCAACCCCCCAGTGCTAATCGGATTAGCTGAAAAGTTAGCAGCGCAGCCCCAAAGAGACGCAACATTTTTTACACTGACTTCTGTGACATTATTTTGCTCTCCAGCCTCTATAATCTGCTTCTTGTCTCAAAGCCGTCTCACATCATCTCTGTCACGGTAAACAACAAGTTCAGTACATGATGAACTGTTTTTAACCTTTACTTCAGGGATGGAAAAGTATCTTTTGGCTGACTGGTGGGTGTGTATGCATGCATGTGTGTGTGTGTGTGTGTGTGTGTGTGTGTGTGGGGAGGATCTGGTCCACCCAGGTGGGGGAACAATGGCGTGCCCGTTGTCTTAAAGGAATGGTTGGCTGAGCATAGGCCCAGGCAGAGGAGGGAGGGACAGAAAGAAAAAAATGAGTTGTGAAAATGATTGGTGCTGAGGCGGGGGGAGACAGAGCAGTGACGGGGGAGCAGCCGGCTGAATGGGGGCAGCAGGGTGGCAACTGGACTCTTAAAGCTCTTTTCATGCTTGGTCTGTTTCAACCAACGCTGAAAACACATATGAGGACAGTGAGCCCAGCCCTTGCTAATTGTTTTTCCTTTATTTTTTAAAACTGTTTAGTGGGATGCCCCTTTTTTGCTCTTTATTATCTGGTAACACCAAATTTGCAATGTTTTCTACATAAACAGCTGCACAGTTTGTGGTTTACATTAGTGTCCATAAACCAAATTCAACTGGAAAAACAATAGGCGAAGTAGTTGCCCCCTAAATCAAAACTCTTCTTATTGGCTGCACTATTTCTCCATCTTGAATGTTTTGGTGTGAGTTTCAGAGTGTTGGAGATATCGGCTGAAAAGATGTATGACTTGTTTCAAATGCATTGGAACTATATGGCACTGGGCTTGTGGTGTTCCTAGAAATCATACCCTGGTTACTCGAGATAATCCACAAACCATGTTGGGAGAAATTTCATGTAGGAACTATCTTCCTTCTAGGAGAGTTAAACTCTAGTTCCATTATATTTGAAAAATAAGCTAAAGCAGAAGCAGGCAAGTTTAGGAAAAGAGGTAACACTAAAAAAGTCCAAACAAACACTTGACAGAGTCAATCAGCTGAACATTAAACTGTGACAGTTACAGTGTTATGAGCAGAGGAGGGGAGGGGAAGTATCCATTACCATCTTGCATGACAGCTCCATACCAGATTAAACTGAGAAAATGGACTTTTTGTACCATCTTGTTCGTCTTTGTCACTGTTGTGAGCTGGCCCCTATATAACCACAGCCAAGTCCAAAATGGATGAAAAAGCACTTGGCTGTCTGAGTCAACAGCCCAGTGTCAAACTGGCTGGCCTACCCATGCCTGCATTCCCCCGATGATGCCTAGGGAACTGGTTTTCTGGCCAAGATGTGGTTTTGTGGTTACAGTCAGCCAGGCAGAAGAGATGAAAATTATGCCATGTGGACAAGAAGCCTTTTCTTCTTTGTTCTGCTAACATGGCAGACTGAGTCCAGGTTGGCCTGCGAAGAGAGTCAGGCGTCTGCCAAACACAATGCACTTCAGACTTACATTGGGGTTCAAGGTCAAAATTAGAATTAGATGTAGTCACAGTAAGGGAAAACACATTCATGGTGAGATGCCATTTTCACTGCGGTTTTATTGTTTTAAATGGTTCATGAATAATGTGAATAGCATTGCACAGTGGCTGCAGAAAGCATGACGTTGATTGATGTGCGTGTCTGTGTGTTTTTCAGCGTGGGCCACGGTGAATGTGACTATGCATGAGGGTGTCGAGGTGTACCTGGGTGACTCGGCTCAGATCCCCTGCCAGTACAGCTTCACCGACGCTGACAGGCCCAGCTTTGTCATGATCCAGTGGTTTGTGGTGAGTACAGCTGGACCCACTGTGAAAACTGACACTGCCTGTCTGAAACTATCCAACTGCTCATGTATAGAGTAGGGCTGCCCCTTTAAAGTCAATAATTTGAATCATGTTCAGGGAGCTCAGTTTCATGTTGTAGCATCAGACCTTTTTTATTTCCTTAAAATAGATTAAATAGGAGGATAAAGGCTGGCTACAAGGACTTGTTAGACCACTGAGTCTTAATTTGTGAATCATTGGTTTTGTGCCCTATCAACTGCCATTTACATTTTCAAATTATTTTTTAAAGACTGGCTAGACTGTGTCAAGTGTTTCATTATTGTAAATCTTTTTGGGAACATACCACACTAAGGTAGGGATACTAACCTATTATACTACTTGTATAATTATTTCTTAAGAGATTACCCTTGTTAACCAAATCTTAAACCCTTAACCGAGAAGATTAGAGCCTCACACACAGGGGTTAACGTGCCTGAAAGCTGAAACAAAAACTTGATGCAAAAAAAACAACACTCAAAATGAACACTTGCCCTTTCCCTGGGAAGCGGAATGCTTCATGTAGTTGTCCAATCAGGGAAGTAAAAGATAAATGTGATGTCTAATGTGAAAATAAACTGCGTAGCATGTACTATGTTGCTGAAGCGGAGCTTTTCCATCGGAGTTGTGTGCGCAAATCTATCATGTGGACACTATAGAAGTTAAAAATGTTGTATATGCCACAATTTATTAATGTTTATCTTCTGCATGTGAGAAGATAAACTTTTTTTGTCCAGAAGCTAACCAATGTGTTGTTCTAGCAGCTGCTTTGATTCGTATCCCGTAATCCAGCTTTGAACTGTCTTTTTTAGAGACTTTGTATGATAAATCCATAATGATGAATCAGACACTGAATATCTTTTGTGATTATCATTTTTTCCATATTGAAAACAGTTGTTAGCCATCCACTAGCAGTCCATGATGCCTTGAGTTGAGTCTGTCGACCAATCATAGACTGTATAGCCCATTTACGTTACCATGCAACAAACTTTTAAAAAATATTTTTTTAGGTGTTTAACTGATAGTATAAATTGGCAGAAATTCTTATTACAGTTAAACGGTTTATTATCAACATTCCTAGCCTATGGTCAAATTTAAATAGAATTGCCAATCTTGCTTTTGATTAAGATAATTCAAATCGAAAGCTCACTGATTGAAAGTGTGTCCTGACTGTGTGTGCAGCTGAAGATGGAGGCAGGCAGCGGCAGCTCACGGATGCGGATCTTCTACAGCGACGACAAGCTGCAGATGGCGGACAACAACACCATCTACAGCGATCGCATCAATGTGACTTCAGACCACCAGGGAGCTCAACTCACCATCCAAGATGTCCAGCTCAGCGACGAGCGGGAATTCTTCTGCCAGGTTAACGGGCTGGCTGCTGGAAACGCTGAGGGCAAGACCCACCTCAGAGTGTACGGTAAGGACGCTTGCAAAAGTAGCAAACAAAACATCGCTTGACAGAAGTTGTAGGATTGTTTCATGATGTAGTTAAATATAAAGGACTGAAGTGATTTCCCCCCCGATTCAGCTCCTCCAGATGCTCCTGTGATCGAGGGTGTCCTTACTGGAATATCCATGACCAACGATGTGCCATCGAAGGTGGGTCCAGTTCAGCTTAGACACTGAGATCAGCCATAACAAGAATCTTACCATGTTAAGAATACACCTGATAGTTACTGAAATTAATTTTTGTCTAAATATTTGTCAATGTGACTCCATCCAGGTTGCATCATGTGAGGCTCGCAATGGTTTCCCTAAACCCAACATCACCTGGTACAGGAACGGCATGCCACTGATGCCTGCAACAGGATGTAAGTGCAAACAGTCGATTGATCATTGTGTCTCTTAACCCTGCAGAGTTTCCTTTTGTTTAAATCCAGGCCTTTTAATTTCAAATCTTAGCATATAGAAGCTCTAGAACAGGGAAATCTCATGTCATGATACCTGAAATGTAGTGGACAATACCATTATCAGTGAAATCCCATGATTTTAATATGCAATTTGTTACCACAGTAAAAAACAAAACATTTAATAATAAATATTCTTCATTCAGTACAACTCAGAATACATAATTCATACAGTAAAATCTTAGTTACATCTGTAACTCTTTCTGTTTTGTTCTTCCTGACCGCCAGAGTTCACAGTCCTCCAGGTGTTTCATTCCGTCTCTGGTGTGTCTCTCGTTTTGCTGTCAGTTTCTCTCCTCTCCCTTGACCTTATGTTTCACCTAGAGCAGGCTTTGTACACTCACACACCTGGTGCAGAGAAAGGTGAAAAGAGAGAAAAGAAAAGTGACAACTCAGCTGTTTTTGCACTACTAATATAAGCTGCTCTGTTTCAATAATGTCAGGCAGCAGAAATGTAAATGCAGGCTGATATTTAATCGTGGGCTTCTGTCAGTTATGCTGGGGAATTTATATAATTTTATTTTCAGTCACGATTTTTTGTGATTTATGATTTTTGCCATAATCGAGCAGATGGAAGAGAAACAAAAATTAGTACAATTGCTTTTTCAGCATTTAAGCATCAAACTGGTACCAAAATCAATAGCGCGTTTTTCATCCACATATGGTGGATATGACATATTTTTAATCTACCCACTACCTACATCCTCGGCTTCACTTTGAGTTTCATGCTGATGAGCAAATGCTAGTATGCTAACAAACAAACCTAAAAATAGGAAATAGGAATGGTTAACATTACCTGCTAAACATCAGAATGGTTCATTAAAAAGCGTGTTTCCCAGAGCTGCAAGTGAATTCCTTTACTTTCATTTGTTCATTTCACACTTTTGTCGAAATCAATGCACCAATGCAGTCCAAGTCGCTGTCAAGAATACAACAAAGCTGCACTTTCTTCTCGAGGGCCCTAATGTGTGAAAATAGCTTTAAGGTGCTATCAGTTTTGGCTATTGAGGCTTTATTTTTTACTTATCTCTTTTGTCTTGTGAATACTCAGACGTAAACGTGTTGACCCTGGTGGCCCTGGAGTCCAGTGGCTTCTACTCCGTCCAGAGCACAATGGAGTACAAGGTGGTGAAGGAGGACAAGGACGCCCATTTCTCCTGTGAAGTCAGCTTCTTTGTCCCAGGAGCCATCAGGACAGCAGAGTCCAACAGCATCAACATCACTGTTCACTGTGAGTTAACACTCATTTCAGTAATTGAAGTTTGAGTCATATCAGTTGACAGTAATTGTACCAGAATGTAAAGCTAAAATAATTGCTGCAAAGCTTTTCCACCTTTGGGACCACCTACCTAAACTTGTTCAGCCCAGTGTTCCCTCTGCTGTGAGACATAAAGGTTCAGTCACCATTCAGGATTTATGTTCCAAACAACCTTGTATCTGTGGTTGCAGATCTCTGTAAAGTGGGTGTTGTACCCTTTTCATTTTTCAAAACATAACATAACAATGACAAACAAAATGCACAAACAAGCTGCACTGTTTCTGTATCAATCTTTCAAAGTTTTCTTTTTTTAGTTCTGAAATATGACATTATATTTATCTCAAATGACTTAAAAATAAAAAATAAAATAACCCTTTTAGAGGTACTAGAGAAGTCAGGTAGCTGATGTTGACATTCTGTTTTATCTGTCTTGATATTAAATTGCTGGAATGCCCCTTTACATCTTGTAATTGTCAATAATGCATTTTAACAGACACATTATGTGACCATTGGTCCATTGTTTAAAACAGTTTATTGGTGATACTGTGGCAGCCGGAGCCAAACACAGTCTGTGCTGTCAGCATTATGGAAATGGCCTTGTAAACTGACTTTAGCAGCTCGCTGAATGAGCCTGCTTAATTTGATTTTGTGTGTGTGTGTGTGTGTGTGTGTGTCCAGACCCCACCACCATGGTGGAGCTGTGGAAGGAGTTGCCCCAGGGCTTGGTCAAAGAGGGGGATACTGTGGAGCTCCGTTGCCAGGGTGATGGCAACCCCCCGCCGCCCTTCATTTTCAACAGAGAACAAGTAAGAATAGGAGGCATTTTCTCACCCTAAAAGTCCCCAAGAGAGAATGGGTGACACGCAGGAGACATGTAGGGAATGTTTTTGATATGCAGAGCTCACAGGGCCCCCATGTAGACATGAGTGTGCAAGGTCTGTGAGGGCTCTGTCAGCTCTGACCCTGCAGATCCAGGCTGGGGTCTGAGACCGGAGGCCTCACTGACAGGGCTCATGGGTAGGGCTCATTCCCATGTCAGACACACATCCATTGTATGTCAACTACTCAAGAACTCAGCTGACTGCTGCTTTAACGTTTCATAACTGGGCAGTCGGGCATCGTTGGTGGTTGTTGTTAATTTTGACTTATGAGGTAAACACATATTTGTTGTTGTGAAAGACAGAAAAAGAAAAACGTTTTTTTTTTTTTATTGTTACAATATTTTACTCATATTTATTGCTGAGACAAGATGACTCTGTTAGACAATAACAAGAGACTAGAAAACACAATGGTTGGCAATTGAAAAACTGAGGGAGGGACTCTTCGAGTTCCTCATGTTTTCTGTCAAGTTCAACTTTGGAACAAAGAGCCTCTTTTCTTGAAGATTAAGTTGCTTCACAACAGGGTTAATGGTTTTTAGTTATGACACTGGAGTAGATCTTGTGAAAAACAGTGAAAATGTATAGTCCCTGCTAACTGAAAGTTAGATCTCTGAATTCAACTTTGTTTTACAGCAGTGATACCAAACAGTTTGGCAATGCAATGACCAATTTAACAGACGTTTTGTATGCTTTTATTTGTACTTTTAACTAAGTGGGTTTCGATGTTACAGTTAAACATCTAGGATTTGTTTAAATTCTATCTGTATCACCCCATTTGTGTTTCTCGTGCTAATGGACTCCAGTGTAAATTGTGGCTGCCTTTTGTAACTGCTTTGCCCAGATCTCAAGAGGGAAAGTGGTCAGATGGTTTAAACTACGAAAAGAACATTTCTAACCCACGTCAACAATGTGACAATAAGCTTTCAGCTGTCGTCAGCTTTTCATCTGAAAAGGTGACAGTCATGAACTCATGCATGTTTGGGGGAACTGTCATTTTGTAAACATGCAGCTAAAGCAAGATTTTTATCCACTGAGAGGACTCCAAATTACATGATGCACCAGTTTGTGGGTGGAAAACAGGTGATGAATCAAGCCCCCCAAGTCTTTTTGTTGTCAAATAAAAGGAAAATCCTTCCAAATCAGATGCTAATTTCCATTTCTCTTGGAAATACAGAATGTATTATACCACTCACCCTTAAGACACATCTGATGCAAAAACAAAGAACGTACCACCGTTACTGTCATGACTTTCACATGATGTCAGCATGGATTTTGATTACAAATGAAAGTATTTGTTGCAGGAGCCAGACATGGAGTTGGAGAGCAATCACGCTGATGTGTTGATGCTGCCACGAGTGTCACGGAAAGACAGCGGCATCTACCAGTGTCGCCCTGTGGACACCGAAGACAACTCTGACGTCAAAGGAGAAATGCAGCTCACTGTGCACTGTGAGGAGCGATTACACATACAGAACAGCACAAAAACAAACTCACATATATTATAACTTCCAAACAGGCTTGGAGACAGAAACAACAAAGGAGATGCAGGATCTTAATTAGTGAGCTTTACGGGTGTTTTTTTTTTTTTTTACTTTTGAGAGTGCATGCTGTTTCCCCCTGCCCCGAGTCTTAATGCTAAGCTAAGCTAACCATATCCCGACTCCAGCTTTCTACTGCAGAGACATAAGAGCAATAGCCTTAGAGCAATAGCAATAGAAAGGGAATAAGCAGAGAAGAACTACTACCTTAATTTGATAAATTCCAAACAACATTGTGTTTTCTGTGTCCTGTTTTGTGCGTACTTGTTGTGTTCAGACTTGGACCCAGCTGTGGTGGTCCCTAAAGACTCAGAGGTCATGCTCAAAGGAGAAGATCTGACTGCAACCTGCAATGCTCTGTCCTCCCTGAAAACATCCACTGTCTGGTACAAGGTATGTACACATCAGTGCAGAATTTGCAAGATTAGATTGAAAATCTTGACAGCAGCAGACAGTAAGATAAGAATGTGCAGACTAGCTGAAGGCTCAAATTGTAAACAAATGGTCAAAACAAACTAAAGTAGCTGGAATGTCTTAACTTGTGCAGATATTTGGACTTAAACCAAAGTATTGGACACATTTACAAAAAAATCAGCAGTTATCATGTGCATGTCTGTGCAAGATTACATGGAAATTAATCAAGTGTGTGTGTGTGTGTGCGCGCGCACTAATTGTCCTTGTGTGTGTGTGTGTGCAGGATGGGAAGCAGGTTGGTCAGGGAAACACATTGCACCTGCAGGACGCCACCTATGAAACATCAGGAGAGTACATATGTGAAGTGACCGTTCCCTCCCTGCCCGCCCTGCACACCAGCGGCTCCGTTCACATCATCGTCCAAGGTCTGTCGTCCCCTACACCATCTTCTATTTACTTGTGATGCAAAGTGACAGTTTTTTTCTAGAGCCTTCTGCTTAAACACAAAACTAAATTTGTGTCATTAGGTAAGAGTTTATTTCATTTTGAGGAAAGGATAATCTATTTAAAATGTGTGTATGTATGAATATATATATATTTTAATAGTTGCTTTCTTGTGGTAGAACATACAGTAAAGGCCAAATGAAACAAATAGATCTTAATGTAATGGTAGCTGCTGCTGTTTTTATTCTGCAGAGTTTTACTCTGAATTATTGTTGTTAGTTCTGGCTCGATTTTAAATATGTGTCCATATTTTTTAATGCAGGCCTTTTCTTGGTTATGAACAGCCTCTTTATGTGATACTTTTATTGCCTGTGAGTTCTTATTTAAAGCACCTGCTTCTGGTTAGTACAAGTGTCAGTCAGGTGAACTTTGGATTTGTGCCATAATGTCAATCTTAAAGAGCTTGAAATAAAGAATTGTGGTTTTACAGAGTTATTAGATTTTCTTCCTTTAAAACCTGACCAGGAAAGGGGATACCAGCTCTATCCTCAAACCACTGGAGGGCTTTTAATGTGAAGCATCTGTGCAGGAAGTGTCAAGTTCAATATGACAGTAGCTCAACATTGAATAAAAAGTGACTGGAATGTATTAGTTAATAGAAAACAGCATTTCTGCTTAACCCTCTGAACCACAAGCAGTTTCAAGGCTCCTGTCACATTTCACTCATTGTGGCCTCATTTTTCACTACAATATACAGGGTGTCCACAAAGTCTCTTTACAACTTAAAAAAGTGATTACAAAGCAAATGAACAGATACATATGTGGAAAGTATAACAAAATGACTAGTAGATAGATTAGAAGAGTAGATATTGAAGTTTTTTTGCCTCATTCAACACACCTCAACATGGGCAACATAACAAGGCAACATTTTTTTTATGATAAAGAGACTTTATGGACACCCTGTATCAGAAAAAAAATGCATGTTGAATTTCTTTGATAATAATTTATTGAGCTAAAATTGGAATAAAATGGAATCTCAATGTAGATTTCCAGTGTCCAAGTGTTAACAATATTTTAAAAAGTGGGCTTAACATTCTATATATACTGAGCTATTTATTTATTTATTTTTATTTGTGTGTGTGTGTGTGTGTGTGTGTGTGTGTGTTCAGGTGGTCCCCAGCTGGTGGGAGTGGAGCAGGAGATGCAGCTGGAGGAGGCGACAGGAAGGATGGTGAACCTGAGCTGTGAGGCTCTGGGCTACCCGCTGCCCAGCATCTCCTGGAACATCATCGGCAGTCAGGTAACGCATCAATAACTTATAAACAACAACTGATGTGTGAAGATGATGAGAGCAAAATTTTGAGTTAAAATCCTGCCATCAATGTGGTGGTGTCAAACTGAAAGGTACTATAGCTGTTTGGGTTGACTTTAGTTAACATACTTGAATTTCCTTAATTTGTTTTTGTGTGCATAAACAGGGAATTAATATTTACTTTTCTAATACTGGCTTTATGATAATATAAAAAGGGAAATTTCTTTATTTTTCACTTGTTAGTGACTAATGGGGAAAATCGCTCCAGTATTGAGGGAGTGAGCTGCACCTGAAACGAGCTATGATGTAAACAGACAGGGCAAAAAGTAAAAGCTAAAAGTCTGATAAGTGATTTTCTGACAGGCTCAGATTGTTATTTAAAGTGTCTGACAGGATTGTAGAACAAGTCAATGCTCACTGATGTAGAGACAGAAATATGCATCAACAAGGTGTGTTTGTTTGTGTCCACAGAACTGGCAAGAGGTGATAAACAAGGCAAACGACCACATGACTCACAGTGTGGTGTCCGTCAAAGTCACCTCGGACATCAGCGCTCTGTGCAACGCTTCCAATGACATGGGCACTGAAGCCAAGGCTTTCAGCATCAAAGCTAGTAAGACCCTCTCTCTCACTTTAATTGCAACATCTGTAGGAGTGCTGCGAATTTTTAATTAAGGCTAAGGTTAAGGTTACTAACCCTTACTTTTAAATCTTCTAAAATGTGCACTGACATATGCATTCAAATAAAAATTCCATCATGTTAAAAAGACATTTTAACCAGGTTGCATCAGTGATAGAGTTTTACAATTATTTTGATTTTTAAGTTGTAATTAATGACCATCCTGAGCATGAGGGTTGCCTGTTTGTATAATGTCAGACTGAGAATAAGTTAAGTGAGGACAATCCACTCTGTTCCCCTCACACCTCCAGGAGAAGACGGGATTATTTGTAATTAAATGAGTAGTGTGTGTATATATATTTGGGGCCCCAGGCTGAGTGTTGTTCTCCTTGTTCACAGTTCCCAGAGTCACTTCAGCTGCTCCTTTCTCTCCTGGTAAGATCGTCTCTTCTCGTTAAGACGTCTCTTTTCGCTTCACTCTGTTTCTTCTTCACACTTAAGTTCTGTCCATGACAATGTATGAGTTAGAGGACTGTATGCATTATTCATGATTTTCACACAGGGACTCCATACCAGGACTGTAGTTTGCTGGCAGATCTTTGGAATGGCCTGTGGGCATATTAAATATTCTGTTTGATTCAGAGAGAAAAATCATAACACCAGCAAATTCAAACACGGCAACACTAACGATACTTGGACCAAAATGCTCTGCAGTGGTAAAAACATTATTTGTATATCCTAGAATTACTTAAATAAACACAAATATGTAAGTGTCTCACTTTTGCTGACTTTTTCCAGACAGTCTTGTGTTTTATAGTTGTTTTTTTTTGCAAACCTGGTTAAACTGCAGTGAAGTTTGGAGAGAGGAATTATTATGGAGCAATTTTCTGACTATCTGAGCAGTCACTTCATGTCATTAAAACCTTCACTAGCCTGTGGGGAATACAACACGCAAATAAAAACATTTGGACCCCCACCTTCAACCACAACTATTAAACAGTGTCAAACATTGTCAAAGTAAATCTAGAGTAGAGAGCTGTGTCGCTGCCAGAAAACAAATATTAGGTTGCTCTCGTAATTGTTTACTGAGGTTCATATGGGCTGTATTTAAACATTTGCACAGGCTCTCAGAGTAGAAGCTTCCTACACACATTAAATAGTGGAAGATCTACTTTAAGAATGAATTTAATCACTTTTATGACACTGAGCATCATAAAGTGAACTTTTGTGGATTCAGCATAATCAATAGGAGGATGTGGATAATTCAGTACAGGGTATTCTAATAAAATACCAAAATAGGCTGAAAGCTGGCAGTGATCATGTTTGTGGATGACATGCCTGTGGAATTAAAGCAATGTGTCTGAGGATTTTTATTGTGCAAGTAAAAATACACAGATTTTTCGAGAAATTCTGTCATCGTCACTGACCTGCTGTTTAGAAACACAAAATGTGATGACAATGAACTGGCAAACAGATTGAGCTGCCAAATTAAACTGTAATTACAATGAGGAGGATACACTGCTGCACAAAAATATAAATGCAACACTTTAGTTTTTGTTCCCTGTTACACTGCTCTGCTAAGCCTGGTTTGTAATAAATCACTAATAGCTAAGGCGAAAAAGTGACCTCCCTACATTTTGCATTAGATGTGAACATGTGACCCAAACTTCCCTGTGTGAGTGTAACCTTAACCTGTCTGGAATGTGTGTGTGGTTGACTTTATATATGTTATATACAGTCATTTTAATGGCTGGTATATCTCATAAGTGTTTAATTTAAGAGCTGATATCTGGCCATTTTCCATGGTTTGCTTGATGATGATTTTGGTTATTAAGAAAACCATGGAAATGGCTAGATGTCAGCTCTTAAATTAAACTCTTAGGAGCTATTTTTGTTATCATTTTATTTGTCCTAACTAATGTACCTTTAGTTGTACCAGGCATTAAAATGAACAATGAATTAAAAAAAACAAGGGCGGTATAATATTTTTTTCCTTGACTGTATAAGGCTTGAAATGATAAATTCAGCGAGCATACTGTTGTAGTTGGGGAGCTCCTTTCAGAAACTAAACCAGAAGACTATAGTGTAGCTTCTTTGCTTTTGAAATGTTAAAGAACAAATCCCACTACTTTTCATTCTGGATGGATAAAGTCATTTAAATAAAGTCAGTTATTAAGTCATTGGTCACAGATGCTGCGCAAAATAAATTACATTTTTCTGCTACTTTAATAACAGAAATATAATCAACATAATTTCACGCGCAGCTTAATGTTTGCCATGCATGGGGAAATGGGCTTTGTTAAATAAGACATTTTGAAAAAACAAAATAGTTTAAATAACGCAATTTGTACGTATAGAACAGATGTTTCATTATCCTCATTTTCAAACATTGCTCCAGTCATTCAGCTCTGCACTTCTGTGAGGTCTGCAAGGGACAGATTAAAAAAAGTAAAGACATTCTGACTTTTTAGTCTCGAGTAAGCTCCAGACACACGACATCAAACACTTGTCATTTTCAAAGACTGTTTTCACAGGCCTGTTTCTGCACAAGAACGATTAACTGATCTTTATGTGAACAATTGGACCCTTTAAGTGCAGTCTTTCTCCTCAGGATTCAGTCCAGGAGCTGTTTGCAGTGTTTTGTTTTGTGCCGAGGCTGATAAACAGAAACTTTATCGATTGTTTAACACCACTGCTGTCAAAGCAGAAATGAGTTGTATTTCTGGATGGACTGACACTAACCTGTGAGGGGTCTCTCTCTCTCTCTCTCTCTCTCTCTCTCTCTCTCTCTCTCTCTTTCTCTCTCTTTCTCTCTGTCTCTCTCTCTCTGTCTTTGTGTGTGTGTAGCTGAGGGCAGTGGGGTGATCATCGTGGTGATCATTCTGTGTCTGCTGCTGCTGGCCATCCTGGGCAGCGTTCTCTACTTCCTGCATAAGAAGGGGAAGATCCCCTGTGGACGCTCAGGGAAACAGGAGATGTGAGTAGAACAGTTTTTTTCCTCATAAGGGACATTCTGACTTTTTAATTTTTTTTACCACTTTGGCTGTGTAAATTTGTGTGGCATACATTTTGTCAAGGGTGTGAGTTTTTTTTTCTTTTATTATTATTTTGTAAGTTCAACCCTTAAGGACAAAAATGTCCCGTTGAAACCTATTAAAACCACAGATCCTGTTGTACTATGGAGCACTGCAGTGTTGATGCAATGCAGCAGGATCAACGTTGATGCTAATCATTGACAGACTGTGGAAAACAATTTTTTCCTAGAATTTAGTATACAGGGGTGTCCCGGTGGCTCACACTGGTAGAGCGCTTACCACTAAGGCTGAGTCCTTGCTGCGGCGGAGCCGGGTTCGAATCCGGCCTGAGCTCCCTTTGCCGCATGTCTTCCCCTCTATCACCCCCTTTCACTCTATCACTTTCAATAAAGCATAAAAATGCAAAAAAAAAAATCTAAAAAAAAAAAAAGAATTTAGTATACAGAAAAGAATTCCAATTTTGTGATTGTTCTTTCATTAAAAAGCAGTGGTATTATGATAACAAACTGACATTTAAAGGTGTATTTGTAATGTTTGATCAGGACTGAAAATGAAAAATAATACTCATATAATGTTGTGGTGCATACATTTACGGACATCTTAGGACAGCAGAGCACAAGTTAGAGTTAAGTTGGGTGAATTTTTTTTTCATTGTCGACATGAAAACACCAAAGTCAACAATAATGAGTATTATCTGTGCATCCAAAGCCTGATACTCACTTGAACACCAAATGTGTGTTAATCTGTAGTTGAAAATATTCCCCAACACACTGTTTAACCGCGAGTAATGTCTTGCAAAGTGCCCAGGTAATTTAGGAAATGATTGAGCTTTTTCAGAAAGTAAAAGTATATATTTGAGAACTGTTTATTAAGATTTAAGTCACACAGACGGATTGAGGAAGTTGGCAATTATTGAGAGACTGACTAATACTTCAAGGTTTGGGTCTTTTCCTGGGATTTGCTGAGAATTACAAAAATATAGAGTTGTATCCCTCAATAAGATTTGGAATGCAACACCCTCTGCACTTACCTGTTTTTGTCAAATTCCACGAGTCAACCCTTGTTCCTGTCAGCAGCACCAAAGAGAAGACCACCAAAGATGACATTGTTGTGGAGATGAAGACCAACACAAAGAACGAGGAAGCTGTCCTCCTAAAGGCTGTCAACGGAGACAAAAAGGGCCCTAATGACCAGGTAACTATTGTGGGTGGATAAATGGGATGTCATTATTTCACAGTATAAAAAAGGTCTCTGAATACCAAAGTTTGTTCTGCTGAAGTTTACAAGTTGTGGAGCTAAACTGTAAAGTTATTCTGAGGGAGGCGCAGCAGAAAAGCTCAGGGAGTGAAAAAAAAACATGATCACGGATGTAAGTGAGGAAATGCAGAGCTGGACATCCTGTTTGCAGAAACTTCACAGGAGCCGTTTTAAATTTGAATATGTGATGTGTATGTGGGGTAGCAGCAGTGGCTTATGCATTAATTATTGAATGGTTAGAAATAAACGAGCGTGCATGCAGAAAACATTCTGTTGATATGAGGATGTCTGGTTGTTATACAGACAGATAACATGTTTTCCAGCATTATCACCTGTGCTTTAGTGCTGTTTGCTTGTGGGAAAAATGACTGTTTAAGAATTTAGTTATGAGGTTTAATATGAGAATGTTGGTAGTTTTAAATCACCTTTCACAGAGTTATAAATAGTCATTGTTTAATTGTTATGCATCATAACAGCACATGAAGTTCTGTGTGAAAGTCAATATATTAAAAAACAAGCATGAATTTGCAAGAGCTGCAATCATGCATACCCATGCATCTATGCATACACATGCACACAAACACAACCTCAGGACACTTGATCTCCATGGTACTTTTACATTTTTGTGGACCGACCGACAGAACAAGCTATATATAGAGTATATAGCCACAGGCAGAAATCTGCTGAAATTGCGGTATGTCAAAAATATTTCCCCCACACAAACCTTGTGCAGGGGTGTGCAAGCATTCATAAGAACCCACAAAAATCTGTTTTTAGACATTTCTTTGTCAATTTTTCTAAAACAAAATGATGCTTGGTGTGAAGCTGCTTTAGTTTAGCTTTGCACCAAGACTGGAAACGGCAAACCTATCTCTCTCCAGAGGGAACAGAATCCACCTCCCAGCATCTGCAGATCTAAAGATTTACTTATCAAACTTCAAAGATGCTAGTTTATAGATTGTGTTTCTTCTAATTAACAGGGATATCCTGTTTTAATTGTAGACCACAGCTCATTTGTCATAAGTAGAACTTACTAGGGAGAATGTGTTGGTGTAACACTGATGTCCTCCTCTGTCCCTCCAGTAAAGTCTCCGATGGTTCAGCAGTGATGTTGTGCAGCAGGAGGCAGGACACATGAAGCCAGCAGTCTGTCTGTCTGTCTGTGTGTGTGTGTGTGTGTGCGCGTGTGTGTCTGTGTGAGAGACGCTCCCACTGATCTGAGACCTGCAGGGTAACACCACCTCACAGTCCGGACATTTTCCCCATCATGCTTTGTTCTCAGCAGTATTCAGTAAATTTACACACACACGCACACACACGCACACACACACACACCCACACACCCATTACACACACCCACACACACACACCCATTACACACACACACACACATCCATTACACACACACACACACACACACACACACACACACACACACACACACACACACACAGGTATGTATGTACAGATGTGTCTTTTCTTTTGAACAAATGTTTCCCTGACATTCAGTTTCTCATTAGTTTTGTACAATTTCCTCAAACTGTGTTCAGCTCTCAGCTGCTGTTCAGTGTGTGTATGATGGTGTCTCGACTGCATCATCTACTTTTTTTGTAATGAAAGTGTATATATTATATATATTTTGTTATTTAAGATATTTTGGCACTCAGATTTTCATTTCATGGTAGCGTCTGGGTCATGTGCATGTTGATCCATGTTCATGGAGTCCAGGTGAGTTTTAGGACAGGACATGATGTCAGAGACCAAACGCCAGCTGCTCCTCTGGCGGCTCTTTACTGTCGCTTCACAGTCACACTGAGGGAAGGCTTGTCAGCGTGTTTGCTTCACTTTGAATTTTGATTGAAGCCAATATTTTTAGAAAATGTATATTCAAATTTACCAAAAAATTACAAATGTTAAGGCAATTGCCTATAATGCAGGATATTCATTATAATATAAGGTTACTTTTGTGACTTTCTCATGCAATCAAACAGAAAAGGGCAAAACTATTGACACTGCAATAAAAAAATATTTTATTGCAAATAAAATACATTTGTGATTAAAATATATTAATGTAAATCCCAAATTTTTTTTCTTTCTTGCAAAACCAAAAGTCTGTTTCATTAGTTCTTTAGTTTTTTAACAGAGAGCAAAACTTTTGGATTAAAAAGCAAAACTTAAAAAAAATAAAAATGTCTGGATGCGAATCAAAAATTGTATTTGCAGATCCCCCAAAATGATTAATCTTTCTAGATTTTATTTCAAGGACTTTTTGCTGTTTCCCCCTCTTCTCTGTATCTATTCTCATTACGTTTTTTCCAATAATAACACCATTAAAAAAAACAAAAAACGTTAGAATTCAAAATTATAGTAATAGTAGTAGTAAGTACAAAACCTTTTGATTCACGTTAATATCTGATATTAAATATAATATTTTTTAATTACAGTGCCGATACTTTCTCTCTCCAATCTATTGCATAATAAAGACACAAAGGTAACCCCGTATAATGTCTAACAGCTGTCACACTGGCAGCCTTCTGTTGCAAACTGCTGTCAAGCCCTTGTACTGTTTGTAAATACGTTGTAGTGTACAGACCTGCTAGTGGTGGCCTTGGACTGTTACTGAAGGTGAAAGGGTCAAAGGTCAGTGATCTGCTGTGCCTGTTTTTTGAGAATGCACCATACACTGAATTTGTTTTCTGTTCCTTTGGTTTGCTCTGTGTGTTTTCTTTGTGTTTCCACTGAGAGCTCGTTTGGCCTGAAGGAGTGTCCCAGTGTGTGAGCATGTTCGACTTGTTTACTACAGATGACACATACAGCACCGCTAACCGTTCTGTGGAGTTGGCTGCACGATATTGGATTTTTTTTTTTTACCTTCAAGGTAGACACATGCTTAAGTGTATTTCTGTAGAGTTTGAAAATCAGCTGACAGACACTCAGAACTGGTTTCATTCAGATCATCTATCACAGGGGACAATCAGTTTCCTGTTAAATCCAATCATGGTTTATATATATATCTCCCCACTTTGCATTACCACTATATTCAATTCACATTGCTAAACACCCCCTTTAGAGGTGTTTCTAACCATCTCTGTTACCAAAATATTCCATCTTCATTTAAATATTCAGAGATGCAAGTATTCCGAAAATACTTTCAGAGCATCAGTAAGCATTTTTTAAATGATGATCTGGGATTTATCTTTTTAGCCAAATGGATATTTGACTGTAATGATAATAGATGAGAGGCACAGACTGGAGATAATCTACAGAATATGTTAAGTATGTCGGATTTGTAGTAAATCAGCTAAAACATGCACCAACACTGCTGTGCTCCTTGCTGGCTCCGTTTTGTGAATATGATGTACTGATTGCTCACTGTGTAGGGTTTTTTGTTGTGAAAAGAAACATTTTGTTACTGAGAGCGTTACATTTTGCCCAAATGACTTGCAGCATTAACAAAGTAGTGATATGTTTTCTGTTTTGTTTCTTTTTTCCACTGAGTTGAGGTGTTGAAGTTATCTTTAGAGATATCCAGGTACAGGACGTCCTCAGGCAAGAAGTGTCCTCACGTGCAGTGCGATGCTGTCATTGTATTTAAGAGAAGCTGCACAAAGCCATAACACCGACCGTCAGTGGTGTGCAGTCAAACTTTTCTCATTTGATCCGTAAACCTGCACCGCATTTTTTCAGTTTAACTTCAAACATGACATCTTGTGTTCATTGTTCTGGATTTTTCACTCGTGGGAAAACAAGTTCAAAACTGAACATTGCAATTATGTTTTTTTTTTTATTCTAAATGTGTGTAAATTAAGTACTGTACATGTGATTCTTTGATGCTTGCATTTTTTTTTATATTTTTTGCAAGAAAATAATGCCAAATAAAAATGTTTCATTTAAAGATAAATGTTTTTGTTTTATTTATTTTTTGCAGAAGTACGAGAATACTTTTCAGTTTTTTCTTTTGCCCTGGGGCTCGATATGAACCAGAACAACAGCGAGTTTGGTGTGCTTTGTGTTAGTGCTGCACAGTCCCACAGTGAGGAGACAGGAAGGAGCACTGCCTCCAAACCGCTGTCAGCACGAGCTGGAAATGACCCCAACAGTAGCTCAGATTTCCAGCTGCAGTCTGGAGGGAAGGAGGACAGAAAACACAGCTCACATCTGCAACAAATTCAGGCACCTGAGAGATCCAGATCCTCGTATCAGTTCAGTATAACTCCAGGTTCAGACATTTTTCTCTCTGAGACAAAGTTTAAAACAATACTATGAAGACTAAGTGATAACAGCAGGTTTCCTGATTCTTTATTCTTCATTCACTTTTTAGGTGCTTTAGATTCTTGGCCACACACCCCGAAACACCAGTGGCATCTATTTTGCCTCCACTGTGGTTTTGGAGCGTCTATATTGTAATAATAAGTCCACAATCATGCTAGCAGCTATGTGAGGCTGTACTATGGCACAGTGGTGCTTTAAAGTAACTAAAGGAACTACCATCTCCACCAGGTGTAAAAGGGATCATGGGTTTGGTCTGGTGTTAGTGAGTGCACGCTTCTGTCCATCTGTCTGTCTGCAGCCCATCTCTCATACTACTGGACCAATCAGCTTCCTACTTTTTGTGCATATTTTTTATTCAGGGACCTCTCATGGGTGCAGTGATTTAAATTTTTCAGAAACCCGTTTTATTGTTGATTTATATGGTCATTCACTGCAGTCTCAGTCATCCGGCCTTTAGTGTCTTCAAGTCAACAACTGCTTGTTACATGAGCTGAAAACCAGTGGTGGACTGTAACTAAGTACATTTACTCAAGTACTGTACGTTACATACTGTACTGAAACTTTATACTTTGCCCCTAAAATGTAGTGAAGTAATATATTGTACTTTTTAACATGAAAAACAATACATTTAAAGTGATCACTTTTTTTAATCTATTAAATTAAGCCTCATAAAAGTATAGTAAGCAGTTAAAATTAGATTAAAATGCTGCTTACATGAATGCATCAATATTCATAATCCATTATTAGTACTTTTACTTAAGAGATCCAATACTCCCACCACTGCTGAAAACAAGCCGCAGCTTGTCTCTTGCCGGCCACATTTTGTCCTACGCATCGCTTTGCATCATGGAACCCTGTGCGTTTCATTTTGGAACCCCAAAATAACCACACAATCATGTACTTTCCGTCATCAGCCGTGGCTTAAAATAATCACTATTGCTGCGTTGTAGCTTTTGTGGAAGTCCCAGGCATGTCTGGATTAATAATATAATTCAGATGTGCACACAGCTCAGTGAATTTCATCACTTTCTTCAGGAACTGCAGCTAGATGACTGCCAGTACATCGCTAATACAGCTGTATGTACTCAAAATAAACTGATTTTACCTAATAGCAATTAACTGATTGGTACGAGGAAGAGGGCCTCACGAAATGACTCGTTTAACTGTTACAATTCGATTCATCCAGTGACATTTGGAAAGTCTAGAAAAGCGGTATAATTGAATAAGTTTATCCCCATTCAAGTTAGCTGAGCGCTACACTGGAAGTTAGCCGGCTAACTTGTCCAGATGACCTATGGGGTTGGTTTTGGGGGGAGAACCTAAATGTGGATCAATTTAAGACTTTTGCAGACAACGGAGTATTATTTTATCCTGAGAGATGACTGCAATAGCATTTTAGGGGTGTAAAAAGTAAAGTTCACTGTAACATAGAACAGCCTGTAGTGATTAGGGAAAAACCACACAGATCAAATGTTAAAGAAAATACTGTTTAATTAAAAATCTTAATGGCTTAGGCATGAAAACATGGCAACACAACAAATGCTGAGGATATTAAAAAGACAATAAATAAAATCATATTTACACAGGCAATAACAAAGCAATGAAGACAACTTTTTAGTAGGCAAGTTCTTGTTGAAAAGGCTAGTTACCATGATTACACCCCACATATCATTAACCAGTGGATCTGACCCAGTATACCAGCTGAGTTTACCAGCTACTGAGGGAAAATGTGTGTGTGTGTGTGTGTGTGAGAGAGAGAGCGGAGCCTCTGGCAGTGATTCAACTTGACTGTCAGCTTCAAGTGTATCCTCACACAGCGGCACTTTCATGGTTGAGAGTTAATCTGTTAGAGATGGAGTGAACACAAAGCTGAGGGACTGACGACACATTCTCTGTGGATGGAGACGAGCTGAGGGGCAGCATGCTGCTTTTACATTTTGTTTGGGGCAAATTAAAGACTTCTATGGAATCATAGAAAGACAGCAACCTCAGTCTCATCAGCAGGGACTCGATACAAGATACAAGTTCAATTCAACTGCTTTTCCTTATTGTTTTACATCACTGTACAAAACGATACCTTTCGACTTTAATCACATTAATCTGTTTTAAGAGCGTGGAGGCAGCTGTAACAAAATACCTCATAATTGCAAGCAAGATTAGGTCTGTTTTTGTTTGTTAGTTTTTTTTGCCTTTGAATGTGTCGTCATTACATAGTTTGTCCACCAGAGAGCACTAACAAGTTTTTTTTACCTGTAAAAAGTGCATATCTTGATTATTTATTCAACTAGCAGATATCCATTTGGGTATTCACTTGGCTCTACTTGTGTTTTTCCAAAAAATCCTGTGACACTGCCTGCATATCAAATGCCCCAACTCCAAACTCCTGATATATTGTTATTCAAAGTGAATATCTGAAACAAACAGAGTGAGTAAAAGGTTCCAATTAAAAAGCAAACTGTAAAGATTTAATTTCAGCAGTAAATGCGGAGGAACAGTTTTGGTTTCGGTTTGTCTGCCGGCATGTGCAGGTTGTGATCGACAGAAGGCACATTTACAAAAGTGACGAATGTAGATCTGCTTTGGAAAGGACAAAGGAGGAAATTGCACTCATAGTTAAACAGGACGTCTTGGACATATTTTCCTGCTTTAAGTGTGAATGCGGTCTTGTTTCTGGCAGTGAGTGGGAGTGACAGCTGCTCATTATTGGACCACTGGAAAAAAAATCCAACTGTAGAGGATCCACGGACTATTTATAGGTTGTACTGTGTAAATTGTATGTGTTGATTTAAGTATTTTCTACGATGTGTATTAAGCCCAACGGATGACTAGAGACTGATCCTTCTTATATCACAGTACGGCTCAAACTCTGACATTTTAGTCACTCAGTTCACAAACTTTTTTATGTGTAGAGCATGTTGACATGCTCACAAATACCACGCTGATGTTTAATAATGTTCACCATCTTTATCGCCATCGATTCTTTTCTTGACTAATCTTTTGGTCTACAACGAGTCAAAAAATTGTGAAAAATGGCAGTTTTGTCCAAACAACACTTCAAACCTCCCCAATTTTGAATCGCTTTCATGTGAGACAAAACAAAAGTTTGAGAAGCTGGAACTTGCATATTTTTGCTTTAATGCTTTCTGTCCCTTCAGGAAGTCCTGTGTCCACCAAACAGTGTTGGAGAAACTTTGATTTTTAATGTGAAACTGCTTTTCAGTGTACTAACTGGTTTTATAACTGGGGTCATTGGCTTGTGAGAGGAGGAGGAATCTGTGGATAATTCAGCTTATAAAATAGACATCCTGAACAATGAACACCGAAGGAATCATAACTGCGAGAAGTTGTCTGTAAAGACACCAGCAGTGAAGACGACTCCCATGATCCCGCACTAATTTTTAATGTCACCGAACTCTGTTTCAGTTATCGTTTTGATCAAAAGACCTCTACCTGCTTAAAATACCAATGCGTTGAAACAAATAGTTGCAGATACGTTTTCTGTTGATCAACTGATCTATATATTATTCCAGCTCTAAGGTCTTTTCAAAGTTACTGAGAAGGTTGCGGTGAATTTTAAACAATCAGCGTCAAAGTCTTTAAACAGCTGAGTGACTGAAATGTCTGAGATGCACAACGGGTGGATTATTACATTTTTAACAAGGGCATGGTAACAATAAACAGGAAAACCCAATCATTGGAATGCTTCTGTAAGTAGTGCTCGTCCACAACACTGCCAACATATCATGTGTCCTTCAGCATCTGTTCATTCATTACATTCACCCTGGCTTATGACTGAGTACCTGAGTCCACATGACCGCCTTCTGGTTTTTGCTTTAGCGCTAAATGTAAATCCCTTCAATCTCATTTCTCAGCTGTTCTGGGTACAAATGGAATGCAGAGCTAAATCACATTAACATGTGAGAAAGAAGTCCAACAGCACATGTTAAAAGGGATGGTTTAGATTTTTGCAGTGGGGTTGTATGAGGTTCTTATTCATAGTCAGTAGATGGTGGTCGGCATGCCCCTAGTTTGGAGAAGCAGGCAGGAGTACCAGTATAAGAGCTAAGCAATGTGGATGAGGAAAGCAGGAAAAGTTCTTCTATACACCTAAAAAAACATTTTCACTGCTCTTACCAGCCCTTTATGACGTGGAAATGAAGCCGTTATCTATGCTCCCTTCAAAGCCACCCGACTCCATTAACAAAACTAGTAGTTTTACCTTGCAGCACACGAGTTGCTGGTCTACAGCTGCCTCATGGGTTACCTTGTTTCAATACAACCCCACTTAAAAAACTTCCAACTATCCCTTTAATGTCCTTTTGCTTATTAGTAAGAAACTATAAGAGTATAGAGAAGCTTTTGAGTAAATAAACCAGCCTTCAGTGTCAGACCACCTGGGATGGTGGCAGGCAATCGTGGAATTAAATGAAAAAATAAAATTCCAGCCATTGTTAGTACTACACACAGCACAACAAGTTATGAGAGTACTTAAACATTAAAACGTGTTATTTCATTATAGAACCATCATTGAACCGGGAGCTGAGAGGAAAATATGGAGTCATATGTTCAACTTGTCAAATACCATCGAAAAAACAGAGCGAGCCACAGTGACGCATACGACACGAAGCCCTGCGATACTGCACTGCGACTGAACATTCACATTCATCAGCATGAGCACACACGCCACAGAGTTAATCACTAATTTTTCCGACCAAACTCGCGTCGCTACATATTTGTACGTACGCCACAAATTTGCCAAGAAGCCCGTAAAAAGCACCAAAACTGACAACTGAAACGACGATCGGCAGGGTCCCTCTGCAGATCACTGTAGCTTCAACACTTAGCTTAATGAGAGAAAGTACTCTGAGGGGAAACACTGCCACAGCACGAGTGGACCTCAGCAAAGTACAACAGGGTCAAAGCTTGGCTACAGAGAGCTCACATTAAAAGGCTTCCAACACTGTATGCTGCGTTCAGGTCATATCGGACTTCTCTGCCTCGACTGGGCTGCTCCTTAAACCAAACTAGACCGGATATTTACCAATAACCAATAGATACTTCTGTTCTAGGGAGCCATTCACAAGCAGCGAGTAAACAAGAGATTTTGAGGCTTCAATGTCAAACACTTGTCCGAGTACTCCAAGATAAACAAAATAATATATTTTCACTTAGAAAAGCAAGTAATACCTGTTGCTATAGTTCACTGTTTGTGACTTTGGATGTTTCAAACTATAACTTGCAGATGACGTCATCTCATTCGTCTGCGTCTTTAAAATATGACATGAACGCAGCATTAATCCTCAGAGTAAAGCCTTTTGGCAAGTACTTGTGGCCCTGCAGGAAAGTGCTTGGTAAATGCTATCCATGATAATGGCACAGAGTGGAGACAGAGACGAGACAGAGAGGGTGGGCGTGCCTGGAGCGACTATGTGGCGATGTGCGCTGTGGAGGGGATGGAGACAAACTCTCGCAGGATGTTCTTGGCCGTCTCCAGGTTGTTCTGGGCGATCATCAGGGCTTTCTGGATGTCCTGGATGGAGTAGCCCTGGGACATCAGGCATTCAATCTCCCCGTTTAGGGCCTGGCTTCCGGGGCCTGCATTAGGAGGGGGAGCAGGAGAAGGAGAAGGAGCAGGGGAGGAGGAGGAGGAGGAGGGACCTGGGAGTTCTGGTAATGGAGTGGAAAATTCACGGTTTACAGGCCGAGGCCGTCGGTCAGAGTTGGCTCGCCGGGGGAGAGGTTTGGGGGGACGTTCGGGGTCGGCACCTGCTGCAAACATACCTGGAAACACACAGGTAAGTAGACAAGTTTCAGTTTTAGTGGAAAAAATAATGTTGGATTCAAGTTCCTGAGGGAAAACAGAGGTTACAGATATTTCTTCCAGCGAAGTCAATGGATTCTTGTAGAGTGTTAATTTATGATTTCTGCTTACTCTTAACTCTCTGTTTCTGGCAATGATAAATGGTATAATTTAACATTATGTTGTTACATTTAACAATTTAACAACATAATTCCAGGTTTGGGGTTTCACCTAATAAGCCAGACAGATAAAAACATAATAATTTATAGATAAACATACTAGCATCTACTGCACTGTCAATACTGAGAGTGCTGAAGGCTGCTGAGGGGCCGCTCATATCTGACAGGGTTCTTCTGGTGGGGGCCGGAGGGACGACCGGTCGGGGACAGTCATACTCGTAAATGTCTTCCTCACTGGTCTCCTCCGTCTTGTCCTGGGGAACTGGAGCTGAATGTTGAGGGTGGTCTGAAAAACAAACACCTGCAGTCAATAGACAATACACTGTTCATACACAGGGCAAATGGAACAGACTTGAGCTCGGTTAATGCTGAGACCTCATCTGTGGCAGGGTGTGCAAGAATAATTTTAAGAGAAAAACTGTTAAGTCTTCCCCTTTATTTTCCCTTAGGACAGTGATGATGAGGTGTGAATACCCATGTCAGAGGCCTGTGTTGTCTCAGACGAACCAGCCTGGGCCTGGATATTGAACATGGACTCGTACACTTGGGGGTCCTCAGAGTCACTGTCAGCCACCTCACTGATGGGACACAGAGAGAGAAAATAATCAGTTGAAGTGCTATTATAACTTATTCCTTATGTCTAATCTTTACACAAACGCTAATCCTCTCTAAATGAGTAAGTTCTCTACACACACTGTATTCAATAAATGAGTAAGGACATTATATGATAAGGTGTATCTTTCAATGGTTCTGAAACAGACATGTTAGGTTTTTTTTAATAAAAGCATTTTCTGCATGAATTTTAAGCTGCATCAATTTTGCAAGTACCTTGTACTGCCACTGCTTAGGCTTTAGGCTCAAACCATGAACTAACTAATTTCGGAAGCTTTTCTTTTCATTATTCCTTTGGTGTTTGAATTCTAGTCTTGTATTTAACATTGTTGCCTTCTTGCCAAACACTGTATTTACATAAAGGAAGTGAAACACAGCAAATAAGTGAAAGGGCAGTTTTTGTTGGTTAAGAAATGGGCTGTATAGACAAAACTGAGGCTACAGAGCCCCCTTCTGGACGAAAACAATCACTACACCAGAAATTATCGTAGCATTGAGACCAGCATTACCTCATGAATAAGTATGAAATCTTCTGCTGCACATTTTGATATCATCTTAGACTCCAACTCCCTTCTACAGTCTTCTCTTCTCCAATAATAATGAGCCTGTGCATCCCAACCTGTTCTCCTGTTTACCTGATGTCGTTGTGGTGGTTTGTCTGGGCCGGAGGAGGCGGCACCAGGGAGCCTGTTATGACCCAGGGGGCGCCAGAGGCTGGAAGAGAGGTGGGACTCATGTACTCGTTCTCCTCGCAGTCAGACGACAGCTTCTCCCCACTCGACACCACTGACGCTGGCAGAGATCTGATCATATATTGACAAAAACAAAGCATGATAAGGTTTTCAGAAGGGCTGTGAATGTTTGGATATCAATAGAAAAGGAACACTACTAGGAAGCAACAGAACCTTAAAAAAAGCAACACAAATATTTTACACTGGGATAGCTGGTTATTTATGCTCTCTAATGCATAAAGTGGCATATTGTGACTTATCCTCACCTAAACCACTACTGTTTTAATGGAGTAGCTATTGCAGAAAACTGGGGTCCTAGAAATGCGGTCACGGCCCAGAAACTGCAGCCTCCAGTTCAGCAGGAACATATTTTTAGTACAGACTGCCATCTGCCATCATACTGCAGCTAATTTACTTCATACAACTTCACTTCTGTGGAGGATCTGACTCACATATTTTTCCCACTGGGTACGACTTAAAATGGAAACTATCATATTTAGAAGCTGAAGCTCATCTGTCCTGAACAATGTGGTCACACCATGATGTGAAAAATTCTAAATTTACTTTTTTCCTAAGGCAACAGAGCTCCGTACCTTGCAGCCAGGCAGTATATCGCGTTAGTAGCTGCTTGGGGTTTGCTTCCCTCTCCACTGGTTCCGTTGCTCTGAGGGGTGGAGGACAAGGCTGGCAGGGCCTTGGTTACCGGACGTGGGACCATGTAGTTGGAAGCCCAGGCGGGCTGGTCAGGGGTGGAGGGTAGGGGTCTCCTCTGGAGTCTGGAATCCTGGCCGACCAGGGAGGGGCGCTCTGGAGGGGGAGGAGGAGGCAGCTCTCTCAGGGCTGGAGGCAGAGGTAGAGGCTTGTCTCTGTGTGTAGCTGCAATCTGCAGTGGAGGAAGGAGAAGTTTGTGGTATTATTTACCAGCAGAGATGTGAAGATTCACTGACAGGGCTCTCACTTTGACTATGTTAGAACAGTTGGTAGGGGTGTCACAAATTGCTTTGTCATCAATCAATTTGACTTTCGATTTTAAGGTCAAGATTTGAATCAATTCGAGCTCATTTTGATAATTTTTTTTTTAATGTGAAATTGAAATTATGACACAGCTAACGGCTGGAAGTAGATCAGAGGTATGGTGAGTGGGCTAAACTATCAGTTTTTCTGTTAAAACTCAATAAGTGCACGAACACACACACACTCACTCACCTTGGCTGTGGCTCCCTGAGCCTGAGTGCTGTGGGAGCTGGAGGGTCTCTGCTGCAGGAGGTCCAGTCGAGGGGGCACTGGAGGCAGCTGAGACACTGGAGATGGTGGGCGCTCTACCTGCACATATACAGACGCATATACAGTACACTTATGAGAGCTGAGTCTCACTACGTAACCAATACTGACTGAAATGATACCACATGGAGACAAAGACAGTAATCAGGTGATTGTCTGGTGAGTTGATGTTTGTGTTTCCTGACATATAAACTTGTTTTTTTTTTTTTTTTTGTGAACAACTTTTTTATTGCTTTTAAAGACAGAACAAGGACAGCAGTCCGACAAAGTCAAAAGGTACATTACAATCAAATTAAAAATAGTAATAATAAGGAAATAAAAATAAAAAATAAAAATAGGGAAAATTTAAAAAAAAAAAAAAGAAAAAGGCGACGACCCCCCACCCCCCCAACTTGGATCTCTATAAAACTCTTACAGGACATGAGAGACCATGTTCAAGTAATGCAAATAAAAATATTAATTACAGCAATTCCTTGATCTTATCTGCCATTGTTTGCCATGCTAGAATAGTATCAGCTCTAGCACCATGCATTCTTGCCACTGAAAGCTCCATATTTATTATGTCAATGCATGTGTTAATCCAATGGGGTTTGGTAACTGTATGTGGAGGTTTCCAGCGTAAAGCCAGCATCTTTTTGGCAGCAGTGATGCCCGTTAGGAGAATACGTCTTTTCCAGCATGTCAATTGTAATGAGGTGGTATCATTCAGGAGTAGCACAATGGGAGAACATGGTACAGTGACTTCCAGTACATTAGATAAAGTAGAACAAACCTCACCCCAAAAAAGCTTCACATCCTTGCATTCCCAGTATATATGTATATATAAGCCTACAAGTCCATCTGAGCAAAGGGTGCAAATTGGAGATGACAAACGTTTCATTAGAAAGTTTCTTCTTGGAGTGAGGTAAGTCCTGTGGATATAATTGAAATGGATCTGTTGATGGTTTGGGTTTTTAGAAGCCAAGACAATCGAGGACTAAATCTTTTCCCAGTTCAATGAATCACCTCCGATGTAGTGCTTCATTTCATTAGACCACGCATGAACAATAGGGAGGGTTTTATAAGAGGCATCCCGGATAAGGGAATAAATTTGGGAAACCAAACCTCTTTTCCGTCCTCTATTGTACAGAATAGAGTGCAAAGGGTGAGCAGTAAGAGGAGAATTCCATGGCACTCCATATGCTTTCATAGATGATCGTAATTGAAAGTACAGAAATAAAGATGTTCCAGGTAATTGGTAAGACAGTCTCAAATCATTAAAAACACGAAGCCCATTCTCATTATATACATCAGCCAAAACATGGATACCCCTAGAGCTCCAGTCCAGAGATGCGAATGGAACCCCCCCAGTAAGTAGGGAATAATTATTAAAGAGTGGACTATTCATGTGCCATTTGCATGTATTCTTAGATTCCTTCTCAGCAATAACCCATGTTGATAAGAGGAAACTCATTATAGGGCCAAGTCGCAGCTTAGCTCGTTTCAAAGGGACAGTTGAGTAAAACTTGTTGTTTGTGATCTTATTACCTTGGTGCAGGCCAGCCTGCTCATGACAAGGTGGTCCTCCAGGCGATCATCTTCTTCCTCGTCATTGCCAGCAGCTTCTGCTCTGTTGGACCCCTGGAAACCAGCAAAGGAAGCCCCGCTGGCCTTTGGATGGAAGGGATCCACCACAATGGGCTCTGTGCCTTTAATCTCACAGCGGCAGAAGGGGCAGCCTTGGCCCTCTGACTCCTGATACATACACACAGGAAGCAGAGTTTGATATAAGAGGGTGCAGACCGAGGCTGTTATCAGATCCGACACAAGCTCAAGCACATATTACAGCTGTAAGCGTCTCAGAGCGAGAGGCTATAGTGAGATACATGGAACTTGCATACTATTAATGATCATCAGATCGGCTGAAGGAATAAAAATGATGATGAAAACAAGTAGCAGCAGTGTGTAACATTTTTCATATTATACCTAAATTGCTATTGTTTAAAAGGCAAAATCCATGATCCACAAGTCCTTCATATGAAAAGCTGATAATAATTTCTGTTTTAACAGTTTCTGGTAAAACGAATGGGGTCATTTTGGTGTTTTTTTTTCTTTTTTAGGAAAACATGTATACTTAACCCGCTGGCAGGTTTGTTGTGTTCAGAGGGCTAGGAATGGCAAAGTAAAATGGCTCTGAATTCATTTATTAGCCAGTGAGAACACTTCTGTTATGACACTCCTTTTACCAGTGCCCACACTACCAAATTATTTAGTATGCCAGAAAAAAGATTCCCAGAACATAGTATGTCAAATGCAGTGCGCCAAAATTACCACAGCGTCCTCCTGCATCTGGTCACATTTTGCAGTATGCAAGCCCACATGCTTTTCTGGCTACTCTGACCCACAAACCTCGGCAGCATACATATGAGCCGGAAGGTCAAAGATCAGGGCACAATGTTATGACAACGCACCATGTCCCATTTGTATACATATTGCATACAACACAATGTACTTTGTAAGGACAGCTGCAGCACGAACTAAAATAAAAGGAAAAGCATATGATTTGGAATGCAGCACGTTTCATATAGCTACACTGGTAAAACATTTTGCTCCTTTTAACGGGCGTACCTCATCCATGTGAAGTAAACAAGGAGTACAGTTTGATGTGAGGACCAGAACATATTAATAAGAGGACTGAAAATCAAGCCGAGGACGCAGTATCAAACCTCAATCCTACATCTGGTGAGTGATTCTTTTGGGGGAGGTGTTGCAATGCACCACTGTTCCGGATTTGTATTTTTGTGTTTTACAGCGACTTTTTACTTACTTTTTAGTTGGACTAGGGAAAATCTGTGAGGAGGCCCTTTCTAAGTTGGACAAACCTTGTCGACATTACAGTTGTTTTCTTGATCAATTGTGTCAAGCATATATTGAAGTTTCCGTTTAGTACTTTCCTCTGTTGTCAGCTTTCACTGAATTTCCTCATTTGCACAGGACTTAAAAATAGATCACAGTAGCTCTCAAATTACAATTGTAACTAGCACACTTTCAGAGTGCGCCCATTTTTGTCACACATGCAAAATAAAAAAATGTGTGTGAGAAACAGCACCCTGTACAATCTTTACACAAACTGGTCAGTTTAAAATAAACAGAACTACTGACTGGTCTGAAAAGTCACGGCATGTGGCACTGACCCTCTACTTCCACAAAAAAAACTTAGATCTGCTATTTTATTCCTTTTTACATATAATTTGTATGTTTTAAGAAATGACCAAGGTGTCGGTTTAAAACTCAAGATGATAAGAGTATTATGCTGAATTTATAATGCGAGCTCATTTACTGTGTTCTATCAGTACAACAGTTTGCCATATTACTGCACTGATAGAGCTTCTATTTTCAGTCGTTTACCCACTTCCTTTTTTGCTTTTAATGTCTAGCAACAGTCAGTGAAACTCTATGGTGAAACTCCACAGTTCTTGTAGACGTTTCAAATGAAAAGCCTACAATGGCAGGTTGGGATTATGCCCGTTTGTAGTTTAACAGTTAAAAAGGAAATTTAAATGAGGAAGCAATTTGAAATAGTTATTTCATAATGTAAACAGTGTTTCTGTTAAAGAATAGAGCTTGTACTGATTGAATTAGTACTGTAGAAATGTATAATATGCTGAATTAACCAAGACAACAAATTACATAGAGGGAATCTGCTTAAACATCAAGCAACGTCAACAGCAAATATAAACGAGATCAGAAAACCGTGAAGCTTCTTACTAAAACAATTTCTGTCTGTAATGTAATCCTGTTTTCCAAACTAAGGCCTTGTTCTTTATGCAGTTGAGGTAAATAAAGGCCATTATTTCAGAATTTATGGTAATCAGAAAAGGCAGATAAGCAATATTTAGGGCCAATATGGATTTACAGTATGATTGAATGTACAGCGCTTGGATTTAAATAAATCTCACATCAATAAAAAAAAATGGACTTCCCTTCTGACCACCAGGATTTACAGAGCTGCTAGAAAACACTGTAATAAAACTTTATGTGTGTAGGCAGCCTCACCTGCCAGGCAGTCAGACAGGAGGTGCACATCAAGTGTCTGCAGGGCTCGATCTTCACATCCTTGTCGTTCTCTGCACAGATCTTGCAGAGCTGGAAGGTGGAGCCCATCTCACAGTACAGCTCATACTGCTCCTGCAGGGTTCAAGTTAGGAAGAGAGACACAGTATGTTTATAATGAAGATCACTGATGTGTTAATGGTCTGTAGCATGGCACAGAGTTCCTGATTTACCTTATGCATCTTTAGCAGTGTGACTTTGTACTAAAAACAGCTTTTCTATGGATGACTGATTTGCAGATGAGAAACTAACCTGAGTAACTTTGATGTGGTCCTGTGGAGAAGGTTCACACAGCCCTGTTAGGTCTGGGTTCTGTGCCCGACCATCTGGGAACAGATAGCTAGACAACACACAGGCGCGCTGTTAGTATTATGTGAAATTGCTTCTCCATAAAATCAAAACAATGACTGAAATGTCACCAAGGCAAATACGTACAGCTGAGAGAAACTAACAAAGTTGGTAAAAATTCTCTGTGGCGTCACTATAAGAGACATTAAACATTTTTTCTATTGTTCATCCAAAAAAATACTTATAAGGGCAGCTTTAACATTAAGAATCAGCCTCAGCAAAGCAGTGACTTGTATTTAAACTGCAGTTCCTCTCCCATCCATGTGGTGGCTTCTGTCCACACAAAATGTACGTTACATTTTACTTTTTTTGCATCAAATTTAGCAGCTTATTGGTAACGTGATGAGTGTTTTCAACATACTAAAGGTATGGATCACAACCAAAGAAGGAAAATGTACTGCAGGGGGTGTTTTGGAAGTTTCTATTGACATTTGTATATATCTTCTAGACATTTCCAAAGTAAAAGACAAAAAAACGGGATATCCTGGAGAAATAACATCAAATGTAAAATCTTTTTTTACCCATCCCTAGAAAAATCTATAAATATAACTCCCCTAAAATGTTTAAATTGGTGCATTGACACAGAGTTGGAGTGGGACTCACAATCCCTCTCTGTATCCATCAATGAGGGCTTGGAAGAGTGGTTTGTTATGGGGGATGGTCTGCAGGATGTTCCCATCAGCTGTCACGTAGCCGATTGCCCACTGGCCCAGCCGAGTGCAGCTCAGCCTGAAGATGTAGCTGAAAGAGAAGACCACAGTCTCAACTACAACAGTAAATATATACTGGCAGTGTTAATGTGCAACAATGTTTTCACTGCAGCTGGAAATCTTGAAATATACCTCTTTGATTCATCCAAAACTTTAAAATCAAGATTTAATGTCATTCTGTGACTCACCTGCCAGGTTTGTGGATGAACCTGTGCAATCGAGCCTTGACCTCGTCGTAGGTCAGGAACGCCATGTAACCAGGGTGTGTGACTGCCAGACTGTTCCAGTTCCTTAAAAGAGACGACCATGGCTACACAACACACACACATACACGTAGAGTTCATGAAACAGATCTCAACAAAGCAGATTTTAGAAATTTCAGACAGGAATCTGATTCTGAAAGTCTGCAATAACGACCAATTTGGTAGAAGATCCTGCGTAGTAGTAAAGGCCTAAAGTTTGTTAGAATTCAGGGATACATCTAATGAATTTTGGTGGATAACACTAAATGTAAACATAACTTTTTTTTGAGAGTTCCACTGGCCACCTTTTTATTTAGTAATTTATGAGAAAGCACTGATTCAATTTCCATAATGTACAAGGAGCCACATCAGTGATCAATAATCATTTAAAGCCACTAGTGAGTCTATTAGATAAGACTTCATTTTGGGTGAACTCAACAACAATAATTAACAATAATGAATCTAGAGCAATGCACTTTCTACAGTACAGCAGTCTTTATTTTTTAATTCTCTGAACTCCGCCTCAAAAAAACGCCCTCCAAAAACCTAAGCATTGTTTCAAAACAACCTCTTAAAACCAAATCCTGAGGGTTTATTTTTTAAACGGCAAAGAATGTCAACGATTCCTAAAAAAAATATTTCTCAGCCTCTGTAGCACATAGAGACATTAAATAAAAATAAAACATTTTAAAGGTTAAACCCTTGGTTTTAACTGTAGAGAATTGCTTTTGTCCTAAAATTCCTGAAGCATTTAAACAAATATATAATCAACATCATAAAAAAATAGGAAGAATTACCAAATATCTCAGCCTATGTAGCACACAGAAATGTGAAATAAAAACCATCTGAACACATAAACTCTCGGCTTCAACTGTAAATCATTGCCTTGTCCTAAAAAATTTTTAAAACATCAACAACAAAAACAAAATCATGAAAAACAAGTGCTTTTTGGATGATCTTGTCACTTTATTTTCAATCAATTCTTAATTCTTACATGTGGAGGCGCGGAAGAATTACTTTTTTGTTTCAATTTTTTCCCCTTTTGCTTTCCACACGAGTATTGAAGCAAATTACATTTCATTTAATTGGTTACATGTCTTAAAAAAGACAAGATCATCCAAAACACACAAACGTTGCATCCAGTCTTAAAGGTAGAATCATGCGTACGTCTTAAAGGTCATTAAAGGTCTTAAAGGTCTTTCCATCCGGTTAATGAGTGATATTGAGGATTGTTTTTGCCTTTATATGTGATTCAGAATATAGACTGAATTACAACATGGATCAGAGACATTCCCAGACTGCTCTGGTGTTACGATCCTCACCTGGAACAGCCTGGTGAAGATGTCAAACTCAAAGACAGAGATGTAGTCGTTGCAGGTGAGGTCGATGGTGGACTTGAGAGCCATGGCCTCCAAGCCCGAGCTAATAGGGTGAAACTCATGGAGAGCCTGACGAAATGTCCTCCAGGGCACTATGGTCCTACAACACATGAGAGGGCGGGAGCCAGAAAGTTACAGGGTTTGCAGAAAGCTAACCAGTCATTATAGTCAATGTCATACATTATGCTTCTCTAAACCTAAAGCTCAAACAGCAACTACCAAACAGGATCTGTGTCAATGAAAGGCTAAAACAGAGAGTTCACAAGCAAAGAATAAAATGTAAAAATTTCTGAAACAAGGTCTCATCACGAAGCTCTTTACAGGTTTAGAGTGCAACACCTGCTGAAGAACAGAGTTAACCAACACAAACCAGAAGATACATACATTCATGATACATTTTTAAGCTAACATAAAAACTCACTTGTCCCCAAATGATCTCCTCCAAAATTCGGCAGCGTCAGCTTTGGTGATCCTGAAGTTGTCCCCCTGAAATAAGCCGTTGGGGAAGATGGCCTTTAGCTCCGCTAGCATGTGACTGAAGATCAGAGACAGCTTGGTAAGGTTTCGCCTGCGTGAGAGAGAAACAAATATAGTAAGTTAGTATATAAAGTACTATTAGACTGTAGGACGATCTAATATTTGTGCAAAAATAATTTCACTGGTCAGAAACATTACAGGCTGAAGCCTTTAACAAGTAGAAATGTGTTTATCCATCACCGATATACTTTTAGTACACAAGTTCATACTTTTATATTCTCCCACTTCTTAGTTCCTCTGAACGCTTGTCAGTCACACTCATGTTTCAGTGTACAAAGATGCTATTCATACTCTGAAATGTTCTGCTTTACTAGGGTATGCATGCTTTAAACACTGCAAAATATTTCACATTTCCTACTGATTTTAATATGGAAGCCAAGGTTATTCTAGAGAGGCACTGAATTACATTTTTTTCCGAACTAGAAGCTAGATACTAGATACTAGAATCTTAATACAGGTGCATTCCCTTTGTGTGCAGCAAGCAGTACAGCAAACGCAAAATTATGTTTTTGAAAGGCTAAACATAAAAGAAAATGGACTGAAGAATTATATTTCATGAGCTAAAAACATGTTGTGCATTTTGTAAATTATTACAGAGATCTGTTTTCCATAGATAATGGCTTTTAGAAAACAAAAATGATGCTCCAATGTTCAAATTTCAGACAGTCTTTGAGCTAATCATGTGTGACTACGCATTCATCAGGAAAAATAACCAAATATATGCTTAAAGTTGTCAAGTTTCATCAAAACCACTTTATTCTACATTTCTACTGAGGTAAAAGTCACATGTTGCGTGACAAAAATCAGAAACTTCAACTAAGCTTCAGGCTGTTTATGTCAAGAGCATTGTAAAAGAGGTTGTAAAAATGTAAATAGTTAAATATGTTCATCATGTGGAGCCGCCATTTTTTTTATTACAATATTAGTAGCACATATGGGCACTTGGAAAATTCTTTTTTTTTTCTTTTTTCATGATTTACGGCAAAATAATTGTGCTACAGTGCACAAGACATTTGAGTTCTCTCTATTTCTAGACATGATTGTGCTGATTCCATAGAAATGCAGCACTTGTATGTGAAAAATGAGGCCACAGAGTGAGTAAAATGTGACAAAAAACACATCCTAAAACTACTTAGTAAATACTTGATATCTTTAAAATATATGCCTATTTGTGTATTGAACCACTAGATCTCAGCTTAAGGGAAGCCCACTCTTCACAAGGATGGAGTCGCGTGAGCGAGTACACCTGCTGAGGGGGAAGAAGAACACAAACCACTAACAAGTCTACAGTTATTAATAGGTCTGTACTTAGTAAAGACCCGGTGACTGATACATTTTCTAATCTTCAACAATAGTTGTTGATGCAAACCATCTGTGAGGAAATGCTTGATAAAAATCAGTGCGTCAGAGGAAGGATGAACTTACGCTTACTCATGACTTTCTGAGAAACGGGGGAAGTGGATTTGATTGTGACAGTTTAATCATGCCTTCATACTACACTTGAGTCATTTTACCTCAGTTCACGTGGCTGTTCTACTTCTGCCAAATGCCATTAGGTTGGATTTCAACACAGTGGTAAAAAGAGTAAGAATAGAGTGTAGAAAGTTCTTATCAATGTCACATGGTGATGCAGGTTGGTAGGTTTTTGAAAGAAATCACAAAAAGAGCAACGAGCAGTATTTTTCAGTAGTTATCCGACCCGTTTAAAGCTCATACATGATTTTGTCAACTTAAATGTTGACCAGGTAGATTAATAGTTGTACAAAAATAGTGCACTGCTATACAAAATAAGCAATTTTAACCTTTCTACGTGTTGTTTTTCATAGTCTTGTGGAAATAAGACAAGACAGAGGACTCACAACTACTTACAATTAAGTTTTTAGCTTGGAAAAAGTTTGTAAAACAGGCTGAATATGTGCAAAAGCATTAGCATTTAGCTGAGACCAGCTACAGTAAATCACCAAGACTAAGCACAATTCTGTACTGTAAAGCCATATGATCCGTAAAGAATTAACTTTGAGACTATACTGCTTGAACACAGAAGTAGCTTTGGTCACATGCAGTACCAACAATTAGGCAGTTTTATACCTTAATGATCTTCAGGGCTCATTTCATGAGTATGGAGCCAACTCAAACAATGATAAGCCTGATCTCGTAACATCTGTCAGTTCCCCAAACACTTTCCCCGCCTCACAACTTTTTTTCCCCTGCCTATTTCCTTCCCACAGGGATGAATGGCATTTCATCAAGGTATAAGCCTACCTGGGCTGGGAGTTCTCCTCGTACATCCTCTCCTTGGCCTCCTTAAAAAGGCTCATGGTCTGCTTAGTCTTGTTGGTCAGGTTCTCCATGACCACGCGAAAATACTCGTTCTCCCCAAGGATCTCCATTTTGCCCTCGTACCGAGACAGTACAGTGCGTAGGTGCTGGTAAGTGTCCGGCAGCAGGTCCAGGATGTAGGGCGGGCTGTTCTTCAACGCCACTTTGGGGTTCTGGCACAAACGCACCACCTGGATAGAAAGCACAAAGACTGCAATAAGTCATAGGTTTATGAATTTTCAAGTCAGGCTCCACTATGTATATTGAAGCAGCTCTGGCTCAGGTGATCGAGCTGTCTTTAGCTGATTGGAAGTTCAGCAGTCCAAGCCCTGGCAGTCTACATGTCAACGTATGCTTGGGGAAGGCACTGAACCCAATGTACTCCAGTGAGAGCGTTTACCTTTCTGATGAGCAGGTAGCTTTAACCCCCAGTGTATGAACCACCAGTGAGAATGGATGAATGCTGGTTTGAAGTGTAAGAGCCATTTGAACAGTTGCTAAGATTAGAAAAAAAGTGTTATATAAATGCACAAATGCAGTTTATGTGCCATTTTTAACAGTTTTTGCTTGCTAAAATCATTCCTGCTGTCTATTGGGGCTACAATTATTTGTGTATTCGTAGAGAATCATCACGGTTCGAGGGTCACTATCAACTGCATGCAGTCACAGACAGAATACACTGTATGTAGATTGATGTAGGTAATGATGAAGTCCTTAAGCGCAAGTCACATCTTTATCGATACACAAAAAGCAGACCAGTGAGTTGGTCAAACTCAGGCAAGCAAAAACAAAAAAAGGCAAATTCTTTTTCCTAGGAGGTCGAATGACTGGCTCACAACTGGCCTTTATACATTTAAATAAATAAAACAAAGAAAAATAAATGAGATGAAAATGAAAAAGTTCAACTATGTTGTAAAGTGAGTGCATAACAATAATACATTTTTTTTTAAATCCAATCAAAAGCTCCTGCTGTAAAGGAAGGGCTGCAATTTTAGATTTTAAAAAGAAGAAAAACTGTGCTGAACAAATGCTGCAGAATAATCATCTTGTGTATATCTTGATAAAGCCAACATTTTATTTGAAAATAAAATTTAAAGACTCACCCATGCCTAGTTTACTCTGACTTCATGCCCAATTTGGCTGTGTATTTTTAAAAGATTTTTGGGCCACATTGGCAGTAAAAAGAGGAAGGATGAGGGTTTTTTTCATTGCAACGAGGAGTATCTGTTAATAAATTAACTGTGAGAGGAAGAGATTGTGTGTTAATGTTTGCTTAGCCTTACAACATGACAATTAATGATACATTTTATTTCTGGGGCTGTGGGAAAAGAATTGGGCACTGACAATGAGAATATTTATGGCATCTAATATGCAATCATTTGTGATGTTTGCATACACTTTCCAAAGTAATTAAACTCATGTTTAACACAGCGGCTCCACTCCTATGCATTACAACAAGAAAAAAAACCTCATATAAACCAATAAATCATTTTCTTACTTTTTGATTACACTCTATTATTATAATACAATTAATTTGCAAGGCAATACAATAATGTAATACTGTATGATCACCCAGTCCTAAGTGGAAGCATATGACAAGGTTTTTGAAACTTCAAACAGCGAAACGGATCACTCAGTGCCATGTGACATGAAGACCCATCAAACTGTAGGTGTAAATGAGGCGGCGCAGCCACCTCTTTGCACAGTACACTGCACAACAGGCATGCAAACTGTTTATTGTACTGTCTTATCTGATATCTGTCTCTCTTTTTACTACAGCCCTTCTGAATTAATCTCTTGTGAACTCTTGTCTCTTCATCCCTCTCTACTTTCCTCTCTGCTGTCTAGCTCGGTTAAGATTGTGGCAATGATTAACAGAAGTGACAGTCAGCAAAGAATATACAAAACATTGCCCTTTTATTCCCCCTACACAACACACAACCCTCTTTTAATCCAAGACCAAACATACTGTCCTCACAGACACCAAAGAGTTTGTTTTGGTAAAGTCCACAGCAAAGTCATCAAACAGATCACCTTCACAGTGACCTAATTCAGCGTCAGGTACGCTATCATACTCTTATTGTGAGGTTAAATTTTGTCACACAGAAAATGTAGAAAGCTCCACAAATAAAAACAAATACACCTTTCTAAATGAATCTATGCAGCTGAATGTAGTGCAGTGTTTATTAAGGGTGTAAAAAAAAATATTGACTAGAGTTACGATTTGCACAGTACGATAACGATAATATAATCATTATCTGTTACAATGACACGTAAAGCAATGAACAGAACAGATGCATTATTATAATTGAAACATTTAAAAAAAATGGAAGTATGTGTTTAAAAAGTCTCCCTTTTGAAAATAAATAAGCAAGACGTACACACAAGTTATGAGAAAAAGGGGACAGTACCGTTAAGAAAAAGTAATCTATGTGTGTGGCAAGTTGACAAGTCTGACAGGCAGTAGAGGAGAAAAAGAGATGCATGTGAGTTTTTTTTTCAGTACTGTAAATAAGCCAATGTGCACTGTATGATAACCATCGACTTTCATACCACGGTATACCTTGAAACCGGCATATATAATACTGATACACTTGAGTACTGCAATATTTTTGATACTGTATCGAATCGCAAACACTATTTTGAATTAAAAGTTTATGCAAAGATTTGTTGCAGACAGATTGCACAACAAGTATTACTGTGATGCAGGGTGTTTGAGGGACTGTGATAAATGCAGATCTCACTGTTTTGATTGCATACAAATGTAAACTGGTGTTACTCAGATTTTATACATATGTGCTCTTTATTTAATGGCAGATTTCCTATGAGATGTAATATAATAATGAATCATAACCCTTGTATCATGATATGCATCATATATACAGATTATTGCAAATACACAGCACTACTGTTTATGAAAAATCTGATTTCCAATTAGGGATGCAGCGATATATCTGTACCATGAACCGATGATTGTAATAATTGTGTAACATCAGGTTTTCCCTGCCATTTTAAGGCTTAGATGAGCACAAAAGCCGTTTTAGGAACCACCTTGTCTGAATGAAGGTGAAATTACTGCAGAGGCTTTAGAAAGTTTTGTCCTAAAGAGGTTCCAACTTTTCTGTATATGGTAATGTTAAAAAAAAAATTGCTAATGCTTTCTTTTTTAATCATAGTATAAACAATTTAGAACAGTACAGAGGCGATATTTTATGTTCAAATTCAGAGTGTACATATTTACAAAAAAAGTTAAAAGCTTTATGTATTATGCTTTTATTTAAGTTTTACACAGCATCTCAATCTTTTTTTGGAATCTGGGTTGTAATTGGGGGGGTACCAAAAGAAAAGTCATACGTTTTTTACAATGTATACCGTAATACCGTGAAACCCTGCTATTTCCTGAGTCAATTATCATATCCTGGAAATCGTTTTTTTTTTTGTCACCCTGCTCTCAAAAGGATATGACTAAATGTGTGACTGTGTTTGACTAGTTAATATATAAGTTTGGGTGTAACATTAAGAAGAAAACAGTTGTTTGCACATATTGATAAAGGAAAAAGGGGAAGAGTGAATGTTTTTCTGACATTCAACTACTGACAAGTCAAGTGACTCATTTTCGGTTCCATATTTTGTGTTTTTAACATTTTTTTTTTCTTACACCAAAAACAGTGTCAATACCTTATCCATGAGTTTCCAGCATTTCTCCACCATTTTCTTATCGACCACTGCAGGTTGGTGAGGCTGGAGAGGCTGCTGGTGGGGCTGAAAGGCGTCCTTCATCAAACCGATGAGACCGGCGCCCCTCCTCGGATTTCCGGCCATTAATTCGCTCGGCGACCGGGGGTTATCCCCGGGGGCTGAGGACTGACAACCAGGGATTATTCCTGACACGTTTTTCAACAAAACAACCGCTGTTTTTGCGACCTATTTGTACTCAACACTTTTGATAATTTGTCATGCAGAGGCTGTTCATCAGCAGAACAAAAAGCCTGTGTGTACACTGTACGCGACGCAGCTAGCTAACAAGCTACATTTGAAAAGCCTCTTCTCACTTTAATTCCGTCGGAAAATACAAGCGGAGGACATACTCGTTATGTTGCTGTGTCCTGTTGTCTGACAGAGAGCTGTCTTCTTTCGGCGACGGCAACTCTCAGTCCCCTGAGATATCAACCCGGCTTATAATAAACTCGGGGTGTTAATAAGCCACACAGAGCGATCAACAAACAGGTTGTGCAGCAGTTCCAGCCAACGAAAAGCCAGCAGCTAGAGTAAACAAGGATGTCCGGCCGCAGCCTTCAAAATAAAGGCATGGTCAATGAACAAGCAAATATGCTTGATAATGATGATGATGATTACCATCATAATAACTTGACTGCACTTTTCAAGATTAAGCACAAATTAGTTTCCAGATTTAAAGATTTATAGAATTTAAATAAAAAATCAGAAACCCATGAAAGGTGTTACTGTATTACTGTAAATGAAAAATGTCCAAAGTAACGAAAAAAAGAAAAGCTTTATTATTGTGAGTTCAACCTCTTATTGTAATCCCTTTAATGTTTTGCACTTATTCTTTTATAAGGTATAGGGTTTTCAGAAGTAATTTTGAAAAGATGTCTGTTAGATGCTCAGACATGGAGTTCCACTGCTGAAGGGGCCATGACTGCAAAAGGCCCATCACCTTTAGTTTTGAGTGGAGAATGAAGAACAACCTGCAGAGTGCTGTCTGAGAATACCTATCTAAAACTGACCATTGATACAAAACGATAGAAAATAAAAATACAAACTATAAATTAACCAATACATTTGAATAGATTTCAATGGATTAAGCCACCAGGCAGTACATACATTTATTCAAATTAGCGCCACCCACTTGTAACAAAGTTATGAACACAATCAATAACAAGCAGTACTGAACGGGCCCTCGCAGTTCACGCGTGTCGGGGCATGCTGCCGTTGGGGTGTGTGCGTTACAGGGGCCAGTCTATACCACCCCTATGAATTTCATTGCCTTAAGTGTTATAGTGTGGCCACGGTACCAAATAGGAAATTAGACTGCCACCACAGTGCCACCTAGGGGCCGATCAATAAAACCTTAAAGGGTTATCCTCAGGAGGGCATTGACAATAATTGTGCCAAGTTTTGTATAATAATGCACAAACTATCCCTTTAATCCTCATACAGTGTCTGAATGAGGACTCTTAACTGATATGTATAAGTTAGAAGAGGCAGGTAGCAATGGTGGAAAGTAACTATGTACATTTACTCAAGTACTGGACTTAAAGTACAATTTTGAGGTACTTTTATGTAACTTTATACTTCTACTCCACTACACTAAACTTTTTTTTTTTACATTTATTTTTTTTTCTTTATTTAATTTTTTTTGTTTTTAATTTTTTAATAAAAATAAATAAATTCTGCGTTTCTGCGCATGCGCAGCTTCCCCCCCTCTTCTGCGCATGCGCGGCTTTCCTGCACTTCTGCACATGCGTAGCTTTTTTTTTCTTCTGCGCATGCGCAGACGGGGGAAAAACTACGCATTCGCAGAAGTGCAGGAAAGCCGCGCATGCGCAGAAGTGGAAAAAGCCGCGCATGCGCAGAAACGCAGAAAAATTTATAATTATTAAAATATAATAAAATAAAAAATAAATAACAATTACAAAAAATAATAAAATAAAAAATAAATAATAATAATAATAATAATAAAATAAAAAATAAATAATAATAAAAAATAAAAAAACCTCGGGCCCTAATTATACTCCAATGACATTATATACACTGTTCTGAAATAAGCTATTCTACATCATGACTACTTTCATTTTCGGTACTTTATATTTGTCTGTAAATATTTTGTACTTTTACTTATGTAAAAAAAAAAAAAAAAGCATTTGAAGCATTTATGTTTATCACTCTAATGTTGCAGCTGGTAAAGGAATAACTCATTTTAAATACTTAAGCTGCAGCAGCACAGCAAGACGATGATGATCTTCACATCAGCTGCCACTTCTTGACTGATGTTTCTCTGTTCTGTAGCAGCTCAGATAAGCTGGAGCCAACAGTGGATGCATCTTCACATTACAGCTGAACCCCACACCAATAGTGCAGCCAAACATGGACACATTTGTTGGTGCATGTCGGGATGATATCTGTGAGACAACAGCTGTTTCAGTCACAACGGCAGGAAATGTAAACACACATTCTACATAAAAATCAAGGTGAGGCAAAGCGTGTATGAAAAAAACTGTTTTATTATTTAAAAAACAGATTAAAGAGACTGAGGTCTGCTGAAAATATGGCTTTGAAAGACTGTTGGTCTTGAGCCCTAATGAGGGCTACACGGTATTGGGGGGAAAAACTGACGTGGTGATTTTCTTTCTGGGATATATATGACAATTTGAAAAAACAGCTCTAATTATTCAGTTCCAACAAAACTGAGGAACTGGTAAATGGGGCTCAAGAACTATGACCTAAAACAGCCATTAATAATCACACAAAACCTGTTAAGACATTCAAGAACATTTGGCATACAGGATTGTTTCTGGTGACAGCTTATTGATTCATTTTTGCAGCTTTGACAGTTTTTGTTCTTGTCACATTATTTTATCACATTATACAATATTTCATGTATCATAGGTTTGTTTACGAATGGCAACAAGTAGGGGCGTTACGATTTTCCAAATCCACATCCACATTTATTAGACTTTCAAATTTTAAGGTTGTGGCTCAACTTACTTTTTGATTTAAACATTTTCTTTACCCCTAAGGACTATGTCATTGTTAGACTATCAAGCTTCGATTCGTGCACTGAAATTTACACTCAAGTTATTTAAACATTATCAATGGATGATGGTAACAAGTGTGATATAATTGCCATATTTTTTTTGCAATGTGCCACACCGAGGTCATGTAGTCAATTTTTAGATTTAGCTGATCCTGCTAGGTAATTTTGATTTATTTTCAATTTCGAATTAAAATCGTGGTGCCCCTAGTAACCAATAAATGCTAGTAGTATACATTTTGTAACTAAAAATGCAGAATGTTTTTGATATGTTTCTGTTTGTGGTATCAACAATAATAACAACTGCATTTGTGAAGGACGGAAAGTCTGAATCTCTGGTTAAAAAACAAACAAACATCCCGTTTTACCCCCATTCGAAGAATGTACCATCACTGTAAAATGTAAATAAAAACATAATGCATCAAATTCTGTGTGTATATAGTTCCAAAGCATCAGTTTGCATATCGAATATCTTGTCTTTTAAACTGTATCCAATTAAATGAAGGTTGAAAAAAGAATTGCAAATCATTGGATTCTGTTATGCAGTGCCCAAGCATTTTTTTTAAATCAGCTTGTAAAAACATTTATACAATTGTATTTGTTAAAAATGTGTTTGAATTTTTATTATCAAGTCACCCAATGAGTCTGGACCTCCTCCTCCAGCCCTCCTCCGCAGCATCAGACGAGCCTATATTGGAGTTCCTTGGAAGCTCAAGGAAATGTTCAACAGCTGAGATCCCACCTCTGCCTGCTGCCCCCCGGGTAGGAACTCTGCAGACAGCTCTCTGTAGGTGCTGCAAACTCTGCGCTCCTTAACGTCGTCCCTATGAATGGCATGTTTCCATCTGTGTCGTGCCTCGCCGTATAACACGACTAAAGATCTGCGAGGAAGATGCACAGCTACATGGACTTCCCCTGCTAGTCCCAACTCTGGCAGACCCTGTTCCAAGGACATAGTGAGTGTAGTGTTTGATAACATGTTGATGGTGACCAGGCGTTCCCCCCACAGCCAGGAGTCGTCGAGGTGTGGATCGATGGCGGCTCCTCGCTGAGGATGGTAATCCAGATTGCACTGCTCCACCGGCTGAAAGCCAGACAGACTCGGCTCTTGCTGCATTCGGAGCACTAGTTCTTGGCTCAAAGCAGGAAGTCCACTGAAGCCACCTACACGCACTTTCTTTTTCTTGAAGTTAACTTTTGGGCCAAAGTCCTGCAACAACATGAAAAAAAAAACGTGTTTATTTAATCACAATAACTGCCCAAATACAGTGCTACAGGTTTGTATCACTGAGTCCAGTAAACAAGCGAAATGTGAAACTATGTGATGTTTGTCCTCAGGCCCTTGATCTCTTGTAATTGAGAAGCATGACCCTGGAAAACCAAATGCAAAGTAAACAAACAGACATCATTTGGCCACGGTCATGTGGGTGTGTGCGTGCTGTTGCCATTCAGAAACAACATGTGTTCCACATAACCTGTTTCCTTCGACCAGACTGGGACTCAATCCACACATCCTGGTCCATCGTGCTTATCAGCTTTTTCTCCTCCTCTTCTGATATGAAGTTCTCCCGCAGGAAGACACCAGGAAACGGGAAGGACACAGCCTCGGCATCCTTGCGAATGGCAAGCCTCATCTCAGGATCATAGAGGAAATGATGCAAAATCTTCATAGTCAAAAACAAAACAGTAATTATGTTAATTGTACTCTACATAAATAAGACATGATATGGTCATTTCTGATGACGAAGGACTCTTTGACAGTATGAAGTATGCATAACAGTCTCTTCAAGTTCAGGAAGTACATTATCAAGAAGAGATAAGTGCAGTAGTGGAAGAATAACTGAGAAGTATTAATGCAACAGTGTAAAAATACTTTGTTTACAGGTAGAGCTAGAAGATGTGGCCAAAATCTTCCTTCCCGATATAGATCATTTCCTATCTTGATACAATCTATGTCATGCTATAGCATATTTAAATGTTGTAATTGTAATGACCTATATGATGCATTATTGTGTTGTTTATCGCTATATAAAGTTGCAGCCGGTAAAGGTGGAGCTCATTTTAAACTATATATAGCCGACTCTATACTGTTGGGTAGTGTAACCTGTAATATTGTATCATAATTTGGTATTGGATTTATATGTTGCATCAATCTGAAATTCAAACTACGGTTATAAAACAACCTACAACAAACAAAAGTTGAGTGAGCAGCTTCCCACCACTGGATAAGTGCGCAGACATGATATAACAATGTTTCCGTTACAAAAAAAGCAAAATTTTGCTCATAATGGCGTAATGGAGACAAAATAATGCGACAAAGTATCTTGTTATAAATAGAATTTAAATTTGACTATCATTTAGAGGCTAGTTCGGTTTTGACAGATGGATTGTCCTGTGAAGGCATCCGTAGCTCTGTTTGAGTGGCGCTAGCAGCCACAGCTGCGTCCGTTTCCTGCTGATAAAAACAATGTTAAATATAGTTTTCTGTTAAATGTCATTACCTTAGGTTCATTCGACTCCAATTGTCCTTTTCCCTTTAACTTTTCACACTTGAGACACCGCCGGATCCCTTTACAAGCACATGAAAGATCACCGTCACCGCCGTCAGGAGCCCTCATCCTGCATCTTCTTCTTGTGTTGGCAGGAAGGTGACGAACCTGTTAAAACAGATAAACATCGCCACCTAACGAAACGTGTGGGCTATTATTCACCACACACTGCAAGGATATTATTTAGAGATTTCACCAGCGATGGATGAAGTATTCCGACCCTTTACTGAAGTAAAACTACTGATACAAACATCATGAATATACCCTGCTACAAGTAAAAATATTGCATCAAAAACTACAGGCACACAATATCCAATTAAAAGTATGTAATGTTATCAGCAAAGTCATGATCATTTTAAGATATAAATGAATGATATCTAAATAGGGCGAATTCGGGTAATGTGGGACACTTTTTGCAATTTTGACTTTGTTATATTTTTCTAAATTTAAAAATATTTTATGCTATTTCAGTCACATGACACCCATGGCAGACCAATAGTAAAGGTTTTGATGACTATATTTACTTTAAGGAGGAAATAAACCAGCCAAACCTTAAAAATCCTAAAAGTATGAAAAGTAAAACTTCTCATTTCGCAGAAGGGTTATTATTATTTAGTATTTGATTATAATACTACTACTACTACTACTACTACTACTAATAATAATAATAATAATAATAGTTATTGTTATTATATACACACACATTTCTATAGGTCTATATTTTTAAATTTATTGTCCCATGCAACAATCTTTTTTGATTAAGGTTCAAGGTTTCTTTATTATCCCAGAGGGGCAATTCACTGTGCAACAGCAGAATGCATCATAATCAACACATTCACAAGCAAACAAACCATCATCGAAAAATAGACAAAATACATACTACATACATCTCACATTGAATTATTAAAAAAACCTATAGCAGCAGGGACAAAAGAGTTTTTGTCAGCGTCTGTGTCCTGCATTTAGGCAGGCAAAATCTGCGGGGAGTGACTTGGGTTGGCCAGGACTGTGCCCTCTGAAGGGTCCTTGTTTCAAATAAGAATAAGAATAAGAACAAGAATAAGAATAAGAATAAGAATAAGAATAAGAATAAGAATAAGAATATATTGTTTGAATGACGAAGTTATACCAGTCAGAGGGTTTTGGACAATTTTGCTGCACACCTTGACTATGTTTTGCAGCCTGTTTTTGTTTTTCAGAGTGAGGGACCCAAACCAGCTCACAAAAGCAAAAGAAAGGATAGTTTCAATAAAACAACAATAAAACATTCTCATAAAAGTCTTGTCGACATTAAAATTACGGAGTTTTACAATAAAAGAATGAGCAATACCTGTGTAATACCAAATTATTATCTGGAAAGACCCTGTCCAATATTAACAATCATGCTTTATAGCAGCCATGTACATATTATATGTGTATAATGTGCATAATGTGTATCATGTGCATATATTTTAGATCTTTGTAACTTTTGTAAATGTAGCTGCAGTGACTACTAAATTAAATAAAGTAAATAAAATAAATAAAGTGTTATTGTACCTTATCTCATTTCTCACTTTTTTTTAACACAAATTAATACATGTAAGAGTACTTTAATGTTGTACTTTGTTAATGTGAACGATGTAAGATACTTTGTATACTGCTGGGTAGATATGTAGTTTAGTATACGGTATTATTGCACATGTTATAAAAGCATATATATTAGGTAAAATAGTAACAAAATGTCAAATAAATGTAGTGAAATAAAAAGTACAATATTACCCTCTGAGATGTAGTGAAGCAGAAGAATAAAGAAGTATATAATGGACACAGTCAAGTAAAGAACAAGTACCTCAAAACTGGACTTGAGTATAGTACTTGAGTAAATGTACTTTGCTACTTTTCACTACTTTTATTGTGTTACTTACTGAAGCAGAAAAAAAAAGTTCTCCCAAACAGGGGGCTTTGCATTCTGCCTGGCAGGTTCAGCTCAGGGTTAGACATCCCAACAGCTTTAAAGTGATTTAAACCACGCCCACCGGAAGTGCGTAGAATTTCCCCGGGAAAGCTCGGTTTCTAAGTTACAGCAGCAAAGTTAACTAAAGCTCCTGAAGAAGTGTCGGTAAGTCATTTTTATCCACGACTTTTACAAAAATATTCACTTATGGAAGATAAACGATTGAATTTGAACTTAAACTAAAAAAAAAACCAGGGTTTATTAACCGTAATGCGAATATAGTAGCCTCGAGATCCAGAGAAATGGTGCCTCCAACGTGGCTAGCCAACTTCTGTTGTCGAGTTATAATTTTGTTGCCTCAATCATAGTAACATGGCGTAATATAAATACGGTTTTAAATGTGAAAAACATTTGGAAAGCTAGTGCTGTTCGAGATGCAAACCTCACAGCTGAGTGAGTGAGTGTTATTGTCTCAGTTAAATTGCCTCTTCTCTGTGGACATTTTCTGATAAACACTCATTGTGAGCGTTTTATTGCAGAAAAAAAACTTTATTCATGAATCAGATCAACTTAAAATGTAGGTATATTTTACTAAGAATAAAATGGTGGGGAAGCAAAGCAAACAAACAAAGCAAAGGATACATACAATACAAATTCAAGCCAGTATAAAGAAAAACTACCATTATATATACACCATTATGTCTTTTTAGAACAAGAAGGTTTTAAGGAGGACTGACAGGAGTAGTTTTATAAAAAGAAGTCATTTTGAAGCAGGAAGAAATACATTAAGAAATACTTACATTTTGTCCATTGTCTGGTAATTACTAACCAGGTAATCCTTGTGCCCTAGAGCGTATGTGGGGTATATGATGCTTTTATCCACATATTTGAGATTAGGTAGGTCATAAATACACAAATGAGATTATAAATTGTTGTGAGGTAGGTAAATATAGAGCTTTACTATATTTATTGTTATGATAACCTCTAAACTACCACCAACAATGGGTAGATTCCACATTGTGTTGAGGCTGTGATTTAGTATGTGAAAACCAGGAAGCACATGTGCAGAGGGTCATGTGGTAGTAGGAGGCAAATCCACTACTATCACAACAAAAGAACTGAAATGGCTAAAAAGCAAGATATGTACTCTGTTGATCTGTACACTGGAAATGAGCGAGATAATGATGATTAAAGCATACAATCAAACTTAATACAAACAGCTACTAAAAAAAGTGATAATATACATTTGTTGTTAGACGAAGATGTGATGATAAAGGCTTTAAGAGTCAGAACATTTTTGGTTTAAGTAACTCAAAATTGCTCGAAAAGAGCTTGATTTCTTTCTTAAGTATTGAGTATTGAACACAGAATGTAAAAGATACACAGTATGACATATAAAAATATGTGCATTGCACCAAGATAATCGTTCACAAGAGGTGTGTCAAAGATGCACTGGAGAGTTTTCATTCTGTATGTTTGAATTGTTTGTCTATGCTCATCAAGGAATTGCTCCAGATGGGCATTAGTGGCCAAGTACCACACATGACACTTTTTTTATTACCACTACAATGAAATTTATCATGATAATCCTGTTTTTTCACCATTGACCGCTACTGGGGGATGGTCTCACTTTGCTGAAGAAAGGAGCACTCAGTGTGTGGTCAGTGCACCCTGGTGTGTAAGAGGTTTTGCAAAGTACATGGACACACCCATCAGTGATACTTGGTGTGGTCACAGTGCTACAGACTTGTATCTTACAAAAGAAGAGGACACACTGACCCAATTAACTCTTTAATCCTTGTTTCTTTGGTATGTTCACTTTTTTAAATTGTGGTCTTTTCTACAGATAATCAATGGCGAAAGTAACAGAGAAACTTTTACTGGAGAAATGCTCTCCAAAAACCAGCAAACTGGAGCAAATCAAGACACTAAAGTAAGCATGGTTTTATTCTCCTCACTGTAATGTTTGTTTTGTTGGTAACGCTAAACTTATTAAATGGATCAGAAGTGTGATTCTTGTGAAAAATCCATATTACATAACCGTCTGTTTATAGAGAATATAACTGTAATTAATTAAGTAATGTAAACCTTTTTGGTTTTGCATATATAACCTCTTTAGTTTGTTTTCCTACCTTGTGTAAACACTGACTTGATGCTCTCTGCTATTCAGTCTCTCCAGACTTGGACTGAAGGCTGAGGACTTGCCAGTCAACCTGCTGTCCCGTCTCCGGTCCCTGGAGCGGTGGGATCTGTCTGGAAATGGACTGCAGCAGTTCCCCAAGCACCTGGAACTGCCTGCTCTTCGCTTCCTAGACCTCAGCGACAACCAGATGGAGGATGTTACCACTCTGGAATCTCTAAGTAGTCTGGAAGAGCTCAAGATGGAGGATAACCTTTATATCACTGTGAGGATATATAACTAATCACTTTGTATTTGCTTATAGCCCACAGTTTCAGGGGGTTCTTTATGGCAAAATATTTTTCTTATGTTCACACTTATCTTGTAGTCTCCAGTTATATCTTAAAGAACCATTACATTGTGCTTGCTCATTTACTACAAATCATTCTAAGACACAGTCGGTCAGTAGTTTGATTTTCCAGCCAACTTTGTTTATTCTCACCCAGACATGCAGATTGTGTAAAGTGGACACTCTAAATAACTTATAGGTGTGAATGTGAAACCCCTTTCACACATGCATTCTATCCCTGAAATGTCCAGGAACATTTCCTACAAGGTGTGATGTGTGAATGGGAGCAAGGGACGATATTCAGAGAAACCTGTACTTCCAATTTTCCACATCAAGATCTTGTCACATTTCAGGGAAAATGCAGGTACAGTTTTGTTGTGAATTAAAGCAGTAACATTGCAGGGACAAGCAGGTAAAGGGTCATATCCATCTGATGTGAAAGAGGCTTGAGTGTGAATGGTTGTCTGTCTATTATGTCAGCTCTGTGATAGACAGTGTAGGGTGTTCCATGTCTTTTGCAAATGTGAACTGGGATAGGCTTCAGCTCCCGATACTCTGCTCAGGATAATTGGGTATAAATAATGGATAGATAAGATTGAATGCATTTCTACCTTTTCCTCACTGCTATTGGCTACTCTGGAAATAAACTTTCCAAAAAAGAAATTTGTAACAACTGGACAAAGCCTTGCTAAAATATTGGCATGTTGCTTTAGAGCAGCTTAATTTGGGCTTAATTTCTATTTTATATAATGCATTTGGTAACACAAAGAATATCTCTGCATTCACTTATGTCACCGTCACCCAATATCACTTACAGAAACTGTGTTAGTAGCGATTTGTTTGCATCCACAACCAAACTTTATGTCTCTGAAAGATTTTTACGAAATTAAGTTCAGGGTCGGGTTTGGCCTCCTTGACATAGTGCTTCAAGTTATTTTAAATGAAAATGTAGTGTCTGTCAGTTTCTCCTGGTCATTACACAGCCTCAGAAACATTCTCAGACACTGATACAATGCTTCAGATTACATTGTATGACAAGTCCTTTCAAAATAAAGGGGCAAGTCACTGGGTCTTAGATTTGGTTGTTGATTATGCTTTTCTTCCTCAGGTGAGTGATAACCACAAGCTGATGGCGTTGTTGCCTAAACTGAGGATATACAATGGTAAAGATATCAGCACGTCCGCCAACCACTTGCGCTTTGTTTACACTGAGAACCTGAGGACCAGGGTATGAAACTTTTTGCTTACTTTGCTTTTTTTTCAAAGGTATTAAGTCTGTTGTGGTGTATAATACTCTATGCTAAGTCATTTTATCTACTAAGAATAATGTTAAACTGTCAGTTTGGTTATAAAGTCTCTGTAGTGTTTAAAAGAAATATTTCTGCATAATAATATTGCATAAGCTGTTGTTGTTAATGTACAAACCAACATTGGTTATTTTAGATAATTGCAGTTTGGGAGAAGAGCTTCCGTCTCCCGGATCCCATCACCGTTGAGAAAATGTCGGCCTTGGAGGAAAAATTTGTCAACGCCGCTCGTGATCAGGTTAAATTTGGCCCCAGTTCAGTGAGTGACTTCACCAAGTGGAAGGTATGTTCAGGATGTTTTAATTACCTTTTTATGTGGTACCCTCTGTCATTTGTAGTAACTTTCTCTTCGTCTCTTTTGGTTCTTAGGTGGAAATTATTGCGAAAGAGTATCTGCGCTCTCTGACCGAACCAGTAAAGGAAGAATCAGAGAGCCAGGAGTCTGCTGACACTAAAGAGAATTGTGTAAGAAGGAGGACCTTCTTTAACATAGAGACATTGTCAGATCATTTTGCTAATGTGAAATACCAAGTTAATACACACCTTTAGCCCCCATTTTCCACTTGATTTTAAGCTTGTATGTTTGCTTTTTTCAGAGTGTTTCAACGCCTTCCAAGAGGAAACAAACTGCATCAGTAACAGACACCATAAGCCTGACGCCCAGGAAGAAACACTGCTCAGATATCCCAACCTCCCCTGTTGAAGCCAGTCCTCGCAAATCCAGACTTCAGACGCTAACCCAGAACAGCCCCATCAGGATGAGCCCCCGCAAGATAAGTCAGCCTCCCTCCACCCCCACCCGAGGACAGACAAGGGCAGAGACGCCCAGGAGGGGCTCTAAAGTGCGACAAACCAAGGAGGATGATGCAGCTCAGATAAAACCGAAGAGCAGAACAGAGCTGCAGAGAAACGCTGACACACTGCCCACAATGAAGATCTGCAGTAGGACACAGGTAATGTAAACACAGCTATTAAATATTCAACTCTGTGTCGTTCAGCTTCCAGGACTAAAAAAGCAAGACTTCTGTTTTATTATAACTTAATATGATATTATGATGATGTCAATGTTGGTCAGTCACTTCAACCCAGAGCAACCCAAGAAAACATGACAAGTATCGGTCGGTTCTCATTAAACTTGTATTCATGTTCCCCTGAGGATAAATTATAAGCACTAATACTCATACAAAAGTGTATTTCTTGCCAGAAATGTGGCTCCAAGAATGGCAGTTCAGTTGGTTGGTCCACTATTTTGCTCCAGACTAAAATACCTCTACTACTATAATTGAAGGGATTGCTTTATAACGTACTGAAATTCATTGCTTCTATAAGACAACTTCTAATAGCATGATGAACTATTTCCCATCAGCCTCAGCTGTATTTTGCTTTTATCTCAGCTTTATCTGTATAGTAGTATTAAATGCCCAACTACCAGTATTGTGTCGTGGTATTTAAGTCCCACTATCTCCCCGTCTCCATCTTCCTCTTTGTCCACATTTCTTTCCTCCAGCAGCCGGTGTGTCTGAAGCCTCTCCATGTCCTGCAGTGCCACAGTAAACAGGACAGCTCGGAGGACCTCTCTACCCAGCTGTGGGCCTGTGCTTTCCAGCCGCTGCCAGATTCCACTGGTAATGCTCTTATATTTATCAGGGCTGCCACAGGGCCCTTCTTTTAACAAGGCTTAAAGATCAAATAAAAGGCTTTAAATCTGTAGATAAAGCTTTCCTATAACCATGTTCTTTAGAAAAAATAAAGACATTCATTCTCTTTACTTGTACTAACAGGTGCTGGTGGTGGAAGTCGTTTGGTTGCTACCTGTGGTGGAGACTCGCTCTGTGTGATTGACTGTGAAACAGGGATGGTGATGAAGAAGTACAAAGTTCCTGGAGAGGTTTGCTACATATACTGTCTAATAACATTGTTCTAAATAATGGTAGACTTTTGAACCTGCATTCACAGAAAAACTGTTTTTTTTCATCATTTCATACCCCTCCAATGTATGTGGTCGAAATCCAAGTCTGCCAGTTCAGACATAGTGTATGTCTAGTTCTCACTACACAACTTTATGACTGATTTTCAAGTCAATGAGAGTGTAAGAACATGAACATATGTGACAGAGACAATTAACTAAAAAAAATCCCATCTGGCCCATGGTGTCACCTCATTTCCTGTGTCACTTCTTGCATTTCTTTTTATGTGTGACTTAAAAAAAGACAAAATTCTCTGCACATGTGCTTTCTTAGCTGGTTTAATGCCAACAGCAACTGGCATAACTTTTACAGACAAATGTACTCTATTAGTTTTACATTTAATTTTAAAATTGTCATTATTGATTTTGTGTTTGTGTCATAATATGTGCTTGATGTGTTTGTATCTGTCTTTCCCCACGACAGGAGTTCTTCTCCCTGTCCTGGTCCACGGTGCTGATGTCCAGGGGAGGCGGGGCCTCGGCTCAGCACTGCAGCATTCTGGCAGCTGGAGGAAAGAGGGGACTAGTCAAACTGATCCACCCCAGAAACAACCTGGCCTACGGGGAGTTCAGAGCCAGCCGTAAGGCGCTGTCTGTCCTCCGCTTCAACCACCACCAGGGAAACTTCCTCTTCAGTGAGTTGTGGTGCTAGTGCAATAAGAACTTGCAAAAAGGCACAACATATGTGGCAAACCATCATTCTGAATTAAGTGTTGCAGAGATGTCTTGCAGATGATCATTTTTATGTATTTTTAAATACAATTTGAATAATAATGCAAGATTTATCATTCCCTTACAAAAATTGTGAAGCATATCACAATTGTAATATCAATCACAATAATCCCAATTTAGATTTTTTTTTCACCAGTTCACATTTTCTCTTGCAGCGGGATCGTACGATAAAAAAATAGTGATGTGGGACATCGGTGGAGTGGACAGCCAGTACAACTTCAAAGTTGTGTGAGTATTTATGCAAAGAAAGTCACTTTTTCTACTAATCTACTAATCTTTTTAGAAAGCCATAACATTTTAAACTGTTGCAGATGACTTTTTCTTTTGAAAAGTATTAGAAACGTAAAAACCAAAATCAAATCAATCAAAATTACTTTATTTATCCTCGGGGGGAAATTCATTTAGTCTGGTAACTCTGGAAAAATGAGACAGCCTGATGGCTGTAGGAGCGAAGGATCTTTTCTATCTCTCCGTCCTGCAACGGAGAGAGAGGAGCCGTCCACTGCTGTTTTTTTGGTCCATAAAAGGTTTTGTGTAGCGGATGATCTGGGTATTTCAGGATGGCCTCGAACATCTTGACAGGTCATCTCTCCACCACCTCCTCTAGTGAGTCCAACCTGGCTCCAACCACAGAACCAGCTCTTTAGACCAGTCTGATCATCTCTGTGTGTGATGCTGCCTCTCCAGCAGACTGCAGCATAAAACAACACACTACCACCACAGACTGATAAAACATCTGCAGCATCTTACTACAGATGTCAAGAGATCTGAGCTTCCTTAAGAAAAAGAGGCGGCTCTGCCCCTTTTTGTAGAGAGCTACAGTGTTTAGGGACCAGTCCAACTCATTATCCAGGTATACACCTAGATACTTATAACATGGCACCACCTCCATGTCCACCCCACAGGTATTCACTGGCTAAATGTATTTGGTGTTATTTTAAGTTTTACTAATTTCAGTTTTCCCTGACAGTAATAAAATATCTTGCACTGCAACTTGGTTAAAAATCTTCAGATTGAACAGAAGTTACAATTCAAGTGTAAACATTTGAAATGTAGCAACAAATTGGCTAAAGTTTGAGTCTGTATTGGCCCGATGTCGTATTGGTGTATCCCAAATACTCACCTCAGACATTTTATAGACAGTTATTGGTAAAACTTTGAGTTTACTGCTTAAAGTTAAATTAAATCTCTTGAAGTCTGAACAAACTTTAGCAGTACGTCTGCAGTTGAAATTGGTCCAGCAGGACGGTGTAGAGGTTCAGGCTGTGATGTTGAGTATATGTCCGCCCTGTTTGTCAATACAGTCAGCTGCTGGTTTTGGAGATCGGCACCATTCCCCTGCACATCTGCCTCCCTCCCACATCCCCCAGCTCACACCTACTGACTGCCGGTGAGGATGGCCTGCATTGCTACAACACAAAACTCGGCACCAACAACGCCACAAAGAGGTAAAGGAATCTGCAGTGTGTGTCTGGGTCCTATTGGAAGTAGAAATCTTTGGAAACAGTTTGAATAAGAATTTGAATAAGGTGTGTTTTTTAAGGTTTGCCTGATGGATATGAAACAATAATTTGAATGCCAGCTCCATCCGCAACAAATTTTAAATAGCACATCGAGTTCCAGATAAATAAAAAGGAAAAAGTCAATGTGAACTAACTCATTTTTTTGGAACTGAGATAATGTGATTGTGAACAAGTTAATTTTAGCTGTGAACTGAACATTGAGCTAACTCTTGTAAAGTGTGAACGTGCACAACACTGTAAACCAAGTTGTAAAAAAAATCATAAATATGGGCCAGCCAGTAACATATAGTTTTTTTTCTCACTAGGTCTAAGGAGATGGAGATAACTTTCCCCATATATAAGAATGAAGACAAAGACCATGACTACCACACCATTGATGGATTGAGTTTTCTTACAGATGACATAGTTGGTAAGTGAGGTTCTCACAGTATACCACAATACCACTTTAGTCTTATTTTCTACACCTATAAGAGTGTGCCCCCCTCAGTCAGTAACACTGGGTCACACTGGATTGCGTGCGCGTGTCACAACAGTTATTTTGAAAATTGGTGAATTATGCCAATGTCCTCACTAAGTATTACTTAAGTCGACCACTTGATGGCGCTACAATTATGTTTCTTGTTAGTCTCCATTTAGTAAGCCCATGACTCCCAACAGATTGCATGTCTGTCTGTACTATGGATTTGGTAACTAAAATGTTTAAAACAGGCCTGTATATGACAAAATTTGGATTCAAATATAAATAAAAGTACTCTTAAAAAAATAAGTTTAGACCATGATTTGGTAAAATATGTGAACGACTAGAGGTGGAAGCAGAGTTAACAAATATGGGAAAAAAAACATTTCATCTGAAGCTCATTTTAGTTTCAACATGCATTAAATAACCATAAAACATCAACAATCAACAAATATCACACAATTTTTTAAAACACAAATTTTGTTGGGACCCACTTAAACCTCTCTAATTTTGCTTGAACGTTCTCTTTATTGTTCTCTAGCCTCCAAGAACTACATGCATGATTCCATTTACTTGTGGAGCTGGAGCAGGACCAAGGCTCAGCGGCCAGATAAGAAGGACAGGACAGTTTGTGCTGTGGTTTTGGCTGAGCTGCAGTGGGCCAACACTGAGATTCCCTACCTGGCTCTAAACACCTGTCCTGGTAAGTCCCAAGTAATCAATCAGTAGTGCTGCATTCATGTTTTTATCCATTTTCAAATGATATTTCATCACACCTGAGAAAACAATTATGATCATACTTTTTTCAGTACTTTAGTGCAGCATAGCTTTTTATATACCATTGCATAAAAGCAAAGTACAATGTAAGCTTTCTGACTCTTAATATCAAATACGTTCAGGTTATTTGTTATTTGCTTTGTTTCAGTGTGTTCCACTTAAGTCATAAATTATTTACTATTTATAGTTTGTACCTGTGTACCTAAGCTTTGTGTTTGTGTAACAGTTTGCACTCAGACTGATGTTATACTGTGGGTGGGTGTGTGTGTTTTTTCTTTAGGCCAAGCCTACATAGTGTGTGGTGATGACAAAGGCAGGCTGTGGACATACCACGTCACCAACCTGCAGAAAAACAGTTTTCAGACTGGGAAACCCATACTGCCCACTGAGGTATCTTTCTCCTTGTTACTTTACAACATTTCTCTCATAAAATGTTGGGGGGGAGGACTACAACACTATTACATAAGTAGGTACAAGCAGACAGTCAATAAATTAGTCAATACTACCAGTAAACTATATGACCATTTGTGAGCGTTCTGAGTGCTCTGTAACATTATCAAGGACCCGTCACACTTGGGTCATTATCTGTTGCCCGAAAAATAAGGTGCGTTTCCACTATAGTCGAATACCCGGAATGAGGCAGAAACGCTCCTAATTTGAATGTGAGCCGTCCCTAGCGGCTGTTCGACCGACCATTTTTTGGTTACCATAGCACTCCTTAATACCTCATATAACTGCCTGAGGAGTGATGAGGTCAGAGCCTAGACGCCAAATCTAGTATGTGCTGCTGTTGCAATAAACATATACTGCATAATGTGAGTTGTCTGACTGAACTGTGTTAAAGTTGCATGTACAATTTTTCTGCTGCAATCAGGGAGCATTACTGATAGTTTTGGGTTCGCTCGCATTCAGTTTTTAATCTCCAAATAAAATGGTTTAGATAGTCTGTAATGTTTTATTGCATAGAACAAGACCTAAAACTAAACCCATAAACCATCCAATGAAACTCATAAATCTTTTGCTAATGGCTGGTCTTTTTTTTTGGCAGGTGTTGGAGTGGCCAACAACGGTAAAGAAGGGCCTTGGCCAGTTGGAGGGCCCCTCGATCAATAGTGTAGCAATGGACCCGGAACTCCGCTTTCTGGTGGCCCTGAGTGACAAGAATATGGTGATCGTGTGGAAGAGAGAGGAGTCCTCCTGAGCAACACGGGCTGCAACCTGTGAATGGGAATCATACAGATTTCCAGGTGTTTTGATAAAAATCTTTGTGAGGGGTTTTTGTTGAGAAAATAACTGACAGTTTACCAAATGTTGGTATTTTTGTAATAAGGTTGGTTTTTCATAACACCTATATGCCCATCTGTCTCCGGCAATAGACCCAGGCTGCAGCAATGTTGTCCAGCTTGTTTTTCTTTTTCTCATTTCCTTCATAATTTGTTTGGGGAAAGTGACTTTTGCCACAGTAAACAGAGCAAGTAACATCCAGAGAGATTGGAGGAATACTATAATAGTAGTATAGTATTATATAGTATTAAATTGAAACTTTTCATTTGCAGAATTTTATATTGATATGCTTAAAGTTGCTGCTGTTTTGAAATGTAGCCAGGTGAAGATAATTGTGGATTGTTGCTATGTGACACATCATTCTTTGTTTTTGTATATAGTCATGTATCTTAAAAGATACAGCATATAAGAACCAGCAGAAAATAATTGACAAGTAAAATGAGTAAATGCAATGACCTGCTAGGAATTGGTAAGAAAACAATTGGCAACTATTGAAATCTATTGGCAGAAATTAAATATAATACTCATTTATGTTCTCATATCTGTATAATCACTTAAATCTTTTAAGTTAAATCTTAAGTTGCTGTCTTTTGCAAGGTGAGAATGAGCCCTTCATATCCAAATTAGGAGCAGGTCTTCACATTGAGTCGAGTCGGTCTGTAACTTAACTGCACATCATTACAATAATGAATGGGCTGCAAATGGAGCTGTAATTAGCCTCATTTAACTTATTTTGTTGTCTCTTAAGTCTGTGGTTTTATTTAAGTGTTTTTCATCTCCCTGTTTGGATTTTTGTTGTGTGCTTCTGTAGTAAATTAACCTCTCGTCCAGAAACACAACTCCAGATATATGCTAATGTTTAAGTTAGCCATAAAAAAACATTATTAGATTACAGCTTCTTTTTGCTGCCCTCAAAATAATGAATACATGTTTAATCAGCTGAATAAAAAGTCAGTAGTCTTATGAATGAGACTAAAATTGTATTTCATTACTGACTTATTTTATTTTAATGTGCATATTTGACGTACATTTAATTTAATGTTTTTTTTCAAGGTCAGTCTTTGGACCTTGATGTTTAAAGGCATACTTTGCAGAGGTTGTCCATTGTTGTTTTTTTCCATCACAACAGTCAACTGTCTTTTTTTGTGCCTTTTCTCAGCGGTGTGTCTAGCATTCTTTTTTTTTCTTTTTTTTTTTAGCTTTGTCGCAGTCTCATCCAAGTCTCAAAAACCTGTATTTTATTAGTTAAACAATAACTTATATTCTGATAACGTTAAGGACTGCAAACAGTCCTCGCTGAAAAGTCAATACTGCTGTGAGGCGTAAAGAGGCTGATGCAGCCTGTTTTTCTGATTGCTGAGAAAATAAATGCAATAAATTGTATTTCTTTTTACTGTCAAATGTTACAGTATAGTAGTGTTGTGAAGTTGTTATCTTCATTAAATTAATCAAATTACTTCATTAAAAAAAGTCTTGTTTCATTGTTGTGTGTGTTAGGATAAGATAAGTAAGCAATCTTTTTTTCCTGAGGCATTATTGTATGTTGTATAAGCAAGAAAATGACCAGTTACTTGAATGGCAATAAGCAAATTTTTTCCCCCTGAGGCATTATTGTATGTTGTATAAGCAAGAAAATTACCAGTTACTGGAATGGCAATAAGCATTTTTTTTTACCTGAGGCATTATTGAATCAAAAGTCAAATAACTTGTTTCATTGTTGTGTGTGTTAGGATAAGATAAGTAAGCAATCTTTTTTTCCTGAGGCATTATTGTATGTTGTATAAGCAAGAAAATGACCAGTTACTGGAATGGCAATAAGCAAATTTTTTTCCCCTGAGGCATTATTGAATCAAAAGTCAAATAAATATATATATATATATATATATATATGCAAGGATATAAATGACAAAAACAATGTGTTTAAAGAAAAAAACAATATACTGTGGGGAACATCTTGAGCATTATTTAATATTAAGCCCAGTGAGGTGGGGGTGGCGTTGATGCTTCGCGCCGCCTCTGACTGGCTGATTGGTTTAGCTGGGATGTCGTCGCCGCAGATCTCTCCACTACTGGCCAATGCGCACAAAGCCCTTTCTGTACCCTCTCTACTGTATTCAGATACGTGCCTTTGTGCACCATTACGACGCGACCCTAATGGCCTCGTAGCAACCCTAGAATTGAGTGCTAGTAACGGGAACAGGGCAGCCCTGTTCACACCAGACAGCTCGTCCCCAAATGCGTCCGGGACTGGCGGGTATAGCGGTGGAGATGCTGAGCGGTGCTACCTGCAGGGCCAGGCCGAGGCTTGGCAGCCTCCTGCTGGCCCCTCTCACCAAAACAGTGCCGCCGATGTCAAGCACGGGAAGCCGCAGATTTCGGTCCACGTCCTCGCTGCAGGGATTCTCAGAGATGGCAAGAGAGCGGTCGAAGACTGTCACGTCGTTTTACAACCAGTCCGCGATTGACGTGTCCGCAGAAAAGGTAAGAATGTGACTTTTTTGCCGGTACACTCATCTGAAACTACTACTGTAGCAACGAGGGGGTAAGCTAGCTGTAGCTTCATAGTAAGGCTAGCTGTTAGCTGGGTTTGTGCTGCGTTCAGGGACACCAGCAAATAAGAACTTTCTCCTGCCGAGTTATCCACGAACGTTGAAGAGTGGGCCGTTAAAATATTTAGTTAGTCCTCGGGACATAGGATTCAGGGTGAAACTCGACTTCTCCATCCAACTTGGAGAAAGCTGTCAACAATTAATATTTTTAATAATAGAGTTAGTTACTGCAAATAACGACTGTCGCTTAGCCCGTTACATTAGCTCTAACCGCTATGTGACCGATGTTTCCCCCGAGGACTTGAATGCAGCGTCAAGGTTCTCCCCGAGAACATTATGTTTTCTCTGTTTTGGTGGGTGAAAACATTATATTTAGCTTGCTGATATTCGTTAATCTGAGACAAAATAATATTATAATGTTAAAAGAAATCTTGCCAGCCAAATTATCTTTTGTCTCTGCTGTTGACCGTACTAGAAAAGCTGTCATGGTGTTAAGTTTCAGCGATGGAGGTCAAGTTGACCCAAATCGTGGGACGTCAGCAATTGTATATGCATTCAGGGTATTATGTTGTCAAACATAGATGGCTCATTGCACCTATCCTTCCTACCCCTGACTTTTTTTGTGTGTAAACAAGAAAAAAAGAACAACTTTCCTTCTTTACTTTTTAACCATTTTGTTCTACGCTTTTTTATGCCTTGCAAAAACATGATTGCCTCATTGTTTGTTATATGATTTCCAGATGTCTGTTCAATATTAACGGTCAGCTTTTTCTACTTCGTGTTGAGCAATAAACAACTCGCAAGTCTTCACAGTTAAATGAGGAAGGAATTTGCAGCTGCATGTTGAGTTCAAATACTGGCATAACACACTCGTCAACCATTGTCCGCATCAAATTCAAGAATGCACTTGTACAGAATAATGTGCTAATTTTAGAGTGCATTTAGCCACTGAGTACAAGATCACACAAATCTGGCTGACTGTAGTCAGCTGCAGTTTTTGTCTTGTGACTTAAAGTCACACAATAACCTGCAGTAATGGAAGAAATACTCATAACCCTTAATTCAGTAAAAGTGGCAACTCCACAATGTTAAATACTCGGTTAGATTACAATTTTTTAATGCATTCATATGTATGTTAATGCAACGTTGCAGCTGTATAGGTGGGGCTTATTTCTTGCTATATGTATAATCTGGGGGGCTTTTGGATTTCACCAAGGGATTAATAAAGCCTTATCTTTTTCCACAATAGTACATGATCACTTTTCCTGATGTGGTCTGGCCAATCACATTGCCTTCTGCAGTAATTTATACCTTTTAATAAACATTTGTTCCACGTCCAAACAGATTGCATGTTAATGCGAGGTGTAAACAGGGTCTTAGCAAGCTTTAACAATAACACCCGTGCTTACCTTAAATAAATAAGACCTTGATGTTTTTGTCCAACTGCAGCTGTATTTTCAAGGCTGTCTTCACAAGCAGGTTTAATATGTGAGAGCAGCTTTGTGTTCTCAATACTTAGTACAGTTTATTTTGCTGAAATTTGACACTAAAGCTTTCTGTCATATTCATGTGATAATCAGGGACTGCCTTGGACTCATGATGACATTATTGTCAAGTAGGTGTAACTGTGTTCAGCTTAAATGGTAATTTAATCAGTGCCCTGGAGACACAGTACAGGTTTCTCTGCTAGAACAAATATGCATTAGTGACTTACTCTAGCTGAGCCTGGTCTACTCCCTGCACATTAACTTTTTTTTTTTCAACACTTGCTGTCTTCAGAATGAATATATTTCACCTAGTTGTTTGATTCAGTCATTTTAAGTAGAGCCTTGCCCAGCCATTGATGGTTTTTCGAACTGATGCTAACATTTTAGAATACACAAATCATGAAATGGCAATCATGTTTCGAAATTCAAGATTCACTTTATTCATGTATTTTCATAAAAAGAAGAAACGAAATACAGTTTCTCCAATACAGCGATACATATTTAAAATTGACCATCCTTAAAATAAAAATAAAAACTTTTAAAAAATCCAGAAACACTAAATAGCAGAGCAAACAAACAAAGAATTACCTGGGACCCTTTTTGCATATTATGCACCTCTCTCCACCTGTTACTTCTTGTGCAATTACACTAGTTATTTTTTAATGTGTGTAGTTCAAGAAAATGTTTTTCTTAGTTGTACAATTTTTTCTGTTGTAATTAATGTTTAAGGGAAAGGTGTTATGGGTTAAACGGTGTGGTGTGACAGGCAGACCTGACTGTGAACGTGTATCTGATCGTACGTGTTAATGTTTCTGCAGGCCTCAGTGCGACTGACCTTAGCCACCCTGCTGTATTCTGGAAAGTCTCCTGATGGACACCACATCTTGGTAAATATTTCAGCCACACTGCGAAAACTGCCATGTGTAGCTTGAATGAGAAGGCCTTTGCTCACTGTGACTCTTCGCTCTCTGTTGTCTGTGTGTGTGTGATCTCAGAGCAGTGCCAAGTACCTACACAAGGAGCTGCCTGTACGAATCGCCCATCGCATCAAGGGCTTCCGCAGTTTGCCCTTCATCATTGGCTGCAACCCAACTATTCTCCAAGTGGTAAGAAGAACACAATTCTTAGGACACACTCAGCTCTGTAATGGAGCTATACATAATGCGAGGTCACATCGGCCATGCAGCATATTCTATAATAAGAAAGGGAGAACTGTGCCAATTACACAGGAGTGCAATGGCTGAACTTTAGCTTTGGGAGGGAATTGCTATCTAAACATACTTTAACACAGCGTGTAGTTAAGGGAAGGCTCAGGAGGTAGAGGGCACTAATCACCAGGTTTGGTTCGTCCCCAGCTCCCAGCGATACAGCTGCTAATTTTACTGGTACAAGTTATGTGAATTAACAGATGTATGAATGCAAAAATGTTCTTGGAGCAACATCAACTTTAAAGATCGTATGCATGTCAGTGGTGCATTCATGTGCTCCTTGCATGGTCCCATTTCCAGAGTTGAGAAGTCGTTCTTCTGTTTTCGTTTTCACATTACAACTTAAAGCTCATTAACACCATAGTGTGTTGTATTTCATGCTCATCAGGTTTGTCAGTAATTGCATAACAACAGTGCAAAGAAAACGGAACAGGTCAACCATAGAGGTGGTATTTTGACCTCTTCAGATGTTTTCTCTTCTCCGTGCACCTTGCCAGAATGCAGTTGGGCCAGAAATCCAGACTCTGCTTGTATATTACAGTATACCGTGGGTTGGCAGCAGTCATAACCTTCAGCAGCATTTGGGTCAGCATGACATGACCCATTACAGATAAGCAAAGCTATTATTGTCACAAGATCTGGGAACATGAGAAAGGACCGAATCAGTTTAGAGTTGTAAACTTTTTTTTTTTTTTTACACAGAATGCACAATGGGCCTCATGCAAGAAGCCTCATATGAACAGATTAGTTGTTAAATGACACATAAAAGTGATTAAAGAGAATTTGGCAGATTTACCAGTGGTGATGGGAATCGAGAACCAGTTCCAAACTAAATGATCCATTGGATATTCCTTCAAGTGTATCAATGATGGCATGTATTTCTGACAGTTGGTTGTTGAAAACAATGACATCACACTAATGCTGGAATTTTGCAACAAGAAGGAGTCATGAGAGAATGAAACGGTCCAAAGAGTGACTTCATATTGTGAAGAAAGATGACAACAGCGCTGCTTTTCTGTCAAATTATAATGCCAAGTCAGGTGGAAATCTCTCGCCGCAACAAGGGCTTAAATTCCAGGAGTGCCACGTATTTGGCACACTATGCAACGGTGCCACTGCATGTGCACAGCAGCACGTACGTTTCCAAGGACAATAATCCCGTTCTAATAACATGAGTAGATTTTTTTCTTTGACTAAGAATCCCTAAATGAAAACAAATGCTTTGCAAATATTCTCTCATGTCATGTACACTGTTTTAGAGAAAATGAAATTGTTGCTTTGACAATGAAAACCTATATAGGCCAACTTTCTTCCACACAGAAAAGTGATCAGGGATCGTTAAAAAAGTTGGATCCATAAGCAGAATCGCATTGGTATCAATAAAATCTTGAGTGAATCTCATCCATTTTTTTTCACCAGTGTTGTCACATGTAGAATTCTCTCTTAGCCACAAACAAAATTAATTAGTGGTCTTCTTCCCTTTATATAAGGGACTTGCGACACTTGTGTTTTTCCACTCATAATCATTTCCAGGGACTGTTTCTTCAGGAGAAGGTCATTCGAATCCCGAATGTCTGAAACATCCTGAGCAATAAGGACACTTTTCCTGGAAACACACATTGCTGCTGAGGTTTTCAAATGCCACCTTGGACAAACAAAATTCCTTTGAACCCCCTGGTGTGAAGTTGGTGGCTCAAGCGTCAGCTAAAAAAAACAACCATAAAGCGATTGAACTGAATGGGGAGCACGTAGATTCACCGGCAGTGAAATGTTATCAGAGTTTGGATCAACGTGTTTCTGCCTGCAGGGCCTCTGTGGTGAACAGTGTTTTTCCCTGCGGCCCAATTCACTGCCCCTGCATGTCTTGTTGCGGATGAACTTTCACCTAGATTCTTTCCTCTCTGGAGCTCCTCTGTACAGATTGCATAAAGCACTGCTCCTTTTGTATGCCACCAGCTGTAATGTAGGTCAGGACAGCTTTATGTGCTCTGTCCACTTTTCCATCAAAACAGTACTTGAAACTAGAGCCTCTTCTATTTTAAGAATGGAGTCATTCAAACTTCTATAAACTGAAGAACAAGCCCTTTCTTTTTCTTTTTTTCTTTCTGGGGATGAGTTGTTCTACGTTGTTGGTAACACGTACACACAAAACGCAATGTTAGCCACAGGTGGACTTGTCAGTGGTGGTGGTGGTGGTGGTTTGGGGCCCAGTTAGGGGCCGGTGATGATGGTGTGATGCTTTATGTTTGGATGGACGATCACAGAGAATCAGTCTAACTACAGCCTCCACTTCTCTTGTTCTTTCTTGCAGCATGAACTTTATATCAGAGCCTACCACGTGCTCAGTGAATTTCCCCCGGTGAGTATCTAATACACAAACACACACACACACACACACACACACACACAGGTAACACACAAACACAGTGTCATAAGTTCAATTTCTTCATTTTACTTCAGGGAGTGGTTTTGCTTATAACCAATTACAGGAAGTGTGAATATTTGTTGCCAAGGCTTTTGATCTGCCTGCATGTAGCACTTCATGTGTTCACCACTTAGCCAAACCTTAATATATATCCCCCCTAACCTGTAGTCCTATTACCATTAGGTTTTTAAGTCAAAAGCTGTATTCATAATGTTGACATGCAAATTCTAAATTAACATTAGAATTTCTTGCAAGTTTGAGACATTGTTTAAATCGCTTGATTGCTGCAGAAATATGTATTATTAGAAGTCAGATCAAGTAGAGTTTAAAAAACAATCAAACAAAAATACTCGACACAACTGACAATCCGTGCAATCTTAGTTTCAGGCTTCAGGCTGGATTCAGTTTCAGTAAACATTAACACAGTGCAATGCGGGCCCTTAAGTTATTTACTGGTCGACGAGGACAGTGAACAGAGTTGGCTCAGCTCTTTTTAAACTTCTTTTGTCATTGTTGAGCTTTTGGCAAATCTGATAAGTGTGCCCGTTTGGTTTGGTCCTGTGTTGGTGCAGCAAGAACTTTATACAATAACAGACCTGCTGAACATGTTTTCTGTTCTGCATTGTAGACATTAAGACACCTGTTTTTTCCTGCGTCTAGACTTACCAGTCTGATCTGAAAAGTCGCTTTCCGGCTGTGTACGCAGCCAAATTCAGAAAAACATACCTCTAACATGCATGTTAGGGCATGAACCTTTTTGCATGCTTTCCATCACTGAATCATTATCGATGTAATGTACTTTTGCTGACATGTAAGAACATGACAACAGAATATTTAGGGGCAAATAAAGGCCTGAGTGTGAATGTCTCTGTCATTTTTAAATGGTCGTTATGTGTATTGTCATTGAGATAAGAACTGACTTATATCGGGAGAGAAGATTTTGCACATTTTCACAGCTTTAATTCCATCACTGTCAGGAATCCAGAACTTGATCTGTAGGTTTTCACACTAAAAGCAACATAAGTAAGGGGTTATGCCCTTGAATTGGCTGCCTTTGTTATGAAACATCTATGCAGGAAGAGTGAAAAACTTAAATATTTCTGTTCTTCTTTGGACTTAACAGCAACAGGAAAAAAGCCAAAGTAGATGCATTGTACTATGCAGAAAGTATTAAGACAACAGGTAGCCAGTGTGTAAACATCAGATCAAAACAGGAAGAGAATTACTGAGGCCTCTTAGAATTAAATAAAAGGCCTGCCTCTTAGCTAGAGCTTTTTAAACATCATGTTTTAAAAGGCTGATTTGAAGTGTGCCTATCCATTTACAGATCAAAGATCAGGATGTGGAGGCTCGTTTCTGTAAGCTGGTGCAGCAGCTGCTTGATGACCACAAGGATGTTGTCACCATGCTGGCTCAGGGCTTCAGGGAGTGTCGCAGACACATCCAGGTAGGAACTGCAACTCCTTAACTCCCAGAACACCAACTGAATGATGGGCACCAAAAACGAATAATGACAGCTTCTGTAGAGTTTTCTACAGACTGTTAAAGTGGATGTAACCTCCGGGCCTCTCTATGTGCTTTAGGGCGGATCACTATGTGCTTTAGGGGTCACTCAGGATAAAGGCGTAGCAATGCACATCTGTGGCACTTTACTTTAAGTAGCCGTGAAGTTGTTTATGTGTCTTGTCCGTGTTTTCAACTTGCATTCATCAGATAAGATAATTGTAACATTTTGGTCCCTTAAAAATGTCTTTTTCAGCATTATGTTGCACTAAAAATGAGTACATTTTGTTTTAAGTCTTTGCTCCATCATCTTGTCCAAATATGGTCAGTTTTGGCTACAAAAGATTAAGATGGCAACAGCTAAAATCAAGGCTTTGAAACTGCAGTTTAAAAACCAGTGGGCGACCTCCACTTCGTTTATACTGTCTATGCATGAAACCTACTAATCTGGTTTTAAAATCTACGTGGTTAGTTAATGTTTTAGGTTTTTGTTTTAAAGTTAATAAGTCTAAATTTGAAAGGTCTCATTCACTGTTTTTTTCCTCCTGTTCCAGGATGAGGCAATCCTCCGAAGCTTCCTGGATACAACACTGTGCTCCCGCCTGGGAATTCGAATGCTGGCCACGCACCATCTCGCCCTCAATGAAGACAACGTACGTCTGAGTCTTTCTGTGATTCAAACAGTTTATTTTAAACCTTTGGCATGTGCTATTTTCCTAAAGCAAGAAATGTGGTCAGTCTCAGAGTCAGATCCATCTCTTTCTAAATGTCATATTTCCCAGACATCTCTTCTGAGTTTCCTCACGTCTGTGGCTCTCAGCCCAAAGCCCATTATTCTAGTTCAAATTAGTTTTACTTAAAACATAAATCTTTAAAAAACAGGAAACACATATATTATTGATTATTTTAAAGCTCAGACGTTTCCTAAAACGGCTGGCCATTGAAGTTTTTTCTTTATGAAACTCAAAATAGAGGAAGTAGTGCATTTTCAGTGTAATGCTATGTAAGCAACAAATTGTTTGATTTTGTGGTTTAAGTGGTGAAGTTAAGCAAATAAATGAATTGATTGAATAGCAGGGTCTACAGTAAATGCTAGGAGATAAAGAACAGTTATTTTAAAACACTTTGTAAAGTTATATCTAAATAATATTTTTTTATTTATTTGAGAAATAAACACAAATATTTATTTTCCTGTTTTAGCCGGATTTTGTTGGAATCATATGCAGACGTCTCTCCCCCAAGAAGATCATAGAGAAATGGGTAGACTTTGCCAGGTAAGTGTTTATTTATCACCTTTATATGACTTTCTGCTCCTGTATGAGCTCTCTGTTTGACTGAAGTCAGAGTTCAGCTGATAAACTCTCAGGAACATACAGGTTTCCACACCTGGAGCTGTGAACGAGATATGAGCTATCGTCCTTGTTTACCTTCTGTAATCTTATCAAATGACCTTTTCAGAGTCTGTGATTTTTACAGAGTTCAAGGGAAAGTTAACAGAAAATATTCACAAAGAAAGTTCAATAGAACATGTGGACTAATTATCACTGAACAGCTTGGAATTAATTCCTGTGTCTGTAGTTATTGTTTGGGGCAGCTGGTAAACAGTAAAATCAGCACATGTCAAGTATGAATATGATACAAATATATAAGGTAACACATATTTGATGGATGCCATTAAATTTGGCAAATACATTTATGTCCTTGTTAAGATGAATTTTAATCATTTTTGATGACATTTTAACTTTTCATTTGGCATCTTCAGATCAAAATTAATTTTTTGCAATATTTGGATTTCATTACCAAATACCTGCTGAACCAATGGCATTCCCATCAGCCTCAGCTGCTGTGTTGGCATGGTAACACACTTCGATGATCCAAATGGTAAACTTTAACCGTTCCTCACCTCCACCAGGCGTCTGTGTGAGCACCAGTATGGTAACTCCCCCAGAGTGAGGATCAACGGACACGTTGCCGCTCGCTTCCCCTTCATCCCTCTGCCTCTGGATTACATCCTGCCTGAGCTCCTCAAGAATGCCATGAGGTAACCTTTAGATACTGTTTATTCATCTCCAGCTCAACTGTTTGCTCCTGTTGTTTAAAGACCTTGAGATTTAGAGATAAAAATCAAAGTGTAATATTATTAAGATTGCCTTTTCGTAAGTTGGAATGTAATTAATTAAATTCTGAGCTGACATTGATTTTCAAAATAACAATTTGGCCAATAGCTGATGCTGATATTTGAATACAAATTAAATTCTGTCCAGCAGAGCCATCCACAGATGTGACTATAAGAGAAAGACAGACCGAGAAAGAACACATTGTGACATTGTGTCGTAACAACATTTTCCTACACTGCAACAATTTCGTAGTTTTGTCGTGTCCGGCTCCCTAGATCGAATCTTTGAAAGTGTGACTATCTGTCCCCTAATAGTCAGTAGGCCGTACCTCATCAAGTGTAATTGCCTATATTTTAATAAACCCGCTTATCATTAAAACTGACGTAAAGGAATCAATAATTCTCTTAATAACAGGTTTTGGCTTCAGGTATTCCTTTTCATGGATTTATTCTGCCGTCCCCTGCTGACGTGTCTTGACTAAACTCACTGTTTATCCTCCACAACGTCCATGTATTTGTTTCCTCAGGGCCACCATGGAAAGCCATCTGGACACCCCATACAATGTACCTGATGTGGTGGTCACCATTGCCAATAACGACATTGATTTTGTCATCAGGTGAGTCTAAATGCCTCTTCTGTTGCTACTGGATTGAAAACAAACTGCAACAATACAGGTGCATCTCAATAAATTAGAATATCATGGAAAAGTTTATTTTTGTCAGTGATTCAATTCCAAAAGTGGAATTCCTGTAATTCCTGTAATACATTATGTAGATCCATTACACACAGAATGAAACATTACATGCCTTAATTTATTTAATTTCTTCTAATTATAATGATTATGGCTTACATTTAATGAAGACCTAAAATTCAGTGCCTCAAAAAATTTGAATATTACAAAAGACCAAAAAGTATGTTTAATATTGAAATGTTGGCCTCTGAAAAGTATGTCCATCTATATGCACTCAATACTTGGTTGGGGCTATTTGACTTGAACTACTGGAAATGGACTTTTGCATGATTTATTGAGATGCACCTGTATGTAATGGCTGAAGAGACCGCTTAAGTGCTGTCAAATGATAAAATCCAACACTGAAGTGTTTTAAACAAGCTGCAGTGTTTTCACTGAAGCCAAAGAGAAGGACATTACGCTAGCCATTAATTGGCTCGCTTACGGCTTCCATAAATAACTTTTCTTTTCCTTTTAAAGGATTTCAGACCGTGGTGGCGGCATACCTCACAATATTATAGATAAGGTGATGGACTACCACTTTAGCACAGCTGAGGAGAGTGCACAGGATCCACGCATGAGCAACTTCTTCAACAACATTACCAACAGTGGAAACCAGTCCAGCCCTATGCATGGGTAAGAATGTAAAAGCACAGATAATCCTTGGAGAAGACCTGCCTTGTGCAGTTATTAAGATTACTTTTTTGTGTGTACCAGACTTGTAGAAATTAAATTGCAAATGTCTTGAAGAATGAAGTTTCATCTTTACTTCAGACTTTTTTCATGGTAGTGTATGGACAAAATCTTTAAAAAAAACTTAAAGGAGAAAAACAACTTCCTCTTAAAAAAACAAATACGAGCGGCATTGATTTTTGGTCCACTTTCTAAAATTTTCCTTCCAACAAAGGTTCGGTGTCTAAATTGCATGCCAACATTTGTCATATAATATCAACAACATGCATTTCCATATAACTGCAACAATATTTACTGTTAATTTTAAAAGTAGAGTCCATTTTACAGCATATCAGGGTTCATCTTTAAAGTTTGGAAAAGGCTTTGTTTTAACCATTGCGCTTAAGGTTAAGATATGCTTGAATTTCAACATAATTTGTTGTTTTAGCTACACAATTATGTAATTATTAATTAAATACTCAGAATATATAATACAAGTTAATGAACAGCTGGTAAAATAAACAAAGTGTAAATTAATCCTGTAAACTTTATTTTTCTTAACTGCAGTGATAGTAAAAGTTTATATGTTACTATAAATGCTGAAGACAGTACTTTAAAGTACTTGAATTTTACTCATGGTGCTGTACGAATCCCTGAGATACAGAGACAGTTTCCTTGTTTAAGTTTATTTTATTTTTCAACAAAGGGACAAACTATATTGATGAACATTTACAGTTAGAAGTTGTGGAACTAATAAAGGAATATCGTATCTTATCTAAAAATATCATTGTGGTGTCCTTGTATCGATACAGTATTGCTGTACAAAATAAGGCTGGGCAATACATTGATATTATATCGTTTTACAGATATCAGACTAAATATGTATTAGATTTTGGATAACGTGATATTATAAGTGTTGCCTTTTTCCTGGTTTTAAAGGCTTCATTACAGTAAAGTGATGTCATTTTCTGACTGTTGTAGCTGTTCTATTTGACCCTACACACTTAGTCATCAGGGTTCATACGGGTGCTTGAAATCCTTGAAAATGCTTGAATTTAATTTTTTTTGTATTTTCAAGGTTTGAAAAGTGCTTGGATTTTGGATAAAGTGCTTGAAAATGCTTGAAATTCTTACTGTATTTCTCTTGCAATTTGACTATAGATAATCACATGGTCAATGAAAAAAATAATAAATTGAACTGAACTCATTGAACTCATCTAAAACATGCAACTTACAACCGTTGTAAGGTACTGGAAAAGCTTGAAAATGGACCTTGAAAGTCCTTGAAAAGTGCTTTAATTTGACCACTGAAAAAGTAGATGAACCTTGAGTCATTATATCCACATTACTGATTATGACTCCAGGTGGTTTTTATGCTTTGCCCTCCTGGATTTCATGTCAACCCATATTTACCTGCAGGTGGCATTTCACAGCTGATCTACACTTTGGTTCATGTTTATCTGACAACAGACCATCTTCAGTCAATGCACTTTAATGTCATGATAACCCTGCTGTCTTTGTGTTCTGCAGGTTTGGTTTTGGCTTGCCAACGTCCAGGGCTTACGCTGAGTACCTGGGCGGCTCTCTGTCCGTACAGTCTATGCAGGGCATCGGCACTGACGTCTACCTGCGTCTGCGCCACATTGATGGCAAAGGAGAGAGCTTCAGAGTGTAAAGCTACCCGCTGGTCATCCTTGTAGATTCTAATCTAGGAATCAGGCCATGCAGGAGTTCAGAGGGTTCCCCACCAAGAGGGCTGGCATTGACTGCAGGACTTAAGTCCACAAAGTGATAAACACAGTATGTTGTCAGAAAGCTCCTTAACTCACCAACCTACTATTTGTCCTTTTTTTTTTTTTTTTTTTTTTTTTGCCTTAGACTGATTATAAGCTATGTTAGCTCTCAAGTTGATGATTTCAGTTGTTTTTCCTTTGTGTTTTGTACCCTGTGGCATGTTGTCTTGAAGTTTAAAGGGGCGTATATGAACTTTTTTTTTAATGTTTAGGTTATCGGGACAAACCATGCATGATAGTGGACATCGATGTTAATGTGGAAGGATAAAAAGAAAAAAAACGAGCTTCAGTTTTAAAGAAGTTCACCTCGAAGTTACAAAGCCTCAAAATAAGAACAGCCGTTTTGATGATGAAATGTTTCAAAAGAAACTTCTGAGACACTCCAGCAACCCTGTCAAAATCTCCTCAAAGTCTAGAAAGCTGCTCAAAAGTTCACGATTATCAATCCAGTCAATAACCAGATCCTTCCAGGACGTTATCAGCTGTTAGTATCAAAACCTAAGGTCTACAAGGAAAAACAGCAGCACAAGAGATATACTTAAAGGGATAGTTTTGATTTTTTTAATGTGGGGCTTTATGAAGTACTCATCGTAGTTGGTGTATTACCCGGAGGAGGTGGCAGTTAGCTTGGAAAAGCAGGCAAAAAATCTGAACTATCACTTTAAGCATGTGCTGTAAACCTCAACTCTTGACAAACCATAGTGATATTTAACATCTCTGAGTTCCGCTCAGAAAGGAAAAACTGCCAAAACACCAAAAGCTCATTAACAGATTTCTGTCTTTCTGTTCTGTTTTGATGAACGTCTTTGTTCAGCAGTATTTTTGCGGAGCTTCCAGGCAGGGAAGCCACCTGAGATGTTCAGTTGCCTTACTGTGTGATGCTAGTCCTTCAACTGCATGCCGAAGTTTCTTCTCGTTTTCTTTTTGTTGCCTTTATCAGTTCATACAGATGCACACCACGTCAATCAGCGTCATTAGTTGGAAGTTTTTGCACAATGAATAGATTTCCCGTTGTAAGGCTCAGCACCGATCATAGCAGCTTTTGACTTTAACAATTTTCAGAGTAACAATATACCAGAGAAGTATTGTCTAATATTGTCTTCTTTTTTCTGTTTTATCTAACTTTAGATATTTTTTTAGAAAGTGTATCCGTTGTATGTCAAGTTTTCTGTCTTTTTGAAATAAGTTGTGTATAAGAAAACATTTCAACATGGGTCAAAGCGGGTTTCTGCACTGTTAACTATGGAAGTTCGGATCGGTGAAGGTTGCTTGTCATTGTTTAGGTCCATTTTCTCCAGATCACAACTAGATTGTGTAATACCTCTTAAGATTTTGCCACTTTTGCCTCCCCATTCATTCTCCAATAATAATGTATCTTTTTTTATGTCTTTATAGTTTTGACACAATGTATTGTACAAATGGGGATAACATGGTTGCGCTCAGTTAGAGACAAAAAAAAGGAATGGAAGTAGTTGTGTGAAATTTTAAGTAGTTTAAGGGAGAAACCCTGCAAACTTTCACACATCGAGAAATCTGGCAAACCCAGTGGCAACCTCTGGGTCCTTAAGTGAAGCCAATGCAAAAGTGCCTTAAAGCTACATTCTTTCTATCAGCCAGCAGGGGGCGCTGGTTGCAAAAAGAAGTCAAATAGTAGAGAAGTCTAAGAGAAAGTGTCACTACTTCTCACTTAATTTATTACCTCAATACATGTTCTCATAAGTTTATGTTCTCACTAACTAGTTTCAAGTCTTCTTTAATACAACATGATGTTAATTTTGTAAATGATTGCCCCATTTTAGAGTAAAATAAACAATAAAGTAGGGTAGTCACCTTGTGGTTGTCAGTTTGGTTTCATCTTAGAACTTTGACCCTGTCACACTGTGTCACATATAAAACTGTTCTTAAACGAAATGAAGAAATATTGAAGTTGTGATCTCAAAATAAGGTACCAACAATGATTAGCGAACCCTGGCCTTTCTGAGTTTTGAGTCAAATTTTACAGTGCAGAAAATAAGCAAAGTCATGAAGATAAAAAATTTGCCTCAGCAGATAACAATCTCAAGCACTCCTCACATTTTGTTGAACATTCCCCAGAGGGCATCAAGCGACAGATCAACCTGAATTTCTACTTATCTGTTGGGAGCATTTGTTATTATATTAGTTTAGACTGTTAACTTTTTACCAGAAAGGACATTGGGAATCTTCAGCTGTAATTGTTCAGATGAGAAATCTGTGAATCACCAGAAGTTAGGTCATGTTTTACAACTTTTGATTTCTGGCATGTTATTATTAGTGATATGATTTGCCCAGAGTTGTAAAACACTTTATTCTAAAGATTTATGCGGTTACTTTTGAGTCACATATATTGTATAGTCAACCTAATGGAGTAATGGGACTGTTTTTTTGTCTTTGAAAACCTATAAATAATATAAGATTGAACTGTTTAATATCTTAAAAAATATATAACTGGTTTACCTAGATTTGCACTCACGAGCAAAATGAGTTTACATACAAATGGTCATTGAGTTAAAATGAGCTTTGTGAAAATATATTTGAACCAGTTATTTCAATTGTGAGATAAATCTGATTTTAATTTGTGGGAAGTTATGAAAGAAAAACAACCCCGTTTCATTCACAGTTCCAGAGAACGGCCTGTATTATCTCTTTGTGTATTCTTGCTGAGGCCATGTTTATGAATTAATGTGATTATTGTGGCTTTGAAGGTATTGAAGATGTAGTATATATGTAGCTTATGCATGTAAAGAAAAGAGGGGGAGATCACACCACATAGCTGCCAGAGATTGGTAAACAATGGGTAAAGGTTTGTGTCCCCTTTTAAGACACATTCATAGGTAAATTAGTTTTTCTTCTATTCCAAAATGTTACTGGTGAAATGTTGAGGGGAAATGTGATTCTGGGTTTGTCATGGAATGTGTACTGTCTGCCCTCTGCTGGTCTGAAAAGAAAACTGCAGGCAGACTTGAAAAAATGTGATGGGAGGGCTGGGGATCGACAACATTTCCATTCTGTTTTCCAGGTTTCTGATTTTGTAGATTTTGCAGATCAAAATGAGAATCAACGACAACAATTTCAGCGTCATCTCCAGTAAAAAGCCAGATATTGGAGTCATGTTACTGACTAAATGTGCTGCCATGGAGTGTTTTGTCTCCTAGACTGAAATTAGTTTGTCCCACCTGTTTTCTGTTGTATTGAGGACTCTGTAGACATTAAATTTTACTTGGTTGGAATTTTGAGACTGATCTCCATTTTGTCTTTTTACTCATGTGTGATCTATGTATTGAATTTTCCCACTTTGGATGAAATATCAGTAAGTATCACGACTGCAATGTCTCTCTCTCATGTATGGCTCTTGTCAGAAAGGTGAAATCGCTGTTGATGTGCTGGTAACAAATTTCATGAAAAAAATCAGCAAAAATATTGTATGTAAAATATACTTCCAAGAAAATATGATGGTATAGTATACCATGAAAACATTTGATGAAAACGTTTAATAGTACAGAATGTCATCAAAAAATGTCATAAGTCATAGTGAAGTAAATCGATACATTTCATTAAAAAGTCATAGTATATCATCAATAAATGTAATTGAAAAGTCATTATAGTATTCGATGAATGTAACAGCATAGTAAGCTTAAAAATGCCAAAAAAACATCAAAGTATGGTACGTCCAAAAATAGTCAGAATCAGAATAGTGTAGCGTGTCAAAAAACTGGCATAGTGGCGTTTGTAGTCCTAAAATGCCTTAAAATGCTTTAGCATATTACGTTGATCATTGTTATAGTATATTATGTCCCAAAATATCAAGAAAACAATATATTTAAGTATGTCCCAAAAACTAAATAAACATTTGAAAATGCCCCAAAATGTTAAAATGGTTGTATTATACTCTGGTTGATATATGTAGTAGTATCGTTTGTCTAAAAATGACTGAAAAACACCATATTATGAGCATAGTTAAGAGTAAACTTAATCATATAAAATAATCTGTAGTATTTGTCTATGGCATGTTGATTTTTGTCAAAACTTGGCAAATTTTTAAATGCCTAAGAATGTTAGAAATGGTCCAGTCATAGTCTGTTAATACATGTAGTAGTAGTTTGTCCCAAAATGACTAAAAAACAACATATTATTGGATGTCAACAATTTGAAAAAAAAAAAAAAAAGTCATACTATAGCATGTCATTTTTTGTCAAAAATTGTCAAATTTTTAAATGCATAAAATGCTAGAAATGGGTCAATTGTAGTCTGTTGATACATATTGGAGCATAATATGGCCAGAAATTACAGAAAAACACCATATTATGCAATTTCCAAAATGACCCCCTTAAAACAAAATCATTTTTTGTCAAAAAGTGTGAAATTTTAAAATGCCTAAAAATGCTAGAAATGGCCCAATCATAGTCTGTTAATACATGTAGTAGTATAGTTTGTCCAAAAATGACTGACAAACACTATGTAAAAAAATTTGAAAATAAAAAATCAGGTCAATTTTTGTCAAAAATGGTCAAATTTTAAAATGCTGAAAATTGGTCAGTGATAATCTGCTGATACATATTAGAGCATAATATGGCCAGAAATGACAACATATTATTGGATGTAAACATTTTTTGGGAACATTTTTTTTTGTCAAAAATTGTCAAATTATAAAATGCCTTAAAATGGTTGAACTGGGTCGATTAAGGTTTGTTGATACATAGCATAATATGGTCAGAAATGACAGAAAAACACCATATTTTGGTAAAGTAAAAAAAAAAACATGTTATGGGATGTCCAAAAATAACCCCTTCAAATAAAAGTCATAGTATGTGTGCAGACTGGTGGCAAAAATCTCTGAGGAAAACAGTTGAGATCTATAAAAACAAAGAAAAACATAAGTTTCAGGGGTAACAATGTCTTGCTGTGCGGTTGGATGGCAGAACAGAAAAAGAAAAAACTGTCCTTCACTCTTATTGAAAGATGCCCTTTGAAGCTGAAGGGAGACGTTTATGGTTGCAAACTATTAAACAGACGGGCTAAGTCACACAAAATTATCTGATATGTATATTATTAATTGCGTGATTGTCTAGTGCTATTGTTGACTTCAAATTCCTGCTCTAATGTAGCTGATCATCACAGGTTGCAGCTGCTCTGCTTTTAAATGTTGAGCTGTGTGTATGTATGAAATGAGCACTGTGTAAATATGAGAACTTCAGATGATTTCATAGATAAATAATAGAAAAACGTCATATTATGGGATGTCCAGAATTTTGAAAAAAAAGGCATAAAATTTGAAAATGCCCCGAAATGCTACTGGTCCAATTATAGTCTGTTGATGCATTTAGTGGTATAGTTTGCCCCAAAATGACAGAAAACCCCATATATAGTATAGTATACATAGTATTGTATGTAAAAAGAAATTCTTACAAGAATGTCCTAAAAAAGTCTGTCAACATGCAAACAGATGTTCAAGGTCTTTTTTTACACCAATAATCCTGAGGTGTACAGCGGAGGTTCTCCTCAGCTGTGTAGATAACCGCAGATCACTTCACTGCAATCCATTAATCAGACTAAATCATAATTCTTTGTGAAGGTGATGAGTTATATTTCACACTCGTGGTTATAGAAACACGAAGGAGACAATGAGAACTTTAATTTTGTTTTTTATTTTGAAAGTCTGTTGCAAGCTGTCACTTTCATTCCAACAAAGGCCTGACTTTCCATTATTAAGAAGCACAAATCCACGAACACGAGACAAAGCAGTATATTCTCTGATAAGAACCCCCACACTCACACATGGTACGACTAAACTACAAGTGCACTTTTGTCTCTTTTAAGACGCAAGAAACAAACAAATGAGCAACACTTTGGTCAGTCATCGTATTTGGAATGTAATAACAGGTTGGTGCATTTTCCTTTTTTTTTTTAAACAGTAACATACTCAGACCTTATCCAAGAAAATGCTTAGTGTGTGTGTGTGTTGATTACCTCACACCTAAGTTTTGACTATATAAACAGGAGGCCACAACATCATGCTGATTACACATGTTCTCATTTCATATTTTAACATTCTGACTTTTCCTCCAGCCTGTCGGGCCTTTCTCCAACTCAACATTTAAACTTCATTGGTTTAAACTTTGTCACGCTCAACTACATTCCTAGCAGAAAAAAACATCAGCTTGTGTTATGACCTTTAGCAAAACAGCAGTTCATAAAAGGTAATAATTCTGTAAGGCAGAACTATATTTGGACAGTAACACATTCATATTGAAGCACTTTGAGCAGCATCAGTATGCAGAATTAATTGGCTTGACACCTTTTACACAGGCGCCAGGGTCTTTGTAAAAGACAATAAAAGCTATTTAAAGGAGGAAAAATTACAAAACATTTGAGGCTTGTCTGAAGTTTTGGATGTAAAAACAGTGACGCCAACCTCCCAACAATTTTACAAGAATGAAACATTTTCTTTAAGACTGAATAAATGCCCTCGAACAGCCAGAAAGGAGTGAAACAGACATCATGTTCCTTGCAGTGTGAGGCATGACCTTACAGTTAAAACAAGCTCAGTTATTTATGAAATGTGAGCCTGACTGAGGAGCAGGTTTGAGTGTAAACAACAGTGTGACCTGCACTCACTATGCAAGTGAGTTGGAAAGCATTTTCTTAAATCGGAAACTAGTATTGAATCTTTTTGAATCTCTTATTGAATCCATTTTATGTAAAACATTTTGCACAGGATTAGATATAGTGTTACTTTATCTTTATTATGCAATCAAAACTGAAATTAAAAAATGTTTTGTTGCAAGTAAAATACATTTGTGATGTAAAATGTAGTTTTGTTTGCAAATCTAAAACTGTTTAATACAATAATTACTATTGAATACTATACTTTTTGCTGACCCCCCCCTAAAGATTTTGAATTCATTATTTATCACAAATGTATTTTTCTTGCAATAAAACATTTTTTAATTGCAGTGTCTTCAAATCTACCGTTTCAATTGCATAATACAAACACAAAACATAAGCACATAAGTATCAGGTCTTCCCGTTTTTTTTTTCAAGAGTATTGTTCAAGAATTGTTCTTCTTTTTCTAACACACTATATAATATTTGGCTTGAGCACAGAAACCAGCTTACATGGAGTACAATAGTCAAGTCAACTTATACTTTGGCAAGTTTAATTATGACATTAACATTGGTTAGCTTAAGCTCCCAGTGGCATTCTGCATTTTGTCTAGTGGAAGTGATCGCAGCTCTTTGCTGGCAAGGCTTGAGAGGAGATTAAAGATTCAATAAGAGATCTGTTAGCCTCTAAATGAAACCAGATCCAAAATTAAAGCGGCTATCATCACCAAACTTGACAGTGACATGGCACAAAAATGGCACACAGAACATAATAGCCCTTTTTCTGTAAACCTTTTTTACATGACCCATGACTGACACACTAAAACACAGACAAGGTCCTACAACACAACTTAACCTTAAGAATAAATTAGCAGTCTGACATGTGTTGCACAGTGAGGAGCTTTAAAGCTCGCTGCCTGCGAGTCCAAGCGAGGCATAAACAATGATCAGAACAAATGTCAGAAAAGAGATAAATATGAGAGACAAAGGGAAGTCCTTAAAGCTGCAGTCATGTTATCACACAGTCTGGAGGCCTCTCTCATGGCCGTCTAGCTGTACCTTAATCTTGTGCAGTTCCTCGATCTCCTGGTGGTGGCGCTCCGTCTTGTGGCGCACCAGAGAGCGATAAAAGTGGATAGTGAACACCACAAAAATCACCCCCACTGGCACCATGATGATGGTGGAGGCCAGCGCAGCCTGCCAGCCGCTGTTTTGCGGCACGGGTGCGAGTGTCGGAGTCTTATCCGTGTCGCTGGCTGCTGTGGTGCTGCAGGCGGTGACTTTTTTGGAGTCTACGGGCAGGAACTTGATCCAACAGAGGAGCACCACCTCTGCTAAAAACAGCAGGATGCCCAGGGCTGTGGAGAAGCCCCAGGCCAGCTCGATGTAGTAGTGCATACGCTCATGGGGGGACTCGCTGACAGAGTTGAGGTTGTGGATGTTGCTGACGGCCTCCACGTTGGGTAGGATGCAGGTGCTGATCAGCAGAGCGAAGAGGTGCACCGCCACCAGCACGGTGGTGCACACGCTGAAGGCAATGAGGAGCACGCGAGGGTAACTGTACTGCATCTCCAGCTGCACCTCCACCATGGCTACCTATGACATGTTTACAGGGACAAAAACACTCAGGTTACTGCATGTGCATGTATGTACATCATAACTGGATAGTGTGCATGTCCACAAACCCACAAAGTCATCTTCTCACTTTAGTGCCCCAAGGTTACACTGTTCATAATAGTGTTTCACATTTTAAACATCTTGTGACCTTGACAAGAGGTGATTCTACAGAGGGCTCTGTGTTTCTTCATTAGCTGCAGGTTGTCAGGTGACGGACTCCTGGTTGAATCTTCAGTACAAAAGATGAACAACTATATTAGAAACTGTCTGGCTATAAAAAGTCAAAGATAGAAGTCTGTGGATATAAAAAAGAGAGCTAGTTGGCTGACTATAACTCCTCCAAAGTTTACTTTCAGATTCTGAGTCAGCGTGAGATGAATTCAGTAACAATGGAGAGGGGTCCTGTTCCTAACTGCTAAGATGAAGTGTTCTGGTCAGATTCACATCTGTTACGCCCTGGCGACAGTGCAACAGTGGCTTGGGCTCATGGGTATTGTAGTATTTAGAGCCATAAAACAACAAGGAAAGTACAAGACAGACGCAAACTGTGAATACTCAGATTTGAGGTGCTAGGAGCAAAGAAAATCTATCTTCATAAATCAGTGAAACAATTTAGAAAGTTACATTTATATATACATACCGTAACATGAATTGTATGTTTTACATTCTTCAATGTAGCCACCTTTTGCTTTGACGGTCTCAAAAACCCCTTTTTTTAAACTAACACAACTGAATAAATCTGCCTCTGCTGAGCAAGTAATCTCTCCCAGGATGCAGCCAGACTCTCCAGGGACTTGTCCAGTTCATAAGTTTCTTAAATGCAGAATATCGGATAAAAGCGCTATATAAGTGCAGTCCATTTACCATTAAATGTGTGTCTAACGGCACACAATCCTGAACCTTGTCATCGCTGCGTTTAACACATGATGAAATACTGCCCCCTATATTTTTTTGAGTGCCCTGTAATTACAAATTGTGCAGTATTGTCAATTTTCTGTTAGTTACATTTCATTATGTAATACAGCTGCAATCTGACTTGAAGGTGCTGTAGTATGGCTAATATAATTTTGGATTATTTTGAATGATATTGCAGTTGAGATATGATTCATGATGTTTAAAAAGGAATTATTATTTTTGCATCACTCATTTTCATAGAAAAATACTAAAATAATCATGGTGTATTGTTTTTGCAAGGATCTGTACCATAGAAAGATTTTCTCACGAGTCTGCACGATAACAGGAACAGGAAGTTTAAAACCAGTTCCTGTCCACAGCTATATTTCCATGTAGATCACTTTGGTGATTTAGAAGTGTTAAAGAGAGATGTGTGGTGTGAAAATAAACTGGAACATTGAGCTGCCTGGAAAGCAATAGAGCAACTTAAAACTATTCATGAGATGAAACACAGAAAATGTGTAGTCGTGTCCTCAGAGAGGCTGTGTTGTGTTGTGTTGTGATGACCGACCATTGCAAAGCCAGAGAGCAGAGCAGACGTCCTGCTGGAGGCCTTCAGCTTGGCCCGGCTCAGGTAGAGTTTCCTCCAGGACAGGGCCTGCACTGAGTGGTGGTTGGAGCTGACCAGCTCCAGGTAACTGCGTCTCACCCAGTCCCTGTAGTCCATCCCCCCACCGTCTGGAGCCCGCTCTGAGACCCCTGGGGCCGGGGAACCCATCGGCACGTTCAGCTCACTGCTCATAGTACCTGGTGGGAGAAATAGTCATGTCAACACAGGGAACAAGTAGGTTTTTTTCAAAAAGATATCAGTTGGCATTATATCAGAGTAAAACTTTTACTCTGACTTCATGTTTCTTTTCATGTTCAACGATAACTTTCGTCTTTAAAAGGTAAATAGTTCAAAACTTCATTCCTAACCTTGACATTAGAATTCTAAATCAACTTTTGAAAACTGTGCATCTTATTTTTTGCATGTCTATTCATTAAGTTGTAACTGGATCCCTACCAATATAGGATTTTTGAGACTGCTATTGGTTTTAGAGGGGAAAAATGTACAGATTACCAATATGGCAACTGATATAGTGCGTTTTTGAACTGGAATAAAAATAGATCTTCCCCATGTGTATGCTGCACTGAGTTTGCACCAATATAACAATGCAAAGGTATTCCAAGGCTACTTTTTTAAACAGTTAAATGCTTAAGAAAAAATAAAAAAAGTCAATAGCATAGCAAACATCAGTTTTGTGTATTAACTGCTCACCACTGAGATAAATAAAAAAATGCCGTTGGCTATTTATTTTATTAATCACCCCAAGCATTGTTTACTGTATTAATTGTTCTGAAAAAACATTTTCCTTTTTTCATATTGGCGCACACAGTATTACATAATTCATAGATTACAGTGATGGCTGCACAGGATTGTTTCCAACTTTTTTCCAACATTACCTTTTTTCCACATTTCCAACTGTAAATCTGTTGTGAAAAGTGATCAAAGCAATTGTAAAATACTGCAATAAGAAACTTATTTGACTCCAACTCATTAGTCTGTCATATACACCACATGACCAAAAACATATGGACACTGCTCGTCCTTGTTATATACCGTTTTGGTCTGTTTTTCATGGTTTGGGTCCCTTACTTTTTATGAAGGGAAAGTTTCATCAGCAAATGTATACAAATCCATAAGTGCTTTTGAATCAATTTTTGCTTGCTTAAACTTTGCATTAAATAGATTTTTATGTATATTTTTTTTACAAAACATTTTAATTGCAGTTTTGCTATTGTTTTATTGCATTATAAATAGTCCATTTAGCTGTTTTTCAGTTTGTGTGTGTGTGGGTTGATCTGAAGAACCTCCCCACAAGTAAAAAAAAAATAGATAAGATGACTAGAGAGGCTGCTAAACCACCATATTATTAATACCCATTGTTTTTGGTAAAAGGTGTTAAGCAATATGGACAGGAATTAATTAGGGCCTCGGGGCAATCGCACCGAGCACTACTGTTATACTGTGGATTTCTTCTTATTCCTCTTGCGGACGCAATTTCGTCGACAAATTATATATCAAAACGTGCGGTTTGATCGGGATTGGTGTGCTATTACTTTTCTCTACAGAATACAAATTTTTCGCGACGTAAGTCATAAGTCATTGAAATGAATGGGACGGCCGACAAAAAAAGAGCAAAAAAGAACAATCATTGGAGATTTTTAAACGTCTACTTCTCCGGCATAATTTCACCTAGAGACTCCATTTAAACTTTAAACAGTAGACACAAGTCTTGTGTATCGGTGTATTAATCCACGTTTCGATAGGTCATATAGTTTTTTATCAATCCCTGTTCAATGACCATGATCATTTTTGGAGAAATTCTGAGATTATAATGGGTGTGTATTGCACGGAATGTTCGTGTCAGAGTGTGTGATGTCATCGCTCAGAGTGTAGAGGGAGAGGTAAAACTGTCAAAAAATAAATTTTAAAACTGCGCTCCAGGCCGCAAATTACACTCTACAGAAACAATTTATACATAGAAACGTAGGAAAATTTGTCTTCTCACTCACAATCCTCTGGTAAAGCTGTCAGAGTTATAGTTTGGGTGTAAGACGCAGAGATGCACCACCATCACCCACCAACAGCCTCATTGGCTCCCATATTAAGAACGCATGGAGATTTCGGAAAAAGGGAAAAAAAACATTTTTTTTAGATCGCTCTAACAAAGCTATTTTTTCATTTTTCTTTAAAAAAATCATATGTAGACGTTCAGGAAGAACTCAGGACGCTCAAAGTGAAGTCGGATCAATGATAGGTATTATGGTTTTGCCAAAAATGCTTTCTGTTCGAGGACAGAAATTTCCGTCTGTCCACCTCTGCTGTCCCTATGCCGGAACAGCTGCAGTTAATTCTGTTGATTACTTTGATCTGATTGCCTTTGATCTTTGATGTGATTACAGTTACAGATACACACGCACACACGCACGTAAGCACGCACACTCCTCACACATGCTTCAAACACACGCACGCACGCACGCACGCACGCGCACACACACACACACACACAGTAACTTTATGTGATTTTAAACACACACACACATTTACATTTACATTTAGCAGACGCATTAAACACACACACACACACACACACTTTGAGGTTAAAGGGCATAGTTTTAAATCTCTGAAGAATCTCATCATAGTATACACACACCGGCAGTAGCCCCCGTGGCCCTTTCAAAATTTCCCCAGAGGAAATTTTCTAGTTAAATCATGTTGTATACATGTAGATTTTGCCGCCAACTACTGCCAACTGTATGTGTCTATGTGAAGCTTTGACATTACAGCTTAGCTCCCCACTCCCTCCATGCTCATCTCTACTAACCACAAAGAGACTGTGCAAACATGAACCACTGGTTTTCCAAGTTTGTGAAACTTGAACATGAACAACCAAGAGGAAAACTGAATGTATGGTGGAATGTAACTAACACTGACAAAAGTTAAGACTTAAGTACAACTTTCAGGTACTTGATTTTATTACTATAGAAATATTTTTTATTCTATGCAACTTTATAATTATACTCAATGCCATCTCAGAGGTAAATATTGTACTTTTTACTGCTCTACATTTGTCTGACAGCTTTAATTTATTTTCTTATGATTTGCATCACCTTCCTTCCTTGTTTTTTTTCTTGTGATTAACTGAAGGACAAAGTCCTTTATGTGTTCTACTTCTTAAGCTAAATAAACTTTTTAGAAATCCTCTTGGATCTGCTGGAAAACTGCATGGTCACAGAGCTAAAAACAGGGCTGCTTTTCTGACTTTGTAGAGATACTTTGCTCTCATAGGACAGCCACTGACAGGCAACAGTTTACTGTACAATGAGTACTTCAAGTACTTTTAGCACATTTAGCTGATAACACTACTGTGCTTTTTCTACATTTTGAACTCAGGACTTAAATGAGTATTTTGAGACTATGCAATTTCTACTTTTACTAAAGTAAAGGGTATGAGTAGGCCTACTTCTTCTAACCACTGCCAAAAACATCAAATCTGTTAAATCTGTAAAACTGAGTTTCACCACAAATAATCTTGGAAAATCCCCACTTTAAATCGTGTGTTTAACACCGCCAGGTATGTGCTCATACGTTTCTTGAAAATAGGACTAATTCAACATGAAAAATCAGCATAAAACAGACTAATCGACAAAAGTAATCTAAATCAAAAGTAATGTCTAATAAGACAAAAACAACGACTTATGGACTAATCAAGGGAGCGGCCCAAATAGCTTTCAGAATAAGCTGAATTTGGATTGGATTTACTTAAACAGCTGTGAATCTAAAGGCAAAGTTTAACGCGATGCATAAGCAGGTAAATATGCAAGACATACACTATTAAAATTAGAGAAGACACTTTCATCCTGCAATCCGCTGATTTCGCAGGGGTAATTAACACTCCAGCAGATGAGTGCACATTTACGCCTCTATGTATATTTAGAAACCTGTAAGTTAGCTGGATCCGTTTACCGGGTTTAGCGAACAGAAAACTAGTTTGCAGTTTATTTCATCAACGTTCCCGTCAAGCCGGAAGAGAAAAATGCTCACTATGATGTAAAAGATTGTGGTCCATTAATGAGACATTAAATCATCTCCACTTGACTTAAAGGTGTAACAATATTCAGCGTCAGACAGCAACTCTTGAAGCTAGCTGACTTAGCTAACTAATCAAGACGGTTTCTAATCAAGTCGCGTCTGTTGTCTAGTTACGACAGATATTTTCATCTTACCTGTCTGCCGAGGTGCCTATTAAACAGCTCAAACTCTTAAACTCCAGTGAAGTCTTCTCTCCACTCCGCACGAGACAATAAATGGACAGGTTCTCGACCACTACGAGTGTTGTGGATGAACAGCTTCCGCTCTTCGGATGTGGTTATCAACAATGTCTTCGTTAACCTTCCACAAGTCGAGCCTCGCTCGGTAACGCTTTAATCGCCGCCATGTTTAGCGTACCTGGGCGCTGACTTTCTTCACTGCCATGTAAATTCAGCGAACATCTGTTTTTTCTGCTCTTTTCGCTTTGCAGCAGAGAGGGAGGCAAGTGAGGAAAACTAGAGTCGCTTAAGTGGGACTTCCGGTTGGGCGTGTTGCCTTCAAAAATAAAAGCACAAAAGCAGCATTGGGGAGGAGGGAGCTAATCGTCACCCTGTTAAAATAATCGCCCAACTCATTTTTCCAACTCAAGTTTTGCAGGAAACACAAAAAACTTCACCAAAAGTGTAACATATGACATTTATTGATCATTCATTCAAAATGACGTAACAAAGGCTGGCTATTGGCAGAGTAATAACACTGTGTGTACATTTTGTAACCTAAGAGAAATAAATGACTTAGGCAATATTTTGAACATGCCTTTGTGACTTAAGCAAGATATGGTAACACTTTATTTTGAAGGTGTCTATATAAGAGTCACACAAGCCTGTCAGAAACATGACATGACAAGTATCATGAGCGTTAATGTTACTTAAAAGTGTCATGAATATTCATGACACATCCCATGTTCATGTTTATGTCACTCTTATGTAGACACCTTCAAAATAAAGTGTTACCATATCTTGCTTAAGTCACAAAGGCATGTTCAAAAATTGCCTAAGTTACATTTTATTTTGATTTAGGCATAATAAATCCTCTTAAGTCACACACTTGACATAGGCCATTATCTTAAAGGTGTAAAATCACATGATCTGATCAACTGAGGATGTAGGCAATTTTACCATCAGTGGCCGCCGTCATGAGGAGATGATTTGGGCAAAAAAAAACCCAATTTTGACAAAAATAGACTTAGGCGATTATTTTAACAGTGTGACTAAATGTATTTAATCTAGTAGTTTAACTAAATTTTGCAGGAGCTTTCTGGTAGTTCAGCTACATTCATATTTGCAAATTGTTTCAGTAGTTATTTTTATTTTGTTTTATAAATGTATCCATATTTAACCCTTATTCTATCAACATATTAACATACAAGGACTGTAAGAAAAATAATTTGATAGCCAAATTAAAAAAAAAACATAAGTTCCGTAATCATGTCACCTGAAGAAAAAAATAACAGATTATTATTATTATTATTATAGGAAAGTTACTGCGTTGCATTTGTATATTGTTAAAAACGAAAATGAAGCACATGAAAAAATCTCCCCTGATCATCATCATATGATACTTAAAATTAGGACTAGAGCCCGACTGATAAATGAGTTGACAGATATTATCAGCCGATATTAGCCTATCAACTGCATATATATTGTACGTTGGCCGATATGTGCCAATTCGAAAACTTTTTTGACACAATATATAAAGCAGAAAACAATGTTTGGTCAGCAACTGACTGACACTTAATGTGCGGTAGAATTGGTTGACACTGTAATACACTGAATGTATAATAATGTTAAATATTTTTTTAACATATTAAATAAGTTATGTTCAAGAAAGCAGCCCTCATAAAAATGTCTATTTTCATTTAGGCTCAAAAATGTATTATATTAGCTTTCTATTCGTGCACTTGAAACGGACAAAAACACATCTTGTGATCTTAGACTATAACCAGTCATACTACTTTTACTATTCTTTGCATAGTTAACTTCTGAAACCTTCGGGCCATGAAAGGAAAGGAATGATTTTTTATTTTACCATTATTTTTATCCCTTATGTAACTGAACTCCCTTTGACCATGCTCTTTTTCTGTCATCCTGACTGCTGTGAAGGCATGTGCAGGCAATGCATTTGTCAGTCAGTGGCCACATGAGCCAACGCCGCAGACTTCACCTTTCACCTTTGTGTAGTTCATGTGCAAAAGGGTGAGCATTGCTCAATGCTCACACAGCATTCATGGATGAACTTCATAAATATTAACAACAAAACAAATAACCAGAAAAATTGTTGCATGCTATTTCAGCAGTTCCTTGACTAAAAATCCACTTGGTGCAATGTCCCCATCTGGACTCTAGTTTCTGGAAGTTAGGTGTCTGACTGATGGACATTTTACACAAAACTAAATGGACAGTCGTTGCACTTTTCCATGAATAGCAGCTTTTTATGTATGACCTGTGAACAGGTGATACATTTTCTTGCAATAAATCGAAATAAGTGGAACTTTTTGCTGGCATATAAACTCTTTTTATTTGTATCTCAGGTACATTAGTAGTTTGAACTACTTTTTCTTAGTAAGCTTTAGTTAAGCAAATTAACCAACTCTATCTATAAATATTTGTTTCTTTGCATTAATCATTCCACTCGCTTAGTGTTGTAATGTAACAAAGCACATTTCAAATCCTGTACTTAAGTACAGTTACGAGATACTTATACTTTACTTGAGTATTTCCATTTTATGTTATAGTATATAGGCATTTACATTTTTTTTATTTCTCGGAACAGCTAGACAGTTGTTATCAAATGATACTCACACTAAACCTGTCAGTTAAGTCAATTACAAAGCAGTACAAAGTGCATTTAAAACATTTACTGAGTATCATCACAGTGTACAAGTGAAAAAGCATTGTGAAATCAGCAGCCATAAATGGCTGTTAGAGTAGCTGGTGTGAAAACCCTGATTTAGAGGACTCATTCATAATACTGAGTTGAATCTGGGACTCTTTCTTTTCAAAGGGTTTACACGGTTTACAGAGAACCCTTCAAAAGGACAGAAAAGGCACATCTTTTCAGCAAGGTGCTTCCCAAAAGGACACTGTCACACTTAAACAAAGAGAGTACTGTGGACATCTTTCTTTCTAGCTTCATCTACACGTAAAATTTCCAGTTTTGGAAAAATACAAAGTAATATAAAACATATATTTAAAAAAGCATTTGTTACTGTGCAGTACAAATCTAGTGTTTCTCTTTTAGCCCTGTGTAAAGGCCGTATTGTGCATTCACACTGCTTAGCAACACAACAACAACTCTTACAAATCCAGTCTCTTCATGCTGAGCTGAGAGAGAGTCCCACTGTCGCCAAAATATTAAGTTAACAAGTTTGCCAGCCAATAAAATACATCCAGACTGAAGTTTATAGATTCTCTGTTCTCCGACTGATGACATCTTGTTTGTTCAGCAAGTTGGTTTCATGAATAATTGTTTGGCTGTCAAGAAGCTGGTTACAGCTATATGAACCTTTACAGTTTTATCGACAGTTTTAAGGGAAAGATCAGAGTCACTACGTAGCATCAAAACTGGCCAAGACAGAAGGTAATGTGATCTTTGGAGTGGGAACCAAGAGGATATCGAGGAAGTCAGAGAGGTTCTGAGACAACTGATATCTAGTAAACAAATAACTGTTTTTTTGGGCCACTTTTGCGTAACCTGCTTCTGCTTTAAGGCCATTATGATTTTTAAATACACATTTTTAGCAAAGAGGGGATGGCTGATAGTGAGAATAATGTGGAGGATGTATCTTGATCATTAAGAGTTTTGAAGCCTTTCGGGGACTTTTCCAGTGTAATGATCCATGAAGTGATAACCTAATCCCTATCTACACCTAAAGTCTACTTAGCTTGCTATGGTAAATCATCAAAGTGATATTCATGTGCAACACGTAACCAGCAGAAAAAATGAAATACATAATTTGGCTTGTTTAAAATCTACATGCTGTCTCAACCCCACAGTCTGTCAGGCCAGAATGAGCTATCGGTCAATTTGCTTGCAGGTTGGATGCAGTGTTCAAGGATGTTGTTGGCGGATTCATTCTTTTACTTGACGCTGACTATGGAGGTGCTGTGGATGGATTCCATGACAGCGGCCAGCCGGCTGCACAGATCGTGGGCCTGGTTGACATGGACTTTTGGTGGGTCTTTAAGAACTACTGTCTCAGCTGAACCGTCCAGAACTCGGGGCAGAAACTCGCCTAGCTTCACCTGCAATGAGTCTGAAAACATAGGAAGAGCAGTAGAAATGAGGGGTTTATTTAATTGCACTTTAGTTTAATGTTTGATAGCATTAGTATCAGTGTACAGTAATAAGAGGTTACTGTGAACAGAGACATATCTGTAATATATTAAAGAGGGTGGGATTAAGACACAAGATGAGGAGGCGAGAGGATTATTGGGGATGTACAGACTGGGAATAGGGAAAGACCTCCAATGACAGTTTCACACTGTTCCACTGTTTGACAGCTTGCACCAGTCATGCACCAGGCAATTTAGCAATGCACCAGCAAGAGGCAAAAAAAAAGTAATGACTGCTAGTAATGTGAATGAGCAAATTGAAAAGAAAAGAGAATCCAGGCAAAGAGCATGTTCTTGCACATACAGACACCACCTAACAGAGATAGTGAGTCATAAGTAATGATTGAAAGGGATTATTTTTGTATGAGTCTATGCATTGTTTTGTAAGAAAATCCTGCATAGTATAAGCTGAGGAATACACAAAATGTTGTATGTTGAGAAACACTATATTACCTAATGAGACTTTTATTTTGAAGACCAAGATTAGATAGGTTTTATTGCTAACCTGAGAATTAAGCACATTTTTTCGCATGTGGAACTTTTTTGTGATTATTTATCATTTTATTGTATATCATCATTTTTGTGAATAAATTAATTTAAAAAGTCACATAAAGTAAGTGTCATCTGCCACTAGGAATTAGAGCAATGAAAAATGGGTGGAAAACTTTTAAAGACAATTAGATGACTGAGTACATTGTTGTTAAATGTACTGTTGTGATAATTTCACTAATCTTACCATCCATGTCCTGTCCCAGGCAGCAGCACCAGTGGCTGCGGATGCTTTCCATGGCATCCCGGTCTTCCTGGGTTAAAGCAGAGTCACGACTCATGAGGTGAAGGCAGGGGATGACAGCCTCGTCCATGAGGGCAATGCCCTCCTCCACATTGGTCTCCTCACCGCTGCAAAACAGCTGCGATGCGCTTTCATTCAGTGCCTGCATGATGGATGTCGGTAGGAGGAAGATGGAGAAGTTATTGTCACAATGTAGAAAAAGAAAACTGAGTTTTTAGCTGTTGAGGCCAAAGTATGCGCTGATATCTCCCTTGAGAAGCATCTTAAATGAGGCAAAATTTTGTGGAATTTTGGACATGGCCAAAATAGTGCTGGTTCTAACCTTGCTAATATATGTTTTTTAAACAGTTACTCTTTCACAGGAACACACCCATGACTAGGTGCCAGGTTGGACACACTGGAGGAGGTGGTGGAGAGATGACCTGTCAAGATGTTCGAGGCCATCGAAAAATACCCGGATCATCCGCTACACAAAACCTTTATGGACCAAAAAAACAGCAGTGGACGGCTCCTATCTCTCCGTTGCAGGACAGAGAGATACAAAAATCCTTCGCTCCTATACAGCCATCAGACTGTCTCATTCTTCAAGAGATTCTACCAGACTAACTGAATTTCCCCTCGGGGATAAATAAAGTAATTTTGATTTGATTTGATTTTGATTTGATTGATGACACAGACCACAAGTTTTTTAGTATGGAACAGACCTGACATTTATGCAGAATGGTTGAGCTCAGCGCTCTCATGCTTCAAAATAATATATTGTATCCACACACTGACTGCAAGAGCCGTCTTACTCACAGTGAGGCATTTCCTTCTGTAAGTGGCAATAAGAGACGTGTCCATGCCACGTTTCTCTCCGTTCTTCAGCAGGGTGGCGTTGGTCTCATAAGCATGAGCCAAGAAGATCAGCGCCTCCCGCATCCTGCAGCACACGCAAGGCAACAGTCGCCATGTCATTATCTACAAAAACTGCAATTTGGTATGTAAACCAAGCATTGTCATTTTTAAAAGGAAAGAAAGATGTTTACACTTCCTAAGCGACACTGAATTCAGTTACAATACCAGGCACATGTAAGGATGTGGCATTCAATTGTTTATAATTCTTAATGGATTTTTTATAAAATGTTATTGCTTCAGATATTTTCTTATTAAACAATTTCACGAATAAAATACAAATTTTTCCTTATTGGACCAGATTAACTTTATTACCTTTAAAATGAATTTCCTGTTATCCTTTACGAAGTGCAAGAACATTATGTCTTCTTCTCTATATTGCATGTACGGTATGGTTACTGAAACTGGTATCTTTGGTGCAACACATGGAACACAACAAGATGATATTGATCTGCAGAAGTGATCTGACGTGTTGGCTAGGCGGTGTAGTGGTGAACGTTTGACACCTACTTCCCGTGCTGATAGTGTTCCAGTCCAGTCAGCAGGTAGACAAACACCGTTCTGAACAGCTTGTAGTCATCGTGCCACTGCTGTGAAAGAGCACACAGGACAAGCAACAATTACTTAATATTCTGTTTGTGCAGTTTTGTTTTGTTTTTAAATTTAATTAAATTAAATTTTAGATCAATTTTCTGATTAGATATTTCTGCCACTTGTCAGTAACTGAATACAGGATTTATTTCTTCTACCGCTCTGTTGTACTAAGTTCAGTTGTGCATGTGTGTATTTTAGGTTGTGTTTGTGTGTAATTTGTAAAAAGAACAACAAAAATACTAGTATAAATACTGTATTTCTTCTTTGGGGTTCAACATAGCATGTCTTTCTCCATAGCAAGATGAATCTGATTTTTGAAAATGTAATGTCTCCATCTCCATATTGGTGGTTGGTATGCAGTTGCTGCACTAACAGTATATCAATCAAAGAAGGCAGTAGAGACAGAGTAATTTTCAGTGAAAATATTTTAAAAGCATTGCAGATAAACTCCCCATAACATAAACAGAGTGTCCCTGAAGGTAAGTGAATTGTCAGCCCACCAAGTACTCATCCATATCCATATCCTCTGGCTTGATGAGGCGCAGCTTGGTTCGGGCTTCCCTCATGATACTGATGGCCCTACATGCACAGAAAATGCTTTTAATTTACAACAGGAATGGGAACATTCACACCATGCTGCAGGTCTTTGCTCTGGACACTAGATGGCACAATAGGCCTGTTGGATGATATACTGCAGTTCTTAGTCTATGAAGCATTAGTCATATATGTGTGTGTGTGTGTGTGTGTGTGTGTGTGTGTGTGTGTGTGTGTGTACATACTAAAAAATTGCCCATAGGTGTGAATGAGAGTGTGATTGTTTGTCTCTATGTGTTAGCCCTGTGATAGTCTGGAGACCTGTCCAGGGTATACCCTGCCTCTCGCCCAATGTCAGCTGGGATAGACTCCAGCCCCCCGCAACCCGATTGCAGATAAGCAGTTAAGGTTAATGAATGAATGAATGAATGTTATTAAAAAAGGATCCAATATATGAACAAAGTTAACAGTAGCGAAGAGCTAAATAGGAAAAACATACATCAAGTGAATGGTATATCAGATTCAATTCCTTTATATATTCAACAGATGGAGATCACACTTGTCATAGGACCTGCTCAATGTATGTCTTATTTATTCATAAGTCAACAACTCCTGTATACATCTGGAGGAGGGAGGGTGTTTGTTGGATTTCCAATTCATGAGAATAAGTCTGCATGCTATGTGGCTTTCAAATGTTTATTTTATTTTGCACATTTAGACCCCAAAGATGGTGTTCAGTGAGTTGGGTTTAAGAGGTGCATGACATTATACTGAAAGGAGGTTGAATACGGAAGGGTTACTGCTTCTACGGTTAAGGTTGGTTAATCCAATTTCTTTCAAAAGCTTATTCATATTCTCATGTTTATCACTTTTGGAACTTGATCCGTTACAAATAGACTAATGTCCGAGACTCATCATGGAGTCATTTGTTCTGTTATCTGTGCGAACCTCTCATCGAAGCTCAGGTTGCGGTCGGTAAACTGCTCCAGCAGCGTCCTCTCAACAATGCGATTGGGTGCCTTGTTCTGGAAGAAGTAGACCAGAGCGTGCTGCAGCCGAGGGTCCTCTTGGGGTGTGGTCTTCTCCTGGGAGAGCTCAAACAAGCGGGAATACTCCTCGTGGAAGGCCTGAAGTAACAGTAGGAAATATCATTATTTAATCATACCTAAATTTGCCAATAAGCTCACGGTGCAAACCATGTAAAAGTGCCAGATAAATTGATTTCATTTGGTGCAAACTCACAGTGACTGATAGATCTCAGAATGACTCATACAACAACTGAGTATGTTACAAAAGTTTTTGTGATAATGTTTGAGACAAGCAAACATTCTTCATTCATAATGGGTGAAAATCTCATCAAATATACGCATATATAAGTAAATTATTAGTTTGGCCTTCAAGTATCATTTCAACCACTTTAGGACACTGGTGGACAATTTGCAATATTTTCTGTGTTGTCATTAAACGTGGGGATTATTGAATTTCATGAGTCAAAAGACAAGGCTAAAACATTCCTCTTTTTATTGACTACTTTATAAAATCTGCACTTTTATCATTTATAGACAGAAGTCCTGAGGAGGCTTCTGATCCTCTGATGATGAGACTGACACTGCTAATTGTTAATACAGAATATGTTGTGTACTGATGCATTAATCAAATCTTACTTTTTTAGGAAGCAGTTTAATGTAGCAATGTAATGTTTTTGTTGGCTGGCGAAAATATTTCAGGAAACAAAATTATTTAATTATTTTATGAAATGTAGAGTCGAGAAAACCACCATACCTTGATGAGGCCAGCTTCAGGCCCTTCCTTATCGAAAACTTGTCTGGCCTTGGCTATGGCAAGAATGACGCCCTGCATAGCTGGAGTCAACATCATCTAGGAAATGAGTAGAAACAAGAGATTTTAACACCAACTGAGCACCCCACTCCCACATACTGAGATAAGAAAAATGTATGTTTTTTGCTCAAATCAGACTCTGGTGGTAGATGTGTCAGTGATGGGAAATTGCTTTAAAACTGCAAAACAGACTATGTACCTTGGAAATGTAACTGAAAGTGTAACTGGGAATGATAGATATATAGTCAAGATACTGTTGGTTGTGACAAAGAGGAGGAACTGGAACAAGGCTGATTCTCCCACCATAAAACAATGGCTAGGGATTGTAAGACAATTTACTGTTACTCCTACAAACTTCGACTGAAGAAAGATGTATCTATTACAAAGTGGGAAAAATGGGTGTTGTATGATATAACGAAAGACATGTGAACTGTAAACTATATAAATCTGATTTTGTAGAATATGGATAGCTGCAGCCATGACTGTTGATAGTGTTTTATTTATGTCTATTGTTTTTTCTTTGTTGTGTATGTCTCATGAGTATATGGAAAAAACTTAATAAACATTACAGTTAAAAACAAACTGCAAAACAGCATCATCCAAATATCTCCCAAAAAGCAGTGAGTGAGCAGCAGGAAAAGCAATATCACACACTTCTAGGCCTTCATTATATTTTTTGTTTAAGTGATGAAGCTTAGAAGAACAGGAATCTTTTGAATTTTGAATAAATTAAGTATTTATCAATCAGATAGGGTCATAAATGTAACATGACATCTGAAAAAAAGCATTGTGGCAAGTGAAAGACAGTATTCACATGTTAGGTCTGTGCTAATGTATCATAATGCATTAAATGAGTAATATAGCTCCATACCAGGTCTGATACATTCCTCGTTCCATTGCATTCGTCCTCAAATTTCACTCTGTTTGATTTATTTGGGGGCACTTATTTACTTAGCTTTAAGCTAACTATGCCAAAATCCCCGAGTGTAGTAAAAACTGAGTGTAGTGTTCTACAAAACATTTAATAACTTTAGAACTGTCTGTGATGGAAACAGGCTTCACGATAATCAGAGGCAATTCATGTTGCGTGTGATCACTGGCTACAGGAACAAAGATATGATCTCAGAGGAAGACAAAGAGGATGGACACAATGTGGATTCAGAGTCTGACAGCTGGTACCAAGTTGAAGAGTAATAGGAAAGTACAGATCCACATGTTTAAATTCCAATGACATACAACACTTTGATAGGTAATGACTTTTGAGGTACCTTTAAATCACACGATGTTAATAGTGACTGAAAGCTGAAAACTATGTCCAGGTGTTTGTTTTTTTTGTCTTCGAACGCTTTAAAGGTTATAACAGAGTTTGCAATATGTTATAAGCTACTGGATTCATATCACATCATGACACCCTCTTACCTCTTCATTGTATCCATCAGCATCAGCTCTCACCATGATCCTGCCCACGTTGGGGATCTCCACTTCTGAGACCTCGTTCTCAGTCTGTCTCTGTCTCACCGGGACCTCCTGCTGCGGCTCCTCATCCTCCTGCTTTGCTTCATGTTCAGGAGCTTCCCTGGGAGCCTCTGGCTCACCTTCAGCTGGAGGGCTGAGGCCTGCCGCCTGTGAGTCATCCTTCTCCACATGGAGGTCAGCGTCTGCTTGGTTACTAAGCTCTGCTTCAGGGCTGGGATTCTGACGGAGAAAGATTCAACAAGATACACATTACTATGCCTTCCATCCATCCATAATCCATATCCACTTATCCTGTTGAGGGTTTGCATAGTGTGCCTCCATGTGGAAATGCACTCACCCTAATTTACACATCTGTATGCATTATAAACACCTGTGGAGAATGAATATATCAGGAAAATATCATACAGCATGTGTTTCTATTTTAACACAACCCTCCACTCCACTGGAGAACAAATTGGCTCCGGGGGCGTGTGAAATTCAAAATAGCTACTTGTACCCAGTGAAAGGTTGGTCTTATTATATAAAGCCAGGTGGGTCAGCAGATAGGCTGAGGCTGAATACATTTGGAAATCCACTTGGGGAGTAATATTCACTTACATGTGACAAATCAAGGTGTCATTGGAGCTCCATATATGTTGACAGGACACAAGCGGTAATGCATTGGTTTGAAGGTATTACCATAACTAAGTTACCATTATATTTACTGTCACCTAATGTTACAGTCTAAAAAAATCCTATGTTTAAGATGCTTAAAATCAGTGTTTGTTGACAGAGGTTGTGGTTTCAGGTTGTGTTTGTGCTTTGGACAGCACTGGTGTTTCTGATATTTTCACCATAACAAAAACAGAAAGTGATACAGTGAAAATTATATGATATGCCTCTGAGAAAGCTTCTGGCTATCAAACAAATGTTAGCAGTAATCACTTATAACCTTTACTTTATCTGTCCATTACTCTGCCCCCATCGGACATCAAGTGTTGCTATGCTAAGTGGTGGAACTGGATCCTTGACCCAGATGTAAACACTTTATTTCCATGGCCTAGAATTTCTGACCCATATTCTACAGAGGGGGGAGCGGGTTCCCGGGGTGTCATGGTCTTGCCAACCTGACTCTGAAGCTCCTTCTCAGGAGAGGTGGAGCTCTGGCTGGGTGCCAGGGTGTCAGTGACTGCCTCACTGCTCATGACGTCTGGCTGGCAGCCGGGGCTCTGTGGTGGTGGAGGTGTTAACTCTGATTCTTCTGGGGTCAAAAAAAGAGAGAGGCTGTGAGGGGACACACAAGACTGAAATGAAAAGTATGATTCAGAAGTCTGCAGGTAATTAAAGGCTACCTCATCATGTACTAAAGGGTCTAAAGAAAAATTGCGAGCAATAATATAGTTGCAGATTTCTAACAATTTCATCTCCCCTATTATATAAAGCATTACCATACTAATCTTGTGCTACAGTATGTCTTATTGTAACAGAGGTCTGGAGAAATGCTATCACAAGTGGTGCTGAGACATAGACACAGATAGGGGGCCTTGTTTTTGTGTCAATGCAACAACCAGCGCAAGCAGTGCTCCAATACATTTTTTATTTTCTTGACCTTGAAAAAAGCTTTGTCTGTCTATGTTGTATTTTGATTCCCAGAGCAGAGTGTGTGATACACAGTGTGACAACCTGTTTCACACATCACTAGATTTCACCACCTGTGTACATAGTAGTAAGGTTGTTTAATCCCTTGTGAACCGTTTATTCATCCACAGACAGACCGAGAAACATTGAAAATAGTGCAGGTTGAAAAATACTGAAGTTTCTCTTTAAATCCCTACAGCCATCTGAAGGCGGCAAGACAGATACGTTGATAAAGTGCTATGATGGAGCATTTTCTATGCCTATAACAACTTATTTGGTTTTCAGAAAATAATTCACAATGGCTGGTTAAGGCATATAAAAACCTTGCTGCAGTCCATTTTCTCTAGTCACCACTACAGACCTTCAGTGTTCTCTCTGGGATCCGGCTCTGGATCCTTCTCTGCTTCTGGGTCTGGCTGTGGCTCTGAAGAAGCTCCCTGGTCCACTTCTTCAGTGGTTGGTCCTGACTGGGGCGCTGGCTCCACTACAGTTTGGAGTATATTGTCTGGACTGGGGTTGGGGGGCTCTGCAGAGGCTATAGACTCTCCCTGTGGGGCTGCAGTCTGGCAGAACTGCTCCTCCCATTCACTGAGCTCCTGCTGGAACCAGCGGTTGTCTTCATGGACGTAGTGCCTGAGGACGGATGGCAAGGAGTCCATACCATGCAGCACCTGGCCTGTCTCATCATCTGTATCTTCTGGGTAGATGTGGGACAGTGTCAGATAATAGACCTAAACAATAAACCCCCTTTCTGACCTCAATATTGGCCTATCACAGACAGATATGTATCTATTGGTATTGGCGTATATGTTTTCCGATATGATAGGAAAACTGACGTTAGTATTTATCTTATTTTAATTATTCTTTATTTAAATGTTCAGCAATTAACTGATACTGAACATATAGTACTGATGTTTATTTAGCTATTCATTTTATTTTACTTATTGTTTTTTGTTGTTGTCAGTTTTCATTTCTCAAATTGGTTGCCCGTGTAATACATTTTATGTATAATGCATTATAATGTATAATAATGTAAAACATTATTATTATTAAAAGCTATTTGTTTAAGAAACCAGTCTTCTGTGTATATTTGCAGTCATATAGGTACTAAATGTACTACATCAGCCATCATGTCGGTATTTGGTAAAAGTTTCCCCGTCTAAAGTCAGTATGGTGCGGCTTGAAGTTTAATATGCTCTAATAATCTGACATGTCCTCAAGGATTATTCAACCTAAATCTAGTCTGATCAAATCAAGTAATTTAACTTAAAAAAAACACTGAGCTGTACCTGTAATGAGGTTGGGTAGCCTGTCATCAATATACATCAGGCAGTAGGCACTGGCGTTGGTCATGCCCCCAAACGAGTCCCGCTCCAGCTCCTCCCATGACGACTCAGTGATGCTTACATCATTGTACTTCATCCAGCGCTTGTTGGCATGGTCGTAGATGTAGGCCCAGTAATGGCCTGCTGAAGCCTGGCCTTCATGGACGAGCACTGCATGCAGTCTGTAGGGTGCCTAAATAAGAGCAGAGAGGGAGACAGCATTGAATCCCTCATTGTATAGAACACTGAAGCACAACAACATTGAGATCCAGAATACTGAGATGTTACTGGGCAGCTCTAAATTCACTGCAGTATAACGTTTATCTGATCTGTTCTTATTTGTACTCTGCTGACTTGTTTACATTACACTTTATTCTGTTCCTCCACAGAGATCAATAAAGCTTCATCTAATCTCAACCAGTGCACTTTCTGCAGCTGTAAATGTCAAACATGTGGTTAAATTGCTGGTTGTCAGAGGGAATTAGGTGAGTGTAAGTCTTACCTGGCAGAGACTGTTGTCTGAGTACATGGCCTCTAGCGTCTGACTGAGTCTTTCAATGCTGGCCTTTAGCTCTGATACACACACACATACAAAACAAAAAACACACAAAATACAGCTGAGTAGAAATAAATTAAATTCTTTTAATTGTAATTCTCAAAGAAAAGGCATCCGTGTGGAATGGATGAAATAGGCTGTCCCAGCATCGTGACACCGTCCCATCAGAATTCTGTGCTCCTTGTCAGACTGGCGTTGGGATGAGGGGGAGGAAGACTTTATGTTTGCATCAATGATGCTTGGTGCTCAAACGTAGTGTAAGCTGATTGACAATGTTTGCCTGAAGTCAATGAAAATATTGGTGTTGGCATGCTGGTAATATAATCTGCCCAGAGAACTGCCCCTTCAACAGGGTTGCCACTTTCATGACTCCTGATGCAAATTCATCAAATGCACTACAGGAATGCACTATTGATTTTGTTGTGTAGCATAGAGACACAACGACTGCATCTTGTTGTGCAACCCTACATTATACGATGACAATAAATGAACCTTGATATTATAATCTATTGACTGCTACAGACTGGAGTCACAGTCAGCTGAAAAATATATTGTGCTCTTTCTTAGGGATGGACTGATCTGACTTTTTCAGTCAACAGAACCCATAATGCCAAAAGACTTCCATAAACCTGTGTTTAAAGCGATGTTAGTGTGTGAACTGTATATCCATTAGCATACCATTTATGTCATTCTCGACTTCAGTCCTCCAACGCTGTAGGCAGTTCTTAACAAAGTGCAGTTCTTCTTCAGTGATGCTATGGGGGGCAGGGTGTGGTGGGCAGTCAACAGGGAGTCTGCACTGGGTGAAGGGCTTGTATATGGGGGTCCGCTGGCAACTGGAAACACTGGCACCCAAACTCTCAGATGAATCTGTGTCTCCAGGTTCACTGAGGGTAGATGGGAAAGGTTGGAAGTCTGTTTAATATGTTCAGTACCGCAACAACATTTTTTTTTAACGAATATTACTCTTTTCTACCACAACAATTAACAAGCCGTTCACAGTTTATGCTCTGCCAGTAAGAGTCTGTTGCCTATACGTTATTCTGCTTTTGTCTTAGATCAGGGGCTGCTGCTTTGAACAGTTACTCCCCTCCTGTACTCAACCTGTTGTCTTTGGAGGTGAGTTCACCGAGGAGGTGACTTGCAAGTGTCGGAGAGGCTGGTCTCAGATCTTCAGCTGGGGAAACACTTGAAGGCTTGGTGGTGGCGAACTCCAGCACAAACTGCAGCATGTCAGCCAGAGGGTACTTGGTAGGTCCTGAGCCATAGTTTTTGTAGCTGTGAATGAAGACAGGACATGATGAGTACAAGATTTATTCCCAAAAAAGTGAAGAAGTTATAAAATCTTATTTGAGCTTTAAACCTATGGTAGACATTTTTTTTAATGGGCAAAAAAATCCATAATACCTTTTAGGTTTATACATAGTAACTCAAGAGGTCTGAGAGAAAACTGGACTTTTGTACCTTGTCTTGGCTCTGTTTTCAGGCCTTAGAAAATCTAACCCCTGACGGTAGACTTTGGCCAATCACAGATCACTTCATTATTGTCCATCAACAGCTACATAACGGCATCAAGATCATGATTGGCATGATTGAGATGACTGACTAGTACTTGTAAAGGTCTTCTTTTTGCCTTTTTTTCAGAAATCTGCCTACCCTAGCTTTAAGCAGAAACTTACCACTCAAGTTTCTGTTGAAGGGCTGCAAGTTGCTCCTTGAGTTTTTTCACTTCTCCTCTCCTCTGATGGGTCTGGTCGATGTTTTTGTGAAGATATCTGTACACAGAAAATCAGTATGCATGTGCAAAATTTGTTGAAACATTTAAATAGACACGCAACAGCCTTGTGCAATGCTCACCTGTCCATATAAATTATTTGTGGGAATTCCAGTTTCTTGTGTATCTTTTCAGGACGACCAAGCTGGGTGTTGAATTCAAATCTAGACAGTTCAAATGTCAAGACTGGTGGTAACTTTTTAAACCATCTCTGCAACCAAAGAAAATATGACTGTCTGAGCAAAGCATCATAACGCTGAAAATACCAAATACGTAGAAATTCTATTGTTAGTCAGTTGATGATATAGTTCACCTCACGGGCAGATGTGACGCTGTGATCTGGATGTAGAGACTCAATATCCTTCTCAACCATAGCACCTTCTAAACATTCGTCCAGGTTGTTGAAGCCATTGACTTGCAGGGGGTACTGGCCAAACTGCTCGATATTACACAACGTTTTACCTAAGCAGAGTCATATAAATGTGAGTGATTTTAAACATAATTCATATTGATTGTCACTGTGGAGAAAACTCAAACAAACTCATACCCTCATGTCTTCTTTCTGTCACGAAGGTACCATAAAAAAGCTGGACCATGGGATTTTGTTGTTTGTCTTCTACATTACTGAAAGTAAATCATGACATTTTATTTATGTAAATAAGCAAACAAAGACAGAAGAAGAATAGTCCATGCATGCAAATGACATCAATGTATAACTTACTCATTGGCTGCTAGCTGAAACGCATCCTCTAGCCAGTCAAGCAGTTTGTGGGAAAACTCACTGACATCCTGAAAGAATCAATATAGTCACATCAGTTCATATTTTGCCTTGGAAACAGTAGTGTGACAAAAAATGAACTAAAGGTAAATTTTTCCAACATCATCTAAACATCTGAGTAACAAAATTGTCCTCTTTAAAGCCCATCAGGCAGTTAAGTGATGGGGTCTCCCATTTCAAGATGAAGTCTGTTTGTGGATTTATGCATGATGCATGTTTTAGTTTAGACTCAATGACTATTTTCCTATTTATTCTCCCAACGCACAAATAAAATGATCACTATTACTACTAACTACCAAAGAGCGATGAGTGAGCACAGAGGCAAAACTAAAAAGTGAACAAAAATAATATATTACTTAGTCAGTATTTTATTGTGGTTACTTAATACATTTTAAACATATACTAATGGAGCACGGGTAGTGGCCACACTCCAGATTTAATTTACTGTTGAATGCTTAACTGTTCACAGTGACAGGATTAGAGACAAGCTGCAAATATCAAGCATGTTTGATCTGCAAGGGTTTCTCTCGAGGCTGAACAGCGGTGTGTTGACCATCAAAGCTGGTTATTATTATTATTATTATTGAACAAATTTGTGGAGTGAACTGGACGCTTTTCCTGACACACCTTTTGACTTGTCACAGAAGAAAAAAAACACAGTTAAAACTAATGAAGTTAATGATGGCTCTGTTCTACTCAGGGTCCCAGGAGTCAACTGAGCTAACAGGCAAAATACTAGGTACCTGGAACAATCTCACCTGAATGTGATGCAGTCATTTTTAATGCCATCAATTGCACCTGTGCTTAACAACAAGACAGTATGTCTGCTGTAAGTAAGGGCTATTGTTTCAATTGAGAGATAACAACCAGAGGTTCCCATGCATTGGATAGTAATATATAATAAAAAAATAAAAATTTGTTACACCTCTCTTGCTACCTACATCCAACCAAAGCCCACTCAGACTGTAAATAGAAACCAAAACACTTTCCATACCAAAAATCTCAGATTCTACATTTGAATGCAGATATATAATCATAGAGATTATTTTAGAAGAACAAAGGAATAATGACATAACTTTATAATTAAACATTAGAAGTAAGAGTAACTTCATTTCATGACTTACTGCCTCATAAGGCTAGTGCCATATTCTGGCTAGTGACTCTGAGACTTGATATCGACAAATGGGAGGCCTCTATACTGAAATTCAGGTTTTTTTTTGTCCTAAGACCAAAAAGTGTTGTACCTGTTGGGCCTCAGTGGTCCTGAAGGCATCTCGCAGTAACTCCACTGCAGCAGAAGGATCCACAAACCTGCGAGTGGTGCCCAGCATGAGGGCAAACAGACAGCGCAGCTCCTGCATGAACGCTATGTTCCTCTTGTCCTGTTAACACAAGCCAAGAATCAAACCTCACCCCTTTACAATATAACACATGTCCCTATGTTTTTTATTGACAGAAAAACCCATCTCTCTTTTACGTGTATGAAGCTGACATTTTTATATGCAAACAGACATCTCCCTTGTGTAAATGGCTGTGGCAGAGGAACCAACTGTTGTGCTGTTGACAGTAGATTACTCACAGAATGGCTCTTACACTTCTCCAGGATTCGCTCAGACAGATGGTAGTTGAGAACCAGCCTCCTAAACACGGGCAGGTGGAACAATGACTGCAACAAGACAACAAAACAAAGACGATTAATGCAGCCCTCCAGTTAAAGTCAGATTACCAGCTGGCTGTGTGTTGTAGTGGCGATCTAACATAGAAGAAACATATCCATATGCAAAATACAGTATGATACTTGACTGACAAAATACTGTTTTCCAATTCGAATTATATATAGCTAGTTGGCATTTGCACCTGGCAAAATAAATTGAAAAGTGAATCAAATCATGAGTCTAAAATTAAAGGTCTATTGGAATAGGGATTTGGAGAATTATGGCCCCTTCTAATGAAGCCACAGTTTATTTATCACACATTAGATAAAGTGCACCTTTAGACCATTCTGAATTGACTTGAGCACTCAGCTGTGGTGGTTTGCACTCGATAAAAGTTAACTTTGTGATTTAGCAATTTATCTGAATTAGATATAATTCAAAACTGCGCTCCATGCCCTAACAAAATAAAACAAAATATTTCCTTACATTCATGGATTTAAGATAGAAGGCACTAGTGTCTTAGCATCTCTTGGGAAAAAGAGCAATTTCCAGAATTGTATGGTATTTCTATTTCATTTTAAACATAATACTCAAGCATGCACATCAGGCTACTTGTGTTTCTCATGATAAACTAAATGCATTAATACCAGCCAGTTACTCTAGTGTCATATGTGGTGGTGAGTGGAGCTTCAGAGCACTTATATGAATATCTTGATTTCCATTTGAGTAGGAAATTCAATTATGGCTTATCTCAGTTTTACTGTAATTTATACCACAAAGGATAATAGAGGGAATGTGAGCTGACAACGGAATCATGTGGTCACCGAGACTCAATCTGATAGCATAATTACTTTTTAAGGGGAGACTGCTTTATCAAGAGGCGGCCTCCATTGAATCTACAACTATCAGTTCAATTGTAACAAACAGTATCGACACCAGCAAAAAAACAAACAAAAGGGTATCATTTGAACACCATTTGTATTCAAACACCAGCCTCATTTTGCCTATTTCCATTCCCAGATAATAACCCCTGTCCTTTGGAGGTTTGACTTCTAAATCGATGTTGAAGCATATCTGAGTTCAACAGAGACAAACAATCACTGTCTCGTCTCTGCCCATTTCATGGCTCATGCTAGGAAGTCCACTGTTCACTCCATCATCACATCACTCCCTATTTAATTATCCACACAGCCTGCGCATCCCAATGAGGGCTCCGGTTTCCGTTGAGCCACCTGATAGGCCTGACTAAAATCAGCCTGGAATGGACTAGTAATAGAATTAGCAGCTCAGAGATATACCGCATCTTCTCATTTAGCAGAATATGCACAGATATTTTTCTTTTCTTCCTGGTGTTTCTAATAACTCTATTAGGATGGTATAGAGTCAGTGAATAGTTAAGATTTGTAGTCAGAAAGTTTCTGCTTTCAGTTTAAAAATGTGTGGTACTAGAGTCATGCTGGATGTAGGTTTGAACCACGTCAATGAAAATACACTACTAATACATTAACCACATGTGCACTAATTTAAAATGGGAAAAAATATATACAAGGTACAACACCTCTGACGGGCTACAGTTAGATATCTTGGAAGGGAAATTCCAAGTCTATAAATGTTTGTTAAGCTACGTGAGAGAATTATTTTAAGTTTAGGCAGCAGAGGATGTGGGACACTGTCAGAACAGGTGGACACTTAAAAGGAGCTTAGTGCACTTCATGAACTATATGCTTTGTGTGTACTGTGCAGCTGTATTGTTTGAATTTTGTATGCATGTACTATGCATTTCAATACTTTTATACAACTGTCATACATTCAAGTATGCTACTTCCAGTAGACTACTGATATTGTGTACAGATTTACAGTAGGAGAAAGCAAAAAGGAAATCAAATTTTATTTATTTTAAAGCATCCTTTGTTGATCTTGGGAATATTGCCAAAGTCGGACCTTTTTTAACACTTTTTTAACTTTTAAAAGTGCTGAAACAATCACTCATGCTCTAACTACTAACTGTTAATTGTAATTCCCTTTTGACTGAATCACTTTAAAATCATACATATAGGAAAACTAGAGCTAGTTCAGAATCCTGTTCAGAGTACTTTGAAATAATGTTACAGATTTAGTTTTTAAGTTTTAATCGTCCATTGTTAATTTTTTTTAGGTGTTTATTTTATTTTACTGACTATAATTTATAGATTTTTAACATTTTATAGTTTTATTGTCATTTTTAGTTGTGCAAAATGTTATTCATGTTTATTTTATTAGTTTGCCAGGCTGCATATTTGTATGAAAGGTGTTACATAAACCAATAAATAAAATTGAGTTGAGTTATGAACATAATAGTCCTGTACATCCTCATCCCTTTAATGTAATGCACTGATTCTCACCTGGATGACGGCACTGAACCAGCAGGTGTTGCCAACATTGCGAATGCCCACAGGCCAGTCGTCCTGACGGATCCAGTCTGCAGGACTGCACATCTCACTCTGGGCTTCACATCTCTTTCTCTTCATTCTGGCTGCATTCTCCTCTGCACTAACCTCCAGAGCCCTTCAGGACAGCAAATTACCCATTTGAAAGTAATGAGCTGACAAGTCTATTAAACAAGTTAGTTGCCTATCCTTTGTATAGGTTAATATAAAATCACCTTAAAGGTGCAATGTGTAAGACAGAACTAAAGTGTAATACATTAAAAAAAGAAAAGAAGTAGCATTATCAACAGAATGTGATGAAGCACCAGTTTTGACATTATTTCCAAAACTTCAATGTATTGTGTTGTAGAGATATCTACCCAAATAAGCATGATAACTGGCTAGCTCCATCCCATCCCGTCTTGTAAAATCACTTGTAAGGTAAGGTAAGGTAAGGTAAGGTAAGGTAAGGTAAGGTAAGGTAAGGTAAGACTTTAATCTCCCTGAGGGACAATTTGATTGACAGACAGAAGTATAAGACAAAATAAATAAAATACAAGTACAACATACACACAAGTGCAATAGTGCAAACAACACAATTCCCAATTATCGCTCACTGTTAAATGGAGTAGGATCATAAGAAGCATAACGTCCTGACATCATTGCTTGTTAAGAGCAGCAATAGCAGATGTGCCTTTTAGAGGTGATAGTGAGTCACTGAGGTGCCCAGTCAGCCCTCAAGGAAGTTGGTTACTGGCTCAGTAAACATAAAGATTGCAGAAGCTCTTGGCAAGTGACCTTTGTCACCAACCCAATCACCTGCTCCCAACAGGAAACCAATTTTGCAGGTAAAGAAAAGCAGAGATATAAAAAGAAGCAAAACAAGAGTAAATACTGGTGTGGCTTTCCACTGCTGGAGACAGCTCTTGGTGAGTAAAGCTATAAGGTTGGATGCTGAACTACAAATGTTTCTTTTTAGACTGGTAATGTCTGTCACATTGTTGACGCCTCTTTTTAAATATTATTCTCTGCCTGCCTTATTGGTTCATCAGACGCACCCTCCCAATCCCAGCCTTCGCAGATTCATCATCATTCCATCAGACTCATAAGCTTTTAAGTCTCTGCAGGATCTTCAGCTGCCACCACCACCACCAGTCTCCAAAAGGATCTTCATCTCATTGCTGCTCAGGGCAGGCACCCTATGATTACAAATCTCCCTGTAGAGTCTAAGCGCTTTCTGTCAAGACTTAATCATCACATATTATCTCCCATAATCATTTTATATCATCTGTTATAATATACTTTTATCTTTCCTTCATTCACTGGCCTCACCTAGATCAAATGACAATGCAAAACCAATCTGAAAAACATTCCAAATGGTGTTGATGATTTCGATGTGGCTGTTCTCTTGCTACTGTGATATTGTAGTATATTTAAAAAAAAAAAACAGTCACCAGTAACGAAGAATCATTGGTAAAAAGCAGTGTCTCTTGTACCTATGAAACTCTCTCTCCTCTTCCTGGGCATTGTGGGACTCCTGCAGGCTGAGTTCTATGGCCGTCTGCAGTTCATCTTTAGGAAGTCCTGAAGAAACAGACAACAATGTGTCAACAAGATCCCACAATTCTAGTTAAAACAGTTTCATGTTTCATGTTGTTGATCAAAGATTGCATAACTCTTTATACAAATAATTCTCTACTGAGTCTACTTTTTCAAAATGTTCAGGTTGTTTTTTTAGTTACTCTTTAATACATCAATAAATCCAGCAGTATCCATACCTAAAAATGGCATTTAATAGTTCCAATAAGTCTAAATTAAACAAAGCCTTAGTTATTGTAATAATCCTACAGCCTGGGCGCAGCTCTGAATTCATTAGATTACTTTTACTGAAGTGTCCCACTTCTTGTTTGTGACGACTTTAATTTCCCGTTACATATAGAAAATATAGGCTAATATAGTAATATAGCATAACATATATGGCAATTATAGGTGGGTGACATATACATCTCTTGATTCTAGTGGTCTAATTTGTTTCATTCCTAACATACTAACATTTAAATGTGAATTTTGTAATTTACTCATTGATTTGAATATTTATGTTTTCAATCCGCAGTTTTATGTGATTGTATATTATTTTTGAAATATGTAAATGAGTTGAGACTAAACTAAATGTAGCCACAATATTTTGCATGCTTGTTTTGTCCTGGGTGTACCTTTTTGGCCCTCCCAAGCCTCTGCAGAGGTCCCTAACTCCTGTGGTTCTCCAGGATCCTGAACATCTGCAGACTGGGTTGTCAGCAGTCCAACAGCATGTCCAATGTCACCTTGACTGGCCTTAAAGAGAAGGGGACAAGGAAAAGGTAAAGGAAGATATTCTGTATATTATTAGTGTCCGCAGAATATAAAGCAATACAATACACCAAAAAACATGACAAACAAAATAAAATATAGCAACTGTGAATATTAAAAATAGTACAAACAGGCTTGCATGCAGCTAATTTATTAAACCCCCTTTTAATTCAAAACCAGCAGCAGACAAACATTTCTAATTTTGTATAGAACTCCGAGAGCACATGCCCCTCCCAAACCTGTGAGCTCCTGCTGTTTCTCTGTCTGCCCCTGGTACAACAGGTTGGATGATGCCTGCACCACAGTCAGCCAGACTGTTTATTGTACTGTTTGTCAATTATCACTTTTATGAGGTTGCTATTAACTCAAGCTCCTAGGGATTTTTTCATTTGCAGTTGTGTTTCAAAACATAAGCGGTGTGCTGGGGTGGAAACGTGGCACCCTGTGGGGGCTTTTAATGTAATCAAAGAGTGTTCCTTTAACATTAATTACACAAGAACAGCAAGGGCTATGTTTTTAGCCAACTATAGCAGCATTGCTCTAGGGATGAATTCTCTAGATACTGACTTTTTTCTTTTTACAGACATTCATGTTCTCCACAGGATATATTCTAATAAAATGTTTATGCTCATAACATGACAGACCTTTTAAGTCACCGAAGAACATTCTCTGGCTCATGTTTAGATGAAATACATAACCACTGCTGAGGCTCAAAAAGCAACTTAAAATTGGTAATTTCAATGAAATATATTGGCGCGTTTCCATAGGTACTTTTCCCTCTAGTGAGCCGCTATGGGTGTGGCTTTGGAGAGAGGATCCGCCCAACTTCACAGAGTAGTGGCTCAGGTAGTGGCTCAGAAAAGTACCTACCCGAGGCAGGTATTTTTTTTGAGCCGCTACCAACTAGTCGGTGCTGACTGGATATGGTTGAGGCGAGATATGATGTGAGTAGAACTCGACACAACCACAACATAAGAGCGCCATGTTAAAAAAGAAATAAGCAGAGCAGACTGAGAGGAGAGAATCAAGAACAAGAAACCAAAGAATTGAAGATGATGGACAAAGGAAAAAGAATGTCTCAACAGTTGCTTGCTGCGTCGGTCTGTCACGGTCAAAATTGTCGCTGAATAAACTCGTAAGTGTCGCAGAACTATTAACATCACGTTGGAACTAAATAGCATTTTTTGCTGCTTTCCAAAAAGTACTCAAAAAGCAATACCAGTGGAAACACGCCTAAGGCTACGTTCAGACAGCAGGGCTTAATGCTCAATTCGGATTTTTTTTGTGGAATGCGATTTTTTTGCAAGGTCGTTCACATTTCCAATTAAATGCGAGTTGTATGTGATCTCCAGTGTGAACTTTAAACGTACCAAAAGTGTCCCGCATGCGCATTGGAGGACACGACGACGTCACACGCAGCGAGCGTGCTCAGTGTTGACGGAAGTAGCGGAAAACGTGGCCGCGAGCATTAAGGCCTGATTTCCACCGGGCGCGTTACAGCCGTATGGTCAGGATTATCGCGTGTTCTCGTTATCTCGCGTGTATACGACCGGCTCGCTATGCTGCCGTGCCGCGGCTGTATCCCGCCCAGTGTGAATTGACGCTAGGCAGAAGATGGAGCAAAACCGCGGTGGAGCCGTTCCGCGGCTGTTACGCGCCCGGTGGAAATCCCCAGTCAGCCTATGTATGAATGCGACCTGGCCGTTCAGACTGGAGTCGCATGTCAAAAGATCAGATATGTATCGGTTTTAGGACCACATATCCAAGTGGCCTGGATTGCATTTGAAAAAATCGGGTCTGTGTCGTTCAGACTGTCATTAAAAGATCAGATGCAGGTCGCATAGGGGCGAAAAAATCGGATTTGGGTCACTTCAGGCTGCAGTCTGAAAGTAGCCAAATTTGGTGAAACATCCCACAAACATGGCTACACAGTGGTGTAGTAGTTAGCAGTTTTGCATTACAGAAAGACAGTCGCCGACTCTGGCTTGCCTTCTCCCTGTGTTATCATGGGTTCTCTCCTGGTCCTCTATGTGTTAGCCCTGTGATAGTATGGCAACCTGCCCAGGGTGTACCCCGCCTGTCGTCCAATGTCAGCTGGGATTGGCTCTAGTCCCCTGCCACCCAGTACGGATAAGCAGTTAAGGATAATGGATGGATGGATGGATCCTATAAACATGCTTCCATTATCAAGGTAGGGGGGGTACAACATCAACATCAAGATTGACTCCCTGTGTCTTTCACCCACCAAGGTGGTGCGAAACTTAGGGGTGATAATTGATGACCAACTCACCTTTTCCAGTCATGTCGCCTCAGTTACCCGGTCATGCCGCTTTGCACTTTACAACATCAGAAAAATCAGACCTTACCTAACTCAACATGCCACTCAACTCCTGACACAGGCTGTTGTCATCTCAAAACTTGACTACTGTAATGCCCTCCTGACAGGCCTGCCAGCCTGCTCAGTAAAACCGATTCAGATGATCCAGAACGCGGCGGCGCGTCTGGTCTACAACCAGCCAAAAAGGTCACATGTCACACCGCTGCTCATTGAGCTCCACTGGCTACCTGTTGCAGCCCGCATCAAATTCAAATCTCTAATGCTGGCCTACAAAGTTGTCTCCGGTACTGCTCCTACCTACCTGAACGCCCTGATTCAGACATATGCTACCTCACGACCGCTGCGCTCTTCCAATGAACGGCGCCTGGCTCTGCCCCCCGTTGGTCCAAGGCAATCCAGACTCTTTGCACTTCTTGTTCCCCGCTGGTGGAACACACTACCAGTTCCAACCAGAGCAGGGGCGTCCCTCTCTACCTTTAAAAAACTCCTGAAGACCCAGCTCTTCAGAGAGCATCTTCTCTCCTAGACCACATGATAAGTCTACTCCTCAAAGAATTGTCACTAGCACTAATAGCTCTTATTGCACTATACCTTGATTGTTTGCTTTTTACTCTTCCTGTAAGTCGCTTTGGATAAAAGCGTCTGCTAAATGACTAAATGTAAATGTAAATGTAAATGTAAGTCAAGTCTGAAAACTGTCACACTGCGACTAAACTAAACTGGGCAGACAACCATAAAAAGACTCCAAATGACTACAGAGAGACAAAAACAGCTACAGGAAGTCTCAAAATAACTACAAAAAGTCCTAAACAATTACAAAGAGACTCAAAATGACCACGAGACACACAAGATGAGAACAGAGACACAAAATCACAGATGTGTGATTGATGTGTAACAACCACAAAGGATAAAGAACAACAAAAAGAGGGTAAACAACTACGAAGTCTGTGTGTCTTCCTCCTATGTAGAAGAGGTGGTGGGTCACAACTCTGTGATTATGTTAATCTTGCATTGTAAAGCTCATTCACTGGCTTGCATTGTGGAAAAATAACCTCATATTACACACAAGAGAGACCAACACCACCAGCTGTCTTATCGCGGAACATGTTTATCCCGCCCGACCCAGATCACAGCAGCGCCGCACTGTTCACTGTTCACTCCTCTGCTCTCGCCTCATCTGATTTCAGACATTGTGACAATTGTTGCTATCTGCCAGAGATCCTGAAAGCTGATGATGATTTCTTACATTCAAGGCTCTGTAGAGAATCTGTGGGTCCTGGATGCCAGTAATCTCCCGCAGCTGGTTGATCAGGACTTCGCTCTGCTGGGGTAAAAGGATTGGACAAAGGGAAAACGATAGTCAAGCTTGATACTCTTCATGAACTGCTCCAGCCAACATGTCCTGAACTGCACTCACAAAAGCTACCTTGGCTTAATGATGGACTGGTATTTGGCTACCATTTGCACTGACCAAATTAAGAAAACTGAGCTATAAGCGGGTTATCCATCCATCCATCCAGTACAGTATGGGTTACCTTGAATAATAAGAGAATAATATATATATATATATATATATATATGGCAACCACCAGCAGACAGAGAATGCCTCTCTGTTGTTGGAAACATGCTTGGTCCATGTGGCTCCTGAGGAGCTCATCTGGGCCTCACTAGCCTGTGACCCGGTGAGCAGACACTCATAGGATATATATGGGGCTGAAGGACAAATGTCCAAATGGCAACCTGCCGTGCCTATATGAGGTCCACATGTCTTCTGGGTTAGGACAATGGCTTAATGAAACAAAGCCTATTTTCAGTGGCTTCAATAAGCAGCACTAAACAAATAGCTTGACATGTTAGAAATATGCTTATTAATTTACCGCTTTATGATTGTGCAGCATATAGTATGGGGACCAGTTACTCTAGGAAGATACTGATTTCAAACCGGAAATAGTCTGGTAAATAACACCCCCATACTGGTGTTGGCCAAAACCAGGCTAGCTGTTCCCACTGCTTCCAGTCTTTCTGTAAAGCTAAGCTAAATGGTTGCTTCTTATTAACTGTACTGACAAATAAGGGTATTTTCCAAATTGTTTAACTATACATTTAATGCAGTTTACTAAAGATTTGAACACAGGTTTTTAACCATGACTGTCATTTTGTGTTTGGCAAGTGTATCCTTAGATGGTTTGACTTGACGGATAAACTATTTAAGCCTCCTGTTTCCTTTTAACTAAATGTTACAATGCTGCCTCACCAAACATGCAAACATCCTATAATCCACATGTGTAAACACAAACTCTTAAAGGCTGTCATAAGTTTTGACCTCATACGCATACTGTAGACGTGAAGTGCTCAAAAGAAATAACTTCCAAGTCTGCTGAGAGAGAGGCGCTATATAAAGCCTGTTACCCCAACAGCAGGTGTACATGTCAGTGTGTATCTCTCTCTCCCTCCCTCTCTCTCTCTCTCTCTCTCTCTCACACACACACACACACACACACACACACACACACACACACACACACACACACACACACAGGAAGCCAAGAGCAGGCTGACCAGACTTATATGGAGTCCAGGGGCTATCTGAGACCCTCTCGGTTAGCCTCTATTTTAGGCTACTGACATGGATCGCACAGGCTTCTGTTTATCATTCCACTCACCATGCCACCAGACATGAGTGACAAAGGCACTGGGTCTCTCTCTCTCTCTCTCTCTCTCTCTCTCTCTCTCTCTATCTCACACACACACACACACACACACACACCTCCTATGTCATTACCAAAGAGAAAACAGAGGAAAACAAACAGTATAACAATATCACACAAGTTATACTGTATGTAAACCCTTGTACATAATGGCATTAGAAGCTTGGCTCCTGCAATGGTTATTGAGAAATGACTATTGATAAAGCAATAGCCTGCTTGGATGGCTATAGAGCCAAATACTGATTAAAGTGTAACTAAATGTTACACTCTATAAAACCGTGGTTAACTTTTTAATTGCAAGAATTAAAGTCAAAAGTAAATGAAAACTTTTATATTACCTGTGTCTGTGAGCCATAATAAGTAGGCTAGTGATAAGTTTTGTGTCGTATGAGACTAGAAACTGAGAAAATCAGACCTAAAATGTGAAAATGTCATAATTAAGCATTTAACATTATTAACTGTATTATGTACTTAATAGATAAACAAAAAAACTCTTACCAGTAATTTAATATGGATAATATGAAACGAAGCTTTTATAAACTGCTATATCAATTAACTGCGAGCTTATCAGCCACATCGGTGAAAGATTGTTGAACAAATAATTAATATAAAAAGTTTAATCTTGTTGAAATACGAGCTGTTTGGTATATTTCCTATACCTATGCCGAATTCAAACGTATTTTTAAAAATATATGATCATGTTTTCATATTTTTTCTACTCAGTGTTTACACAAAGCGATGTCAAGAGTAACTTTGAAATTGCGGATTTTTCCTACAGGTTTGGGCTTCGTACAACGAGGGGTTAGTGTTAGTTCCTCGGGCATTCCGATGCAAACATGTCACTTGTTGTGTTAATAATGGTTCCATCATCCTTTGCGCTCACCGAGTTCGTAGAGTTTTCTCCATTTTCAGTCTGTTCACCTCTCATTGCAGATTAAAAAAAAACAAAACAAAGATGTGAATTTGTTCCTGTTTTTTCACGAAACGCTTTCAGCCCTGACTCCGAGTCAAACCACATCCATCTGTCAATCGCCGAGAGCGACCGGCCAGCTGCGCGCGCTCACCTGTCACTACATGCGCGTGCACGGCGAACGATCGCTAACGTTAACGCGCGCGCGCTCCCACAAAGTGACAGGACTGTTCATAAAACAGTTCCTCCAAACATTTTAAAGTATGCCATACATTTACTCAATCATTAAGTACACTTTTGAAGTAATTGTACTTTACTTGAGTATATGCAGTCTATTATTCCATCTACATTTCTAGTCCACTAGAGTTCAGTGGCAAACTTTACTCTTTACTCCACTACATTTAACAGCTGCATTCACCTGTTACTTTGAACATTTCGATTATTAAAACAAATTATATATCATCTAGTAAATTATGTTAATATTTTCAACATAAAGTAAAGTAAAACAACATTTGGAGAAACCCTGGAAAGCACTTTTGTTCTTGAACGTTTGTGTGTATATGTGTGTGTATGTTTGTCCATGTGCCTTGTTTACAAAAAGTCCTTGAATTGCAAATGAGTTGAACAATCAAGGTAAGATAAGATAAAATAGGATATTCCTTTATTGATCCCCCATGGGGAAAATTCAGGTTTTGCAGCAGCACAAGGACAGAGTAAAACCAGAATAATAGAAAAAATAATAAAAATGAAATAGAATAAAGATTGAAAAAGAAAGAAAAAAATGTATAAAATAAAAATACAAACAAACAACAAAGACCAAACGACAATCTCCTTATTGCTTTTCCATTTTATTAACAACTACTGTTTGAGTTTATATCTCTGGCATATGGTATAATAGTTTTAACTGACATTATCAACATTTTGCTGTTGTTGTGTTTTAGCTATTATTAATAAAACCTGGATTTTATTACAGATAAACTGAACAGAAAACTACAGACTGATTTTGGAGTTTTTAATATTTCTAGCGAATGTAGTATCAAATAATTCCCATAAATAAATAAAAAAGAAAAGAAAAAGAAAAAAACATTTTTATTAAGCCAAAATGATCTGTAACTAACACTCAGAACACAAACATTTAACATTTTATTAATCAAACAATTTAATCAACATGTAAACTCAATTATTAAGTTATGTAATAAAAAATAGCTTAAGAAGCAACTAATAATACATCAATTTAGTCATTATTTGGGCATGGAACTTTTTTTGTTTGTTCATTTGTTTGCCACTGAAAAATTACACTTTTTCCAAATACTGAGATTATAGTTCTATAAATGCATTCCTTCTTGTGCCTCTAAACATCTGGAAATTAGGGATGGAATAAGGGTGTCCATCAATAGCAAAGCAAATTGCTGTAAAGGTCAGCTTTGTTGATAAAAATGATTAACCCATAATGCTGTAATTAAAATAATGAATTATGAATAATGCATTATGAAAGAAAATCTATTTGACATAAGTGATATCAATGTCTATGATTCATATTATACAAATAAAGGTGTAAATATCAGATACTGTATAAAAGGAAAAGGAGAAGAACAAATTGTAAGTGTAGTTTGCATCATGACTTCCTCTTTCTGGTGTTTTGAGCAGAGTTAAAAAAAAAAAACACCTTTAAAATGCCAGATAAGTGTTTATGCTCCTCCGTAATGAAGCAATACACTGGCACTAAACAAACCTTCAGGGAGTCGTTACTATATGTATCACCTTACCCGGGCAGTGGAAAATCAATATCAGTGAGACCAAAATGTCTGCACTACCCTGTTCATTGTTCTTTCCCCACATTGAGTATCGCTTCTCTTGAAACTGTGGATATTTCTGTGTTAATGTTGTGATATTTGGATGAAATCTCTTTTTTTTTTAGCATGATGTCTCTCATTTGGTTGATGGTGTTGTTCTCAGGTAAGATGCTTTTTTGGCTTAAGCAATAATTAGATAATTGCATTTTCCAAACAGCATGAAGTATTTATTTGTGAGCTAAAAAATAACTGCAGGGTTTTGTTGGGTTTTGTTGTTCTACTCTGTTAAAATGTCCAACAAGATGGAGCCAGTTATATTTAAAAAAAAATGTTGACAGTTCTATGACTCATTGACTACTTCACTAACATTAGGTCAGTGACCAATCACACAAATCCAGTTTTAGTAGTGTGATGGCCTGATATTAAAAACAAATGATCAAATTTCATGTCATAATGAATGTAACAGTAAATAAAATACACAGGTACTGTGCCCTCCTGGTCACAGGTTCTTATGCAGTAAAGCACCACAATCACCACAAAGTTGAATACTATAGGAGAACCCTTTTATTCTATACATGTTTATTTCCATTTCATATTGTATGTTTGTATATTGATATTATCCCATTATAACATCTATGTTTATGTTTATTATTATTATTATTATTATTATTATTATTATTATTATGTTATGTGTAACTTCTTTTAGGTCTAACAACGTTAAAATGTAATTAACTCAATACACCCTGCATTAACCATGAGTATGCGCTTGTATGCAGTTTTGCATTGTATGGAGGAAATGATGCATCCCTCAACCTTTTAGCAAGGCACAAAAGTGATTGTATCTACATGGTATCTTAGACATAGCTTCATGATATCAGTAATACAGTGCTGTAATACTTTGAGTCCTTTTTTGAGTGAACATCACTGTGGTATTATTTATTTGTGGTTTTTCGACAAATATATACCACATAAGCCTATAAACTCTAACAATAAAGCTAGAAAATGTCTACAAGCCTCGCCTCAACATTACAAGCCCAGTTAAGGACCTGATCTTGATTGTTTCAGTTTTTTGGCATAATAGGTACAGTATCCTCCAAAAAATTAGCAAACAATAAAATGACTACAAACCTATTGCAACACAGTGAATCAGGACCTCGGTCCCCAGGGCAGTTGCCCCACTGCTAATCCAGCTTTGCCTTTCAGTTCATTTGGCTGAATGTGTGCCAGAGAAGCCAAAGAGGTCCGCTTTGAACCAGCTGACCAGGACCCTCCTCAGGAAATATGACTGCGGAGTTCGACCTGTTCACAACTGGACCAGTACTACCACTATCTACATCGACCTCATACTGCAGTCTGTTCTTGATGTGGTATGTAAACATTGCTATGACCACTCTGCTGCTAAAATGTATTTTCTTACTCCACAGGTTAGAGTAGCCTTTATATAATAAAACAACAACAACAACAACAACAGTTAGACAAGTATCATTAATCCTTTCTAATTTTCACAGGATGGAAAGACCCAGAGCATAACTACAAGTATTTGGTATAGACAGGTAGGTGGCCTCTTATTTCACTCACTGTTTCCTTTTTATTGTTGCAAAGCTTCAGGAAACCAGGCATTATTCTCCTCCATAAAATCCACATCATAAAATGAAAATGGCTCCAATTATCTCCCTCCTCAGTGAGTGACTTGTGCTGTGAGCTTTAAAAACATATGCAGTACAGTGGGTTAGAATTCACCATGTACTGCAAGTCTTGTGAATTTACCAGCAATTCTCACCTCACAGTGGATGTAAATTATATAGTATTGTTAAATATTATGTACATTATTAGTGATACAGCAAGTAAAGCTATTTTGGGTTTTTTATTTGTTGTGTAAACAATTGATTTTCCTTTTAAATACATCGATTACATAATTTTACTGCAAACCTCCTGTTATTTTTAGATCTGGACAGATGAGTTCCTGGTTTGGGACCCAGCAGAGTTTGACGGTATCAATGAGATCTCACTGTCATCTGATGCCATCTGGATCCCTGATGTTATCGTTAGTGAATTGTAAGAAATTGACTGTGACAAAATTGTTTCGAAGGTCAGTAGTGTCCTTCGATACTACTGGGGTTTTAAAGCAAGATTTTGGATTGTGTTTTTCCTACTTTTGAGGTATTCTTTGACCTCCATTGATTTTAGTTATTTATAATAACTCACTTCCACAGACCTTGCCAAGTCCTAGTGTCCACCCTAAGCCCTAAGCACTGACTCCTTACATAACAGCAAATAAGATAAAGTGATAATTCATAGCACTTGGACCACCAAACAGCCACTATAGCCAGACTGGTCTCATAATCTGCCCTGTTGTCCACGTCTCACCTCTCCTGCATGTGTGTTCCCAGTGTGGACGAGGGAAAGTCCCTACCGATCCCCTATGTGTACGTCAACTCCTCTGGCTCAGTAAAGAACTATCGACCCATGCAGGTGGTGCTGGCCTGCAGCCTGGAGATGTACGCCTTTCCATTTGACAAGCAGAACTGCAGCCTTACATTCCGCAGCTGGCTTCACTCAGGTGTGTTTCTTGCTGTGATAGGGTAGTAGTCTTAAGTATTTTCTGGGGGCAAATGCCTAATCTTTGAGCCTCCCAAATCTTATAGGAGGTTGACCAAAAAAACAAACTCTTAACCCAAGTTCAAGCTTCTTTCTCCAGAGCTTTCAGCCATCTTTATCAGTGAATGCTTTGCTCAGTTTCACAATCAGGGGAGCACCAGTAGCATCCCAGTAAGACTCCCTTATGTGCCCGGCTTTAAAGAGATTTTGACAGAATTTTTAAGTCACAATAAATCAATACTCAAGCTCTCTGCTGGTTTCCCCTTGAGTCTAGACTCCCCCTCCCCATAGAAGAAGACTATGGCAGTGTATAATATCAGACTTGACAGCTTGAGGAAACTCTACATTAGTGAAACAACAATACAACTACCAGATGCAAGAGGCTGAATTAACACCAGAAACAGACACCATACCAAAACCCCTAATGGCACAGACAGAAAAGGGGTCAAAAGTCATTAATGTTGGCTGCAGAAAAATCAAGGAGGCCATTTTCATCTGACACCAAAGAACATTTTTGAGCAGAGATGGGTTTGATTAGGGCTGCAAATAATTATAATAAAATTATTGTAAATATTGATTTTTCTACTAATAACTTCCTGAACACCAACAGTCTGAATCCAAAAGATAAGCAATTTGTTTTAAAAAAGAAAGTTTTTGCTTTTAAAAAATTAGTGTAAGTGACCCACCACTTGCACTAATTTTGCACTGCTTATGGATGGATGGATGGATCTATCTATCTATAAGTATAATTGATTATCAAATTGGTTGCATATTATTTTCATGTTGATCAACTAATTGTTTCAATGTGGAAAAAGTTCATTACTTAGGTAACATGATGATAACTAAACCATCTCCACGATATCTGAGCAAACTTCCATTGATAGATGCTCTGCTCGGATGCTTGAGATTATTTTGTCACACAATCTTCATCAGTACAGTTTATCAATCAGCTGTGTCAATCATCTTGTTTGCATGTCCTTGGACAGTTCTTAGTGTAAAAATTGAAGTACCTGGATAATCTACAAACACACAATATCTGTGTGTGGCAAAAGTGATGAACATTATTAAGAAAGAAGCAGGTATTTAATAATACATTTACTTCTTTCTTTTTTTTTATCCTCTATTATCTCTCCCTCTTGCAGTGAAGGAAATAGACCTGGCGCTGTGGAGGAGTGCAGAGGCCATCGCTAATGATAAGAGGGAGTTTATGAATGACGGAGAATGGGAACTGTTGTCCATTCCTTCCAGCTACTGGCAAATCCACCAAGACAACACTGACTATGCCCACATCCAGTTCAATGTATGTGCCTAAATGTCTCAATCATTAATCAAAGTTTTTTTAAAGAGTAAAAAAAAAAGCCCTAATGTAATAGAAAATCATATTCACATATGTTATTTTAATAAAATCTTAATAATACTGGCATCCAGCAGTGTAGTATTCCAGAACAGTATGTGACAAGTGAGCCAGTAGCTGCACTGTGATGGCTGTGATTGCTTATCGATGGTGAGCTTTAAACTGTAGCCCCTCTGTGGGTTACTCCCCCACCTCCAGGCTGTGTGGTGGAATTGTAAAGTGTAAAGCAATTGGCCGCGACCTTCATGGATCGGGCTAGTGAGCTAATGCCAAATGATGAGACCGAGGCTGTTTCTGGCAAGTAAAGAGACAGATAGAGAGAGAGGCTGATAGACAGGGGAGGGTGAGCAACCATAATGAGACTGTCTCAGTGGCTGCCTGATCAATGGACTTCTTGTTAGTGGCGAGGAAAATGGCCCCATAGCCCATTGCAGGTGGAGAGCAGGGAGGGCTGCTATTTATTCAGCTCAAAGAGCGAAAGGCTTTTTGGTAATGGAGCATTTCATGGCTCACTGGGATATTGTTACACTGAGGCAGTTTTGTTGCTAAAGGTAGCTTTGTCATATGAAAAAGGGTTCGGATTGAAAATACTTTTGTTCATTTCAAGTTCTTGTAAGATGTTAATTTTAACTTAACCTGAGGAAGATCAATGAAGCAAAGGTGACAGCTATGTTGAAACCTGAACAAATAAAATCAAAAGCTATTTGCACTGCTAGACACCACTAAAGGGAATGTGTGGTTGAATAAATTACATTTTCTCTGATGATGTCCATCTGATCATAGCTCTCTGTCCTCATCTTTCATTCAGGTGTTGATCCGCCGGCGCCCCCTGCTGTATGTTGTGGGTCTCCTCATCCCCAGCATCTTTCTCATGCTGGTAGATGTTATCAGCTTCTACCTGCCTCTGAACAGCGGTACACGAATTGCCTTTAAGATCAGCATACTGCTGGGCTACACAGTCTTCAGAGTCAACCTAACAGATGAACTGCCCGCCACAGCAGTCAGAACTCCACTTATAGGTAGCACACGTTACGATTTTTGATTATTGTTTAGCAGATTTCAATATACTGTATATGAAGAATTCAATCTGAATCTCCACCCCGAGGCCTTAGGCCTAAACTTTCATCTCTTCATTTTAAGAATAAGTAAAAAGGATAAAAAGGTACTATTAGGACCACAGCATATCCTCTTTGCATGAAACAGAAACAGAGGTAAAACTATGGTGAACCACGACAGACAGATGAGGTATGTTGAGGGTTTTTTAAAAAAAGTTGATAATCAATTATGCCTTACTCTGGTTGTTGGCCATCATCTAGCATTTTTTTTTACAAGTAGACAGTTTTGGGAGCTCTTCGGTTCTCACTCCCTTCTCCATCCAGGTGTATTCTTCGCGGTGTGCATGGCCCTGCTGATGCTCAGCCTGATCAAGTCTATTCTGGTGGTAAAGCTGCTCCACCACAGTGAGAAGGAGGTCAGGCAAATGTCAGTGTCTGCCTGCCTGTTGGACAAGTACGGCTCAGCTGGTCACGGCTTCACAGAGAGCGCTTTAACCTCCATTAAGACCCTCGATCACATCAACCCGTCTGGAGGTAAGCTACAAGCTCAGAGACGGAGATTTTCTGAAAGTCCTGCTGGCAGGCGATACTACAGTGTATTCTTGCTTTATGCTTCACCAAATCAAAAGGTCTGTTTGCAAAAAACAGGTGTTCATTGGAGTCAAGAATAAAGAGAACACTTGGATAAAAGGAAGCCAAGGCACTTTTTGTCTGTGCTGGAAAGTTTAAACTCTAAAATTTCTTTTGCCTCATATCACTTCAGCTTATGGAAACTTTTCTTAACAAAAGCATTTGAGAGACTCTCTTAAGAAACAGTTGTGAAGTCTGCTCCTCAGACTTCTAGCCTTCAAGTGTTTTTCCTAACTTCAAAATACCATCTGAAAGCTTTCTATTAATGATGAAAGAGGAGGAAGAGCTGTTCTATGGCCAGCTGAGATCAAACAGCCTTTTTCAAAGTACCACAATACTGATGTCAGGAATATTAAACCCCTGTAATTGGTTTGGATTGTCATTTAGAGAAAATTCTATATTGTCTGTTCTAATTTTAAACCAGATTCCTTGATCTTCTCACAGATTATGATCTTGAGCTCTCACTGGAGGAGGATCTGCTGTCCCTGAATGAGATCCAGGATGCTCCATCTGGGCTGGAGTGGCTTCTCCAGGAGCTGGTTTCCCTCCGCCTGGCTTTATCCCAGCAGGACAGCGAGTCCTCGGCTCAAGCTGAATGGTTGGCCCTCTGCTCTAAGCTCGACTGCTTCCTGTTCCGCTTTTACCTGCTGGTTTTGGCTTCGTATGCCAGTACGCTGCTGATGCTCTGGGCCAGTTGGAGTGCCGCCTGACCACACGATCAGAGACTTAATGATATTTTCATACTTTTACGGAAAACCCTTCTTGCTCATGGTGTTTACCATATTTACAGTGATTTGGGATGCAGTGCTTTAGTCTACAGAATACAATTATAACTAGGACTGCAAGCAGTACTGAACGGGCCCTCGCAGTACACGCATGCCGGGGCATGCTGCCGTCGGGGTGTGTGCGTCACAGGGGCCAGTCTATACCACCCCTATGAATTTCATTGCCTTAAGTGTTATAGTGTGGCCACAGTACCAAATATGAAATTAGACTGCCACCACAGTGCCACCTAGGGGCTGATCAATAAAACCTTAAAGGGTTATCCTCAGGAGGGCATTGACAATAATTGTACCAAGCTTTGTATAATAATGCACAAACTATCCCTTTAATCCTCATACAGTTTCTGAAGGAGGACTCTTAACTGATATGTATAGCTTGGGTAGCTTTAGTTACTTTTCAGGTCAAGATTTAAAATGAAAAACATGATACATTTAAAATGATTACCCATTTTTATAAATTAAACCACTTAAAAGTTCATTAGGTAGTTAAAATGAGTGGAGTGGAGTCATTTCACAGTGTCGTATTAGTACTTTTACTGAAGTAAAGGATCTGAACACTTCTTCCACCACTGTCTTTTTTACTTCTTTACTTTTTTCTTAAATTTTTAAATTTTTAAATTTTTAAATTTTTAATTTTTAATTTTTTTAAATTTTTAAATTTTTAAATTAAAATTTTTTTTTTCAGCGTTTCTGCGCATGCGCGGCCTTTCCAGCTTCTGCGCATGCGCGGCCCTGCTGCGCTTCTGCGCGGCCTTTCTGGGTAATCATTTTAAATGTATCATGTTTTTCATTTTAAATCTTGACCTGAAAAGTAACTAAAGCTGTCAGCTAAATGTAGAGGAATAAAAAGTACAATATATGTCTCAAAATGTAGTGGAGTAGAAGTATAAAGTTACATAAAATGTACATAAAAGTACCTCAAAATTTTACTTTAAGTCCAGTACTTGAGTAAATGTACATAGTTACTTTCCACCATTGCTACCTGCCTCTTCTAACTTATACATATCAGTTAAGAGTCCTCCTTCAGACACTGTGTGAGGATTAAAGGGATAGTTTGTGCATTATTATACAAAGCTTGGTACAATTATTGTCAATGCCCTCCTGAGGATAACCCTTTGAGGTTTTATTGATCGGCCCCTAGGTGGCACTGTGGTGGCAGTCTAATTTCATATTTGGTACCGTGGCCACACTATAACACTTAAGGCAATGAAATTCATAGGGGTGGTATAGGCTGGCCCCTGTGACGCACACACCCCGACGGCAACCTCTCATTGAAAAATAAAAACTCAGTCAACCAAATAGTAAAGTGGTCTAGCAGACTGATTGGTGAGCCACAGCTCAACGTGGAGACCTTGTCCACAAAACAATTACAGCGCATTACTGGTTCAATTTTAAATGACAGTTCCCATCCAGTGAAAAATGCGATCATTTGGGAAGAAGAAAAAAAATAATAAAAAGAAAAAAATAAATAATCATTAAAAATACAATAGGGACCTCGCAGGTTGTTGCCTGCTCGGGCCCTAATAAATATACTTCATTAAGTAGTGATATATAATATCCTTTCCACATAAGTTAGTAATTAAACAGAAATAAAAAGGATGATCTTTGTATTATGTGCCAATGTTGTTAGCCAGTGGTTTTAAATTATTACAACTTATATCTTACTAATTTGAGTATTTTGTAAGTACTTCTGACTGTTTTATTTATTTTGCATTGTCATCAGGTCCCCAGAACGTAGATATTGATGATAACCAAAACAAATGATTGCCAAATCTAAACGGATAACTTCAAGTTGTCTGAAACTAGTATCTGTAAATAAATCTGTTTGCCTAAGCTCCAGATAATACACTGCCACTGTATAGCAACATTATAGTTTGAGCGAGACATTATTGTATCATGAATTCCCGACAGTAAAGATTTACTCAAAGATACTGTATAATAAAGCAGCTCTCGGGTGAAAATCCTTGGTGTCAGTGTGATGTTATTATATTGTATTCATACTTAAATCTCTATTCCACAGCCACAAAATAGATCAATACCCATTCAGAGCTCAGCTGCTGTGTCTCTATTCCCTGTTGGTTTCCTAATAGTCATGACTAGAATATCAAAAGTGCGTCACTGCGAACCTGCCGGTGGAAAGATCCATATTAATGCAATTTTCGCAGTATCTGCAAACCTCTTCCTCCAGTGGCTCTGGTTACATGATGTTATGTAACCAAGCTGAAGATAAGTGTTGAGACGGTGCTCTGTTACTGTCTGCATGAGGTAACCAATAGCTGTATGTTAAATTCAAGGCTTTGTGTTTTCACTTTGTCGTCATACAACGTCATCTCAAGATGACTGTATCTGTTCTTTTGAAATAACAGGGAAGCCTTTAGTCTGATTGTTGTGGCTGAGTTTTATAGCCATTTAGGACAGAATTGAACAGTAAATTGGCAATGATGACTGATGTTTCTTTTATGTGATTTTTCGGAATGAGTGATCATTCAGTCAGGCACAAACAATTCTTAAGAAAGCATGAAAAGGTGAAATAACTCTAGATAAAGAAGTTCAAATACTTATACTGTTGTAAGACCGGAAACCACTGCAATTACTCATATAAAATGCAAACTCTCCATTTCCGACACCTTCAAGATAAATTTGAGGGCCGACTGCAGACCGGATCCTATCCCCCAAGCTCATCTAATGCTGAATGGGTCCCAGCAGCCAGCTTTCATCTTGTGGAAAGCCTCCCCAGAAAAAAGGAGGCTGTTATAGCATATTAATGCTCATCGTGTTGGAAATACATGTTCAACTGTCACATATGAAGGAATGTTCAGATGTCTATACTTTTGGGCAGAAGTGGCCATAATGATTTATTTTTTTTGCTCATATGTGATTTAGATCTTTTTATTTTTATTTTTTACAACAATGTGAACAGCACAAATTACAGGTCTGATTTAGGCCACATTCATATGTGGTCCTAAATCCAATACAGGTCTGTTTTTTGCAATGCAAACCTAATCTTAACACTGGTATCGGACTTAACACAATTTTGACATTATTAATAGGTCTACATTTATCACAATTCCGCCAGAACTGAATATCCTGCTGCTGAGTCTTGTGGAGATGTGCTGACAGATGTAGTTGAAAGAGCCCCTGACACTCTGAATTAAAAAAAAGTCTGTCTAAGTGATGCAAATCATGTCACAATCCCACTACTCATTGCTTTGACTCTGCATCCACACACATCTCCGTAAAGAAGGAGCAGCCATTGCTCCACGGATAACATCCTTGTTATCATCCACACACCAACTGCTTGCTTCCACTGCACATCAACTTACAAACAAAAAACATAAACATTGTAATGAGTGTCCTACATGTTTGTTTTAATTTTCCAGTGTGCTGGATGTGAAGCAGCACACATATTTTTTCCTTATGTTTATGCGGGTCAGTTTGGGATCATGAACATCTTACTGGTCAAATTGGTCAAAAAGAAGAAATGTGAACGGGCAAACAAATAAAAAATCCACTCAGAGCAACAGATCTGAACTGAGCCCTAAAGCTTGCAATGGGAACGTAGCCTACTGTTGTAGGTTTTCATTGATAAAGGACATTAAAAGCTGAAACTCTGCTGTCAGCAAGTGAGTTGACACTCTTGCCTAACAGTCTCTTAATTGTGCTAAATCACTGTAACACAGTGGCCGGGTGTTGGCGCACTACTTAATTAAATGATTACTCAGACATGACATACGATCCGGTCACTAGCTTTTGTTTCTGCAGTGTTTCAGCTCCATTTGTCACAGAGAGCTGCTGCTTTATTGAACAAGGAGGAGTGGCGTCAGAGCAGATGGATACACCCTTATGAGCGGTGTGACACTAACAAGGTTTTGATGGTGGATGAGAGTGAAGTGATGGATATGGAGGATATGGGTGTAAGGCATCCTGAGGCCCTTCATCAGAGTGGCAGGCAGACTTCCACAGCAGGAGAAGAAAACACAGGTGAAGAGGCACCATGAGGCTCTCGTCAGCCTGGACAGCACTCATTTTCCTTCTTATTCAAGGAGCATCAAAAGCCTGCACAGGTACAGCATATTCTGTTTGACATACTACTACATGCTTTATATTGTTAACTATTATCTGACCTAAGGCTAAGACTATCGCTTCACTCTAAACTGGCTGCAAAATTTTAGTCATTAGGGCGATTACATTTTTTGAGGAAGGATTCGAAAGAAACAGTTATGACTGAAAAGAAATAACTTATTGGTCTGTGTAACATTGTCACAAGGACTGACTGCAAAATAACATATAAATGTTAAATTATTATTTGCATATTCTGGAAACATCTTTTGATTAATAGTCTACAAGACATAATCATTTTAGTCAATTTTGAGAACCTAGTTGTAACAAATATAGATAAAGCATTATAATATCACAGCTGAGGTGTTGTAAAAGTTTTTACAACAGCTAATTTTTTAATTTTTAAAGTTAAATGTATTTATTAAGCACATTTAAAAACAACCCATGTTGAGCAGTTAGGAGATTTCACAAATATTGACATAACATCAAAGCACACAGCTCATGGAGACAAATCAAGTTTTTCACATTAGTGAGACTCAAATTCTAGAGAGTAGAAGTATGTTTAGAGCCTGGACTTGGAAAAAGTATAGAGAGGGAGCAGATCTGACAGAGAGGGGGATGCTGTTCCACAGTCTAAGGGCTGCAACAGCGAAAGCATGGTCCTCCCTGAGGTTAAGTTTAGATCGCAGGAGAGCCAGGAGCCCAGGAGCCCAGGAGGAGTTCAGTGTGGTGAATTATTGGAGGGACCAAGGCAATTGGAATTAATGGAGTGTTATCCCTACCATTATACGGCTTAGGCCTTGTGCAGAAGATCAAAACTAATCAAATGACTTTTCCCAGGTCCAAAGGTTGCAGTTGATCCCCAGTGAACTTTGTCTTTTGGAGGCTTTTGGAGTGATGTTTATTTATTATCTGCTCTGGCTTTTCCAGCTTTTTGTACACAGATATGGAATTAATTATGTGGGAAAAAAATAAACAAATAGAATTTTTTTAAAAATAGAATAATCATTTCTATGGGGAGGGCTTGCAAATCTCCTGTCAAGTCTTCCAAAGACTTAGAGAAATCACGGTGTTGTTTTCACAAAAAATACACAATATGGCTTTAAAATATATATATATATAAATCTTTGTCAAAATTCAAAACCATTAATAATTGAATACAATTTACCCTAACATGTAAAGATAATACATTTCATTGCAAAGAAATGTATTAATATAATTAGATATATTGACGCTCCTACTGTACCATTTATTAAAGAGGCAGTGTTTAGGCCAGCTAGGAACTATCACAAAATGTATTTAATTTTAAAATGTATTATGATTTCATTTTACAATTGTTTCATGCATTTTACTTTTTTGAGGTTCCGTTTTAACTTAAACGTAATTCATTTGAAATGTCTAAAAATGTGTTTCTATCCATTTTAAGAGCTTAACCTTTTATTGGCAATTCCTTTAAACACTATTTACATCTGGAAAGCATTTTAATGAGACATATCTTATAAGACCAAAGAAGCTGTTTATAAAGATGAAAAAATGACACTTAAATATATGTAATAGTTTTGATTTACCTTTTAAAAAATGTACCTCGCCTGCTGGCAGTATATGAAACTGTATGTTGGACTTATTCATGTCATTATACATAAAAAGATTAATATTTTATACATTCTCAGTGAAGAAACTTGGCAGCAGCACAGGAAGATTTGCCAATGCAACATTAGTGCGACTATCTGAGTTTCTGAGTGCTGGGTACAAAAAGGGAGTGAGACCCGTGAAAGACTGGAGGACGTCCACTATAGTGGCCATAGACCTCATGGTTTACTCCATCCTCAGTGTGGTGAGTTTTTGTTTTATATGCCATATGTTTATCCGCATAATTATCTGAATTACATTAACAAACATGTGCAAACCTCAGTGAGGCCTTACAAGATAATATAGGAAGTAAAGCAACCACATTAATCATGTTAAATTGGGAGTCTAGTCTAGTTCTGGGCTCTATTGGACAATTGACGGATCGTTAACTCAGTCATGATACATGAACATAAATATTTTACACATGAAATGTTTCACTGACTAATAAAAGTTTGGTAAATTTAAATGTACATATTTTTTTGTAACTTTAAAACAGCAGCATCAGCAAGAACAAAGCCGGTAATCAGAGGGAAAACATTATTTACTGATTATTTTACAGTTCTAAAGCACAAGAAACACACCACCACTCAATCCTGCAGGAAAGTGTGTGAGGTGGCTCGCGTGAGAACAAGCTGCACACACTGTTATTGGCTGGGGGTTACTATCCCCACACGGGGCCCAGAAGCTCTTTGCTGACGCCCAAAAACGATCTGCACAGTGCAATATAAGAATAAAAGAGAAAATACAGGCAGAAGGCCTGTTCTCTGCAGAAACAGACGCCACAACACACTTGTTGATTGAGAGGGACTATTTTTATATTAGTATAAAAATGTTTTTTAAAAAGGGACTGTCGACATATTATACCTGAAAAATTAATTCAGTGAACATGTAAAATATGTAAATATTTTCTGTGAAAGAGATTCAATCTGAAAACAGATGTCTTCTTGTATTCTCTGCAGGATGAAAAGAACCAGGTTTTGACAACATATGTGTGGTACAGACAGGTAAGACAAATTCATTTCCGAAGTCCCAAAAAAATTTTTTAGCACTTTGTTAAGTGGTAATGTCTTCAAAATCAATTTCACTGCATAGCCCTATGTCTCAGCAGTATTTCTTTTTTCCTATGACAGCAATGATGTATGATGTTACACACATTGTGCAAAAGAAATAGATCTTATTATGATAATATTTATTAATTTAGCTTCTTCCTTTTTTCAATTTTCAATTTTAGGCGTGGACAGATGAATTCCTGGTGTGGAACCCAGAAGACTTTGATGAAGTCAAACAAGTTTCTATACCTACCGCTAATGTGTGGGTGCCTGACATCCTCATCAATGAGTTGTAAGAACTGCTGGTGCTGATACTATTATTTCTGCTACTTCTATTATTTTACCAGGGCTGGCTCCAGTCTGCTCCTTAACAAATTGTTGTCTCTAACCTGCAGTGTAGATGTGGGGAAGTCTCCAGACATACCCTATGTCTATGTGACACATGATGGACTGGTGCGCAACTACAAGCCCATCCAGGTGGTCACAGCCTGTACTCTGAATATCTACAACTTCCCATTTGATGTCCAGAAATGCAGCCTCACCTTTCAGAGCTGGCTGCATACCAGTAAGTCACTATTCACTTATTTCACACATCACCAGTACAAACTGGCTGGAATTTCCCAACATTATTAATTTCTTCTTAATGGTTCTTCAGAAGAAACCTTGACATCGGCATAGTCAGTAAACCTGAACAAGAATTCACTGATATTTTCAGCTCACCTACTAAAAATTTCTTTTAATCTAATTTCTAATATAATTTAAGCACTTGAGCAGACTTTACCTTTATATTTCTCATAAACTGTACAGTAAAACCATATGAATGGTTACAGTCAGGGTCGTACTGCATCATTGAGTTTAAACCTGCATTAAAGGAAGACCCACAGTTAACTTTGGTCCCATTTTCATAGTTTTGCACATAATTTCTGTCTGTGACAACAACATTATATTCACTAAGTTAATTGTAGAGACCTGGGAACTCAGCTCCATCACTAAAAACGTATGACAGGGCAAGAAACATGAGCAGTCAGACGACCAGACAAGTTTAACACAAACCCCCAGGTTAGCTGAAACAAAGCGAAGCGAAAACAAACAAGAACAGTAAAATGAATCCCTGAGCTGCCCATTATACTTGCTGTAGCTCTGTGAGCATTATGTATCATAACCGATAGAAAAGGTGGCGAAAACTACAACGAGAGCCAAGTTGTCATAAACCAAAATTCAATTTTAAGTCAGACTTGTCAGATTGCAAGGCCTAAAATGATAATAGTTTAAAAAAAGTTAATAAAACCCTTTACCAAAACAAATCTCCTAATTTAGGCCTGTCCATTTATCAGTGCATTTTCAGACGAGGTCTTCAACCGTTCTCATTAAGGCTTGAGTGGAACAACTGCCCTGTTCTGTGCATCCATGAACTCCCCCCTGCTGTGATATGTGCTTGATGAGCAGAGTGGAGGGTGAAAGGTAAACCTGTTGCCATGGCTGTTTCATGCTGCTCCTGACATTGTGTTCGATCTGTAGTTGATGACATCAACATCACCCTGATGCGAAGCCCGGAGGAGCTCAGGGAAGACAAGAGCGTCTTCATGAACCAAGGAGAGTGGGAGCTGCTCCATATACTGTCCAACTACAAGATCTTCAGTGTGGACAACGATGACTATTATGCTGAGATGAAGTTCCATGTAAGTATTTGAAATAAAGATTTTAAGATTTATGTTTTTGCATCGTTTAAGGAGTTATGTCTTGAAGTGACGTGACCTCTATGGGCTGTCTTTGACAAAAAAAAACTCTCTCAGTTGACAAATACTTAGACAATTTTGTTGAGTAATCTATACCTTGATTTAATCGACAGATCTGTAAAACTGAGCTTCTCCACAAAGACTCACAGAAAAGCAATCTTGTCCTAACCAGAGATGTGCTTATGATTTTCTTGAAATTAAGTCATTCAGCATGAGAAAAGCGTAAAAAATAACTTGTCACCTAAAGACATTTTAGACCAAATTGACAGATTAATCGACTTATCAACTAAGAGGGGGCAGGCCTAGTGACCTCAAGGCCAGATGGCTGTTATTGTTGACATCAATTATCTTCAGCTCCTTATTTTGAGGAAAAACTAATTTTTCATGAGACATTTCCGGTTGTTTATCATCTCTTCTGTAAATTGATCTAACGTTCATTACAAACCTTTTCAGAATGTACTTGTACATTTTTACACAAAACCAAAGGGAAACATTTTGAGGTGTTGTTATTTATAGGTTTATAAATAGAATAAATTGGGCTGTATGTGGCCCCTGAACTAAAAATGAGTTTGACAGCCCTGCCTTTGATTGAAACAATCTTAGCACTGCAAAGATAACACATTTCCACATCGAACATTTGAGTCTTATGGCAACATTATTTGGGATCAAAAACTATTCCACAACTTTGCCAAACATTAAGCAAGTGCAACAACACAAGACATGGCAAGGCAACTAATGTTGCCTACTTACTCATCCAACAGCAAGAAGTCAGGTTGTAGTCAGCAAGGTTCATACACTTTTTCAGTGGTCAAATTCAAGTACGTGTGATTATCTTCAGTCAGATTGCACAAGAAATACAGTAAGAATTTCAAGCATTTTCAAGGACTTTATCCAAAATCCAACCACTTTTCAAACCTTGAAAATATAACATTATTATTATTATTATTATTATTATTATTATTATTATTATTATTATTATTAATAATAATAATAATAATAACAATAACAATAACAATACTACTACTACTACTACTAATAATAATAATAAATAATAAATAATAAAAATAATAATAATAATAACAAGAACAATAATAAGGGTTTTACAGTGATTCTACTGACTTATGGTCCTCAGGTATAGGCATTCATTTGCATTTCTTGCAGTTTATACATTATTTCCATGTTTGTATGTTAAGTATGGAACTGGAGCTGGAAAACAATGCCCTGTTTGTCAAAATCAAATCATGTCACAATTATAGCCCTATTTTTCTGAATGAATTATTTTGTCACAGTAGAAATTTTGACTTAAAACCTTTATTTCACAGGTGGTGATCCGGCGGCGGCCATTGTTCTACACTGTGAACCTGCTGCTTCCCAGTATCTTCTTGATGGTGATGGACATTGTGGGTTTTTATCTGCCACCAGACAGTGGAGAGAGGGTTTCCTTCAAGATCACTTTACTGCTGGGCTATTCTGTCTTCCTCATCATTGTTTCTGACACTCTTCCTGCCACCGCCATAGGAACCCCGCTGATAGGTAACTGGGATCCATTACTGTTTATCAGCAGCTTGCATTCAGAACAGGATTTCTGGAAGTAGCTTCAGCTCTTGGTTTTGGAATATTTTACTTCACCTCTAAATTTATGTGGGAATAGAAAAACTGAAATGAGGATGGTAAACTATGTTAGTCAAGCATTCAGAGACAGACAGGTGAAAGCAAAACAAGTTATAAGAGTGCACTCAGACTAAGTTTGAGCACTAATTTCAGGATTTTGGAGGGCTGCAGAATATCCAAGCATGCACTGTGGGGAAAACAACTTCAACAAGTTACCTAAAATCATAGATCTATAACAGTACCATGCATGCTCAATTCACCTGATTGTTACAGGAAGCCCAGGCTACGGATATGCAAGATCACATCTCCAAAAGGAGCTTGCACTCAAACCTGCAGCCTACTGTGTGTGTAAGACACAGACCAAAGCATGACATTTAGATGTAAAAAGCATGATGCACTATCCTGCTGTTATATACTTTGAAAGAACTACAGCAGTGCCTGTTGGAGGTGTACTTGTTCGGAGCAGACCAATTACTTTAGCCCCCCAGAAGGGCTGCTTGCAGCATTTCTTGAGAACCGCTCATCCAATCAATTTTGCAATCGACTCTGCATTCCTTTGGGTCGTCAGCAATACACCCACCAAGTGTCAGGATGATTGAATGAACAGTTCTTGAATATGCTAAGGACAGTAAGTACACAAACGAACAGACAGAAAGACCTTTATACATCATACCTCATATTTATATATATATATAAAAAAATCTGAATTGGTCCATAGATGTTCTGCACCGAAAATTGGTGCCAATTGCTTAAAATTTGTAGGAGGGGTAGTGAAAAAGAATAGCATATAGCACAACATTGAAAGGACTGCTAACAACCTACTGGACCTCCTAGAAGGTGGAGTAGGCAACGGCAATGATGACCACTGATAAGGGGATCATCATCAATCTCACCATCATCGTTGTCTAATCTTACCTGTTCTATAGGTGTGTACTTCGTGGTTTGCATGGCCCTCCTGGTGATCAGCCTGACAGAAACCGTGCTGATTGTGCGTCTGGTCCATAAGCAGGACTTGCAGACCCCTGTGCCCCACTGGGTGAAGTACCTGATTCTGGAAAGAGCTCCAGTCCTCTTCTGCATCCACAAGAAGCACCGCCTCTGCTCCACACTGTCCTCCCAGGGCGTGGACCTAGAGCACTACAAGGACAACAGCTATGGGACTGGTAAGGTACAGGTGCAGGTAGTAGCCTACAACAGTGGTTTTCAGCCTTGTGTCATTAAGGAAAATGTCTATTCAGATTTTTAATGAAACTAGAGCAGCCAATTTCACTGATTCACCCTCTTTGTTTCCAATTCTAATGGCACTAGAAGGAAGCTCATTCTCTTCGCTTTAACCTTCAGATCAATGAAATACACATTTCCAGGTAAAATAAAGCTTATTCTTGTCCCATCCTGCAGCACAGTGTACCCATCACCACACCTGTGAGATAGGCCAAAGGCTCAGCCACCATGACAGAGAAGGCGGGCTGCTAGGACTGGGCCTGCCTCCCTCCAGGGACCCCACCCCGCCTGTCATGGACAACATCCTGCAGGAAGTGACAGCGATACGCCATTTTCTGGAAAAGAGAGACAGGTGCCGGGAAGTTGCCAAGGAGTGGCTGCAGGTCGGCTACGTCCTGGACGTGCTGCTCTTCAGAGTTTACTTGGTGTCTGTGGTGGCCTACAGCATCACACTGGGCACGCTGTGGTCAGTGTGGCAGGTTGCCTGAGTCCCACCCCTGTGCTGCTCAGAGGGTAGAGCACTGAATTCAAAAGGCCAGAGTTATTGGCTCGATGCCCCGTGTAGCTCAGTGGACACAGGCAGGCACTCGCATAGCAATGGAACTGGGAAAGGCTTCTGTAGTTGAGGCCGATATGTACAAAGGTTACCAACTGGGTTTGCCACTATATCCCTACAAATATTATTATTATTAATATCATCACCATTTTGGTTTGATCAGAGAGTTTTAAAGTTTCATGATGTGAGTGCAATCTCAGATGTTTTCGGGGCCAACCCAAGTGTTTTTGAGACGCCCATGCAGACATATAAATGCAAATATTATTCATCATTATGAAGAATTAAAAAGGATGACAGTAATGATAGCAAAATAAGATATTTTTGCTGGGAGCAAAGGGAACCACTTCAATTTGAACAAACAATATCTCGCTAAAACAAAAAAAGATAGGTACATTGAACTGGTTAAACGTAACAGTATCTGTTAAATACAGTGTCTTGTTCACATAAAGTGCAAATATTCATGTATTTACTTCAATTGGGTGTGGAAAAAAATCCGAATACTGGGTCACATAAGCATCTTGTTTCAGGAGCCCTAAAAAACATTTGCAGTTTGTTTAGTTTTTTTGTGTGGTTCTGTTTGGAAGAAAAAAAGTCTAAGAAGAAAAGGTTTTGCTTCAAATTTTAAAACAAATATTGAAAAGGGGACACCATATAATTAGTTCCTTTAAAAGCCTACATTGGTTAAAAAAAAAAAAAAAAAAAAATGAAGGGAAACCAGACAATTTGCTGTAATAAACGTTAAACCTGGAGATATTAGCATTAATGACATAGTTTAAGAATAACGTTTGACTTAGAAACAAGTAGGTGAACAGCAAGACATTTGTACAGTTTAATAATATGTTATTGCAGTGTAAAACATATATATAAATATTTGAATTATGTATTTAGATCAAACAATAACTAAAGAATTTGTGTTAATGTAATAAATGCATATGATGACCTGTTTTGCACAAATATGTATATTAAGGAAACATTTTACTGCATGTCCCTTTTCCTTGAATGTGAATTTCTGTGTAGATAGATAAATATAATACATGAGGATTGTTGATGCATATAATTTGTTTATTTTCACATCATGGTAAATCTTATATAGAAGATTTATATATATATATATGTAAGTAAGTAAAATGGTGGAAAATTGTAGCGCTTCAAATGCATATCAATATATGTTAATGTATCACCTTTTGCAATAAAATCTGCCTAAAAACATTTGCAATGTTGAAACAGTAAAAGACGTGTGCTTCACTTTTACTTAAGTCACTGAACAAAGGATTTACCATCTTCATCTTACTTTATATGAAATGTGGACCATAAATATAGGAATAAATAAATCACATACTATTAAATAAATATTTTCTTGAAACGTATATGTCATTATTGTGAAATATTATCAGACTATTGTTTTCACAATGACTATAGCTGATAAGTAGTAGCTTTTGTCGCTACACAATAAAAACAGACAAATAAATATATAAATTCAATTTCTTTGTCATGTTGTTTATTTAATAAAGCCTCACTTTTTATTTATTTTTGTTTTTATTAGATTTTACTCACATGGACATCTGCTCCCTCTTTAGCATTTGCATTTCCCACTCCAAGTATTTATTATAACTGCAGGAGAATAAAATAAACTGGGTGTAAAACATTTCTAAAAAAGATCCATCATCACACAGCTACGGCACATACTGTAGTATGTGTATGGTGATTTTTGCTTTTTGCAAAGTGAAAAACATGTATCTTCATTTTGTTATTGTTTTGTCGTCGTCCTTTTTCAGATGAACGGAATGATTAAATGCTCCTAGTCTTAGAAAAAATCTCCTACATTTTAGGCTAAAAAAAATAAATAAAAAATCCACTTCAAAAGCAAAACAAAAAAACCAACACACCCACCAATTGAATTATCCATTATTAATTGAACTTAAAGATTAATTTTCATGACAATGAAACAATTTGGAGACACTGAATTTTGAATTATTACTATTATTAATGTATGTAATACTAACATAAGTGAAATTATTATTTCTGACTGAAACTGAAAATTATGTCAAATACATTGTTTCTCATTGTAATTTGTCTGTAACCTGACCTGTGTTTAATTGATCATTTTGTGAAAAGTATCAGTACACTGATATTTAACTGTTTATTCTGTAAAATGAAATGTTAAATCCATATAAACACATATAGCACAACGATTCACTGTTGATAATACAAAAGATATAAGAGCATTGTGATAACCCCTGCAGTTCACCACAGCAGCCAGAGGATGGCACCATCCACAATAACATCAGTTTTCAAGGTTATCTCATTTTACCACTGTGACAGTGTCACTGCATATTAGCATGACTTATAATAAATCTTTTCTGTATAAATCTGTAGCAAGATAATGAACAGATAAATAAACAGAATCTGAGAAATCTGCATGAATGAAGAGCATTAATGGTGCATCCCTCTTTGTCCATATTGTGAAGTTTTGCAATTTTTCATGAATTTCTGTTGTTATAATGTTCTAAATCCTTTCATCAGGTATCATACGGGACCTGTGCTCTATCTGTTTAGACTGCAAAAAATCAGCTAAAAATATAAAATGTATCTTTCTCTTGATCACATTTTAAACTTGTCTCTTATTTGCAAAAACATTTGCACAGATTTTTTGGTGCATATGGAAATTAATACATTAAACAAACAGATAAAAATCATGGTGACGTAACCTGAGACTCCTTTTTTAAAATTGTATGTTTTTAAATGTGTTCCACAAGAAACTTGTCACCAGAGACCCTTCACTTTAGAGTCAAATCAAATCTGGATTATATTTGTACTGTCCAATAAAGAGCCTTGTCTAGTTTCTAAAAACAACAAATTTCAGGATTATTCCTTTAGAAGAGAAGGCTGGCGACCTAAACAGTCCAGCCTTTAGGTATGTGGGTCAAAGGTCAGTGCTAAAACCTCATGCTGCGACACAAAAGCTCTTCACTGTTCATGTTACCATCCTGACAAACCATTCACCAACCCCTGCCCCTTCCTTCCTAATACCCCAAAATAAGATCAAAGTCACACTAAAGCAACAAGTCCAACAAAACCATTCACAATGAGAGTTTTTTTCCTCTCATTTCCTGTTTTTCTTTTCTGCCAAAATCTAAAAAGGAAAGAAAAGTAAAACAAATAAGTAAATAAATACCGCAGTGTAACCACAGAGCTGCCATGTGTTTTGGGTGAATAACTTGGGAGTGAGTGCATAATCGGAGAGGGAAAGTGGAGAGCTGCCTCATTAGTTTCCAATACACTGAAGTCAAGATCTGATCATGTGTGCCAGAGAGAGGAAATGAGCAAATATAGTGGCATCACTGGGGCACTTTTGATGTGATGTTTGTTTGTTGGACACACAGATGGGGTTGTCTTATCAAGCTTTATTGGGGACAAAATTACAGCAACCAGATGACAATAAAAATGTACGACTTACTTTAAACTTTAACACATTAAAGAAATAGTTTGGATTTAACGAGGTGTGGTTGTATGACATACTTTTGCATAGTCATTGTATTACTTACAGTACATGGCAGTAAGTACGCGCTCAATTTGGAGGCACGGAAGCAAAGCAATTTACTGCTGAAAAAAAGTAATATCACTTGAAGTGTACGACTGGGAATTGAAACTGTTTTATTCATTCATAAGCTCTTCAAAGCCACCAGACTTAATTGACAAAACATTTATTTTTAATTGCAAAACACAGGAGTTAGATAGGTTAGATAGTTTGCATTACTGTATGACTTTGGTGTTTTAAAACTGTTAGTTTGGATTCAGAAAATTTTGCCCTAAAAGCCTTAATTTGGTGGCCTCTCGCACATTCTAATGCCACTATTCCATCTTATTCATTGTATATTTTATTATAAAGGAGAATAAGGGGTTCTTTATTTAAGGCATAATATTTTGACAGTCTTCTTGTAAAATCTGCAGTGGACTCTGCTTACACATCCATGTGCTCTTATTTTGAAAGCTACATGTGTTTGCTTTTATTTTGAAGGCGGGTCTAACTAGTTCTTAACATAACGCCCTATGGTGTGTTCAATTTACAAGTCGGAACTTGAAAGTCGGAATTGGAGCTCGGAAAAACATTGAAAATTCTGACATTCGTGTAGACCTTGAACACACCATTAGCAGTACCACACAATGCCAGACTCTCTATGTGCGAAGCAATGTAAATTAGTCTAACTTATGTATCATTAATCCTCTGTTTTACTGCTGATGTTTGTCGCATTATGTAGGGAAAGTGGGGGGGAGCCAACAGATCGGGATCACTATGACTCTGGGGGGGACATATCCCCTCGTCCACAATATCACAAATAAACTAACCGATTGAGGCAGGTGGACAAGCAACTCCTGTGTTCTGCAATGTAAAATTACTGCTTTTGTCAAGGGAGTCTGGTGGATTTGAAGAGTGCATCAATAACGGCTTTAGTTCCCCGAAAAACAGCTGTCTAAAGTCGAGGAAAAGCAGTGAAAATGTTAAAAATATAGTGGACACTTTTTTTTAGTTGGCTAAAATACCTTTTCCTGCTGCCCCTGTACACTGCAGTACATTGTTTAGCCTCTGTGTATGTACTCCTGCCTGCTTCTCCAAACTGGGGGCATGCTGATTGCCACCTACTGCAGGTAATACACTGACTATGGATAAAACAACTCCACCGCAAATAAATAAACTCTAAAGAAGCATAATGAGGAATTTTTTTTCACGTTTTGGCACATTTTCTACAAATCAAATAAATGTACAGTACATTAAGTGTCATGTGTGACTGCAGACTAAAGCAGGAGAGTTTCCAAAACTGCACAACTGTGACAACACCTTATTGTCAGCGTATTTAACTGCTATTTGTGGCAATTAACGGGTGGTTAAGGCGAGGATTTAAAAAAAAGTGTGTTTTTCTCATCCTGCCACACTTGTCTTAATGCAGCCTTCAAACCTTATCAAAATTTTAGAGCTTGTCTTTTGCTACAGAACAGATCACTAAAACCACCCAATTTAAAGAGGTTTTCCTCTGGGTATCAATCATTTTCTCAGCCCTACATTCAGCCTATAAATTATGTCTTTGTTTTTGAGGAGGTTTTATCGTCCGGGGAGCATGAGCCTGATGGTGGCACTAAAGGAAAGGTCAGGTAATAGTAATTATGACCATGACTTTTCAAATAGCATGACAATCTTGCGATAGTTTATCAATCCAATGATATCTAAAATCAAAGGCCCAGGCACACCAACGAATGTCGAAAGCCGCCTCACGTTGTCTCTGTCTGGGCCTAATATTTACACTTTAACACATCGCAACTACAACTAACGGCCAACTAGCACATACATTCTCTGTCTGCATGGGAGCAAATAACTAGCAGGTGGTGATAGTCACTGTATTTGTCATTTCACACCACTCTCACTCAGTTTTATGACATAGATTTCAGACAAACCAGGGCCAGTGGTGGCTGACCAAAATCCTAAATGAGGTGTCTCCTCAGTTTATCTGTATAAGGTTACACACTGGAACAAGACATCATTTAATTGTTACTGTATATCAAAATGTGTGCTGGTCAGGCAGGAGATTGAGCAAAAAAACAGATTAATATGTTTGATCAACTGCTAAAAGCAATGAAACCAAGACAAAGGTAGTGAACATGAGCGACACCCTGCTTAAAAAAAGATTAATCTAAACATTATTCAGGTCAATCTGTCAACATGCAGAACATTTTATGTCTCGGCTCGCTTCCTCTATAATGACAATGATACCCTGTGAGACAATAGAGGTGCGCACATACGCACGCCCTGCATATCTAATGATAGCATTTGTGACCTCTATGGCACAAGAGGCATAACAGACAAAAGGCAGTCAGGCTTGAAGTGCTGCAGTAGTTACCATTAGCACATCACAGCCAGGTGGTGAGTGTGGAGCCAGACAGCTGAATGCGCTTCGACTGTGAACATTTGTAGAAAGCATACAGCAAGCTGTCGAGGGTGAGTGGAGGCATTCAGTCAGGTGGTTTTAGATTGATAATCAAATAAATGTATCTTACATTTTGATTTCTTTTATCAGTTTAGAGAATGTTTTGCTCTTTGCAGGCATGAAGCCACCCACATCCTAACAACTACAATCTACATAACTACCTAGATTACTACACACCTACCTGTTTTATACCAGGGACAGATGGATATACAGCTAGAGCTGTTTAGGAGGCAGACTTCATGGTGGTAATGCACATGCAATATGTAATTTTATAAACATGTATGTATATATATATACATATATATATATATATACACATACATACATACATACATTTTGAACTACAAAATAAAACCTTAACTAAATTGAATTAAATAAGGCATAAAAAGCCTATTCTGTTAAATGAATTTTTCTGGTATTTTTGTCATATGAGACTGTTCCCCCCTGAATGAATGAATACTTTATTTTTGGAAAGGGATAGTGCACAGTGTGACAGTGAACATCGATAAACATCTTTGTAAATATGCCGGATTATAGCAAAGCTGCTAGTTTGCATCCGTAGTCCCCCCCAAAAAATAAAAATAAATACAAATATAAAAGACAGCAGGTAAATAGGTAAGATACTCAAAACTAACATAATGTCTTGTTTGTACGGGAGCTTAAAGAGCCCCATATGTAGGTTTGTAGTTAGTGGCGACCCCTAGTGGCCATGGTTGAATGCTAAGGTGGAAGTTACATCATAGAGTATAAAAGTAATGGGGAAGAGAGGGTGGCACAGCTGGTGTGGATCAATAAAATCCAGGTATTTGAACTTGTTTGTGTCTTGTGTGAAAAGTCAATATTGTAATTTGCAGTTACGCAACTTATCTTCCCTGCGTCATGATTTAAGTCACCTACATGACCTCACTTCCGGCAGTTTGTTGAACCCTCTAATTTTTTAAATCTTAACCCTAAGGAAGTAGAATAGTTGCCCAGACCTAACCAAACTGCAACCATTTCACAAGGTTCATAATGCGTTTAAATCCAGGACGTTTAGGTCTCCTGCCACCACTAGGGGGTGCTAATTTAGGAAATGCTCCTGTGGGTCATATTTAAGGATAGGAACAAACGACATATGTGGTTCTATGGTTTGGAGGACTTGTTGCATTTACAGGACAAAATGCAATGATGATTGCATATATGATACACACTAGGTGCAAAATCTGTCAACGACATGTTTCTTGTGCCTCAATGCAAGTGCATTTAATTAAATGTAAACATGCTATATGTATATGATAGTGCTTGGGAATACAAAAAAAATAAATGTATGTTCAGTCTTTTCTTTCTTTTATATAACTATAAAACAGGGATGTATTTATCTTTTCTGAAGGATTACACATGTTTAGAGACAAGTTGTTATTTGATGGCACTGAAGCTGGTGTGTTCTAGTTTCATTGGACTGAAACACTTAAGAGGTTGTAACTCATCACACTATTAAACAAAGTCTTTTTTTAAGTAGTAGCAAAAGTACCGTTCAGTATTAAAGAGCAGATCAAACACACGCACCTACTAAATGATTGTGTTGGATCGTACGGCTACCTTCTGTTCTCTAAAGAATTCATGAAACAAATAGCGAGCCAGAAATAGTGCTGAGACAGACAGCATGGAGTCCATTTTTTTTTATTTTTTTCTAACCGCAGATTGAAAGTATACAACTGAACATCATGATTTGATTTTTATTATGAGACTCATAAATAAAAATACAAAATAATTCCACTACAAAAACAATCTACTGTTAGTAGGATGTAAAAAAAAGAAATATTCTTTATATTTTCACTATCAAAGGCACAACATTGACTTTAGTGACAACATGGAGAAGAGAACCTGCAGCATTAAATCTTTTATTTTTCCTTTTTATTTTTTTTCACACTCCATCAGAGAACACTGAAATGTTACAAAGAGAGGTGTCTGATTCTACATGGAAAGAAACAAAAAAGAACAACCTCTATATCAACAGACGGTGGCTATAGATTGGTGGCACAGCTCAACAGGAAACGTACTGCCACGGAAAAAAAAATAGCACGTTGTCGCTGGAAAAGACAAAGGACCTTTGCAAAGCTCTAATGCAAATTTCAAAAAATTATACAACCGACAACAATAAGAGAACAAAATAAAGAAAATAAAAAATAATAATTGGGCACCTTCTAAGATTAGGCTAAGATTAGGTGCTGAGGTAGACAAAAACTATAACAATTCAAATCATAATAAAAACACTATTTTCTTAATACAGAGCAACTTGACTGGCACTTGTGCTGTCACAACAATGGAGGAGAGAAGTAGCACAGACAAGCCAGGGAAAGACAGAGAGAAAAGCTTTGTTACATAAAAAGCTTTGTTATGCTTGGTCCGACAGGGCAATTGGTCCTCAGTGCTAATATAAAAAAATACAATGTCTTGGTGCTTTGTTACTCAAAACAGTTTTTAGTCTAGACCTCGATGGCACATGCATTGCAACACTGCATGAAATGGCTACTTTGTTCTAGAAACACCACACCAAAACACAGAGTGCCAGCTCCAGGGATGCCATGATTCCTCTCTGACGAATTTACCATCCCCTTCTAAATGCATTTTGTAGAAAAGAAAAAAGTACTTTAAAAAAACTGAAGCAAAGCACAAGGGGAATACCCTAGTGCCAACCTACCCAAATGGAGGTTTTCTTTCTTTTATTTTTTTATTCTTTCAAGAGCAATATAAAGTTCTCATCAGCAAACCTGTTGCTGACAAAAAAATAAGAAAGAGAAAAAAATGGAATAGACAGTCTGAGCGGAGAAGCAGACTTGGGCTTAATTTGCTTGCAGAAAAACAATTTCATGGAGCAGATTTTGTCCCGACAGTCTGTGCAAGTCTCGCCACTGGCAGCCTGTGCGAATTCCAGTAAATTTTCCCTATGCTTTGTTTTGTGTCGCTAAATAAATGCTTTTGGGTGCCAATCACAGCGTTCGGCCTAAGAAAAGAAGTGAATGCAGAATCCCACTTGCTATTTCAATAGCATTAAGGGTTTATTGCAGTCCTTGAAAAAGACGCCCTGCTCTATTCAGGATTTAAAAAAAAAAAAAAAAAAATCAGGTCATTTTCGAGCGTCATGACATCCCTAGGGTACTGGAGACACCATTTTTATTTTCTTCTGAAAGTACGGAAACTAAGCAGATATAGATGGATATTTTTGTTGAACAAATTCCATTTTTAGGCACAAAGATAGTACAGAAACATCGGAGGAACACTGAGGGAAGAACTATATCGATGCCAATGTATATAGATATTTTTTCCAACATAGAGAAAAAAAGTGGCATAGAGTATCATTTTATTTTGTATCTGATCTGATTAGTGCATTTTTCCACTTAAACACACACACACGCACGCACACACATAGTTACACACGCTTTGACGCACTCTTCCACCCGCACGAAAAGAGTAGAAAACATTCAGAGGACGATGATAGGAACAATGTGACTGATCAGGTCTTGCATTGTGGTGGTTCAGACTGAGCTGTGACTGGGTATATTATAGTGGGTGGATATTATATGAGGGTGAAAAAGCCCCTCAGCTCACAGTGTTTGAGAATAAAATGGCAAGACACCACGGGACATGCCATCCCTTCTTCTTTTTTTTTTCATATACAAAAACAAAACAAAAGACATGTTGACAGTCAAGTTTGATTGAAAAATTGTGAATGACAAGTACTAATTGATCGGTTTGGCAGCGCCCCCCTGCCGTCCCGTATTTTATCATCTTTTTTTTTTTCTTTTTTTTTCTTAACTTTGTCACATACACACACACTCGTAAAATTTGTGGCGGATAGATTTAGTCCTTCACCTACAATGCAATTGACATCCAGAAAGCAACACTTATTATTACAATATGTTCACACACGTTTTTTTGTCCAACAATATCAAAGAGGAGCAAGGCAAAAATGATTCACACCCAGAGAGAGAAAAAAAAAAACAGTTAAAAAAAAGAAATACAAATATTTGTGCCCTGCTGTAACCCTCCACAAATGGAAAAAGGACTGACACTGAATACAAAAATATCACAATTTTTATATATCAAATTGCCTCTATTGGCTCTTGTTCAGGAATACGCTCATTTCTCAAGAGAGCTTGTCAGCTGAGAGAATCTCTATTTTTAACCTTCTGGTTTGTCTTTTTTTTTTTTTTTTCTTGATTACCACTTGCAGTTCCAATTGTCCAACGCACTCTGCATCACTGCAAATATGACCTGTCCTGGGTGGTTCAGCGCTTTTTGATGAACCTTCTTTTTTTCACATTACAAAACTACACTTCTATTCACATATTTTCAAGTTTTAATTCTTGTTTTTAAACCCTCTTAATAGCAATAGTACTTCCTCCTATCTGCCGTATCCCTCTTACTCATCACTTAAGGCTTCAAAATTGCTTTTTTTCTCTGCTCTTCTGTGGTTGGAGGTGCAGGGGGAGACTATAAGAGAAGAATAAACATCCATTTGAATGATTTCCCAAATCCTATTAACCTCTACTTGTGTTATCTCTTACGCTTTTATATACATTTTGCTTAAAAACACAGACAATCATAAATCAACTTTTGAAAACAAAACAAAAAAAGAAGCATGAGATGAAGTAGCAATGATGAAATAATGCAAAACACAAACACACAACAAATGTGCTTTTGCCAAACAAAAAAAAAAGAAAAAAAGAAAACAACTTAGAGGTAGCTTTTATAACAAATGACCAAACCTTCCGGCTCTTTAACAAGCGGGGTTAATAATACCAAGTTTGGTAACAATTAATGCACAAAGAAATACACAACATTAGAAAAACAAAAAAAATCTCTTCACCGTGGCACTTTCTGCGTACACATTGCTTCATCATGTCGTGCAATGCATCTTTTCGACATAAACACACGAAAAGTGTACAAATGAAACAAAAGGGAAAATTAAAATACACAAGCAACATGAGGTCACAAAACGAGGTAATTCAAGTACGATGTGTTGAGATCAAACTCAAGGTCAATAATAACAACATCAACATCAACAACAACAACAACGACGACAACAACAGCAACAGGAGACGAGAGAGACGAAGCGCAGGGACAAAACCACAGAGCAAGAGTTGATTTATTCTGTCGTCTTACTGGTCGCCCCCCCTAAGCTGCTGGGCAGTGTCTCGTCCAATCAGTGATTTCCCCCTTTTTCCACCAGCCATTTGGATATGTGATCACCCCGGTAATGCTGTGACGTGCACTGATGCTTCTTAAAGGTTCAACCATAATACCTTTGGCTGCGTCAGTCATACAGGTGTAATGCTGCGTTTCAGAGACGTCAGACAGTCTGTTATTCACACCTCCTCCTCAACAAAATGTCACATTTTCAACCTTATGCCAAGATGCAGTTGTGTCTACAATGCAGCATTTACAGTCAATGCACAAAACTTTTAAAGGGACAGTCCCCCAAAAATAAAAAATATTTTTTTCCCTTTTACCTGTAGCACTATTAAATAAATCTAGGTTGTTTTGGTGTGAGTTGCCGACTGTTGGAGACATTGGCTGTAGAGATTTCTTACTACTCTCAAACATAATGGAACTAAATAGATCTTTGCTCGTGGTGCTCAAAGCATCATGCACGTATTTGAAAAACTCAGCAGCAATGCCTCTTTCCAGGAATCATGACCCAGTTTCTTTCTTTTTTTTTCTACTGACCTTCGCCTGCCATCAATATGTAGTTCAGGTAGAAAGAAAATAGTTCCTACATTAAACTTCTCACAAATATGTTTGTGGATTATCTTGAGTAAATGGATCATGATATCTGGAAGGATGGGGGTTTTCAGCTGTATGTTTATGTGTGCTTTGAGCACCACAAGCTGAGTATATTCCAGTATATTCAAGAGAAGGCTAACTTCTCTAGAGCAATCTCCAACCCTCAGCAACCCACATCAAAACAATCTAGATTGGTAAATAGCACCACAAGAGGAAGTTTGAGATTTTGGGATGACCTACCTATAAAAAAATCAATGTAAATATATTTGAAACATAATATCTGTAATATGAGTACAGGAAAGAATCCCCAAACATACAGATATATTTCTGTTAATGCTGTATTTTCTCAAAGAAAAACACAGTGAATCTGAAGGTTATGGGGCCCTTGGTGGACTGGGGCCATGGGCCACTCTCCCTCTTTAGCCAGTTAGTAATCCAGCCTGATCCAAATGTACATTAAAGTCTGAATTTGAAGATCCCACAACATCACAGCCCATTATATACTATATGATCTGTTTCAGCCCTTGCAATCAGAAAATCTGGTGGTGAACGGTGATGCGTATTTGTTTCAAATGTAAAATAGAATTTACAGCTGCTTGCTAGCTAAAAAAAACATACAAGGTGTGAATTATAGCTTTCTGACTTCCAGTGAAAGGCAGCATTAGCCTGCTACGTATTTTGACAACAGCCTGGTGTGAACCTGACTCACAGTCATTCCACATTCATGTTTTGATGCCATATAACAGTCTTCAACCTGCCGCACCACCTCTGACAAACACGAAGGTGTGCAGCTAAGGCATTCCCAGCACTTCAACATTCACAACGAGCAGTCGAAGTCACAGGACTCCCACGGAAAGCAGCCTTTTCCTGTTTTTGTTTTCCATCAATGTGGTGAATGCACAGATCTGTTGTGGTGTTACAAAGTGTTACTGTTTACGTGTCAGTTTGTGTAATTCATCATTAGTGTGAGATGATGACAGTCATCTGGTTAAATGTACATGGATAAAAGCAGTCCAGTTATCTATTGCTGAGTATGTGGTTATGCTGGGTTTAATGTGGTATACTGTAATAGTGGAGTTATGATTTAATGAGAAAATATAGAACTTGCAGACATCAAACAGAGACTGTTGTCGTAATTTGTTTTACCTGTGCAATCAAGCCGTGATAAACTAAGCTGCAGAGCTAAAAAAATACAAGATGTAAAAGTGACACAAGTTTGCTCTCTGGGGAGAACCGCCGGTGTCCAGTGGTGACTCGACCTTCTCCAGCCCTCGTCTGACAGAGATGCAGAACCAGGAAGACTACTGAGAAAACTGAGACTTCCAACAAAAAAAGCAGCATCTTCCCCCCCAAAACAACCACGCAGGAGCTTAGTTTGCAGTATTTTAGCGCTCCCATTCATCCAGTTCAACTGTTTCATCTACTGCATATGCCTCCCGGCTCCGCTGCAGATTCTCAGAGGCTATCTCACCGCCACCGCTGCGATCTGAAGGATCTCATGCATGGACAGGTCATATTGACAGATTTATGTGAAAACAGGGGCGACTTGTCTCTACTACGCAGGCAGGAATGACGGGAGGTTGCATAAGAGATACATCTCCCATTAGGGATGGAAAGGATTAGGGGTATGTTGACCCAAAGTAGGAGTGTAAGCTTACTTAACTCAGATTGTTTAGTGAGGTGAAACTGCTGGAAAATTAGTTCTACTCCAAGATGTTTCAGAGCTACCATAACATGAAGGTTAGAGGAGGACTGATGCTCATATTCACATATAATTGATGTAATACAAACTAGTATGACTTAGCAGGGCGAATGTAAACAACAAATACCTAAGTATAGAAAAAAAACGTCTTTTCCCTGTTTGGAACAAAAATGGAGTGATGGTGCGGATGTACAGGTTCAGATAGCCCTTGAGAATCTGCTTTCTCGCTCGCAGCAGCATCCAAAAAGTCACGTCCTTGCAGCTCGCTCGCTTTATGGCGCTGCATGAAATGACCTGAAACAATAACACAGTTGCAGATGTAGTGAATGACCCGGTGAATCCGAACTATGGTGGAGAATGTCTCTCCTTGTCCAAGTCTTCCTCTTCTTAGCACTTTTGTCCCATCTTCACCACCCTTATACCCCGTCGGTCGCCGCCGCCGCTGCCACCTTTGCATGAAAAGTAAAAAGAGAAAACAAACCCTCTTGCTTTCGGGTCTCTGCCGTTGACATTCCTAAATCGTCAACCCTCCACCACAGCCTCCTACCTGCTCGATTACATTCCCCTTACCTCTCAACCCCTCTACCACCCTCACACGTACCCCCTCCCTCTCTTCATTCACTCTCCCGGCCTCAGACATAGCAGAGGTACAGGTAGGTCTTCTCTATGCGCCAGTCTGGGGGGACGTCTTCGGGCTTGTGGCTTTTCATGTGCTTCTGCATGGCTGACAGGCTGGGGCAGTACTCCAGGCAGATGGTGCATTGGTAGGGCGAGGCGCCGTTGTGGGTGCGCAGGTGCTTGATCATGGCCGAGTAGTCCCTGGATCGCTGGTGGCACAGCTTGCACTCGAATGGCTTCTCACCTAAGGATGATAAGGGTGGGGTTGAAGACAACAATTATGTCAGCCAAAGTGCCATTCAGTGACAGTATTATGTCTTTGTTGAGGCGTGATGTGCCTGTTAATCAGGAAATAAATGTGTTTGATACCAAAATCAATTGAAACACATGGAAAGGATGTATTAGTCTGTGAGGTGGTCTGGTAAACACACTTTCTTTATCATTCACAGACCTTCATATTTAATGTGGAAATTCACTTATCTCCACCAATGCCAATAATATCCTTGTTGTTCCTGAAAGTGTACACTTGTAGAATAAGTGTGGTAAACCAGAGCATCATTGTGAAGGCTCATAGCAGCAATGTGATATTATTGTCTGCATAAAATTTCAGTGTGGATCTTCTATTAGCCACATTACCACCTGGCTCCTATTTTTGTAGTTTTGGCCAGGACCATATATATATATATATATATATATATATATATATATATATATATATATTCATTTGTATCAGGACAAATAAACCAATGCCACACACCATTGTACATATATGCCTGGGCTAATTTGCAGCGTCCATCCCTTGATGGCCTTTTAAAAGACATTAAACTTGAAACAAAAAATACACACAAAAACCCTGCACAAAAAGTAAAGCAAGTACTTAGCTCTAAGTGGAAGAGTGCATGAAATGATTTGCAGAATGAAATGGTCCTCAGTCCGTAATACGTCTAATTGAATGCAAGTTTGGTTCTGCAACCTTGGTCACGATTATAACATGCTTCTCAAATTTAAAGTGGGAATCTATTATAAGACCTGTTCAATATTTTGTTCAATAGCTGCTATTGAGCACTGAGGCCTGGAAGAAAAGAAAACTGATGCAGCTTTCTTAATAGAAGATGCTGTATTATATTACAGCTGTGTGGAAACTGAAAAAGTAGTTCCATCAGATACAAATACACTCACTGGCCAATTTATTAGCTGGCAAGGACGCAGAATAAAGTGGCCGATGAGTGTATACCTGTATCATCAGCATACATCTGAAAACTTGCTTCAAGACATGACATCTGGACATGATTTAACTTTGATGACACTGGCCAAAACTACACAAATAAGATCAACAGTGAAGTCCAATAAAGCTACAATGGTAAAATTTTGTCTGTTGACAGACTGCAACATGTGAAACCTGTTGTGTGAGAGGTAAAAAAAGTCTGTGTCAGAGCTTCAGGAGCACAGAATGTCCCATCACCATTAATTTAGCAACCACAGATTTCACCATGCTGGCCCACAAGAAATTCTGGTGTTGTTATGATAATTGGACTGTGCACACAGTAGGTGACAAGCCAAAACCCAGGAGCAAAATCCCAGCTGTGTCCTCAACAGTAGTGTGCAGCGGTATAAGACCACACTTACTCTCTTTCCAACTGCCCTCAACAATTGGTAGAGCTCAAAAAGAGAAGGAAGAATAAGAACATAAACATACAGTAGTGGCAGTTTGTTCACCTCTGAGAGACGGTATGGTCCATCAAACTATCGCTGTAGCAGCCAACAAATGATCTTCTAATTATTCTTGTGGTTGAGGGGATAGAAATGCTTTGTGTTCAGTTGTTATCAAGTCTCATTACTGTCTTTATTAAAAAGACCCCACTGTATTGGGAGTTTGAAACGTTTCAAGGCTTTTTTTCACATCATGCCGTGCAACAGAAGAAAATGAGAAAGAGATGTCCTGCTATTTCATCCGATGTACAAATATCAAATGTGGCTACAGAGGCTTCTAACACCACACAGAGAGCAACTTGCTTATGCTTTTTAATGTCTACTTTCTTTAGATCTCCTTTTGAAAACCAGATGAAGACATGAGTTATGATGTCATCAGTTAGGAGTTATGAGAACACTCAGAATGATGATGACATCTATGCAAATAGATAATTAAATCATGGCCAATTACACTTAAAGCTGGGTGATAACATGCTAAATCATGTATTTTTCAATTGAGATAAAAATAAATAAGTCAGCAGTTGATTCACTATATTAACGTCATTTGGACAACACTTCACATTCGGCTCCTTGTACGTAAGACCGAAGATGGAGCAACTGCTGTTTTTTTATAAAACATACACTTTATCATGCGTTTCTTCAATATGGACCATTAATTTAGACAATTACCAGATACCATGCTATAATGTGATATAAAGGGATGTTATTAAAACTGGTAGAAGTCATGGTCTACACAGTGAAAACTAGATGACACTCCGCCAAGGCCATTCTCACAATATTAACAGTGTGAAAAATAATTTGTGTGTCTGCCCTGTTAATACGTTCTTCCTTGGCCCATGCTACATAATTTCAAGTTTCATGAAAATTGGACCAGCTGTTTTTCCGGAAATCTGATGAAAAACAGACAAACCAACAAACAAACTGAACTGAAAAAATAACCTCCTTGGCGGATGTAATATGAACAGAGTCATAATAAACCAGTTATTCTGTAACAGTGAGAATGCTCACATGGACCTGCAGTGCTAAAGATAAGATCTGAATGGGCTAAAAGTCCAGGAATATGTGATGTTTAAATGTCTGCTATTTCTTTTACGAGCCGCATTTAATCAATTTGGAACATTACACAAAATACAGCTCGGGCCATGGAGAACTCCTGAAGGTGTCATAAATCAAAGTGTGCCGCTGCTTTCTAGCTGTGGGGGCTGCTATATTCAAGAAGCACATTTCAATTCAGCAACAGCAGCCATCCTAAATGTGCTAATGATTTGAGTGATGGCAGGGAATAATCCACCAGCGCTCAAGCCGGCAGACGCAAATTAGACATGTAAATGCTGACCTTTACCAATGGCATTTGAAATGAGCTGTCGGATGTGATCTAGCCCAACGCTTGCTGTCACCTTTCAGCTGGAGCCTCGCACGTGTGTGCTGGCAAAACGGACGGCCTCATGCATCCGTTGCTCGCTCTCTCGTCCTTTTGGAGCCCTGGTTAACCTTGACCTCTGCCGGGTTACACCACCATTCAACCAATAAGTACGGTGTTGCAGGTTGTCATGTGTTGCTCTGCAGCAGTGTGGACACCTGCATTATGTTCATATTGATAACCAGACTGTAAACAGGGTCGCCTCAAATAACTAGCTAATAATGAATTGCAAATGGGGCTCAGGTATTGATCCGCCATTGGCATTTGGGATGTGTGGAGAGAAGGGGGCGGCGGGGGGGTTAGGTTGCCAATGTCGATGATTCATCAAGCAGCTCCCTTTTGTGCGAGGTGGCCTTTGACTGTGAGCTTGTCACTTGCTCTTGTTATCTGCTGTTGCTCTCCGGCTTAACGCAAAGCCCCCTCCCCCACACAAAAGGGGAAAGGGTGGACGGGGGGGAGCCAATTATTGGACAGGCTGCCTTGATAGTGTGGCTTAACAGCTGGCTTATTGAATGGGAGATGGGAGGGTGCTGCTGTGTTTGTGTGTGTGTGGGTGTGTGTATTAGAGAAAAAGAGATGGTGAGGAAACATAAAGCCTTGGCTGTGTGCCATCCTGGTGAGCACTTGTGATATCCTCACTCAGTCTGCTACGTAGCGTGCACTCATTCTCCAGGGCACCCAGCTTATCACTGTGTCAACATCTTTATGGGGCTCTAAATATACTGGGATCAATACAAAGTCTTCTGAGACATTCATCTACTGTATCACAGCAACAAAGATATTCATCTGGTCTGGTCTCTGCCTTGCAACTTGGATTTCCTACAACACAGTGTTTTAACAGGCACCAAAAGCTGCATTAATATGTTTCAACACTGTGTTATTATGACGGGCAATAACATTTTGTTGCACTCATATCAAATTAAGGAGAAGTGGTAGAATATCTCACTGCTACAATTTCAAGTATTAACAAGTATTTTGGTTTGCTTTGAGAGTAAAAGCTGTGCTTGTAATTACTGAATATAAGGGTCAACATTTTAACCAAAACATGCTAACCATACAAAGAATAGTTTAACATTTTGGGAAATTTTCTTCCTGACTTTTTTTCCGAGAATGAGATGATTAATATCAGTTTCATGTCTGTGTGCCAAGTCAGGAGCTGGAATTGTTAGCCTAGCTTAGCATAAAGACTGCAGCTATTATAGCAATTTTAAGCAAGATGCTTTGGTTGCGCTTAGTTGCTGCTAAATGGAATTTCTTCAGAAGTAAAGATGTCGGCATAAGGGAGAGTACTTGCTCTGACTCTCCGATTTCTGTGGATTTGTGAGATTTTGTAGGTGTGGAAAAATCTTTAGCAAGTAGTACAATGTTTGATTCTAGTGCTGAACTTGGATGAGGCTGGGTTAAGAAGTACTTTCGCATGAGCTAGACACAGTGATATTTGTCCCGCCCCATAGGTAAAAAGCAACCCTGTTTCCACAAAAAATGTGAGCATTGCACAATTAATGCAAACTGCACATATGTTTAACCTCTACATTCTTATACACAAATATGTTGAATATGAACATTTCTGAATTACTGCAACCCGTTCTCATTGTAAGACATGATGAAAACGTGACAACAGCAAGAGTAAATTTAGTAAACCTGCGACTGGATGATTGCGATTTTTAACACTTTAAAACCATTTGGTAAGGCTAGGTAAAAAAACAAAACAGGGTTATGCTTAAAAATAACCAAGCTCGCTAATCAGTATATTCTATTTTGGTTGTGTGGTCTCTATACTTGAACAGAAGTGCAAAAATAACAGATGTTTGTTTTAGAAGGAGTAACACTGTGAAACTGTCTTGGCAAACAAAACCCTTTGTCACAGCGAGGTTGCCAGGTTCGCACAGAGACCAAACCCCAAACCTCTGCTCACTCATCTGGCAACCTGCGCTGTATCTTGAGATGCTGCACAAGACGCTCTGGGCAAAAGAATAAAGAGTTATAAATCAAGAAATATTTCCAACAAATAACTCCCTGTAAGACCATAAACCCTTCCCAATCCTTTGATCATCAACATCAATAAACACAGCGTTTTTCTCTTCAAACAGCTTTTTGTCGACACAGTACCTGTGTGCACACGGTAGTGGGTTTCCAGCTGGTGCTTGAGGCTGAACTTTTTCCCACAGCCGTTACATTCATAGGGCTTCTCCCCGGTGTGGATGCGTTTGTGGCCCTTCAGCGTGCTCTCATCTCGGAAGCAGCTCCCGCAGAACTCACACTCAAATGGATGGTCCCCTGCTGTAATGTGGAGAAACAGAAACAAAGCTGACTTCTTCTGCAGACAAGATCTAGCTGTGAAAACACTTGTTGAGCAGGTGTGAAAATTCAGACTGAAAGGCAGGATTAACAGACTGAGTACGAGGACAGAGAAATGAAGTGTTGCTGCAAAAGTGAATCTGAATATTATTAAAACCTTAACTCAAATCAAGTTTCATGGCAAACTGAAATTTGTTTAAGCTGCCTGACTATGGTTTAATGGTTCTCACCACCCAAAAATTCAAACATACAGCTCTAAAAACCTAAAGGGAGAAAAATAACTGAATGTTTTGACTGATTATTTTGGTGGGTTTATGTGCAACGCCAGAACAATAGGTGTTTATGCTCTAATGGCTATCCACTTAACTGCTTTAATAACAGCAGACAATGTAATCCATCTTTTGTCTCCTCTACAAATCACCTGCACTGTTGTTTTACTTTGTGTAAAAATAATTGTAGCCTGTCGTGGCTGTTCCCTGGCCATGAGATGTGTTATTGACCAGCCAGTCCCACTCCCACAATACATTTATAAATTACTTGACTGACACATGGAGTATGAATATATATGTTTTTACCCTACAATTTAAATTGAATGATTCTATTTCAGATTATTTTAATCTTCTTCTTGACTGAAATCCTTTTCATGCTTGTCTTTTTTATATTGAGTTTCTTTGAAATCTGTTATTTAACACACAATGTCATTTTCTGCAACTAGTGGTCTCTCATTCAAAACAAAGCATGAAAATCCGTTCACGAAGTAATGAAAAGCACAGTTCCTTTATGAAGGCTTCCAAGGATTTAAGGGAATTTTAAAGTGGCAGCCAATCAGTGTCCTCTATCTGTTTTGGTTTGAATATTGTATGTAAGCACAGCAGGCCAACACAGCAGGAGTCAGAAAGGGGGCGTTGGGTTGTTTCATGCACTTAATTTGGATCACCATCTTGCACTAAATGAACAACATCACAGTTCACTTGGAAGAAAACCGAAAGCCATCATACATCTCTCTAATCAGCCATCTCTCTGAACGAAACTCTTAATGCTGTGAGTTCAGATACAGTGTTTAAAACATTCATATTTTGATTTTGGTATCAACTGGTGCAGTGTTACAGGTTGGTGCACTGAACCTGTCAAAAGGTTTACACAAATTTGATCACTATAAATTAACTGAAAATATATTTATATACTTCAGTCAGAGGTGGCAAATCAGAGTTCTTGCTGGTGCTAGTTTCAGTCCAACAAAAGCTGGTTTTGATGACATTTTTTTTTTTTTACTTGTAAGCACATGGCATCCAAGTAGGAACCAAGCTGGAAGGATGGAAGTATCTAGCTAGCTTGTCATTTAGTCAATTTTCAAGCAAACAGGATGTTACAGTTAACTTTGATGAAGTGAAAACGCACTGTGAAAGGGAAAAGTTTGAAGAAGAAAACACACTGTGGGGGTGACGAGTCAATCACAGAGTAGCCCCGTCCTGGAGCATAACCTGCTTTATCGTCTATTTGACTCTAAATGGGACCATAATTTACAAAAAAACCATCATACTTGAGATAGAGTATAGACTTGAAACTTGGAATGAGACAATAAACTCCTTATGAGAATGTTTACTGAAGTATTAAATCATGTGAGAAGCAGGGTGATTTTCTTATAGACTTTTAGACAATCAGAATTATTTTTGCATCCAGTGGCGTCGCCCCCTGCTGGTCCTTAGAAAGAATGCAGGTTTAAGGCTCTTCTGCATTGGCTTTTACTTTTCAGATCCAGAGGGGTTGCTTGGAAAATCCTATATAAATCATCAATTATAAATGATAAAGTAAAAAAAAATTAAGATAAGAATGTGAAGATGTACTTGCATGAGGCCAATTGTTTGTTTATTTGACAATAGTTTAAGAACAGACCAAATTCCATCTACATTGTAGCATTGAGTAAACTGTCGGGCTGAGCGACTTTAAGGATTTATATCTTCAGTATTACATGCACATTTTGGTTAACGTTAAATTAAATTAGCAAATAAAGAATGTAACTTTGTCTCGCCTTTACTTTCACTGCATTACCCCATTGTTAGGATACTGCCTGTTTCTATTCATGGCTCCTCTGTTGGATGCTTTCACACTGGGTAAATGTATTCTCACTTTGTATTTACAGAGCACCACATTTCCATTCTGAGACATTAGACTTATTCCAGACACCCAGCTGGTGGTGCATGTACAGTATGTGTGCCCTCAGAAATGAAAATGACAACAGGCATCACATTCTTTTCCTCGGGCTGCCAGAGCGCAGGTCCCCACAGGGCAGCTGTAATGGATATTCAGATGTCAATGATCAGGGATATTATGATTTGCAGGAGGCTCTCACCAGCAGTCCAAAGACTAATTGTATTCCCGTGTTTGATGAGGAGCCGCTCCTTGCGTCATTTGCCTCCCCCCCGTGGGTTACATTCTCTAGCCAAGTAATGTTGTGGATATTTATTAATGTATTTCACTCCACCACTGCAGGTTTAAGTCACCATCAATGACCTATGCCTTTCATTATCTGCCTGTCCGAGCAGCAACGTGCCAGGGAATAAATTGCATTTCTCGTTATGTGCTGCTGCTGCTGCCCCGCTGTTAAGAGACAATTTCACTTCCATCGTGCATATTTTATTTAACATTTTCTGTCTGTGTATACAGTATGTATGTGTTTATTTGATTTATTTAGGAGGAGAGGTAAAAAGAGTGATAAAAGAGGGATGAGAGATGGACACCCCTTAAATGCTGATCACATTCTGGGTGTGCTATACTCTCATGGAAGAAACGTTTTCTGTGCCTTGTGATGTTGGACACCTTCCCATTAAAGGGAAGCTTTGATGGGGATGGAGGTGTGCGGCGGCAAGAGGGTGGGGTGGGGGGCTTAAAACTGAGATGGAGATGGGGATGGAGCAGGGGATGTGGGTGTATAGGGCGGCAGCAGCGGTGGTGGGGGCTGGGTAAAAATCAATAAAAGTGACAGTCTTTATTTGTCTGCGTGAAGTTATCAGTGGCTCCCGCTGTAAGACATTGTGCTCTTTCTAGCGTTTCAACCACAGCAGAGATCACAATCCATCACGGAGCTCGGTGGGCTCACACGACGCTGCAGGAATAATAATTGAGCTCAGATTCACCTGCCTTTAATTAGGGCCTCCGATCAGACCGGCGAGTGGGATGCTAATGCTCAAAAGAGGCCTATGGAGGGGTATTTACGCTTAATGTCCTGTTGCTGTGCTGCTGCGTCTGTTCTTCGAGAACATTATCAAAAATCTTGATTTAGTACAAAGGAGCTCTTCTCACATACAATACAATGTGTTTCTATTCTTTAAAGAATAAGAATAATAAATCATTGCTGGACATTTTTCATTAATTTCAGAATGCTATTAAAACACATAAATAAAACATATACACTGTATAAATAGATATGGTAGATACTTAATAGATGTGTTTTCTACTTCCTTTTATTTTTACTTTATTGCTTACAATCCTCTTTGCCATTTGGTATAAACATAGAGGGTCAGCCAACTTGTATTACTTATGTGAGCTTCTGTAGTTGATCTATCAACTTTACCTTGATGATGAAATATTTACTTGGATGAAATATCTTAAGCCTCCTTACCATCCCTACAACCCCCCTCAAAAAACTAAAAATCACTATGATGTCGTATTGGTGGCTTAGAGTTATGATGCCTGCGATATTCTAGATCAAACATTGCTCACTATTGCCTGATAATCTGCTATTTTTCAATTTTTTAATTGGGAAAACACGCTGGAAACAGTAAAACACGGTGCAAATGCAAGCATGTCTGGTATCAGCTGAGGCAAAAAAGCAAATTCAGAGTGGTTGCTTTCAAGGCTCCAGCATCCTGTTTGTGCCTTGGATGCATATCATGCATGTTATCTCCTGCAGCCACTCGGGGACGCCAAAGTGCAAAGTTTCACTGCAGAGCTTTAAATGAATCAGACCACAATTCTATAATCACATTGTGAGGATGTAAAGGGCCAGACAGGACTTCATTTTGTCAGATATCCTCACGGGAGCTGGAGAATAATGGGGACATGTCCTCTGTCCATCCCAAATCCGCCACTATATATACTCTCTCTCTCTGTCTCCCTCTCTCTCTTTCTCCTCCTCCTCTCATCCTCCCTGCTTTCCTTCCCTGCTATCTCTTTTCTTTTTCTCCGGTGTGACCACATGGCAGGGAGGCCGCAGATGAGGACTCAGCACAGTGAGGTGGAACCACAGCATGGTGAGTGGACCCTTGGGTGCCCCCGAGCATCACCACCTGCGTCTCCTGACCCCCCCCCCCCTTCACCACAACCACCTCTACATTTACCCCCCCCCCTTCCTCCCTATCACCTCCTTTGACACCCCTAAGGCCCGCTGAGGGTGCCTGTGCCCATGGGCACCCGGGGCGTGTTCATTATATACGGTAAGAGGCTGTAAATCACCGGGCTCCATCACTGCCAGGACCAGAACTGGCTCATTCTCTCTCTCTCTAAATTCAATTCAGTCCTCTCTCTCCCTCTCCCTCTCTCTCTCTCTGGCTTTAGCACTATCAAATACAGCTGCGAACACAAAACACCCCGCCACAGCAGACAGCAAATTGGCTCCGGGTTTAAAAAAACACACACACAGACACTTACACACAGACAGTGCACAACAACGGAATATTAATGAAGGCCTGGTCTGTAAAGAGATTGTGTGTGTGTCTGCGTGTGGGGAAGGGGAATAGCACAGCTGCCATGACTGCCACTGTTATAAGCCCACATTGTGTGAATCTATACTGTAGTGTACATACATGCAATAAAGATATACAAACAATATAAAGAGGCAACATGGAGCTGAGAGTGTGTAACATCCTGACATGTGAAGAGAAGGTGATGAAACTGCAGGTGGAGGGAGGAAAATGAGAAGAAAGACGCAGTGAGGGAGAGCAGGAGAGATGGCATGATTAAGATGCTGAAATAAACACCATTAAATCCGTTTTCCCCCCCTTCTTCGTCCTAAATGGTGATCCAGTGTCAGACCGCGCCGCAGCGAGGCTGCTTTCAACAGATAAGCCAGCAGACAGGTAAAATGAAGCACACGTAATGAATGTCCACAAAAGTGCTTTTTGCTGCGTTCTGTTGTCATTTGATACAACAGAATGGTGATTCAACCAATAACCGAGCTATATCGAGAAAGCTTTCTATGGCAGATGAGCTGCCTCACGCCGTCCATTAAAATTAGGCTTGAATGCTGAGAATTGAGATCTTGGTATTTGCAGGGAATTCTCACCAAAATTGACTCCTGTTTGGGGAAAATACCTACAGGAACTCAGGACTTTTTGCATGTGTGTATACTTGTGTCTATGCATTTGCGTGTGAAGACCACTGTATATACTCTGACCTTAAAATGCTGTTATCATGATAATAAAATTGCATCAGCTTTAGCATTTTCCCCATTTATTTTAAATGGCTGCCCAAAGCCAAGCTAAGTGGCAAAATATTTTAAGTTAGAATGAAGCGAAGTGCAAAATCTATGAAAAAAAACTTGTTCAACAGGTGGCTGAATCAGATCTGAACAAGATAACATAGTGTAGGGCCATCCTCGACTAAAGACATTTTTTGTACCTTATACCATTTTGTGGACTACTGAACTGGACTGTGTCCACAAAGAATCCTGTAAAATCACCAATTTAAAGCTTCTACATAGTCAAAAGTTAAAAAAGACAGCCAGTTAGTCAACTAATCGACTAAGAGGGGGCAGCCCTACATTAAGTTTACACTAAACATCTCAGAATAACATTTCTATAGCATAGACCACAGAAACAACATGGCAAAATGGCAGCACTTACTGTTTTGGTTGAGGTCTCCCTGATTTTATTTTATTGTGTCATCCTCATGTCTGAGACCAAACCTACAGCCTTGAGAGATTTTGTTTAGATTTCATTCATTAAATATTAAATTGTGATTAATTGTATGATCACACATTTTTATCTGTAGATAGACCTTGAACATCAACAGTTATTACAAATAACTCTGGTCTTGTCGATGGACCTGTATGACAGCTGAACTTTCTATTCAGAATACCTTTTTATTTATTAATTGCTGCTAGTTGCCATCCACAAAGGCTTATTATGACACAACCTGTGCTAATGTTACAAAAACACAGTACATGGATATTGACAGATGTCCACACTGGATGGACCTGGATGTGCCTCTATATAAAGGCAGGTAAAGGCTGATTCTCTGAGATGGATATGGCATCTAGCTCTGTCTGTTTTTAAACACTGTTTTTGCCTCGTTACCCAGCAAAGTGTGAATGAGATTATTAACATCAAAGTGTAAATGTAGAGGAACACCATGCCTCTACTTCTTTTTCTTGGAGGGTAAATTAGGACCTATTTCTGGTGCCCATGATGGCTGTGTGAGTTGCTGACTTTATAATCCTCTGACAAAAGGCTCCACATCATATTTAAACGATTGCTTTTCGTGGCTGGCACATTGTGATTTAACACACGCCCACAGCGAGATGCGGTTCAAAGTGGCATGAGGCTGCAAAGTCTCATCTGCAGCTCCAGAGACGAGCTGAGGTGACATTTGCGTCGCCCGGGTGGGCAGGTGGATCAGAGACGCTGCTTGTGTCCTCTCCAATGTCTGGTAGACAGAGCAGATGTGTGCATTGCTACTGTACATGCGGCTCAAGCTGCTCCTTCCACCCCCCCCCCACACACACACACACCCTACCCTAACCCCCCCCTCCACACAGCCCCTTCCACCATCACACACTAATGGTGTATTCGCCTGACTTGTAAATAGGGCCGACTGCTCTCATCTCACTGCCTTTCGTTTCAAATATTTATCCGTGAGCCGGTGAGCTAAATCGGCTCTGACAGTGAGACTGTTATTTAAGGTCGCAGACAGGCGGCTGGGTGAGAGAGAGTGAGAGAGAGAGAGAGAGAGAGAGAGAGAGAGAGAGAGAGAGAGAGAAAGAGAGAGAGAGAGAGAGAGAGAGAGAGGAGGAAGAAAAAAGCATCCATCCCTCGCCGGTGAAATGGGATTCATTTCCATGTGTTCATATTCTGTCATGGTTACGGGTTTTTTTTTTCTCACTGAATAGCAGCATCCGTCAGGCTACCTCTGCTCCCTCGCAACAATGTATTAGTACCCTGGCCTCGCCTCAGTAGAGAGCCAGCACTGAGAGAATTACTAGTGGACTGGAGAAAAAACAACAACAAAAAATACACTCACTGTAAATAAGCTGCGTCTGACTGCTGCAGAATTCATTCTGCGTTGACCTGAATTAATGCTGTTTATTCAGCTGAGCTAAAGTAGCAATGTAACCGGGGAGGGATAATATCATTCACTCTCATTTCCTAAAATAAAACATGTTTTTTTTCTTTGTACTATACTGTAAGCTATATTTGTCCATGGCAATCCTTGTCGTGGGTCAGAGTGTAGGATTTTTGCAGGTGTTGTTTTTCTACTATGGCTCTACACTACTCACTTGTTTCATGTTATTTTATTATCCTTTCACAACAGGGTGGGAGGTGGTAAAAAAAACCCCTTCTCTATCTGAAAGCCAAAAGAAATTTACAAGTTACATATCGGACAGCATATACGCCAATATTGGCCGATAACATCTGTCAACTGATATATCTGGTGGGCTCTAAATATTTATTTATAAGAAAACAAGAATTCATATGATTATTTGAGCTCAATATTTGAATAAAAATGTATATCCAAGGCTTTCTGTGTGAATAATTAGATATTTAGAAAATAAAAAGCTTGAGTGGTTTCTCAGAAATGTGACTTTCACATGAATTTATCATGTGAAATTACCCAAAATGTGCCCATGTGTGATTGTATTTATCGAGTTCTGCATATGAATAACATGTTATTTGTATTTTAAATGTAATAAATACATATTTTAAGATGTTTTATTACTCTAGTGCAACTGACCCTCTTCCACACAGAGCTTCATTATCAGGCAATAAACTCTTCATGTTAGCTGATATTGGGTGTTAGTGGAGAATATTCCAATATACCCAAACAAAGCTAAAATTAATGATTATACCAAAATCCTCCTGCCACACAGTGAACCTGGAGCTTTGCTTTGGGAATCTGAGACCCCGGGGCAGATGGTAATCTAGCCTTGCTATTATGCAACATAATAATAATAATAATAATATCAGTAGCAGAATCTGGTTTATTGCCAAGTAGGTCTTCACTCAAGGAATTTAACTTGGTGATTTAGTGCATATGTAGAACAGAATGAATTACACTAAGAAATATTTAAAAAAAATACTATTTAAAAATATGTATAATGTAATTTTCAAAATAAAAGTGCGAGGCAAGAATGTGTATAAGTATATTCTAGGTTTACAGTATTAAGAATAAAGAGAATATGCAATGTACTGATAGATAGAGCTAATGATGTGTGTTTATGTAGTGCATATAGTCAGATAATGGGGACGCTAATGTAACGTGTAGTGTCTATGGAGGGAGTAATAAGAGTCTGTGTCAGTGGGGGTCTGGGGCTTGTTGAAGAGGCGAGCTGCTGATGTGAAGCATCCAGCCTCCTGTTAGAGGGGAGTGCTTCATAACAGCGTGTCATAATATTGAGACCATCTTTAACATCAGGTTGATAATCATTTTCTGGAGGTCATATCAAAATATTTACAGCTTAAAAACCTTGCTTTAGTGCTATTTCTTTTTTCCTCTGGAAAGTTACCAAAAACCCTGGAGTGGCTCGTCTGTCTCATAACACAGCAATTATTGCTCCACTCACACGTTAATGTCGTCCTCTTTTCAAAACATTTCAGTGATTAAAAAAGTCTAAAATAAAATCATTAAATTGACACCAATGACTTGGAGACTTAACACTTGTTTTATTCCAAATCCTAGATGTCAATATGAATCCTCTCTGTACTGTCTGCCTGTTTTATTAGTAGTTTGGTAGAAACAGAATGAATTCAAATGTACTCTTTTGAGAATAAAGGGGCAGACGCAAATGGTGATGCAAGTTCTCTGCAAATTCTTACTTGAGCATGACCAACAGAGTTGAGTAATTCTCTGACCGGAGATGCTGCTGCAGCATTGCACTGCACCTGAGGCCATGATGTAAATTGGTTTGGACCGGGAGGAATGAATTATTAGTAGGCCCGGCAGGAGCGAACAAATATGGCAAATTAAGAGGAAATGTGGTATTTTTATGACGTGGGTCATACATTTTTGTCATAATTTCTACCAGTTCTACTGTAGACAGTTTTACAAAATGTAGTCATCTTTTTAACAGGCAATAACTAATAGTTTTATTGAGCATTGGGCAGGGGGAAAAGCTCAGACTGAAGTGCAAAATAAGAACGACTGCACCCTCATGTCAAAGGGAGCTATGTGTATTGCTTTGGACACGATAATGATGTCTTGCAGGGGCTTGTTCAGATTTGGATTAAAATGGGAGCAGACCCTAGGGCTGACCCACAAAACACCAGAGGGATTACACATCCCATTGCATACGGGAAGGTCAAGGGATTCCCCAGAATGAGCTGAAGAATGCACTGAAATCGAATGGACAGATACTCCAAGTCTTCCAGTTATGCCACCTTGTGACCCTGAGGCCTTACCACTGAAGTGAAGAAGTCTAGTGAGCGCTTCCACTGACCTGTGTGTGAGCGTAGGTGACGCTTGAGTGCAGTATGGCTGGGGAAAGTCCGGTTGCATTCACTGCAAATGTAGCTGCGAACACCGGCGTGGACTTCCATGTGCTGCTGCAGTGCCGTCTGGGTCTGGAAACGCTTCCCACAAAGCAGGCAAAAGATGGCCATGTCTGACCCTGCAGAGAAAAAGACACAACAGGAGAGTTAGTGGATGAAGCTGTGAAGCAATATTTTTATTTAATTTACTGACTATCACTCATTTATTACAACCGGTGTCTCATTTTTGTGTAGTTTCTGCCACAGTTTAGTCATATCCAGACTTAAGATTGAATAAAAATGTAAAGTTTTGCACTTCACGGTATATACACTGACAATTAACACCAGCTCTATTCTAATAAATCACACTTAAGTAACAAACTGCACATATTAAGACACAGGATATGCAACAACTCAGGTGTGATATTGTTAATTCAAACACATTACAGTTTACAAACAGTACCTTCATAGGCTTACAAGAAGCAAACTGTATTTATAGGATTAAAGGTGCACACAGTACTCGTGTTTCAGGGTGGGTGTGTAGAAGATAAAGATCTCCTATGCAATACTTCAATCGAATCTTGACTCCAGTGAGCACTGTGCATTTTTCTCCAGCGGAGATAAAGAGCGCACAGTTGCAAGCACACAAACACATAAAATCACAAACACGGGAACAGACACACACAGTTGCACGCTCCCTTGAACACACTCCCTTCACACTTTTTCAATTACCAGGCTGGGGAAAACTCTGGGGAAGGACTGAGTGTTTGGAGCTCAGTTTCTATTTCATCAGTCAATAACACATCTTTGGGGCAAAGCTGACACTAATTTAAAAATCTATGAAGAGCAGCCCGCCTCATGTTCATAACCACTGGAGGAGGAGGAGGGCCCACGACAGCCTCCACGCCAGATCAATCACTGTCTCGGCTGCTCTACACGCTAAAGAACAGGGATGGAGGGAAGATGCACCACTGGAGGATGATGATAGGAGGAAGGATAGAGAGGAGCTGCTGGATTGCAGGTAAAGATAAGAGAGTCAGTTTGTAGAAGAGGAAGGTGTTGTACAAACCAAGAGGGGAACAAACAATCTAATTTTGGTGCATGCAGGGGAGAGAAATAAATATTGACAAACCTTCCCTTTCTGACTTAAGCTCTGCCTCTATGGTTCATTTTCTGTTGTACAGGAGAGAAAGCAGCTGTGTCTGGAGTGTAGAACTTTCATTAGATCATGTTGAACACTCATGACTGTAAGCCTGAGGTACTAATCTGTCAGCCCTACAGGTGAGGATGATTCCTAATATGTTGGTGACCCCCTGACCTTTTTCACTGGGCTCACAATCAGGGCAGATTTCTACATCTACATAAGATATATTAAATTTTCACAGGCAGATTGCCAAAAAACTTGCTGAACACATTCATGCTACCCTGAGCACAGTTCAAGACCATAGTTCACAACATTGAATTCTGAAGTTCAGTCCCAAATAATGAACTAGTTCACGAAAAAAAAAAATTGGCTTCTGATGCCTCTGACATTCGGACTTGTTTGTTCGGACCTGGCGGACACAATTTGCATAACATTTTAGATTTTTTCCATTAGAATCTGTACTGATTGGTTCACAAAACTTCAAATATTCATATGAACTGGCTTCAGCAGTATTGTTAGCTGTGTTGCCTGAATTGCCAGCTGCACCAGTAATGCCGATGTTGAGTTGAACACTGTTGCACCGTTAATATTCCCCAAAATCTAAATGTGAACCAGCCTTATCTCTAACCCGAACCATGAAGGGGCGGTTGCAAGAAATGTGATTTTCCGAGGAGAGAAACACATGTTGATTGGGAAACAAAAATATGAAGACATGCAATGAGGATACATGCAGACAAACTTTATATTTTTTGTCCCACTGGTGGTAAAGCTTTGGGTGTTGCTATCAATATGTTGCACAAAATGCTGTCTCCACAGTACTACACAAAGGTCTGGCTTTCCCAATAATCCTTCTTCTGTAGGGGAGATATTGCTGTGGCTTGTGTGTATATTTTTCAGTGACTTGATGTAGATTTGATCGTGAATGCAAACTATTTTCATGCATTTTACTCATGCTAAGCTTCTCCTGTGTTGTATTTTCCTTGCCCATCTTTTGTCTGCTTTCATCAATGAAGAGGCTATTGACTTGAGGTCGATTGCAGCTGGAATCCCTCTAGGACTCCAGGTACTTAAGTGGCTTTGATTGACAGACATGCCTCCTATTCACTTTGTTTCTCTATCTACCACACTCCCTCTCTCTCTTAGTTTATCATGAATCTTAGTTTTGGCTCTGTCAGTGGACGACAATAAGCAGACAACTTCTTCCTCCGGGCCACTTCAGATGAAATAATTTGTTGTCACATTAAAGACATAAAGCAACACGCCTTTATTGTTGTTGTTTGGAGAGGTGGAGAATGTAAATTGCCTCGTGGTCTAGAGGGAGAATAGGTGAGGGAGGAGGGGAGGGGGTGTTGAGAGACTTTGGTCAAAGATGGAGAATTAGAGGAAAAAAGGGGTTTTGGAATGTAAAAGGTTATCAGACCTCTGACCTAAGGTCTAAGGCGTGGACGAGGTGGATATATGACTCCCTCCCTCCCTCCCACACACACACACACACACACACACACTCACACACTCACACACTCACACACTCACACACTCACACACTCACACACTCACACACACACACACACACTAGAGCTAGGGAACAAAGAGCAGACGCACCACATGAAGAAAAATACTTTTTCTTTGTAGTCAGGGCAGTTACAACATTGAGTGTGTCACATTAAGTCAAATGCTGTATGATATGTGTCAACCACAGACTGTATAAAAGAAGTGCACAGGACCGTGATGTCACCTATTGGTTTGTGACTGCTAATTTGAAGCCTTTTTGACATTTTTGCCATGGCCCTCTTGGTTTTTTGAAGGGAAAAGTGACAAATTGTTGTGGTAGCCGGTCCGGCCACATGTTCATGTTAGTGCATGTAAGTCCCTGTGTGTGTCCCACTCATCGCCACTCTGCACTGCTCTTATATGGCATTGTCCCGGAAACATAGCGGCCTACCATGGGTCCCCCCTTAGCTTACACTGTTCTGTTCTATCCTCACTGTTGCAGTTTTTTGGGCTGTTCACAAGCTGCTAGCCCTCGGCTCAGCCACCACTGCATTGCAATTACTCATCATGTGTTATGTCTTATTCTTGAGGAAAGCTTTTCAAAACTTATCTCATAAATCCATTCATATAACCAGTACTTCCCAAACACTGTGCTAAAATCTTAAACGATTTGAAACACTTCTAGGACTGCTGTTTCTCTCAACTCGCACTGACTTGCAGACATCTAGGATCCACCTTCTACTTGTAAAACTGCTTGCACCCAAAACCAAACCAAAAAGATGTATTCCCTGAAGTAAAGAGGACAGCCGATAGCTTGAGATGTCTTTCAGCAGTTTGCTTCAATCTTGCATTTAATTAATAGCAGAACAAAGTCTGATTACCTCCATGACATATGCAACACATATAAGCATCTTTGAATTTCCATCTCATTTATCACTGAATAAACTGGACGTTTTCTGGGTCTGATGTATTCTCCTCCCACTGGCAAACATGGACCACCACAGGGACTTGAATAAGAAAAACTATGCATTAAAATATATTGCTTGGGTAATGAACTACATAGCAACATAAGAAACTAACTGCCAACATGAAGCTGAATATTGTTAATGCAAATATGCCTGCAAGCATGAGAGACACGATCTGTATGAACACATTGTGAAAAGGGTTTTTCCAGCGTCTGCAACTGCTAAAGATGATGATAGGTACTAAATGCAAATCCATGCTTTGCGACATCTCTTCTTAAAACTGTGGGTGACATCACAGATGTTTTTCAACTGTTTATGTGGGAAAGCTACTTGCTACTCACTATCATTTCCCCTTCTTGCAAACTGCTAACCACAGTTTGTAGTAAAGTGTAGTGCAAACCCTGATTAGTGTTAGACAAAATTAAGTGGTACAAACTATACAGTCAGTGCAGGGAATACTGTGTGTGTGTGTTGCAGGAAAGTGAGTAAAGGTGTTGTCGGCTGCTGATAGATGAAGAGAGCAGTGAAGAGATAAAAAAGGAAGGAAAGGTGGGAGAAAAGTAGTTGACCCAGGAGGTCTATTACAGTGTAAAATTGAGTCAGCCCAAAGTGACACCTGAAAAGGAGGAGCTGGAGGAGCCAGAGAGGTGGGGGGTTCTTAGTCTCAGTCCTGTTTGGCTGTTTTGGAATAATTTACCTCCTCTAACCAGCCTCTCTCTCCTTCTCCCGCCATCTATTTATAAAGGCTCGGGCAGCTTGTGGCTGCTTGTGTGTGTGGCCGCGGCAGTGCCGGCAGTATCTTAATGGGCCTGGAGTGGCAGGGCTGCTGTTATTTAAGTGGAGGACGGACAGAGGCCGGTAATGGAGAGGAATACTCCCCGATGGGAGGTGACAGTGGCCGGATGGGCACAGAGCAGAGAAATGGGGTAGAGGTAGGCACTATTACAGATTCTGATGTGCAGCAGGGCAACCAAGCACCCAATGCTAAAAAAAAAAGTCTGGGAAACACTTTAAAAGATCTCAGTTAATGGCTAAAAACGTATAATCAATAAGGTTTTAATTCCTAAAGGTGCTTTTACTGTCAGAAGTAACCACAGGTGACACCTAAGCAGCCAGAACTTAAATATTAAGGTTTAAAAAAGGATGTTAAATTTCATAATTCAACCTTAATGGCCAAATACGGAATCAAATGTTGGAGTAACTTAAGATGCTGTATCACTGTAGACTATAATATAAAATATAGACACAATAACCCATAAGCTTCAGAAGAGCTGAAATTTAGGTCAAGGTGGGTGAGCTCCCATAGGTCCGGCTCTCGCCATCTTGGCAGTACCTGATTCCTCCTAAACTCCCGGCAAATCCAAAAAGAGGTGGAGGTGGTCTGAAAGCAGCGGTGAGCCACCTGTGAGGGCAGCCACCTGTTATGCATGACTTTAAACATTTAATCTATATTAAACGGGTGAGTTATATAGAAAAAACCTCATAGTCATGAATGGGGAAATTAGCTGAGAGACCAAAACAGTGTTTTTGTACCAGGCTGTGTGTGATGTTTGTTTCTGCTGCAAAGTTGGGCATTTTAACTCTTGGAGCCAGTCTCCAGTGGCCAGTTGAGGAACTGCAGTTTTTGGCAGAGTCCTAGTCGTTAGGAAAACCCTGAAAACCTTAGCTGAAACTCTCCCTGTACATGTAAAAACCCAGCAGTTCTCATTTTAAATCTCTGTCGACAAACAGATAATTTCCTTAATGCTTTCTACAGAAGTCCATAATGTTTGACTTTAACAACTTAAAAGACATGAGCGTCTTTACTATCCCTTTTCAAATCCATCCTGAATGCTTGTGTTTCTTAGACGGTAGTGGAGACAGTTAAACATGTCCTGACTGTGGCCTGCAATGCAGCGTGCTGAACGGAGGACCTGACAGAGTTAATGAGGCAGAGAGCAGCAGGACCTCAGCACAAGGTGTTCAATCACAGGCCATTACCACAGCCCCCAACCTCTGTTACTGCTTGCTCTTGTCAATAGCAATTTATAATAAGCTATAGTTTATCTATAGAGAGGGTGACTACATGTAGGCTGCTGCATCCTAAAACGCCCACATTCATTGGTGTCTCAGTTCGATCTCACGGTGAGGCCAAATAAAAGAAAAATGATCCAAAAACAGGATGATTTATGACGGCATGCTGCCTTCAAGTGCTGCTTATGAACTAATGAGAGTTTCATATCTCCTAAATACGATTCATCTTGAGTGTGAGTGTTTATTTTTGACCTGGAAAGTACTGTAGTGAAAAAAATTTAACTCAAAGTCCACTTACAAGCTTTCAACATGTGGCTGAAAGCTCTTGGACCAGAGTGGTTTAAGTAATTTAAGAGGATTTTTCGCCAAAAATAATGATTTATCTATTTTCTAAGTCACCTCTAGCAATAGCAAAATAGTCCCTGTAGCCCTTTTAATGATGTCAGTGTCTATAATGCATTATAAAAATACTTATAATACACTGAAATCTGCTTATAATGCTCAAATACATATATATATATACTGTTTTATATCAATAATGATAACAATTTGAAGGATCATAGTGCTATAATTATCATAGTTGCAATAGATTATAATCTTTTTATAATGCTTTATAATCTTACTTGAGTACTTTAAGTAAAGTAATGAATTTTGGCGTCACAATTACAACTAATACCTGAAAAAATATCTGCTTTTTTTGCAGCATATTTTACTTTAAACGCTCCTTAAAAAAAACCCAACAGGTGGAAACCATGCGCCGCTGCTAACAAATAAGGGGATCACTTCAGTAGAACTTGGTCTATTCTTGCTTTACACTAGCAAACACCAGTCACAACAGCATCCATCCAACCTTTCGCTCTATTGAGTCGCCAGCTCTGCTAGCTGCCACCATCGAACTGCCAGTCACCACAAACACCAGTCACAACACTCCTGCCTGTGTCGGCAGAGGAAGGCGTGAGAGGGGTGACGCTCCTGCTGCTCTTTCAGCTACGTCTAGACAACAAGTGCTTGTTGTTACGCTCTTCTGCAATCAGGCTTCATCACACATCAGGTCACAGGCATTGTGAAAAGGTCACAGAGCACCTTTTTACATCCGCCTCCATGGGGTGTCACCGGAGAAATGGATGTTGTCATGAGCGGACACATAAACGCCTTCTGTAATTTACTCTTGTATGGATTGGAAAAGGTCCCTGATGAAATGTTAGTGTACGTTCCTGACACTTAGGACTTTGCACTGTAGTCATCATTTCTCGGGTATCGCTGACCAGCAGGACCCCCTGGGCACAAATGTTGCTGTCTTTAATATTGTCACCATGCAGTTGTACCTTAAACGCAACAACCACAACCATCTTACAAACAAATACATACTCAGACACAAATACACACTCACCATGATCAGGATCAACAGATCAACTTTTCTCACAAAGCCAACATCGACACACAGTAAGGTTATCAAACAGTCCGAAACGTTTTTTTAAAATTACTTTTCTAAGCAAGCTAAGGAAATATTAAAGACGATAATCTGGGTTCAAAAGTATGGAAGACTGAAACTGCAGAAATCTAAAGTAAATAAATAAATAAATAAATGAATAAATAATTTACTTCATAAATGACTGAATTATTTAATAAATTGATACATTGTAAAATATGTTTTAAAATATTACCTTGTAAAATTTCCCCCATTTGTTTACTTTTCCATTTAATTTATTTCTGTTATATATATATATATATATATATATATATATATATATATATATTTATGATAAACATTTTTTATTTTGGCTGTATCAGTCCTCCATACAAGAACTTCAGAAGGTTTAATGGTTGGATCAGACGACAGGAAATCTTTGCAGGTGGTCACTAATTCAGATTTGGAGATTACGATCCTGAAACTTTTAGATGATGTTAATGGATTCATTTTGAATAATTTCTTCCCAGGAGAACACTAAAAATACCTTGTGCTGTCATGGGAACTAATTTGTCTGACTGATTGCTGGGGAGTTAAAAATGACAAAGTTCTACCTGTTTAAGACTAATTTGTGCCAATTTCTTGCTTTTCACAGGCCCGGTGGTTTTCTCATTATATGGTGTTCAAAATAGTTAAAAATCTCCTAACTTGCCTGGCAGCCACCGAAACACACGGTTAAACACAGAGAATGTTCCAATGGTCGCTGCAGCAGATGATTTACAAAAACCTGTTTTTAACAATTGAGATAAAAAAATAGCCAGTTTTTTAACTATGTTCAGGACATCAAAATGCATGTGTAAAATAATTGTAGAACTTGTATCTTAATCTAAACAACTTGTGTGTGTTTGGATTGACTATTCAGTGAAGCTACCACATGGTGCTGACAGAAGCACGAGGACTGCCAACACAGATGCAGAAATGAGGAAATAGGAATATGGCTCTGTTAAAGTAGTTTACATAACCTGCATTGCATCCAAATTACATCACTCCACACAACCTGGGCAAATCATCTGTTTGCCACATGCAAACTGTGGCTAATGGTTTCATCTAGGCAAGTAAACAATCTTGGTTAAAGTCAGGGATCAAGTTAGGGCCACTTTCATCACTACTTCAGGCCCTAAGTCTCTTCTACGTCATGAACTTTCCATGCAAACAGCTGTCAATGTGTCAAGCTGAAGAGTTCAGTGTTTGACCTGTTTTTTGAATGCACCATCTTCTCACCCCTTGAGCACAGAGTTCATATTTGTACTTTCAGAAATCATGCTTGATTCATGAGCTTTCAGAAAAGCAGGAGAGAACACAGAGTTACAGAATCGTATTTATCACCTGTGGGCTAATGTTCACCATTTCATTCGGAATATCCTGTTATCCAACTGTGCACAGCACTCACTTACATCCTCTTTCTCAGCTTACATTTCCAGTCTGGTTCCTCTTATGTGCTTCTAAACACAGAGACATAAATCTAAAACAGTGGCCTGGCTTCTACCACGACACGCTCTGTATACAGTATATGAGAAAAAGAGAGAGATGCAATGTTTGTGCTATTGCTAATGGATTTAAAACACCTCCACAGAACTATTTATTGATCAAACAGGAGGAGGGAGGAATGACTGTTAAAAAGAGCCCTTAGTAACAGTGAGAGAAAACTTTACATCTGCATGCAGTGGAAAACAACCTGACTGGAACAAACCAATGCATCAAATGTGCACATCTAGTCATGCATATGCTTAATGTTATCCAAATGTCTTAGACAGCTACATTTAAGACTTTTTTTCTTTTACATGAAAATGTAAAAAAGCATGTATCACATATTTCATTTGTCGAACGGCAATTGAATAAACTGTTAACAACCGACTGTACCTACTAGAAGTGAGAGCATACTTATCGGAATTATAACTGCTGATAACACCGGTTCAATAGTGTGATAACGCTAGAAACGCTAGTGTCTTACTCACCTCTAAGGGGTAGAGACATAAATAACTTAACCTTATTTTTATTGGCTTTTAGAGTCAAGCCTTTACAAATTATTCAGAAAAAGCGGCACTTAATGACTCGTCTGTCTCACTGGATGTTGGGTTAAGCCTACATGCTACTGCTATCTCTATCTTTTTATTTTGCAGGCGCATTGTAACAGAATAGGTAGCGCCAATGACTCCTGAGACAACATCTGTTACCGCTTCATTTAATGTTGTGAAATGGCCGCCGTTTTAAACACATGGTTAACGCTGTGAAATGGAAAACCTTGGTTAGGTTTAGGAAACATTTATGATTTGGGTCAAAATAACTGCATGACTTACTGAAACTACATTACATGACTACGTTGTTAAGTGTGACATGGTTACATACTAATAATGTAAGTTAAAATTGTTTCAGTTCACATGGGACATTAACAGAGGTCCTTTTGGTCAAAGTTTTGTGTTTAAAGATCCATCCACCCGACCTCCTCCCTGCTTTATTGTTCTTTATACTACGTCACCTGACTTCCTCCTGTCATAATAACTTTGGCCACTAGAGGTCACAGCCTACGAATAAACAAATATGGATTATAATAAGCTGCTTGCATGGATGGCCTTCTGTATCAGGCTGCTTTTTGGGTGAGAACAGTTTGAACATAGACCTACTATCCATGACAGTTTTGTAAAAAGTCACAAGCCAAAAATGCAAGGAACCACTGCTTTACACCATTTCACTATATACTATGTGTAAACACTGATAATAACACAACACTATCAACATTAGTATTCAGGCTGGATTTTTTACTGTTAGTAAATATTATGGATCTGGGACACACTGTACTATATCTGTGTAAGTTCATTTAAGCACAACAAAACAAGCCTTTGAATGTTTTATACAGAAAAATATCCTGACATAATGACATCAGCACTAATCCAGAAGTGACTTCAGAGCTTTACTGAATGGGGATCAGCTCCAAGAGCCAATAACTCTCCACATTATTCATGCAGGAAGAAAAAAAAGAAATCAAAGAAAAGGCAATCTCTTCTTTAAGGAACTGCAACAAACCCTGCCCTGCTGTGTCTCGTTTTGTTTTGTCCCTGCCTCCCAGTTCCATCGGGCAGTGATAATTCACGTCGGGCTTGCTGCAGCGCTGACATTGTAAGATGAACTGCTCCCAGCTAGATTAATGCCACCAGATGCCAGGCGAGATGCCATATTAATTACCCAGAGATAATGTCAGCACAACCATATGGCAGCTCAACTGGCCATTTAGTTGACAGGGAGAGGTCTTTATAGCAGTGCAAATTTCCTCATCTGCACAACATCATAGCCTCGCCATATTCTCTCCTTACTGTAGCAACTGGAGCAGTGCTATTTTAACAATAATACTTTAATTATTGCAGTACTAACTGGGGATCTGTAGGATGGTATGACTCAGTACATCATTAGGAAGAATTTATGGTTAAACGCTTCAGTATTTATGAAAAACTATGTTTTAGTCAAGAGATCATGACAAGACCAAACCAACAATAAATTGATCCTGTTAAAGATTGTGTGTGTAGCCAAAGCCTGACAAACAGTAACTGATTCCTCTGAGCCGCAGAGCTCCATTGTTGTCCAAAAGCTACTGGACTATTGGATATGTGGTTTATTTTGAGTCAATTCCACACACACCTTCCTGCTGCCGTAAACATTCACCAGAGCATCAAATATGTATTAATCTGCAGATGGAATTGGTCTCCCAACAATTGTACTATTTATTCCAGTTTGAGTAATGTTTGCTGGAAACTACAGTTCCCATCAATTTCAGGAAATTACTGAGGCTTTCTCAACAATGAAACTATATATTTGTGACCCATTTTTAAAGAATTACGTCCTCAGCAGCAGCAAAAGGCTCAGGGCTGAGAGCCTCAGACAGGATACGGGAACCAGAAAATACTGAGAGATGGACAAACACATTTTAATGGAGTTTGTTCACTACAAGAAAAATATAGAATAAAGCCTGTCAAAATACAACAACTAAAATGCAATCATTTATATCAGTTGACTAAAGGGGACATGTATGGCTGAGTCCACATGTATATTTGAAAATGTGGCTTGTCCTTTCCTTTACTCTAAATAAAATCCCACTCACACAAACGAAGAAACACAACTGAATTGATTGTTGTTAAGAGCATGCCAATCCAACAGGTGGCGATAGAACCCATACTCTAACTGCCGCCTAATCACGCAAAGAAGACAAAGAAGATGTTGGCCTGACTGGAACTGGCTACTGGAAAGCTACCAGGCCAGTGTTGCCAAATTGTAGACTTCCTTGCTAGATTTAGTGATATGTCAGGTCCTCTTTGTGACATAATTTGAGAGTGGTTCAGTTCATCACGTTTTGTGCATCACGTTTTTTGGTAACTATGTCACTTCTGGTAGTCACGTCACCCTTAACTTCCAGCTTTTACATACATTTATTTGCTTTTTAAACTGTCTTTTATAAAGTTTTTTTGCCCTGAACCTAGGTCAGTGGTTTTGTAGCCTAAATATTATTTTTTTTACAACCACAAACCGTACTTGTACGTATAATAACGTGTGTACTATTTTTAGAACACTCCCTTCTGTACCGAGAAATGCAAAATGCTCATATGGGTCATTTTGACAAACGCTCATATGGGTCGTTATTGGTGGCATTGACAAATTCTGTTGTTTAGGTTGGAGATGTTGTTGCTTTATCCCTAAACAAAAACGAATGACAAATTTCAGTCCTTCAACTAGTTTCTCTGACAGTTAAAAATCCAGATATCTGATGACTATAATTCTTCATCTGTATAAAATATAGACTTGAAAATGTCCTAACAAGTGTACGGTAAATTTGACTTTAAACTAGATAAAAACTCAATTTATGACAACTTCTGGCAGACAAAACTTAAAAACATTTGGGATAAAGTTAGTACACTACTCAAAACATTTAACACAGGTCTAGTGGACACTTTAATGCAGAAAAGTTACATATTATATCTTTAAATTCACATACCATCCACCTTCAACAACCTTAAAAGGAATCTGAAACCCTTCCCCTGCACGACTGCAGTGGGTATAAATTGGCAAATGTCAGTAGAATTTATTTACCAGCATGTGTTTGTTTTTTTCCTCACCACCAAGCTGACTGTAAAGATCATAAACGATGCAGGCTGGGAATTAATGTCAACGTGAAAAACAGTGGCAAAGCCCTTTATCATGATTTACAGTTGCACCGCCGGCCCCTTCCTGTTGTGGACTTGCGGATCATTTACAAAGACGGACCATGCTTGCCATCCAATCCGCCCGCCCTCCCACCACCATCACCCCCGACATCTCCTCCTCACCCACCACCACCAGAGCACCCACCTACCCCACCCTCCAATCCCCACAAATCCGATTTAATCAGACAACTTGTGCAGTGTGGCTCGGAGTAAGAAAAAGGATAATTAGTAAACAGAGGAGCTACTCGCCAGGCTTCATTGGCATTCGCACCGGGTTACTGTGTCGCATTTAAAATGCAGTCTGATGAAGTCTACAGAATCAAACCATTTGTTACTCCTATTGAGGAGGCTTCGGGCTACTGGCAATTAAATTGGAATTAGCGCTGGGGAATGAGATACGGCAGATTCATACCAAGGAGAGGAGGGAGGGAGGGGAAGGGAAACAGAGAGAGTTCCCTGTCTGGACCTGGCTCTGCTCTACAGTGGGTCAAATCTGGAAGTGATTTGGTTTCTTTTACTTTTGTTTATTTCCTATATGACTTCAGTTATCATTTTTATAACCAAAACCCTCCACCCAGCCCCCTGAGTCTGTTAAACATCTGATCCCCTCAAACTCTGAATAAAAGAATAGATGCTTAGGGGGGAAAAAGCAAAAGTGACAAACAAAAGTGGTGCTTTATCCAGAGAAAAAAAACCCATAAATGGGTGGCTTTGAGTGTTCTGAATATCTGAGGGCTTTAACTTAATAATGAGTATAAATATACCGGATCAAACCAAACATATGACTGCACGAGTCTTTGAGGAAGAGAGTGAAGAAACAAAGAGATGCCATTTGCTCTGCCACAGCTGACTGGGCACAGTGGAGCTCAGCATGGAGAGAGTGCTGGTCCTCTGGCAGAGGGAGGAAGAGAAAGGAAGAAGGGATAGATGGATGGATGGATGGATGGAGGGAGGAGGGGGGGGGGGGGGGGGGTAAATGAAGTGGAAATGAGAGGGAACCGCTCCTGTGCTACAGCTGGCCTCCCTAACTCTCAGCCAGCCTGGCCATGACAACTGGCTTGCTCTTCCTGTGCTGGTCGGGGAGGGGCCCGGCTCCAACAGGAGGGGCCTGGCCTGCGATGCACGACGGGTAAAGGGCCAGTGAGGTGGATCAGACTTAAAATTTTGCATGCACCAAAATATAAATTGGCAGGCCGAAATGAGAAAAATAGAGAACATGTTGCCATTGAGGTGTATAAAGGGAAATTTAGAATCCAAGGTTTTTGAAGGTTATTAGAAACTAAAGTCAGGATATCTCGGCCTGTGCTGGATCAAATTTTGACCGTTTTTGTCTCTTCCATGTCAACAAACTTTATGTAATTTTAGGTGTCCCTCAATCAAAACGACGGAACCATTTTATCCGCAAAAGTATCGAACAAACAGCACAGGTGATTAAAACTGTAGAGAACAATGAATTAAGCAGTTCTGCATTAAAATCAGAGTTTCTCCAATAGGCTGTGAGCTTCTCTCAAAAAATTAAGATCCAGACATTCAGGAGGTTTTTACTGAAAGACAAATTTTCTGCAGAGGCCTCCTCCTCTCTAGAACCTGCTGACCTGCTGATTTAAGATGGTAAAAATGATGAACAAATCGATTTCACGTTAAAAAACTGTTTCTCTGATGCAGTTTAGCACGTCAGCAGAGGGACTGAAGCTCAGCTGCTTCTAATGTTCAACTGGTTTCTCAGATAACCAGACATCTGATGACTAAAAATCCTTCATCTAGATAAATATAGAGTTAAAAATGTACAAGATCTAACAAGTGAATCATAAAAATGTGGCTTAAAACCACATTTTTTTCTCTCTCTGGGAGACACCTGGGATATATGTAATTACACAACTCAACAAAACGCAACATGTGTTGTGTGCATTAACACATAGTTGCCTGATATGAAATTAGTATGACTCTTCTGTTCTTTGATGTCTATACAGAGTGATATAGTGTGTATCCTCTCAGTTTTATATAAAAACATGTCGTTTGTGCACCAACGTCCCCAAGACTAATACGTGTACATTTAATAACGGTGGCTAACAGAGCATTACTGACTCTGTGCTAAATTAGAATTTAATTTTCATTGCGACCTTTGTGAAATTACAAAAAGCTAAACGAAATGTGCTTTTAGAAGGAAAAAATAGTAAGCGAGATGATCATTATCATAGTAAAGTGTGTGTCTGCGTGTGTGTTTGCGACCACATAAATGCACATAGCACTCAAATGCTTCATTCTCAAGGTTAAATACAAAGATGTTGTTCAAGCGAAGTCCATTACTGCAGGAAACCAATGAAAATAAATGACAGCATTCAGTGGGAGGTTCGAGTATCCCACGGAGAAATTTGCGCAGCTCGGTCATTTGTATCCCCAGTTTTCTCCACATAAAATGCTCAATTGTGTGTTTACAGATGAAGCACCACATTTGAGTGCCGTCTTATTTTTCTCTTTAACAGGAAATGGAGACATTTTCACTCTAAATATATCAGAGAATCTGTCGGCTGACGTAAATCCCTGTCATCGGGATTAATGATCTTGAACATGCAAAAAAAAAAAAAAAAAAAAAAAAAAAAAAGGGAAAAAAATCCTCTCAGATCTTATTCTGTGAGACTGGTTCACTGGGTACAACAATGAGGGCTTTAGGAAACCTGCAAGGAGCTTCATACAAATCTAAACTGTACATTTACAAAAAGATTTTGGCTTTGATAGCGAAACACTGCAGGGAGACAATGACTTTAAAAAAAGGTATGGTTTCCTTTAGAGTTAAAGACGTACACGCCGTGATGGAAAGGAAGTATCCCAGACCGATTCAAAAAGTGCCAAAAATATCACCTCTAATTGGCTGTGTACGTCACAGAACGAAAGTAAACTTTCTGCGTTAATGTGCTGATTGGGGAACACTCACTGTTTAACACTTGCATCATTTCCTTTCTCTCCGATCACTGTCTCCTTGCAAATAGGAAAAGAAAATTGTGTCCACTATTTTTTTCCCTTAATAAACACCTTAAAAACAACCTTGCTGCTGTATTTCCAGCCTGCCTCACATGTATAATTTAAACATAAGAGGGAAGTGAAGCTGGTTTATTTCAAACACAATGTTTAGTCAGTTATCCAAACATGAAATGAAAAATAAAATAGACCCACACACACCAAATAAAATCCAGAGAGGAAAACAGCTTTTTCTTTAACCAAACCTTATAAATCAGTTATGTGTAGAAAATATTATACTTACTATAGATGTGAATAGAATAGAATTTTCACATTAAATAACTGAGTGGATAATAATAATAATAATAATAATAATAATAATAAAAACATCACTTTGACATTATATGATTGTGATTATTGTTTTGTAGACGTTATTTTCACATTTAAAAAATATATATATTTTATTTGCCATTAAACAGGAACATGTTGGTTTTTTTGCAGGTTCCTTAAAAGCGTGGGCATCCAGTTCTACTTTGGGCCTGAAAACGGGCTTGTGCCAGTCCTGTATGTAATGTAATGCATGTAATTTCTCACACTCTCCTGATCCAGACTTTTTTTTTATTTTTTTTTTTAGATTTTCTCAGTTTCATCCCATACCCTTGAACAACTTTAGATTCCCTTTTTGTTTGTGTAAACTAACAGCTCAATCTCAATCAAACATTCATAATCTTAAGTAAAAAGTAAAAAAAAAAGGCGATGTTTCCTATTCACAGGATGTTTTCTACTTCAAATAAAAAAAGGTTTTCGGGCCAGACGGGTTGGGATTGACCTACCCAGCTCCACCCAAACCCCGTCACCCCCCACCTTTACTCCCTGTCCTGCAATGGAATTTCAAATCTCTCCTTGCCTTCCCAGGATTTATTCTTCTCACTGGCCATCTGGACACTGGGGGCACACAATGTAAAAGGAAAAGGAGGCTGGCGGGGGGGGGGACGGGGTTGCAAACCCACATTAGTCACAGGCTCTTAGGTCCTTCGGCCCATACACACACACACTCACACAAAACGGCTGAAGCCAAATGACCCCAGCTCCCCCTCACTTTTTTCCCCCCTCACTGTGGCTGCTGACATCGTCTTTCCTGCTGGACAAAAGGCTTTTAGCACCTCACTCTACTGTCCTAACCAGCGCACACACACACACACACACACACACACACACACACACACACACACACACCCTTCTAACACAGACACGCTGGACAGGATAGGGTGTTTGTTTTGTTTTCTCAGACAGCTTGGGAAGAAGGGAAGGGAAGGGAGGGGAGGGGTGGGAGAAAAAAAAGATCCAAGGATGAGGATTGTTGGGAGAAGGAGGTTATCTGGTGTGTGTAACTTTAAAAAAGTAGAGCAAATCATATGTGAATGCTCAGGGAAAAGCATAGCCAAATCGCTCCTCAATGATAAAGGTATTAGGTACAATGGGGATGGCATGCTTCTCGGCCGGCTTAATGTAGTTAATGTAGGGCTTTTGTTGGAAGTAGCGGAGGATGAGTACAGAGGTGGAGGTCTCACAGAAAAGTCACAGTGCACTACAAGCCTCTATTGTTGAAAAGGTTTGCATTTAACACACATACAGGAGAGTTTTTTTTCTCTGCAGAAGAAGCGCTGTGAGAATAACGCAGACAAATGCTCCAAAATGCAACAATAGCACAAGGATGCAGCGAAGCACTGACACTGAAGCGCTTGTATGGTCTATTCTCATACCAGGACTGTCGGTGCGGGAAACAAACACACAATGGTAAAAAAAAAAACACACATGACACCTGAGTTCATCCAGATAACTTCAAGATAGTGTGTAAAGAGCAACAGCAATTGTGTAGAATCTCAAGAACACCCATGTGGTGAACTGTATCATCACAATCCAAACAGTAACTAAGCTACACACGAGCATTATGAGCTGCTTTTCACAGCCTGAATGCAACAGTGAAAGTGAACAACAGATTGCACTCAAGATGAGCAATGTGGACCCTCAGACAGACTTTGAGCCTCAGCAATAAGTGAGATGGGAAAGAGCTAAATTAGTAAACAGTAAGCAGCAGTAAATTAAATAGTAATATCAGCATCAGTGAGTACTCAGCATGCTGGTGAGGATGCAGAGGAACTATTGCAGATTTTATTTTTGGAGAGAATATACTGAAATACCATTATATAAGAAAAATAAACCACTGATTCAGAAGTACGGACTATCAAGATTTAATGTCGGCTAAAAGCGTGCAGAAACTGAGGATGGACTTTATGTTAAATTCAGATTTTTGTGAGAAAAATTAAGTTTTAATGAAAAAAAAAGAAAATTCTAAGCTTATAATCAGAATTCTTATATTGATTTAAGTCTGATGTTTTTCTCTTAATATTTCTTTATTTTCAGCCTACATTTACATTTTAGAGACATTTTTTGTGGAATGAAACCTTGTGAGTGAAGGTGTATTGCATGCAGTGGTTACAGATGATTGTATCATATTATGCTCTGTATTGTATAAATATACATACAACTTGAAATGACCTGCCAACCTTGCTAATAACCTTGAAAAAATAAACTAATGAAATGCTAAACATCACTGCAGCAGCAGCATTATAATACATATGACATTATTATTCACTCTAAAAGCAGTATGTTGAAACGCTTGCAGTGTTTCATCATCTGGTTTATTTCACGAAAGCCATTTTGGGCTCTGAGGAAAATGGAACAGTGGACATTTTAGTAATTTGGGCTGTTGATTCAAATGAAGTGAGAAAAAGAGATCAGACTCAATTTAATTAGATTTAATAAATAGGTTTAGGCAAGTTAATTACAAACTACTCCACGGCGTGTTTTAAACACAAAAGTCTGAAACAAAACAAAAACCTAATGATTCATATCATTTTTAAGGCCCCATTTGTGTGAAACATCTGGCCGATAACATTCGCTTACTGCGATGCATGTGTATGAAGTTAAATTGGTGATTATAGGTGTTAAAAAGGCGCTCAGGTGGATTTACTGCATCCCACCAGGGACTAAATCGGGAAAAAAATCCAAGCAATTTAAAATATGCATTCATTTGTTCATTTTATGTGTCCATTTCCATCAAACAACAGATTTACATTTGCTAAAAGTGCTTTTAGAGCCATTTCCCAAACAAGTGGTGAACAAATGCAATAAAGGGGAGTTGAGGCAGCTGTGACCTTGGAGCCAAACTGCGAGCGGCCGACATGACTTTGTGGGTTGGAAGAAAAGCCTTTATTTATAGATCAGCTGTGTGTCGATCAAACTCCATCGAGGGGAAAACGGCAGCCGTCGGAGAAGAGGAGGAGGAGGAGGGAAAGTGTGTGTGTGTGTGAGTGTAGGAGTTGCTGGGAGGGTTGCTTTTTGAAGAACTAATACAGTGGTGTGCCTCAATCTCACTTAATTCCATTTAAAGGAAATTGATTTGGAGGTTGGGGGGGGATGTGAGGGGAGTGCACAGGGTTGCTCTCTCTCATTACAATTGTGATGAAGTCTTGGCCTTGTTTCATCCATTTGTGTCCTTTAGTGGTGCTCCATATAGCAATGTGCTGTTGTAATATGATATACATCACGTATCATGTAATAATGAAAGAAAAAAAAAAGGGGGGGGGGGGGGAGAAACTTTAATGATCCCTGCAGGGGGATTTGGCTCACCACAGCAACAAGTAGCAGGAAAAAATGGAGCATAAATATTAAAACAGAATATAAATAAGGATTACAGCAGACTGGGGTTATGCAGCATAAATACATGCATCTGCTGGTATCAACACTGGAACATGCATGAGAAGTGTTGGAGAAAGATGGAATACAGGATTCAGAACAACTCACACTCCAACATGAGTCACTTCTATTCCTGCGCTTTATATTTTACAAATTTTCATTTTTTTTAATCTCAACTTTTTTTAAATGGATGAAATGAATAAATATGAAGGATAAAATAAAAGATTCTTGAGAATGTTAAAAGCACCAAATTTAATTTATTTATAGCTGTTGCTCATCTTCGCACTTTTGTTACCACACTGTGCAATAAAAACAATGCAGAACCTGCTTGTTCTGTATTAAATATTTGATTTAAGTTCAATAAAAACACTATGAAAGCATTTCCTTTACTGTATGCATTCATGAATAACTCTTTATTAACTGGTTTTAAAAATGTGATCAGGATGCGAAATAGTGCCTGTATTTTTTTTAATCTGCTTTTTTGTGTGTTTTTTTTTGTTCTTTCCTGCTGCACATCAATTATTGCTGCCTTGACCCATTATCTCTTAATATTATTACAACCAATTGGTCTCCTTTTAATGGTTTTTCATTCAGAGTTTTGTGAATAACATGGCCTGGTCTGATTAAAATAAAACCTGGAGATAAAATATCTTATTTTTCTTCTTTAAAATCTATTTATTCCTCACATATATCCCAGTCTTATTCATTATGTAATAAATATTAATCAATTAACTTTTAATGGTGATGGGGAATATTGCATCATCATCATCTATACTTCACATTCATATTAAAGTGAATTATGTGAGAAAAGGAGCAATCTGTTAGTAGATGGTGTGTACTGTTATCATTAAAATATGTTTCCAAAAAAGAGAACCTTAGTGCTGGAGCTCCCTGTACAATTCATCCAGTTTCAACTGACGATTCCAATCAAACTACAGAGAGAAGAACAAACTGAAGTTGCAGATATTAATACGTGCTCATTCCCTTCTCACACAAAAGCCAATATTTCATTTCTGTGTGACAAAGAAAGAGAGAAAAAAAAGAACATCGCACCACACATCTCAATTGTGGCTTTGATTCAATTCCTATCTTCATCTTTTTTCACCAGGGAACTCCACTTATCACAATATCACTGGGCAGCTTGTAGATTTAGTCATTTCGCTGCGTGCAGATGAGAGCAGAGGAGGTTCATGTTTTCCACATTTGTACGGGAAAATCAAAGGCAGCTGAGAAACTCTTCGAGGCTCAAAAGCTTCTCAGATAGAAAGAGAGAGGAGAGAAAACAAGTGTATTCAGTGCCAGGACTGTTAACAACCACCTGTATCTGCCCACCTGTGGTTTCTAAAATAGCTCACACAAAGAGCTGGTACCCAGGAGGAATTAAAACTAATCCTGAAATAATGTTTGAAAAACGAAGACTTTGGAAAATATTCAGTCAAAGGCAATAAACGTGCTAGCGTACACATGCTTTTCTCTCTTATAGATTCATGTCTTCACACCAAATTCATACTGCAATCAAAAAATACTGCCAAATTCCGTTGGGCTAAGCTGAATATTCTCACTCACTATGATCAAATTGGGATTCACTGAAGGCAGAAATGAAATCATTACTAAAAGACCATCATCTTAAGCCTCCATCTCGGGGGAGAAGCGCAAAGCCTGCTGCCCCAGATTGCCTAAAAATGCAGATAAGAAACGATCCTGCACCAGAAATTGGTCCTGCAGGACTATTACATTGGAGAGATTAGTGGAAGATAATCATATAATGGCGATGATAGCACCGATCGCAACAAAACGACCCCATAAAGTCACCTCTGAATAAAGAACAGGCGATACAGATGAGTGGGAATAAAGCATTGAAGTGCTTGTGCAGGGCAGCATGTGCGAGGCAGCTGTGTGCAGGGCTCAGTGCTGCCTCTGGCCAGCAGGGGGAGCTCCTCTGTCTCCACACACACTCACTGGTTCCCACTGGAACGCCAGAGCAACAGGGAAGGGGAGAAGTCCTCATATGACCTTCCAGTTCACAGGAGTTTGCCTCCAGAAAAAAAAGCCTCTTATATGGTATATGGTAAGACTTAACAGCCTCAGTGTCCACTGCCGAGACACTTAATGACTCAGAATGGAGATTAGAAAGTAGTTTAGAGGGTCAGGTGTTTTTTATGCTGGAGCTCAGGGGTCACTGAGTGTAAATGCTGTTTTACTAACATGCGCTTCTAATGTGATTCAGATTCACGGCACAGATGGTTCAAAACAGCAGTCTTAACTAGAGACATGGTCTCATATCAGTTCAGAGGAATGTTTTTTAATCTTCTGAAGAAAATTCCTCTTGTTTTTAGTTAAGTTTGCCTCCTTTAATAAGATTTTTCTGGAAATTAATGGCTTGAAACAAGAGAGGTCGTTATGGAAAAATCCTCTTCAAAAAATATTTAAATTTAAAAAAAGTTCTTGTTCAATCTGACTGAAATTATATTTTTCATTATTTGATTTTAGTTTTTGTCTGATGTGGTTTTCATCTTAAGAAAAGGAAAAATTAAACACCATATTAGTAACGAGACAAAAACAACTTCTCCTATTTTACACACAACTCTGATTCCAACAAAGTTTGGGATGCTGTGTAAAATGTAAATGAAAAAATAACTGTTTCCCAGTTTGAGCATTAGATCTTTGGACTGTATTCAGTTGAATGTAGGTCACAAAGGATTTGAAAACAAAAGTTACTCAATATTATTTACAATTTTGAGTATTTACAGCAGCAAGATGATGTAGTTGGGACTGACTTCAAATAGACTACGGAGTGTGTTAGGATTTGGCAACACTTTTTATCTCTTGAAGCAGAAAAATTCTGTGATGAGCCTTTTACTTGTTCCTGGAGAATCATTAAGGATCTTAATGAAAGACATTGTGAGACTTGTGCTTAATGGAAAACAATGTGTGACTTGTTGTTGACACACCGTGTCTTCCACACCTCCTTGTGTTGCCACTTTGTGTCTGCTCCATCATCTCTATTTTTGGCTTTTTCTCTCTTCCTCTACCTTGCTGTCTCCAGGCCATATTTCTCCGTGGACAGAGCCCAGGAAATTATAGTGTGATGTGGGAGGTAGAGACCACTCGCTCCGTAACAAAGACTTGCTGCTATAAATCCACACTTTTTTGGGGCGGGGGTTCTCCCACCTTGACCCCATCGCTTCCTTGGTACATCTGGCCTGCAAACAAGTCAGCAACACACACCAGACACAAACAACCTCTGCTCACACACTTGGGTGGGCAGAAACAGAGTCAGCATCTCTAACTTTATACATGTGACTGAGCAGTGCCATGCAGCAACAATGGGCTGATTTGTCTGTGGAGACAACACACCGTCGTTAAATTTCATTAAACACCGATCATGTGTTGTTGACAGAAATTATGTGAACATGACATTCTTCCATTACTAATTGGATAATGTAAGTTTAACAGACTGTTCTTCCGCCAAAAACGACCCCGTAGGTCTTTGTTCAAGCAGCTTATTACTCATATTTACGTTTATTGTTAGGCAGCGACCTCTAATGGCAGTTGCCAGAATAATGTTGGCATTGTGTATTTCTAAAAACCACAGATAAATTGAATCTCAACATTTCTTAACCTCTACCACCCAATCTTGTGGTGGTTTGCAGTTTTAAACCCGTGGTTAATGTAAATTCAAATAAAAACTACTTGGTTATGATGAGGCACCAAACCTACTTGGTTAAGGTTAGGAAGGAGATCAGGATTTGGGTAAAAAAAAAGACTTCTAAACATAACTACTGGATGCAGTTTTCATTTTTAAAAAAAGAAAAAAGAAAAAGGTATCTTTGACCCAGACCTCCCATCTCCACAGACTGTGACGCTCAATATACTATGTCACCAACCCGATGCTTAAGCTAAAAGGTGATGAAGACGTCCCATATTAATGTATCTGTGGTTTGCATAAACATACCAAAGCCAAGCCAACAATTTTTTCTGGCAACTTGGCTGATTAAAACAGGAAGCAATGACTACACAGTATTAAGACAGAGAAAGTCTGTTAAGGGCGGGCAGGTGAAACAAACACATGACTTTGACCCAATAGGACAGTGTTTGGGTCCAATTTGAAAATAAACCAAGAGTTATTCAAACTTAATGTAACGAAAACACTGAGTCATATAATTGTATGTTACAAATGTAGCTATGTCTCGTTCTTCATAATTTGGTCATGTAAATGGTTAAAACTGACTTTTCAGTCTGTACTTGTTGATCTCTTGCCAAAAGCAGAGGCGTTAATTTAGGAAATGCTACTGTGTTTTGTATTAGAAGATAATAACAATCGACCTATGTGGTCATACTGGGTGGAGGACTTGTTAGTTTATCATTTAACACTCAATTTAACTACAGATCTTAAATGAAGCAGCTCAGACTGCCACTTGTTTTAAGTGCTTCTACCTTCATGTGCAGTGAAAAAGTAGATAGAGACGAATGTAAGATGGCTGCCAAGAAGATTTTGTTTGTAGTAGAAAATACTCAAAAAGAAAAGACACTCCAAAGGAAGACATTTAAAGAGAGAGAATGACAATCTTACTTTGTCTAAGAAGAACAGTGCCTGGATGAGGGACAGTGATTTGTCCTTGAGATAAACTCCAGAAGCATCGTGATTTTATGAATGATGACAAAACTTTTTTGGAAGAAGAACCTCAACTAATTTTCTGTCCGCAACAACAGATAGAAATCTCGCACATGTCATCAGTATGGTTGGACAACCCTGTGTCAACAGACAGACACTGGATTAGCTGTCCCCTCTGTTAACTTTAACTTCAGATGTACTTTATTCCCCACATGTTTTACAAGCAAATTAAAAATGTATCAAAGCAGATTCAGTGATTGGCTCCTCTTAGCTGTTAGGAACCTATATAATGCTTTCAAAGGCCTTTCAGCAAGTCAAACTACCAAATGTTACATTTTGATTAATGGCTGCACCTCAGATGAAAGGTTGGTTTGCATTTCACTCCATTTCTGCACACATGCCTTTCTTCATATTTGTTTCAGTGCTGCTGCTGCTGGAGACTGGTCAGTGTTTGATTCAAAGTGAGTTCTTAAAGTTCAAACAAAACCCAGTTCTTAACATTTGCTTGAATGGAGATGTAGATATAAAAAGAGCCTGCATGTACTTATTGGGGAGGAACAAAGCAAGGGTTATAGTCTTCAGTGGTGGAATCTAAATGAAATCCAGGACTGAGTCAAAGAGCTGCATTTTGGGATGTTTAAAAAGAAGGACTTTCTCTTTTTTTTTTTCTTTCCCCTCCTTTTTCTACCCTGTTTAAGATTCCTGGCCTTTCACCTGACCCCAGGCCTTAGCCAGGGGAGTTGGGGGAGCTGGTTGCTTGCGGTGTTGGGGGTTAAAGTGTAATCCTGGTCCTGTGACCACAAAGGCTTGGCCCCTGAGGGCCAAGGACCAGCCACATTTTCTGAATTGCAATGTTATCCCTCAGCAAACCCTTCGGACTGACTACATATCAAAGGATTACATTTGCAGGGCTCTTCTCTGCTCTGGTGTTTAAAGATGGCCACGAAGCTTAAAGTCTTCCCTCCATCAGTTATGCTTTTTGATTGTGTAGGGAGGAGAGGATTAAAAAATACAACGTTAGCTCTCTGGAGTTCACTTTGAGAACTTGTCAACAGCACCAGAAAGAGCAGAATAAGCTTTCTTTTCATTATATCAATGCCCCAATCCGACCAGCTTCACATCAATCTATTAACAAGAGTAATTGCCGCATAGCATCATTACAACTGACACATATTTTAAACCATTGAGATGCTGATATCTGGCTGCTAGTGTACCGCTAATTGCTTGCTTAAGTAATCCATTAAGGAGTGTTTCTACAACAGCTTGCATGCTCCATTATCATTAGTTTTATTCTGAGGAAACCTTAACAAACCCCTTTTAACAGCACCACGGCTTGGCCCTGAGCGCCTCTTTGCATTTAAACCTAAAGAATTTGCGTTTTTCTTTTTTTTAAAAGGAGCAACTTCAGAAGATAGAGAGAACTGAAGCGAAAGAGAGAAAAGGTTTAATTGACGCCTCCCCCATTTTCCCAGGGTGAAGACCAGAGGGAGGAGGGATGTGGGAGGGGGGGGATAGGACACTGCTCTCCTGGTGTTGCGACTGTACAAAAGGAAGCAGATTTGCAGAGGAGGTGACCCCTAACCTCTAAAGCTGCAGAAAGGGTCCTTGGTGGCCCCAGCACCACCCAATCAATCACCTCCCAGAGCCTGCTGGCCAGCCGGACTGTAAGGGGACACTGCAGTCCGACCAGTGGACCCTCCCCCAAACATTCCTCGGTTAGAAACTTTACGGGGGCTTAAGAAATGAAAGCTTAGTTTGTCAAGATTTTTCACAAAAAAAAATATTGTCAAACTGCTTAATTTCATCCTCTTTCCCTAAAATAATTTTCTGTGTCAGAAATCTGTTGATTGGAAGACTCCACTTATCTCAAATTATCAGTCAAGATCAAGAGAGCCAACAACAGTTGAACAGCTTCACCACTCTGACCTGCAGTTAAAACTCATTTTCCCTTTTTTTTAATTGATTTTTGCAAGAAAATGCCAGAATTTTCATCAAAAGCAGTCAAACTATGTGCACTTATTTTCAGATGGTTTTATCTTCTAAAAGGACCCAAACATTCTTGAGTTTCCTGCTGCCAGTTTACAGTAAACACCTCTGTTGGTGATAAAAGCTTTGGCTGAAGCCAAAAAAAGACATCAAAAATTTGAGAAAATGTCAAATAACATTTTTTTTTTTTTTTTTTACAAATTCCACTTATTTCCACTTTTAAAATAAATTCTGATGGATTAAATATCCCCACATATTTTTAACAAGAGCAGCTAAATATTTTTCTTTGTGTGGTCTCAGTTAATTTTTTCATTTGCAGCTCAGTATTCATTGTAATAACAAGGAAGAGGCGATTTCACCCAAACAAAGCCACTGTGTGTATTAAAACCACATCTTTGATTATTTATATGAGGAATATTTTTTGTTTTCAATCCTTTCACATGAAATATAGTGTAATATACAGCCTCTTTACCTTTTAATTAATTTAATTGCATTATATATACATAATGTATTATTGTTGTGTATTTTTATAACCACATAAATATATATGTATATGTCTTTTATATATAAATATATGTATGTATTAATTCAGACTTTATATTGAATGGGACCATATTTTTCTCCTCTAATAATAATAATAATAATAATAATTGTGGAACCTGAATTTCACTTGCAAAAAAAAATCCAAATAAATGTAACACCATCAAGTTGTTTTGCATACAGCCCGCTCCAGTCTCTATTTATTGTATTCCAGCTCCTGACTGTGTTATATTCAGTGCAGTGGACTTGCTACTTTATTATGAAATAATACTGTTGCCCCATAGCTATAGAAGTTGGTCAAGGTCAGCGTACAGTGAACAGCTGGCCGCTGACTTGCGTGCGCGTTGCTGACACCCACAGAGACTTTTAGCATATTTGCTTGTGAATAAATACATAATTAAATGCTAAATTAATTTTCAAGAGAATATTTACATATTGGAGTCAGGAGAGCAGGAATGAAGGGCAGCGAAGACAACAAGGAATGTGCACGGTGATCAGTGACTTACTAGTATCACTGGGGAAATTTGTTTAATGTAATACTCTTTAATATGCCTCTGCTTTTACACAACTTTGAATTTCTACCTTTATTCTACATGACTGACATGCAGCTCCTTCCCTCCGTTCTTTTCATTATATGAAATCATTAATATTTAACAGTAGGATATATTGCTTTCAATAATGCACAACTCATCCGCTTCCACTGAGATTCTCATGGTGTTGTTTAAAAACAATGACGGCAGAACTTGACACACTCTGTACACTCTGCGCTGATTTCACGATAAGACTTGCATCATCATTTAAAAACAAAAAGCATTCTGGCCTTACATCAGGGGCAGGTCACGGTGTAAACAAAGGCCTTTGTTAGATAAGAGTCATGCATCTTGTTGAACCAGTTTAGGACAGACCAAACAGGAATTAATAATGAATGACCTGTGAGCTTTGATTTGATATAAAGATGACCCTGTTGGCTATCAACACATCATACTGTACTTATTTTTGCTCCCCCTCTCTGCTAGTTAGATTCACTTTGATATTTAAATAGCCTGTTCACGTGTCCTAGTCATCGGCATCTTGCTTGCCAAAAAAAGTTTAGCAGCTACTTCTGCTTTATTGCATCAATAAGTTAGAAGGAAATTATAATTAACAGTGAGAACTATCACTTGTTATTGGAAATAGCATTGTCTCATGGTAGCAGCTTTCACACAACCTGAAACACATTAACTCATTTTCCAATCTGTTTATGGCAGCTGCAAGCAAAAAATAAATAGCAGCGGAGACTGTGCAGGTCATTATATCTGTGCAGCTTTTCTACCCAATATGGGACTAAAAATTATGATAAAAAGCCGACTAATGTACAACACAGGATGCTGAAGTCAACAGCAACGAAGATCAAAGCATTCCAGGTCACAGCAGTCTCCACAAATAGAGCATATAAAATGTGTAATTTGTTACAAGAATGCTGTCTAATCAAGTGAACTGCTGATTCACCCCGAACACCACACCTGAGCAAACATCCACATTGTTACTACGAGCAAATAATGACAGAAGAAGTGAAACAAGAATGTTCTGTGACTCAGTCAAAAAACATGCACTTTTACTCCATCCTCCCATGTACAAATTAACACAGGATGCTCGTTTTATTTCTTTCCCTCGCAGAGCTTATCTAGCATACACTAGTGTTTTTTGTGGCTGGTTGCAAAGGCCTGACCAGGTGCCATCTATCAAAACAATCTGCTCTCAGGGGGAAACCTGCTATTAACTGATAAGAGTCTGCCCTCGGTGGGGTGTAATGGGTCCCACTTGAGTTTCTTTTCGGAGTATTGTCCTGGCAGGCCACCTCCAAGACAAACTCAACTCAATGACTGCTCTCTGTTTCACTCCTCCCTGTCTGAAAGTACAGCAGCTGCTTCACGCCACCATATGAGCTTCGAGAGCCAAATTCAGCTGAGCCAGTCGAGGTGACAGACTTCATTCCTTCACAGCCAACAAATGTCATCATAGTGAAGTTATTTTGCACGCATCAGCTCTCGTCTGTACTGAGAAATATGGTGTTATGTTTGTATTCAGGAATTAACTATTATGTCATTTAAATTTCAGTAAAATCACACACCTGTAGCTCCGTAAACCTACAAATCATGTAAATAACTTCAAATGAACTTATATAAAATAAAGTGCTAACTGTAACTGGATAGTGAAAAAAAATTAATTAGAGGGTCATACCAGCATTTTTGCAGATTTTACCCTATTTACTGTAAGTCATGCAATTTATTTTTGAAAGAAATTTTGGAAGTGATTTTTTGAAATGTGTTTTTCTTGCCCTCCAGTCAACCATCAAGCCACAAATGCATTGCCATATGATGATAATGTTGCAGTTGCAAACAACAAAAACAGACAATGATTTACAGTGCACGGTAGTGAATTATCTTGGAAATATTCCTTCAAAATCATTCTGTACTGAAATAAATGACATAATTGCTGCCTGGGAGGTAAGAAAACAGTTTGAAATGTTAAGGAAAATGTTACAGCTGGATTTAAAAAGAGGTATCGTGTCATAAGCAGATGATATTTGTGGCTTATGGGCTGAAACATGCAAAGAAGTGGATGTTTCAGGGTTGTTTTTAACAAGATCCCTAAAGATAATTTTCATACAAAACTGAACACCGAACACAGACTGTATAAAAGAAGTGGACGTAGTCTCCGGGTGCCTTAAACTTGCATTCTTTCTAATGAACAACAGAGGGTGACTCCACTGGTTTTTTAAAAGAAGTTAAATTGTATAGAAATCTATGAGAAAAATGACCATACTTTTCATTTGATTTATTAGCTCAGTAAATGTTTTCCTGATGGAAGTTTATAGTACCATTTAGAGACCATTAAAACAGACAATACAGCATGGAAAATAAAGTCACTTCTGACTCCAGAAAAACAATATGGTGCCAGACTCATGGCTTAGAATGGCAGTTGATGCACCAATGGGTGATATCACGGTGGCTAAACCCACTTCCTTTATACAGTCCATGACACCAAGCATGACTGGAGAAGGGTAAGCAGCAATGTAAAGCCCAATAGATTTGTGGTATATTAGCTAAACATGTAAAATCCCTGACCTTTTAGGTATGAGTCTTTGAGTTTAATATTCTGTTAATCTAGGTAAGTAAAGCTGGGCTTATTGTAGTTAACATTTAAAAAGAGCAGGATATTCCATCGGGTAAAGAGAATCTGGCGAGCATCCAGGTTTCTCTCCTGGTTTTCCTAAAATAAACCCCTGGAACAAAACAAATTACAATTAAGGCCCACCAGTGTGGAAATTCCATTTAGCTCTAAATGCAATGTAGCATTTATTAGTTCCTATAGGCTGTTGTAGAGGGGTTTAAATGATTGAACAACAGACAGCCTAGAATTGTAACATTACTGTATATTAAAGCCTCTTTGTTTATATGTAAGCTGTGTGTGGTTGTTAAGTAGTTAATTCCCTTTAAAGAGAGATGAAGTTAGCTCATCAACAAGGAGCTGAAATCACATTCAAATGGAACGATAATTAATTAGGTCTAAATGTAATTTTCATAATTGGGATAGTCCAGGATCTGTGCTTGTTTTGTCTTAATAACTGCCTCAAGACAGAGGGAGAGAGACAGTCATGAAAACACATATACAGGAATCACCCTGCTGTCTCCCTCTGATGAGCATATTTCTGTATATATGTTTGATGCGATCAGCACTGACTTATGAAGAAGAGGGAACTCCTTTCTTCCTGTTGAGGCAGTTCTATTCATTGAAGCCATCTACGGGAAGGCTGCCAAAATGACCCATCAAAGATTGACGAGGGTTAAGCTCCCATAATCAATATGACACTGCTAAGTGCCCTTTGATTGAGCTGCACGCAGTGTAAAAGGACATTTCTGTGTGCCCGGCTGCTCTTGCCACCAAGAAATGCAGCATTTGTCCAAAGCTAAACGGTCTTCTGAATGTCATTGTCACGGGTACATTAACTTTTATATGAGTCTGAGAGACAGACTTGGAGTGAGGATGAACGGCCATTTTCATTAGTGTGGCTGCTCGGTGCCATTAAGGGTGCTGTCAGACGGACAGGGACAGAAATGGTTTGCATAGGGTTGCGCAAGCTGGAGATTTCATTCCTTCTCTTAAGATGTACCACGAGGAGCCGGAGTGATGAAGGCTGCGGCTGAATTTGCGGGTGTGAAACCTCGTGTCACTAGGCAACTGGATCTGATGGCTCCTTTGTTTGGGGTGAAAGGTTGGAAGCACTCGTACTAATCTCCTTGCTTCACAATTAAGGAACACAGGAGAGCTGCTCGAACCTCTTCCCGCTCTCAAACAACAACAACAAAAAGAAAAGGATTGAAAGGCTCCTCTATTGTCCCTCCTCCTCAGTCGCTGCTCCCCCTCCTCTCTCTCCACGCTAATCGAAAGGTATTTGCACTGTAAATTAAAAGGGCCCTCGCGCGTTGCTGTTTTAACACTGACGCGCTCTCCTAAGATGTCCACAAACAGCTCCAATCTAATTACAGAGGGAGATTTACTTCAAATAACACTGTGGACAAAAGCACCCTGGCTATTGTTGACGTGGGCCCTGTGTTCCACATCTCTTTTTCTCTTTCACTCTCTTGGGCGAATCCCTTTATATTCAAAGTCCTCGCCTTGCCAAGGTTAAAATGTGATGGGATATCTGAAAGTAGGGAACCTCCTGACAAAAGCTGCCTTTTTATTCCCCGGATGGCAAAGGCCCTCGTAGATTTCCACCGTTCTGTCTCTTTCCTTATCTATCCTTTTTTTCTTTTCTTAACCAAGCAGATCTTGAACAAAGCCGCAGCGGCTGACATGCAAATGTAACAGGGGAGAATGGCGGCATCCAAGGATTTGAGATTGTCCGACAACGGGACGTGCTCGCTGGGGTTGCATTGTGACGTACAGCTGAGACACATCCTCAGGGTCGAAATAGGGAGGAAAGGGATGGTGGATATTGGCTGGCCAGATTTGCAGTGTGTCCTGCTGACTTCCATTTTATGGCCCGTGAATCGCATAGCCCTCTGGGAGTCTATAATCCGCCCCCCCTTACCCACCCTCCCACTGCCCATACCACATCATTTTATTGGTCTCTCTGGATGTGAGGCTGCTGTCCCTGGTTTACAATGATCCATCCATGTGGGGATTCTCCTGCAGCCAGACTGTTGCACCACTACGGACATCCCAATTTGCTACTGGATCCCACCCACCTATTTCCCCCGTATAAGAATACTACCTCCCTCCCTGACATGCTGTTGTCCCATGGTTTCCTGTGGCGATGCATCAATGCGACTGTGCCCACCATGACACTAAGCCTCGGCACTGAGGCCCTGCAGTGCAGGGGCCCAGTTGGGTATTTCTCAATGAATGAAGCTGGGTGCGGGGGAACGTAGCAGTGCCAACTCTCATTCACACATTTTATCTCATTTACACACAAACCACATATTCCTCATTCACATAGGCCGCTGTGCATAACACTTATGGCCGTGGCGGATGATTACTACAGGGTGTTGGTCACACTGGAGAAGTGCACGGTATCCATCAGCCAAGCGGAGGATCTTCCTCCGCCTGGAAAAACTCATTTAGATCTTATCTGGGGAAAAATTTGTTTGCTGAGGGAGAGGGAGGAGGTTAGTCGCAGGAGAAGTGACTGTAGTCTGGCTGGAGCTGCTTGATTTAATTTAGCCACCGATAGTGTCTCTGACCACTTGTACTCTTCTTATTTTAGAAGGTGAGTGAGAGTGAGTGCCAAGGAGGGGGAGATGGAGGGAGGCAAAGAGAAAGAGGTATTTGTTTACAGAGACAGAGGTACAGGGAACTCGGAGGTTTTAAACACTCATTTAAAAAACATTTCAAATAGTTATTATATGGTATTAAAAACCTGAGGACCTAAATATAAGCTGAGACCATCCTCAGTCACTGACGCTACATATCTAAACTGAAACTCTAGCTTAAAGAATTTTCCTATGATATAATTCTGATTGTCCTCAACAACAATAGAAATAAAATAGATTTTTGATAATCTATTTATTGTTGCAGCCAATTTCCCAGGAAAAACCCAAAAGGCTGCTTGTTTTAGCCTCCATAATTTGTTGTTTCAATAATTTTTACATAACTGGATATTGACTCCTTTTGTCAAAACACACAAATTGAACAATGTTACATTGATCCTGTGAAAACTGTGACTTCTGTCTGACATTTCACGTTCTCGCCTGTTTGTTTCATCTTCAGTGTTTGGCTTAACAAGGTGAGCGTGGCACCTGATACTCGCCATGACCCAGAATGCCCTGTGTGGGTTCTCTGGCCGGCGCAGACAGACAGACAGACAGACAGACAGACAGACAGACAGACAGACAGACAGACAGACAGACAGACAGACGGATAATCTGCCTTCGACCACCGACAGCTTGCTCAATTATGAGTGGGATGCTGGAACGATGAGCACTAGCCTGGTGCTAATCAGCATTTTGACTCACCAGATGACACAGACAGGAAGCTTAACAACATTTTGTGATCAAAAGTCATAATGCTAATGCACATCTGGCCTTTAGCGAAAAGCTGCTCGAATGCCTCATAAACATGTTTATGATATCTTTATGGTGATATTTCATTCATCAGAGTTAACAGTGAGCAGCAGGGTTGAGTGGAATCCCATTCACACTTGCAGGGGGCTCTATGTTCCTATATGTGTGTATGTGTGTGCGTCAGTGTGTGTATCAGCAACATGTGTGTAGCACAGGCTGCCTGGGCTGGAAGAATATTTGCTTTGCTTATCGCCGCCCTAATGCTCACTGACAACTTAATAACATCACAATTAACTAAATGCTAAACAGATGCCAGTGCTGGACTAATGTGATTGAGACAATCGGCACTTTTGACGTGACCCCTGTGTAGCGCTGCCATTGGCCTAATTTGCTTGAGTGACATGACTGGACTCTGTGTGTGTGTGTGTGCATGTTTTGTATGTGTGTGTGTGTGTGTGTGTGTGTGTGTGTTTGTATTTTGAGTAACTGATTGCAAAGCCACCGGCGAACAATTTACAAGGAAGTAAAAGACGAGGAAAAAAAGAAATAACGTAATTCAAAAGAGCTTCTTTTCCTGACCATCATAACCTCGTTGTAGTCCCCCCCCCCCCCCCCCCCCGCCCCTCCATCTTCTCTTTCTCTTTTGCTTTTTCTGTCTCTCTTGCGATCCTCCCTCCCTTTCTGCCGCTCTCTCTCCAGCCAAACTATTTCTGGCTTGAGAAAAGAAAGTGTTTACTCTGCGGCAGAGGCCTGCTGGAATCACGCTGTGTTCCCACTGGCTAAACCCACTATTGCCACTCCATGGTTTGCATATTTTCCCTGTATTACAAGACTTTAAAAAAGGACGGAGGGAGATAAAGAGAGAAAGAAAGGAAGAGAAAAGAGTGAGAGAGCAGCCTCCCCCTCCTATTATATGTGGATTTTCTCTGGCACTGCTGTGTGTGTGTGTGTACATGGAGATGATTCATGTATAAACAGGAACACCAACAGTCGGACAACAAATTCTTTCTAGGCCTGTGGACTCCAAACTCATTTCTACACCGGTCACATGGGAGATGCAGTCCCAGTTGTTTCTACTGCTACTCTACAGCTCGTCTTGTGTAACAGGCAACTGCTCTAACTGAATGTGGCCTGAGTTTGCTGGATGAATGTGCAGATTTCAGTCCAAATGACAAAGTTTGCACTTGTGGATATATGCTTCAGATTGGCAGTTAAGCAGCCTGCAGAGCCTGTAAAATGCATGAGACACCAGAAGTGAAATCTGCACTTTTTAAATCAGCAGGCAGACAAAAAACAAAACCCAAAAGAAAGTAATTTCGCTTCAATTTATTGCTTATTTTTTTGTTTGTGAGCCACTTTCTCTCTGAACATATTCTGACCTTTTGCTTTTCTGCACCAAGCTACAGTTTAATCAAGTGGAATGTGAGTGTGGTGGGCTTTACCAATAAAATACAAGAGCTATAAATTATGGTGGGGACCAAAACAATCTAATGAAAAAAAAGAGATGAAGATAGCTGGCAGAAGTACAGAGATAAAGGCAGAATGAGAACTGCAGCTCAGTGTTCAGATGTGTCTTGTACAGCCCGACGGGGAGAGGCTTTACTGGAAATGCGACTCAAAATGACACGTTGGAGGTGGCCGTGTTTAAATGAGCACAACAGTTTCTCAATATGATATTATGGTGTGGGACAAAATCTACATTAAAACAGTTTACAGCTGATATCACAGGGAGTAAATGTCGCAGTGTGCAGCCATAACAGACAACAAAGCTTATCTGCCAAAAAAAAAGACTTCTATTTGAGCAACTTGTCCTTCCCTAACCAAATGTCCTAAGATTTATAATACAGAATGCATTTATGACTATCCATATAAAACAATAACTAGCTCCTTAAATTTTACTGCTCCTGTCAATGGCAGAGCTCACATTATGCATTGAAGCACTTTATTGTCTTGGTTTAAAAAAAATAATATACAAGGCTCATTAATAGATAAAATCCTCTTTTTCAAGCCCATAAATTGAAAGTCAGTGTTGGAAATAAAACAGCTAAATTTGGTGCCCATGTTGACATTGAAAAAAAAACTGCTTTAGATAAAAGCCTGACCCGTGGACCTGCATATGATCCCAGAGGATAAGACGGGCACGGCTGCTCGTACGGCATGACAGGCTTGTCATTTTGCATTTTGAACAAAAATCTCTTTGAAAGGAACAATGCTGCTCAAATAAAAAAAGAGTCTAAGCGTGCATGCTTCGGCATTTGAGGACATTTAGGCTGGCATTACACCATGTGAAATCACATTTCCTCATCCTGCAGTAGGGTTATTTTTCTATCTTAAAATCAGCCACAAGGATTGCTGAGAAAACCTTACGATCAATAAGTATTTATCCTGTAACAAATTTAGATTTATATAACAATCAACACCAATAAAATATCAGAATAACAGATATTATTTTTTCCATATATTCAGATTTCAAATCAGTTTTTTTCGTCATTCAAAGGAAGCCATTACCTGCCATTTATATTTGCCTTGACAGGATTCCAAAAATAAAAATGGAGTTTGAAGCAGTCTCATATCAGTATGCACATTACATTACGCTCTGCTTCCTGCCAGTCACCTGACATCTACATGATGAAATGGAAGTCTCTGCCAAGAAATCCTCTCTATTAGCATGTAGCTTCACATGTTTGTTTTTTTTGCCTAAAAAGGTCGCAAATAGTGCAAAGGTAGGACTTAAAAAAACAAGAAAACCCAAGCCTAATTGCTACATTGCATAACAATCAGAGGACACGAGACAGAGACAGTATTAAATGGGCTACAACTCTAAATGACAGCAGTGTTTTTCTTTAAGGACGACAGCTCCATGAAAGCCAGACAGACTGTGTTCTTTGCTTGCAAAAGCCCTGAGGCGAGTCCCAGTTTAGAGAGATTGAGAGACTCTGATGCGATGCCATCCAATTTGGGAAAATATGTGACAAAAATTAGCCGTCAGTAGATGTAATGCAACTCACAAGTGACTTCGGCTCCTGAACACAGGCATTCCTGGATTTATTTGTGTGTGTGTATGCACTGCCAAAGAAGGGGAGAGTTTGCAGTGTGTGTTTGTGCATTTGTATTTGCACGAGTTCAGTGGGTAAAAACAGCCACATGATGTTTTGCTGCTAGTTCCCTTGGCATCCTGATCAGTCCCCCCCCCCCCCCCCCCCCCCCCCCCCCCACACACACACACACACACACACAACTGAACACACACATCCCCATGCAGAATAGCCTGTCCATTTGGAATGACGACAACTTCAGGAATGCTGCCAAACTATCCCATGGTTTTAGATAACCACTTGCTTTACGTCTCGTCTACAGTATGAGGGCTCTTTGGTAACATAGAGAGGTGTGTGATATACCAACTGCAGTTAAAAAGCAAGAAAAGACAGACAAACTGGGAAGGAGACAGAGGTTGAGTCAGACTGCAGCTGATCAGGCCAACAGAGGAGATGCCACAATAGTTCCCATTCAAAGCAGCAAGAAACAGCCACAGTTTCAGAGGCCAAATATTGTCATCAGAGAACATTAGCCAAGGGCTGAAGCGCTGCCAAGAGGCAGGCAGAGATCAAATCTGGCTTTGATGGCCAACAGTAACCCCATGCTCCCACCACACACCCTCTGATGTTTTGCGTCTTGGGTACTGTACACACAGACATTTCTGTATAAATAAATCCATGTTTGTTAAGCCTCCTAGCTCAAAATGACTTAACACAGTACTGTCCAGTGTAGTTTCCTTTGTTTTGTCCCTATCTATCTATCTATCTATCTATCTATCTATCTATCTATCTATCTATCTATCTATCTATCTATCTATCTATCTATCTATCTATCTATCTATCTATCTATCTATTGTATATATTTATATTCAGCTATTCTTAGAGCTGAGCGCTTCAAAAATAGGACATTAGGATGTAAAAGGGATTTAATACAGGAAAGTCTACAAGATCACTACAATGAAATGGTTCATCCACTTAGGACCATGCAATGTTTACTGATAATTTCATAGTAATCTACTCATTAGATTATGAGCTGTAATATCCTTGATTGACATTTCAGCCTGATGGTGACTTCTGGTTCATCCTCTGGGGAGCATACATTTGGAACTTTGATTTTAATATTTTTCTTGTGCTCAGGTCATGGGGTTAGGGGGATTAACCTTGGGGACCATGTATACCCACAAAATATTCATAGAAAATTTAATGTTAATCCAAAAAGTAACTGTGATTGTTAGGATTTTGTTAGGACCCAAAATAAAAAATAAGACTACAGTAACAGGGCTACACCACTGACTGTATTCACAGGTCAGGTCAGCAGAGTTAACAAGGCCAACTTGGCAAATCTAGGATTTCAGTGTTGTTAGCCACGGAATAACTCAAATTTCCGTGAAACTGACACGGATTTCGCTACAATGCAAGTTAATCATACCCCGTGGCTATTCCATGGATATTTTTTCCTATTGGTTTGTTCCAAGTCACGTGACTTTCAAGGTCCCGGCGGTCAGAACAAAAAACATGGCGGACAGTTCTCTCATTTTTAATAAAAAAAAAAATTAATATTTTGACTTAGTTTCTGCATAAATATGGATTTTGATCATATTTCTAGTAAGAAATATATGTTTTATTTTCTAAATATTCACTCAGTGAATGTACATAATCACTTTGTATGTTGGAATAGCCACGGGATATCATTAACTTGCATTGTAGCGAAATCCGTGTCAGTTTCACGGAAATTTGAGTGATTCCGTTGCTATTCCACGGATTTTGAGTTAAGCAAATCCGTGGCTATTTCACGAATTCCTGTGAGACCATGTTGACTATTGACTAGCAACATTACACATTTTACTAGTTTCAATGTCTATATCTGTACAATATGTCACAGACATTTACATTTTTTTTTAACTTTACATTCCCGTTTCTTGTCAACCCAAGGTTTCTTTTATTCATTATTTTATTGATAGCCATATTCAAAGGCTTACTCAATGAAGATAGGACTGGCAGCAGTAATGCCATGAGTGTGGACACCAGGCGTTTGTTCGTAACAGTAAAGCTTGGCAGCCATCACACAGGTAGGTGGTGTGGTCCGGACATAAACCACTTTTTGTCACATGTTTCACATACTGACGACATGCAAATTTGACATGTTCCTACTAAGCCTCCACAAAGTTAGAGTGAGTGACACAGAAAGGGAGTTGTTTGTCTACCTCTTTCACTCTCATCTCATCAGTCACTCCCCAGCTGGAAACAGACCAACCAGCTAAATGCTGTCAACCTTCAGCTCACTATTGATTTGAAGAGTCACAGCAGTGACAGCAATCAGTAAGTCCAATATTGAAAATGAGAGCCATGCCTTGCAAGGCAATGTCAAGTGCTCAAATCCAGAGCCAGGGATGTCATAATATAGATGTAGAGTAGCTTAAAGTGCACAGAGACAGTGAAAGTGAAACTGGGAATCATATGGTGCAACGAAACTGCCTTGTCATATTTTACCAGAGCCCATTTTTCAGACTCTGATCCCTCAGAGGGGCTCTACACATGGATGATTACTATACTATTACTGTTGCTGCTGCGCCAGTTGTCTGGCAGGAAGACACGTCTGGCCCTGGCTGCAGCGCCAACCCCCCCCCAGCCCCCAACCCCTGCCATTCGTTCCAGACTGGAATGCCTATATTTAGAGTGCTCCTTTCCGCTGTTATGGCTGTTGGATCATTAGCCTCATTTAACCCTTCTTTACCTCCATGGAGCTGATTGGCTGAGGGCATGCCCCTCAGGAGTAACCCCTATATCCTGACTACACCACCCAACCTTCCCCTCTCAAATGTTGAGGGGGAGTGTGTGGGGGGCCGTGAATAAGACTGAATCCAAAGAAAAAGTAGAGCCGCACAATGGGAGCTGCTACTGGGAGCCTAAGGGTCACGACTTCAGATGAAGGACAAAACACAAGATGATGATAATGATGATGTGTGGCTATTTTTGGGATCGGTTTCTGGCTTGAATGTGCTTTGAATGAGCTCTCGTTTCTCTCATCTCATCTTGTTTGACACGCCAGCACTAAAGGATGCCAATGTGGATTGGTAAATGGGCGACACCATGACCCTTTGTCCAATTCAAAGGTTTAGGCAAAAATTTCAAAAACAAATGAGCCATGAAAGTGATCAAGCACATTCATGCTCCCAAGAGGACGAACCATTTCCATTTTGGACACTCCATAGGCTTTCCTTCTAAACTCTGCATGCAGCAACAAATGGTCAAATAGCCATTGAACTGGCTGTGGGTATTCGTGGTCGCCAGAGGATGACCATGGGGGTCCTGCAGCCTTTTCTCTAGCCACCCTGAAAGTAGAATTTTCAGTTGTGCTCAACTAGCGTAACCCACTGACGACCAAAATGTTTGCTTAAGGTATCGGCATTCTCAGAGAAAGACTGAAATTTTCGAAATTGGTGATAAGGACATTTTTTACAAGTTTACTGGCACTAGTTTGGCATCACATGGTGGAATCAGCACTACACAATACATATATACTTAATTAAATTTTAAAAAGTAAATTAAATATTTACTTTTATATATTCCAGTTTCATACCATACAAAAGCAGATGTTAATCAAACTTTGGATTACAACTGCGAAACATAATATAGAATATTTTAATTTTACTACATTTATTTTAAATATTTATATTTCATTTTTTTCAAATTTTTTCCTTGCTCCTCCATATCTGTAGTGTATAGCATTACAAGGTGATATCATCTATCGGCGTCCTGTCAGCAGCTGCATTGTAGAATGTAGTATGCAACTGAGAGGCAGCTCATGACAGAGCATTTGTTTTTAATCTGGAGTTATTGTCCAAAATGTAAAGTTGAAATGTGAAGAGTATAAATGCAACAAAGAGAAACCCAAGTATTCCAAAACAGAATACTTTAGCACATAACCTTGCCCCAACCGCACCATCTTGGTAACAAAGTAGTGGAAATCTGAGACAATCCTTCCCCCCAAATTAAAGAGTTCATCACCAGCAGTGAAACTGTTCTGGGCCATCACACATCTGCTGAAGGGGGATTTACTTCTTCCTATTTACATCTTGGCACCTAGATCGTCCTCATCTTCCCATCTTCATAGCTGAGCACTGATAAACAACATCAGCTTGCCAAGTTTTCCCGGTTTGTTGATTACTGTTGGGTCTGTCTTGATTTAGGGCGAGTGGGACTAATCCAAGATGATGTGATCCATCTATCTGTCAATCCATGGCTCCAGATAGCCAGAGAGGGCTGAATGAGCCTCACACACCACCACAAAACACACCACAGCACAACATGCATACACAGATTGGGAGTGTGAATGCTACCTGTGATCTCAATGTTTCTCTTTCTGAATCTGATCTGATTGCAGTACTTACTTCAACTCTCTGCCGTGCCAAAATATGTGTATTTATTGAAATGCAATATCAACAGCCTTTCCCACGAAGTGGAAGATCTCTGTGCAAATTCAGCCAATGCAAACATGCAGCAGAGGAGCTCATATCGTTTTGCATATGTTTTGTTTATGGCTATGGTGTCATGATGATATGTCTGGGTGTGTTTGTGTGTTCCTACCGGTGTGGATCTGCCGATGAGCCTCCAGGGATTCCTCTGTCTGGAACTGGGCACCACACTGGTCACAAACTATGGCCTTCTCACCAGCTGCACAACAACAAGAGACAAGAGTATAATTATACATTTACACACGTGTACCACATTTGAAAAAGATGCATTAGATGGAGAGAAAAAAGGGCATCTTAAGGTGTCTTATTCAGGCTAAAAAATGCAACTATAACACACATTTAGCAGGGTACCCATATTCCAAGTGGTCTTGCTTTGAATGCAACTTTTGAAGACAACATGTGAGGAAGTGTTTGGACCTTTAGATGGAGTAGCAACAATGTCAGGAGTGAATGTGTAACACGTACAATCAATAAATCAATAATAAAAAAGAGCTTATTGCAGATAATCAAAATCAGCATGACATCTGATGATAAGAAACAACCCATGCCAGCACAGCAAAAGCCTCTGTTTCTCCATGAGAGAGCACTGACAAGTTTACCTTTTGACTCTAAAATCTCCTGCCCACAATATTCTTTAAAAAATGTTTTTAAAAAGGGATCCTGGTATCGAACACACTCAACACATTTCTTGTATGTGACCACATCTTTCTTATTCCACGTGCAACTCGTGTCATACAGTAATAGGCTAAATCCTATACAATAATCCCTCACTCCCATCACTTGAATCAGGTCTAAATGATATCTATGTGACTTGGCAGAGTACTGATATTAGCAGCTTGATTGACAACATAAAAATGCTTATGTTATGCAGTCTGATACTGTATTATCTGGAGGCTTAGGCGTTCATTATTTGATCCTCTTTCACTTTTTAGAATTTAGATTAATATTTGTCAGTGTTTGATTGATTAATGGGTGCATTGTAATATATAATTTAGCCTGCATTTAGCTCGATGATTTGATGAGTGAGATTGGTCAGATTCAGCTCCAAATATAATATGTATTTATGAATATGCAAATAATAGCAGGGGGTGTCATCTTCTTTCCCATACATGCCTGATGAAGCCCCCCTCCCTCAAAAAAAATCTAACAGTAATAATCATAGTAGATCATTTATGTCATGTAATACATATTGCGAGCACAAGCCAATTCTTCTGTAGCTTTATTGTGCTCTTCTTTAGTCTGAAAGTTAACCTTCTTTATATCAATATACTCTAGACACAAGTTAATATATTTAGTGTGCACAAATTGTATCAGCTTAATACGCAAGGCTGACACATTCCTGGTCTTGACTCAAAGCAGTAACTAAATTATTGAGTACTCTACCACTTGTGTTGCACCACAATCTGGATGGCTGTGTTCACCTATACTTTATGAATGTGTATAACCTTGTACAACAATAAAAAGAGAGTCAGGAGCCTTGCATGCACACATAAGGGTGCTGTTGAAGGGCACATCAGATCAGGCCCAGGCAAACGACTTTTTATGGCTTGGCAGCAAGCACTGTACATGCCATACACATCACACATCAAACAGCCGCACACACACACAGAACACACACACACACACGCAGTTAACATCTGGATATTGTGTGTGTGCAAAACAGGCGTGTATGTGTGCGCGCGTCTGTTTCCAGTGTGAGCACAGAGCGATCTCTCTCGACCAGACCTTGGTTTGTTCTTGGCACGTCCTCATGGGTTACGACACCTCCAGAGAGAGAAAGAGAACACAATGAAAACAGGAAGCCAATTCTTAGATGACAGAAAAAAAGTCAGGGAGAGATGGCTTGTGTGGTTTTGCAACCGCAGTGACATTAGGGAACGGCCTGTACTGTAATAAGCCCTACCAAAAGCAGAAATGACACGGACCGTACATGACAGAGTGTGCCTGCCAGTAGATGCTTATGCAACAAGTTATGCAAAAGACGGTAGGCTGCACAAGTGAGCGTGACTGGATCATAAGCCACGCACAGCAACCTTTAAAACCAGCACATCTTAGATCCGTCTGTGGTAGCACAAGATTTATTCCCATTTAACAACTTTAGCTTGAGCTGGTGAGCAATGTCCTTTTTAATTGGCTGCATATTTAAGAGGCATAATTTGTAGTGTGAGCGTATGGCGCGCCAGTGTCAAATGCACAGATGAGCATATGGCCGAATTAGCTGGCAAAAGCAGCCACTTAACCTTTGGAGAACAAGACATGTAGTGGAGATGTAGACAGAATCCCCCAACACACCCACTGATGTCCCTAATTTGCATTAATCACATAGTCCCTCTGTTGCTTCTTTAACTCCCTGATTCATCATTGTTGAATCAACTGTAATTATTATTTTTTTATGTGCTGCAGTTGCACAGCTAAACTGCATTGGACTGCTTCCATCATATTGATTTGAGCTCATTGACTGCCCTTGCAGGGGCAATTTTATGATCATTCAAGTGCAACACACTCCATCATGCATTACCCAATGACTCATATCAGGGCTCATTTATGTTTATGCTTCTAACACACTAGTGTTTAAAGGCCCACATTGTGTTTTGGGCTCATCTATCACATGTGCATATGTAAAATAATTGCTGACCCTTTCATATTGTAGTGTCTTAAATTTAAATTAGAGTTTCCTATTTTGCAGGTAGAAACGGAGCTAAATTAATTTCTGTAATCTATGAAAATTAATTTGCAATTAATTGAAACTTGAATATACGTTTTTAGAAGTTCATGGCAAGCAAGTCTCAATTTACCATTTCCCTTCATTGCCTCCACTGATGTGCTCCTGAGCAGGATACTTAACCCACCGCTGCCCCAGGTGCGCTCCTTAGTGGCCAACGGATCAAACTGTGATTGTACTGGGCAGCTTCCAGGTGTGAGCGGGTTAGTATGTGAGTGTTCCTGCAAAGGGAGCATTCAAGCTCAGCAAATTTAATCTGGTTAAAAAAAAACAAATGGACTGGAAGGTAAGAAAACACTAAACTATGCTTTGCAGTATTGTAAAATATAGGTGATTTGTAGTTAATCAGCTTAACACTAGCATGACTCCGCCTCACAGACAGTGGTGCAACACTATAACCAGTCTTCTGGGGGGCCAAGACGCGTGTGCTATATGGGCCAGGGATAGGATTTTAGTGCAGGGCATGCCCCTGCTTGTGGCACAAGGACATAAATTGTCAGGAAATGCCTGCATGGTGCCTTGCTTCAAGGAGAATGGAGTTGTACGAGGTCACGGTGGGGCAAAGGGGGGAGGAACCCAGGGTACACACAGCCAGGCAGCCACCCAGCCAGATGCCCGTCACTCTAGTTAGCCAGCTAAGTGCTAACAGGGGGCCCTCTGCTTGGTAACAGCCGCCATCAGCCATTTTCACTGCCAAATTAAAGAGATAAATCTTGAGGCCCCTTTGATCGCAAGAGCCTGAACTTGTTAGTTAGGAAAGACGGGGTAACCAGGACAGAGGACACACACTTGACATCAGCTGTTACTCAGCTCACGTGTCTTCTGACTGATAGTTCTCTGTGAACAAACAACTGCGCTCTACTCAGGAGCCCATTTCAATCTTTTTTATTTTATTTCAACATTTAATTCCATTAACTGAGATTTTTCTTTGCACAAAACAAACATTTAATGTCTGCATCCCACTGCCGCTCATCAGGAAACGGAAGAATTGAATTAAACTCAAAAGATAATGTGAAGCAAATAAAAATTAACTATCATGAAATGAAACAGACCTAAGAGAAACAAAAGGGAATCTCCAATTGTCACAGGTTGCCACAGATACAGCCCATAGCTGACATAATAAAGGTTGCACAACCTCTGCTGACTTTGTGTGTATGTGGGGATTGGGTGGTGATCAGGTGCCACATGCCAGTGAAGCCGCTTCCCTTTTCACTTCCCTCTCTGAGAAATATTGCACAACTGTTGTTGCAGCGCACTGTGGCTCAGTTATTTCATAAAGGGCCGTAAAAGAGAAGCTGGTGAAGGGCTCCCTGCCAATCAAGTAAACTTCCTGTGAAAACCTGGCAGCAAAGAGCAATATAACCGCCCTGTATACTGTAAACCTGACCTGTCTTTACAGGCCCTGCATCCCGCTGATAAAGGAAACTTTCCATTGTATGGTGCCACATTGTTAACTTTTTAGAAGCACAAACCTCTCAAAGTTAGATTAGCTTTTTGTTTCTGTTAATGTTTTATCTGCAGCTGTAATGTGTGCTGCTGTAGGTAGTAGAAGGTTCATATCCGGTTGCTTTGCTTCCTGAAAAGGAAACTGTGTCATTTTCATAAACTTGTTTTTAGATTTTTTGCAGTTCGTTCCTTTTCTTTTCAAGTGAGCTTTGTCCTGAATGTAGCAAGCAGGTGATGTATAGTGTGTGGAAGGATTAGTATTTAAGTTGGTCATGAGCTCTTCAAGTTGTCAAAGTCTGAAAGTCTAAAATCACAAGTGACATAGTCAAGAAAAACTGGCTTAAGTTCCAATCACGTGACATGGGTCCCCACCTCACGCTAAACTTACAACTTGTAAATCTCTCTGTTACTCTGTTGTAAAAGTGCTCAATAAAAAAAACTGTGATTACTCCTGGGTCTAGTTGACTCTAGGTACTCTCACCACTTCCTTGGCATTATTCGAGAGTGTTTCACTTAAAGTTAACTACTGTGGGCTTCCCCCAACACTGGCAACATTTCACCACATAGACGTGATGAGGATTGTGGATTAGCCCACTGAGCAGGCCTCACAGGGAAGTGATGGTGCATTCCCTTGCCTGTAATTTCCCCTGACATACTAAGTGCTCGTTCTCCCATTTCCCTAAATAATGTGGTGTGCAATGGTGCATTGTCCCATTTGCTGTTACACTCTTTCCATATGTGCATGGAATCTGAATGTGAAAGTGCAAACCGTCGTTATGTTATGATGCAGAGATGAGGGCCAGAGAAAAAGTAACCTCAATGCCCATTTGGGGGGTTTGTGGGTGTAATAAGTGTGTTTTGGTGCAACAACCCACACACACACTATCAACACACTCACATCACCCAGCTCAACTATGTGATCTCATAATGCGGCCATTCAGAAGCTCTCCTCATTCAAAAGAATCTGTCAGAGACAGAGAAAGGCCCTTTTTGTTTGGGGTGATAGGCCTGCTTTTCTGTGCCTCCTGTGGAGGACTAAATTTTTTTTGTGACAGTGTGCCCACACTCAGACTTGACACTTGTTGTTCCAACCTACTTTCTCTCACAGGTAGAGCATATATGCTAAGTTTGCAACAGATGTCCCCCCTTGGGGATCGCAGTCTAAACAGAATCTTTTATCAAAGACAATCGCAGAATTAAACATAAGAGATACAGAGTCTGTCTTTGCTCATAGCGACACACAAAAAGTAGGCCACCATGTTGATGCGAGAGCTAAACATTTCATCCTGCACGGGAGATAAAGAAAAATCTGTGTTTATTCTGTAACCACTGCTGGCCATTTGTAATCTGATGAAGCCATCAACCTTCCCATTGCTACACAAGCATTAAATGACCTTGTTCTGCCATCTAAACATGTTACTGAACATGCTATTTTTCAGGAAATCAGCAAAGCCATGCAAAGACTTTCTGTTTCCTGCAATATAGTCATCAAAATCTGTTTTCAAATGGTCTCACATGCCCGCTTGCATGAGATGGCATGACACTATTTAGCATCCATTACACAAAAAAACCCTGTCTAAGCGCTTCCACATTGAGGAGACGTTCAACAACAGAGCTGCACTGTTACAAGAGAATAAGTCTGCTGTAATACAAAAAAATGCCAAATTCAACTCCGGACAAGCCGTGACACGTTAAAACAACACGGTAAACAAACAGCTTGGCTGCATGTGAATAAAATACCAGCTGTCTTTAAGATTATATTGTCAACCTGGGGAATTTACCTGTACTTTCTTTACAAGTAACATTTACTGTTGTACTGAATAGTTAGAGGCTTCAGTAATAAGGTTCTCGATGGAATTCTAAATCAACATTTCTCGTGTATTCATTCAGTTTAGCCTCTGTATTTCTGCACAGTTGCGGATAAAGATTAAGCTACACTAATATTATTAGTATTATACTATTTGTAGGATTAGATTAGATTCTAGAATTGTTTCCAAGTAGTATGATTCAAACATCTGCAAAAACTCTAAAGCATTGTCTAAAAGTCTACATTTACTGAAAAAAGAACAAAATATTCTGTTTCAGTCAGGACTTGTTGGCATTTAGCTTTTCAAAAACAACATTTTTCCTTTGCCTCCCGCTTGCAACAAACTAAAGGAGGTACACACCTGTATTTATGGGGCATTTGAGAATCAAACTGGCCAGTTAAAGATGAATGAACATATTTATGAAAGAAAGTGGATTCAATAAATACTACCTAATTTAAGTTGATGAATCACTTCATTCAAAGTAAGGATTTTGTTCCAGGGTTTTTATTTTTTTTGGCAATGACATAAAATATGATGAAAGAAATTCAAAGCTCCTCTTGAAAACTTCAATACAAGCGCCAGTATTACTTAGTTTGAGCTAACTTGTGTACAATTTGGGGCCAGACTTGTAAAAGTTAAATTTAGTAACAACAAAACTAAGTGCAAATTATTAAATAAATTCAGGATTATACTCTATATCAAAATAAATGCTCTGTTATAGTATGAAGTGGGGATTTCTATCTGCCATATACATTTTGTCCAAGGTCAAATCGTCCCCATAGACATTTTCCCAAAATTGCACATGTCACACTGATCTGAAGTCCCTTCATTACAACAACAGGAGTTAGGTCAAACATTAAAAGACTTGTAATGGAGGCCCAGAATTCTGAATGGAATGAACATGTAAAGGTTAACTGGACATGACAAAGCATTAGTTCAAAATTGTTTTCATTCTAATCCCTATGCAGACCTGGTTGCAGCAGGGCAGGACACAGTTTACTGTATGTGCATGTGCACATATTTCTGCAGGAAGTGGCTGAATGATCTGTTCTCAGGAGTCAGGGAGGCTAAATGGGAAATTAAAAAGGCTAATTACAGTGTATCCGTCGATGGCTGACCAATATCACACTCAGTGGTTTTTAACAGTGTAAACAGGGCAGAGGAGAGAGAGAGAGAGAGAGAGAGAGAGAGAGAGAGAGAGAGAGAGAGAGAGAGAGAGAGAGAGAGAGAGAGAGAGAGAGAGAGGGGCAGACAGACAGATTAGGGAGAGAGAACGTGCATGTGTGTGTGTGTGACAGAGGGAGGGAGGCAGACAAGCGCAGTCACCAACAAAAACATAGCCTGGCTGTTCACTGAGCCTACATAAATGGCTTACGTAAGACAGTACTCTCAGTACCAAAAAACAGCAAAAATCCATAAACACACACAGACACACATCCCCCCCTCCTACTCCTCTGCACACATTCACAGACATGTAGGTTTCACTACATCTGTGAGGACTTCCATTCATTTAACCATGAAAAATAACTTCCGCTCTCCACTAGATTCACGTCCTTAATATTTACCCTGAAAGTGAAGCAATGGGCAAAATTACATTACAGCTATCAAAAAGATTCTTATTCCCAGCATCTAAAACTCAATCTGGTTCACATGCAAACAGCAAAACAAGTACACACACACACACACACACAGTCGCGGGAACACACACAGACGCAGTATGCTGTCAGAACAATGAGTACAGACACCACACGCTCTCTCTCTCTCTTTCTCATTCCCCCCTCCTTCCCTTGCTCTACCTTCGGCGTTATAACGAGCCGTGCTGTACAGTTTTATTTACACCAGCCTCTTATCAGTGGTACAGCAGCACAGAGACTGCCAATTGGAGAGGACAGGCCACGGTACTGCCTGTACCCTGTAGTGGAGTAGGTGTGTACCGCCATGCTCCCAGCACGTTTTTATCAAGGCTCAGAAAAGACTGGGCCCGCGCCAGGCTGCCTCTCAGAATAATAAAACACACACACACACACACACACACACACACACACACACACACACACACACACACACAGGTTGAGTTTGCAATAAGTCACCGCAACTACAGGCACGTTATTACGCAGGTCTTGCAGCACACATACAAACCAAGAGGGTTTCCATTTAGGGATGTAATGGGAGTAAACCCACCTTAAGTCATTTTAACCACCTTTTCATATAAAAGGGAGAGATTTTAGCAAATGCATTTTTTGCTGAGATAAATCTTAATGTGTAGCAGGAAGCATGTGACAGATGGCAACATGCAGGAGGCTGAGTTCAACATCTGACGCAATCACGACAGAATTCTCACAATTTGGCACAGAAGGCCCTTTTGAAAAATACTGTTAAGTGATAATAAAATCATAAAGGCTAAAGATTTAATAAAATATACTTTTTTTACCTGTCGAAACGATCACAAATTGCTACAACTCGGGACAAATATGATTCACAGTAAATACATTACACAGGAGATGTTCAGAAACATAAAACACTTAAAGGACTCAGAACCATCCTACATATGAGAGCAAAAAATTATACAGGATAGAAAACAAATAAAGAAAAATAAGCTATCAAATTCAAACCAACGACCACAATGCAGAGTAGTTTATGGAAGCCCTGAGAAAAAAATTCTGGTGATAAATTTTCTAATTCTGTATGAAATTATGTTCTCTCCTGTGTTTCTGACTTTAAAGCAGGTGAAAAAACAAGGTTCTACCAGGAACACTTTTCTAAGTTGGTTGGTATAATTGCCATTTTGGCCAAAAGAGCTGAAGTACTCTACTATCCCATCTTCTAGGACAAGTTTTCTTTGAGGTGACTTTTAATTCCTCCATTCACTCACAAGGCAAACACAAGCTTCATATATTGTTTTTTTCAATCCTAGCTAGTAGGCTAATGGCTAATGTTAGTGGAGCTAATGCTAACGGAAGATTAATGCAGGTTAAAATACATTTTAGCCAAAAGAAAGACATGACAGTAATGTTATATAACTTGCTAAGACTTGAAATCCGACATGTTAAGAGTTTTTGTGTAACGCGTATTTAAAATGAAGTAACAAAACCGAATTAGCACTTTTCAAAATGGCCGCCCTGTCACTGATTTAGCCTTGGTTGATCTAAACTTTAGAGATTTTACAATACAAATGATAAGACCAAGAAATGGACAGGACTAGGGGCAAGTGATGCACCCAAAATCTTCTAATAGATAATAATAACTTTATATCGCTATAACAGTAATGGTTCTTCAAAAAAATTAACCAGAAATGGTTTATAATAATCATACCGTAGATTATTTTCTTCTTGTTTTTGGGAACATCCATACAAACAAAAACAACAGTCTAACATGAGACAACACTCTCAGTAATTCTTTCAAATTGCAGCTGTAAGGGCCCTGAAAACAATCATCAACAATTAAATGTTACACCATAATCAAGCCCTGATGTGCTACATAGCCTGCTCGGAAAAACTTTAGCAGTGGAAATGGTATTGCCAAATCTCTACCAGTGGAAACATTTCCGGCGTCAGGCGGTCATATCACTCAGGCCTGGATGGGACAGGATGACATAGTAGCGGTGTAGTAGTAAAAGAGCCTCACAGGACAATTACAATCAAAGTGTGCTGGGCTGCACTTGGAACATGGATCATTTATTATGTAGATGATGTTGCAGTAACTATAAAACACGTGCTGGTTCTCACAAATGTCAGTCAGATGCAGACTCACACAAACAAATGACATTATGGTGTGAGCAAACACAGCGCTATAGATAAGAGGACATAATCTTGTCTTTTGGTGAGGGGGTGGGGGGGTGGGGGGTAGACAAGCCATCAAAAGCACAGGAACATGTTTGCTCCCGATGATATTGTTATCGACGGAGAGGAAAAAGAAATCAAAGGGAAGTGAGAGAGCACGCGGAAGAGGGAGGGAGAGAAAAAGGAGGAAACAGATGAAGACAGAGAATATTCAGGTCGCATTTGACAGCTTTACGGTCTGTTGCGCCGAATGGGATGTCTAGGGACGTGGCAAAGCAGACAAATATTGACTTGCAGAGCGTTCGCATGCACACACTCATATTCACACACACATATACAGGGAAAATACACAAGACACTTCCACATGAAGCCTCTAAATTCAGCCCCCCTTCAAAATGGATGAGCTCACATTGCAACATCAGTCACCCTTGTTTTTTTACCCGGCTCAACCTCTTAATCCATTTTGCCTGCAAACCAATTTGTTTGTCCAGTAGGTCACAGACAGTTTCCTGCCCTCACTGTTCCCTGTTCTTTTGTACTGTTTATTTCTCTCTCTCCTTTGCCTTACTTTCTCTGAACGACAGAGCCATTTCCAGAGCTTTTGCCCCCTGGGAGATCGAGGGCATCTCAGTCCACACATCCATCCCTCCCTCCTCCTTCTTCCTTTCCTGCAGTCTTTTCCTCCTGTCTACCTCTCTCTCTCTCCCCCGTCCTCCTTACTTTCAAACCGTCTTTGACGTCAGAGAAACCTGGTTTAGAGTGTGCACTTACACGAATGGACACAGTCACACATGCATCATTTAAAACTATTTGCTGTGCTCCCAAAACTGCCATAACGTCTTTCTTTTTTTGTTGTTGAGATAAGTACAATCAGATTCCGGTTACTGTGGCCTTGGGTACATGGCATTAGCATTAGACTTTGCAGACAACTGGTGACATAATGATAACAAAGTCTTATCATCTCTTCTCAAAACAAATGTTTATCAGGGACTTTATCCTGATTCGTCTTAAAAGTATTTGCTTGATTTGTCTTTTATGTTATTTGACTGGAATTTGTTTTAGATTTTATTTTTTTGAATCATGGTCCATTTTAGTGTATTTTAAGTTTTCTTCCCTTTGATTTTATTAGTCTGTACAGACTGGGATACCGTAAAAAACAGTAGGGATGGGAATAATTAATCGATGATCGATTAAAGGTCATTAAGAATTTGGTCAATCACATGGAATTTTTAATGGATCTGTGTATTTTTTTATATTAATTTCATCTATGACTGCGTATCAGTACTCACTGAACTGAAACACGGCCGAACTTTCAGTTCTGCGGCTGTACGTCAATAAGCCAATGAGCTGAGAATTAAGTTGGATAAAGCTACAGTTTGCAAACTGAAAGTTGCAATAACAATTATAAAACACAGAGAAATACAAGAGTATTAATTTGAGCAAAACTAGCTTACTGTATCAAACCTTCCTAGCATGAATAACTAGGTTTAATTTTATCAAAAACTTATTTAAACACAAAACACATTTAAATATGCAAGATTAATGTGAAAACTAACCTCACGCCTCTCCGGGGCTAAAACATCAAACATTGAACTCCTTGACGTCATCTTTACAGTATCACCACTTGAGTTAGTGTTATGATGGACAGGAAGTCTCTTTTCGTCCTTTCGAAATAAAATCGTTCATCATCAAAACGAGCTTTTGCATAGTACTACATATATGTCTTTTATTTTGTGCATGTATGCATGCAGCAATTAATCTATCAATTGATCGTTAATGTTATAGATAATCGAGTTGACAGGTTTCTTCCAAACACCCATCCCTAGTAAAGTACTGCACGGATTGCCATGATATTATGTATAGACAGTCATTGTCCCTTAGAGGATGAACTCTAGATTTGGTAATCAGTTTCTTAATACGATTGGATGGACTGCCACAACATCTAGTATAGATATTCATGTTCCTCTCCCCTTTGTCATAACTTTGATGATCCCCTGACTTTTCATCGAGCACCATAATCAAGTCATTATACAAGTATATGACTCAAAAAACACACCATATTTTTAAGTTTTGGCCATCTTCTTTCAGAAATCATGACTCATCAGGTCATGAAGACCTCACTAAAAAACTTTACAACTCAGTGCAAAAGGTCCCACAAAAGCCAGTTTTAAAGCAAAAGTTTATTGTGTTCTGATGGCTTTTCAATGCCCCATGGTATGTGACATAAAACTGTCAAGCAGTGTCCCAACCCTTTTGTCTGTAAAATGAAACTGGTAAATAAAATGCCTTCATAACTGCGAGGAATGATGGTGATATAAAGAAAGAAGACACAGGTTGTAATTTTCCCAGGTGTGAGAACACTCACACCATATATGCCCCATCTTGATGTCCAGTGAAAGCAATTACCCTTGCCGTTGCCAGACACTGACCAAGTGTTTCAAAACTCCCCCACCCTCTCCAAACCCTGGCCTTCCCTCCTCCCTGGCTGCCTCTAGAGGTGAAAGGTGCCATGTGTTTTCAGCTTTGCTTTCAACCCCCCTCTGTTTTTAAGAAGAGAGGAGAAAATTAGGCTTTGACATGTATCCGTGTGCTCCTGCAGGCCACAGACGTGAGGATATCTTCAGGGCTTTTGGTGGATGTGTGTATTTGTGTGTGTGTGTGTTTGTGTGTGTAGATGGGTACATGGATGTGTGTGAAGAAGTGCGAGGAAGGAAACAAGAGCTGGATGCATAGAGGAACCACCCGGGGCTCTCCTGGTGTGAAGAGGCAGGAAGTAAGTTAGGCTGCTCTAAAATGCCAAAGTGGACCATTTCTCACAAGCCTCAGGGTCTGGTATTAATAGATCCTGGTTGGACAGGGGTGGGTGGGCTTATGGCCAAATATATGTTGACATGAGCAACCAACTGCAGGTTTGAGTCTGGTCAAAGAATGCCACAAGGCTAACTTTGGTTATGACCATTCAAAAATCAAAGACTACTCTAGCTATTTAGCATCATACTTCTTTTACTTTGACATACTCATGATTGACAGTTTAAAGTACAAAATACATTTTCCCAGTTTTAATCCTGTGTTCTAAACTCGAAGCCCACCCAATTTTAGGGGTCCAAAGAAATACATGAGATTTGACTGAAATCCCTCTTGTAACCGTACACCACTCATCAGTTTTACTGGGAAATACATCACTGTACAGAAGGTAAAGACACTAACTCTAACTTCTTCCTCGTGAAAACCTGGTGCCTACATTACCCACAATGCAACTTGCTCGCCATTAGCCCAGGTGGACAATCTGGTGCCGAATGCTAGAAAAATGTAGCCTTGAGCCACTAGTCTCAAGAGGTCCGGAAAAGTTGCTTTTTCTAACTGCATCACATGAGGCATAGATCAGATTCTGCAAAGCTCCAGTAAAGGATTTAAACAACTACTCCCCAAGATTTGCTAACAGATGTGTAGTTGCCCTAAAGTACACACAATTGGATTTGAATTTTAGTATCAGTTATAATGTAGCTATTATTTGTCCTATCAGTAAACATACTTGATTATCAGAATTGAATGTGGAGGTCAGAGAGGTCTAAACTAATTGACCTGACACTCAGTTCAAAGTCAGTCTAGTAACTATTAACACAGAGGGGGCGTGAGTTAATACATAATCTGCTCACACAAGAGCAACCAGGAGAATGACCAACAAAATCCAAAAGGCTCTTCTGCCCATTGACGATGCATTTTCATGCACTATGCGTCTGAGTGACAACAGCTTTTTGAGATAACACTGCTAAGAACAAGTCAATGTGAGGTCACAGTGCTTTGGACAGTATTATCTCACAAGTAGGGTGTTAAAACCTGCTGCAACATCTTTCAAACACTGACAATTCTTTCCTGCGCTTTGCTCTTTTAATTCTTCTTGAGCAGCCCAACTCTGAGCCTGGTTTATTTCTTCAAAAGCTGGTGAATGTTTCTGGTTCTACTGCCTAAAAACTTCAAACCAGCTCCTTTACTCAACAGTTGTTTTCCAAAGTATTTTGACATGAAACAGAAGCTGGCAACACCCCTCAAAGAACTACACAGCAGTTCTGGATTTATTGCAATGTACAATGTGTCCAGGGAGTGTTAGCAGTAAACACATTTTTAAAAAATGCTTGGAAATAATTGATATTTGCAGACCTTCCCATGCTCTGCGGAAAAAAGGAATAAAGAAAGAAAGAGTAAGCCCTGCTAGTGGCACCTCAAGGAAGAAATGTTCGTTTCAACAGAATAAACATTTTACCATCTAAACACTAGAGGAAAGACCATGGAATCATTGCAATCAACAGAGTTTATTACCCTGAGAGAATAAATGGGAACTATATGTCTTCAATTTTGAGATACCTTATCATGGACCAATGTGTGCCAAAGGAAAGTTCCTGAAACCATTGGCTATCATTCAAAAGTCTCAAACTGAACAACAATACAGGACATTTGTCATTGTTTTTTAATATAGTCCATGAAAATGTTCTGATCTAATGTCCCTATTGTCAAATCACAAAAATAGGTTTGGTTATGCCTTCCAAAACCACAGAAAAATCTACCACCCCCACGATTAAGGACTAATTAAGTTTAGGCAACTTGAACCACTTGGTTAAGAGTAGGTTCACAGTTTCAAGAAATTAACGTAGCATCGTTTACTGCTGGTCGAACACATAGAAAGTAACGCACTACAACCCAAATGCAAATGTTCATACAATACAGGCTTTATTCTCCGTGTGCTGGGAGGAGAGACAGACCTGAGACTCTGACCAGCAGTTGAACCCTTACCCCTGTGACCACCACAGACTGTTGCCCAGCCAGCTGCTGGGAATCCAGCAATTGACATCCTCTTTACAGTGCTGTAAATGCATTTATAGTTCAAGAGAGGAAGGGATGAGATGGCTGCTGGATCGGGGCAGGAAAACTCATTTTGGCTGTCATTTGCTGCCTGGGGGGTGCAGGTGGTGGGCTGAGGTTTAAGGTGATTGCACCAAATTTAGACACAGAAGCAACACTTGTTGCCTTTGCTCTTTTTATTTTCTTCTTCTGCAGTAGCAGGTAAAAAAAAAAGATTGCCAAGGAGGAGTGAAACCAAAGAGAAAGTTTTACCAGTGTAACAGGAGACGCCAAGCTCCTGCTCATTAAAAACACACAGTGCATTCACACAGTTTCATGTTAGCATAAGCATTCTTGTCAGATGCTGAGGAAACTATTGTCTGCTGCATTGCAAAACCTTTCACTGTTTTTGTACACAGTGAACCAAAATGGCCACATGAGCAAAGAAATCATGGCAGGAGTTGGTAGACGCCTCCCCCTACACACACTCTCCCTCCCTTTCCCCAGGTCAATAACCTGTAAAGATTTAGTGTTTAGGGCCCATTATTTCCTGCTTTCAAGTCACACATTGTCAAAGGCAATACTGAGTTTATTAAGGCAGGAGTCACAGGGCCTCAGTGGAAAGCAGGGAATACAGTGATCAACCCGGGTAGTAAAACTGTGACAAAGAAAAAAGGAGGGAAACATGTAAACTGGCTGAGAAATACTCAGGAATACTTGACAGGAATTTAATACCCTTGGTGAAAAAAGTGGAAACATTGCACCTTGAGAAGTGTGAACTTTATTTTCTTAAGTTTTTCAAATAATACAATGAAAAGTTAATCTCTCTTCTACGTCTGAATGTTTCCATGTGTTGGTGTGAAGTTAATACAATAACCAAAAAGACAACCAGAACGTTGTTAAACTATTGTTGATCAGAGTCAGTTCAACTCAGGAAAGAGACCAAGCTGAGCCAACAGAAACAACAGGGGTCATGACTGTGAGTGCAGATAATAGGATATCCAAATGGCTAAACAACAGGAAATGCTTGAAACATGCAGGCTTTTTTTTTTTTTTTTACTGCACTCAGGTGCATTGATTTACATACTTGTTTATTTTGTTGATTCCAAAATCCTCTTGTCCATCCCGTTAAATCTTCCACATAAAACATAATAACTGCAGACTTCAAACGGCCAAATCGGATCAATTAGGGAAATCACACAACGAGAGCTATTTAGGGGAATAAACTTACCTCAAATACCACAGAACTTGAAGTCATCAAGCCTGTGTTATCTGCCAAATGACACCATACAGAGCTTACAAACTCTTTTCCATTAAGTCATCTGTTTTTCCACAAATGGGGTGTCAGATTGAAGATATTATTTGCTTTAGGAAAGTCAGAAAACGACGAGGAAAATCCCCCATGTTCAGATTCTGTCCAGACCCACAGCACAGATGACATTGAGATCCAATTAGTTATCATTTATGAGAGCCTGAGCTCAGCTTTCTGGCTGCCTTCATCAGCTGCTTTCATTTTGAGCTACAATAAAGTTGAAAGACATTGCTTACGGCATGCATACTGCATTATGCATGCACACATATAGTCCTAAATAAAGAACAGACAAGGAGAAACTGATTTTCACACATTCTGTTAACTGTACTGTTTGATTAAACCAGCATGTCAACAGGTCTTTAAAAAGTCTTGAAATATATGGAATTTTAAGGTATCGATTAACAGCATTTTAAATCCTTCAAAAGTTTTTATAGAATGTCTGGACGTTTTAAGCCCTAAAAAGAGTGCAAAAAATAAACAGTTAATATTCCACTTGACAAAGCTCTTTTGTCGGCCCTCTTCCTCCTGCAGACCAGTCACTTTGTGCACGGGGCCTCCGCACAGCGCTGGATATAGATACAGCAGAACTGATACTGTAGAGGCAATGACAGCTCTTGGCAGGCAGCCAAAAGTAGGGAAGTGTGTGTGTATATGTGCGGTTGGAGGTGGTGTTGGTGGGGGGATACAATCAGCTGAGGCAGAAATAGGCCAAATGGTGAATGTACGGTTCAAAGAGTTCGCCTGTCCTCTCCAGTTGCTCTCTGAGAAAGGCCTTTTTTCACCCTCTTTCCCTGCTGTGACCTTGTTGGGATAGCAGGGAAACTATTTGCTGGATGTAAATGTAATTTTTCGCCTAATTTATTTATGCTTTAGTATATCAATTTTCTGTATTATGATGTGCCATAAAAGCTGTAAAATTTAATTGAAAGTTAAAGATAAGAAATCCTAGATAAACAATGTATTATATTAACTTGAAATCTGAATTTTGTCCATCCTGATTGCATGATAATTACATGGTTCATTTTAATATTTTGTGTTATTTCTAGCATTAACAAATCTTCATTGTGGCTATGAAGCTATGCAATTAAAATAAATAGCAGTCTTTTAGAAAAGATCAAGCACAAATTATCGGTGATAGGATTTATTGTCTTCAGTTGTATTCATACAATGTCACTAAATTGACATTTTATAATTTGTGATACAACACTTATGTCATTTTTCATTACATTGACTGCAATAATCTATCAAATATACAGTTACTTAACGACCAGTTAAGATTCACTCAGTTTAGTATCATCATCTAGAGCTCTCACATTGGTGAAGATGAAACTTTAATGATCTGTGTTAAACTGTGCCACAGGCAGCAAATGTGACATGGATGAGACATTTTCCTTTTTTTCCCAGCTTCATCTGCTTTTTGATGTTCAAGGAGCTGATTTATTCACTTCAACCAAACTGATGGAAACATCCCCAGTTTACATCGAATTTTATGCAACATTTCAAAGGTTTGTGTAAGTGTTGAAATAGGTCACAGTTTGACAGAAACATCTGTATTGGTGGTTCATGCTGTTGTCATGCTGAGCGCACTCATTATGTCTTTGTACTCTTTATGCCTTTTAGTTTAACCCACAGAGATGTGTTCGCATATTTATCAGTCACCTCACGAAGCCAACGCTCTTTCTTAGAAACTTTCACTGGTTACATTTAAAAACCTGTTAATCAAGATAACTGGTTTCAGGTCAGTGCATACAGACATTATAATATAACTGGGTTATAGCAGGGTAATGTCATACACCGCACAGACTGCCTGAGGCATAAGTGAACTAACAGGACTGAGACCGTTTTGCTGTCTTTATAGCGTTGTTTGTGGCATGCTTACGCACACTTGTTAAAGCTGGGGTAAGCCACTTTCGGAAAAAAGAAGAAAAAAAAGAGAATATGAAAACACATCCCTCTTCCTGCAGCTCTCACGTCTCTGTTAAGGACACAGGACAGGTTATTGTATGTAGAAGGGACTCAGGACAAACTTTCAGGCCGTTTATAATTGATGTCCCTTTTTCTGTGATACATTGTGTAATTGTTGTGATGCTCGCAGTGCTGCAGGCCCTCAAAACACTTGGAAGAAACTCTGTGAAACACCCAGATCACAAAAATGTCTTGACATTTGGTTTATTTAAAACATTGACAATCATTAGAAATTTAATTGTATCAAAATCTATATACTTATACTACTACTTATATACAAAATTGGCACTCACCAGCCACTTTATTATGATCACCAGTACAACTGCTTGTTAATTCAAATATTTAATCAGCCAATAACTTGGAAGCATGTCAATGCATTTAGGAATGTAGACATGGTGAAGACGACCTGCTTAAGTTCAAAGCGAGCATCAGAATGGAAAAGAAAGGGGATTTAAGTGTGTACCTAATAAAGTGGCCGGTTAGTGTATTTATTATTGACCACTGGGGGCAAAAAACACTACTCTAAAAGCAACACAAGGAAAATAACTGGTGCTAGTGTTTACAGCAGCCAAACAAACCGTGAGCTGAGGGGATTTATGGATTCGTGTTGGTTTAATAAAGACAGCAGTCAACAATGTCATCTCAATTCATGATCGAATATTGTTTTTCTGCATTTGTTATGATGGAAAGGAAAAAGGGATTGTATGTTATTTTGGGCCCTCATTACAGACACAAGACAATAATCAGTAGGCAATTCTTCCTGATCGTAAACAAAGCCATTAGCTCATCAAATAAATGAAATAGATACACAAACAGTACAGGTGTCGGCAGCCTCAAAGTCTGTTGTTGTGTTTCAGAAACTGCCTGCACGATAGCCAACTAATAGTTACAAATCAATACGCCATGCACCCCCGAACCTCTGGGGGGCCATCCAAAAAGTCTGTTTACCCCTGGATTGAAGTGCTTTTCCCTCTGACCAGCCATATTAGTATTCCGTGGCCACTTGCTTGTTTTCAACAGTTATAACACAATATCCATGCTTTGCTTTTATGTCGCACCTCCCAGTGGAATTAGTAGCATAAAAGCAATCCTTGTGTGTCCTGGCTACTTCCAGATGGCTTTGGGAGTGCTTTTATCTTCTCCCTCTGCCTCGCTCGCTCTGTCTCCTTTCACTTTCTGTTGCTTTCTTTCTTCCCCCCACATGAAAGTGCCGTCGGCAGATCTTTGCTTAGCCGGGTTCATTCTCTCTTCATCCGAAAATATAAAAGTTTCAAAGAGCATTTCATGAGGGAGCTCTTCCATAAATGGGATTCATAGCTTTCTAATCTGCGCTGCGAAATTGATCTAAAAAGTTTCCCAGAGCTATTGGCCAACTTACATAATGCAATAAAAGGTCGTGCCTGAGAGAATATTTACTTTTATTACCATTTGTGTCACAAACAATCCCCCCCAATCTCTTTTCCCTGTTGGGACCATAACAGGATCGAGATCCTTTGCAAAAAAAGAAACCATAATGACATTTCACTCAAATTTACAAACATCTTTTAGTCTGCTAACGCAAATTTGGAACAAACTATCAAAAGAATGAGTGAAGTCTTATTTTATTAAATAATATAAGAGTGGGAAACATAAAAATACAAGGCTAGAGATGTATGCTCTCCCTAATAAGCCAAGAAAACCAGCAATTATTCATTCAAAAATGTATTTATCTAGCCATTTATATAACATGGGAATAAATACAGCCTTGATTTGAAGCCCTGGCACAAGCAGGCCAACGATCTAACATAAAAAACAACAGGACAGGACATGCGATCACAGAAGAGGGTGACTGTCCACACTCATGTAAAACCTGCCTAATTACACACACTGTCATGACACAATGAAAGAGCTGTCAAATTTGATTGGCCGACATCCATTTTTGCAGATGTCAGTGCATACCAGGAGCTCATTACAGAAACGGCGACAAGTGGTGGTGAAAATCTAATAGCCAGCGTGAATGTATGACACACTGTTATATCATTACCAGCACAATGTTTTACTGTTGGGCTTAATGCTGGAGAAGTCTGAGGCATTTTTTGAAGCAGGGACAGTGGTTTTACTCTTCCTTAGGCAGGACTCTGTCACACGCTGTCTGTCTCACGGAGCAAGTCTCACTTCATGTCCAGGTGAGACTCCCTGTCCAGCTTGTGAGTAGATGATGGTAACAATACACAGGGAGGGTTGTCAGAGGAAGCTCTGATTTGATGTGACAGGAAGTGTTCAGCAGGCTGACAGCTACAGATCTTCAGCTGCGTTCACAGCAGACTGGACAGTTTACAAGACACACCACCCTCAGACGGATAGCACATTTCATGCTTGAATATTAGCAAGCATGACAAAAGGTCTGTGGCAATGAGACAGCCTTACAATACTGTATTAGTCAATACAGAGGAAAGCCGTATTACCCAGAGCTCTGGTAAGGCCAATGCTGCATTCACGTGATACTACGATGGTCCTATTTCAGGAGTTGGACAGTTGTCCTTCCAACTTTGGCGAGTCCATGAGTTTTAAGCTGAAAGGTGGAAACACTGATGCCACAATGTGTTGTGTTTAATTGCATTTAAACAACAGGTAAATAGCTGTTTTCAATATAGGTGAGCCATGAAATGTGCACCAAAATTTATGCAATTGTTGTTCTGACTTGAGTGCATTATTTAGAAGATGCAGCTGCGGTGAGTTTGCGTTAACGACAGACAACTGTCACAGAGAAAGGGACCGATGGCCAGCCAGCGTTTATCATTGGGAGAAGAAATGACATTTGGACACACTGGACTGGGTTATATAGAATTGCATTACTAAATAGAGACTAAAATACAACTTTCATTGACTAAAACTAGAATAAACTGTCATCAGTTTTCATCAACTAAAATAGTCACTGATAATTCTGACTAAAATAAGACTAAAATGCTCAGACTTTTAGCCGACTGAAACTTGACTAGACTAAAAAGAGTATGAACAATACTAAAACTAATAAAAAAATAAAAACAATTCATGTTAATTTTACCAGTCGGGAACTTGTCTTTCCAATTATTTCATAACCACTTAAATGCAGCACAAATGCCCTATTACACAATATTAACAAAAGTGAAAACTTGTTTGTGTATCTGCCCAAAGATTCAGCTGCAAAATTTAATAGGTTCTCCTTTGGCTCACCCTTTCACCAAGTTTCATGAAAATCAGCCCACAAGTTTCTTTTATTTTTATATAATTCTACAGTCAAACAGACAAACAAACCAAGTTGAAAACATGACCTCCTTGGCAGAGCTAATTAATAAAGACACCCTATCAATATTGCATAACAGTGAAGACACTGCATTGTACTGTATGTTGTGGAACATAATGTAACAACAGCAATTACAGCCCAGGGACACTCTGCTCAGGTTATAAGAGGGTGGAGTAGAAAAGAATGCTGGGGATCATATGAGGTCACCAAACTAATATAAAATTAACTGTGTCCCGCCCAAACAGGTACAACAAAACAAGCAGGTCAAATCTACAGTATGTCAATCATACCTGTACACGCCCACACACGCTGAGAGCAGGTCAAATCAGGCAACAGTAAAAACAACTTTCACTTTTGCCTTCTTTCACACATATGCTCTTTTGCAGATTTATTCCCACCCTCACACTTAACACTTTTAGGATATTGAGCCCTGTAGAATTTGTCGCAACTATATAGTTAGTGTGTCTGACAAACACTGTAATTGTGGAAATAGAAATATGTTGAGCGTCTTGGTAACTGAGTGGTTGCTGCAGCATCATGGGTTGGATTCAGGCCTTGGGACCTTTGTTTCACGTTGCTCTCTCCCCGTTTCTGCTCTCAGGCTCTATCAATTAAAGGCAAAAACTGACAAAAAATAATCGTTAAAAAATGTGTTGATTATGTCAGCACGGTCTATCAACACACAAACAAACACTGCATGTAAAGCAGCTCAGTGTTATTCAGTGAGCTGTCCTGAATAAATGTCGCACCAGTTTCTGCACTCTCTGTGTGTGTGTGTGTGTGTGTGTGTGTGTGTGTGTGTGTGTGTGTGTGTGTGTGTGTGTGTGTGTGTGTGTGTGAGTGTGTGAGTGTGCGTGTGCGCGCGCGCATGCGTGTCTGTAGGTTTTACAGTCAAACTCAATACGCGCACGCCCGGGCACACACTCGCACAAAGCAACACAAATCCATACTAGCCACAGGCTCCTCTCCAATCTATTTTCTGCTCAGCTGGTTTTAAATGAAGTTATTATGACTCATTAAAATGCCCACAAGCTTGTGGAAGTCGGCCAATTACGATTTAAATTTAGCCTCCTGCTCTCACAACCTTATCTCCCCCCTGTACTACCCACCTCTCATCACAGCCATTGCTTTCTTTCTCTTTTGTTTTGGGAGGGGGGTGTTTATAATGCATTCAGAAACACTTTAATGACCCCCCACACACCCCCGACCCTCTCTCTCACACACACACACCTGTACACGTGTGTGGACCGATTTAAACCAACAAGAACTTCAATGATCCATGTGAATATCTTTGCAAAGGAAAATTTCATATCAAAGGGAGACACAGAAAAAACAAGATTACAATTCAAATGGGGCTTATGTCAACATGTGCTGTCCAGACACACATAGCTGCACCTCCTCAAAATGTGGCAAGTACCACTAATTGCTATACAGAACTGCACAACTGGACCTCGCCAGTACCACACGTACGCACTCTCACATGCACTCTTTTAAGTCTTTACATAACTGGAGCTTTCCTTAGTAAACTGTGGTTTCCTTTTTTTTCTCAACCAGACCATGCTGTATTTGCAAATACATTTCCTTGTTATGTGCTGCTCTTTTTGCAACACATTAAAGGCCAGATGGGCTTGTCACATGCACTGTGTTAAAAAACAGGTGTCTGGAAGTTGTGTCGAGAAGTTATCCTACGTCGCTACAATTTTTTTTCTATTTCTCTTCTAAATTAATTATCTTAAAAGGGGGAATCTAACTATGATGATGATGGTGATGTCAGTGACCAGCAATTGCCTTGAAACAAAGACTACCTGTGTCTAGATAAGTGCCATGGAGGATTCACAATCAGCTCGGCCCTTCTGTCATCCCAACGCCCTGAGACAGTATGAAGGACCCTTTGCCTAAAAAAAGACACTCCCAGAATACCTGGGGACTAGACTGAGAAATTCCACCTGATCCTGCTTTAGCCCCCTTGAGCAATGTTCACTATTTAGCCAGTAAGGCCCCCTTAAACACACACAGGTTCACACACGACCTAATTTAACATCACACTCTGGAGCAAACAAATGTCTGCAGCCTGTGCATCTTCTCTCTCCTTTCAAGTTAATGGCAAACGTGTGTGTATGTGTGTGTGTCTGCGTGCATAGCTTACCACATGTTAGTGTGTAAGTGAGAGTGTGTGAGCTTGACTCGTGTGCACACATGTGTTTATGAGTGTGTGCATTCTACAGTATCATTCGAATTTCCAGGAGAGCAAATTAATTGGCAGCCTTTTGCAATAATTGACTTTTAACACACACACACACACACACACACACACACACACACACACACACACAGACACAGACACAGACACACACACACACACACACACACACACACACACACACACACACACACACACACACACACACACACACACACACACACAGCAAACACTCACATCTCTTTCTCTCTCTCAGACACATACACACACATGCTGCTTGCTGACAACAAAGCTGCTGGGAGGAGGGAGGGATGATGAAGCGAATCCAAAATTCAATCGACTGTGTTCTTGTTTTGAGCAGAAGGCACAAAGTGTACTGTACTGTGAGAGGCCATAAAACTCTCACTCTCCACCAAAAGAGAAAAAAAAACAGCCTTTGGTAGACACACAGACGTTTCAGCAATCACCCTCCATCAAAACACTTTGTCTCGCATACAAAAATAAGACTTGGCATCAGAGCGGAATACCAAATCAGGCCCATTAAGGGAGCACAGGGGCACTCGCTACTTAGCAACCAAAAGGATTTAAAGCTGCAATATCCCTGTAATAAAAGGAATAAGATCAAGTCCTCCTGTTTTTTCTTCTTGTCTGAAAATAGAGAGGGCTGAGAAGTCAACTTTGAGCTTCCATGTCTAACTTTTTGAGTGACAGGCTATGGAAGTAACCAGTGCTACAGGAAAAGGCCTGCAGTAATTTGTTAACAAACTAATCTGCAGGAGCGGCTTGTTGAACAAAAGGTGATTACATGTGGAAATTATTTTATGAGTAGTACTTATGCTCAAGGGAGAGCTAATCTCTTTCACGTCTTGTAAAGAAGAGCTGAGCTTGGCTCACGATTAAAACTGTTACATATTGTAGATATTCTGCAAGGTATATGGATTAAAGGATATTTGTTAGTGATTCTATCGATTTTGACCATGGAAACAAGCAGACTACCTCACAACAACTGCATAGCATTAACAACTTAAATATCCACACAATTTCACCTACTGACTACCAGTGGGTTGCATTTGAAGTTAATAATTTTAATTTAATAATCATTACTCATTATTTGCATTTCTGCTTGTTTTATATCTATTACTAAAACAGATAGAAAAATCATGTATGACCCATCAATACATACATTTTTGTGTGTACAGAGAGCTAAAGTCCTGGTTCAACCTATAGGTTTTTTTAATTGTCCTGCTAATATCCATATACATATTACTTGGAATGCACAATATATATGGAGTAGACAAATTATTGGCTGATAATATGAAGCAAAATTTATTTAATTAACTTAGCATAGCTGTCCACCAAAATGTCTTTATTAAGCATAACAGTCTGCTATTTGCCTTTTGTCACCATTTGCAGATTGAGCTGCCAAGGCTTTTGGTGCAATAACACCGTTTACTACTGTATTGAGTACATACATTGATTTGACAAATTATGCCAAAGTATTTATGTGAACTATTTGCCAAAATGCTCTATAAAAGTATGTCTGTGAAGGTTTTGTAAGGTACTTCGTTAAAAATAATAAATCACCTTTTGAAGAGTCAGAACTTTTGTCTGTTTTTGTGATTGGATTTGGTTCAGATAAAGCTGTGGCTTATTTAATCATTCATCTTAGCATTTATTAGCCTCAGGTGTGCACAAACAGGTTGTGAACTTTTTTTTAAAAAGTACAAATATATGAATATGTATTGTATCAACCATGGGAGGCAGATCATTATTAGTTATCACTATCTGAGTGAAAGAAAATCCATATGGTGCCCTTCTAATCATGCATTACATTCTCTGGTTAACTGCTGTTTCTTAAAAAGTGTCTCTTATATTGCTCTTTCTGAAGAAATGAAATGTGTCCACATTTTAAGACAAATGAATAGACAGATGGACGTCATTGCTACCCTTAGCCTTTTTGTCTATAGCTAAAAAATGATTCACACACTTCAGCAACCTATAAATGCCATTTAATGCCAAACTATAAATTATCCTGCTCAGCGATAACATGCAAGAAAACACATTATTAGTCAGAGAGACATTCTTCGCTGGTAAGTGACACATTTCTCGGCAGCGATAATACCCACACAGCCTCTTCCAGGAAAGCAGCTACAGGTATCAGGTAGAACCATGCCAAGCTAAATGACGTTTAAGGGAACAGGCCGGTCGAGTCGGAGTGTGCTTCCAGATACAGAGCTGTCTACCTGGTAAGCCAGAGACTTGATCACCCAGAGGATCATCACTCACATACTGTTCTGGTCTGGCTATTTTTATATTTTATTTCTTCAAAAACACTGCTTTTCCAAGAAGCCCATGGCGCAGGTACATTCAGTTCAGGCTAAGGAGGGCAGCTGCTCAGAGTAACACGTTTCCAATGAAATGACATTTGCTCAGGACATGGGTCTAACAAGTCCACCCCCTCTCAGCCCCCTCCGTCTCTGGAAGGGAAATAAAAATATCAGTTCGACAGCGACGGCTGATGCTACAGTATTATATATTGACCCCTGTGTTGTGTCACCTCACACTTGTCCGTCCCCTGACGTGCCCTCCTCTCATGTAATATAACCCAGCTGAGATTTGTCCAGCTGCATAATCCAAGTTGGAACAGTAAATCAACAGGTCAGGGGAAGTATTACAAGAAGTGGAGGAGAAGGGGGAGCTTTAAGTTGCAGAGAAGGAGTAATGTTATGCTACTAAAGCATGAGCTACCGCTGCTTATCCACTCTGTCATCCTGTGTTAATATACCCAGGGAAACATCTGGGATATATGTGCGTGTGTGTGTGTGCGTACGCGTGCGTGTAGGAGAGAACATCAGCTGTGATAAAAAATGTACATACAAACCGCTTAACACTTGGGCCATACATACTTTTTCTTTTTTTTTCTGAACTACTTCTTTTCCTACTACTTGCTTTTAATAGCACTCCCCCTCTGCCCCCCCACCCCACCCCGCCTTGAGTCTCCTGTCTCTCTTCTCACTCATGCATACACACACACACACAGTCAGACAAACACGCACACACACACACCCACATTTAGGAATTTGTGGCCTGGAAGGCAGTCAAGTTTCATTAATTTCTGGGTTTGGGTACAGTACAGTGTGTTCCTGGACTCACATCTGCGAGCGATCATAAATGCTGGAATGCTGGCAGAACATCCAGACCTGCCGGCACAAATATGTCGTCATCACTGTGAGGGAAGAGCCGGCACGACGCCAAAGCAGCCGACCGGCCGTCAGCCAAACAGCCAAACAAACGCCACGGAGTTAGAAACACAGACAAAGAGCAATTGGAAAGCAGCCCTCCCGCCTCGCCATGTTCATATCCAAATTCTTTGCATTTTTCCGATCTAAATGCTCTAGACATTTATGTGGGCATTTAACTCCCACACTCAGACTGGAGTCAGATTGGAATCAGATTGGAACAAAGCTTTTAATTTTAGAGAGCCAAGATGAACATCTGGTCAGGGACAGCAGGAAAACTAGACTTTTGGCGAACTCTGGCACATTTACAATAATGTTAGTTCATGTGAATTGTTCAGGTCAAACCAAATATAGAACTATAAATAAACAATCAGATGTTATTCAGGTCCAAAGACATTTAAAGTAGACAGTATTATTTATATTATATTCTCTTTAAAAGCCATTCAATTGTTTGGTTATCTGTATGTATATTCAATATATTTTGTATCTGTTGATAATAAGAGGGAAAGATTACTCTAAAGGTTAATGCAGTGTCCTGTTTTCATACTACCACTAGGGCGGCGCCATCCTCAGATGTTTTTTATTTCTACACATGGTGGCTTTAAGTAATCCTCCCAGCCACTCTTTTATTTTTTAACATACAAGCTGAAAATGATCAGCCAACAGAGAACAGAATGTTACTAACCGATGTGTCGTAAAAGACGAATTCCCTTCAGGGCTGGTCCGAAACACTATTCTAAACTGCAAACCTCACTCTGGAAATACACTGTACTGGCTGACTAATGTACAAACCAAACACAGGCATACCAAAGTGATGAAGCCTGTGTGACACACTGTCAGGCAGTGCTCGCATATGACCCCAAATGCCTGGGGATTATCATGTAAAGTCATGTTTCCATCAATAATTCTTTTGGTTAGCAACTACACTTCCTGTACGGTTCTGACTGCAGATATGTGCAGAAAAGACTGACTGGATCTTGAGCTGTTGAATGCTAACTAAATAATCATGGAAAAAACGTTGTGTTTTTATTATTTGCATTACAGCTGAGCTAAGATTTGGGCCAATACAATAAACAACAGAGCCAGAACAGAACATATAATGCAGAAAATGATGCTTGGGGTGATTTACTTATGTAGCTGGCTATTTATTTTATTTCTATTTATTCTTGATTTGAATGGTCAGAAGTTGACTGATACAGAGCATGTAGTGCTGATGTTTATTTAGGTATATATTCTTAATTTTCTCAAGGTTATATATTGAATGTATAATGTATAATAATGTTAAGCATTCTTTACTAGAAGAAGAAGATTACTTTATTAAGTAATCTTCTTCTTCTAGTAAAGAATGCTTTACTAAAGTGATTAGTTAAAGAAAAGCAGCTTGTCATATCAGTGCAAAATCCACACAGAAAATATTTAATTTTCTAAAATCAGAATCAGTCGGTGGGGCCCAAAAAAATAAAAATCTTTTTACCTGCATGTATTGTTTGCAGAGTATGTTTTAATCACTTTTTTTCATTTAAAATTTGCCAAATTAGTGCCAATCAGAGTAAAATCAAGAAGTTTTCCTAAATAACATCCAGCTGAAAGTCAGAAGTGTTTCCTGATATAGAGCAGGAAATATCCAACAAGCTTAAGAATCTAACCAAGCAATCAATGTCAAATTTTGGTACTTGACATTTTCTGATTATCCATTACTGAGAGGTTTAAGTTGGTATTTAAATAGCCCAACCCTCCTTAGGATATAAACCAAAGATTGCAATATAATGTTTCACTTCTGCAGACAAATCCTTGGAAGCTGGTGAAAACAAAAGCTCGCAAAAAAGTGTCAATTAAATTCAGCTGAGAAATCAAGAAAAATATATACTGTAAAAAGTGCAATCAGCTGTTCAAAGTGAATCTTGAAATCTGACAGAAATATTGCAAAAGGTACCTGAAAATCCCTCTATTTACTTTTAGACACAGACTGCATATATTTACCATGTAAAAAGAGCAATCCACAATCCTCTGTACTTAATTGCCCTTTTAGGTTCTCTCACTACCAGACGACACATTACGGAGACCATCCCTCCATTCATACATCATCACAATGTGCCCTTGAGCAACACACTTAGCCTGCGACTGCTGGTTAAATAAAGATGGATCTCTTTTAATGTGCTTAAAAAAGTGCTTCAGGTCTCTCTCACACACACACACACACACACACACACTGAGCTGGCTAATCCAGGAACTCTTTACTATGTATACATACTGTAAATGGAGGATTAACACTCTTAAGCTATAAAGGCAGTGAGATGAAAAGTTGGTGGTAACAGAGATGGCGATACGGGTGTTCAGGGAGAGTCTTATTGGTAATCTTATTATGCTGCGCCGGCTCGCTCGGAAAACAAACTGTGAATCATATCAGTCTGGTCTGGTCTTGTTTGATTAGCTTCAACACACACACACAAACACACACACACGCACACACACATACACACGCATACAAACTCATACACACGCATACACACTCACACTTGGGTTAGATTTAAAAGGCAGATTATTTTAGACATGGTGGATAATTAATGAAATTAATTCTAATGTCACATTTTTATAAGTGCTTGGTATTATTTGAACTTTTTACACTGTAATTATAAGAGTTTAAGTAGTGACAGATATAAAGATATAAAGAAAGCTTAAAGTCTTTGTTACTTTCTTGCTTTTTTTCTATAAATGTTTCTACAAGCTACTTTTAAAATCTACTGCAAAGAAGCCAAACTTCATTAAATGATTTAGCAGCCACACAAGCAGACAAAATAATATGCAGTCTAAAACTGAACAGATTATGATGTGAATCAGGAACCGATCGCATGGATAGAATAAAGAAAATAATATTATACTTGACTTGAAACTTTAGTTTTTGACACTTTGTGCTACCTTTCTTTATCACAAAAACTGTACTGAGGGCCAGTTTTCAGCCCGAGTTTTGATTGATTTCAGGATGATTGATTATTCTGGGGTTTCATTGAGGTTTAACTGCTGTTTCAGTATTATTTTTTATATTATTTGGATATTTCTGCATAAAATTGTTCACGGTTTACATAAATCACTGGCGTTGCTGTTATAAGCAGTGTAAAAGTACTGCTATCTTTTAAAGAAAAAAACATGCAGGACCTCAAAATGCACCCAAAAGGGGCTGAGTCACGGCTCTCCACCCTGCTCTAACCCCCATCTGCAGGCTTTGGCTCAGCAAACACTGTCAAACACTAAACGTCAGGCGGAGATTAAAAAAAAAAACAACAACGTGGAGAGAGGACTGAGACAGAACGAAAGGAAAAAAAATAAATAGCTGGCACAAGGTAGACTGTACATACTGTACCCTCAGTGGTGGCAGGCAGCCCAGACTGGCGAGCTGCCAAGTCCTCCGTACAACAAGCACAGAGGGACAGACAGACAGACAGACAGACAGACAGACAGACAGACAGACAGACAGATAGACAGAGTGAGAGGCAGAGTGAGAGACAGAGTGGAAAGCAAAGAGGAGGGAGGAGGCAGCAGCAGCAGCAGCGGCGGCGTCTGAAACGCTCCACATCCACGACACGCTGCGCATACCAAAAAGCCTCTCCACTCTCTCGCTTCATCTCCCCAATATTCTGTCTTTTCTGAAGCGAGCTGAAGGATGATGGCGGCGACGGTGGAGGAGGAGGAGGGGGGGGAGGGGCGGAGGGGCTGAGGTTGAGGGTTTTGGGACTCGGTGAAGTGTCATCATTACAGAGAGACACGATAAAAATCGAGACGCGGCGTCAGACTGAGAAAAGCCTTGAAAGTCAAACGGTGGAGGTGGGAGAAAAAAAAAGAAAAAGTGCAACACAGAAAAAAAAAAAGATAACAAAAACTATCAAAGAAGCTCTGCCTCAGCGCTGTCTCTTCCCTAACCGTCGCCCGTCTTGACAGAAGCGCTTGTCTTGCCTTTAACACCAGACCAAAGCGGCTATGAATCAACACTGATGTGTGTAACAGTACAGGTTGATGTCGTGCGTCAACACAGCCCCGCTTGGAAACAGAAAAAAAGAGAGTGAAAGAAAAAAAGTTTGTGCACTTGCTGCCACTGTTGCTAAAAATACACTGCCCACATCTTCCGCTTGGTTGCCTTTCTCAAGGTGGAGTATGTCGTTCTTCCTCGAGTTTTCAATGTTCTTTTTTTCCATTTGATCTCCTATCAGAAGAGTTTTCACCTTATGTCAATGGGTACAAATTGTGAGTTATTAACCTGTTGATATCAGAGAAGATTTTCAAATCATCTACTTTCTATTGAAAATCTACTCAGGTAATGATTAGCTCAGTGCGGCCTCCTGTTAGACCGTATTTATGTTCCGACTTTCATCCAAAACATTCTCACACCTTTCACACACTTTTAATTATACTGTCACCCTTTTTCTTCCATATCCCTTACCTCTTTTGAGAACTTAACCATGATTTTCCCTAAAACAAGGTTCAGAATAAAAGTTAATGACATAATATAAAAAACAATTTATTTTCTTTGTCTCCTGTTTTGGAAAAAGCAGCACTTTACTTTTCTTCTGAAAGCTTTTTGTCCCTGTCCTCTTTGTTGCTAGCACTTGAAATAATTGAGAGTAGTGAGTATATGCTTTTTATTAAGCTTAATTTTTTTCTCATGTTGGCTCTGTTACAGGTGAATATCCACATTGATATTAATAGATCAAAACTATTAGGTAACTTGTACACAAAGCCAGAACAAAACCATTTGTAACAAATATTGAAGATGTGTACAAAATGTTATAATTTATGTTTATGTATCATACATTATTGAAAAAGGACTCTTTTTCAACATGGCTGCTACAAATATCATTACTGCACCCTCCTCCAATGTTATTTGTACAGGCTGCAATACTCTTAGTACTGCTTTCATTATTATAATAGATGCTACAGCTAATGTTTCATGTCCCACTACTGTGCAAAACTTTAAAACAACAGCGATATAAGTTACATGTATTTAAAAGTGGCAGTACTGAATAATAAATAATGGTATCCAGGTGGACAGATATAATGTACTTGCCATAAATGGTCAATATTATAACTATTACAACTAACATAATGACATTTTGGCGTTCAGTCCCAGCTAGGCAAGAATCCTTGGCTTTTTTACTTCCTTTTTAACTCTAACTTTGTTTTTAAATTGAGTTTTTATTACTATTTTATTGTTTTATTGCTTTTAGTATTATTTTATTATTTTCATTGTTTTTATTTATTACTATATTTGTGTATGATTTTTATTCTATTTTAATAACTGTACAGCAATTTTGGTCAACTGAGGTTGTTTTTAAATGTGCTCTATGAATAAACTTTGACTTGACTTGACATTTTACATACATGACAATTCCTAAAACTTTATCTAAAAAATATTTTAATTTTTATATCTGGTTAACTTAGATTCATGTCAGCAGCCAGATACTTTATGGCTACTGGAGGCAACATGTATCTGAGAACAATACTACCATGACTCACCCTCACCTTCTACTTTATAACTCCTGACTTAAAGAAAACTCTTGAAAATAATTGATGTTACACAAAAAAAAAAACAGGGGCCAGCTCCAGGACAGAGGCTTCAGGGTCTGGACTCTGTGTCTGGGGGAGCTCAGGTGGAGCACACACACTGTGAGACACATTCTCCAGTATCAGTGTGCCTCTGTGACAGAGCTGCCTTCTCTCTGCTTTGACAAGTGAGTGAGAAAGAAGGGGGGCATGCGATTGCAGCAGGGACTGTGGAAATGGGGTGTAATTCTAAAATAAACAGTGAATATTTCCTCAGAGCAACTTTTGTTTTTGACACGCTGAGTTGTGTGCTGAGCCAATTCACTGGCACAGCGTGAATTTGTTATTCATCTTTGTCACAACATAGCAGGAGTGTCAGCATCCATCTCAGTCATTGTTTAAGTTTTGGTGAGATATGAACAAACAAATGATCCTGGAAATTAGCGTTTTCTGCACACAAACAGTTGGCTTAGGGAGTGGGGGGTTTGGGACGTGGGGGGTATCCCCACTAATGACAACAAAAACAACAATAATGCCAAATAGACAATTCAGACCACTTACTGTGTCCCACTGGAAAACATACAGGGTACTGAACGGAGCTCAATTCTCTGGGCCAATGTCAACACATGGATTTGGGGTTCTGCGTGTGTGTGTGTGTGCGTGTGCGTGTGCAGAAGGGGTTTCCTCAGAGGTCCCATGGCTTTTACAGTGTCTCAATAAACCATCTGCACTTAGGGCCTTAGGAATGAGGAGCTCTTTGCTGCCTATAAAAGACGGCCCATGTCATTAAAACAGCTAAGTAGGCTCAGAGCACAGGGACTGCTGGGGTGTGTGAGGTGTGTGAGTGAATGTGTGTGTGTGTGTGTGTGTGTGTGTGTTTGGGGGTGGGTGTAATAGTGTCAAACTGGACCAATCAATGTGTCCTGTGTTCTGCCTTTCAGACCTCTAATGTCACATAGGTGTAGGGTGGCAGAATGATGATGTGCAGGCACCTCTTTGGTTAAGTTTCCCAGAACTACTCAGCTTTAAAAAAAAAAAAAAAAGTTTTAAACTAGTTTATCAATAGTGAGATAAAGCATTTGTGTGGCAAGTTATTCCAGTATTTAGCTCTCAGGCTGCAGAAACTTCAAAGATGAGATCTATTGCAAATACATGTATCATGTTAAGATCAGGGTTTTAAAAAAAAATACTAATGTCTTATACAGTGTATTCATAGTAAAGCAATCCCTTTGAGCTTGTGAATGGTTGTAAACTGCATTTTTTGAGATGCAAAAGTAAAAGCTTAAATCAGGCATCGCTTCAGGGTGTAAGAGTATAAATCTGCAAGAAAATGAGATTCTCTCTCCATTTAAAGGACCATGCCAGTGCATGTTTAGCACATTCATTTGGAATCAAATAAACCTAGATACTATTTTTTTATTGAGTAGTGTGTATAATGCTAAAATGTAATAACAGAACTCAATAAGTCTCTACAATCAGCAGTAAAGCCAGCAGTAAGAACAGGATGTGCTGCTGTCTCAACAGGGGTTGTAGATTTTGGGGTTGGTTTGATTTCTTTACCTGAATGAGACAGCAAATGCATCCGTAGACGGAGGCTGTCCAGGAAGCTCTTTCCACATAGCTCACAGCCGTAGGTCTTCATTCCACTGTGCATCTTCCTGTTGACAAAGAGCAGAACAAACATTTTACTATCTGTTAAACAATACTGTTTAGACCAGGCAGCTTAATGTGCATCATGTTTGTGTCTGGAACAAAAAAGAGAAAAAACAACAGCCAATAACTTTGAGTAGAAGAAAAATTTGGCCTTTGAGAAAATACTCCACTCCTTCATTCATAACATCAGCACCTAACAATAACCATGAGTCTAACAAGCCGTCCAACTACAACATGTTTTTTTCTGCAGGGAGCACCAGACCATGACTCGATGCTGTAAATCACAAGATGCTATTCAAGCAGAGGCATTATCAACTACCTACATCTCAAGTGCTGCAGATGGATAAGGAGCTATAAAGTGAAATAGAATGATTTATTCAGACAAACACAAGAGACAGCTATTTAGTGTTATGAACCATTTATGGGCCAGTTTTTTTGATGACTGCTCTCTAATCTATAAGGTGATGTGTGGCTTGAAGCAAAATGTGATCTGCAATGAATTGTCTTTTTACCAAACAGACAGTCATTAGGCTTTAACATAGTTTAAGCGCACAAGGTCAGACAAGACTAAGGTTCAATATTTGATTATGTGGTAAAGGCCTTGAAGGTTAGGTAACTAAATAACATCTGACAACAGAAAGTCTAGCCTCACGACTCTCTCTGTTACCAAATCCTCAAAGACCCCACGGCTCACTACAAAGCATATTATTCTTGAGAGATATCTGAAAGTGCTCTAAAGCAATTAAGGTGACACGAATTGCCAAACAACTGCCACAGAGCCTTAAGCCGCCCGAGAACTTCAAATACCTCGCCCTAGGTGAGGTTCACAAAGGCACACACCCACAATTGTAATGATTGTTTGTCATTTTGGTGTCGTTTCAGATTCAGCACATTTAATCTTCCAAAACTGTTTTTGCACAGTGAGGCTCCAAAAACAAATGTTTCCTTTTGGATAATAATACAACAACCAGGACGGTAAAAACACCACTCTTTTGGATTTCAATAATGTTGAACAATGTTTACACAAAAGCTGAAAAGAAATATACTTCGATTTGCACAGAATACTCGATTCTATACTCAGGTGAGTGTATGCTTCTGCCAGGCAAAAAACAAGACAGCGTTAAACAGAAGGGTTTCATAGTCTCCGTCGACAAGTCAGGTGGCGCAGAGTGATCAGCCAAGTGCATTCTTGGGGAAACAATGCCCTTGATAAGAATTCTGCTCAACTTGGGCGAGATGACAGCCATCCATCTTAGCGTCTCTCAACAAAGCCTCAGAGGAGGAGGTGGTGCCACTCTCCCAAAACATGACTGATTGATGTCAGATGTCGAATGCAAATTGATTTACAGCTCTCTTTGTGCCTCGAGAGGGGTAGGGTAGAGACGAAGCGGGGATGAGACAGGCAGGGAGAGATTATGGCGGGTCTTATGGCGATGGCTGGCTAGGAGTTATTAAGCAATGAAGTCTAGTTTGACTTCAGTGACTATTAATTACTGCAAAAACATCCTGAAACCTGACAGGAGGATGGGTAAGAAAAACTGAGATGTGAAAAAATTCAGTTGGGTTGGAAAAAGTCGTGGTAGCCATTGTGGTGGTTTGAATTTGTTGAGAGAGGTTGGAAAGTAAAGGCAGAATGACAGCCCTTTGGCAAGCAGTGAGTGATTAAAAGCCCCTATAAATGCCAAAAGCCCCCAGAGGGGAAAGGAGGATACTTGAAAAGGCAAAAAGTGAGAGAAAGTGAGATAGAAGTGACACAAGTGAGAAAGGAAACAGTTAGATATCAATCTGTGATGGTACATTAGGTCCAGGAGTTATGTCATGATGAAACATTTCCACTTCCTTCTTTTCCCAGAATGCCCTTCAATAACCAGCCGTGAAATCAGAATTTGAAGCGTTCAGTCATAAACAGGCATAGCAATTTTGAGATCAGGCTGCTTTTAGTTATATATATATATATATATATATATATAGTTGGACAAATCAGTAGCGTTTGCCTTACAGCTGCATTGCATTCTGGTCTATTGAAGCACCTGCTGCTGCACAAATTGCCATCTCAACCACTTCTATGCTGGAATTTTCCCCTCATGATTGCAATGTAATTTTTTGATGGTGAAGTTATTCACGTGAATGGCAGAACACAGAAACAACACAATGGACAAAGGAATGGAAGCGGATTTTTCCTTTAAGGATCACAGGTGATGTACTCACATGCTTTCACTCCGATAAAGGGGAAAACACACGTAGGCGGTAAAACCACAACACAACACTTCACAGAGCACAAAGACTTTCAAAGGCCTTTTGTGTCCCTTCTCAATCTGACCATTGTGCCCCCCAGACAGAGCACTGATAAGGTATGGATGGACTTATTAAGGCCACTAGAAGTGGAAGCAATGCCATGTATTTTCACCGTAAATGTAGTGTTGATGAGCAAAGTGCGGTGTGTATGTCCCTAGCTGAGAGTGTTAAATCTAACTGCAATCCCGAGCACTACCCACTGAAACAGCACATTACTTGATGTTCAACAGAATGGTAACAGCACCTGTTCCAGCAATTCAGTCTGTTAAAGGGAAGGTTTAGGACGAAGCCTGTCCTATTGAAACACTAATGATACCCTTGCTTTTGCTATTTAACTGTATTTAGTCAAGCTTCTCTTCAAGTAAGCACGGGTTTCAAGTGTAATTTCTTTATGGAAAGTAATGAAAAAAAATGTATTGCAGTGGCATAAAGCTCTGTGAAGGGGTGCAACATCCAGGCAGCCAAAATGGCTTGGCCCAGCACTGGTTTATATCCGGCATTCTTGGCTTCCAGATTCATGCCAGACTCGTGATGACTAAAGCACAGAAATCAGGGTAAGTACAATGGTCCAATTCCAGCTGGTGATAATGGCTTAAAGCGAGCATGAGTGCAGCTAACAGAGCCGATTCTCAGCCCAAAAATCAGCCAAAGTCCACACCCACAAAGACTCGCCAGATCTAACTGTATCTGTAACTGGCCCCAGAGGATCAAATGTGATCTGGCAGAAAAACCCACATTTTGAGCCCGTCATCTGGTGTGATGACAGAGAGTAAGCGACCCCACCATTCATGAAACAGTTTATTGTGGATACACATACACCTATGAAATATAGCAGAATAATATGCAGCATTTGAGGAATATTCTGTCCACTTTAAAATGCTTTGTGTGCCTAAGCAGAACTAATAATACACTGTAATTCAGCTCCAACAAGATTTAATGATATGTAAAAGGATACAAAAATATATTGTCCCAGCTCAGTGATTCATTCTCTCTCTCCCTCTCTCTCTCTCTCTCTCTCTCTTCTCTCTCTCTCTCTCTCTCTCTCTCTCGTAACTGTCTGCTTTCATGTTGTGCTTCTGAAATAGATGATGAGAGGTGTGTGTGTGTGGTGGGTGGGTGGGAGGGAGGGAGGGAAGGTGATTTGAAACAGACTGACTGCAGCCATTAAGGAAGTTCACATAAAACTCTCTCAGGCCATTTACTCAGTTAATAATCGACTTTGTCCAACAGTCACTTTTGACAACGGCAATAAATTTAAAATTTATGTCAACAAAACATATGCTGATCACCTCGTGCGGTGTGCTTCCTCGTAAAATCCAGCCCAACCGAGGGCTGTCTGAATACGTGTGTGTGTGTTTGAAATGTGAGCCGATTACAGGCCTGGGTTATTGAGCCGTAACAGCTTGCCTCGTGTAATTCAGAACTTTTTTTCCCATTTTGCCGCTGGACTTGGCTGGCCGTATATCATAACTAGCACTGCATTTGGAGAAATAAAGACCCAAGCTTCCCACCTGCTCTTCTACTTGTAATATAACACCATTAAAAAAGTCAAAATAAGGTGATCTACTGAGACACACTGCAACCAATAAAATAACTCAAAGACCTCAGAGATTCTTGGAAGGTTTTGACTCATCCAGATTTCATATGATTTGGCTTTAACAGAGGCAGAGGAACTATTGCCAAACCTCTTTATATCTAATGACGCTGCTTGAAACTCTTACCGATATCCTCTTCAGCTCACACCTTTTACATCACCAAACTATTTGACAAAGAAGAAAAGCTGTGCAGAGCCATGCTTAATGACGTGCACTTATTTCTCATTGCCTGCCTAAAATCCATTTCTCCCTCAGCCGTCTCGAGTGTTGTTCTCTATCCTCATCTATCCTTACATCTTTTATTTTTTCCATTTTTTCCTCCATCCCACGTTTGTGAAGGGAGCTATAAAACAACCTGAAACGATGTTCGTAAATAAAAGCTTTGGAAGGAGAAGAATGGAGGGGTTAAGATGGAGAGAAGAAAACACTAAAAGATAAAGGGAGGCAATTGATAAGAGGTGGTAAATTGAAGAAAGGCTGTGTTTGGTGTGTGTGTGTGTGTGTGTGTGTGTGTGTGTGTGTGTGCCGCTGTTTGTTCATTAGTTCTGTTGGTCAGACGAAAAAGAACTGATAATTGGGGAAAGGAGGACCGCTGAATAGAGCCTCAGACTTAAGTAGCAGAGAGATGGCGAGCATCTTAGGTGGGCACCTGAGACTTTTGGTGACGATAAAAGGAGTTGTCAAGCAGAATTCACTTACAACCCTGTTTATAGCTCTCATTAGCTTTTAGCTTAGCATAAAAGACCAACACATTTGAACCTTTTCTTTTTGTAATTTGTTTTCATTTGCATCCTGTGTTTGTTCTTAGGACAGGACGGAGCTAAACGGAGAGTGGGTATTGAACTTGCAGTCCTCAGAGATCATTACTCCAAACTAATGCAAGTGTTAGTCTGTTTCTGCTAGATGTGCAAGTAAGCAGCAACAACTTTATAAGGCGAAAATAGTCTTTATTGTGTTTTCAGCCTGTTCTATTAATGCAATTTTAGAATTATGGCCAAAATAGATAGTCAGGATTATTTTGTATCAGCATTGACATCACAATGGTATCGTAATTATTCATTGATTTTAGACACATTCTGTACCATTCATATAATAACTGTATTTAATAATGGATTTTTACTGATTAGAGCCCGACAGATGTATTGGTTGACAGATATTATCGGCTGATATTGGCCTATCAAAGGCATATCTGTACCGGTGTATATGCTGTCAGATTGTCAACCAGATTTTAGTGAAACTAATACAGAAATTGCAGTTTGGCGTGATTTAGAAATGGTGTTCCCTATTCATTTTTTTTAAATAATATTTTTTAGTCAGCAATTGACTAAAACTCAACAGTAATGATATTTATTTAGCCATTTATTTAGTTTTTCAGTTATCATTTATAGATTTGGCTGACAGTGTAATACATCGTTTGTATACAGTTAATGAATACAATAATGTAAATTATTCTTTTAAGTTCTTGTTTGAGAGTGCTGTAAAAACGGCGCATAACCCACTTAAAAAAAAAGGTCTATTTTCAATCCAGCTCAAAAAAATTACTATGTTGGCAACCATATCGGTTATAAATAAATTTGTCCCTCTAAAATCAGTATCATCATCGGTTTCAAAAATCCCATATCGGTGGGGCTCTAATACTGATTCCAAAAAATGTTCAAGATACAGATGGAGCTACAATTTGAAGCTAGCATAAGCACAAAGACAGGAGATTGAAACAATCAACTGGCAGCAACAAAGCATGTAACGTGATGTCAATAGCAAACACAGGGCAATAAAAAGACTTGAGTTTTAAAAATTATCCATGGTATAAGTGGGATAATGCACTCTCGAAGTAAGAGCACAACCAATGCTACATCCATTTGGGGATAAAAGCACAGGGTGGAAAGGGTCCATTGCCGCACACACAACTCCCTGTCAGGGTGAACAAAGGCAAAATGATGCACGAGGCGATTCAGTGACACTTTGGTGGCTGATCCTAATGTGGCCATAAGTGGCGCAGTGTGCCGCCGGCACCTCTTATTTTGGTTTTCTGACAGAGGGAGACGGAGAGGAGGAGCGAGGGACTTTTTTTTCAACGTGAATTTCCAGTCCATTAGGGCGCTGACCATGTCACAAGGAGAAACATGGTGGGAGAAGTAAAAGGGTGAGAGGGGAGTAGTGGTGGCGGTGTTTAATGAAACAAAAGGATCATGAAGAAGAAAGATCATATTAAGACATAACTGAATAACAGCCCATGTTCAGAAGCGAGAAACACAATGGCACCTCATCTATTTGTTGAAGTCCTTCAAAGCTCAGTGACACGCACATATCGGGTCTACTGAGGCACCGTGTGTGGTTCTTCACATTAACATGAGTCCATTTTGTGGCCGTCTGAAGAAGCAGGTGAAAAAAAAAGCTCCCTTTCTGTCATTTTATCCCTGCTTTTAAGCCTCCCCAATTCCATTGCCCTCCCACACCCACCCCACCCCTCTGTCTTTGCTCAATCAAAATGTATCAGGCAAGCTGGCGTAACACCGGTTGGCGTGGGCTGTTTATCCTGAGTCCTCCTGCACATATCAATGACTTGGCCCCCGTTGTCCCCCGGCGGGGAGACGTTCATATAAATTCAAGCCACACACGCAAACGCCGAGGCACTCGTGTTGAGCATAGATGAGTAGCAGGGCAAGAGGAAAAGAGGAGAGACAGAAGGATGGGGAGGGAGAGCGCAACTGCCTTTCATCCTCACTGTGTTATTTATAATATCACCGACACCGCCACCCCCAAATTTACCCGGAGGGCGTCTCTGGAGGGGAAAAAAAGCGATATCACGTTGAAAAAATTAACAACAGTAAACATGTTTCCTTGCCTGAGTGACACAGTCCCTGTCTCAACCAATCAGCACTGTTTATGTCACCTGTAATTGCAATGCCAACCTTCGCTGGTAGAGAGATGTATCATTTCTATCAAATGATACAAATTTCTTCAAAATCTGATCAGTGCAATTTCGATAATGAGTGCAATTTTGACAGCCGGCTGAAAGTAGTTAGATTAATGATATCTGCAAGTTTCATTAAAATCCAATCAGTCATGTCTGAGTTAGCCTACAAGAAGTGTCCGAAACTAAGGTGCTAATTAATGGATTGCACAAACTCCTAATGGCGTTACATGCAGCTTAAAGGTGCCACAAACAGCATTTTGTGTCTCTTAAGACCACATTTCCAATAAATCCTTTTTCTTCCAGTTGCCAACATACGTCGCTTCTCTCTGCTACTTCAACAAGATAATTAAAGAGATGGAAAGGAAGTTACAGTCAGGCTGAAAAGGTGCAGATATAATAACACATATCCTGAGTTAAGCTTGTATTATTTAATATGATTCCCTTCGAAGTTGAAATGCTTAAAATTCATGCATGCTCTGAAGGTCACGAAAAACATTTATTGATTAAGGCTTTTTGTCATTTAGAGGTACAGTAAATGTCTGCCACTTAAATGTTCCTCGTGGCTTCATTCAGATATGACGGTTTAAAAAAACACAAACAAGAGATATCAAGCATTGAGTGTGCGAGATGAAGAAGTGGCAGTGCTGGAGAAAAGTGGTGAAAGTAATGATATGAGGGAATAAAGTGTGTCAGACTGCATCAGTGAAGGATTTTAAGAATTTATTTTTCCATTGAAGCCTTAATTAATGGCCATCATGCGTGTGAGGGATGCTCATCCTGCTTCTCACAGTGAATCCCCTGATAAATGTTATCATCAATTAAAAAAAGTATTAGATAATTACAAAGTCTGACAGAGCACAAGACAGAATCACAAGATGGTATTTCCTACTTGCTCACAAGTTGTATGTGAAACATGTTGCAAGATTCTCATAATTTCAGCTGCCTGTGCAAGAGAAACAAATGTTTTTCTTAAAATAAAATAAATTTGCTAATTCAGTGTTTCATGATTTTAGTAGTTTCTCCATAAGTAATGATAATTGGGTGTTAGAAAGAAAGTGAACTTTGAGTTTAGAATATTTTATTACGGAGATGTGTTCCTAAGGTCAAAAATGAAGCTTCATGCTCAGAACCAAACAGCTGCGGGATCTGTTTCCTGTGAGATCAGGCTCAAAAAGCTGCACAGAGGCCACATGAGGTTGTGTCTCTTCTCAGCTTTGCTCAAGTCTAATTAGTTTTATATTCATGGAAAAATGTGCGAGGTAACAGCTCTTGTGTCACCACTTTGTTGGAACACAGTCACAACAAAAGCAAAAGTATCAATTTACATTTTCACTAAATATCACCACCCAAGCACTCGTACCTAAACACATACTGTTAGAAGAGCCTGGCTTCTGTGGTAATGGAAGGGGAATAATCCAAGGAACTTCTAATTGTGCTTCCTGGGCAGTAAAACACTATTTCAAGCTAATCCCAGTTAGATACCCGGATTCCCCCAAAGCTTAGAAGGTAGGATTCACTCTCTAATACCCTCAGCGTTACTCAGGAAGCCATTTCAACCTCTCTCCTACAGTTCCACTCAGTGTGAAGTGCTTTCCCCCTTTGACAAATTCCTTTTATTCAGTAAGAGGTGACAATGAAGAGAGAATATGACCCAGAGGTTGCAGTTCAAATCCCTACACTGACAGGAGCAAATTTTACTGGAGGAAAAATATCAAAGACCCCGTTGGCAAAACACAGAAAGACAAAAATCTAAAGGAGTCATATTTGAGCTTCTCAGCTGCCTACTTACATCATTCAAAGACAGTATATCTTATAGGTGAATGAACTGAATAACAAACATGGAGAGCACAAAATCAGTTCCCAAGAGTGTTAAGTTTGTTATAAGCCACCTAACTCACTTAAATACCAAAAACATGTTCATAAAACAAGATAAAACTACATTTGTTCTCCTATAGAGCAGCCTGTTTTCATACTGTCCATACTTGTTCGTATGTAACCCACATAATCGTTAGCCAGTCAGCCTATATTGATGTTTGTTGTTAGGTGGCAACCTCTAGTGGTCATAGTAATACTGATAGTAGGTGCCATCGTATAAAGAGTGAGAAAGTCCGCATAGGGGGGAGATTGGTGTGGATGGATGGGTCAAAAATTGCAGGACTTTGACCAAGGAGACAGCGGTCTGTGTCCCCTGTGGAACCAAAAGTCAAGTTTAACTGCCATATGTTACTTAGTACGTACTTTTATGTTGAGTACGCATGGAAGTCATTTAATCCAAAATCCATTTTTCTAAGCTTAACCAAGTAATTTTGGTGTCTAAACCTAACCAAGTGGTTATTTTTCACAATGTTAAATAGAACGGTCAATCACATGAGGTATCTTTTTTGGAACATGGTGGTTTCTGTTTATATTTTCTATACTGGTTTAAAGATTTAACCATGAGTGAGATGGCTGTTAATTTTTTTTTTTTAGCCAGCTGTATTTTGCTACAGTGACTTTAAGATCTTGTCCCGTGCTGAATGACATTGTAGAGTTGACATGACTGAAAGAAGCTTTTTGTCTCTAATGCCACCAGACATTCTATAAACAAAAAGAAACCATATCATAGCGGTGCATATCGGATTATATATATATGCCAATTCTGACATATCTGTGAAAGGCCAATATCGGCTGATAAAACTGGCCAACTGATAGATCAGTCAGGCTCTAATGAGGTACATTGTACACAGAATACGAACACTGAATACACAACCTTTACAAGCCTTGTGACTTTAACTAATGACCCAGACTGGAAAAACATTGAAAAAGAATGCAGCAGATGAATGGTTAGTCACTGGAGTGACTCTGGTGTGTCACTATGCGGTGGTAGTGGGCAGCACACAGGTGTGGGAGCATGTATGTGCAGCTCCCTGCAGTTTTTCCCCAGGTCATTACTATAAATGACAGTGTGCTCTTAGTCAACCAGCCTGGTTAAATAAGGATTAGAGGGATAAGGAGAAAATAACTCCACACTTTTGAGGGCAGCAAATGGTGTTTGCAAAGTCTGCAACCAAAAGTAGGAGCTCAGCTTTGCCTGCAAATAATTTGACATCCCCAGTTCCCCCTTGTGTGATAACTCTTTTTTCTCATTTTAACTAGACCTAAAGACACTTTCACAGAAGTGTTGGAACGGTGGGAACAAAGACTAAGGAGAGCGTGTAAGATCACACGTATAAAGTATTTCTGTTAAAGCCCATCTCTGAGACAAACACCAGCCCTGCTGCTCCCTCTTCCCCTGCCTCTCTTTTGGTTTGTGCATCAAAAGATCCTGCCATCTGAAAATAGCACGTCAACATTTCTGTTTCGTCTTGTTGTTTCTTTCTATTTTTTATTCTCGACAATGTTGCCAGTTTGCTAGATTCCTGTTTTTCCTCTGCTCCTGCTTTCTTGATCTGTGAGAGGTTACATCGCATCGAGTGAGACGTTTGGCTCATGCGTGTGTGCGTCTCCGTATGTGTGTGTGCAGTAGCAGAGCTTTGGTGGTCTATAAAAAGCAGCCAGACGAAGTCTTCCCTCTCTCCTCATGCATTATGCATTGGCATCACCTTCCATCAAGTGACAGAAAAACCTCAAAGATGTCTAACTTTAGCTTCCATTCTGAAAGCCAAACAGAGAGGAGATGTGTTATTTTGACTGCCACAGTCGAGCTAAGCACCTGTTACATCAATAAAAGCTGCATTTCGCAACAAGAACGACGACAACAACAACCTGTGTGATGGCACAGCACTCACAAAAAAAGCGTTTAAATGCAGATACCGGCGGGGAGTACTTGAGTGGAGAAAGAGTTCACATTAGAGGAGATGACATTGGATCAGAGTTTGACCTTGAGCAGAAGTTTTGTGAAAACAGCTTGGAGAGTCAAAATTATTTCCACAGAAAGGGCACAGTGAGACCTGGCAATACTGTAAACAACAGAATTTGATCATTTGTTTTAGGGAATGATTGATTGAGAAGTGCGAAGACTTTTATAAGAAGAGCTTTTCTTTTCAATCTTAAATACTAAATTAAGGCAAAGATCTTTCTGCGTCTTACTAGCACATAAATAAAAGAACATACTTGATTAGTTAATCTAAAAATCCCCCTGTGTTGTGCAGTGCTTCATTCTACAGCTGGTTTGACTTCTCTCTGTAGGTTACTGTGACAGGTCATTGAAAATGTTTGTGTAGTCTAGGGCTTTTTACCTGCCAGAACCCTGTGAATATGCACCCTCACCTGCTTTATTTTATTGATTTTTGAGGTTAAAAAACAGGCTGATGACAGATCAAAAGACTTTATATTGTTGTTAAAGCTGCAGAATATATTACAATTAATTACAATTACATTTCAAATTGATCATTTTGGTTTCCTGAAAGCCTCGCAGTAACAGTACTGACACACGGAGGATTGTGCATTAATCGTGCAAAAAAAAAGTGTAGAGTACAAACATGATTAATAATCTAAGTAAGCAGGGTGTATATATATGAACAAGTGTACACACATGACATGTGATTGCTCCATAATTATAACTACAACTGCAGACCAGATGTTGCTTATCTCAGGAAACACTGGCTCACTGTCAATATTTCGTCGACAGCAGTGTCCCAACTTTATAACTGCTGATCAGTGTAAACACTCTTGTTTATCTGCAAATGGGAGAAGGACCTTGTGATTTTATTTTTTGGAGCCAGTGTGAGCCAGAGCAGACCAGTTGACAATGTGATTATTTAGGTATTTGGACACTGCTCTCAAACTATTATGCAATGCGACTGGGATTGATTTACTGTACGCCTCGTAATGCCGGACAGATCGCATTCTGGGAAAAAGATAGTGGCAGGCCAGTGTGTTTGTGTGTCTCAGAGCGAATGTGTGTTTGGGGTTCATCTGTCTCTCCATGCAAATAACATGATGAAATTATTATCCTGTATCCATGGCGAGGGAAATAAAAGTGTTCAAAAGGAAAGATTATACGATTGCAGGGACTTATTTTGACACTTGAGATGGCCGCAGGCAGCTTGTTTTGACGTGTCTGACCTCGGGAACTTGTGTGTGTGTGTGTAAGTGTGCGTGCGTGTGTGCGCTTGGGGAGGTTCAGGTGGCAGCGGTGGCGCTAGGCCATCTGCACTGTCATTCACTGCACGTCCGCCTTCCAAGAGTTGCACAGCACCCACGGGCATCCCAAACAGCCCCAGCCGGAGCTCTGCGGGGCTGCAGTAAACAAGTCGCTCTCATCTCAAAGAGAGTGTGTGTGTGTGTGTGTGTGTGTGTGTGTGTGTGTGTGTGTGTGTGTGTGTGTGTGTATGTCAAGGGGTGTGAAACTGTGTGATACTCCAGTATGTTCCTGTACACTTTATAGTGCCATAGCGTGAGTGTTTTTGTTTGGTTTTGAGTACTTCCACCTGGATTAGCATGTTATGTACATATGGTCTTTACTTTGTAAAGACAAAGTATTAATGCACGTCATACTGCCTGTACATACAGTATAGACTATGCAGAGCTGCTTATCTAAAAAACATACTCATGTAAATTAATATATTGGCTATTTTATACAAATGCTCCTAACCTTAACTTATTTTTGATATCATACATAGAAATTACCAAGCCTAAATTGTTTTAAATCAATAATTACTCCATTTGTTGCTTTATATTTAGCTATAGTTTTCATATTTTCAATACAACCCCGATTCCCAACAAGTTGGGACACTGTGTTAAAATGTTAATAAAAGGAGAATGAATCAATTTCAGAATAAAAAAAAAAAGCTTATCTTTTAAAACTTACCTGCACTGGTTGGTTTAGGGGTCGGGGAAGAGATAGGATTAGACCCCCAAAAATTTGAGCCAAAGCTTATAACAGAAGGACTGTAAGGCCAAAATACACATATGAGGCTTCATTTGAAAGGGAACATCTTCTAGTTTCTGCAATTGTGCTTCTTCAACAAAACTACATCAGTTAAAAAAGGCTAAACGTCTTTTGGTCTAACCCTACCCTTGCATGCAGGTGGGCAGGTGGATATTAAGAGGTTAAATATATTATCTTTAAGCAGTTTTCCATTAAATATATGTCAAAAAAGATTAGCAAATTATATGCATTCTTTTTTGGGGGGGATTTTTTTTACCTGTCTTATACATTTTATATCGTCAATTATTAATTATTATAGTAAATCCATACAAGAATACAAATATATTTTATTTCATGCTCTAGTCCTACATATTCAATTGTTTACATAATACCAGATCTGGGATGCACATTTTCCCCCAAACTTCCCTTCATAAAACAAAGCAAAGTCGTAATCTTATGGGAAAAGAAGTGTATTAAATATGACTTACTACAGACTAAGCCAACTCAAAAGGAAGCAAAAAGATAATGAAGCATGACAATTGCTCCTATTTCTGGCAGCCCCCTGACATTCCCTGGAGGTTCCTAAACCTGACTTTGGGAATCATTGGTGTATATTATGTAAGCACAGCTTGTTCTGTTCTTATTTATACCTGATGTCTCTTCTTTGCTGCTGTCACAAGGCTGCATCTTTCATGCCTCATCATATCTGACCTCAAACGTGACGTTAACTATGGATAAACATATTGCCTCTGATTGCCACATCTTATGTTAGCACCTTCATCTGTGCAGAGCACACTATTAAAGGGAGAAAACTTCAGCGAGTGAGTATGACAGCTGAACAGCAGCCAGTGAATGGAGTGGGCGGTCTGTGCCAAGAATTTCTGTCGGCTTGAATCAGTGCCTTTGCCCGCACAGTGGAGGGTCATGTGAGAGTTTGGGTTTGTGTGTGTGTGTGTGTGTGTGTGAGAAATATAGCTGATAACAAAGTAATCAGTTGCTTTTTTTCCTTTTTTTTCTTCCACCAGTGCTGGGTCAGTCCCTGCTGCCTGGTGGCAGCCCAGTTAATGATGCTGGGGTAATACAGAAAATAAAAAAGAAAATTGAGCATAATTTATGCAGGTAAACAGTGAGATTCCAAAAGGTAAATGTGAGAGGTTTTAATGCTTCCAGGCTCTAAATTTAAGACCAATTTAAAAACAAAGCTGTGACAACCAGCATTTTTCTAAAGAATAAGAAAAGCAGCTCCAGCATGTGAAATAAAAAGGAGCATATGGGTTTAGTGAAGGAGCTGGACACATATTATTCTCCTTAAGCACAATAAATTCTGCACATGGTGAAAAAAAGACAATTTCAGAACAATTATTTTTAAAAACCTGAAACTTAAATGGTTTTAAGACAGTGTAAGTACCTATCAACACCTTGCATTGTGTCAATGTCAGTGCTATGTATACAGAGGAAAAGTGGACCATGAGACAAGAACTCCAACAAGAAACAAGGGAGAGAGGGAAAATATACTGTGTGAGCGAAAGGATAAAATATGTGCTGACAGCTTTTTGGCCAGAGGGCTAGAACACTGAAATAGTAGCGTCTGGGTGTCAGGCCGGGGTCGCTCCCTTCACTCGAGAGCAGACTTTCCCCGACCCCAGCTAGGAAAACATCACACACCACTACAGTCAACTGATAATGTAGTTTCTGACAGATAATGTACCAACGTGTACAAATGTGACACTAAAGCACCTTGGAATGGGTAGGAAGACCTCTCAGTTGAATAAAAATCATTAGATCTGTTGCATTAAACAGTAAATGTTTCTTTATAAAGAAATACAAAGTAGACTGTGAGAGCAGGGTGAATCTAACTAATTGAATTAGTGCATTATAGCTCTTGCATAATGCACTGTTTTACAATACTTGGGAAGTTATGATATTTATTATGTAATAATTTTGACAATGAATAAGTGAGTCGACTGCTGCAGTCAGTGTGGTGGTTTGGACTGGCAGTGAGAGGGAGCTAGGTGTACCTTTTCTTTACAACTGGTTAGAGAAAGCATAAAGGAAGAAATCGATATGACTGCTAATGCTGTGAGTCACTAGACGCTTGTGTGTGTGTGTGTGTGTGTGTGTGTGTGGGGGGGTTAGACAGGGAGGAGGAATGGCGAGCTAAAGAACAAACAGGACCTTTACATGTTCTTCATGACACAACCAGTGTGTGTGTCCCTACCTCCTCACAAAGGCAATAAAGACGAAAACATATCAGTATATGTAATCCAACATTGACATTAATCAGTGCTCCTCTTCTTTCCTCTGCTTTTTCTGCAACAGTGTCTATAATGGCCTGAAGTGCTCTTCAGTTCACTAAACCCCCCCAAATTCCAAGAACTGCAGATACTGAGAACATGACCTCGGTGTACGTGGAGGGAGTTACAGCCAAAGTGATTACAGGACATTGCTTGCAATAGGGGGAGGCTGGAGACAGCAAAATAAAAGTCCTTATACTATTTCTCTTGATAAATACACCACACTGCCTGTCAGACACCACACAAATGAAAGATTATGCAAATACAGCACAAGGTGCTTATCTGTGGCGTAGGCTGTCTGTCATACTGCTTTAAAAATAAGTCAGAAATGTCACAATTCAATAGAAACTTTGTAATACTTAAAAAGGCCAACATTTGGAAAAGTTGGTGGCCTATATCTCTCAGTATAGCTCAGTGAGAGCTGACTGAAACAGGAAACAGCATCTTTCAAGAAATATTTGGATGATTCAGTCATCTGTGCTCCCATTGAATCAAAACGGTGGCTTTAAGAGGTACAAGAACACCACGTGCACGCACCCACGCACCCACACATGCACTCTTACCACTTCTTTTAGAAAGAAAACTATCCCTTTCTCTTCCAGAACAGCAAATCAAACAGCTGCTCAGAAAATGTCCCAACCTACTTGAACAGAGCGGGCATCTTAGCGTGTCTCATGGTTGGTTAAATATTTGCCAGCTGGGGTGCTTTTCTCCGCTGTGTGTGTGTGTGTGTGTGTGTTTGGCCTGCTTGTCATGAAAAGCACAGTTCAGGTGCTGAATCAATCATACATGTAGATAGAATCCAATAAGCATGGAGCGAGACTGCAGCTGGGGTCTGCGGAGACAAGAGACAGAGAGAGAGCAGCAATGCCCATGTTGGCAGTGCTCGCTTTATCACCCCGTCTCAGCAGATGCCATGTTACAGAGAGGGTAATTAATAGCCCAGTGGGGCCTGGGTGAGAATCGCCAAGACACCCTCTTACACACACATACACACACACACAAAATAATAATGTCTCCATTTGCCCCCCGGAGCAGCTTTGCGCCAACTAGCCTTCACCTCATTATGCCAATCAAATCGACCAGGGGATGTGGAGGGTGGGGGGGAGCAGAGAGGGGAGGGAACAAGCTGTCCTTTCTCATTCGGCCTCACTCACTTTCACTGTCCATGTGTTCATTATAGAGAAAGATTTGATCTTAATAAGAACATCGCCACACTGAGCTGTCAGGAAAATGGCCAAAGCATTTTTTTTTTTTTTTTCTCCCCCTGATTGTACCTTGGTTTGGTAATAAGCCACTCATCCACCCGCTTCTTCCAAGAAGCTAAAAATGTTGGCTTTACCAGCTGCCAATTGTGAGCCACACACCCTGAGCAGCAGCTGGGTTTTCACAGTTCACTTTGCCTTTTCCCCCTAAACTGTGCAGGGTAAACTATTTACAGTCTGGGTGCCAGCAAACTACTTTAAAATAATAACAGGGATTTAACTGGAAACAATTTCACGACTCAAACTTTGTCATGTCAACTTAATCTTTACTTTTAGCGCAAAAGTCTCCCTGCTGCTTGGAATTCCAATGCAGGCAGTTCACATGAGTTTATTTCTTTTAATATTTGACTTGCCTCCTGTTAGTTCCAAATAAAAAAGTTTTGGTTTGGCTCGTACTTTTCTCAGGACGTGTATGAAGACTGCAATGAATGCCGTTTCATGTGCTAAGTGCTTAGTTTCGTGGGACAACATTATTTTTCAAGGATTTCCTGAAAATTTGTTGTGATGACAGAGAACTTTAAAGACTGTTGCAATCAGCATTTTTCATACACACTCTGGATCCCAAAATGCATTTATTAGCCAACTTCTATCTGTGTGCCAGGAATGTTCAACAGGTTGAACATTGACTCATGATCTACGGTAAGTATCCTTGAAAATGTGCTGCTGTTGTAGATTGTCAAGAGCTCTGTGCGAGGCTTTTCCCTAAAACCTTTAAGAGTTAACCTAAACTGGTCTTGATTACATAACATTGCAGAGCATGGGCCACATTTTAAAGCTACATTAATCAATATTTTTTTAACTGGTATTGAATGATATTCTGTCGGTAATGTAAGAGGACTTGTTAGCCTCCTTTAGCTCTTTTTTTGGCTTTTCATATTTACATTAGTGTAATTTAGTGATCAATGCTGTTACACAGCTAGCTTAAGCAAAAAAACCCAAACACAGATAAACTGCAAGCTACCTGCAGCTTCAAACTGTGGATGGACAAAGTTTCCTACGAGCTGCATGGTGAGCAAAGTGGAGCAGCCAGGAAGTCAGATTTTTTCAGCAGGTGGTGGAGACCAAACCAGAGCTAAAAGGGTAGTGAACATCAGAAACCTCACCTCAGCCTTCATGCTAATGTAGCTTCAAGTCGGATGGATGAGTAAACAGTAGAGCTAGACTGTCAGACCATTTTAGGGCCAATAATCGCATATTAATGTCTGATATGAGCCAAAATGAAAACTTTTTTGCAGACCATAATATGGACAAAATATATGCTTGGGATGATTTAGATTTACTGTATTTATTTAATTTATTCTTTATTTTAATGTTCAGCAATTTTCTGATACTATAAAATTTACAATATCCATCACCATATCAGTTTTCCCTCTAAAATGTATCAATCCTGTGTCAGTCAGGCTCTAGTAAATAGGAAATTGTTCACTAGCTTTTCCAGACAATAATATGTCAGAGGTGAGGGTCTCCAAGCTTTCTGTGAAATTTGTCTTTGACCTTGTGGGTGCAAATCAATGAATGCAGCTTTAAACTTTCCACTTTAATTCTGATTCCATTAACAGTGCAGGCTGTCTTAGAACAAATAAATGTATATAGACCCTTGCTTAACAGTAATGATCTGTGACGGTTGTTATAATTGCATGTCTGATTTTCTCCCCTCGATGCCCAGCAATATAACAACAATGAATCACCATACAGCCTTTTCAAGCTTTGACGCATTCTATACTGTTTCTCCTCCTCGAGCTTCCGGGATGTAATTACCTGCATTTTCATTCATTTTATTTCTACAATTCAATTTCAAACAGTAGAAGGAGAAATGTGTTTAGCAATAATAGCCAACATGGCAGAAAAGAACCCTTATTTGAGATCATCTAAGCAAATAAATTATCGGCTACGAATTAAATGACAAGTGATCTGTGTAAGGTTTGAAACTGTACGGCAAAAACACCTACTTTCTTATATTTTTCTCTTGAAATGATGTGAGTTTTACATTTCCCCTCAGTTTGTTCACCATCACAACAAACTAAACACCCTGACCTGCCGTCTAGAGGCAGCAGGGGAGGTATAAGGAGATGTACTTAGTGGCAGCCAGCCTCTGCAGAGGGTCTTCTTCGGTGTCAGGACGGTGTTTAAACCGTTTCGGTAAACAGCATCGGTCCATTTCATCCCCTGTAGCCTCATTGAAATCAGCTTCTTAACAAACACATCTCCATCCCCTTATTTCGCCGCTGACCCACTCTTCCACCCAACCCCACTTCCCCCTCGCACCCACAGCCACCACCAAACTTCCCCTGCGTGTTACCTGAGACAAGCAATTTACCTTTTTTGTTGTTTGCCTGACCTAGAGAAAACAATTTCAGAGGGGTCTTCCTGCGCTCTTAACAGCCCTTCGTTTGAACAGGTAAAGGCGACTGGCATGCCACAATAGCTTTTTTTTTCTCCTAGAAGATGAATTGGCGAGCTGTCAGCTTCAGACAGGCCGAGTAGCAGTGTTTCTGTAATGGGACACTGGAAGTGTCTTTGATTAATGGAAGAGCCATACTGAGCTGTTAGGGAACCCGCCGTGGCCCAGCGAGAGCGATTGAGCGGCGGATACATGCCGACAGATGTGCGAGGGAGCGCGGGCCTCGACCAGCAAAGGAGGAAGAAAAGGAAGGGGAGGAGGAGGAGGAGGACAGAAAACGGTAGTCTGCCTGGCTTGCAGCCATCTTTAACCTGAAGCCTATTTTCCCATCTTCTTTCATCATACAGATTGATTTAGACCCAAATCTTGTCAATAGCTTCACTACAGAGCTACTTACATCTTTGCTCCGAAGCAGCTCCGCAATACAGTTATTTGATGCTTCAAATATAATGAATGCCGGCAAAAATATTAAATGGAAGAGTTTTTAAAAAAATCAACAATATGATATCTAATATTCAGTTTCAACATACAAACAAAAGAACATGTTTCATAAGGTTTTTTTTTTTTTAAATAGTTAAACCAGAGCCTGCTCTCAAAGAAGAATTGATCAGGGAGAAATTATTATCAAAACCATTCAGACATATGCAGCCACTACTTGCAAGGCTGTAAATTCGACTCGCTTTCATCCTTTTTGGCAGAGAGCGATACTGCGAGCGGCCCTGCAAAGCCACAAAGCTACAGTCAGGGGACACCAGGCGTCCTCAAACTTTTGGAGAAACCCTTAAAGCCAAGTGAAAAAAGAAGGATTTTTTAACTTCAGCGGGGACATGAGCACCACATGTCAGCGACTCTGTGCTGCTGCTGTCTCACGTCTATTCTGATAGGAGGAATCTCAGCCAAGAGCAAGATGTTTCCTTTCCTCTCATCTCAAAATACATTTTGTTCAGTCTCTCATTTAGACTTTGTCATATTTTGGCTCTAGCTGATAAACAAATCATAAAAAGAGAACACTCATGTAAAAAACACAAAGAAATATTATTTATTCCCCTGTTATTAACCTGAAACACATCAGTGCTGGAGAAAAGGCAAATAAGAGCGCAGAGCAGTACTGTAAACAGGAATAGACTCCAATTCCTCCCTGTACAAATAAGTCAGAATAAACACTTATCTTTGAGAACAGCTGAGTAGACTTATGTGCAATTTTCCCCCTTGCAAAAGATAGTGAAATATATATACACACATTTTAAATGTTCGCTGATAAAAATGGAACAAAATCATCCATCCATGACGACCGCTGTTTACAAGACAGCTGGAGCGGAGGGTTCCAGGCTGCGCTCTCGCCTCTTTTTGTTTGGAATAATGCTTGTTTATTGGAATTGTGGCATTGCTGTGTTTTAAATGGAAGGAACAGCATTTTACAAGGTAATTAGTCAGGCTATAATCCTACACTCAGTCACACACACACGCACGCACGCACACACACACACGCACACGCACACGCACACGCACACGCACACACACACACACAGAGCATCCTAATACTATCATGTGACAAACCACTTTTGTCACTCTTAATTCTGCCCAGAATGTATCATGCACAAACCTCCAGGAGGAGGATGGAAATACTTCTGAACTAAAAACAAATATCCTGATAAATGCAACAACAGTTTGCAGTTTAAGGACATTATAAGGTGGCATGATGCATTTCTATGAGCTTTCTTTAACTCCTCTTCCTGCTGCAACCTCATTATCAGCTCTAATAGGGATTGGAGAGATTTTAGGTGAGGGCCATGGTGGGGGTTGGGGATGGGTGTTTATGTTGGCCCTTGTTTCCAGGGTCGGGAACCGTCCCGAGGGAGCGCATTCCTCACCCAAAGCACGACTAAAGGTATGTGAACCATCTGGACA